>NC_051310.1:81370770-82867020 GCF_015220235.1 Choloepus didactylus | reverse complement strand
GCTAGAGGCTCCGCCGCTGGATGGCTGAGGCCTAGTCCAGACTCCCCAAAGCACCAAAGAGGTTGTGAACCATTTGGGTTCACGGGAGCACGCTCATCACTGGAGACACTGGGTCAAAAATAAATAAGAAAGGGGGAGATGTGGAAAGCCGCCTCCCGAATCGGGCCTAGCGTATGCGCTGCAGCCTGCTCTAGAGTTACCCCCGCCCATCGAGTGAGCCAAGATGGCGCCTGCATCCTGTTTCCTCATAGTGACGCATGTATCCGCCACCCGCTCCTACCAATCGAAATCCTGTATACGCGATACTAGCCTAGAAGCTTATTGGTTGTTAATTGTGTATAAAAGGTCTTACCCGGACGGGGTAGGGTGAGACAGCCCACAAGGAGCCGTGCCTGACGGCCACATCGAGGCTGCTCTCCCACGAGGCGCCGTGCCCCGTGTGGGAACCAGTAACACAGAATGTTCATCTAGCTGTAGTAAAGGGCTTGCTTTCACAACTGCCGTGTGGTTCGAGTCGTGATTCATGACCAGGTTAGTTCGCGCAGTCTGCATCTCTCTCTCTCCTTCCCTGTTTCCCCTCGCCGGCCGGGAACCGGGGACCGAGCGGGGCAGCGCCGGACACCTTTTCCCCATCCTCTCCTGTTTAATGGCACCACTCTTCTCTCAGACGGTCAGTATCATGGCCCGGAACCATCTTCAAAGTCTTCCTCTTCATCATCCACAACATCAAATCAGAGGACTGTAAATTCTACCTGTATTTCCTTCTATCTCCACTTTTCTAACCATTACACAAATCCTTGTCATTGTATGTTGGTGTGGGTTATTAAAGTTGTTAAAGTTGTCCTATTGGTCTCCCCACTCCCAGGTGATTTATTTCTCCTCCTGACATGGTTTCTGTTAGGACAACTTTCTTGAAGCATAGCTATTACCCCCAAACCCTTCAATGGTATATCATTGCCCCAGGTTAAGTCCAATCTCTTTGACTTGGCATTAAAAACCCTCCATGATCTGCCCCAGTATGCCTTTCTACCTATGACTCCAAGGGAAGATCCCCCAAAGTCCCAGGCAACTCATACTTCCTTTCTCCAAATTTTGATCCTGTCCTCTCCACGCAAAATAAATGCCTGTCCCTCCCTAATTCTTTGGGTGACACACCAGCCTTAAAAGCCCCCTCTACGCATCTTCCCTGATCCCTAAACCTACCTACACAGGCTCTCATTCTCCTCTGTATGCACATCATAAGATACTTAGGAAACACTAGATAAATGAATAAACAAGTGAATTCATGAATGAACAAATGGATAAGTGAAAGAATACATATCTTATACATATCCTCCAAATGTCATCAATGTGGTATCATTCTAGTTGTCTCCTGCTAGGTAAATAAAATCTCAAACAACATTCCAGGAGAGATAGCAGAAAAAATCATCATTCAGTAGCAATAGCAACAACAATAAAAAAAAAAACAAAACAAAACCAAAAACGTAATGCATCCCCATGTTCCTGATATTTGCTCTCTTAGAATATGTTTAATGAATGGAATTGTATTCATGAACTTGTTTCATGTATTATATGCCAGCATTTTATTCTCTTTCATTGATGTGTATGCCTGTCCTTACACCAATATCACACTGTCTTGATTTCTGTGGCTGTATAGTAAGTTTTGAAACAGGTAGTGATCTGTTCGTTTTCAAAATTACTTTGGCTCTCTGGGCATTACATTGACTTAATTTCTGATGACTTGAATGTGTTACACTTTTAGAGATGTAGGAGTGGTGGGTTAGTAGACTCCATTAGCTATTAGAAGAATGGCTCTGGTAGGAGCCTCTAAATTCATGGGTCTGTTGACAAAAACTGCTAGAAATATATGCACATATTGTGTATATGAATGTGTACATATATAGTATGTGTGTGTGTGTGTGTGTGTACCACACACACACTTTTTTTAAATGGCATTCTCTGTTTCCCTGCAAATTGGCAGTGATGTTGAAGGATTCAGCCCCGTGACTGTTTTGTCCTGACTGGGGCTGTGCTCTGTGAGCGGGCCCCCATCGCTGCTGGTAGGTAACTATGTGATATATAACTTGCAAGCAGCCCTGCTGTTTGTTACTGGCAATTAATCTCTCTGGTGCCTTTCTTCCATTCAGACTAAGCCTTTATGTTCTAAATCCAGCTATTCTAACGCTCCCCACTTGTACTGTGCAGAAAAGGCTCAGACTGACAGATTATCGCAGGGCAGTTAAGCATGTAATTGCTCAAATGAGTTAAAATCCCTTCAAATATCTGTCTTTGTACCTCATCACACCACTTCATGGACTCAAATATTTGACAATTGATGAAGATAAACTAAAGGGGCCTTCATTAGCTACCAACCACCGTGACAAGCTTCTTTCAGCGAAAGGCTGGTGAATTTTGGAACTTATTATCTACTTAAAAACTGCAGGAAAGCAGAAAAATACTTCAGTGAACCTTAGAATAGAGAAAGCTAGAAGCTTTACATGGAACCTGGGGTCAGAAAAAGGAAAAAAAAAAAAAAAACCCAACATGGTTTGCTATTCTAAGGCTGCACGTGTTAAAAAATGTAGGGTAAAGTGGGCAGATGCATTTATCCAATAAAAGAAGGGAAATATCACATTTTCATAGGCACCATCATTAATGACCGTGTATGAAATTTAGAGGTAATTACAGAAATGCAGGGAGGGTGGCAGAAATCCAGTGCTGTGCAGAGGCCAGTCTTAGAGCGGGGCGGGGAGGCTGCCAGCAGAGATTGGCGTCCTGCTCCGGGATAAGTCAGGTGCTCTGCTGAGCGAGCGTCTTGGGAAATGCACGGAACTTTGCTCTGGCATAAACCCCAGCAAATCCTCCGACTTCCGGGAACCTCACTGCTCTGGATTAAGCTGTTCAGACCCGATGCCAAGGAAAACAGGTGCTAATATGACCAAAGGGCATTGGGGTATATTAGAAGAGCTTCCAGATTTGAAGTTGATGGCCCGGTTTCTAACCACTGTGAGATGTCAGGCACATTGTAGCTTTTCTTTTCTGATCTATAAAATGGACCAACTAATTCTTATCGCATGTGGTTTTCTTTTTTTCTGTGAGGATTCCATGAGAGATGTGCTGGGTACAATAGTGGTCATTATTGTCATTTCATAAAATAGGGACATCTAGAAGTTTGCTCCATGTAGAAACATGTAATAGGAACCTGGCAGCTGTCTTTGTTATATAACAGATAAAAACTAAAAAAAGCAAACAATAAACATGGAATAAAGATGGTTGAAGAAAAGTGATGAAGAATCACATGGTTTTTTTTTGAAGCACTAGTTAAAAGACACTGGTTAAAAGACATGACTGGTTAAGTAACAATGGTGAGTGGACATTTTGAATGGGCCCTGACTTTATTGGGAATGCAAGTGTTTTATTATTGAACATGATGTTGGCTTTTGCTTAGCAATAACAGCTCCAATTAAATATTTAAGCAAGAAGTTCAAAGAAGAAAAGACAACGCTAAATTATTAGACTTATTGATTAAACATTGTCTTTTAACCTACTTACCATCTATCTGTTACTAACCGTAAAGGTAAATATATAACGCACACATATGCATTAGAGCTGCACAGAATTGGCCTTGGTTCTGATATTCTGCCCTTATTGATGGTTTGTGTCTTGCTTTGAGTGGCTACTTTCTGACCTTAGTTTGTAACCAATGATCAAATGATCATGTAGGTTATTAGACTTAATCAGCAAAATGGTGTTAATAGAAACAAGATATATAATTTGAATATACTATATCTAAATATTCACTTTTTGCAAAAGTAAGCATTCTGCATGTAACTTTGAATGAATATATTTTACATTTAGTATATTGCTTTATATTTTATCTTTTATGTATTGAAACACAATTAGCCATATGTATAATATTTAAATGTTGTGATGACTATGGTAGCAATAGTTACTTCTATGTGCAAAAATAATTTAGATCTTGCCAATTATGAAAAAAAAGATAGACCGATAAGGGATATAAGTATGAAGAGCATACATTAACTAATCATTTAGGACATTTAGGGGCCAACAGATACTTATAAAGTTTTAGTAAAAATACAAGGTGGAATAACAGGAGTGAAATTATGTCGTAACTCCAATCTTTATAGAATTCTTTTGGGCTACTATTTATAACATTAAACAAAATAACACTAGGAACTGTATTTATCCTTAGCTATTTCATTTTCTTTAGGCTATGAATCCTCTAAGAAATAAAATAGAAATTGTCAAAATTTGAGACAATGAACTAAAAGCAGAACATTAATTTGACCAACTCAAACTTTCACAGGATAGGAGAATTCCAAAGTTATATACAGTAACATTCATGATGAAGTATTTTTAATCTAGACATTAAAAAGTACATAGAGAATACAGGAAAGAAATAAAAGAGAAAGGCACAAGAGCCTGTTTTTATGGCAAATACCACATATTGTCATTACAAGTGTGATACTGCTGTTGAAAGTCCTGAGAAATTACTGTTTCGGTACCATAATGTCATACTTAAAATTTTACTTTTTGATAACTGAATTGAAATAAACATTTAGAAATAAAATTCCATAATTATTTTGTAATCCAAAAATATATTCTCTGTTGGTGACATTGAACTTCAGCCTTGACTTTGGCTAGTCTGTATAATAAATATATTACATACAAAATGTTGTCATGGAAATAGCCATCAGTTCCTTTTCTACTGAGTTAAATCAGGAAGAGACCTGGATTTTTAAATTGCTTCTTTGCAAATTTTAGATGTTTTACAGTTTTTATCCTGTGATCTCAATGTACATCTTGGGTCTGTACCTCAGATGTGATTGAGGAGATGACTTAAAAAAACTTCTGTTGAATTTTGTTCCATTCAATCTGTTATCATATTCATCATTATTTGGGAGATTGGCTAGTGATTTCCTTTTTCCTGCTTTCTTGACAGTAATTTGGATCAAGTCTATTCTAGATTCAGAAAAAGACATTGAATACTTTCTTTTACTAGGTCTGTAACAGTGTGAAAAGGAATATCATTTTAAAGATGCTTTGTTACTGATACTTCAGAAAGTTATTTGGCAATCCTGACCAAGGCACTGACACTTACTTTTTATCACCTTGGTATCTTGCATTTCCCAGTTCTGTGCATCAGTCCCTATCTTATCTACCCTGGGTCTTTACTTTCCACTCTGCTCTCTCTGCAATATTCCAACTCATGGGAACACTGTCACCATCCATAATGATGCCTTCCATCATTATTTCCCGTGTTGGCTCAGCTTTTTGTTTCATTGTTTCCCTATTACAATTCCGGTTGCTCTTCAACATCTCATTCAAATATTCCCTACCCTGTGAAGGTCTAATTTCCCTAGCCTATCTGTGAAACCAGGGCAAGAAAACAAAATTGGGTGTTCTTATAATACCACTCCAATTTAGTGAGGCATGTTCTTGACAGCTTCAGGTAATATCATAGTAGAAATTGAAGGCTGAGTCAACATTTTGTACATCTGCCACTTATAAATCATGGAACTAAAAGATGGAACTAAATCTTTGTCACTATGAAGGGTAAATGTAAACCACACAAGTACGAGGTCAGTGTCTGGTTCACTGCTATACCCTTGCACATAGAACACAGTAGTTAGTCGATGTGGTAGGTTTAAGTATATACCCCTCCCCACCCCCAAATCACACATTCTTGGGCTTCATCTGCATTTCTGTGAGTGTGAGTTCACTGTATATGAGATCTCTTGAAGATGCTGTTTTAGTTAGGGTGTGACCCAGCTGACTGAAGGGAGACCTTAATATGATTACTGAGTCTTTATAAGCAGAATAAATTCTGAAATAGAGAAAGCCATGGGGAAGATCTGGAAGCTGGAAGTCAGCGGGAACCTGTAAGACAAAGGAGGGAACATCACCATGTGACAGGAAAGCCAAGGAACCCATTGCCATCCAGCCAGAATGTCACTAGCCTCTGAAACTGTGAGTTGATAAATTCCTATTGTTTAAGCCAAATTCCTGTTGCTTAAGAAACTGTGATTGTATGGTATTGGTCATAGAAGCACAGGCAAATCTAAGACAGCAAATAGTTGTTAAATAAAAGATGTAAATCATACTTATGTATGAATTACTGAAAGAACAAACATGGGCCTAAGTAGTCTAGTTGTAGGATTAGGATCAGAGATAAAGCTGGTATATGTTGTAGTGTATCAACAAGAATATAAAACACACACACACATACATATATATGCATGTATGTTTTATTTTCCATGTTATATTAGCCAATTTTCTCCCTATAATTCCTTTTACTATGTTGTGCATAACAGTATTAACTGGTTATATGGAATATACTAGAATATAAGCATGATATAAGAGTTATGGTTTTGTTTATATTCTAAATACAAACATATTCCTTAAACAGTGAAAAAGCTATTAAATATAAAACTCTCTAAATGAATTATTATAAAATGTGGAAGGAAATAAAGAAATGGAAACAATATAGATAGCTGATCTCTGGCCAGAAATAAGTCTTCAAGTATAATAGCAAAAGAAGAAATCACAAAAGAAAGGATGAATTGATTTTACTGCATTTAAAAGTATAAACTTCTCCCCATATATATGTATAATAAATTTAGGTGAAAAGGTAAATTAAAATGGAAACTGATTATGGATTTAATCAAAATAACAACAACAATAACAACAACACAATGCCCTAACAAAAGCCTGCTGTCTCTAACCAAAAGACCAGAATGTGTCATCCTAACAAGATGGAAAACTTTTAGACAGTACAGCTCTACAACAGCCAAACATCACATATAAAACTGTTCCCAACCCCATCCATGACAGCAAAGGCCAAGTTGAGAGGCTAGGCTTCCACCCTTGCCAAGCTATGTCAAGGCACTACTGGGCTGGTATTAGGGAAGGCCAAGTAGGGACCTGGGACTTTCCTTTTTGCTAGGCAGTAATGAAGCCTTCCTTAAAAATGTCAGTGGAGAGTATGTGGGGAACCTGGTCTTCTGCCCCAACCCAGGAACAGTGAGGTGTCACTTCCTCTACCCACTTGGGTGGTGTCACAGGATATTTAAATGAGAAGACTTCCATCACTGATGAGCATTTACAAAGATTTCCTCCACCATAATGTCAACAGAGACCACACAAGGAGCTGAAACTCCCACCCTTGCCCTGCAGCAACCTGGAGCCACTTAGGGTGCCAATGGAGACTGAGTGGGGAACACGGACTCCTACCATCACTTGTAAGTAAGAAGGTGGTGACCCCTTCCCCTGATGGTGTGGTGTCAGAGGAAGCCAGCTGAAAGAATTTTTAAATAAGGTCCAGAATCTCATCTCATAATATCCAAATTTTCTAGTTTTCAATGGAAAATTTATCATCATATTAAGAACCAGGAAAATCTCAACCAGAATGAAAAAGTAAAGTCAATAGATAACAATACTGATATGAAAGGGGTGTTAGAATTATTTGACAAAATTTTTAAGACAGAAATCATAAGTGTTTCAGCAAGCAATTACAAAAATGCTTGAAACAAGTAGAATAATATAAAGTCTCAGTAAAGAAATAGAACATTTAAAAAAGAGCCAAATGGAAATTTTAGAGTTGAAACATAAAATAACCAAAATTTAAAACTTGATGGATGGGCTCAACAGTAGAATGTAAGGGGCAGAGGAAAAAATCAAGAAGACAGTGATATAAATTAGTATCCTGAACAAGAGAAAATATATACTAGAAAATAAATACATTAAAAAATAAATAAGAGCTTTAGGTACTTGTGGTACATTTGTGTCATCAAGACTACCATAAAGGGAGGTGAAAGAGGATGGAATTGAAAAAGTTACTTGAAGAAATACAATAAAAAACACCTTCCCAAATTTTGTGAAAGACACAAACTACAGTCTCAGGAAACTTGAGTGAAACCCAAACAGTATGAATGCAAAGAAATCCACAGCAAGAAACATCATAATCAAACTTCTCTAAATGAAAGACAAAGAAAATTTATGAAAGCATCAAAAGAGAAGCAACACCTTAACAATAAGGAAAAAATAAATTCAAATGAAAATGGAGTTCTCATCATAAACCATAGATGTCAAAAGGAAGTAGTATAACATTTTTCAATTGTTAAAAGAATTGTCAATCTAGAATCTTACATCCAGTGAAAATATTCTTCAGGAATGAAGGAGAAATCAAAACATTCTCAGATGCAGGAAACCAAGAGAACTTGTTACCAGCAAACCTACCCAAAAAGAATGGTTAAAAGAGGTTCTCAAAAGAGAAAGAAACAGTAGAAGGATTCCAGAAATGCAGGTAAGAAGAAAGGACAATGGTAAACAAAAACATTGGTAAATAAAGCCTTCTCCTTTTGAGTTTTCTAAATTATGTTTTTTTTTTGAGAATAGTATATTTTTAAATTTTATTAAGATCGTTCACATACCTTACAATCATCCAAAGATCCAAAGTGCACAATCAGTTGCCCATGGTACCATCATACAGCTGTGCATCCGTCACCACAATTACTTTTTCCTTCAATTTCATTTTCATTACTCCAGAAAAGATATAAAGACAAAAAAGAAAACTGAATTCTCCTATACCCCTAACCATCCCCCCTCCATTATTGACTCATAGTATTGGTATAGTACATTTGTCACTGTTGATGAAAGAATGTTAAAATACTACTAACTAGTACATCATTTATGACAGGTATATTTTTCCCCTATATACTCTACTATTATTAACTTTTAGTTATAGTATCATACATTTGTTTTAAATCATGAAAGAGATTTCTAATATTTGTACAGTTAATCATGGACTTTGTTCACCACAAGATTCATTGTTTTATGCATTCCCATGTTTTAACCTCCAACTTTCCTTCTGGCGACATACGTGGCTCTGAGCTTCCCCTTTCCACCACATTTACACACTATTCAGCACTCTTAGTTATTCTCACAGTAACATGCTACCATCACCTCTGTCCATTTCCAAACACTTAAGTTCAACCTAGTTAAACATTCTGTTCATAATAAGCAACTGCTCCCCATTCTTTAGCTTCATTCTATATCCTGGTAAATTATGCTTCATGTCTATGAGTTTACATGTTATAATTGTTATCAGTGAGACCATACAATATTTGTCCTTATGTGTCTGACTTATTTCACTCAATATAATGTCCTCAAGGTTTCTTCATCAACCCATTTTTTTTTAAGATGGTTTTGCTCACCCACCATACATTCCATCCTAAGTAAACAATCAGTGGTTCCCTGTATATCACATATTTATGCATTCACCACCATCACCACTACTTATATAAGGATATCTCTATTTCTTCCACAAGGAAAGAGGAAGAGTCAAAGATGGTAGAGAGAAAAAAGAAAAAGAAAGAAAAAAACAACAAAAAAAATGACAGCTAAAAAGCAACAAAAGGAAAGATAGAATTAAACTAAAGTACAATAAAAGAGTCAGACAACATCACCAATGCCAAGAGTCCATACCCATCCCGTATGTCCCCCTTTCATAGGCATTTAGCTTTGGTATATTGCATATTGCCTTTGTTACATTAAAGGAAGCATAATACCATGTTTCTGTTGACTACAGTTTCTAGTTTGCATTGATTGTATTTTTTCCCCAATATCACCCCATTTTTAACATCTTGCAAGGTTGACATTTATTTGTTCTCCCTCATGTAAAAACACATTTGTACATTTTATCACAGTTGTTAGGCACTCTAGGTTTCACTGAGTTCTACAGTCCCAGTCTTTATCTTTCCTCTTCCCTTCTGGTGTCCCACATGCTCCTAAACTTCCTTTTTCAATCATACTCACAGTCATCTTTGTTCAGTTTACTTACATTGCTGTGTTACCATCACCCAAAATTGTGTTCCAAGCTTCTTACTCCTGTCTTTTCCTTTCTGTATGTAGAGTTCCCTTTAGTGTTTCCTGTAGAGCAGGTATCTTGTTCACAAAATCTGTCATTGTCTGTCAGAAAATATTTTAAACTCTCCCTCATATTTGAAGGACAGTTTTTCCAGATATAGGATTCTTGGTTGATGGTTTTTCTCTTTCAGTATCTTAAATATATCACATGACTTCCTTCTTGCCTCCATGGTTTCTACGGAGAAATGCGCACATAGTCTTATCAAGCTTCCTTTGTATGTGATGGATCGCTTTTCTCATGCTGTTTTCAGGATTCTCTCTTTATCTTTGATGTTTGATAATCTGTTTATTAAGTGTCTTGGCTTGGGTCTCTTCAGATCTATTCTGTTTGGGGCATGCAACACTTCTTGGATCTGTAATTTTATGTCTTTCATAAGAGATGGGAACTTTTCATTGATTATTTCCTCAATTATTGCTTCTGCCCCTTTTCCCTTCTCTTCTCCTTCTGGGACACCCATGACACATGCATTCATGTGCTTCATGTTGTCATTCAGTTCCCTGAGATGATGCTCATCTTTTTCCATTCTTTTCCTTATCTGTTTTTTTTTTTTGCATGTAGGATTTCAGGTGTCCTGTTCTCCAGTTCCTGATTGTTTTCTTTTGCCTCTTGAAATCTGCTGTTGTATGTTTCCATTGTGTTTTTCATCTCTTGTGTTGTGCCTTTCATTTCCACAGATTCTGCCAATAGTTTTTTCAAACGTTCAGTTTCTACCTTGTGTTCACCCAGTGTTTTATGTCCTTCATCTCTTTTTTTGTATCTTCCCTGAACTCATTGATTTGGTTTTTGATTTTATTTAGCATGTTTCCTTGAAAATCTTTGATTGTTTCATTAAAGTGAAACAATATCTCAACTGTATCTTAACTGAGGTATAAGTTTGCTCCTTTGACTGGGTCATATCTTTGTTTTTCCTATTGTAATTTGTAGTTTTCTGTTGTCTAGGCATCTGGTTTCCTTGGAAACCCCAATCAGATTTTCCCAGACCAGAACAGGTTCAGGTCTCAGAATGGGGTTATATTCAGGGTGTATCTTAGAAGAATGACAGGCTTTCCTGTGAGGCCTCTAGCCACTGTGCTTTTCCTAGCCTGCCCAGCAGGTGGCAGCTGTCAGCCTGTCATTCCTGACTGGTGTAAGGAGGTGTGGCCCCTTTAGTTTCTGTTTTGGCTGTTTTCCCCCAGGATCTGGGGTCTGATTTCTGAAGGGAAGGCTGGCCCTAGAGCTGGGCCCCACCTCCTTCCTTTTAGGGAAAATACACCCCCTAGGGAGTTATCTTCTGCATTTGAATTGGTGCTTCTGTTATCTCCACCCCTAAGTCAGAGAGCTGTGAACTGAAAATAGATAAAGCTCTGTACACTAAGCCACTCAGGTTGATTTACCTGTTGGTCAGAAAGAGCTCCTGGTCTTTCTGGCTCTTTAAGTTCAGTTGTCTCTAAAAGCCTCTGTCTGCTTGTTATGAGTTTTGTCTATGTTTGTAGCTTATATTCAGCAGCCCACATTTGTTAATTAAAAACCCAGTTAGAGCTTGGTTGAGCTATATTCACTGGCTCTGGGAATGCTGGTTTCTCCTATAGCAAGGTCCTGCAGCTCAGCCTGCTGTGGGGGGGAGGGGACTCCTGGCATGGTTCTGCAGTTTTTACTTACAGATTTTGTGCTGCAATCTTAGCCATTCCACCCAATCCAGGTTGGTGTATGATGTGTGGACAGTCACAGCTGTCCCCCAGCAGTCATTCCAGATTATTTACTAGTTGTTCCTTGTTGTTTATTAGTTGTTCCAGGGGACTAACTAAATTCCATTATTCCACCATCTTGCCCCTCCCTCTAAACCTATATTTTATACTGTCTGATGTGGCTTTAAATATATGTAGAAAGATTATTTAAGACAATTGCATTATAAGCAAGGGAGGGTAAACAGAAATCAAAGGAGGTAAATTTTCTGTATGTCACCTGAAATGGGAAAATAATGATACCAGCAGATGGTTATAACTTATTTATATATAATTGAATACAGTAATACCCAATTCAATCAGTTAAAAAGATACACAAAGTGATATGCTCAAAATACTATAAATAAACCAAATTGGAGATCTAAAAATGTTAAGTGACCCATAGAGGGCAGAAGAAAATAAAACAGAGAAATGAAAGAAATGAAAGAGAATAAATGGAAAACAACAACAAAATAAAATGGCATACTTAAGTCCTATACTTAAAACCTGACATATCAACAATTATATTAAGTGTACATGGTATAAACACACCAATGAAAAGACAGAGATTGGTTGAATGGATTAAAAATCATGATGAAAATATATGTCTCTACAAGAAACTGCCTTCAAATATGATCCTATAGAAGGTTTGAAGTAAAAAAATTAAAAAAAAAATGCAATTCAAACAATCAAAATAGAGCAGGTAACACAGGCTTGTAAACAACAAAAATTGCCAGAGATAAAGAGGGGCATTATGTAATGATAAAAGCCTCAATCCACCAAGAAGGCATAACAATCCTAAATATGTGTGATGATTCGGTTCATGTGTCAACTTGGTCAGGAGGTAGTACCCAAGTGTCTGGTCAGGCAAGCACAGTCCTAACCAATACTGCAAGGAGATTTGTCGCTGGTTAATAAACCAGAAGGCTGGTCTATTAAATCATCAGTCAATTGGCTGTAGCTGTGACTGGTTACATCAAAGAAGTGCATGTCTTTCACAATGAGAGAATGCAATCAGCTGGATTTAATCCAATCAGTTGAAGACTTTTAAGGGAGACAGATAGAGGACCTTCACTTCTTCTTTGGCTGACCACTGAAGCATTTCTTGAGGAGTTCATTGATGTTGCCAGTTCATTTCCTGAGGAGTTCATCAAACACATTAATTGAAGTTGCCAGTTTGCTGCCTGAGGAGTTCATTAATCATCTTCATTGGAGTTGCCAGTTTGCTGCCTGCTGTACAGAATTTGGACTCCTGCATACCCACAGTTACGTGAGACACTTCTATAAAATCTTATATTTATAGATATCTCTAGTTGATTCTGTTTTCCTAGAGAACCCTAACTAATACAATATGCATGTACCAAATAACAGGAATTAAAAATATGTGAAGCAAAAAATGAATAAAAATGAAAGGAAGAGTAGACAAATCCACAATTATAGTGGAAGATGTCAGCATCATTCCCTCAACAATTGATAGAAAAACTAGACACATGCTCAGTAAGGATAAAGAGTAACTGAAAAATACCATCCACTATCAGAATCTAATCCATATTTATATAACATTTGTGCTGGTTTGGATGTTGTATTATGTCCCCCAAAATGATGAGTTCTTTGATACAGTCTTGTGTAGGCAGATGTTATCAGTGTTGATTAGGTTGGAATCTATTGATTGAGTGTTTCCCTGGAAATGTGATTCAATCAACTGTGGGAAAGACCTTTAATTGGATAATTTCCATGGAGGTGTTACCCCACCCATTTAGGGTGGGTCTGAATTAAATCACTGGAGCCATATAAAGGAGCTGAAAAACAGAAGGAACTCAGAGCAGTTGTGAATGACATTTTGGAGAGCAACTGAGAGAGACATTTTGGAGATGGCCATTGAAAGCAGACTTCTGCTAGCCCAGAGTTTGCTCCATAGAAGCTAAGACAGGACAGAATGCCCCAAGAGCAGCATTTTGGAGGAGAATGCCTTTTTGAAACGCAACTTCAGAGCAAGCAGATGCCAGCCACGTGCCTTCCTAGCTAACAGAGGTTTTCTGGATGCCAACAGCCTTTCTCCAGGAAAGTACCCTATTGTTGATGCCTTACCTCGGACACTTAATGGCCTTAAGACTGTAACTGTGGAACCAAATAAACCCCCTTCATAAAAGCCAATCCATTTCTGGTACTTTACATAATGGCAGCATTAGCAAACCAGAACAACATTCCTTCAAACAATAGCAGAATACACTTTCTTTTCATAGTACATATACCAAGGTAGATTATATCCTGGACTGTTAACAAATCACACCTTCTTTATAAGAATTGAAAACATATCATGTATAAAATCTTACCACAATAAATCAAACTAGAGGAAAGAGCTGATAACAGGAAAATCTACAAACACTTGGAAATGAAGCAACACACTTCCATAAAATCCATGGATCAATGAAAAAAATCTCAAGGGAAATAAAAAAAACATCTGAATGAAAGGTGAAATTTGTGAAACAAAGCAAAGTCAGTGCTGAGAGGAAAATTTAGCACCAGTATATGCGTGTGTGTGTGTGTATACATATATATGTGTGTGTATATGTGTGTGTGTGTATATATATGACACCATATATTATGAAAGAGAAAAAGGCTCAAATCAATAATCTAAGATCCCATCTAAAGCATCTAGAAAAAGAGACCACATACCATGACTAATTGGATATTTATTCTAGGGATACAAGACTGATTCAGTATCCAAAATCAATCAATATATTCCACCATATTAACAGATTAAAGAAGAAGAATCACAATTTCATGTCAATCAATGCACAAAATGGCAAAATTCAACACCCATTTATGATTAAAGAAACTCAAAGAAGAATAGAGAGAAACCTCCACAATTTGAGGACACAGATAGGCTTATTCTAAAATTTATAAGGAAAGACATAGACTCTAGAAATATCTAAAAAACTTAAAGTCTTGAAAGAGAATAATAAAGTGAGAGAAATCACTCTACCTGATATTAAATCCTAATATATAACTAAAGCAATAAAAACAATGTGGTATTGGTACTTTTAGGTAGAAAACATTGAAGAAAATCTTCAGGATCTTGGGCTAGTCAAAGAGTTCTTTAGCCTTTACAACAAAAGCATCATTAATAAAAGGAAAACTTGATAAATTGGGAAACTGGGAGAAAATATTTGCAAAACATATCTCATAATGCACAAGCATCTAAAATATATAAATACCATTAAAAATAGTAAAAATCAAACAAACTAATTAGAAAATAGGCTAAATACATGAAGAAACATTTCATAGAAGATGATATATTGTTGGCAAATAAGCATATGAAAAGATGTTCAACATCATTAACAATTAAGAAACTGCAAAATAAAACCACAATGAGATATTAGTACATTTCTATCTGACTGGCTAAAATGAAAAATATTGAAAACACCAAATGCTTGCAAGAATGCATAGAAAATGGATCTACTTACATTGGTGGTGATGAAGTAAATTGGTGTAGTCCCTCAAAAAATGTTTGGCAGTTTCTTGCAATCAAAGCATGGAACTAACATATGGCCCAGCAATTACACTCTTGGGCATTTATCCCAGAGAAATGAAAATTTATGCTCACACAGACACACAAAACATCTATGTGGACATTTAGACCAGTTTCACAATAGCAAAACACTGAACTGCCTAGATATCTTTCAATGGACTGATATTTAAAGTTTGGTGCATACATACCACAGAATACAACTCAGAAATAAAGAACTACTGATATATGAAACAACCTGGATGACTCTCTAGAGAATTCTTCTGAATAAAGAAATCCAATTCTGAAAACTTACATACTGTATGATTCTGTTTATATAAAATTCTTAAAATAGAACAATTGTAGAAATGGAGAGCAGATTAGTGGCTGCTGAGGTTAAGGAGAGCGTTGGTGCAGGAGGGTATAAAAGTGCAACATGAAGGATCTGTGTGGTGATGGAAATGCTCTGTATCTTGACTGTTACCAGTACTAATATTCTGGCTGTGATATTCTGCTATAGTTGTGAAAGATGCTACCATTAGGAGACACTGTGTAAAGGGTACATGTGATCTTTCTTTTTCTTTTTTTTTTTGCAACTGCATGCAAATATATAATTATCTCCAAATAAACAGTATGATTGAATAAAAATAATTGACTGTCCAGAGCATAAACAGTAGCAATGTATTGTATATAAGAAAAATATGACAAAATAGCACAGAGAATGGGAGAAAGGAATTGGAAGAATACTGTTGTATGGTTCTTACACCATATAGAAGTTATATAAAGTTATTTGAAGGTAGACTATTAAAAGTTAAAGATGTATATTGTAAACCCAGGGAAATGATTAAAGATCAAAAGGCAAGTATGGAAGTAAAATTAAATAAAAATTATGAAATCAGTCCAAGAGAAAGCAGGAAGAGATGGGGAAAGGAATAATTAACAGGCCAGCAAGCAGAAAATAACAAAAATGTTGGTAATTTAAAGCCAACTTTTTCATTAATTACATTATATGTAAAAGGGTTAGTTATCCCAATTAAAAGGAAGAGAGATCATCACACTGTATAAAAAAAAGCAAGACCCAACTGGATCAACCTTAAGAAATCCACTTTAAAAATAGAAATAGGGGTTAAACAGAAAAGTATGGGAAAATACAGAATGCAAACACTCATTTAAGCAAGAGTGGTTGTATTAATATCAGATAAATTAGACTTCATATCAAAGAATATTATCTGTGATAAAAGAAGAATCTGCATAACAATATTGCATAACAATTGCGGTCGCAGTTGATTCGTCTGGGGGAGGGTGGCGGCCGGTTGCTAAATCCTAGGCTCCCAGGATTGCTCCGAGGGTACCGGCGGTGGGGGCTCTTTCCCGGAGGCGAGGGCGAGGCGGGGGACTTGGCCAGGTCCCCGGCGGGAGGCGTGCAAGTATGGAGGGCGGCGAGAAAGGAACAGGCGGGACACGATTTCTTTTTAGGATGATGAAAACCAAGAGAGTTTATTAGGGGAGAGTACAAGCTTATATTGGGCATTTAGAGGGCGGGGTAGCTGCAAGGGTTAAAGGCTTGGATTGGTTTTGAGAGGGCGCAGAGGTTGATTGAAAAGGGGCGGGAGTTGCTCCGGTAACGGGGAGTGGGTGGGCAAGGTAAAGGGGGCGGTTTTCTCCGGCAAGCCCTCCCCAATGGTTTTTACTTTGGGGTGAGGAAATGGGGCCTGCATTCGGCTCCACTTTCTCAGGCCCGGGGGGCCGTGGAGGGCGCAACCACCCGTGCCCCACTACCTTTCCTAGGGGCTGATCAGTTCCCCTGGCCCAGGCCCGCCAAGTCAGAACTCGATAACAGTGTCCCGCATTTCCCCCTTCTTTTCTAATTAGAGGAAGAAGCTTACTGGAGAGATCCGCCAAGGGATGAGGGAAAGGGGAGGTGGGGGAAGGGATAGGGGTAGATGGTAGTTAGAGAGGCTGGAGCTCGACGTTGGTGTGGTGCCCGGGCGTTCGAGAGGGGCCTCGCTGCTTGCAGGATGGACGAGGGTGGCGACGCTGCGGAGGGTCAGCTTCTTCAGTGGAGGCAAGTTGTTGATACTGGACTTGCACAAATGATGAAAAGACAGCATTGGCTTGGTTCTTAGCAAGCTGAACAATTTTGCGGATAATGCAGGGCCCTAGGGTGAGAGCTAGAATAATCATTAGTAGGGGGCCGATGAGAGGGAGGAGGTATGGGAGGAGGGGGGTAAAGATGTGGGACCAATAGCTGGTGGCTTCACGGTCTTTTTTGCGTTGTTCCAGTCCCTCTCGGACCTTTTTTAGGCTGTCCTCGGCGAGACCTGTGGAATTGGCATATACACAGCACTCTTCTCCTAGGGCGGCGCAGAGGCCTCCTTCTTTGAGGAGGAGAAGGTCGAGGCCTCGGCGGTTTTGGAGTACGACCTCAGAGAGGGAATTGACAGAATTTTTAAGATTGGAAATAGCGTCTTGTAGGTGACGAATGTCCTCGTCAACAGCCGCCCGGAGGTGAGTTAGGGCGGAGCCTTGACTGGCTAATGCAGCGATTCCGGTGCCAGCGCCTGCAAGACCTAGGAGGGAGGCAATCGTGAGGACGGTGATGGGCTCTCGCTTTTGCAGTGGAGCAGGGGCTGCAGTTCTTTCCAGGCGGAGGAAGAAGTCTTCCTCGCTGTGGTATAGGACCCTAGGGATAAGGACAATTAGGAGGCAAGTTTCATTAGTTGTATTGAGGGTTTGCACGTTAAGGCAGGGGGTAAGTCCTGTAGAGGAGCAGAGCCATTGGGAGGAGTTATGAGGAATGAGAAATTTGGCAGAGCTGCTGGGAGATGAGTAGCTGGCACAGGCAGTGAGGCTGGGAGAGTTACTGGAGCGAGGGCGGATGCACTTTCCTGTAAAGGAGACTGAATGAAAGGTTAGGGGGACGGCAGAGGTATTCCAATTGCATTCCGAGGGGCTGTCCTCTGTGTTTTCTGAAAAGGAGAGGTTGGAGGCAACTGGCTCATACAGGGGGGAGGAAGTGGAGAGGCAAAGCCAACAAGAGGAGGTAAGATTGGGGTTGGAGGAATTCACTGAGGTGAAGGCCGCTTGGATAAGGCTGAAGAGGGGAGAGGAGTAATGAGAGGGGGGTAGAAAAGGTTGGGGTGGTGGGGTTGGCGATGCGCTGTTTGTAGCTGAGGTGCGGTTTCCGGATGCGCTGCTTGTACTTGAAGTGCGGCTGGAGGGCTGTGGAAAAAGGGGGTTAATGACTTGGTTGGGACCTATGCCAGAGGGTGTTCTTAATGCAGTATTTTGGCCTGGTTGGTTTACAGCCTCCTTTTTTATAAGAATAAGTGATCCTCGGTCGGCTCCTTTCTCATAGATTCTGAAGCCCCAAGTTTGACCGAGTAACCAGGAGGGATCAGTGGGGAGCTGCACTGTAAGATTAAGATGTGTGCAGGATTCCTCGCTTTCTTGGCCGAGCCAGTTAACTGTAGGGAGTTTGCACCCTGTAGGGGCCCACTTTAAGGTAAGGTATACAAGGGCTTGGAGTGCAACTAATTTGTGCGTGGGAAGGGGCCACTGCTCCACCCATATAGGTTCCTCAGTATCCCACTGCAGAGGAACGGGCGCTGGAGGTGTTAAACGAGCAGTGGCGCACATTATTGGGGGGGCTGCGTGGTAAGCACTGCCCCAGAGGCGGCGAGGATGTCACGGCCCCATAAAATTTGGTCTATGGTGTGTAGAAATAACGGGCGGAAGGTGCCTGAGTGGCCCTCTTCATCCTCCCACTTAATGGGCCCTATGGCCTGAAGAGAGGTGGAGGTACCAGTGGCTCCCACTACTGAGGGACCATCGAGAACCATGCACATGGTGGCATACTGAGCGGGCATGCAAGAGACCTCTGCCCCTGAATCGAGCGTGCCCGTGTACCATTGCCCCTCTATTCTTAACTTACGAGTAGGCTTTTCTGGGGTGATAGGGACTGTCCAGAGAAGCGTTTTACTGCCGGTGAAGTGATTAGCTTTATTAGAACCGGCCGGCACGCTGCCTCTTAGGGGCGGGGCTGAGGCTTGCCCCGCTTGGAGTTTAAAGCTTGCTCAGTGCCCTGGCGCTGACTGCCGTCAGGGCACCAGGGATAGCAGAGGTTTTTTAAGCTATCCTTGCTAAGATCTCTGGGGCTGCTCTTGCAGTCGCGCGCCCAGTGATAGCCACGCTGGCAGCGTGGGCAAGGAGTGGGAGGGGGGGCGCCCATTACGCTGCATGAAAGGTAGGCGGTTGATTTCTGCATTGGGGCACTCCCGTGCAAAATGACCGCTCTGCCCGCACTTAAAACAACCGGTGGTGGCGGCTAAGGCGGCAGTGACAGCGCCAGAGACAGCCTGGGCTAGGGACGCGGCAGCTGGGTCAAAGGCGCTGCAGGCGAGAACCCAGTCATCTAGACTTTTTTCCCTCAAGGGGAGAATGGCTTGCTTACAGGGGGGGTTAGCCCCTTCTAGAATGAGTTCTCGGGTGAGAGCTAGCTGGGCTTGGGGGTTGCTAACTTTTCTAGCGCAGGTTTCTTCGACTCTGGATACGAAGGTGGCGAAAGGTTCGTTTGGCTCCTGGAGGAGCTTGGTAAAGCTGTCAGGTCGACAGGCAGAGCAGTTGGCAAACGCGCGTAAGGCGATGCCTCTGAGGATAGTCCAGAAGGTGGCAGGGACATTAATATAAGCAGACGCATTTAGAAATGCTCCCGTGCCTAAATAGGCTTCGGGGGGATGATAGACTCCAGTGGCTGCGTCTTGCTCACTTTGCTTAGCTGCTTCCGCCTGGAAGTGAGCACGCCAATCAATAAACTGGCCGGGGTTAAGAATGGAACGGGCAAGCGAGGCCCAGTCTTGGGGAATGCAAAAGTCCATGCCGAGATCCTGCAGTATTTGGGAAGCGTATGGGCTACCCAACCCGTCCTCCTTGACGGCCCTGCGAAGCTGCTTAATAGTATTAGAGTCAATGGGATACCAGTCATACGGTTTCTGTGGTGTGGGGGTAAGGTTAAGAGGAAAGCAGCGAAAGGCACGAGAGAAAGGAGGACGCGCTTGCAGAGGGCTTGGCGCGGGAGTGGGGGTAGGGGGAGCGTTGCCCCAAGGGTTGCCTTGAGGTGTAGAAGGCAGCCAGGGGTTGTTAGTCGGCAGGGTGGGAGGAGCGGCGGCAGCTGCCGGTAGCGGCTCCGAGGGGGAGCTCGCCGGAGGGGGAGGCGGAAGTGGGAGGCCCCAAGCGTCGCAAGACGGCGGCGCGTTGGGAGTGGCTAAGGCATAGGATGGTGGACTAGCTCCGCCCTGTGAAAGGGTGGGGCCCAAGGCATAAGATGGCGGACTAACTCCGCCCTGTGAAAGGGCGGGGTAAAGCGCATGCGGTTTCCGGCCCAGCTTAGGGCTGACGTCATCGCCGGAGCACTTCCTCCCCTCGATGGAAGAAGAAGGAGGAAGTTCGCCATCTTGGCGAGGCTTAGTATTGCTTTGTTTTTGGGGGGCGACTTCGAGCGCGTTGTTAATTTGCTCGACTAAGGATTCTGTGTCCGAATCGTGGTCTACATTAGTATCGCTGTCTGAATCTGTTGGCTGGGTTGATAGGGCCTCCTTGGATTTAATGGGGCCTCGATCAGGGGAAAGGGAGCCTTGAAGGCAGGAGTGGACGGTTATTAAGGTGGGGAGCAAGCCGGGAGGGAAGCGCTTGCTCTCATGTTCCATGGCGTTGGTGACCCGATCAATAAGGCGATCATAAGTAACAGGGTCCCAAAGATGGCAAGTGGTGAGCCATGGGTTAAAGGGCAGCAGGAGGTCCCAGTATACCTGCAGCTGCCGGACAGACACTTTACAGCGATGTGTGTCTAGGAGACCCGCCAGAGCGCGAACTTGGGGTGCTTGGCGTGCAGATAGACGATTACCCATAGCGGAGTGAGAAAAGAGAAAAAAAGGGGGGTTGATTATTGAGTAAAGAAAATGAGGTAAACTGTGGCAGCGAGGCCGAAGGAGATGGTGAGAATGGAAGGCAGGAGCCTCTAGTAGCTAAAGAGGGAGCCTCTAGTAGCGAGAGCAGTTTGTGGGGGGGGGCGGTTGCAAAGAGGCACACCGCGTGAAACAAAGAAACAAAGACACAGAGGACCACAGCAAAGTAATGGAGGGGAAGAGGGAAAGCTACTGGAGGAAGAGTGTTAGGAGGAATGTGGGGGATATAGGAAGAGAAGACGAAAGGTAGTCGGGGGTAAGAGTTAGGTTAACGCGGGAAAGGAAGAGCGGCCCGGGCGCGGAGCGGCGTGGGAGGGGCGGCTCCAGACGTGTAGCGGCGAGGGAGGGGCGGCTCCGCGGGGCGGCGAGGGAGAGGCGGCCCTTACTTTGCAGGCGAGGAGAAGGGGAGCTGGAGAGGCGTCCGGGCGAGCGGGTGGTTTCACTGGACCGCTGCGTGGAGAGGACTTTTAATTCCAGGGGCCCCACGTTGGGCGCCAGTTGCGGTCGCAGTTGATTCGTCTGGGGGAGGGTGGCGGCCGGTTGCTAAATCCTAGGCTCCCAGGATTGCTCCGAGGGTACCGGCGGCGGGGGCTCTTTCCCGGAGGCGAGGGCGAGGCGGGGGACTTGGCCAGGTCCCCGGCGGGAGGCGTGCAAGTATGGAGGGCGGCGAGAAAGGAACAGGCGGGACACGATTTCTTTTTAGGATGATGAAAACCAAGAGAGTTTATTAGGGGAGAGTACAAGCTTATATTGGGCATTTAGAGGGCGGGGTAGCTGCAAGGGTTAAAGGCGTGGATTGGTTTTGAGAGGGCGCGGAGGTTGATTGAAAAGGGGCGGGAGTTGCTCCGGTAACGGGGAGTGGGTGGGCAAGGTAAAGGGGGCGGTTTTCTCCGGCAAGCCCTCCCCAATGGTTTTTACTTTGGGGTGAGGAAATGGGGCCTGCATTCGGCTCCACTTTCTCAGGCCCGGGGGGCCGTGGAGGGCGCAACCACCCGTGCCCCACTACCTTTCCTAGGGGCTGATCAGTTCCCCTGGCCCAGGCCCGCCAAGTCAGAACTCGATAACAGTGTCCCGCAAACAATGAGATCCATTTATCAGGAAGACATAATAAACCTAACAACAGAGTTTCAAAATACGTGAAGTAAAAAGATAGAACTGAAAGGAAAAATATATCATATTCTAGGCCATAAAACAAACTTCAACAAAATTAAAATAATTAAAATCTTACAAAGTATGTTTTCTGGCCCAGTGTAATTAAACTAGAAATCAATAATATAGAGAAGTCTGGAAAATCTCTAAATCATTGGAAATCAAGCAACATGCTTGTAAATGAACAATGGGTGAAGAGAAAGTAACAATGGAGGATAGAAAATATTTTGAATGAAAATTAAATACAATATATCAAAAATTGTGGTATGCAATTAAAGCAATATTTGCAGGTAAATTTATAGAATTGCACACTTATATTAGAATACAAGTATTCAAATCAGTCCATTTATGAAACTAGAAATATTATCATGTTGAATCCCACAACATATAAAAATCATAATGCATCATGACCAGGTATATTCATCCCAGAAATTCATAGTTTGTTCTGTATTAAAAATCAATCAATGCCAATTCACCATATCAACAGATATATAGTCAACTATAAAGATATAAAATCAGTATCTGACAAAATTCAGCATTCATTCGTGATTAAAAAATATTAAGTAAAAGAATTTAAGAAAGAAACTTCCTCAACCTTATAAAGGGCAACCCAGGAGTGCGATTGAAACATGAGGAATTGAAAGAATATGTTCCTACCATGACCTATTTTTAAATAGTATAGCTTTATTCATAATCACCAAATTTGGAAACAAAACAGATGTTCTTTAATCACTTATACCAAAATGTATTACTATTCAGAAATACAAAGGAAAAAAAAAATGAATGATATATGCAACACATGCAACAACATGGATAAATCCCCAAAACATTGCGTCGAATGAAAGTCAGACAAAGAACACCAAGTGGCAGCCATATAAGTTCTTCACTTACATCTCTTTCGGGGGAATCTGTTGTGGCGAACATAATTGACTGACAGCCCCTGCTGTGAGCCTTTGGGTCTTCCCTCAAGCTCACACAGAGATGACACCTCTCTGGGCTGCCCTCAGCAAATGAGTGAGGACAGAATTTGGTACTAGTGCCAGCCCATGCCTTCCCAGAGTGGGACTCTCCCAACAGACATCCTTGGCTTGGGTCTCCCTGTCTTCCTGGCAAGACTGAAGAGATTGCTTTTCCTACCCAATTCTTCCTTCCCTCTCTTTCACATGTGTTGGACTTGCCTCACGATCTGAAGTCTCCCTCACCAATTCCTGCTCTCTCCCTCTTTATCCTTAATAAGAATTGCCTCCAATAAATCTATTGTACATCTAGTGCCATCTTGGCACCTGCTCATCAGAGGACTAGAATTGAAACAAGAAATCAACAGAAGGGGGTGATCACAAAGGGGCATGGGAAATTTTGGGGCATGATGGAAGTATTCTTTACCTTGATTAAGTAGTTTCACCATTATATATGTTTGTCAGATCCAAATAATTGTTCATCAAAAAATGATGGATTTTCCTGTAAGTTAGTTACACTACTGTGAACTGGCTGTAAAAATTTATGTTTATGTATATATGTATATATATCTGACTTGAGTTTCATAATGTGGGGACTTTATGGATGAGCTCCCAGGGAATCTGGAAGCACACTGAGATGTTAAATGTTTCCATGTACTTAGGTACATTTTGGGAGGAAGATGATCTGTGGTTTTCATCAAATAACCTTTGGATTAAGTAGCAAAGATGCTTAGGTACAGATAGCTTTAGATGTGGTAGTAGGCATAAGGAACAATAGTTCCAGTTCCCAGCCACCATTTGTCACCTCATTTTTGATCTTAAAGTCACTACCACCTTGATGACCTCCATGATTATTTCTCTCCTAGTCCAAAGTTCTGCTTCTGGAAAGACTGGCACTGATCCCCTTGTCTGACTTCTTTATTCTGATCACAAATTTCCTTCTCCCTTACCCTCAATTGAAGTTTCACAATATATTACTCTCCATAACCCATCTGCAATCAAGAAGTAGTGGCATTAGCATTTAAGATTTGCTTCAAGCCTTTCTACAAGACATGAAGTGAGCAATGAATACTCAACACACAACTGTTATCAAGCCATCCAACATGTGTAAACATATCTGTTTTAGTTAAAATGCTCAGTATGGATAGAGGGTTGTATAGAACACAGGGAGGTAGTGAATGTGGATTAATGAGTAATAATACCTGCATTCATATCTTTGGATACCTCATTTATGTTTTCTAAGCCTCAGTTTCCTTATCTGAAACATGGGATAATAATAATAACTACCCTCATTGGACTGACTGTGGATTTAAAAAGACAATTATATTGAGTGAAATAAACCATAGACAAAAGGACAAATATTGTATAATCTCACTAATATGAAATAATTGGAATAAGCCAACTAATTGAATTAGAATTGAGAATATAGTTTATCAGGGGATGGGGTTGGGGTAGAGAATGAGTTAAGTCTTAAAAGGTACAGAGTTTCTATTTGGGATGATGGGAAAGTTTTAATAATGGATGGTGGCAATGAAAGTACAACTTTGTGAATATAATTAACAGCACTGATTTATATTTGAATGTGATTCAAAGGGGAAAATTTAGGTTGTATGTTTGTTATCAGAATAAAAATTAAAAAAAAAAATCCGTGGAACTATACAACACAAACAGTGAAACCTAGAGTAAATCATGGACTATAGTTGATAATACAATTATAAAAATGTGCTTTCATCAATTGTAACAAATATACCATACCAATGCAAGTGTTAATAATAGGGCGGTATATGGGAATTGTATATTTTATGCATGACTGCCCTGTAAACACACAATTTCTCTAAAGAAAAAAGGCAATACAGTCACTGTAATGTAACAGAATCTCAGTGGATATTACTTATCATTTTGTAGTAAAGCATAGGTTGATTAGTTTTATCAAGTGGCCTTGACACTTGAGAAAAACACTTAAAATTTACTTTGGGGCAAATTAATAAGACTAATGCAGAATTATCATCCTGCTTTTAGAAATGAAATACCATTCTGTAAAGAAGGAACCTGTGACTATTTCCTTCTATTCAGAATAGTTTGAACTTTTAGCCTCTTGCTTAAGTTAATCACACTTGATCTCTTGAGTAAAAATGTTTTTAACATGAAGCCATACTCCACTGACATGCAACAAAGTACATTTTAACTGTAATCAATTTATACCAAAAGATAAAATGAGTTTATTAGGGCATGTTATTAGAATTACTTACAAGGGAATATATTTGATACAACTAAAAATAAATGGGTATGAGATAAAGGATCATTTATTTTATCTATTTATGGAAGATTATTTTAAGGTCTGAAACAAAATGAAGTTTAAATTTTAAGTTTATTCACTTAAAAAAACAAGTCTATAAGGATTGGAATTTTGTTCTTTATCAAAATTTATTTTTCTTGTCCACAAATATAATTTTCTATCTATTAAAAATAATACAGTACACCCGTTTTGTCAAAGACAACAATGTGTTCATTTTACACAGAGAATTTTGCTTTAGTTTAAGCCATTGATATCTCTGGGCACATGAAAGATTGTTATTTACAATTGAGCTTGACTTGGTGGATGGGTTTAGTAAACCCTGGGTGGGAGCCAGTCGCAGGTAGGGCCACACGGGGCTTGAGCATCCCCTCTTCAGCCTTCATTATTCAATATATAAGGCAGCAGGAAGGGTGTCATTGCATCTTTGTTACTTTTATTTTCTGTTATTTTCACTCTTCTAATGTTCATTAATTGCTTCCTAGGTACTCATTTTTTACCTTAAGATCAGGTTTGATATCAGACATCTCAGCAAGACCATATGAGAGCAATAGCATAATAAAGGACTTTGAACTCCAAATTTTAAATTCTGATTTTATATTCATTTATGACATTTAAATGTGAGGTTGGAATAAACGTATTTTAAGAAACAAAGATTTTATAAAGTTTGTCATGTGTCAACTCTCTGTAAGCATTCTAGGGGGTGTAGTCCAACAAGAAGAGAAATGTATTTCTGGAGAAACATCGACATGTGGGAAGTAAAGGATGCTGTAAATTATGCTGTTATCCAAATAACAAAACAAATTATCCACAAGAAGGAAACTAAAAGTCCATAAAAATATCAACCTGAAAGGTGGGAGTTGAGTGGATTGATTCGAGAAAGATAAAATTATGCAAAAGGTTTTTTTTTTCCCTTAATGAGGAAGACATAGATATTGAGAAGATTTAAAAATTGAAAGAGAAAAGGATCACAGTGGGTTTCAATATCTTAGGGATAAGTAATGAGAAGAACAGAATACAATTCAAACTAGGTCCAGACATTTTCAGAAAATCAACAACCTTATGTTATACAAGTTGTTACAAATAATAGAAAAGGTGAATTATAGGTCCAACTCTTTTTGTTTGTTTTGAAGCTAGTAAAATAGAAACTGAATAAGGGCAGTTACGAGAAAGGAAACTCCAGTTTCAATAAAGTACTCTCTGAATGTACCAGGAACAAGCAGAATTTATCCCAGAAATTTGAAGATAGTAGAACATAAGATAATCTGGTAATATAATTTACAATTTATGGCCTAAAGAAGAAAAAACATTTGATCAACTCCAACAATGCAGAAAAAGCATGCAGTGATCCACTCTATTTACCAAAGATCTATAATTTTTATGCTGAAGGAACTTGGAAATGTTCTCTTTAAAGTCTGAAACAAGACAAAGATTCCCACTCTAGTCACTATTTTTCACTTTAAAACTAGAAATATTAGCTAGGAAAACAAGAACAGATTTAAAAGAGTTTAGATAGAGTTTAGATAGATAACTTGAATTGAGCTATACACAACATTCAACATTTGTCAATTAAAGGTGAAGAAACAGGCTAGAAAAAGTAATAGTAACTAAAATGCTATTTAAAATAGCCAAAAAAAATCACAAATGATTTAGGAACTATACAAACAATACCCTTGGGAAGACTGTTGCTGCAAAAGAGAGGCTAGGCCTGCCTGTAATTGTGCCTAAGAGCCTCCTCCCGAATGCCTCTTTGTTGCTCAGATGTGGCCCTTTCTCTCTAGCTAAGCTAACCTGGCAAGTGAAATCACTGCCCTCCCCACTACATGGGGTCTGACACCCAGGGGAGTGAATCTCCCTGGCAATGTGGAATATGACTCCCGGGGAGGAATGTAGACCTGGCATCGTGGGACGGAGAACATCTTCTTGACCAAAAGGGGGATGTGAAAGGAAATGAAATAAGTTCCAGTGGCAGAGAGATTCCAAAAGGAGCCGAGAGGTCACTCTGGTGGGCACTCTTATGCACAATATAGGCAACCCTTTTTAGGTTCTAAAGAATTGGGGTAGCTGGTGGTGGATACCTGAAACTATCAGACTACAACCCAGAACCCATGAATCTCGAAGACAATTGTATAAAAATGTAGCTTATGAGGGGTGACAATGGGATTGGGAAAGCCATAAGGACCACACTCCACTTTGTCTAGTTTATGGATGATGAGTAGAAAAATAGGGGAAGGAAACAAACAAACAAACAGACAAAGGTACGCAGTGTACTTTTTTACTTCAATTGCTCTTTTTCACTTTAATTATTATTCTTGTTATTTTTGTGTGTGTGCTAATGAAGGTGTCAGGGATTGATTAAGGTGATGAATGTACAACTATGTAATGGTACTGTGAACAATCAAATGTACGATTTGTTTTGTATGACTGCGTGGTGTGTGAATATATCTCAATAAAATGAAGATTAAAAAAAAAAGATTAACATGGAGAGAAAGTTTAAACTGAACTAGAAGACATAGAAAAAGCACCATAAAAATGGAGATATTTATCATTATTCTCCAAGAGATGACAATGTTGTAAAGGTGTCAATTTTTCCAAAATTGACCTATAAATTCAATGTAGTCCATAAAGAAATTTTTAGGAAAACTTGAACATTTATATAAAATTTATTTAAAGTTAAATAAATCTAAAAAAAAAAATGGAAAAGAAGAGCAAGGATTGGCAATGGAAGGCACAAAAGGGGTGGGGAGAATTGGCTATACTGGATATTAAAGCCTAGAATGAAGACATAGTGTGAAGTGTGAAAAGGATGCAAATGTAAACAAATTAAAGAGTGGCAACAGTTTAGGATCCAGAAATAAATCCATATTTATGGGAAATTGGCATATTAGAGTTGTCAGAGTTCACAAATCAGTGAGGAAATGGGGCATTTTTAAATATGATGTTGGGAAAATTGTTTTATCATAGATAACTACTTTACAGCATATATAAAAATTCCAGCTCAATTAAAGTCTTAAAATGAAAGTTGAGACTATACAATTGATGGGAAGGAATGTAGAGAGCATTTTATTACCTCATCTTTTAAACAAGAATAAAAATATAAACCATAAAAGGAAAGAACAATGGATTTGACTATATCACAATTGAAGATTTGTGGTTGACGAAGGCTATCACAGACAGAGGTCACAGACAGACGAACTTGGAAGATACGTTTTTTTTTTTTATCCTCTCTCCACTTTATTGTTCAACTCCACATATTATAATCTGAAATTCAGTATTTGTAAAACAAAACAGCTCCTGCATCAAAATAACGTTATTAGGGTAGTTATTTAAATCATTTTTTGCTGGTTGTACTGGAGCCAATTGTCCTCATTAAGTACCTACAGGCATTTAGTACACTCTTATAGTTACTTGAATATAAGCAAGAATGTGGTACTAAGTAAATAAGATTACATAAATTCAAACATTCAAGGTAAAAGGACTGTCTTTTGATATAAACCTAAACCAAAAGTCAATTGTGGAAATATATTTTAAAAATATCCTCCCAAACCATTGTTAACACACTTTTTTCTTTTGTATAGCATGTTCCAGGAGTATGAATTTTCTATGCTTCCATAGATCTATTGATGCAGTCATCAATCATCTTCTTTCTCAATATAGGTCTTTGCATTAACCAGTGCCATCTGCCTCTAGCAGAGAACACACTTTCTTCATTGTTTTGCTTTGCAAATTTGCTCACTGCCCTAGGTAGACTCTTTTGTTCTTTGCCCATCTCTAGCCTTTTCTCTGTAATTCTGTGTTTTGCTCCCAGTGATGTTTCAGAGCTAGAGGGTTTCTCTTGGTTTCTTTCTTTGTCCTTTTCCATGTTTCTCATTTTGCTGGATTTTTCGTGGTCAAACAACCTATCCTTTGCTCTAGAACTTGGGCTGCTTTCCTTTCTGTCTAGATTTCTTTCTGAAGACTGAACACTTCTCATTTTTCCCTGTCTTTGTATTTGTCGTTACTTATTTCTTGTTTTTCTCTCTTTGCATTTATCATTGTTCTCATATCTTTCCTTCCTAACTTTCATATGCTCTTCCTTTTCTTTGTTTTTCTCTTCCTTTTCTTCTCCTTTCTCATTGTGTTGGTCATGATCATTTATTTCATTGTCTATCTCTTTCTTGTTGTCTTGGGGGATATTTCTCCCTCTCCTCCCTTTTCCACTCCCTGTCATTTCTCTCTCTTTCTCTTTGGTCTCTTCCTCTTGGTTTATCTTCTTGTTTGTGCCTCAACCAGTGAATTTCCTGTCACTTGTAAAGGGAAGAGTAAAACTCATACTACGTAGTGTGACTCAATCTCCAGGGTACTTAGGTTGTGACCATTCTGAGGAGTCCCGGAATTACACCACCCATTTTGTGTAATCAGCATTGAGTTGTTCCCTGACCATCCCAAGCAAGGTCATCAACAGTAAGTGTATTTATATTATGGTGAGTTTTGAGATGTACCATTTCGGAAAGGTCAACATCTTAATGCAATTCATGGGATTAGACCATTCATGACCCTATGTTTTCCTTAAATATCTTGAACGAGACTTGTTGCACTAAAGATGGAATTTAGCACTTTGACAGATTGAGTTTTATAAGTTTCCCAAGACTGCAAAATCTGCCTTGCCCTTAACTGTTGTATTTCACCTTTTTCCTACAAAGGAGACAGAGTAGAATGAAGGGCAATAGGAAGAACAAGGAGAATTGATTACTTGAGCATCCCTAATATTTTCACCTGTTTTCTTATTAATTCACTTAATTTTAACCAAAAAAAACACAGCACTTTCACAGTTTTGTGATGATGAGACAGAAGTACCAAAAGTCAAAAAACGTCAACGTCAGTCATCAAAAGGTAGAGTTGGGATTTGATCTAGTTCTGACATCCGAAGCTGACTGCCAATCCCCTGTTCTGAAAAAAAGAGATAGAGGAAGAAAGGAAGACAGATCCTTAGATATTCAAATTAAAAAATTAAAGAATAGAATATATAACTCCCTGCTGCTAGGAAGACACGAGTCTTGGAGAGGGCAGTGGAGTGCATCAGGTTGACAGGGCTGGAATGTCATCGAGGTGCCACACCCTTAGGAAGTCACTTCTGCCCAGATGGGACTGTGCTGGTTTGGATCTGTTATGTACCGCAGAAAAGCCTATGTTCTGTTAATCCAATCTTGTGAGGGCAAACCTATTGTGGGTGGGACTTTTTATTAGGTTGTTTCTATGGGGATGTGACCCTGTCCATTCAAGGTGGGTCTTAATCCCCTTGCTGGAGTCCTCGATAAGAGGATAAAAGGCAGAGGTATTTTAAAGAGAGCCCAGAGAAATTTTGGAGAAAGCCATTTTGAAATGACAACCCAGGAGAAGGACCAGCAGACATCACCATGTGTCTTCCCATGTGACACAGGAACCTCAGATGCCATTGACCTTTCTTCAGAGAAGGTATCTAACTCTTGATGCCTTAATTTGGCATTTTCACTGCCTTAGAATTGTTAACTTCTAACTTAATAGATCCCTTTTCTGGTATATTGCATTCTGGCAGCTTTAGCAAACCGAAACAGGGGCATTAGTAGAACAAAGCGCTAAGATTTACCTCAGAACCCCTCAGAGACCCCCAAAATCTCACTTGTTGCAAACCATTTCTGTAACAGCTCTGAACAGACATTTATTATCATATAAAATGACTAATGTGGCTGCAGACCTTTTTGCTAGATTATCAAAGAGAACACTGTGTTTCTTATTCCTATCTTGGTTCATGAGTTTTTTTACTCCTGCAAAGATATGGGGTCAGAATCTCATTTAGTTTCCTGAACTGACATTACATTAGACCCATATATTTATGTATAACGAGTATACCAGAGGGTCACAGGGATCTGCATTTGTCCTAGAGCATCTCCTTATGTGTTAGATATTTGATGGATAAGTTTTAAATATATCTTTCTTTAAAAAATGAAAAATTCACATCTTCCACAGCAAATAAAAAAGACTTTATGTAGTATAAATTTTTACCTATGCTTATAAAGCATTTAGAACAGGTTAAGATACCTAGTTAAGATAACAGTAACAGTTACCATTTATTGAGTGTCTAATATGTCCCAGGTACTTCATATGTATTATCTCACTCTACCATATCCATTTCACTGATGATGCAACTGGGGCTCCTTCAGTTCAATGTGGTTAAATGGTAACCCTGGTAGTTTTCTGTATTCAACAAACATTTTTGAATGCCTAGCCCTAGGGACATGAGTATCTGGACAATATGGTGTTTCATAAAGACTTATTTCCTGATATCTGCATTGGAAAAGAAAATGTGGTTCAGACTCAAGTAATTTACCCAAGCAAACTTGAAGTCCTGTCTCTATTTGCAAAATATAGCTTTACAGGATTCATGAACCTCCATTCTCTTCATTTTCTGCCATTACTGACCTCTTGCTAGAACACTGTCCAACTTGCTGTGATCACTTTAGGATTGGTGTGACACCTTCTTCGTTACTCCATATCCAAGTTATTTTCCCACACCTTTGTCTCAGAGCTCAACTTCCTCAGCCACTATGACCTCCAAGTCCATTCCACTTCATGGGGAGAGGGCTATACCTGACTTTGTTGTTAGGGTTCCAAGAAATTTTCCAACTTCTGAATCTTAAATCCAGAGTTTTTCTTTTCTGACCACATCCTTATATCCTACTTTTCCTATTCTCTTCTATCAATGGAGCCTGTGATTCACTCTTATCACAACTTAACAGCAGCTAGCATTTATATATGTATATAAACACTTGCTATTTGCCAGGGTTCTATCTAAGCCCTTTACAAACTCTCTCATTGTGCCTTCACAACAACCTTATCCTGTCCAGTCCAAAGTTGGACAGAGCTGGGATTTGAACCCAGGTTTCTAAAACTTATACATGTTTAATATCTCACCCCCCCCCCCATTCATTACCCTATTTCTCACTTTATTTGCCTCCCCTTAGTCAGGCACTTCAGCTGTCTTCCTGCTGGTGCACCAGAGTTCTTTCCTTCTTTGACATCCAATGACTTCCCTGTCACTTCTTAGTCATACATCTATAAATCCCACTTCTGCTTCCTCCACTTGCAGCTGGTAAACATGGCTGTCGAACAGTGACTTTCAGATTGCATTTCATGACCCAGGTTATAAAATCAATTTGCTGTATTGGAAAGTGCCCTTTGCAAAATGTGAATAGAACCCAGGCTACACTGTATGTTGTAGGGCTAAATGTTTTGTGAATTCTTTGTGAAATTACACATATAAGAGTAGGGGCATAAAAAGTATTTATGAATTTCAGGGTTTACAAAAAAACATTTGAAAACAATCACTGTAGGAAATTTTGTGACTTTAATTATGGGTTTCACTGTGACTTCCTAACATCACACTTCCCATAGGCAACCCTTTTTTCCTTTGTAGCTGGTCAACTAGCTTAAATCTGAACATAACTGGTAGTATTTTCTATTTTCTTCAAGTTCCCAATCTCATATTTGGCCCTTTTACTCTTAGCTGGGGGCCTTTCTCCTACCTTATTAAGATGCTTCCACTAATTTTCTCTTCTCTGTCTCATGATTTATTGGTACCTTCTTCTCTCTGAGTAATTGTATGCCACTGTTCAGAGGCTTTAATATTTCCTTATTATTTACATAATAAAATCTCTGTGATTGGCTTGGCTGCCTTGACCCTTCATGCTCTGCTGCTGTATCTATCATTCCTACTTCCCAACGTCATTCCTCACGGCTTCTGTTCACTGACCTTCTTGCCTCTGCTCCGTTTGGAACGCTTTCTGCTCCCAAAAGTGTGTCCCTCCTACCTGGCTTAAATGCTACCCCGAGAAACATACTTTCCCTCTTTCCTTAAGTTAGAAGCCATTTCTCTCCTCTTTATAATGCTAGGACACTTTTTGGTTTAGTTTAGCACTCTAATACCTCTTTCTGGCTTGCCACACAGTTAAGTGCAGGCATGGTGTCGCTTATCATCATCATTATTATTATTAGGCCGATTCCTGTTTGCATTCCCCACAGTACTTGTGCAAAGGGGCAAAGCCCAACTTAGTATTTTCTTGGGCTCTGCTAGACAGATCACGTGACTACCATGGACCACACTTGGCTCTCTGAAGGATATAAGGCAGGAAACACACAAAAACGCAGCATGTCAGCAGACCAGCATCAGGCGTTCTCTGCAGTGGGTTTAGTCCTCAGGGAAGGACATGCATTGGTCCAAGGGCTATTGTTTTCGGCCCCTCAATTGAGAGCTTGGATGTTAGGGAGAGACCCAAACCAGGCAAGTGCGGGCGCTCTCCTATGTTCCGAATAGGAATTACTATATCCTGGAACTCTCTCCAGCTTACCTTCCAGAGGCTTTTCCTGAAAAGAGACAAAACTACGGGTTACACCTATTTCACTTAGAGTTCCTTTTATCTGGGATGCAATTCACCAGTGCGGCATCACTTTGGCCACAAACAACGTTGCCTGGTGACACAGCTGACATCCCACCTTTGTCAGATGTCCCAGCAGAACAGAACTAGAAAACCAGTCCTCGGCCAAATGTGCCTGTAGAGAAGAGGAAGGGTCCTTAGACATGGAAAGGAACTAAGATTTATTGAGTGTCCCTTATGTTTTCATGGGTTGTCTTATTCTTTCCTTATAATAATGCTAAGAAATATTCTTTCTACATATTTTACAGCTGAGAAAATTGAGGTCCAGGGTGGGTCAATAACACCCATGATTACAGCTTACTGCCAGCAAGTTATAGAAGCAAGCTTTAAGTTCTAATTTTTCTAATCTTGTACATTTTTTTAAATAGCCCATGATGACTAATTCATGGTTAGAGAGCAAGAATGAAATAACTATTTCCTACCAAAATCTTTGTATTTTACTTAGCTTAATGTGTCAACACCTGCATTATTTTGAGTGAGGTCTTTTCCAAAATCCAATATACACATGGGTTTATCAGGGAAAGGTTATCTCTAAAATCCAGAGTAATTTAAATAGAGTATGATTTATATATATATATAGGCAATATGGCCTCAGAGCAAATAAATAACAAAACCACAACTTTCAGTCAGCTTCTATCTGGAAAGTCAATAACTCAGCCTCAGATTCTTTCTGAAGGGATTAGGTTTGATGATCTCCAAGATCTTCTTCACCTTTAATATTCTACAAGAAAAAAAAAAAAAGTCTGATTTCTGATTCTCTTTCTGCTACACCTGGCAGGCCTAAATGGCTAATGAGGAAGCAAGCATGAAAGTAGCTGAAATGATGACTTGTTTTCATTGTTTAAAATGAAGGTCTCTGACCAGAAACCTCTCGTTTTGGGAATAAGACTCTGGGGTTTGAACAGAACATCCACCAGAGATGATTTTTAAACATACTCTGATGAGTGAATCCACCATTCAGTGGAGCAGAGAATTGTCCTCTGAAACATGACCAATCTCTCAAAGGAGGTTTTTAAAGCACATCTAGTGTTCATTTTGAAAGTTTATTACCTTCACTATATAAAAGAGTTTGGGGCTTGTATTTATATGTGAGAAAAGCAATTTTATATGCAGAGAGCATCACACAAGTGTGGCAGAATAGAAATTACCTTTTCAAAAAAGTGATACCTCTAAAGAAATTTCAATTTGTGGAAAGCATCTCATCTTCATCTTCTATAAGAAACTTACTCATCTCGTTATTTTAAACTGGTTGCAAAACACAATTATACATTAAAAAACCTTGTAACAGGCTCTCTCAAATGCAGTAGAGCAGTAAATACTAATTTCATTTAAACATTAATCCAAAAGACGTCATTTCACTCTCTTAAACCTCAGTGAGATTTTAGGAAAACACACCTTCAATATCTCATTTTACAGCCTCGTTCTGAAATTGTGACCTGGATGTAAATTTTTTTTTCTTTAAGCAATTCTTAATCAGTTTGAGATTTTATGGTTTTATAAATTGGTTAAAATTTTAAAATCATATTTGCTCCACTCCCCTCAATAGAAAAGTGTCAGTAATAAAAATTTAATTCTTTTTTTTGGTATTTTCTCAACACAAACAGAGTTTAAAAAATATTAGCAGTTTTGTGGAATCAATTTTATCAAGATTTTCCTTTGCGGTACCTACAATTACTTCATGCATGGAAAGGATTTCCCCAGTCTGAGGCCATGTGGTCATTCTTGCATTCTACATTTTAAAAAAAACACACATTTCACACTCATTAAATAATCCATCCAATTAAAAAATGGAAGATGCTTTTCTACTTTCTGGTTGATGAACTTTCTACTGCAACACTAATCCAAACTTTATAAGCAGCAACTTTTGCTATTTCAGGCATTTTTATAGCCATCTATTGCTGACCCAGGTCCTAATCGATCTACCTGTACAATTGACATACTGCTGTCAATGAAAATGCCAGCAAAGACTATTGGATATGCAAATAACTAGTCGATGCCTGACATTATGGCAAACTCAGATTTGACTATATGTTAATTCAATACAAATGTACTGAGTTCCTTCTCTGTGGCTATACTAAAAACTAGACTTGTAAAAAGGCAAAGATGCAGAAGACAGACACAGTGCCTGCTCTCAAGATTATCATTGTTTAGCAAAGGAGTTGGGTTTGTAACAGATGTTTTAAAAAACTTGAGTAGAATTGTGGTTGAAAGTGATGTGGGAACACAAAGAACATGATTAAAATTGGTTTTTAAACCCATTGTCTTTGGTTATATTTACCCCAATAAAGCTTAAACATTGTGTATTTATGCCGCGGTCAGGAAAGGTGTCAAAATTTGTGGTTTCTAGTTCTTTCCTTCTAATCATTCCAGTGTCAACCCAGAAGCACAACAGTTTAGAATTCTGAAGTCAAACATGTGATTACCTAAATGCCTTGCTATGTTTCTCTTCTCAAGCCGGAGTCCCAGTGAGCTTCTCACAAAAGATTTTTCCAAGACTTTATAGTGCATGGGGGCAGTTTGAGTTCTGCTTTTTTGGTAGGCTGCCCTGTAAACTCTCACTGGTGTGACCCACTATACTGTCACGTAGGGCCAGGGTGCAAGCATGGGCATTTAGATGAGCCAAGGCTCCTCTCTTCTTTGCCACTGCCCAAAGCTGTTTCCAGAAATCAGAATAAAAGACGTGACATAGAGATATAGGACCTCACTGTGGATCACGGTCCATTTTTAATAGCTGAGGTCCATGCAAAGCTGCCCATATACAATCCATGTTAAGGTCCTCTGGACTTGGCAAGAACAGGCATTTGTTCTGTTCTAGGTCCTTTGCTGGATGCTGGAGAGAGATATTAATCAGACACAGAATCTGTATTTGAAGAGTCTTCCTAGATCACACGGAGCAGACTTGAGCAACTCTGGAAGTCCCTTGTCAGTGTTCGTTTAGGACAAAAGTAGTTGAGAGAACATTTTGTACTAGGAAACAGTAACTCCCTTGAAATTCACTCATCCTGCATTGTTTAAGACAACTATGATCACTAATTGAAGAATGGAGTAATTTTTTTTTTCTGTCACCTCATATGAGCCTATGTGTTCCTGGAAGAATGGGAAGCAAAGTTTGAAAATGATCCTGGAGAATTACAAAGAGTTTGGCAAGGGAAAAATTGAACAATTCTCTTAGAATTTTAGGTTCTTTGTGAATTTATTGTTGAAATTTTCCAGAAGACTGGTTCAACATCCTCTTTGCCTGCACTTTGTAATCAAAAGTTTTCCTTTTCATGGTATCACTCAAAGAGATTAGATATTTCACGTTTTTTTGTTAACTGCTCATCTAAACTATGACTCTTTTCAATGTACTTACTGGCATTGTGATTTGGGGTTTTAAAACAATTATTTCAACTTCAGAGTACTGATTATTTCAAACCATTTTAAGGACAGTGGTGCTGGATTTTAATCTGGTTCTATCTTATATTTCAGGAATACAGTGTAAAAATCATTAGCACATTTTTTTTTTAATCAAATTTCAGTTTACTACTGTTTTTACCATCTGTTAAACGTCTATTTTGATGTATAGGTTTTCCTGAGTTCATCACTTAAGAGCTTCTCCAAATTAAAATTTTACAAATGACAATTAGAACACAACTGAAGTTTACTCTGGCAATCTGGAAATTTTGATAGTGGCCACGGGATAGTGAAAATGGAAACTTCTGCTACATGCTTTTGGCCTGTGCTCTGGGTTTGTAATAAGGACATATACCCTGGAAATGGCAATTAAACAAAACAGCTGAAAGATTTCACCAAGAAGGTATGATTACTCATGAACAAATGTGGCCTCAACAAATGACTACTTTACAGCTTGCAGAAGTCAAGAGGAAGCAGACAAAAGGAATGCTTTTGATGCTGCTGAGTATTTTTGACCTGTTTCCCCTTGAATATGTTGTCACCATCAAAGAATATTTATTAAGGGCCTCTCAGACATGGAACTAACTGTACTCGGTACTTTGCAGAGCCTCACTGATGCTTTCTCTTGTGATCACTGACTGCCCTTGGCCAGCTTGGCTTATGTGAACTTCAGATACCATCTTGCTGTTTGGGTATCTAACAATGACCATAATTACTACTGTTAATTCCAAATGCTACCAATGAGCCATGCTTTGCTTGACAGAGACTTTTCCTGAACCTACTATGCTACAGCTTCAACAGATGCTTACTAATGACTGAGATTTCCCCCCCAGACAGCACACCAACTAAAGGCATCCTTTTATTCTTCCTCCACCCACATTTTCACAGCCTCATGGTTTTGTCTCCCGGGTGATTTCAATGTTCTTCCTGGTTATTCCCCCTTCACGGTCCTGCCTCAAATATGGCCGCAGAGGATTTCTGAGGTCTGTGAGTTTAGCAAAGCTTTGATTTTTACTTTATCTCTTCCACAGAGCTGAACAGCCATTTTCCACATCTCTTCCCAAAACCCCAAGTGCAATTACTAATGACATTGTAAGAACAGTGGGTTTAGCTGTTATAAACTTTACTCCATAAAGATACTAAGGTTCAAATAATATTACACCAATTTACTTTTGGGGGTGGGGGTGGTCAGGGGGTTACTGAAATCTGCCTCTGACTTCCCACCTGCTCCCTTGTGCCAAGTCACAGGGATGATTCTTCATATTCTGCTCTCTGGGTCTCAGTGTGCACCGATATACTAATGCCTGGCATAATCGATGTCCACTGAGGTGGGCATGGGGGCCTTTGCTAAGGGTGAGAGCCTGAGCTCTTAGGGTGTAGCTTCCCCGAAGGTATACCCTGAAGCTATTCCTCAGGGTCCCACCACTACCCTGAGGAACTGTGAGGGCACTGGGCCAGGACCTTGAGGTTCCATTTTAATTTTTCCCAAGTTTGGAGAAAGCCATCCAAGCTTTCCTCTGCTTTAGTCCCCTACCCGACCCCATCCCCTTTCACCACTTCTCTTCACAGATAATCACTTCATTTTTCCCCTAATGGACTTTTAATTCATCAGTGTTATCCTCACTTTCTGGAGGTGAGGTTATTTGGGAAACAATATGCTAAAATGTTTTTTTTTATACCCTGTTATACAGCCCTGCCCCCAAAAACTTCCTATCATAGCTTGCCAGCCACTCAGACCTGAGCCTCAGTATCCTCCTCCCTTACACTCCTGTGCCCCCATTTTCTGGGGGCTAATTTCCGTCTGCCTTATTTTTTCAAGACTTCAGAAAACAAAAAAAATCTCTTTCTTCTCTGCATCCCATTTGTCCATCCTTTAATTTCCTACATCTCGTTCCCTCTTTCTCCAGTATCCCCTTAAAATGAGTGACTACCAAGTCACATATACTGAAATTGAAATTCCTGTGGTTGTCCCAACAGTAAACTGAAATAGATATGGGTATTTCAATGTGACAAAAAGGAAAAAGACAGGGTTGAGGGAGTGTGTTCCTGTGTTAATTCAACAAACATTAGCTGAGCATCTACCATGTGCCAAGAAGTTTCTAGGCCCTGGGAATACATGAGGGAATAAGACCGAGTCCCTGCCTTCAAGGAATTTACAGTGTTCAGTGAAAGACAGAGGACAAGTATACAGGCAAGGATGACATTGGCGTCGGGGCTGAGAGAAGCCATGGGTGCCGGTGGCATCTTTGGGATGAACCTTTTACGGTCTGGGGGAAATGAAGACTTTCAGAAGGAAGCCAAGTCTAAGGTGCATACCGAAGGATGGTGGATTGAGAGAAATGGTTTAAGGAAGTGTATTCCTGGAGTCAAGGACATGTGGCAAGGTAGAGAAGCTAGAGGAAAGGAAAAAAAAAAAAACTCTTTCAAAAGATGGCTGGAACTGGACATATCCAACAAAGTGGAATGTGGCTGGAGGCAAGCTTGCAAGATGGAAGGGCAGGGGAAAGAAAGGGAAAAGTCCCTCTAATCACTTAAAAGACCCAAAAGCCACAAGATTCAAGTTATCCTATTGAAGTTCAGCTCAGTGGGGCTATTTCTTGCCCTCCTTCCCTTAGTTGAAGCTGAGGGCAAGTTCCATAATTTTTCCAGAAACTTTCTGGTCTCAAAATGTCATCCAGTCTGTTTTAGTCATAAGACATACCTATTTCAGTAATTAAAAATACCCAGTTCCCGTGTAATATTCAAAACAGTGAACTTCATTTAAAGCTTTCCCCTCTCTCCCAATTCAGTGCTGAGAGAACAGTCTGGGGCTGGAAACTGCAGTGGGGCACACAGGTTAGGTTAGCTTTTCTCTCTCTCTAAATTCACAACCTAGAACTCCTCTTCTTCCTCCCTACCCCTGCTGGCGTTGGCTTCCAACCCAGCATTTAAGAACGGGGCAGTGAACTGGTTTGGACTGGAACTGGGGAAGGCGTGTCCTGGGCTTGGTGGATGTTCACAGCTGCTTCTTCTGTGAGTCCTTTTGAGGGTTCCTTGGGTTTCCTGACAGGACATTTCCAGCCGCGCCTCCCTTTTACAAGCACAGTGTGTCCTCAGGTCAGCAATTGCCTCTTCCTCTTCAGTAGAAGGCACCTCCTGCCTCCCTCCACCCCCACCCCCATTGCCTTCAAGGTCTCCTGGACATGGTTTAAAAAATGGTTCCTGGCTGGCTTTCCCCCCTGAGCGGCAGGCACATCTGGTTAGCTCAACACAGTGAACCATCCTTGCTCCACCCTCTTTCCACAAGAGTGGTGAGCTCCCAGTGAGCCTGTTGCCTCAGCCCAAGCATCTGTCTCTTCCCTTAGCACCCTCACCTCTGGGTTAGACACCAGTGCACTGTGTTCCACACAACCCAAGGGACACCTGTCAGGTGCCCTAAGTGGTTCCATCAGTCTGAGGAACAAGAACTTTTCTTCCCCCGTAAGGAGGGAAAATGTGACAGAACTCCAAGAACTTTCTCCAAGGAAGTCCTTTTCTCTTCCAGTCTTCAAATATTTTTATATCCTTAATGTGGGTGCTGGATGAAGGGCCCCCGTATCAGTTTTTGACTACCTCCTTTGTAAAATTGGTCCTCATTTTAAAACATGCGAGAAACTGTCCGCCCATTTTTTTTTTTTTTTTCTTTTTTGACCTTTCAGGACCTCAATGAAAACAAGAGTCCTGTTTCAATATCCTTTTACACATACTATAGAGTTTGGGCTTTATCTTCATTAGGGAGACTATTTATTAAACTTTGATAATAGCCCCAAAAGTGATAATAAGAGCATGGACGCTGAAGTCCAATGGGCACATACTTGGCACATTCTGTTACTTCCCCTTCCACTGTTAAGACGAGAGGAGGGGGCTCTGTTTCTACAAAGACTTGGGGCAGGTTTGGGGCTGGAACAAGGAGCAGTATTGTCCGAATAAAACTGGATTGGAATAAGGAAAGTAGGTATACAGCATGCCCACTGTCTGAACCCTCCACTTCATCATGTTTATTTTTTCTCTTTATTCCCTTCAGCTACACTGGGTCACACACCTGACCCATGGCTGGGGTGAGGATCCCGGAATACATTAGGACAGGTTAAATTAGGGAGAGATGGGCATTCTATGGACGGACCCTCAGATTCTCCAATGTTCTTGACACAGCTTCTTCAGCTGCCCCCTACTTGTCCTCTGGTTGTGCATCTTTCCTAAAATCACATTTCTTTCCCTATTTCAGGAACAGTGAATTGAAGATGAGCATGGCACAGGGTGCAAGGTTCACAACATCTGCTGCCCTTGTCTCTGACCTCCCTCCTCATCTGTCTATGACTCTCACTTCTGGTGAATGTCCCATCTGAAAACATCTCCTTCCATTGCTTTTTCCCCTGCTCCGTCTGTAGTTTTCTCCCTCCCCTTTCTTTAGTTTTCTCCCTCCCCTCCCTGTCTGTCCTGCTGCCACTATGTCTCTACATTTCTCTTTCTATTCATTTATTTACTCATCTGACTCTCCACTTCCTTCTAGTTTGTCAGAGTCGGGATCTCAGTGATTTTCTCTTATCTTGCCCACAGAATATATTTCTTAGACATGCAAGGATGGTTGGGACCTAAATTGACCAAAGGGCCAATAAGAGTACGAAGAAAGAGAGCAGGGCACCACCACTTCCCCACCCAAGAGGGCAGGACAACTGATTGAGCCAAAAGCAACCTGACCAGAAAAATTTGTGTGTCCCACTCCCACTCCCACACTCATCCTTAGCTGCCCCAAGCTCCCCTCCTCTTCACCCCTGCAATTACTAAGCATGAGGACAACGACATCTGAAGAGGTCTAGCTCCCTCACTCATCATCCTCACAATCTGACTCTTTATTCTCCAACTGGAAACAGCAAGAAGTCACCCACTGTCTTTTTCTTGAACCCCACTGCTCTTTGTAGATTCCCATAGGATGACCCTGTAAAGGACACCCTGCCCACCCCAGCTCCAGCTGTCCTTTCTGCAGTCTTGCCTCACCTTCTCAATATTTTCTCTCATTGGAGAGGGGCTCCTTCTCAGTTGACTTTGACTTGCCAACACTATCAGAAGTCTGGCACAAAACAAAGCTCAATAAATGTTTGTTAAATAAAGTGATTATCATCAATGATTTTAAGGATTTCTCAGATGCTTTGATGCATCTACAAAGTAAGTTGGAGAAGACAGGCTAAAGCATGAAGGCAGGATGAGAAGATCTGAATGGAAAGGAGAGAAAAATGAAAAGTGAATGGATACTGGGATATTTGATTAGAGCATGAGCCTTCAAATTGGGATAGTCTCTGTGTGTAGTTGCGGGACTGTTGATGGCTTCTTAACAACTCTGCACCTGCACTCTGCAAGGCCCACAGAGGAGCATGTCTCCTATAATTAGGCCCTTTGGTTATTGAACTCAATTGTGATGGGACCATTTCTCGAGCAATGCAAGGCCCTCCACGGCATGCCCTTTCCATGGCCAAATCTCACCACAAGGAAATCTATCTGGGTTAGGCTAAGGTTGCAAGGCCTGTGTAATTAGATTAGCTTCAAAACAAGTTTTAGTGAAATTTCTGAGAAAGCAGGTATCCTAGTGTGATTTCTTAAGTACTCAATAGATGTCTGTGGAAATGGGAAGAAGATTCTATTCCAGGCCCTCTTGTGGAGGATGGCACAGAAAACACAACTAGACCTCTTCTTTGATGGCCATTGTATCAAGGCTGAAACGTAGAGAAGAAACTGTTCCCAATACATAAGGACTTGATTGACATTCAGAGGTATCTTCCAGCTTCAGATGTAGGAGGGAGGCTTCTTAACTTCCACCTGAGGCTGATCGGATGCAGTGGGCATGGAGGCCTGGCTCTCAGTCCAAGTCAGACTATAGGATGGGCTCCAAGCCAATCCAAAGGCTAGAGTCGCAACGGTTGACTCCCCGCCATTCTCTCATCTTGCCTAAGTAAGGAAAGTTCCCTGAGTTCTCAAGAGTATGTTGCAGATGCTGACACCTCAGCTTGCTCTCACATAGGGCAGAGAGGCAGTGGCTGGGGTCTGGATCTTGGGCAATGTCCAAACACATCCGAAGAAAGGTCAGCACTGCGTTTGAATAATTTATTTCAAGAATTGAAGAGAGAAATGAGTTGGGGGTTTTTGATGAGCCCCAGCTCTCTGACCCTCCTCGAATCACATTGCTTTCCTTTGCTTCCATGTGTCCCAGAGGCTTACCTGGGCATAGGGTGGGGGGTTGAGATGATGATGGGGTACATTTCCAGCCTTTCAGGGATCTTGTGCTCTCACACCAAAGGCCAGAATCTTCTCTCCTTCATCCATTTCTTCAAATCTTTCCCTCATCGACCCTTTCTTCTCTTTCACTCTTCATGTCCCCTTTTCTCAGTGTCTCCCTCTGCTTCACTGCTTTTGTGCTGAAGCTGTAAATACATGTGGGGAGGAGTCTGGGGGTGCTAGGGGCGGTAGTCTTTTGGGGGCAAGAAATTGTGGGGTAGAGTTCAGCTTCTGCCATTTTGCCTTCTCTGAATCTCTCCAGGCCTCTGATATAGATGCCTCCTCCTCTGCCTTCTGCTGACATTCTCTATCAATTCCTTTTTTTTTTTTTTTTTTTTGGTCACTGCTCTGTATTCTGGATTTTTTTTCTCAGCAGATGCTTCCAATTCTTTTGCTATTTTTCTTTTGTTACACTCTTCATTATTTTATCTCTGTATCTTGTTCTTTCCCTGCATCTCTATTTATCTCTTTGCATACCTATGTCTGTGTTGTGCCTATCAGATTCTTTCTCTGGTGGGGACATCATAGCTCATCCATTTGTATTTTGTCTTTCACAGGAACAACAGAACATAAAGATGGCTAATGTGGGGTTGGAAAGCAGAGATGGGATTGGACACTACCTGACTATTCCCAGAATATGATCCATTGAACCAGCTTAGGGGCTGGAGAGGTGGGGAAAGATTTCAGCCTTCTTTAAGGTAGGTAAGGGTACAGTCTCATACCTCTTTTCTTTCTGACCTTGCCTTTTCCTTGATCAGTCTTCTTTCTCTTTTCTATTTTTCATAACTTGATGAACTAACATCTTTGTGAGACCACACCTTCCGGCATTCTCCCCACCTAGGTCTCTGTCTTCCAACTGGGAACTCTGATAGTGTCCCACTCCAACTGTGGATCCCACTATTAGAACTATATCCAGAAAGGCTGACTCTTTTGAGGTGTCTGTACTTCCTGCAGTCCAGGGAAAATCTACTTTGTCAGGAGGCTTCTTTCTGGGGGTTTGTCATACCGAACTCCAGCCTTTCATGGACTAGAATCTTTAAGGGTCTTTTCCAACTGACATCCAAGAGACTGACTCCCTAGGTTAACTTGCAAACTCAAGCTCACTTTTAATGTCTTGGAAGGTACTGAAGGTTATTTTATGAGAGTAAGTGATTTTGGAGGAAAAGTCACTGTTTCACATTCAGTATTGTATCTCTAAGACAAACAGAGTTTCTGACACATACTTGGGTTTCCATAGATGTGTTTTGAATAACATTAAAATTTTAATATTCAGTTCCCATAGTGTTTTATGTTATACAGGAGATAAGGAAATATGTAGCAGCCCTGGGGGCAGAAATGGTAAAGAAGCCACGATGTAAAGGCTTGGATAAGGGTGGGGAGAAAACATGGATGTAGATCCATGAGTTCTAGAAGGGATCTGGTATTAGTTTGCCAGTTAAGGCATAGCATTTGGAGCATATGCAAAGCAGGAATCCTGATCGATTCCAGGCAACTTGAAGTCAGTGACTTAGAGATAGAAAAATTTCCCAGAAGATCATGTCTTCCAAAGCAGATGTAGCCAAAACTACAGATCAAGACAAACCCCTTTATCCCTTGGATCTCCCCAAAATGGTATGCATTAATTTTACATGTTTAATAAATGATTATGGGAAAGAACAGAGTCCACAAATGCTCCCTTCAAAATAGGCATTCTCTCTCATTTGCTGTGTGAAGTCACATCAGTAGAGATGCAGGTTTCCTACAGTACCACGAGGCAACAGGATGGTAGCTCAAGGCTCAGTGGGGTGGGAATTCCTGCCCAAAGAGCCAATTCAAAGGAGTCAGCTAGGAATCAGGTGTGGGTGATTAAAGCCAGGGGCCAGGAAGTGGGGAGAGTAATCCCAGAGCAAAGGGAAGGATGAGGTAATGGGTGATTTTTGGTGAAGGTGATCAGAGCAACACACTCTTCTCAACAACCTTTCTTTGTCACTTGATTATGTCCCCCAGCAGCCATGATGGGTTTCTGCCCATACTGTGGTTGGAAAGCCATTCTTTGTCCATTTCTGGGGCAGACAGCTCACCCCACTTCCTGGTTGGATATATGTCCCTTCCAGGAGTGAAAGGGAACTCAAGGCTGACCCAAATAATTACTGTGGTTCTCTTTGGGGCCATAAGGCCCCAGGTCCAAGTCCATTTGAATTGGGAATGCCTATTTTGAAGGGAGAATTTGTGGGTCTAGGTCAATTTGATTTTCTTCAACACTCCACCAGAGCAATGGCCTGGCTGCCAACCAAATAACAGTGAAGGCCTCAAGCAAACAGCCCACAGAGGAAGTGTCAACAGCAGAGTTCCCAAGGACTTCAATTCCTTTAACCCTTCCCCTAGCCACAGTCTTCCCCCCTCTGCCCCATGCCTTCCCCTTCAACCTACAGACACATTCTACAGCAAAGGCAGGCCAAGGCGCTAGTTAGTAGCAAGGCCCTTACTCTGCCTTGGTGAAATGTCCTGTTTCTGTTCCTCATCTTTCCAGTGGCCTTAGGACACATTCCATGTTGACTTTCTCTTTCTCAGAAACTTATGGTGAAAACCAAGGAGCACAGATAAGCTTGACAGAGATTTTTCCCAAGGGGCTGACTATCACCACTTTTCATTTCCATCTGAGTTCTCTTCCAAAGATTGGAACTTAGTATGTGATCCTTGAAAGGGAAGCCCTGGCCCCCCTCACCTGGCCCAGTACTTGGTCCTGCCTTCCCAGGGTCCTCTGCCCTTACTTTCTCCCTGTGCATGCCCATCACGGCCCCTCTACTCTCTGCAGAGCTCTGCTCTGCTTCATGTCTTTAGGCATCTCTTTCCCACACTTTTTGCTGCTGTTCTCTGCTATTTCTTTCTGTTCTTTGCCTTGTTTCAGGATAATATATCCTGCAACTATGGTGATCTACAAAATAGGGACACCAGGAGGCAAGAAAGGGCCATGGATGTTCATAGGAGAATAAATGACCTCCTGTTCCTGCCTGTGTGTTTGTGTGTTGCAATTTGTTAGCCAAGTTGTTCTCATTTCCCCTTCCCTTCCTTCTTGGATGCCTCAAAGGCTCCACAATCTGGAAGGGGACAGTCCATAAGGGACAAGCTCCTTACCCATTGCTCTGTAAGATTCTTGGTTCTCTATTCTTTAACTGGCAATAGCAAAGAGTTCCTGATCCAACCACCATATTTCAATCTTCCAAGCATTGACCCTTTGGGAAACCCCTCCACAGAGTGACAACAGCCTGTTTATCATCCCTGTGCAGCTCACAGGAAAGGCCCCTTTTCTCCACTGAGGAGATTGCAGTCCTTGCAGTCTTTCACTTGGGCTGACTCGATGGATCTGTGGTTCTCCTAAGGATTAAGGTGTGGGCGACACTATAATACACTTAAGGCCGTATCATTATACACTTGACTGTCTGTATCCCCCATCAGACTGTGAGCTCATTGAAGGCAGGGACTTGGATCCTTTTCTAACCTACAGCAAATTTATCGATGGAGGCTATAGGATATCCTAGAAGAAACTGTCTTTTGAGGTTATCTGTATGTGAAGGCAGCTGATTAAGGAGAGTCCCTAAAGAATCAGGTGAAGAACAATCATAAGCCAAAGACCCTAAATCCAAGGACCTTGCTTATTGCATTAAATTATGATTTGGACATTTTCTAAGTGGTCTACTGCTTCTCTGAATCCTTACCTGCAGGCTCAGCATTCTAGGCTGCATCCCATCTTGGAGATCTGTGCCTGGAACCCATTCTGAAGCTTTCCTTTCAGGAGGGAGTAAAGGGAGAAGCTGGGCTTTCATGGAAGCCAGGAAAACACCTGACTCTTTCCAAGTAATCACCCGTTTCCCAAAAGGTCTCTGGTCCCTGACTATATCTCTTCCCCTCTGTGTTAAAAAAAAGTCTGCTATTAAGATAAAAATTTCTCTGGGGAAGAAAACTATCCAAGAGCCATCATCCTTCTGCCTCTGAAAATGAGGGATTTAGCACTATATTTATGCAGGAACTCTGAGATAGGAGTTGGTGGGTGGGGAAGGAGACAGCAAACACACTTTCTCAGGGTTCCTTGGAAAGGGGAGCCAGTCAGGAAGACAGGGGACCCAGGGGAAGGAAGGGGAGAGATTTCCCAAAGAGGCTTAGGACTGGCTTGGGACAGGGATCTAAGCAGAGCCTGCATGTAGCCGGCCCACCCTAGGGGTGAACTTTACCTGAAGGTAGCCTAGAGGTGCAAGGCAAGCCTGGAGGACTCTGGGGTCTCCATAGGGGCAGCTCCTGGGAGCAGCAGCAGGGGGTTGGGCCTTCTAAGCCCAAGAGTTTCTCTCATCCAAGAAAGGAGGATGGTGCAGATGGGTGCAAGAGACCCAACTAACTCAGACACCTTGGGCCTCACTTGACTGAGGAAGGAAAGTGGCAGCTTCACGCCCAACCAGCCCTCCAGTCCTGAGATTCTTCCCTTTCCCCTTTACTCTCCTTGGTTAATCTGGGTCCTACACCTGGCCTGAAGGTAGCAGAACAACTAGCAGAGAAGAGATGAGGACACTATATAGAAGGCAAATACTATACAATCTCTACATCACACAGAGTCTTGTAGGTCCCATCCCAGGAGAACCGTCTCCAGCCCTTTTCCATCCTCCACTGAAAGTTCCTCATTTTCTCTCTCTCTGAACTATGAAATTCGGAAGAATTTTATTCTTCTCCTAGAGAACTGCCAGACTGGGACAGAGTGTGGCCAGCCGCTTCCTATTTTGGACCCTATCCTTTTCTCTCTTCTCCCCGTGTCTGGGTTTCTCTGGTAGTTTTGGTGTCTTGTGTCCACCTATATTCTCTTGAGTCTTGTCTCTGACATTATCTCCCACAAATGTTCAGTTTCTACTCTGAGTGTTGCTTTCTCTTCTCTCTCTCTGCCTGCAGTTGTAATCAAAGGATTCCTATTTGTCTCTCCAATGTCCTGAGTTCTATAGGCATTGGGGATGGATTGAATCACCCTCCTTTGCCCTCTTCCCCAGGAAAGAATGTGCCATAGAATGCTAAGGCAGCTGCAGCAGGGAGAGCTCAGGCCCACCTCACTGCTGTCCATCCTCCTAACTGAGGAAGCAACACCTGCCTTCTTCCCACACCCTGGTTCTGATTGTGAGGAGGCACCACCTTGGTGATGTTCCACTGTCACCCCTACCACCCCCCCACACACACACTTGCTGGCCCGCTCCATGAACTGCCCCAAACTCCCCCCATTGCCCATCATCCTAGCTGCCATAGTTTTTTAGGGACCAGCTCCTGGACCACTCACTGCCCTTCAACTGGGGACACCAAGGAGGCAGCTTCCAGACACAATCCCAGCCCCTGAGAGCACCCACATCCCTAAAGCTTCACTCTTTGTGGCTTCCTTGCTCCCCTTTCTTTCTCCACTCTTTGACGGTCTCAGGAAGCATCTCACTCTTCTCCCTGATAAGTCCATATGACAACCTCGGCGCCCCTTATATACCTGGGATCTCCAGCATTTTGTGTTTCTTTCCCCCACCTTGACATGGAGGCCCAAAGAATTTTCCTGGTCCCTAAAACACCAGTCTAGCTTGAAGCAAGATGCCCAAAGTGGCATCTCCTCTTAAATTATGAGATCTTGGTGGGCAAAGGTCTAGCTCACTGCCTGCCACCTACAAAATATTTTTCTAATTGAAGTGATTGCCTAGTGACATTTTAGCTATCTTTACCATCTAAAGGGATTTTATTTCTTCCTAAGGACAATTGATATCTGAGGTCTGAGGAAAGGCCCAGGTGAATATCTGTGACCATCACAATTTCCCCTTTACAATTGTACTATGTTGTTCCCCAGTAGGTGGTGAGCTCCTTGAGGGCAGGAACCATGTTCCATTCATTGTTGCCTCCCTGCCACCAAGTTACAATTAAGTAATTTGATATCTGAGGTCTGAGGAAAGGCCCAGGTGAATATCTGTGACCATCACAATTTCCCCTTTACATTTGTACTATGTTGTTCCCCAGTAGGTGGTGAGCTCCTTGAGGGCAGGAACCATGTCCCATTCATTCTTGCCTCCCTGCCACCAAGTTACAATTAAGTAAATTTAAGTAAAAGTATACCAATTCATGAAGAAAGAAAAAGAGGGCAGTTGAGCATGGCTTGTCTTGGTGCCACGTGTTGTCAGCTGTGTCATATGGGCAAGTTCTGGGGGACTGTCTCTTGGGTTCCAAGCAAAGGGGTACTATTTGACTCATTACAAGAAAACAGAAAAATTGGTAAGCCTCCTACCACTGGAATAGTCAAAGCAGCTGATCCAGAGAAAACCACCATGGGAACCTGGGTGAAGAGAAATCCTAAACCTAACCCCGAGAATCCAGGCTGCCGCTCGCTTCTTGAACAGAATTGTGATGTGACCATTTTCCAAGCCCTCACATCTCATCCCGGAATCCCTTTCTCCCAGCCAAAACTGCAACAAGGGAGCTTGAACCGAGTCTTCCCAACTCCTGTATCTATTTAGGGCCCAGGAGTCAGCAGAGCTCCCTGGGGAGAGGACCTGGGTGGGGCAACTTTCTCCTCTCCAAGGGGCCCCGGAGCATCTCTCTCTCTTCCCTGTGTGGCTTGGCTGAGGGAGGTGGGAAGGCAGAACAGGGCGGTGCAGTGGCAGTGACTCTTGGCAGAGTCTTGAGGGGAGCCTGGAAGGGACATGCCTCGGTGCATACACTGCAACTGCTTATTCCATGTCGTTTCCAGCCACAGATCTCCCCAGCTCCTCCCCACAGGAAGGGCGGCTCCTTTCCCAGGCTGCTTGCCCTGGGCTCAACCAGGGTCCATTTGAAACTCCTCAAACCCTGGATTCTCAGGGTTGCCTGGGCTTAAGGGGAAGGGGAGTGGGAAACTTCCTGGGCTGAGATTACATAGGATTTAGGGTCCTGCTTCTGTGGAAATCACCTTATCATCCCACCCCTCAGTCCCAAATAGTCCTCTCCTTGATGTGGACTGTCCAGCCATACCCCTGGCATTGAGGAACTAGTGATTGATGAAAGGTAGACCCCTCTGGGTAATACAAGGTATTGGGTTGCCAGGGCTAATTCTCCTCTGTTTGTGCAGTGCCCCCTTCACACTCGGAGGTCAGGGGTTTTGTTCGAGAGTGGGAAAGAGGCTCAACCATCTGTCCTGAGAGCGCCTGGGACGGAGGGAGAGAGGCTCTGACTTTCCCGACCTGGAGATGAGCTCCTCCCCAAAGTAGGCCTGCGAGGCAGGACTATGTTACTTCAGCCCCAGAAACAAGAGGGGCAGGGCACACTGGCGGCGAGTGGGCATCAGGAACCCTGTGTTGTTTCCAGTTCCCCAGTGCCTCCCGGAAACAACTCAAAACGTGCAACGAAGGGACCCGGAGGGTGACTGTCCCTTAATTATTGGCTGTCAGTGGGCTTTGGCTGGGGCACATGGAGCCCAGAAGCCTTATCTGTTTAAAGAAAGAAAGGAGGGAAGGACCTCCAGAGCAGCTGTTCCAAGCTTGACTGCATAGTCTTGCCTTGGTCTCCTCTTTCCCTCTTCTTTTGTACTGTCCGCCAGGAGAGGCTCATCCTGGAATTAGGAGCAGAGAGGCAGGGCACGCCACACCTCTGCACACACAGCCACCCCTGAGTTCCTGCTCCCAGGAGAGAAACGTCTCTTTCCGAACTCACCCTTTTGGTGGGCTAAGCTGCTCAGGCCTCCTCCCAGCCACTGTCTCCACCCCACACCTCTGCCACCCACAGCTTCTGCTTCCTCTGGGCAAAGTCCCTTGGACAGCTTGCTCTGCACTTCTCTCTCCTTGTCCTAATTTCATGCTGACTTGGGACCCCTGAGGGACAGTCTTTTTCTACTCCCATCTGTCTCCCCTTTTGTACATATTTCTCAGCATGATTCTTTTTTCTCTTGTCTCTCTCTAGCTGTGTTCTCTCCCTCTTCTATTTCTATTTCTTCCTTTCTGCCCATCGGTGTCTCTCCAGAGCCATGACCTCTCTGGATATTGGAGACGAAGCAAATACTCCCGGGTTGGGAATCCTTCCTTAGATTTGATGAGCTCAGGCCACAGCTGAGAGACACCTGCCTTCCTCCCACGCCCTGTTTTCTGATTGTGACGAGGCACCACCTTGGTGATGTTCCACTGTCACCCCTCCCCACCAAACACACTTGCTGGCCCGCTCCATGAACTGCCCCAAACTCCCGCCATTGCCCATCATCCTAGCTGCCATAGTTTTCTCGGGACCCTCTCCTGGACCACGGCCCTTCAACTGGGGACCACCCAAGGAGGAAGCAGCTTCCAGAAACAATCCCAGCCCCTGTGAGCACCCACATCCCCAAAGCTTCGCTCTTTGCAGCTTCCTTGTTCCACTTTCTCCACTCCTTGAAGATCTCAGGAAGTATGTCACTCCTATCCCTGATAGTCCATATGGCACCCCTTAACACACCTGGGGGTCTCCTGCACTTTGGGGCATTTCAATGGCACCTGAGAGGCTGTTAGCACTGAATAAGGAGCTTCTGTTTCCGCACCATCAGTGCTGCTCCAGATCAGGACCTTGCTACTATGGGCAAGAGTATTTTTATTTTAGACTATGAAGTCCTGAGAGGGCAAAAAGAACTTTCTCGTTTCCAACTGCCTGACTTGCCTGGTAACAGGGAACACTCAATATTTCCTGACTGAGATGATTCTTCTCCTAGAGAATTTTTTTTTTCAAGTATTAATTTTTCTCTAATCTAAGTAGTTTTCTATATCTGTGAGGGCAGGTACTTGGGGGTAGACATATCTGAGCTAAGGTTTTCTGGATATTTCTGATGTTTTCATCCTCAACTATCAAATTGCCCTTTCTCACTGTGGAGCAAGGTGCTTGAAAGCAGGGACTTTGTCTCATTCATCTTTGCATCCCCACTGCCCAGCAAAGCTCAACAAATATTTGACAAAGCAACGTGCTAGTGAAAGAGTGAATTCCTGAGCAAATACCAGCGGAGAATGGCTACAGGGAAGTCAAAACGGAAGTAAGAGACAACCTGGCCAGGACGTCCTGGCTGACACTCGGGGTCTGTGGGACTGTTTTCTGAAGGGGCCTCCCCACCAGAGCCTTTGTCCCAAGTCTGCTGGGCCTCTATCAGAGAGAGCATGCTGCAGTGGAAAGACCAGGGTTTTTTAGAGCCCATGCCTGAGGAGAAATCCCAAACCCACTCGAGTTTGGCTGGCGATTGCTGAGCCACCTTGAGAGTCAGGTAACATCTTCTCGAGACCAGCCCCCTTCCCTGGCAATCTGGTTCCAGTTTCTGTTCCAGTTGGAGGCCTTGTCACCATGCCAGGGTGCCAGGCCCCTGAGGTCTCAGAGTGGTGGGCAGGAAGTCTGCTCTGGGATTGACGTTGATGGCAAAGTGGCAGTTGCTCCTGCCAGGGGTTTACTGAGCAGCCTGGCAGGGGCTCTCCTGGGGGGAGGGGTGCACTGTGGCTAACTCCCCTCTCCTGCCTGGGCTCACAATTACTCAGGCAGCCTCCCTGGAGGAGGTGGTCCAACCTCTTCTTCAGCCAGAGAGCTGTTTCCAAGCCTTCCTTAGATGGGGGCTCTACTTGGGCTTCTCTGGAGGAACTGCCTAGACGGGGTTTCAGGGTCCCAGGAAAGCCCCTGAGCATGTCTCTGCACATCCCCTTCTCCTTCCTCATCGCTCTGTACTGGATACTTAACTCTCCACCATTAGAGAGACCTTTCCTGGTCACCGAACTGATTACATTCACGCAATCATTTCTTTCTAGAAAAGACGCTTGGCTCCCATCTTTCCACCTCACCCTTGCCTGGGTGAGGGGGCTGGGCTTCTGGGACGGTTGGGGGAGGGACAAAGATGAGACAAGGGCAACTTTGGGCTTCTCTGTCCTCCTCCCATCCTGCCCCCTGCCAGCTCCCTTTTCTCATTGCTCCTGCCTCCCTCTCAGTGATGACCTGGAATAAGAGGACATCTCACGGGGCCCAGGGCTGACCTGCTGTCTGCCCGTCGCCCGGCCAGTGGGCTGCTTCTGCACTTGAGCCACCTCCAGCTCTCACCTCAACTTTGATTCTCCAGCTCTTGGCCCCTCTGACCTCCCTTTCTCTCCCTCACCTGCCACCCCCCACCCCATTCTCCTTTGCTTCATATCAGTTCCCCATCCCTCTCAGCCTCATTGCCCCCAGCCTGCCAAGGAGATGTTCTCTCCTGTCTCCGTCTTTCTACTTGATCTCTGTAAGTCTCTTTCTCCACTTCCTTGGCCCACCCTGGGCACTTTGTCCTCGGGATTTCTTCATTCCTCCTTTGTATTTGACTCTTAAAGGCCCTTCCTGTCTTCACATGAACTGGTCTCTGGGGTCAGTGGGGACGTCCTGACTTGGCCAAGCCAGCTCTGGACTTCTTGCTGTCCTGACCCCTACTACAGCACCCATCCTCTCCCCTTTGTTGCCCAAGTGCCCTGGGAATCCATCCTCCTCACAGACCTCCCTCCCTCCTAGCAAACCTTCTTCTGGGAGACACCAGCCACCCTATATAATGTGTATATATATATATATAAATGGTGCATATATGCACACTCAATTTTTTTTCAGACCCTATTAATTGTGGAAATGTGTCTGAGCTGGCCCCAGGCTTTCCAGCGACCCCTCTGAACCCTTATTTTCCCCTAAGAGACTTGGGACCCATGAGGCTTTCTTCCCCTCTGGGTCCTGGAGCCGCTGCCTTCCCCAGTGTGCAGGAGAGCGAGTGCGAGGGTGGGATGGGGGCGGTGCCTCCCAGGCTGAAGCCCCTCCCCCACCCCACCCTGCGGCAGTTGCTCCTGGTGGGGTTCTCCAGGGCAGCCTGGCAGTTGGCCAGTAGGGCATTTACTTCTTCTATGGAGTTCCTGGGTATAGAACTCTCCAGAAGCAAGGCCTCCTGTTCAGCCAGGGCAGCACTGTTTCTCACTGAATGGGGGAGCCAGTTTGGGGTCTTCCTGGGATCCTCATTGTGGACGTTTGGTAGGACATCAGGAAGGAGGGGTGAGGAGCTGCTTTGGCAGGGATTTCAGTGTCCTGGGAAAGTCCCCCTTTTTGCCAAGAATACCCTCTTCCTTCCCATGCTGTCCTCTCCCAGATGCCTGATATTCTGTCATTAAAGATTCATTCCTTGGATAAAGGACTGGCTCCTATTAAGCTACCACATATTTGTGGGAAAGCTTACGCATCCAGCGGTCTGCCTTCCATTGTCCCTTACTGTGAGTTGTCAAGGACCCCTCGAACCAGCAGCTGGGGGACAAGCTGGAAACGGGGAGGGTAATAAGGGTCAACAAACCTGCCTAGTGCACCTTCACAGGCTGCGAGGGCTGCAGAAAGGGTCTGAAAGCCACATTTCCTAAGAGATCTTGGAGGTATCCCAGCCCTGAGGTATCACACTCCCTTGCTGGGGATGACATTTTCCCAAAGGTAGGAATCGGGGTCCATGAGGCTGGGTCACAGGATTCTGGCTCCAGGCCTCTAATGCCTCTAGAGGTCCTGTTCTTTTCCCCTGTAGGCCCTCCCAACCCCAGTTCCCAGAGGCTATGACATGCCTGGAAAGGAAGGTAAGTGGCAGCACTGAGTCATCATCGCCCCTACCAGGACACTAGTTTCTTTCCTTCCTCTCTCCTCCATTTCCCCAAACTTGGATGGCTGCTGCCTGGTGTCGGGGGAGGGATGGAAGGATGGAGGACTTCGCTACTTAGGGACTATAAATTGGAGGAGAATTCTTGGGTGAGGCCATAAGCACAACCAGCTGCTCACTCCTGGGTCCCCTCCCAGTCTCCAGGCTCCGCCTTCTGGGTGCTGTCTCTGGCCCCAGGGTCCCAGGGAGACTCCCAGCTTCTGTTTCTATTTTTGCCTCCAATCACAGCTGTTTCTCTTCTGTTGTCCCTTTTGGTTGAGATTCTCTCCACAGCCTCCCAGTTGGTATGCCCAGATAGTGGTGCATGCTGTCCTCAGGGTGGCTGGGTGGAGCCTTGGCCCATCCTCCACAGACTCCAATGGGCTGAACAAATCATCTTTTCTACACGGTCCATGGAATGAAAAAATTTAGGGAGCATTGTTTTACTACTCATGCTCCCTATTTTTAAAAAAATATTTCCTCCCACCTCTGGATGTCTTTCTCTGTGTACTTATAACCCTCTTTTTCTTTTGTTCACAGAAAGGACTGGACCCTGAGGCATCGAGGAAGAAGTGAGCATGAAGGGGAGGGCACCCTTGGCACACAGCTCACCCACCCAGATGACAAAGAGCAGACACCTGGCTTCACCCACACTGCTGTCCTTGAGTGTCAAGAATCCAATCCAGCTAGTGCTCCCACTTCAAAGCTCCTCCTGGTCCTAACAAAGAGAGCTAATAGTTTAGGACAGCAGTCCCTTTTCATTTTCCCCTCACCACCTGGCCCTCAACTGGAAATGGCAAGGAGATGGCTCCACATCAGACCCATCAGGGCTCCCTAGCCAACACCACCACCCCCCTTATACCCCTTTGTGAGCTGCTCCCAAGAGAGACCCCTCCACTTGAGTGGTCTCCTGAGATGTAATGCTAGTCCTGGGATGGTATATCCAGGATGTTTACTCAGGATCTGACCCCAGTGTTTATTTGCTTCTCAATCCCAGGCTAAGGCCACCCTCTCTTCACCCTCTTGATACCTGTCTCTCTTGGGAGGTGAGTTCCTGAAAGGCAAGTCACTGTTTCTCATGCTTTCGGGATCTCCAGTGCTTAGCTCAGAATTTAGCACACATGCTCAGCCTGTGCTTTTGAAAATAAAATTATTTTAAAATGCCATATACGAACATTGAATTTATTTTCTGAAACTCGAGATGAGTGATAAAAGCTTGGGAAAATCCTGGTATATTCAGGAAGAACGATAGAGGAGCTGAGGCGATAGCAGGGCAGGTATGTGTGTATTCAGATCAGGATTTAAGGGCCAAGTTTGACTAATCGGGAAGCGTTTTTGCCACTCAAGGTGCACAGGGTTGATTTTGAGGGCACTTCATGACTTTCAGATTCAGGGACTATGATATATCCTGAAGCAACCAACTGTGAGCAGCAGTTATTGCTAAAACACTGGATAAAGAGAAATCCCATCAACCTCTGATCAAAGAGGAAGCTTATTCTCTTCCAAGGTAAGACTCAAGGAGTACTTGTTGAAACTGAACTAGGATTTAAAATATTTATCAATCACATTTTCTCTTTGTCCCCTCCTGCTGTACCATTCTGTTTTCTTAAGGGATATGTCCAAGCTAGGTTTCTAGTGATGGCTTCAAAAGCTTGAGTCTAAACATTGTTTGGGGTCTCCAACTGCACAAGTTTCCTGGTGAGATCAAAATTTGAGGGAAATAATTTCTGCAGTGAAAGACTCTGGGTGTGTGTGCATGTGCATGTTTATGTGGCTTGAGTTGAGTCGTGTCAGTGGGTTGGGCTCAATGCCCTATACACACATGTAGCCACAGTTCTAGGACATCAATTACTTCTCCTGGCAGAGACTGAAGGGGGATTTCCCATACTGGTGGTGGATAAACAGGGTTTAATGGTTAGAAAGATATTAAACCCAAATCTTTGCACAGAACAAAAGGGTCCAATGATGGATGTCTGATGACTGACACAGGGAGCCACCAAGGCCTGTGGACTTGGCCTCTTAAATATTTTTCAAATGTTATCAAACATTTTCTCTCCTCATTGCCAGCATGCTCTTCTTTAGATTTCTAACCCCTCTCCCTTCTTTCTCCACATTGTCCCCAGACTGGTCTTTCTAAAGCTTGAGTATGATCAAGTGACGCATAAGTGTAAGTCTCCCAGAACTTTCCATTGCCCACAGAATAACGCCCTGACCCATTGGCCAGCCAGTCACAATTTTGGCTCAGTCCATCTCTTCCCCTCTCCTGCTGGGTTTCAGCCACATATGACTACTCAGAATTCCCCAAAGCATACCTCGAGTTTTCCTGTCTCAGTGTGCATGGTGACCTTTCTCCTCCTCCACCTGGTGAACTCCTAACCATCCTTCAAGGTCCAGCTAAGCATTTCCCTGTCTCGTGATTTGGAAAATTGAGAAAGGCATCATCGGAGTTCACCAATTGCAATATATAATTCTTAAACAGCTTACTTTTATTTTTTTATCAATAGATTTTGAATGGAGAGATCCTGCCTTGTTTGTCTTCCTATCTCTTAAGCCTATCGGAGTGTCTGCTCTATCACAACTTCTAAGTCAATATTTGCAGAGATGGCAAAGCACACATAGATTTTGTGAATTGTAGTCCACAAAGTCAGGGGTATGAGAAATGGAAATTTCTTCAGCTCACCTCAAACACTGCTGCTGTTAGAATGGTAGGACGTTTCATTTCAGCCATGACTGGAGTTATCCCCTCAGACTTGAGCAAAGATCCCCGGGCCTCAGTGAGCCCCCAGATGGCTAGGAGGACCCTCATGTGATTTGTCACACGTCGTCAGTTCAGAGCAATGTTGCTCCAATGCCCAATATCCCAATCCACAGAGGCCCCAACCCATGGTCCGTTCACATCCAGAGGGACTGTGGCTTTTGTGTCATCCCTGGGCCCGAGGGTCAGCACCCCTGCGAACCAGGCAGCTGGGGGTCTGGGATTTTCATCTCCACACAGCCAGGGCCTCCCTGCACAGAGGTTCCCATGGCGTTTATCTCTTATCTGCCCAGGTGGAACTTCTCTCTCCTTTTTGTCAGTTAAGAGGCTCCCTCTCTTTCTTGCTTTGCGATGAGGAAGCATGATCTCTTTTATGAGTTTAGGCTTTTACAAAAATCAGAAGAGCTCTTAGTTTTAAGTAGCTCCCTGCAAAAGAACTTGTAGCAAGAAACCTCCAAGGTCCTGGCTTAAAATGGCAGGAAAGTAAGCTGTGGGAAGAGCAAACACAAATTACCCAATAAATTATCCTCCTATAGCTGATTATCTATCCATCTGTCCACTCAAAAATCCACAACTTTCTAGAATATCTATACAAAAATGGTAGTGAGACCAAAGGATTTTTCTTTCTTCCTCTTTTCCCTGTATCTCTTAAATTTTTTATAATAAACATGCATCACTTTTGTAATGTGAAACACTTTCACTAAAAAAGAACACAATAAAAGCAATTTACAGAATGAGAAAACTGGGCATCCTTCTTGCTCTATATCTCCAAACCTCAGTTTGCTGAACTATTAAATTTGGATAATACCAATCTTTTGTTTTCTGAATCAAATGAGCCGATGTGTATAAAGTTCTTGACATAGGTGGTACAAGGATCTCATTTCTCCTTCATCTCACCACCTTTCCAAGGCCTGGCCCATGGAAGATAATCAAAAGTTATTTGTTGAAGGAATGACCCAATGAAGAATTTAGTGAATCCCTATTCCAAACTCTAGATGTGTCATTCCAAAAATTAGATCATTTTCTGTACTGAACATACTCACCTAGAGCGCTAACTTCTATTGCATTATATATATTTCTTTAAACCAGACTGGCTTTTCATTGATAATGTAACAAACTGTAGGGAGAGCCTTAAAGGATGTGGAGGAAGTGCTCCATGCCACCTGTTATAAGCCCAACTGTACACATGTTGCACCCTTATTTTATGTTTTTATGACTTTATAATTATCTGAGCACACACACTGTATTGCTATTTATAACTCAGACTACATGGCAAGGTTACATGCGCATTAACTATGAGCCTTTCTGTTTGCAATTTGGTTCTCTGTTGATGAGCGAGTTAGGGTCATAATCAAAAGCTTGAAAGGAGACTCAAACCTGAAACACAACATTACTAATATTCCAAAGCCCTGCCTTTGGTAGAGTGGCACATGCAGCCTAGTAGAAACACACAGTCTGCTGTACCGTTTTCCAACATATGTCTGTATTACACATCTATCGCTGTATAACAAATTACAAATTATCTCACAGCTTCTGTGGGTCAGGGATTTTGGCGTAACTTAACCAGGTCCTCTGCTTCAATGTCTCTCAGAAGACTGAAATCTAGGTGCTGGCCAGGGTTGGGCGTACCTTCTGAGACTCGAATGGGAAAGGCTTCCAAGTTCAGGTGGCTATGGCAAGATTCGATTCCTTGCTGGCTGTTAGCTGAATGCCCTCAGTTCCTTGCCATGCAGGACTTTCCATTCGGTAGCTGTCCTCATCAAAGCCAGCAAGGGAGGCAGTCAACAGAGGGTGTCCACTAACAAGATGGAAGTTATAATCCTATGTAACATAGTCAAGGAAGAGACATCCCATCACCTTGGCCATGTTCTATTGGTTGGAAAAAAGTCATAGGTCCTGCTCACACTCAATGTGAAGGGAATATACCAGGGCCTGAACGCTGAGAACCAGAGAACTGGGGACCATCTAAGAGTCTACCCACCATGGTGCCCAAAGGGATTGGTTTTTAAATTCATGGTGGGTCAAAACAGTCCATCACAATGCATACTTTGATCATAGTCAAATCCTAGGATATGACAAGAGCAGCCATATATAATTTATGGTAATCTTCTGCTATGAGAATGTTGCCATTCATATCACCATTCAGTGCATAAGGCACCAGGGGAAACCTCTTTCTAGAAAAGCTTGGCGTCCCCTGAGAACTGGAAATACTTCTAAAGTTAGCAACCATCTCTCTGATTACATTTCCCTTTTCATACTGATCAGGAGAGGTTTATCTGTAACTATCACCCTTGCAATTTGTATCTTGTATTTGTTTTCTGACCTTGCACACATTTTGTTTTATTTTTATATTTTGCAGCTATTTTACTACATGTACTCTTATTTGAAACCACCTAAATGATATAAATCATGGAGGGTAGAAGTTGGGTGGCCTTTGGTCTTAAGGCTCAGTATGGACAAAACATGATAGAATTGAATTTCTAAACCTCTGTCTGTCCATTGAATAAGTTACCTGAATATTCTGTATTTTACTTATTCTCTTTATTTTCAATTGTGAGGGTTTTAGTAGAAAACCATTTAAATTTGCTTTTTATATATTGAAAAAAAATCATCAAAATGAGTTCCAAATTAAAACTGATGTTTTTAGTTGGTTTAGTTGAAAGAGGTTGAGAGATTAGATAATAACTAGGATGTTTATTTGGACATGTAGCACAGATAAGATCCGAAAAATATAACATTAATTCATAAAAAAAAAACAAAAAACGGAAACTTACCAAGTGTTTACTAAATGCCAGACAGTATGTGACACAAAGATGAAAAAACACAAAGAACCATCCTTGTGACTGTTGGTGAGGACCATGAAAATTCGTCATGATATTATGCAATGGAGTCTTTAGACATGAGCACAAGGCACTAGAGGACATAACAACTGCTTATCGGTTTACAGTTAACGACGAGTTCTTCCAGAAGAGTAGCAGAAGATAATTATGAGAGGTTCTGGTAAATCTAGCACAGAGATGGGTGCATATTAAGCACCAACATAGGTTTATTCATATGCTATTCAGTGTTCTTTATTGCAATGCAATTACCCCATCCTTCCCTGAAGCTTGAGGAAATGGCGCTGTGGGCTGGAGGTAGAAACTGAGCTGTGGGTGCGGCACAGGGGCTCGGAGCCGAGGTGGTGAGTGTCCCTTCTTGGGGGGTGGCTTGGAGAGGGAAGGTCTGTTTTCCCCTGTAGATTCACCCAGCCTGGGACTCTGCAAGTGGTGGTCCTTCCAGACACAATCAAATTGTCCTACACATGTATATCTTTACCAGAATTCTTAGCCTGAAGTCTGTGTATGAAATTTGATAGAAAAAGCAAATATGTATTTTCACTAAGGACTAATTGAAAGTTAGAATTCCTTTCAATTACAAATAAAGGCAATATACCATGGTAGCATTAGCAGGGCTTTGTCACCAATAGTAGTCACAGATATTTTTAGATCACTTTACAGTTGTTGATGTCTCGAAATGTGATTTACACTCACTGCTACTTCAAACTATGGTAGTTATTAGATCTTGTTATTTAATGCATTTATAAAGAAACACACATGTTGCTCTATCATACTTTAAATTATGTTTTGATACCTATACTTGAATATAATTGATTTCCTCTATCACCCATCTATTTTATTTAAAGAGTTAGAAATATCATGCAGAAAAAAGTGCATGTTCTCTCTATAAAATCTAACATACAGTCCATGTTCTTATTTTCTCAAATGCCCCACTAATGCTTTTATTTTGTTTTTGCACCTCTCCACCACATCTTCCTTTAATCCACCAGGATGTCTCTCATTCCCAGGGGATGCCTTTCAATACCAGAAGACCCACACTTACAGGTCACCCACTTCTCGTCTCTCACACCGATCATCGTAAAGCCCTGCAGGCCCCTCTTCTGATTCTTCACTGTCTCTTCCCAACTGCTTCAACCCTTTCCCTCTGCCCTCTGGGACCCTCTGGAACTCATCATGAGCCAAACTCTCTCCATTCTCAATTTCATATCAGAATGTTTACTTTTTTTTTTTGTAGTTTCAGAATCCAAACAACAGTCATGCATTGCATATCTCTCGAATTTCTGTTAACCAGTAAGTAGTTCTTGAATAAATGGCCTTTGTTCTTTGAGCTTTAGTTTAACATTTCTTTAGTTTAACATCATCAATTCAGACCAACATTTCATTCCAGGTTTTACAGATTCACTTCATCTTTGGATGACATTACTTCATCTTTGGATGGATCTACTATGCCTGATATTAGAATTCAGATGTTCTTGTGTTTTTCTAAGGGGAGGAAAGGGGAAAAAATAACAGCTATGAAAACACCTGAAATACACCATCCCTTTACATACAGTATCCATTTCCCTCATTGAAAAGACCTAGGGCAGTCTGTATCATGCTGGCTTTATGGATGACGAAAGTGAGGTCCGGAGATGGAGAAACCAGCTGGAGGTCTCACAGCTAAGAAGGTGTGCCTGTTTCCACAGCTTGCACTCTTTCCACTCTACCCTGCTGCCTTCTGGAAAATGGCCACTGGCATAGGCTTCCCTCAGATTCTCTAAGGCTGAGCCAATAGTGTTTTATCCACTTCCCCACCAAGTCACTCCAAACTAGCTATGTTTACACATATTGTAGGAAACTTTGTTCAGATAATACCTTTACCGCAATCTGATAATGTCCATTGCATGGGCTTTATCTTCATTTTTGGCATAGTTCATTTCAGTGTACAGAATTATGACTCTAGGTAAATGAGTAGATCTCCAGGAAAATGAGTAGATCTTCTCCAGAGAGATTATTAAGCTAAAATTAAAAGATACAAGAAACTTCTTAAGTATTGTCAGCATTTATAATTTATAGTTGCCATGTTTTTTCAACACTGGACAAGCGCAAAAGGTGGTCCTGGCTAAACATTGTAACTTTTGGCCCCATCTATACTAAATAAGACATGTGAAGTTGTATAATTTTAATTTCATGTAATTAAGCAGTATTAATTTTATGAAATGCCAAAGGCTTTTAAACCTGAATTAGTCATCCTTTTGGAAGAAAATAAGCAATGTTTCTTTTTAGATGTTATGTACTAATTAATGGAATGAATCAAATGTCCCTGTTTCTTTAGAGTTGTATGAGCTTAAAATACCCTTTTATCTACATTAGGTAGAATGTCAAAACTAGCTTTTGGATTATTGTAAAGCTTGGTAAGATCACAGGCTTTCCTGAAAATCTGTCCTATCTTGACAGTGCATTAAACCTTAAGAAAAGTTTAATTAACAAATGTCAGAATGTGTTTATTCTAAAAAAGTGATATATTAACAATTCTTTCCTATCTCCCAAGTCTAACAACATCTTAACCCTTAGAGAAAAAAAAAAAGATATTTTACATTTTAACATGACTCATGTTAACTAAAATTTGATGTTTTAAAACTAAGGACATATAACCTAATAAGATACGAAACAATTTTTTTTCTTAGCGTTTCACTGCTTCAGTTTGAGATATGCATTCTCATTCATTTTTGAATTATTAGTTTATTTCATTAAAATAATTAGAAGCTTATTCTAACTGCAGGATTTTCACTGACCAGCTGAAGCTACAAAGTCAATGTAAGATACTGTTTAACATCTCTGCACCTCACCTTTTCTTCAAGAATATGGGGATAATTTTACTTCCTTATCTATCTCACTATGTTTTCAGAGATAGCCAATGAGAAAATACAAGTAAAAACACTTTAGTAACTAAGGGGCCATGCTAGAAGTTTATTTTTTGTTTCTTTTGCTTTGTTTTGTTTCCTTTCCAAAATGTCATATGCGAAAAAAAAAAAAAAAAGGAAAAAATAAGAATGAAGATCAAATCAGCCAAATCAATCCTCTGCCCCAACACACTTTAGAATTCTTTCTTTCCATTCTGTTGTCTGCTCATATAGCAATATACTCTTGTGTGTTTTACAAAAATAGTATCATATTATTATTTTCTATATTATCTTTCCACTTAGTAATCTTCCGTATTATTATTTTCAATGGTTATCAGTTTTGCACATATCAAATTTACTTCATCGAATGCCTCCTTGTTTATTTAGTATATTTCTATTATTTCACTGCTATAAACAATGATGTGATGATAATCTATGTAAATGTATCTGTAGACGCATATCTGATTATTTCTTTTAAGAAAAAGTCCTAAAATGGAATTGCTGAGTGAAAGGGCATGCATTTTTTTTTTTAGGGTTTTGTTACATATTTCCAAATTACCCTCAAGAAAGGTTTTTCCAATTTACGCTATCACCAGCAATGGATGAGAGTGCCAGCTTCCCCACACCCTTGTCAACACCAGGTATTTGCATTCTTTTAAATCTTAATATGATGTTATGTTTATTATTGTATATTTTTCAGCATCCTTGGTATCATTCTTTTTTTTTTTTTTTGTCCTTTCTCACTTGCTTGGTGAGAAAACGAACACAGGTTGTGATATTCCAAACTGTCATTCTTTGAACTAGAATTCCTTTCTCTAGAGGCTCAAAAAGCTATTTCATAAAGAAATGCATCCAAGCTCTATAATTTTAAGCATCCCAAATCGAGGCATCAAAATCATTACCAATCTCTTGTAGGCCCGAGGCCTACAAGGATGTCTGGCTGGCCTAAGGAAAACTTTAATATATGCGGTGTTTTCTTTTTATTCCCTCTGGCGACCTGCGCCTTTGGGATGTCTTTGAGGTGTTTGATGCTTTTCTTGTCGCTTGAGTTATTGATCAGGGGAGCAAAGGAGAGTGCTCGAGATGGCTGGGAGAAGTGTTTTTACCTGAACTTGCAACCACTGTGGAAGGTTGCTGCCCACGCTTCAAATAATCTCATGAGCCTTGATGCTTGTCACAAAACTGATCCCTGAGGAAAAACTTTATCTCAGCTGGAAAATCAGGGCAACCTGACACTTAATGAAATAAAGGAAAGCATTAAGGAGGCATGCTTACAGTCATAAAGAATTCATGTGATTTTTGCAATCACCCTGCTCTGCTATTACATTTTAAGTTCAACAAATGACATTAAGGAGACTGTATTGGAAACACTCGTTCTTTAAGGCCGTTGTGGTAAACAGTAAGTCAGTTCACCAGGTTTTTCCAGGTCTCCTCTTTGAGAGCAGTTGGTAGGATTGAACTTCCTGGCTCTCCTGGGGTTGGGTGGGGCCATGCGATGACTTCTGATCCATAAGTTGTAAGAAGAGGTGACACGAGTCACTTCAGAATGGAGCATTTAACAGCCTGCCTGTGACCCTCTGACTTTCTTCTCCTCTGCCACAGTGACAAAGCATTCCAGGTCCCCCAAAGTGGAGCAGAGCCTGCAGCAGAGTCACAGTGGAACAGATGGCAGGAACAAGAAATAAACTGGTATTGCTTTAAGACAGTAAGATGTTTGAGGTTATTTGTCACTGTAGCGTATCCTAGCCCATCCTGGCTGATAGGGTCCCTTTGAAGGATTTTACCCTGATGAATATTTAATGACAACTACAAAGCTTATAAACGAATAGAGAGCGAGAGAATTGAACTTCTGATGAAAAAAATATAAAAACCGTCTTTAAAAGCTGAAAAAAATCTAAGCAGTTCCCAGATTTCATTGTTATTAGCAGTTTCCAGGCCAGATTCTTTTCTACTCAAAATAAAATTTGGTATTCCAAAATAAAAAATGAAGGCGAGTGATAGCACTTATTGAGTGTCTGCTATGTGCCAGATTTGGTGCTAGATATGCTGTATATTTTAATTCACTTATGGCTCCACGGCTACCTTGGAAGAGAAACGATATTTCTATTTAATGGGAAGGACAACAGAGAGGCACAGAGATTAAGGGACTTGGGCTTTGAGCCATGTTGGTCTCACTCGACTGCCCTGGCCATTTTCCCTCCTTACAAGTGATTAACTACTTTGATTATTTATGCATTCATTCAAAGATATAAGACATTCCATTACTCACATAAGTGAAAAATATGCAACCTTTCTCTGTTCTGGAGACAAAAGAGAAATCTGGTTCGAATCAGATCCAGGAGGCTGCATGTACTGGGATTGCTGACACTGTGAACTCTGCTAAGACTAAATTACAGGGGGACAAAAATAAAATGTTTCCAGGGGCTTCCTCTTTAAATGACTATCTATATTTTTCCTGACTCCAGGTGTTATCATCTCAAGTTTACATTCTGCCCCTCATCCTGTTGAGCACCTTGTTAAAGGTCTCCGCAACTGACTTTGTTTTTGCAGTTGAAACAATTTTATGTTTGCAAGCAGAGATACCAGTTGAAAACTGCTAGACATAGGAACTCTTGGCTCTTAGAGCATCCTTCCTGCTCTGGCTAATGGTTTAAGTTGTCCAAGAAGGAGGAGGAGAAGGAGAAGAAAGAAGAGGAGGAGGAGGAGGAGAAGAAGAAGGAGAAAAAGAGAATGATTCAACGTAGTTGAGGTTGTCAGACTCTTCTACGCCGTATATGGAGTGTTTCAGGTTCTCTCTGCCTCTGTTCCTCTCTACCTAAAAGTGTCCCAATCTTTCTGGGACATGCATGGCAGCACTGTTTCATAGCCATATGGACTCAGCATATCAGGAATATTGACCCTTAATTCTAACCAGCCAATTTCATCAATATCCTCTAAATTCATCTTAGGCAATCCTATCTCAACCTGTCTCATATTATTCTTTCTGAGATCAATAATATTAACAAACACCTATCCCTATGTAATATTTTACTAACAAAGTGTCTTATCTTCATAACATAGGAGACTATTTTTGCCTCTTAGTTCAAAACACTGGAGTGTAGGAAAAGAGCCTCCTTGCCCCTTAAAGCACTTTCCCATCTGCAAGACTCACATTGAAGACAAAACTTCTCCAAGTCTCTTTCCTTCAGCTTCTCTGTCTAAATTATCCTCTCTGTCCTCCCACTTATACAGCACATGGTACCCCCTTCACCCATTGTCACCCCCAATATGCTTGCAAGCATGTGGAAGGGTGTGAGAGAGTGGGAAAAGACAAGACTTTGGAGCCTGACAGAAGCTGAGTTCGAATCTTTGGATAAATTGCCTAACCTTCCTATACTGGAGTTTGTTCACCTGTAAATGAAGACAGTAAAAAGCTACCCCATAGCTGTTGTTACATAGATGAAACAAAATAATGCACGTAAAGGGCTTTGCCTGATGCTCAGCTCAAAAATGGTCACTCTCAATGTCTTTCTTCACAGGCTCTGGAAGGCAGAGACCTCAGCCTTATGCCCTTTTTGTTTCTTCATTCTGTACAGCATTCAGAGAAGGCTGAGCACATAGGGAATGCACAATCAATATTTTCTGAATTAAACCATATGAGGCTGTTCCACAGACACTGCCTTCAGAGAAAATCTCTGGGCGGCAGTCAGCTCCAGACCTGGCTTGTCAATCAGAAATGTCCTTTGAAGTCCAGGGGAATCTTTCATATAGCAGAGTTAGAACTCAGCTGATGAACACAAATGCATATGAACCTCACCAGATCCCAAGAGTGTGTAAAAAAGTCCTGGAGGTGGGTTAAAAACTGATCCTTCTTGATATCTGTCACTCCGTGTGCAAGAAACACCATGGGTCATTTTACCTGGGAAAAAAAAAATACATCTTGTAGATTGCACCAGTTGGTTAGGAAAGGGTTGGTGGAAAGGAAGGCTATTCACCTATAATTAAGAAGCAGAATATGTTTTCTGCTTCTGCCCTGAGGTGGTTTTTTTGTATGTGTGTTTTTTTCCCCTTTTGTTTTTGTTTTTCCCATTTCCCTATTGATTTTAATTAATTTTGCCCTAGATTTATGAGCTTTGTGAACTTGGAGATTTTTCTTTTCTCTATTTCAATAAATAAAAAGAGCCTGCAAGTTTTCCCCAGATCACCGGGCTTTAATATTAAATTACTGTTTTCTGGCAGGATCATCTGCAAAACTCTGATTTTGTTTCCTCTTCTGTTCCCATCCTGATAATTGTGGCTGAATTCCCTTGTCTTTAATATGCCATATATTCTCCACCTGGCAAAGGATTCAGACAGATACAGATAATAAATACCCCGTAGACAGACAGAGAAACTGCTGTAATTGCTTTCATAATGACTCTGAGACATCAAACGAAGGCAAATAATGGTATTTAACACTGTTTCCATTCTTTAGCTGAAATGTAATTTTATGGAGTTATTGTCAGGCAGTACGGTGAACGTACAAGTACAACTGTCATATTCGGCTCATATTAATTAGCTGCCCACAAGAGGGCCAGGCGAGTAATGGCAAAGTTCTCCTCATTTCAGATGGTCTGATATTCAGACAGAACCATAAGTACAATAGCTTGATTAACATAGTTGCTTAGATCAGGTTTTCCCTGGGAGTATGTCAATTGGCATTTTTGAAGAATCAATTAATTAGCACTCCAAATAATCCATTCTTGGGTTAATGAAAGTGTTTTGTACAGCTGCAAAAAAATTACATGAAGAAAAACTAAACCTTTCCAAAGTGGCAAGGAGAAAGGTTTATCTCAGAGCACTGTATTGTCCATTTCAAAATGCCACAGAAAATGTGTGTTTCCTTTCAAAGCCATGAAATTGACATGCACAATTTTAACCACAATGTGTTCATTTTGACTTGGAATAAGGCAAGTGGTGGAGGCCATGCTGGCAAGGAAATTAGGACTTTTATTTTTACTATTTTGTCTTGTAAACGTGTTACTCAATTAGGGTAAGACATGGCCAACATTTTGCATACCATTATCCGCTATTTTAAACAATCACTCTTCTAAGGTGATATGCTCATTAACATTTTAAAAATGCCATTATCTCATGGATAGTCCTTCTTTTCAAAGTTTGAGATTTAGTTCTCAGATAAACGAGAATTACAAATTAAGGAAATATTTACTTTTAGTCAAAGTTGTTTAACATAGAAATAGAATACTTTCTTTACAAAGAAGTTTGAATAATCAGAACCAAACTGTGAAAATCTCAGACATGTTTGCAATCATTAAAATGTTATTTTCGGTATACCTAATCTATTCTCGGCATACCTAATCTATTCTCCCTTTCTACTAAAAGGAAAGTGCAAATGTTACCTTCTTTCCTAACTCTCTGGGGATTCAAATTAGAGCAAAACAAAACAAAACAGTTCTGTGGCAGGACTTTCTTATCTCTGAATTTATTTTAATCAAGTCTATAAATGAGTGAAGAAGATTATGGTGATTTAGCTCTCCTCCAGTTTCCCAAATCTTGGAGCAAATTATAGATAGTGTTGATATAACATTTCCTCTTTTGGAAAATTCCACATTTATCAGCATTCCTGACATAAATCGTCTTGAAATCATATCCTTGAATGATAGGCATAAAATATATATTTGCTAAATTATGTTAAAATGAGTCTTAACAACTAAAAATTATTTGGAATTAAATCACTAATTTAATCATTTTGAGCGGATTTTTTTTTTTTTTTGGTAGTTTGAAAAATGTGATTCCTCATTAACAAAGAATTAGTAACTTTCCAATTCAGTCTCACTCTCAGGATGAGTACTGATTTAAGTAAAAGTCAGCATATTTAAAACACACCCAAACAAGTGTTTTAAATATAAGACATGGATTGCTTTCCTTCCTTTATCTTCCTGTAGTCACTACTTAATAAAGTGTTGGGATTTTGATGATGCCAAAGTGCATTTTCCTGCTTATCTGTGAATGAGGCAGTAACGTGCTAACACTGTGTCTTAAAAATCTGATAAAACTAGCATGCATCAAAATCAGGAAGGCACATGGGAAAAAGAAGAAACACACAGAAAAAGTAGAAACAACATGCAGTATCTTTCTATTGGGGTGAATTATGCCTATAACTTAAATGTCCATTGTTAAGATGCCATGATCCCTGCAGCCAGGGATGTGGGTGATGGGAAAGAACCTTCCTCTCCTGGGTGTTTGGAGGACGCCCCCTATCCTTTCCTATTCCACGTCCTTCAGGGTGATAAACCCAGGAGCAAGGGCTTGTTCTGTAAAACATTTGAATGGATGCTAGTGAGATCCAGCACTGCATGTTTATTGCTTATTCTTTATTTTCAGGTTCTCTTAGAAATGTAAAATGGCAAAGTTTAGTTGTCACCGCTCGCTGTGGACTTCAGCCAGAAATGAGATCTATTGCTTATTTTGCTAATCAGATCCTTCCATATCTGCATGTTCATTTTCTGATAGCTGATGAGGCGACAAGGTCATTGGACGTACAAGTACTTATTTAAAAACAGACATGAGAGTGAGATAGAGGTTAGTTGGGTCTATCAGAGCTGTCAATCAATTAATGAAAATTATTGAGCAAGGACACCATGGGGGAAGTGAACAGAAGGAAGGAAAATGACCATGGAGACACAACATAGGGAAAACGACAGAACTGACTAAATGTGCTCACGTGAGTGCTAAAAACAGACATGCTCACATCCCAAGTGAGAGACGACTCTGAGAAACACGGTGACTGGAGCTGGTGCTGCTCCAAGGGCCCACAAGGCTAACAGAATGGGGATTTTGCCCAAAGGTTCAATTCGAACAATGCCCTTTCTTAGATGTGAAGGAGAGAGGAGTGCTGCCCAATGAGTATTTTCTTAATGTGCCAAAGACCTGTGGCAAAGAGTTGAAGTAATTTAGAGACACGATGATCCAGACCTAAATTTTATGGTGAAAATAGGCCAAAAGAATATATAAGACCCCCTTATTCAAGGAGGAAAAATATTGGGTTCCTACCTGTAACTATATTACAGACATGGACAGCAAAACTGGGAGCTATTAGGCAGGGTTTAAAGATCTCCCTAAATAGCCTCTCGATCAGTACTCTGTGCCATATGCCAGCACCAGACAAGCATACACCGTTTATCAGCACAAAAAAGAAATAATTCGTAACTTGATCCTTGGTGTGTGTGTGTGTGTGTGTGTGTGTGTGGAGAGAAAGGGACAGAGAGAGAGGGAGAAAGATGGAGGAATGAGGGCAGAAAATTTGCCAATATGCATGTGAATGAAAGATAGTGAAGGAGAAAAATGAAAAGGCTGCAAAGTCAGAAACGAGGAGATACTGACACCAAATCTCTGTAAAGCGTTCAAAATTCTCCAGCTGCCATTGCTTTTAATTTGCTACCATTCTAATTAAAATGCAAATTAAATTTATAATTAGCATCAGCGCTTTCTAAAGAAACCTCCTTGTGCGCTGCACAAACATATGGGACGATGCTGTAGTGTAAAGTTTGTAAAACAGAAGTAATGGCACCAAGTGGGTGGGGGGTGGATGGGGAGGAGGGGATTTTGCTTCTCCCTGGGAAATAAGTTTTATGCAGGCTCGGGGTTGGCTTAAGGGGACGGCAGTGTCTCTTGTCTCGTAAAGGAGGCTGGAAGTGGGTGAGTGTCCCCTTGCAACAAAAGGATTGCTGAATATGGGAGATGGGCTGGGGTGTTACTTTGTGTTGAATCAGGTGTCAAGGGTTAACCTGCAAGTCATCAGGGCTGTATAGGAGATGCCAAAAGGCAAGAGGGGTCAAAGCTTCTAATCAAAAAGTCTATGGCCAAAATTAACCGCTGCTTGCCTCCAGATAATTAATTTAAAAATTGATGGGGAACAAAGTACCCACATTACTTCATGATTCGCTCACGTATCATGTTTTCAAGGTAAGCTGTCTTCCCAGCTTGCTCTCTAAAGTGGAGTGGGTGGAGAGCAGGGTAACGCATTAACCAAATGTGTAATTTACAGGGTGCTTAACTGTACTGAGGTGTTCACAGCGTGTGTAGGTTTCAGCACCATAGTCCTTTAAAAAGTAGTACGTAAATCTGGCATTTCTGTTACTTTTCTTCAGAGAGATGGTTATGCTCAGTGAGTCTCATGGCTGCAGAAACAGCTCTGCTTGCAGCTGTAGTAGGTGAAGGAAGAAAATCTGACACAGAATTGCTCTTATAATCATGATGCTATGCTTCCAGGGAATCTTGGTGAATTAAAAAAGAAACCTGCCAACCTCATGGTAATTGTGTTTTACTTTCCGCTGGAGGACCCTACCTGCACCTAAGTGTCTTTAATATTCCAGGGACTCTCCTTTATCTATTAACCAGGCTCTGCATCAGATATTTTAAAATTTGAATGTTAACAGGAATGAATATTTCATAGATGTGTGTTAAGCTGTTATTAAACTATAATGTAAAGCAGGATTGTAGGAATATTTTTATATGTCAAAAAGTCAATTAAAATGATAAGCCTGTAATATCACTATTGTGGTGTGGTACAAAAATTCATTTCATATGCACGGGAGGTCTTCAACCACCTTGCATTTGGGGGCGAGTCAGGACTGTTACATATTCAGAGGCCTGTGTACTTCAATTTCATTAGTAACACTTAGGTCCACTTTCGGCAGAGATTAAATGGAGAGTGGTGGAGGATAAATCTTACCTGACTTGCTTTTTTATTTAGTCTTACAAAAACAGCATTAGGCGTTCTTAGAGGTAGGCGCTTACCGAAAAGCACTGTGGATACATTTGAAAATAAATGTTAATCCCTGGGAGAGTAAGGTGCCTATAATAAAATCTGTAGTAAGGCTAACAGCCTTGTCTCAAATAAAAGTGACATGGTGTCTTTTCGAAAAAAATATCACACAAAACTGAAGATGGAGGAGGAAGTCAGACTGATTATGAAGCATAATAATATAGTATTGCAAAAAATACAGCCTCCTATTGGTAGGTTTTAAACTGAAAATAAGCTTTGCACAGGGGAGTATTTTTGCTTTGTGGTTGCAGGCGTAGGAAGAAATATTAACAAATATAATTGGTTGAATCACGTTGGAATTCCTTACAAAAAGTGAAACACTTTCCCAAACTTTCTTTGACCATTGATTTTGCCTTGGGCAATGGCCGTTGTCAAAAATTGGATGTTAAAAGATTACCCAGTTAACAGGTTTGACCAAACTCAATTAATCAAGACTTCACCAAAGAAAGGAAAACGATTCTTTCCACCAGTACCATAACGAAAAGTGTCCTCTTATTTTCACAAAGTAGAAGTTCCTTATTTTTCCCTAGGGTCTAAGGGAAATGCAGGCCTCCTAAATAAGTCTTCTGTGTGACACACAAAAGGCCAAAAACTGTGGCATAAAAGCATTTCTTTGTTTAATTTCTAATTGTTGTCCTCCTTTTTTCAGAAAATGAAGTCACCTTTGTCGCGGTTTCATGAACCGCTGGGTAATCAAAAATTATTATGCCGCCACCTGTTGTCTGTTAATTATTCTGAGAAGATACTCATAAATCATAACACCGGACAATAAATCAAACTGTCAGGACCCAGGTCAGAGGTTACCCATGAGGAGTTATAGGTCACCCACAGGGTGTGAAAGAGCAGGGTTTTAGAGCATCACTCATTGTCAGGCACTGTTGGGAGGAGTACCACCAGAACAAAAGGAAACCGAAGGACAGAAGAATTCCAGCCACAGGACAGGAGGAAGGGGGATCAACACTGCAGGCCCATGGCCTAATCCAAAGATGCACTGTTCCTCTGGAGTCTTGTTGCAGTGTTCCTTTTGGGAAAGTCTGTAGAGTTAGGGATTTGGAACATGTGTCCCTTTGCTTTCTCTTTTCCATATTCCCTGGCTTGCTGGAGAAGTTTAAGTCCCACAGCATTTACCAAGACAATCACCAGACGTCGAACCGTAGTGGACTGGAGGATGCTTCAGTACATCTTATTTCCTAAATGATTTGGTTTGAAATATGTTTTTCTTGCAGAGTGACAAGAACTCGAACTACGTTTAACATTTTTCAATTCACTTAGTTTCAGTCCTCTGTATTTAAAGTAACGTCATCACAAAGCAGTATGTGCTGATGGATGTCCTTGATTTAAAACCTGACTAGGGGTAAATTATTTCTGATGTGGCGAAAGCAACTTTAGGATAAGACATAATAAAGATACAAGAATAAGGCAGCTGGGAAACAGAGCTAATGTTCCAGTTGGTAGATGCACTGCCTGCTGTTTGAGTTAAATTCTGTAAAGTGGATGCTGTCTTCATTAAAGATTGCTCTCTAAAATAGTAATTTTTTATGCTTTGTGTTAATTTGTTATTTTCTACTCAGATAACTGTGTCTTTCCTCAAGAGGAGTAGGAGAAGACTCAGAATGTCAACTTGGGTCTGATTTTTTTTTTGAAAGGGCATAATACAAACTGCTTCCACGCAAACCGTAGATCTCAAAACTGACAAACTATACTTCAAAATATTATATGCTCCACTTTCTTCCTTCAACCTGGCAAAGCATTATCACCCTATTTTTTAATTGAGGTGAGTCAGTTTCAGATCACAAATGATTTATTAGGTTGTGGCGGAGTTCAAAGATATTCACAGATCCAACCTTAAACCTGGATTTGAATTTGGATATGTGTTTCAAAGAGTTTAAATACTAAAACCACTGCAAAGTGCCTTATGGATGCTGAAGCCCACTGGGCGGTGAATACAGCAATTATCCACTAACAATTGTACATTCTGACAATGTCATAAATACATGAGTCATGTTATTTGTCAGTCCTCTCATCATAATGGAACTTATTGAAGCTTTTCTGATAATCTTTAAAATGTCCCTGTGTTAACATTCGGGCATGTTTTTCCAGGGAGCTAGACCAGAAATTGTGAGCATTGACTTTCTTTCCCATTTTCCTTTCCAAGTAGAGATGAGAGCTCTTACTCCTTTGACAAATATCCATGCAGGATCTGCTAGAATCTACATACTATATTAAGTATGGAGAGCAGAGCCTGGAGAACACAAGCTCCTTCTGGAGCTTGGAGACCAGGAGGCCTCTCTGTCCACCCTTGGGTAGTGGGGTGGTGAGAATGTAGCCCCCTGCCTGATGGAAGGGGGAATGTTACAATGGATTAATGTTCTCAGAACAAAAGAGGGTGATTTTCTGTGAGAACCCAGGAATGACATAGCCTTTGGGGGCACCTCTGCTGTAACAGAAGAGCCACCAGCAGTGGGAACAATGTGGAGAGACCCTGGCCTGGCAAATGGCTGCAGAGGCTGGAGGTGCCATCCACAGAGCAGGTCACACAGGGACGGTTCCACCTTCCCAGGGTGGTCATGGCTGAGCAATGTTTCCATGCACTCATCACTCTCTAGTTACCCTGACACCCCTGCTGCAACTCATGCATGACAAGCACACTCCTAACCTAAGGTCTTTGCACTTACTCTTCCCACTGCCTAGTCTGATCTTCCCCAAGGGGACCCCTGGCTGCTCCCTCACTTCATTCAATTCTCTGCTTGAAAGAAGAGGAACCCCCAGCCATTGTCTTAAAAGAGTTCCCCTTCACTGTCTGTTTACTTACCTTGATTTATTACTATTATTTTTTAGTAACACTTATCACTACCTGAGATGATATATATATTTGTACAAGAGGGTGATGCATGAAGATAGAGACCTTGTGGATTTTGTTCCTTGCCACACTCTCAGCTACTAGGAAAGGGCTTAGCATGTGAATGACGACTTCACAGTGTGGCTGTGAGCACTGAATGAGCTCATGTATGTGAAGCATTCAGAATGGTGCTTGGAATTCAGTAGTTCCATAAACCTTGGCCACCATGGGTGAAGACGCTCTGCAAAGGGCCTCTATCCAGGAGCTCTTGGAGTCATCAACGAACCTGCCTGGGAAACTTGAATTTTGTGCCTGTGTCTGTTCTAATGGTCCCTTGAGTTTTTATTCTCATTTTGTTTTCATAAAACTTCATTTTGATATTTTCTGTTCAAAACAGGTAAAGGCAGGGGAGTTGGTGACCTTCAATAAAATACAAAAATACTATCCCAGTATCTTTTTGAAGAAGTCTGGGAAGACAAATTACACTGTGTGCCGAGGTACCACTGACCCGGGTCCACAGGAACAGACATGCTAATGTGGACAAATTCATGCCTCTGCTACAGAACCATGAGTGCACTACATGGTTTGTCCCTACACAAATGTCACATTGACACACCCCATCAAGAGCACTTGCTATACGTTAGTCAAGAACATCCATTGTGCAAGGCATTGCAAGATATAGAAGATATGTTCAATCATTATCACTATTCCCATTTTACCAAGCTTCACAGAGCTTGTCTGAGAATAGCTTTATATTTTAAGTGTGGGAAACTCTTCTCAATGAGGAATGGACTACTAGGCAACTTGATGGCTATACATTCTTCAGCGAGTTGCAATTGCTTTTTAGATCAGGTTTATCATATACTCAATGAGAAGGCTGCACTAGATCAGCATTTAGCAAACAATGAAACTCAACTCATATCTGGCTCAAAGCTTGTTTGCGTTAATGAAGTTTTATTCAAGTATAACCATGCCCTTTCTTTACAGATTATCTATGGTTGCTTTTGTGTTACAATGGAAGAGTTGAATATTTGTGACAAGGATTGCAAAGCCTAAAACATTTATTTTCTGGCCCTTTACAAAAAACTTTGCTGGGACCTGGATTAGATGAATTCTGAGGTCTCTCAATCATCTAAATTAAATGGTTATATGGTAGGAAATTGCTGCTAAGCTCCAGAATTTAGTAAACAGTTTCCTGCTAAGTTTTCTGCCCATATTTACAAATTTCATATTACAATTTTTCAATGGCTCTACCTAGGACTAGTTAGCATATCAAGTGATGGAAATATTTTTCCAAGTCAGTATTGTCATTCTAGGGAAATAGCTAATATGCCTGACAATATTAGGTTTACAGCATGGAAGTTTATTGAATTTCCCCCCATTTAAAAAAGATCTTTGAAATATATCTGAATCTGAGTTGTGAGTTTTGAAACATTTTAAAAGGTTTTTACTTTAATTGTATTAAAGGAGGAAACTTAAAATTTGATCCAGTCTGATGTAGTTTTTCTCAAAGATAAGAAGACAATTTTGAAAATACAATTTGAACTTTTTACTTTATTTTGTTATTTCTCCTACAATTTATTTGGTATTTTTTTGCATTCAGGAGATAGCTACAGAGCTCAATATAACATTAGTTACACAGACACTAATGCATAAGGACAATTGGCTTATATTATCACTTTTCTAAGGAAAATTCCTGCTAATATGTCCCAGTTACTTCTCATGAATGTGTGCTAAACAGTGGGCTAGGACCTGTGCTCTCTCCAGAAAGGGGTGCCCTGGGATCACTGAACACCCTGAGGTACAGCCATGACCTGTGAGAGGCCAGACTCAAGTCACTTTTGCTTTGAGCATAGGAGGATGCAATCAACACAACCTGGTAGGGGAAAGAAATGCTAGTTTCTTCATTCTGGCCCTTCTCAGCTGTGTAGGAATGGTTAGTTTCTGCCTCACAAAGTTCTTGAGCCAATCACAATAAGATCTGACAGTTTATTCCCAGGGTCCCAGTTAACATGTTCTAAGATTCTGGCATCACCAGGGAAGTGGTAAAAGTAATAATTTCTATTTCAATGAAATAAGACAAAGATGTATGTGGGAATCTCTGGGATTAACACAAAAAATAAATAAAATATTGTAAAACTAAGAAGGTAAGAGAGAGGAAGGAATGGAATAATAATAAAAAGATGATTAATCCCAAAGGAGGCAAGGAAAGAAAGGAAAAAGAAAGTAACTAGGTCAAAGAGTAAAGAAATATTAAGGTAATACTTATAAATCTGAGTAAGACAGCAATTACAGTAAATGTAAATGGACTATATACTCCAACTAAAAAAAAGTAAGATAAAACCAGAAACTATCTAGAAGCAACTTATAAGAGAAACATCTGAAATATAAGAACACAAAAAGGCTAAAAGCAAAAGATTGGAGAAGATAACTGAAAGCAAGCAAGTGTAGGTACAACTAACACAAGACCAAGTAGTCTCTAAGGAAGGAAACATTACTAGAAGCAAAGAAGGAAATTTTACAATGATAAGGAGTCAATTTTAATAGATAATGTAATAATTTTGAACATGTATATACTCAACAAATTAGCTTCAAAATACATAAAAGAAACCTGACAGAACTAAAAGGAGGCATAAACAAATCTGTGACAATAGAGTTTAGCACCCCTTAATATTTGACAGAACAAGCAGATAAAAAGAACTGGTAAGGCCATAAAATAGCCAAATTATAAAAGTAGCAAACATGATCGAATTTATATAATTAAAATACATGAACAATATATATAATATATTATATATACACATAATAATGGCATCCAATAGCTATTTAGAACATTAAACCCAAAACCTTTTCATTTCAAATGCCCATGGAACATTATATGGTCCCAGTTTTTTCCTTTTTGTAATAGAGACATACCTCACTTTTTGCAACAGATGTTTTGCCTTCTGATAAGTTCTTTCTTGTCTCTTACTTTGCTTAGCCATATCTAAAGTTGATATTGGGGAAATATACACTTACTGGGGCTGAGAAGTTTTCTAAGTCCAATTCCTAAACTATTGAAGAGTAGAGGATTGAGAGTTAAGTCTCAGTCATAAGCTCACAGATTTTTAAGCAGCACAACTCAAAAACTTGAAGCTCTTATTCATTTGTTACCAAGCAGGGTTCTTTAATCTGAAATATTGATTTGCTTTCTTATCCTTAACCTCATACCAATGGTATAAAAAGAGAGGCAGGAGTCATCTGTCCCAGGACAGAAGAGTATATTATTACCAACATAAAGTAGACTTGCTGGCATGTGGTAACAATAAAAAATCAGACTGATCTCTGCTTGGTTTTATTACTGATTTTAAATTCTCTACAGGCAATGCAATCCCTTATTGTCTGTACATGGGAAAGACTGCTTCCACCACAAACACTTTGATTTGCCCCAGTCCATTACCTCTCACTTTCGTGTTATGTGGGGCTATTTCCTTAAGGCAGAATGACTTCTTTGGGAAAGCCACATTCTTAATCATATCTTTACCCTGAGTTATTTCAATCTGAAAGGTTTCAAGGTAGATGCAGGAAGGAAAAAAAATTTTTTTTTGATCTGCTTTTGTCTCTCAAAATCTTTTAAAATTTTATCTCCTTCTCTTTGGTGTCTAAATGTTGATGACTTCTTCAATATTGCAAAATTCTAAATTTCTGGGATCTCTCTATTCTTATGACTGCTTGAACACTATTTTTTTCTAAGCTGATCTCTAACTAACACAAATGACAAAGACATCTTTCAATTTCTTCCCCTAAAAGTACAAGTTCCTTCCAAGCATTCATAGGTTTGTCATGCCTTTTGCTGCTGTCTAATATGAATAATCATCTCATATCAGTTCTACCCCCTCCCCATTTCCACTTTTTAGCATCTGATATAATGTACTCATCTTCTATTTTAGTCGGGTAAGGCTAGGTGTGTGCTGTGTTGATAGACAATTTCAAATCCTTGGAGGCTTAAAATATGATATTTCTCACTCACACAAAGTCCTCTGCAGATTAGGCAAATCTGCAGAGTATTTGTGAATCTGAGATTCTGGCTTTGTCAATCTTCTGGCTCTGCTCTATTAATAAGAGCCTCAATTCTTCACACCAAAGACAGAGAGAGTAAGAAGGTTTTAAAGGGATTTAAAGGAGTGACAGATGCCCATTTGCCAGAGAGAGTTGCCTGTCTACTGAGAGGAAGTAGGAAGTGAATGAGAGAATTAGTGAGCCCTACTATTATTTCTCTCTCAGACAGCTATTATCATCTCCATTTTACAGTGGGAAAACTGTGACTCAAAGATATTAAAACAATTTTAGTTTAGTTCAGAAAGTTTATTTCAGTTTAGTAACTGACAAAGCCCCAAATCAAGCCTAGGTCAATCTGTTAATCTACTATGAGATATAACTTCCCTAATGTATTTGCTTTGTCATTTCAGATATACTGATACAAGATTATCACCATATAGAGGTCACTTGGAGAATTAAAAGAGAACTACACAATGTTTCCCTGTAAGAACATAATGGCTACCCCCTCCTTGTTTTTATTTTTTTGGTATGTGAAATTGTTCTGCTTAAAATACATATATTTTCAATGACTAGCAGATTAGAAGCATGTGTCTGAGAAATATGTGTTCATTTTGCTTGTATCTTTCCAGGGAGTGCAGAACTTTTCTAATGGTGTGGTGGTTTGAAGCTACGTGTACCCTAGAAAAACACGCTCTTAAACCTAATCCATTCCTGTGGGTGGGAACCCATTGTAAGTAAGACCTTTTGATGAGGTTGCTTCAGTCTACATGTGGCTACCTCAGTCAGGATGGGTCTTAATCCTATTACTGGAGTCCTTTACAAAATAATGGACTACAGGCAGAGAGAGAGAAAGCCACAGGAAGCAAGAAGCTGAAATGGAACCCAGAGGAGCAGGGAAGTGCCTTGCCATGTGACGCAGGTACCAAGGAAGAGAGCAGTGCCTTGATGATGCTTTGTTTTGCACTTTCTCTTAGCTTCAAAACCATAAAGTAATAAATTCCCATTGTTTAAGCCAACTCATCTCATGGTATTTTCTTGAGCCATCTAGGAAACTAAAACAAATGGGCTAACTCACCCAGTGCTGTAATGGTTCCCATTACTTTGCAGGGAAAATTGTGGTTGTAACTAAAGGATTTAGTCAGAACCAATGCCTGGAACAGAAAGCAGGATTTAGCTGGTGAGGACAACTGTGTGCTGTGATACCAAGACAGAAAGGGAAAAAGTTAGAGGACTAGGTGGGGAACTCATAGGAGAACCAGGGAGATTAGTTAACAGAATAATGGTTGAGAAGACGGAAGTTACTGATTGATATTATTAAGACCCCAGAAAACAAAGAGGTGGAGTGGAGAGTAGTATAAGGGAGAACCAAAAGTTGAGACTGCTAAATTCTGCCTTTGTTGTACCACCACATGTGTGAGGCAAACAGTGGTTGCTGTCTGAAAATTTTTCTTCTACCAAATTTCATTATCTTAGCCCACAGAAAAAGGGCTTGAGATGTTGACTACAAGGATATACCTTATCTGAAATTCAGCATTAAAAAAAAAAGTTATAAATCACTAGAAAATGCCCAAAACATATGCCTTGATTCTTCTTTTTCTTTTTTTTTTTTTTTAAAGTTCTTCCATTGTTTTCTCAAAAGCATCTTAAGCTCATTTTAATGATTCAAGTAATATTTCAAAGGGCTGAAAAAAAAAGTTAAAGTAAAGAAGAACCACCCCAATGCCCACCTTAGAAATTGCCATAATTAATATTAGGTGAACATTATTTCATGTATTATTTCATATGGCCATGTTCAGATACAATAATATAGACAGAAATTATTTTACAAAAACATTGTGCTTCTTAAGCAACATTGTAATAAAAAATTGTTAAACTTCATTTTACTTGAATTTGACAGAATGACAAGACACTTAAGAAATTTGGACTTTAGGTATATGCTTCCTCACTTCCTATATGCTATTTCTGAAGGTAAAAGATTATATGAACATTCAGAGGTTGAAGCCATCTTTTCATAACGTATCTCAATTTTAAACATGGCATTTGATCCCCTGCTTGGAAAGAAGGTCAAACTGTACTGTGACTTTATTTTTTAAAAGTCTCTTCCCTCATCTCCCAATTTTATAAGGTGTAGAATAATTTCTCTATTGTCAGGCCTTAAAACAGTTAGATAATGTTCTATAGCCATAATTTTCACAGTTGTTTAATTAACCTTCATTCTATACTTAAATGGATTCAAGGCTCACTTCCCACCGCTGATTCATCTCATGGTTGACTGGATTTTATCATCAGGTAGGTTTTGTTGTTGAAATCTCACAGAGGCTGTTAACCTGAGCTTTTACAAAATTGCAAATATCCTCTTACTCAAAGGGCAATTTAGCTGGGTATATTTTTTAAGGTAATTTTCTTTCCATCAGGACTTTTCTAGACAATGTTCCACTATCTTCTGGCACAGAGAATTGCAACCATCCTTTTGTCACAACTTCCAAGTCTATCTCCTTTATTCCTTGGTTTTCAACACTGATAAATTTTTAAAGCATTAGTGATCTAATATTTCTGTAACTGGTCATCTGATCTTTAATTTTATATTTGAAAGGCAAATCTGTTTATATTGTTTATTTGGAAGATAAATTCTTTCTTGGGTATAAAATTGTTGGACCACACTTTCTCTCAAGACTGTCTTCTTGTCTAATGTTCCATTATCTCCTGGCATTGAATATATATACATTTATGCACATACATATATACACATGTGTACACATATCATTCTTCTGTGTATATGCATACATAAATATACATATAAACATATGTGTGTGCATATGTATAAAATGTATAAGGTCATTCTGATTTTTTCCCATTTATTGGTGATCCGCTTTCTGCATAAATGCCTGAATATTTCTCTCTTTATCCTTGAAGTTCATTATTTAACTGGGCTCTTTCTCTAAGTTGATGAATTTTACATGTAAGAAATGATATATTCTTAAAGTTCAAGGAAAACTTATTTTATATCAGAGATTTTATATTAGAGGTCATACATTTAAAAGCTTACAGGGCTAGACAGAAAACAAGAAGTCAGTGGTGAAATAGATTATGGATCTTCTATGTTAAAACACTTAAATAAAAATTTAAAAAGGAAACAATGTGGGGGCCAAATAACATATATCTTAGTTTATTATCCTTGGATTATAAATTTGAATAATTTTCTGTTTCTGTATATATTTTTTCCCTATGTAAGAGACCACAATTACTCTATTAGAATATATTTTTTCTGTCTTCTGTGATTATTATCTTCTTTCTAATTCTTAGATCTTTGTATCTTCTGTCTTTCTTGTAGCATCCTTAGCCCTTTACTTTAGGGTAGTCATTCAGTAGTGTCTATTCTCTTCCTTAATTTCTAAAATTTATTTATTAGTTCATTGATGGCATGATTTTGGTTTTCAATTAATTTTACTTATAAACTCCCATTTCAACTCATTATGTGATATTATTATTTAAGTTTGGAGCTCTATTTTAATTGCATTAATATGACTGTTGTTTTTGTACTGCATTGAGCAGTAATGAGAATTGTCTACTTGGCTTTTATGAACTTTTTAATAGACTGGGTTCTTTATTTGCCTTTTAAATGCAATTTTCCATTTTCTTTTCTTTTTAATCGAATGTTTGCATATTTTCCATGTCATTTTCATTATCTTTTCACATAGAATAGTTCTCTTTCTAGATTCCTATTTGCTGTGAAATAGTGTGGGTGAATGAATTCTCCTTGACTCACATCTACTCTGAGTCATGTTTAACTTCCTCTCTGAGCTAATTTTCCATAGTCTAATGCAGGATGGGTTGAGGGTGAGAGAGAAGCCACACCCTTAACTAAAGCTGAGTCCTGGCTTTGCTTTTGGATTTAGACTCTGCACTCCCTTCTGATTTTTTTTTTTTTTTTTTTTTTACTTTCCTGTACCAGAGTGAGTACACCTAGAAAGGTGTGCTCGGTTACACTCAGGGTTCATACCATTTCCCCAGGATGGTATGGAGCCCGAGGACTACTGATTTGTCAGAGAGTTAGTCCCAGTTATTGACTTGTACCATTTTACTCATCCTCTTCAAGGAACTATTTCCTCTTTCTAGGTAAATCTGGTTTATAGGAAACCTGGTTTATAGGAAAGTCTATGCCTACAGTCCTTAGTCTCTCCAACTTTAGCTCAAGTCCCAAACTGCAAAAGTCTAAAGTTAGCATTCCTGGGGGATGAGGGAGTCTTGAGTTTTTAATGTTAATATATGCTTCTTTCCTGGTTTAGTTGCTTTTGGTAAAAGATCTATTATTACTACTATCATTATTATTATTATTGTTATTGTTACTGTTTCGGTAGTTGTTGAGAGGAGAGAGTGCCTGTTCTCCTTCTTAATGTTGTGATCTGTACTCAGAAATTCTGCCTCTGCCTTTACTCTATAGAAAGGAAATTTATCTCGTTGGGGAGCAGGTTTCAATATGGCTCAGAGTTGGAGAAAATGGGAACCCTTTGGAGAATACTGTAAGATGGTTCCTTGGTTACTAATTTGCAGATGGCATACAAATGGATAGACAAAACTGAAGAACGGAGCACAGACCAGTCAAATAGTCCTGGGCAATGTAGCGGCTTCTCTGGTTTGGTTATCTGAATAATGTTCTGGGGAAAGACTCAACACCAAAGATGTCAGGAGTTTACAATGAATGAGAGTGAGGTCTGATGTGAGTTGAGGCTAGCATTGGTGTGGGACATCAGAGAGGATCCTGGGGCTAATGAGAGGTCAAGTACTTTAAAGAAAAGCTGAGGGTGCCTTTTGAGACCTGAAATGTTACAGGTTGTTCATCAGCTTTTGAAAGGAACCAGTTAGACAGACACTAAGATGTGAAATAAACTAGAGGACACAACTATTTGGAAGATGTATTGGTGTGAATCTTACCAGATTGGGAGACATGGCATTAAAGCCCCCAATGCTTGTGCAAGTCAGTTTGGTCTGCAAATGTTTCATAAGCCTGGCTATAATGGGACTGCCTTATTCTTCCCATGTTCTGATTTTCTAACTTCTTTTTCATAAAATTATTTTTTATTTTTATCTTTTTTTTTTTGTAGAATACAACATATATATATCTAAGTGATAACTTTCCAAGTGCAATTTAACAAGTAGTTAGAGAGCAAATTTCAAAGAATATTATGGGTTATAGCTCCACAGTTTCAGATATTTCCTTATTGTGAAATATAACATATGTACAAAAAGGTGATAGCTTTCAAATTACAATTTAATAAGTAGCTATAGAACAAATTTCAAAGGATGCTATGGGTTACAGTTCCACCATTTCAATTCTTTCCTCCTAACTATTTTAATACCCTAGCAACTAACTTCTTTTTGTCTTGCTAGATAAGTGTTTGTAAACTGCCTCAAATCCTTACTGGAAGAGATGGGGTATAAAGAAGCAAGGATTTTAATATCTTAATTATGTTGTTGCTTAGTACATGTTTTAAAAACCAAGTCCTCTAACTCTGGGTTAGTGCTAACACACATGAATGTTATCTGGGTAACTAGACACCTTCACCACTCATTCCAATGGCTAATCATTTGAATACTCTTTGATATCATTATGTTGCTTCTAGCATTTAAAAGAAGAAATTTGGACTCGACTTTGAAAACGTTGTTAGAAAAATGCCATTTAATCTTGGTGGTGGGGCAACAAGGCAGAACATTTTGCATGTTTGCAAAATAAGTTCATTTTGATGCATTTGGCTTTACTGTTGATATTAATTAATAGCAAGTGCAAAGATTATTTATGATGCATTAAAAATGATTGGACCTTAATTGTTCCCCTGATAAAACAAGAGACTTGAATTTCAGGATGAGCTTTGTAAAAAAGTTTAGCACATTTGTACAAGTGGTTCTTTGAACACAAATGAAAGCTCATGATGGGAAATAAATATACCTAATATTTCACTCAGAGAGCAAAATTCAAATGTTTTATCTAAACCAGACTTATTTTTCTATTCATGCTCGTAAAAATATATATTTTGTTTCATTTAAGAGATTTATCCTTACATTTATGCACCAAAATGTGTTTTTATTGCCTCCAATACCTAAGACCTAGGAATCATGGGAAATATAAAAATGAGGCATGTGTGAAGATACTGGTCTCCAAGATTTCTTCTTTTAGAACATCCTCGACTAATTTTATTTCAAAATTTTAAATAATGAATATCCTCATTGCATTTCCAATTTAAATCATCCCCCAATGCTGTTGCAGTTTTTTTCTCTGCCTGTCACAAATTGAAACTTGAGCTCTTTTCTGTAAAACATTGTTCTTTTTTTTTTTTTTTCTTTTTTTCTGATTGGCTATTTACGCACCATGAGCAGCAGTGAATTTCTCATTGAAGTTTATGTGGGTGATTATTTACTCAAAATTCAGTCTGGTTCTTCAAGTTTATCCATTGCCTGGAACCTGCATTACCTGTTATCAACAGTAAATTTATCAAGCAGGCAAGATATGTATAATGCTGAGTATATCACATGTAAACTTCAGCTGATTGGTAAATGCCAGATTAATAATTTAGAGAAGTAATTTAAACCTCACATGGAATGCATTATGTTTCGTTTTCTTCTGCTCTGCAGATTTAACTTCTCCTGGTATGAGGCAGGTGTGCAGTAGATCAAAAGTTAGTAGAAGCAGTATAGTAATCAGCATATCTTAACCAACAGAGCTACTTCAGGCCATAATTATTATAGCTACACGGAACAGGTTCGCACCTATGTTTTTTGGTCCTTAATGCATCTAAAATAGAGTCTGAGGCTGCATAGTTTCCATGAATGCATGTGTAATGTCTGTTTGATAAGTGTCTTCTCACACCCTGAGGACTTTTATAGGCAATTTGCATTTCACAATGAGAGAAATCAGCTGGAGAGGGTTTATTGTTTTGTGTAATAGAGAGGAGTGTGAAAATATCCCAGTTCTACAGATGGCACTTCTCGTTAGCCTTGAACATATACATGTGCAAGGATTATTTTATCTTAACTAATACAGCCACCAAAAAGGCTATTTTTAGAGGTGAATTCACAGTTTGGTTGGATTGCATAATTAGTAGAACTTTTTAAAGATAGACAAAGTTCTTAGTTGAACTCCTGGCTGTGGAGTGATTTCATGATATTGGAGAGGAAATTTCCCTTTAGGTTGATCTCTTTAAAAACTGTAGATTGTGATAATTCTATAATGCCATCAGCTTGATTTTTAAATAACTCAAAAGACAAATCAAGGAATCTACAGCCAGAGTTGTTGTCTGTGAACTTCTCCTTTCTGACAGCAATATACATATGAAAACATATGCATTGTGCCTCAAAAAAGCTGTGGTAATAAAACAAAAGCCTGTAAAGAGAATATTTGAAAGAAAACCACATGCACATAAAAATGTATATTAATGCACAATAAAATTTTGTTGGGAAACTTCCAGCTCCTCACAATTCATAAACTTAGCTTGAATTTTATACCATTCCATCTTCAAGTTGAATTTCACTTCTAAATTAGACCCAGTGATGGATGAAAAGTGATTCCTACTGATTGATAGTGCTACTGCACAATTTATATAAGTATTTATATTTATGTTTTCATGAATTAATCACATATCCTGGTAGTTCTCAAACTTTTTGTCTCAGGACTCTTTTCACTCTTAAAAATTACTGTAGATGCCAAAGAGCTTTTGTTTGTGAGGGTTATATCTATCAATATTTGCCATTTTAGAAATTGAAATTGGTAATTGTTTTAAAAGAATTTTTGTTGCATAAATTTAAAATAACTAATAAATCCATGATGCGTTAACATGCATAATATTTTTAAAGGAAAAACAAAATGGTACACAGAGTGGCATTGGGGTTTATTTTTGCAAATCTCTTTAATTTCTGGCTTATTTGAAGACAGCTGAGTTTTCAATATGTTGTCATATGCTTTTTGATTGAAGTGTGTGAAGAACATCGAGCTTCACACGGATATTTAGTTGGAAGAGAAAGAAGTATTTTAGTAATCCTTTCAGGTAATTGTGGATGTTCTTCTTTGATATTACACCAGAGTTCAACAAATGGTGATTTCTAAAAAGTTCATTGCAAAGTGGTATTTGAAATCATATTACCAAACATTTCGTACTCTGATCTATTAAACTTATTTGGTCTATCTTCCACTTTGAATGGACCTTTTACCCATGCCTGATTTTATATCGTCATGCATCAGTCATTTGTAAAATATCAGGTCACTAAGTTATTCAGATATTACTAATGTTGACAGATATTATCAGACAATATTAAACAAAAACACATTCATTAATATTACCATTGATATCAGAAAAGTCTTTAAGTTTGGGGAAGCTATTAAACTTATGGTGGTAGATATAAATTTTCCAAAATTCTTATTTTTTGCTTGGTACCTCAAGTTTTACTTTGGTAACAAAAATGGTCAGTTGTTTTTCTTGAAGGGATAGGTTCACACAGTTAATTTTCAAGAAATTATCAGCCAAACACCTGAAACACTGAATAACTATATTTTGCCTGTCAATCATTCTTTTAATTAAAAGTAATACTCCAGAAAAATAAAGTGTTGTTAATTTTATTTTATTGTTTTATTGTATTTCTTAGAATGTTTTTCTAGTGACAATCAATGTCCTTTGGTATGTATCAGAAGTGCTATATGACTACTTCAGCATTTGTCAAGCAGAATATTTTAAGAAAAGACCTGTAGTCAAGGGTCAAGATTTAATAAAATTAATATTTTTTACTTTCCTGCTTTATCATGGACCTACTCCAGTGAAACTGGTATTGCATTCTTAACTGTGAGTGTGTGGCCATAAAAAAATACAATGACTATTAGTACAATTTGATGCCATTGCTTGGATTCAAGTAATCCCCCATTTCTTTTGCAACATCAGTGCAGTTGTTAATACGGTGAAAAAGGTGAATAATATCTTATGTTATTATGGAAACAGTTTTGAACTACAAATCCCTTCAAAGTGTCTCAAGATCCCCAGTAGTTAGTTCAAGGACCACACTTTGAGCACCATTGGCATACCTAATCACATGTAATAAAACACTCCAGTTATGTCTAAGTAGTCTTTCCTAGTAGAATAAGACGATCCCCTTACATGAAATGTTCTAACTTTTATCATCTCTCTATTTTGGATCTATGGCTTTTTGACTTTAAACCATTTTTATGAGTGATTTACTAGAACAAAGAAGAACCTTCTGAAAGCAATTTTAAAATATCATTGAATTGTTCTATAAATAACCCCCAAATACAAACAATATCATGCTTTCTGTTTATTCATTAGTCATGATAAAATCAGGACAACATCTCTAAATAATCCCCAAATCCAAATAATATCTTTTATTTGTTATTTTGCTAGTCAGGATCAAACCAATCAAGATGGGATAAAATCATGCATTGGTACAACATAAAAAATACTAGGCATTTTAATAGAGATAGTTCAATATAGTGAACTGTTTTAATATAGAGAAATGTTTGCAGGTAGAAGAGCAAAAAGGTAAAACTGAGGAAAAGACATGATAACTGCCTAGCCAAATTGCTTTAGTTGCTGCCCCAGGGATGTGGTACCCAAAAGGCAAAAGGTTGATGACCAGGCTTCTGCTGCTACTTCTAAGAGAGTGTGATGAGGCTGGTTCTGAGACTGGGAAAGACACTGAAAAATGGCACCAACTGCTGATGCTGGAACAAATTACTAACTATCATTGCTCGTGGGACCAGGATAAGGAGCGGCCAAAAGAGAGATGCAAAATCATCCTTCCACATACATCTGAACCTGCACACCACAATAAAAGTTTTATGCTTTGGTCTCAAAAGAAGATGGTCTTCATACAAAGATGTTTCCATCCACCACCACCACACCACCCCCACCCCCACCCCTGCCCCCAAATCAGAGACTCAAAATCTCAACCATCATAATATCTACTTGATGGAAAAAGTGACTGGACCAGTATCTGGAAGATGTTTATTCCTTTTCCCGTGCAGTCTCAACACCACCTTTCTAACGTGTAACCTAAGTACAAATTAGGAAACAAAATTCTTATATAAAATTGTATGACAAGAGGAGGAAGGAAAAGTTAGTTGACAGATATGAATCTATATTTACTTGATGAATATGTACTGGACATGGAAGTAGTAAGAGGCATGCCAAAGAATTCCCTGGCTTCCAGCCAAAGTCCTTACTTCCCCATTGCATTGCAATAACCCAATTTCTCCTTGACAATCAGGGCTATAATCTCAGCCAGTAGAAGAGCCCCCTTTTTTCTTAACTTGTTGATTCAATGGCAGGGGAAACCCAATTTGGCCAGGTGGCAGTCTCAAGTTCCAATTCAATGAAACCACTGTTGTCTCCCTGTAGTGCCCTCATACCTTTTTTTTGCAAAGTAAAACCTCTAAGCCTGGAAAGTTCAAAAGGAAGTAACATTTCTGTGAATGGATTTTTAGGGGTAATAGAGAAAAACCTGTCCCATTTCCCTTGCTTCTGAAACTTCTGTATTTGGGCTGTGGGAAATACTGCACACTAAGCTGCTTTGCAGAGAATATACTGCATTCCAAAATAAGATTGCCAATATTTCAGGATTTTGTCTCCCAACTGAAACCATAAATTTCTGTTTTCAGAAAGCTACTCCACCACTGAATCAAGCCATTTGCTTCTGAGAAACGGGATACATGGAAAAATGAATTCCATGTATATGAGCCCACTGAAACTGCTTTTTTTTTTGCTGGGGTGTATGTGTGTGTGTGTGTGTGTGTGAGAGAGAGAGAGAGAGAGAGAGAGAGAGAGAGAGAGAGAGAACAATATCTCTCTTTGCTGGAAGTAATAGGTGGAATATCACGATAGCTAATAAGGCATTCTTGGGGGAAAAGCTGGCTCTCATCCATAGGATCTGTAATCATTTCCATGTGATTATTGAAAGCCTCCTCAACAGTGGACACCATTTGGTGCTCATTACCATGAGATGAAAACAACTCCAGACTCTATGTCCATTCTAAGAGCTTCATCTACCAAATTCTTCCTAGACATCCTTGTCACCCATCTTTTCCCTTCCAAATCTCTAACTGTTAAGCTACACTGATGCCCATTAATCAATGTGGACATATATCCTTGGCCATACTTAGTCCAGATAAAGTAGATAAGCAGAAACACTATTTAAATTTCTCTCCACTGGGTGGATTTTCCTTCATCACTCTCTTTCAGGAACTTTCCTGTTTGTGGCTGTAATATTAAAAAAGAAAATCTGCTTGGTGTCAATATATTGTTCAGGAACATCTGCAAATGATGCCCAAATTTTCTTCTGTCTCAGCCACAATGAATTTCTCCATGGGTTCATAGGTATGGACCATGCTAAAAGAGGCAATGAAACAGGTGCAGGTGACTAGGAATCTGAGATACTTTCATCTGATGTCAAGATCTGTTGAAAACTGATCTCTTAAATACTGTTCTCACATGATAATGGAATTACCACTGTACGCATCCAACTTTATGGCTTAGTGGACTATACACCACAAGTTTTATGAAGGAAAGCTTAGGTTTCATGGTCACTTGATGTCTCATGATTTGGCTTTCATACTCTACCAGACCCCAGCAACAGACTAGGAGCTGTTTCTCAAAATAAGAATAATTATCCACCAGAGAGTCAATGGGTCTCCTGCATAAGATGCTCCACGTAACATACTTATCTGCCTCAGATATATAGTGTACCAGAAGATCTGCTGAGTCACAAGGCTGGTGAATAGAGCAGCTTGTTGTAGAATTGGGGATGAAGTGCTTTCTTTTTTCCCTAGACCTCATTAAAACCTGGTCAATTTATAGGATATTCAGTAAACAGGTTATATTATCACACTCAAATGTGGCCTATCTTGCCTCTAAAATATATAGAGCCATAAATGCACTGTGAGGTATACCAACTATCTTTTACTTAGAGGGACCTTCTGATATAGACCAAATCACTGGGTCTCCAGAAACTTCACCAAGGTGTCAGACCCATGAATTTGCATGATGTTTATTCCTTATTCTTTGGCCTGTATGTATTTAATTTCATTTAAGGTACTTGCTGCTTCCAGCTCATCATGTCCATTCAGTGTGTTGCTATTGATGCGAAGTGAACCAGTGTGATATTTCAGGGGATGTGCTTAAGATCAAGATCTTTGTGAACTTGATGATATCAGAGGGCAAGAAACCTGACATGATCCTGAGATGAGAGAGTGAAGGTATACTGTTGTTCCTGACAGGAGAAAGCAAAGTGCTTCTGGTGGCCCTTGCAAATTGGTATAGACAAAAAAAAAATGCAGACAAATATCTATGTCATGTGCTTGGAGTTATTTACTCCAGTCAATATTTCATGTCTGAAACAGCCACTGTAATTGGAACTACTTCCAGATAAAGTTTATGTAAATCTATAGTCATTCTCCAAGATCCATTGCCTTTTACACAGGCCAAAAGGCTGTGTTACATAAAGATGTGGTAGGAATCATCCTCCCTACATCTTTCAAGTTTTTGAGAATGGCACTGATTCCTGTAATCCCCTTAGTAGTAATACTTCTGCTGTACCATCCAGGTAGAGATGGGAATTCCCAGGGATTTCTCTTGGTTCTTTTTTACTTTAAGAGCCCTGTTGGTTCTCCAACCCTTCCTTGAGCTGGTAGTTTAAAGCACAGGGCATTTTTCTCCTTCTGTAAACTCTTCAGTGTATTTGAAAACAGTTAACCCATCCCATAATCCTTGTGGTCATCATTACTAACATCCTGGCAGATGCAGCAACCATTTTGTCTCCCAAAGCACTTGCTTCAAAGCCACTTCTTTGCAAGCAACCGAAGGTGATAATTTAATTAGTCATGATGCCACTGCATGGCTGGGATTACCAGCACCCTGTTTTCCATTGGCAATTAGCTCAAGGCCAAAGATACAACCAAATCAGTCCTAGAACACCTCCTTTGAAGATCTGTTGCCATTTATGCTACCAAATACTGTGTTAGTGTCCTGTCAGGAAAACAGAAGCTACTAGATAGTTCAATAGAGCTGACTTAAACTGGCTGCAGAGAAGTTTGAAGAGTCAAAAGGAAAAGAAACAAACAAAAAGAAGGGAAAAGTAATGTGAAGCAATCAAGAGACAATAAGAGAAGGAATCAGCTATCAATTCTAGGTCTGGGGGAACAAAGAGAAAGATTGAGATTCAGGAACATAGGAGCTTGGAAGAGGGGTCCCACTGAGATATCTGACAGGTTGTGGCTGGTACTCCTGAAAAGGTATAATAAGACTGGTTCTGGTTAAATAATTGTTGCCAATGAGTCCAACTGACACTGCAGGGGACAGCTGTCATTGTTGGGAGATGCTGACAGGGGCCAGGAGAAACAATAACAACAAATAAACAGGAAGGAAGTCCCTTCTCTCTCCTCCCAAATTTCAATTTTCCTCCACCACCTCCTATTGACAGAATCTATCAGGAATCCAGCTAGCAGAGGAATCTGGGGATTGTCATTTGCAAAGTCTCAATCCCAACATTACAGAGCAGAGTATAGAAGGAATTAAGAAGTATCGCATAAGTGGCAATATGGACCTGTTTTATTTTGTCATATCGGCGGTCTGGGTCATTCATGAAGTTAAATAGTAGACTCAGGGAGAAGCTCTGTGTGAAATGCTTGGGACTTAGACTCAGATATAATCTGCTTCTTGAAATGATTAAATGACATAAATGAATGTAAAGTGCTTAGTATTTATTGTCTGGCACATGGAAAACACTCTTATGTATGGGTTATTAATTGAAAAAATGCCCTACAATTTTCTTATTATTGGTACCCTTTTGGGTCAGTAATAGTTACTTTATTTTCTTTTTTAAATAATTTGCAATGCAATGAGACTTTGTCTTTAAAGCCCAAGCACAGCAGATGAATGAGAAAAACTAAGACTGAAGCCTTTGTTTCGTTGTCATCATTTATTTTCCTGAAATTATCAGCTTTTTAAAAATGTGTTTTCACTTTGTATAACAATATGTAGTGTCTTTACACTTTTAATTCATTTGTTAGCATTTTCAACCATTTCTCACACAGGCTTGGCAATGAGAAAACATTTGTGAAAGAGCTTTTTGGTATTGAAGTACCAGGCTAATGCATTATTATTATTATCACAATCATTTTTTGAGAAACTAATCTAGAAAAGCTGGTGAATGTTAAACCCCCACACATAGCAATCCCCCTTAATGATGGTTTACATATACTTTTGAAATGCCTTCAAGACATTTGCTTAAGCTTAACATATCAAGATCTTTAATAATAATTTTCATTGGTGAAGGCTCTCTTAGGTATGTGAGATGGGGAAAGCTCATAGCAATCACTCAATTCACAGTTGATTCTGTTTCATTCTTATCTTCCCTGAAGTTGCACATTGATAACGTTTCCTTCTCTCTCTCTAGAACACTGTCAAGGGATGACTGATGTAATGAATCTGGAATTTGAGTGGCTAAAATTGTGCAGAGATTATCAAGCCCGGTGAGTCAAAAAAGCACTCATTGGTCATTGCATGTGCTCTCTGGCTCTTGCTATCATCTGGTTAGACAGGACACTAAGAGTTCATGCAGTCTGGTAATCTAGGAGTTGGGCAAGCTATTGTATAAGCAAGCAGAAATAACTACTTCTTAGCAAAACAAATGAGTTTTCTATTGCTTTGAATTCTGTCTAAATTCATAGTTTGGGCTTGAGCATAAGGCATGTGTCCAGACTTTAGTGGACAAGATCTCCTTAATGCTTGAGTATGATCACAGCTAATTAGCTTGCAGGATTGCCCAATGCCAAAACACTAGGTAAAAGAAAATATTTATTTGCTCTTCTATTTCCTTGAGTTGTAATCAATGCTGGCAACATCAAAGATTTGGGAAGCATGAAATATGAAATATTAAGCCTGTGCATACTTCCAAATTTTAGGAAGGGCCAAGGCTATTATTCCAGGGGTTTGGAGAAAAAAAGTCATAAAGTCTTAATTCTCTTCCTGAATTTCTGCAAAACTTAATGAAAAGATACCAAAGTAAAAAAAGAATAATGTAATGCATTATTTACATTTTTTCACCCATATAATATGCATTCATTCAGATGCATAAGAAATGGCAGGTAAACCAAAAGAAGAAAATAATGTATGGGATAATTAGGAACTTTATAGGCAAGTTCAGTAAGAACATTTTTTTAATACTGAACATTTACCTTATTTTATCAGAGTGTTAATGTTCCTATTAGTAACTTTTAAAATCTGTATTTATATAGAATCCCACCATGCTGAGATAAATACAGTTACCATTTTGGTGCATTTCTTTTCACACATGTATGTGCATTCTGCAACCATGCTACACTTTATCCTTATATTTTGTTATTTGGAATTATTCCCTGTTCTCATTGTCATCCAGTGAGCAATGCTCTGAGATGTGTTTTTCTTGGGGTCGAAGGCAGATGATAAGAAAGAAAGTTCATCTTTGCAGAAGCACTTCAAGTCTCTGTGGGGTTGGTCAGCTCTTAACCATTGGCCAGCAGAAGTGACATGGCTGAGGCAAAAATCAAAGGGTGAGGACAATGCTTTCCCCAACCAAGAGTCAAGCCACAAGGCCAAACCTACCCTCAAAGCAGAGAGCAGTATACTTCTTCCATCGCCATGGGGTAGAAGAAAGAAGTAAATATTTTTGACCAATATCTAATCGACCATATTGATCACTTGGATACATGCTTTTGTGAAGTGTCAGTTCAACTGTTTTGTGCATTTTTCTACTGTTTTTCATCCTATGCCCATATTTTGGATGATCGCTAATATTTTTCTCTGAAAAAGACCTAATCTTATCTACTATTGCAGAACGAGGAGGAGGAAAAAGAGGAAAAGATGTGAGAAAGGAAGAAAAGGGAAGAGAATGGAAGAGAAAAAGTGAGGAAGGAAGGAAAAAAGAAAAAAAAAACATTAAAATCACTGCCAGTAATTCTGTTCTGTTGACTAAAAGCCTGTACTCAACTAACTTACTGAATTATTTTGATGACGATGCGTGGTAACTTTTGTAAAGTGTTATACACAGGTAAGATATCATTATCAAATTAAAATATCTCCTTGAATTCCAGTCATCTGTAGATTTTACTTTTACCTAAGATGCAAAAAGTGCTTTATTAGAGTTCATCTAGATGTAGTCAGTGATCAGGAAGGTAAATTAATGTTTTTTGATATTTAGTGGGTGGTCCATTGTCCCAGGTACTTCAGGGATCCTGACATTGCCAGGCAACTAGGACAGAGGGCTTTAGAGGCAGCCCTGATTTTAGCCAGCTAACGCAACAAGATTCAGAAACTTTCTGAATCAACTTTCTTGTGGGTGAAGGGGTAGGGATTCTATCCCCTCATCACAAAAAATCCTGATCATGTGCATTATCTACTTCTCGGTACCCATATTTTGGTTGAGTGCTAATATGTTTTTCCGAAAAGATCTAATTTTATTCACCATTGTAGAAGAAGAAGAAGGACCATGCTAAACATGATTATCTGTTTACATAAACACACATCAAGGTATAAAAGAGCATGAATGAAAAAATTGTTTCCACATACAAAACCATTTCCTTGACCATCCTGGAGCTATATTAACTGCCAAGGACTTTGTTGGTCTTATTTTTTGTTTCTCTGGTGTTTCTGCTGCACGGATCTACCATGACTCATGAGAATCTATTATTTAACTCAACGAAATGTTGTCACTTGCCCTCATGCCATCCAGTCTGCAAGCCGGTAGGCTGGCCATCATTTAGAAATGGAGTTCTGAGTCCACAGTCTCCTTGTCAAGAAGGTGGCTTGCAGAGATGTTCCTCGGAGAAGCATCCTTGGATTCTCACCTTCCTCTGGACTTTTGATACTTTCATTCCCAATGTTGTTATATTTGAAGGAAGGAGAGGAAAGCAGTCAAAACGAGAACTGGATAGGAAGTGGGGCTTCTGCCTGTAAGGCAGTATAAGACAGTATATCCCATTCTCCATTCCTTTTCCTGTTCTATTCTTCCATGAAATGGATTGGTTGAAAGAAATAAGGAAATAGGGCAGGTCAGGACATAACTTTTCTCTGTGAAATCCTTACAATTCTGCTTGCCTTTAACAAATGCAAAGTTTTCTGATCTGTATAAACATCATTCTCTATGTTTGGAAATATAAGCATTTCTCCTTTAGCCCTGCCTTTCCCCTTCTGGTTAAGACAGCTCCCCGGCAACCCCATCTTGGGGTTTTACCCTTTTATGGTTTGTTTAGACTTTCAATTTCTTTCATGGAAATTCCCACAGTTGGGGGTTTGCATCTTAGGGCTACAGGAGTCCTGACTCCTTTCTTATATTAGTGTCATCTGTGCACCACAGATGGTGGGCCTTCTTGACTCTTGTTGGATAGAATAACCCAGATACGTTTTGACAAATGCATCAATAAGGCTTGTTTTGTTACAAAACAACCAAAAACCCACAAAAAGAGGAATACTCTTTCTTTAACTCTGAGAAATTAAAGGAAAAAAAATCCAGTACCTTGAATATATAAGATTTGTTCCTGAGAGCATATTTTGTACTTGATGTTCTTGCTACTTGGACTTACACATAATATCTAAATTGCAAGTCAACCCCCCGCATCTCCATCTCTCTTACCCTCAAAGCACTTATTCTCTTCCAATTTCTGCATAATTTACTTATTTATTGAGTTTAATGTCTAGCTCCCTCCATTGGATTACAAATTTACACTAGGCCTGGGATTTTTGTAGGTTTGGTTTTCTGCTGTCTTCCCAAGCACCTAGCACAGCATTGGCTTAAGACAGCATTTTTTCCCAAATGCTGACTGAGGAGTGGAGAAGGAGGCTGTAGATGGTGCTTTGACCTCAGCCTCCATCCCTCTTCAGCTCTATCCATACCTAACTTGGGAGTACAGAAAGTATTAGACATTCCCAATTTATCTCAGATTTTGTGTGGGGTGGTTGACAGTTTTCTAGGACTGCCTCAGCTGCTGGTTTCTCTTCATCAGAAATCAAGGGTGGTTTGCATAAATGTCCTTTGAATGTCTATGTTATATGAACTCCATGGAGCTCTGAGGGAGAAGAATAGATACATATGCATGAGACTCTCGTATCAAGAAGTGTAAAAACTGGTAGGTGGGCACTGAGAATGGATTGAGGCATTAATGTGGTCCTCATTTTTCTCCAGCCTCCAGGAAATATGACTAGTGGAAATAGAATATACAAATAAAAGGGCTCTGAGCACATTTTGTTCCTGAAGTACTAATTCATAATTCATCGAAATGCTGATTTATCTTCATGTCATTATTTCAAAGCATTGTTAAAACACAGGCTTTTTAACTTCATTTTTTGCATTGCTGTTTATTTTAAAAATTGTGTTTCTTGGGTATTGTGGTTTCTAAGGATACTTCTCCACTGCCCAGTCTCTGCAAACTGTACATTTTCTTGTATGCTGGCTCTTAGATTTTATGTCACCAAATTAGAGAAACCAGTTAAAACAACTTACTTTTTGGTGTTTCACTAGTTCAAATAATAGTTTGCATCCCAAATACATTTCATGTTTTAAGGGAAAAATAACCTGTCCCCCATTTAACAAATCATCATAGCCAAAAATGTGTAAGATGATTGCCTTTTGCATTATATATTTTTATAAATGTGTTATGATATTTTTCTAATCCTCAGCATAAATTCACTGTTCTCCATCAAGGGTTATGGTCATTTCTATATTAAAACCAATACATTACATCATTATATTTCCTTTTGAATTGTGTATGTTCCATTTTACATTTATAGCTTATGGAATTGTAATTGAGTTCAGCAAAAATAAAGAAGAACTATATTTGCAGTATGTTTGTGTATTCTTAATGTAAAGTCTGCCTGTTTTTCTAAACTACTTTTTTCTACCTCAGCTAGTTTCATGTTTTTACCAAATAGAGTTTATTATGTGGCCAGTCATCCAAATTGCATGACCTTTTCCTTTGGAAAGCTGTCTGAGAAAACATGTACACACATATTTTGGGTAAGTTATTAAATTTGACAGTAAAAAAAAATGATATTGTTCCTAAACTAATACTTTAGCCCACTGCCATCTATATGCCACTCCGAGACACACCTATTTGTAAGACTTTCTATTTTCTTTGCTTCAAATTACTGTGAAATTATAGTCTACACAACTGATTATCAGATGAAAACATTGAAACAGAGATAAAACATCTTTCATACCCTCCCAAACCTGATGAACCAAGAGTTTTTTCTCTGCTCTTAAATCTGTCATTTCTCTCAGATTAAACAACTAAATTGAGCCACCTGTGAAGAAAACAATGTGATTTATTTCCAGTAAAAGTAATTCCCATTCTGATATCCTCAGCCTAAAGGCAGAAGCCTCTTAAGGTAATTTTTTTTTCTGCTAAACAATTTCTGAATGACTCTTTATTTTCAGAACTGCTTCTCACCTCTGAGTGTTGAAGATCATCAGTAAATTTTAAGGATCTGCTTGGATGTTTTATGTATTTAGTTGCTGTTATATTTCAATTAAAAAGACAGTGCTCATTTCTAATAGAAATTTTCTATCACCCTTTAGGATAGCTGCCTAATATGTGATTTCCATGCTCCATCCATGATGCACTCTGGAGGAAAACACTGATGGATAAATATTCCCCCAAAATGAGTAAGTTAAAAATGCAACTTCTCCACAGCATGAATTAAAAGGCTTAAAATTTCTTTTAAAAACATCTTATTTGCAGACACTAGCCAGAAGGCATATCAAAATTCAGAGTGAGTTTCTATTAAGGAAATTTTATAAAATGATAAAATTATTTGTAAAAAAGAAACAATGATTTAAAGACAGTTTATTAAATTTATTAAAACTGAGTTATCAAAACCTTTTTGATAATCATTTTATTCTAATTAAATAATGACAAATTATTTAAGATTTCTTCTGTGTTTGGATAAATTCGGGTTGCTCATCATTTGGGGTTTGTCCTTTCAGATGATTTAGAATACGCTACATGGTTATTTTTAAGGGACACAGAATGGTTTAATAACATCATATTTAAGTCAAAATACTGACAGGAAAGTTTTGTATAACCAGGAATAACGTATATGTGCATCTATATATGTATATATAATTAAAATGACTTATCCTTACAGTGTCCAGAAAGATGATGTCTTAGTTTCCCAGGGCTACTGTAACAAACACCACAGACTCGTCTGCTTAAACGACAGGAATTTCTTGTCTCGCAGTTCTGGAGGCTGGAAAGCATTGGCAGGACTGGGCTCCCTCTCAAAAGGGAAGATCCATTCCCCAACTCTCCACCGGCTCCTGGCGGGTGGCGGGCCATCCAGGCATCCCTTGTCTTGTGACATAATTCAATCTCTGCCTCTGTCACATGGCTGTCTTTCTGTCTGTCTCTGTCTTTATTACTGTGTCTAAATTTTCTCTGTTGATAAGGACCCCAGTCATATTGGATTAGACCCACCCTAATCCAGTTTGTTCACATCTTAATCAGTAGCATCTACAAAGAACCTATTTACAAAATGGCTGCATTCACAGGCTGGGAGTTAGGACTTGAACATGTCTTTTTGGGGAACACAATTCAATAGGTAACAGAAAGGGATGGAAAAAATGTTTGTGCTAAGGAGCCTACTTCACTGAAGCAAGCTTAATGACAGTTGAATACTGTATACTGGCTAGAATGAACTTTGGCCTCCTGGTTTCAATCCCGTTCTTACTAACTTTTCTCTTACTCTATCAAGTTGAAGTCAGAATTATATTTTTTATCCTTAGATTTCAGGTTGCATAAGACTACCTTGTAGGTTCTTTTCACATATGCCACATCTGGTCCTCAAAACAACACTGACAGGTGGGCATCAATGGTCTTCATTTTGCATCGTTTTAAGGAAATTACACAAGGCATTTTTGACATTTTATGTACACAGATGTTCAGTGCAAAATTAGAAATAATTAAATGCCAATTAATAAAAAAATGCTGAGATTATGTTATATAGGAACTTATACAGATATTACTTGTGTTGTTCACAGAGCATTTTCATTGACTCAAGGCATTGCTATGTTCCAGAACTTTGTCCTGAGGAAGCAACATTCAAGCTGAGGCCTGCAAGATGCATTGGAGCAACACACTGAGAAGTGGAAATGAAGGCAAAAGAAGGAAACTTTCTTCTTTAAAAAATAGAAAGAAGGTCTATGTGGTTGAAGCACAGAAAGACAGATGAGACCAAAAAAGCTAAAGAGACAGGTGATGGCCAAGTTAGGCCAAGTTTTAAACTCTGTTAAAGATTCAAACTTCATTGAATGGCAGTGGGGGACCATTGAGAGATTTTAAACCCAATGGCCTTTTGCTGCGGGGTGGATAGTGAATGAGTGGGTTATCACAGTTAGGTTATTATACTATTCCAGGTAAGACATGTGATGGTTGCTGGAACCTACACAAATTTAAGGCATAGTTAGCAAGTCACATCACCAGGACTTGTGATTGGGTATTAGGGAAGATAAGTGAAGGTATCAATGAGGTCTCTCAGATTTCTGGTTTAAGGTGAAGGATTTCTCCCTTGCCCCCTAATGCCTTCCATCATACTTAGAATATAATCTAAAGTCCTAATATGGTCTTAAAACCCCTCTATTTTCTGGCTCCTGACTCTCTCTTCAACTTGATTTTTTTACCTTTCTCACCAACTTGCTCTACATGTCATCCACTTGACCTCCTTGCTGTTCCTGGAGCACACCAGGTATGTTCCCATCTCTGGGTTTCTGTCCCATTCCTAAGTGGTTTCCAGCAATATCTTCCTCCCATCCGTTCCTAAAACACAAATCTGATTGTGTCAACTTGCTGCTTAAAGACCTTGATGGTGGCAGATAGTCAAACAGATAATCCCCAAGTCCCTTAATAGTATCTGTCAAAGCTGTCCACTAATGAAACCTAACAGTGGATGGGATTAAATGAGTGACTCTAGGGACTTGGGGGGACCCAGAGGGAAATGCCTGATACAAGCTAAAAATTTCTTCAAATTCTCAAGTTTAGTGTTAAAAATTCAAACAAAGATGACATTTCGTTACTTAATGTGCCCATATTTATTTAAATTGAATTGATGCTTTGAGGATCACCAAAACTAGTTCCTTGCCTGACTTTGTGAATATGATCTTGAGCAGGCTTTCAAAGCCCTCCAGCTGTGGGGCTTAATATATACCTGTTCACCTTTGTCTCTGTTGACTCTCTTGCAGGTACCATATACTTGGAGAATATTAGATGAGATGCTTTTCTTTCTTTCTACATGCCCTATACTCTTTGGCTTCTGGCTTTCAGCACATGGTTTCCTCTGACTGGAATGACTTCATTCTTTTTCTCTGTTTGTCTAAATCTTATTCTGTCTTCAAGGATAATTAAAAACCCTGCCCCACCCCCGTGTTGCAGGTGGCCCAACTTCTTTAGAAAGATCAATCCTGCCTACCTCTGGGTTCCCATAGCACTTTTTCCATTCTTCCAATATCATGATCTAGTCATTTTACTCTTGAGACTGGGAGCTTCATCTCTTGATGAAGACTATCTTCATCATCTTTGCAACCTCCACAGGGATCCCAGGGCCTGATGCAGGTTTGATGCCCCAGGAAATGTTCAATGATGTGTGCTTAATAAGTAGATGGGGAAGCCTTTGGAGATGGGCAGAGCAGGATCCAAGGAATGGGGTGGGGAGCCAGACTCAATTTCAGAAAAGTTAATGCTTGCAGAATTTATGTCTTGACAAAAAGCCAGAGAGCTTTGTGCAAGTTTAAGAAACTGCAGAGAGCTGGACATCTGAACTCTTCAGGAGCTAGAAATCTCACCAGTGGGACCAGGCCTCGCAGAAGAAATTTCCAATAGCTCGATCAAAGTCAAGGAATGAAGAGAAGAGAGGCCAATGGCTTATGTAGAGACCTTACAGACACTGTCAAGCAGTGTCTTAGAGGAGTCGATAAACCTTTAAAATCAATATGCTGATAAGGTGCCAGCTAGAAAACATCACTGAGAAGACTGATGTTGTTACAGGAATCTAAGAATAAATGCACAGCACTGGACATAGGAGAAGCTCCCTATAGTTTGAAAAAGGAAAAGCTTCCCAGCCTTGATCTTCATCACTGTCCCCAGATATATGAATAGGACAAAACCTCAGAAACTCAGTAACTCTTTATGGAAAAGGCAACAACCCTTCTGTTTTTTACAGATTTTATTTAACAATAATAGTGATGGATAACTATGGTGAAAATTTTAAAAACACACAAAAAAGGATTAAAAATAAAGAAGCCATCTAGGAATGACCACAATTAACAATCGAGGGCTATTCTATTATTTTCTACATATGTATTTTGGCATACGTGAGATGATTCTCTACATATATTTTGGCATATTCTTTTTTTAATGTAATGACAGACCCAGATCTCTGTCCTGTATGCTCAGAGCTTCCTGTACTGCTTCTCTCATGGAATCCATCAGAATTGAAATAACTTGGACAATCATGATTTCATTTTTTAATGTTCATCTTCTCTCCTCACTCTAAGCTTCCTGAGGGTAAGGCCATATTCCTCTCCAATGTTGTATTCTCACTGCCTGACACAGAGCCTGGTACACAGCCAGCATTTGTTAAATGCTTATTACATATCAATTGAATGAACGAGTTGTGAGATGAATATGCTGTTGGACTCTGGTAGCACTTCTCATTCCTACTTCACTAGCACATCGTGACAGACTATTTCATGTTCTCTTCATATGTGTACATTTCTGACCAAATGTTCAGTTTATCAAAAGAAAGGACCTCTTGCATTCTCTACCACACCTGGTACTGTGGTAGTAGGTGAAGAGTTTGAACTTCTTGGCCCCTTGAAAAACTTAAGTCACCTGTTTAGACCCATCCCAACTAGACAGAGAACTTGGTATCCATTTAAGGCATAATGAATGCATGAGGGCCAGCCTATTGAGATTTTAGACATCTCTTTGCATTTGATTCCCTTTGCCCAAAAGCCTTGAAGCTTTCCCCACCACCTTCAGATATTTCCCATTCTATCTGACTATTCTCCATCTGCATCCTCTTTCTACATTCTAAATCAGGGCTTCTCCTCAGATCTCTCTTCTTCCTTCTCCTCAAGCACTGGAATACAAGGTCTAAATAGGTAGGTGGCCACTAAATTCCAACAGGATATCCCTGTCTGTCTACTGAGGCCCAAAAGTTTTCTACTGGATGTCCTGTGTGACACCAAATTCAATGTATCCAGTATCTTTTCCCAAAAGACCATACCCAAAAACGCAAGACAAAACATAGTAACCAAACTTGGCTGTCAACTTTGACTTATCCTTTTTCTTCTTTGCCTATGTTCCCTAACTTCTCTTCCATTTATCGCTATCTTTCAAGTTCCTGAATACTAACTACAAGAAAGTCCTTTTTTATATGTCTCACAGGCAACTGAGATAGTCTCTTAACAGATGTGTGTACTTCCAGTAATCTCTGCTCAAACCATCTTTTGAAAACTTGGGTGAGTTTAATTTTCCTTAAGTATAGTTGTAACTATAGGAAGACTTTCTTTGGAAAAACAGTGACAATTATGGCTAACATTATTGAGTACTTACGATTTGGTCCCATTCTAAGAGTTTTACATGATTCAAATCATCGAATCCTCCCAACCATCCCGAGAAGCAGGTACTGTTATTTCCCCTAATTAAAAATGAAGAGACTGAGGAAAGAATAGTTTTAGTGCTTGCCCAAGGTCAAGAAGCTCTAAGTGGCAGAGCTAGGATGCTTGCCCAGGCCATCTGCTACACATGCAACAGTCCTGCCTCTCAGTTTTGCTCTCCTTTCTCTTATTCATTGAAGATCCTTTAATGGCTCCCTATTACCCACCCAATTAAGTAGACACCTCAAGAGCCTTTATAGTATGATTCCAAACTACCCACCCCACCTCAAGCCCTGTTTTCCCTTAAATGAATATTGCACTCTAGATCAACAGCACTACTAAGTACTCCCTAAAAATGCATTACCACCTCCGAGTAATGTTTTTTGTGGCTCCTGAGAATACTGCTACCCAGCATCTGTCCCTTATGTGAGTTCTGTTCATATTTCCAAGCCAAATCAACTGTAATGCTATCTTTGCAGCTTTTCCCAAACCTCCCTATTTTTTTTTCTGCCTTCATTAAGCTCCCATAAGAAGTTATTTTCACTCTAAATTATTTTTTAAAATACCTTTCTACATCTGGTATAATCCCCCTCACTGTATGATAAGAGCTTTGAATTGGGACAGTGCTGTTTTTGATTTTGCAATCTCTCTGTTGTCCAGTGAAGTGCTTTACACACAGAACTACATCTTGAATGAAATAAATTCCTTGAAATTGTATGCATGACAGAGATGCAATGAGGGACACAAATTCCTTCCAATTAATGCCCAATCAGGTTACTCTCCCCTCCCCTTCTCTCCAAACCCTGCTCCTCAATGTTTTGTATTTTTTATTTAGTCTGTGTTAGAGTCACATACTTTCTGGAGTTGAATGGCTTATTAAAGTGGTGTGCACATGATTAATTGTATTTAAAATGCTGCTTGGTACTGAGAATTCCGCAGAATGGATGAAATATACCTGTTTCTAATAAACATGGAACCACCTTCGTGGTAAAAATAAGCCTCCTCCCTCACTGTCAAAAGCTTGACCATATTCAATAAAGCAGTCAATGCTTAAAGGAGAGAATGAAATGTGTGTGAAAGGGACTTTTTTCTTTTTTAGTTTGCACTGTCTTCCTTTATAGATTAAGGCTTAAAGAATTATGAAGTGATGCATGCAAAGAACCTGCGTGATGTAGGGGTCCAAAACTCTGAAAAATGACTTGTTGCCTAGTGGAAAGGTCCTATAATTCATGAGCACATTTCAGAGGCTAATGCAGTTTGTGATACTTTACAATTCTTACACAATCCAGAGTCCCAGCTCTCTGAAGTTTAGACCTGAGGGATACACTTCAGAAAAGTTACATAAACAACTGTGAACCTTAGGCAGGGAAAATGTATACTTCGAACATGTTGAAACTCTCCATATTAAGTCAGTTTAGCACTTTGATTAAAGAGTTTAATCAATCACCATCCTAAGCTGTTTATTAATCACTTTATCAAGCAGTTGATGCATTGCCGGTTTTAATAGAATCCATTTATTTTGATTTCTACCTACTTCATCTTTCCAAAGGGCTTTTCGAATCAGCTGTGATAAAAAAAGGAGAGGGAGAGGGAGAAAGAGAGAAAAAGAGAGAGTGGGAGAGGGTGGTTGCCTCTAAAACCCGGCAAGAAATCTCTAACTGTGCCTGAATGTACTTTATTATCAACACCGTACGACGACTTGGCCAATTTATTACAGGGAAAAAAAATGCTCTGGGGAGAGAATGTTTGGGTGAACCACACGGTTTAGCTCAGATAAACACAGGCCATTCGTTTGCTTTCACACCTGACACTCGCATGATATACGATCCTAATAAGATTAATCTCTACCCCCACCCCCTCTTTGTTCCAACCTATTTGTGATCATCCACTTTTCTTCGTGGACATTTTCCCCACCTGGGGTTACAATTTGTGGTTAGACTTAAAGCCCCGTGTTTCCTCCCTATAAGGAAAACAAGATTTGTGGGAATAAAGCATTTCTTATGTGGCTTAAATTTTACGCGGAGGCTTTTACATTCCTTATGCCTTATGCATAAGAGGAAGTGGGGTTTGGAAGATTTCCATGCAGCCAAACACATCAGATCTGAATGCAGGATCCATGAAAACAGTGTGGATCTGAAAGTACTCTGGAAACTGCTCCTATTCTCATCTAGCTGCTCCTCTCAAGCAATGCCAGGAATGTGGAGGAGTTAATGGTTACCAACCATTTCTTTTTATTCTATTCTTCTTGACTTTGTTGGTAGAGATGGCAAATATCATAGAGATAAACATTTTAATTGGATATTTTATCTTTATCCAGTTCTTAAACATTCTATAAATCCTACCTGCCTCTACCATGATTTTTCCCCAAGAGGAAAAAATATGTCATGGGGCCATTACCTTTTAAATACTAGTATCATAAGCAGGGAGAAATAAGCAACTATTGGGTAACATCTTTTCTATCCCAGTGCCTGTGCTAAGTATTTTATATATACTGTCCCATACCATTTTGATTACAGCCCTCTGAGGCAGGTCCTATCATTCTTATGTTATGGAGATGTGTTGTCCAATACAGAAGCCACTAGACATGTGTGGTATTGGGCACTTGAAATGTGGCTGATTCAAATTGAGATGGGATGTTATAGAGGATGAAGGATGCTGATTTAATTTAAAAGCCCACTAATGGCTCTATCATAGCATCACTCTTTACTGTGGAGACCACATAGATGGTGCAGACATTTTTACATCATCTTTTATTGCCATCAAAAACTATGGGGACATTTCATTCTTCTGACGTTTATTGAACTGTTGAGCAGACACTGTGTGAACAATCTGTTACACAATGCAGAAAAAATAGAACAGTCTCTGCTGCTCTCAAGGGGCTTACAGTCCAGTTGAGGGGAGAGGCCAAAAAAAAAAAAAGGAAAAGGAGGAAGGAAACCTTCCATGTAGTACTTAAAGTGTTAAAGCAATGCACAAGGTAATACGGAAACAGAAAGCAGAAAGCAGGGAACCAAACCTGGAGGTAGAGGGTAAGAAGATGGAGAGAGGTCAAAGGTTTTCTAGTGGAAGGTATACTTAAGTTAAGGAATAAAGGACCAAGGTTGAACTTTATAGACCTAGGGAGAAAGTTGGGGGCCGGGTAGGGATTGGTGTGGCAAAGGAGAGTCATTCCATATGGAGACATGGCTTAAGCAGGGACACACAGGTAGGAAAACCACGTGGAGTGTGAAGGGCTTTCCAAACACTCTGGCATAAGTTGCAAGGCAGGGAATGACAGAAAACAGTGCTGGAGAATTAGGAAGGGCCTCCTCTTGGGAAGTTCTGAATATCCTGTAAAGGATCCAGCCTTTATCCCAGAGCCTGAAAGAAACCGTTGGCAGGTTTTACGTGGAGTGATGTGGTAAGATTTGCATTTAAGACCTGTCACTGTGGTGGTGGAGAGCCTGCAGGGAGCTCCACAAACCCCTGGAGAGCAGTCCAGGTGAGTAAAAATAGGGAACGGGACGGAGGCTCCAGATTCAAGATGTTAGCTGGTAAGTCAGATGAACAGAAAGCAGTCATTGATGGAATGTGAGACCAGAAAGAGGATGGCTGGCTTGGGTTACTGACATTGTGGTCAGATGAGAGAAGGCAGGTGTGGGGGAAAGGGGAGGGATTCCGGTTTTGCTATATTGAGTTTGAATTGGCTGTGGGCAGTAGTACCTGGTCAGATATTTCAGTTGGCAGATGGAAGGCGAGTCTACATGAGCCTACGAGGCATGGGTTGGGCCAGGTCCCCAAGAAGGTGGCTGCGGCTCTAGGTGTGCCTGTGGACAGGCAGAAATCATTGACAAAGGCGGTGTAATGTGCACTGGGAGGTGTGGTTCCATGGGGGCCTGATGATATTAGGGAAGATTTGTACTCATTAATACCGGTATAGGATTAGTAATTGACCAACAACAATTTCAAGAATTGGTGGGAAGTGATGAGAGCCTGGCTGAGTGGTTGTGTCTTGGAAGGATGAGAAGCCAAGCTTAGGCTGATGAAGAAACAGGATGGACAGAGGGACAGGGATTTCCAATGCTTTTAAAGAACAGGTATTATAGATTGATTTAATTTTCAAGTCCCATGGCTGGTTAGTCTGATTCTAATTTTCTAAAGGAGAAACCAAGGCACAAAGGGTTACTTCATAAAGACAGGGGGATAAAATTATGAATCTTAAGTTTAAGGACCATGATATTTGCATTCTTTGTATACTCAGTAAAACAAATAGATGCTGGATGAATATGAATGCAACAAAACATAGACCTGTATCTTTAGCAGCCTCATCTTCAAGTTTATGCAGGTAACACTATTATGGAAAGGAATGAGGAGAAATCTGCATAGAAATATGAAAATGCTATGATAATTAACTTTATTACTCAAATGCCATATGAATCAATTATTTTTTAATAATACCTTAGATTTGACCTTTGCTACTTCTAGGATTTGGACAAGGCAATTGACTTGTGAGCTTTACCAAGACCCTCAGATTGGATGGAACCACTTTGTTCATTGTGGTCTAGAGGATATGGAGATGGCTGTTGCAGAGCCCATCCTTTCATGAACTGATATGTGTATACAGCAGGGACTGAGTCTGTAGAAAAAAGAAAATCTTGGTGGGCCTTTTTCCCTTTTTCTTGGGGAAGGAATCTCTGAATCTTTGGAATTTCCTGTGATAGCAGTATCTTTTGTTATTCACAGTTGACCGGGACCTAACCTGATAAATCATATGCTAACTAGATGGCAGCTTGGGGCCAGCCTTAGGGTGGGGGCTGGCATACCAGAAAGGCCAACCAGGGATTGGGGCTTTGAGCAACTGTACATCAGGCCACTCCACTTTTAGGAGGGGAGGGGGCAGAGCTAAAGATTGAGTTCAACCACGTGGACATCGATGGCTACATAATGTGACTCCATATAAACTGGGGACACACGAAGCTCCAGAGAGCTTCCTTGATTGAGAAAATACATCTCTGTGCCAGAAGGGTGATGAGTTCTGACTCCATGTGGAGAGGAGCTTGCGTCTGAGACCCTCCCAGACCTTTCCCTATGCTTCTCTTCTTTTGGCTTCTTCTTCGTTGTATGCTTTTACTATAATAAAACTATAATCATAAGTATAACTCATTCAGTGAGTTCTGTAAGTCATTCTAGTGAATGTCGAACACCAGGGGGATGATGGGAAGTCCTGAATTCATAGCCAGTTGATCAGAAGTGCTGGTGCCCTGGATCCCTGGACTTCCAACTTGTACCCGAAGGGGAATCTTAAAGAGGACTGCTTTAACCCGTGGGGTCTGTCCTAATTCCAGGTAGCTAGAGTCAGAATTGAATTGATTGAGTTACTGCAGTATTTACACTTGATGTCAGAAGCTGTTGTGGAAGTTGCAGAAGTTAATGCAAACTTTATAGGTTTTACTGATCTTTGTACCTCAGCAGCTACCTCTGGCCCTTGTGCACACAAGATGCTGTATAAATATTTAGCGAAAAGATGAGTGAAGGAAGGAAAAAAAATGAAAGAATTGAATCAGGTAATCTACAAGGGCCCTTCTGGCTCAGGTGTCCCTCATGGCTGTCCTGTCACAAAAGGCTGTGTGCTGGGTCACAAAGAGCACAGTGGTTCTCTTCCATCTGGCTGTCCTAATCTGTGGATGTCCAAGAAACCCAAAACACCATAGGTACAGCATGTTTTCCCTAGAGGACCTGATACCTTTCTGTCCAATTTTTTCTCTCTCTCCCTGCATTCACTAAAGTTAACTTTTTTTTTTTTAAACTGTCTGTGAGCACTCAACCTTTTTCCTTCTTCACTAATGCTCTTCCTCAAAGATGCTGTTTTTTCAGACTATTTTCTTTTTCACAGCCCTGGGCAGGGTGTGTTGGGGTGGGGACAGGGTGGAGGAGATGGAGATCATGGATAAATTTCTGTGCCATTGAAGCAAAAATGTCACCTCATAGTTTTATCAAAGGCCAGCCCTGCTTCTCTGACTGGACAAGAGAACCTCAGACTTGACTATCAACTCCAAGCATAAATGTTTTATTTTTTCTTCTATAATTATATATCTATACATCCATCTTGGAGGTTAGGTTGTCTTTTCAGCCCTAATATTAATGTATATAGAGGCAGGACTTTCTGTGTAGTTCCACCTCTGTGAGGACCTAAAATATACAGTGTGTGGGTACCTGGAGGGATACATAAGATTCAGCTTTAGAGTCAGCAAAATCTTTATTTGAAACTGGCTCTACCACTCAGAAGCTGTGAGACCTTGAAAATTCCATGAACTCTGAACACAGTTTCCTAATTTTGAAATAGGGAAAAGAATGCCTAGAGTTGTTGTCTCAGCTACGCAATGCAGTGAGAAAATAAATACAGGGTCTTGCTCAAAGTAGTGGTCTCTGAATGGTAGGGATTTTGATGATGGTGAAGGATGCACAGATTGTCAGAAAGTATTTAACAAATATCTAAGATAAATAAGAATTGCTCCACTGGATACCAGGCTATATGGTAAAAATAATAATTTGGATAAGTGTCTATTTCAGAATAAAGAAAGAATCAAAGATATTGATTCTCTCAAGGTAGGCTAATTGTTACAATAAGCAGCCCTCATATTATAGTGGCTTACCATTATAAAAAATGTACTTCTGCTCAGGGTTAAGAAGTAAAAATCAGACAGCCAGAGGGGAGGGAGAAGCACATTCTGTGCCCCACTGTCACTCTGGGATTCAGGACCCTGCCATTGTCAACCACGCCCTTCAAGGTCACTATGGAGGGGAAACGGCAAAGGAGGGAGACTACTTGGGGAGTTTTACGAGATGCCTGCTCACGTTCCATTCACGGGAAGTTAGAGCAATCAGCAGTTTTACAAAATATTTTGCCACTATATAGCATGGATTTCCAGCTCTCCAGCCAGTTGTCTCTATTTCTTTACCAACACACTGCTAAGCCAATGTGATATAACTGAAGTTTTTTATTTGACAGATCTCTAGTCTAAAGGGCCATATTCTATAATAGAGTGGGCTATAGAAAAACAAAACCACAAACAAATAAAATCTCTGAAGGCTCAGTAGACGCATTCAGCAAAGAATAATTGCTTGCTCGTATTATAGACCAGTGTGGCTTCTGGAGGGGGGACCTTATCTATTTAGTGACCCAAAGCTTCTTCCATCTCATAATTCTGTCATCAACTCATGGTTTCCAAGGACCCTGTGGAAGAGGAAGAGTCATCATGGAGCATCTCACAGGTGGGTTGACATCAGGCCTGGAAGTGGTGAACATCACTTCTGCTCACATTTCATTGGCCAGAATTCTGTCATATGGTCTCAGCCTAGACTCAAGGGAGTCTGGGAAATGTAGTTTAGGCTGTGTACCCAGGAAGGGGAACTGAACTTTTGGGTCAGTCTATGTCACAGAGAGGATAAACCAACTCCCTGCTTTGCCTTAAATTTTGCCACCAAAAATGGTCAAAAGGTAAGAATTCCATTTCCCCCTTTTTAAAAGGTACCAAATCATTTGTCTCCCTCCCAAAACTAAATTGACTAAATATTGTTAGGTAGCTCAGGGATTCACCAAACTTTCCCTTTGACATTGCTCACTAAAACTTGAAGATTTTTAAAAGATTGCCCACTTCTCCAATGTTGCAGGAATTTTCATTTTAATTAGAAATGCTGGTATTATAAAGGATGAAATTGTTTCATTATTATAGAGACCAAATAGTCTCTTTTATTCACTCACTTAATCATTCACTTATTAAACAAACGTTTGCCAAACCCTTAAAATTTGCAAGTTAAATGCGCAGGCTATATTCTGATTTTTCATTATTAGAATTTACTCAGTCCACAAGTATTTATGGAGCACTAACAAAAAAAAAAAAAATGTAACTAGGGACTGGAGAGACTGATAAATGTCATATTTGAACCCTTGACCACAGGGTAAGTCAGAGTTGCCTTCAGCTTATAAGTGCTGTGGCAGAGCCCTGTCCTGGGGCAAGCTTAGGAAGGGGGTGAGGGCAACCTCAAGCCTGAAATCAGTGGCGATCAAGCCGAGCCTTAATAGGTGACAGGTGTTAACTGAAGAAAGGAAAAGAGAGGAAAGGAATTTCAGACAGAGGATACATGTGTGCAAGGCTAGAGGTGAAGCAGAGACTGGCTGGAAGACAGGAAAATGGGAGTGTGAGACCTCCCTTCCCAACGATTACCGGAAGTGGAGGCTGGAGAGGGACATGGGAGCTCGGCCATGAGAAACCACAGTCATCCATTTAAAGAGTTCCAGACTCGAGTCTGAAGGTAAAGGGGTTTTTCCATGTTTTAAGTATGTGTGTTATAAGGTCAGAATTTTATTATAGGAAACTTTGCTTTGGAGATGATATTAATAAGGATAATAAAGTAGCTGATACTTAGTGAGAGCTTATTTTCTGCCAGACAGTGCTGTAAGTGTTTTATACTCATTAAGTTATATACTTGTTGCAATAATCTTTGGAGGATTGTGCCTCTCTTGTATCCATTTTATACGTATGGAACTGAAACTCAACCAGGTTACGTAATTCATCCAAGTTCACACAATTCACAAGCATTGCAAACAATAATAATGGCCCATATAAGAATACCAGCAAATGATTACGACAGCCAGCAATTATTATGGATATATTGGAGTGAGGGTGTGTTTTTGTGCATGTATGTCTTTTTCCTTGAGAAAACATGCTCAGTGACCTCCCATCACCCAAAGCTTCACAACCCCTAGGGTGGTACAGAAAGATTCCAGCCCTGGCCTGTATAACTGCCAGGCTCGGTAACATAATTTCTTCCTCTCTCCCACTCCAAGCTTGTAAAGTTGGAAAGCATAGCAGTGTCCTAAAAATTGCAGTACGCTTGATCCAGTTGGGTCACCACTCACTCTGAACTGAACGCCACCGTTTAGTTTTTCTGGGACTCTGTCTGTTCCTATGAAAGGCAAAAGTGTGCAGCTAAGTCTTTTGCACAGTCCTTCTAGTTATACACTATTCCATGCTCTCTGTGGGAGCTCTGGATTGCTAGAGGAAAGACTGGCACTTAGCATGGGCATATGGCCAAGGAAGAAAGAGGAGGCTCCACCAGAAATGCCTTTGACCATTAACTTCATACCCTCAGCATCCTTAGGCCAGAATTGTCAGAGCCAGGAGCAAAGGAATATCTGTGCTTGACTCTCCTTACTGTGCCTTCCCTTCTTCTCCATCACTCTCGCATTACAGGTGGTGAAGGGTGACTGCCTCCGAGCTCTCTGGTCACCCAGTCCTGGAGTCTGCACAGCTGGGTCACCCATCGCCCAACAGTAAATCCTCTTCCAATTGGCTCATCACTGGTGCGGCACCGTTACAGAGGCCTCTGAGCAGCAGTTCCAGAAATATTAATTATGGCTGAACAAGGCTTCTGAGTAGCTCGATTACAGGCTCCCGGGGTGAGGGATCTGTGGCCCAGCTGTGAAAGCCATTTCCAGGCGACTATCAACTGTAAGGGAATGGCCATCCAGCTGAATTGTGGTGGATCCAAAAATGTTAATTAGGCAGGGGATGCTGCTGTGAAGCAGCAGCTTGCAACCTCCCTAGGAACTAGTAGCAGAAGGCTCCAAGAGCTTGAAGCCTGCTTGGTTTCAATGGTTTTTGTTTTCATTCCATGTTCTGCATTCAGGGTAAATAAAGCACTTCTGAATCCTTCTTTCCTTCCTTCCTCCCTCCCTCCCTTCCTTCACCTGCTTCCTTTCTCCTTCCTCTTTTCCTCCTTTCACTCTTCCTCTTTTCCTTCCTTCTTTCCTTTCCTTGTGTTTCAAGCCATCTCTGAAACATGGTTTTCTGACAGCAGAGTGGGAGTTTTTAAAGTCCTTTAGGATTTCCTGGGAAGATTCAGACCTGCAACAGGGTTTCTGTCAAAATCATCACCGGTGGTATTCTGCATATATGAGTTCAAATTCATTTTCCAAGGTTGGTCACTCCTGAAGCTAGAACCATTGTAGGGGGAAAAATCATGCTGACTTAAGCAAAAGGTAGTTGATTGCAAATTTTCTCTAATCAACCTCTGGAATATCCAAGGGTTGGAATCGAATTCCATTTGGGCCTCATGGGGCCTGGAGCAAGGGGTTCTAGGCCCTCCCTCCTCTGCTTTGAGGCTGCAGCAGATTTTAGTCCTTTAACTCCCACTCCATTGTCTTGCTTCCCTTTATAGAGTGACTTCTAAGTTCCTCATTCTAGAAGCATGCCTGGCCATATCTATATTCCCATCTCAAGCACTTCTTTGGACTAGTTTGGTTTAGTGGTTAAGAGGACAGGCTCCAGAGACAGCCTGCCTGAGTTCCAATTTGGCTTCTGCCACCTTGCAGCTGTGTGACTCTGAACCAATTTATTTAACTTCTCTAAGCCTCAGTTTACTTATCTGTTAAATGGGCATAACATTAGCACATACTTCCTAGGATTAAATGAGATAAACTCTAAAAAGTACCTGGTGTGTAGAAAGGTGCTCTAAAGGTTGGCGATTAGTGGCAAGTGCTCACTCTTATCCAAATCAGGCAGTCTCTGTGTCTCTTAGTTCCAATTCTTGACTGAGAAAATCTGATGGGCTTGTCTAGGGTGTGCCTTCTCCTGGGACAGTGGACACAGGACCCTGTGGGGAAACAGGGCAGTATGAAGGACGTATCATCTCAGAAGATGTGCGGGTTGAGGCAATGGTTGACGTTTTGACATTGATCCTGTTGTTTATGGGCTTGACTTCATTATTCCATGACTAACTTTCTTGATTCTTTTATTCACTTATTCATTCATTCCATTCTGAAGAAGGGCATGTAGATGAAGGAGTCCAAAGAGGGGAGGAAACCAGGACTTTATTTAATTGTTAGCCACCATTACAGCCACACTAGTTGTGAAAATATTGGAGTATATTTTGTTCTCTGGTACAATATACCTAATCCTGGAGCACCACAAATGCCTTCTCACATCCCTATCATTCTGATACCCCCTTGAGGTCCCATAGACCTCCACATGATCCAAAACTAAAGCAATTCATGCCCAGCGTATTAGAAGGCCTCTAAGATCCTTCTCTAAAGCTATGACCAGCGTTTCATTCTCCAGCTGTATCCTCTGTTCTCCTTCCTTCCATATATTCAGTGGATCCTCATAGCCTTCTCTCAGCTGATTGTTGGAAATAGTTGGATAAAAGAGAGAGGAAGAGGTCTATGTAGGATTGTCAATGATTGAAAGGAGCATGTTGGATGGGCATAGAGACAAGGAGCTGTGAAGTCCTAAGGTTGGATTTTAGCTTCTTGAATCATTGCTTCTTATGTGTGCAAGTATCTAGTGGGGAGCACTGGATATTTTGGGCCTTTAATATTTTTGGCAATCTGGTAGACAAAAAATGGTATCTCACTGCCAAGTTGCATTTCTTGATTACTAATGCAGTTGAATATATTTAAAAAAATATATTTATATATATTTTGTGCTTGTTTTTCTATTGAATTGTTCAAAAGAGTTTAGTAAAGCAGGAAGAGACATTGTAGCATTTAGTTAAAAAACTTTAGTTAAAAATGTGGAGGAACACAGTCTTTGAAAAACTAGAAAGAGAAGGGGGAATCTAAAGGTAAACTATGTGTAAAAAAATACTTTAAAAATGATCCAGAAAAAAAGATCTATTTTTATTGCAGAATTGAGATTACCTGTGATTGATCGGGTACAAATGTAGGACTGAAGTCAAATAAATAGAGGTCAATTTGTCTCATAAGAAGACCAGAGTTAGACGGCTGTCCTGGTGTTTCAGAAGCATAACTGCAATTATTTTGTCCTCTTCTCATTCTGGTTGACTGATGAATACAAGCTTGTTGCTGTGCTTCTAGCCATTGCATCTTTATTCCAGCAAAAGAAAGGAGAAAGAAGAGCCTGTCTGTGGAATACAAGTGTTTTCTTGAGAATTAAAGAATGTCACATGACTACACTTATTTAGAAGCTTGTTAGGGAGGGTGAGTGTTGGGTCAGTGTATGATACATAGGGAAGGGAAAGGGAGACCTACAAGACAAATGAGGTTTCTGGCCTTGAAGATGGAGTGCATGGCGATCATTAAGGAAATACAAGGGAAGAAATAGTTTGAGAGGTGCTGCGAGGTTGATGCATTTCAAGGACCTCTACATGTAGAGTCAGGGTAGTTGGAAATATGGATCTGAGTTTGTGGGAATGATTAAGATGAAAGAAGAAACATGGGAATCACAATGTAGAAACCAGGGTTACCACAAACAGTGATAGTATGAGTGAAGGAAAAGACCAGAGGATGGAGGATAAAATGTGAAGAAAGTTCTGGAAATTCTTTTAAGTTTCTTGAGTTAAATTTTCAAAATTAGATGCCTGATTTGAAATCATACAATTACATTTTCCATCATCGTATTCCTTTTTAGAGCTTCTTAATTCCCAAATAATAGACTCAGGCACTTGTGCACTGAGGATTAAACTTTCAGAGCTTATAAGCAGCTCTTAGATCAATAGACGACTTCACTCTCTGGAACTATTTTTTTTCCCCTCTCTCTAGCTCTTCCCTGGTAACTATTCTGATTATGCATTTAAATAAAAGGATAAGAAAAAAAGAATTCCCTGATACATTTAGCTGCCTTGAGGGATAAGAATATGCAGTAGTTAAGTGTGATACGTAAAGTGTCTGCTCCTGTGTGGCTGGACATGTGAAGGTGTATGTGGTTGGTCTCTCCGGAGCCTTTGTACTAAATTTCAAAGCCATAATGCTGGAACTCAAAGGCCTGTGGGAGTGGTGGCATCTTCCTCCTTTTTATAGAAACTTGAGCTTGAAAGTGCTTTGATAGTTAACTTGGTGTTTAAAAATGCTGGTTCTGGTAATGCACTCTTCTGAATGGATTTTTCGTTTTATAATCATCTGTTCAGAATAGAAATGGAAAACTCTATTTGCCGAAATGTTAAATGGAGAATTTAGTGTGACTGAATCCTGAATGCCACTGAAGGAGTGTTGAAATTGTCAACTATGATGAGAATATAATAATAGAAAAAGTGAACAGTAATTAAGCATCTGCTAATGTGCTCAGCTCTTTATATGAGTTACTCCTGCAACCTCCATGGGTATCCTATGGAGCAGATACTCGTATTAAAGTCAGTCAACACATGAGCAAGCTGAAATGGAAATCTAAGTTATGTGTTGTACTGTATATGTTAACTGCAATAGTAAAGAACAATCTTTGATTTGATAGGTAGTGCTGAATAAGAAGCAAAGCCATAGGCATTCCAAGGATAATAATAAAAGAGAAATGAAATGTCACAGATGGGTTGGGCAAATGGTAACTTTGATGGAGATCAAATTGTAACAGTGTTGGAGATCAATGGGCTAGGCTGAGTTGTATTTATATGGCTAAGATGGACCTTGGTTACTTCTGCTCTTTGGTGAGGAGGCCTTAATCAAGAGAAGATTTGGAGTTGAAGGTTGGAAGTGCAAAAAAAAAAAAAAAAAAAAAACCATTGTAGATTGAGGGAAAATTTTTACTTAATTTCCAACAATTCCAATTTTGTTACACAGCTCCAGTGGGAGCAAGTAATAATGACTTAAAACTAACACACCTCCATGTATACAACACAATTCAAAAACTAGTGCATTGGAAGTAAAGCTTGTGGAACTTCCTTGGCAAATCTACAGTAATTATATTTTAAGGAGTATTTGCAAACTCCAGTAATTACCTAAACAAAGACAAGTAAAAGACATGTGAGCTATATTACAATAGAAAAAGCAGGTGTGCTATTGAAATAAGGAAACTATTTGGAAGGTGTCTTAACATCCTTAGAGGAATTCTCTAAACAGAGACTCTGCTTCAACTCAGGGCAATATTTTAGCTCTAGTGTTTTTATACAATTTTCCTACACAAATTGAATTTTTAGCATGGATTTACAGTTTTTGTTTCCCCTAGGATGAGGCTGGGGGTGGGTGGGCAGGGTATGAGAGTGGAAGGTGGCAAACAAAAACTAAAGAAAATAAAAGCTTCATTTTTTTTTCTCTTCAGTGTTTGCCTCAAAAAATGCTGAAATGTGGAACAGTCATGAAAATCCGGCAGGGTTCCATTTATATATTCTGGGGATTTGAGCCTACATTTTGGATTCAAAGAAATGCCACAAAATACAGGGACTTAATTTCCATTGGGACCCTAATATTTCTAGTTCATCTTTTCATTCTGCCATCATTAATTGAGAACTTATTATGTGCCAGCCCTGTGCAAGGTGTTGGAGATGGAATGATAGAGTGGAGAGAAGCATGAAGAGACCAATATAGATAAACAGGGCTAAGCTGGGATCACAGGAGGGAGAAGTCATTCATTCTGCCTGGGGACATGCAGTTGTTTGGGGAATCTTAGTAAATATTGGAAAAGGCAGTCCATCATACCAAGTCCACATTTCTCAGCATCATGTGGACTTCCACAGACTACCCCAATACCCTGCATGAAATTCTTTTTTTGTTTGCCTTTTCCCTAAGTTTCCTATTTTTGTCCAGCACCTCTCAAGTGCTTACTAATCAAGTTTCAAATCATGTTGGCAAACTCCCTTAAATCTTGTTCAGTGTGAGGATGTTAGACTCAGGATATGAATTAATGAAAGCTGAATGAATGAAGCCAGTGCCTTCTGTACTCCTGGCTCTTTCACTGGTGTTCAGTAATTATCTACAAGTCTCAAAGCCAAAATTCACTGTGAAGGGTTGTATTTTACCTCCCCAGACAAATCTTTCTTATTCTTTGTGGTGCAGACCTCCTCATGGGAGAGTGGGGAGAGAGGGTTGAATTCAGAAATTCAGAAATTGTCACTGGGCAGCTATATTCATTCATCATCAACTATCCACTGAATACCTACTTATGTGCCAAATGTTATGCTGAGTTTTGGGGACACTCTAGTAACAAAAATGGACTTACTTGGTCTTCTCTCATGAAGTTAGCATATGATTTAATCATATATTCAATGGTTTGGGCTTTCTTGGTAACTCAGTTTCCTTTTCCTCTTAACAGGTCATTCACACTTATAATGTTTCCCAAGACCTCACGGTCCATCCACAGATCCCAGGGAGGGAAACGTGCATTCTCAACAGCTGGTTGACATCTAGGACCCACACAAGGGAGCCTTCTACAAGATCTATCATCCACTATGCCTAGATTAGAAACTTGCTGTCCAAAGTTTTGAACAGACTGCATAAAAAGGGAGAGAGAGAAAAGGAAGAAATGAAAAATTCAGTCTTGTGGTTTCTTCATCACAACTGGAGTTGACGTGTTCAGGGCGTATGACTTTCCTACCTGGAACCAGGTGGTCCCTGTGTGCCACCAACTTCCCTGCTTTTCCTGGATCATATTAACTAGTTCACTGACTTAGGATCCAAGTCAGCAAAGGAAAGCCTATAAATCCAAATCCTACTTTCAAGAACTCACTAGCAATGTCATCAGGTAAGTCATTTTCGGGCTTCATTCTCCTCTAATTCTCTAAGTTGAATTAAGTAATTTAACTTTTGGAGCCATGGATGTCTTTATGAATCTAAGGAATTTTAGGGACTCACTCACTACCCAGGAAAATGAACAAAGTACATATACACAAGACTTTGCATTTAATTGCAGGGAATTCATGAATTTCCTGAACCCATTCACAGGCAACCTGGTTAGAGGGTCTTAAAGTCCAACATTACCTAGTATATCCACTTTTACATCTAAATGACATTGGCATTTTTTTCCATATTTCAAATTCATTCTTAAAGATTGAAAATTTGGTTCTTTAGGTTAGAGCAAAAATGATTTAGTGTAAATAGAAATAATTTCTAACAGCAGAGGCCTACAATATTTTAATCAATGGTAAAAATCATTGAAGTTAATTTTGTAGTCTTTCCAAAAGATAACACTCATGTGAAAGAAGCTGGACTGAACATGTTCAGGCATTTCTATTGAGAAGTCATATTGCTATAAATTTTGAAACTACATAACAATTATGAGGGATTTAAAGAGTGATACAGAAATGTGTGGCTGGAAAGCAGAAGGAGTGAGTATTTCCCAGAAGAAGGAGAGAGATTGACCAAGACAAGGTACCCTGGGGTGGGTGATGCGAAACCAATTTCCCAGTGTGTGTTGAATGAGATACTAGAACCTTGAGACAGCGAGGCAAAATGTGTTCCAGGGTGAAATAACTTTGGGAGGTTTTACAAATACATTAAATACTTGTAGAACGCATTTCAGATTAGCACACTGAAGACTGAGAAGCCCTGCAAGGGAAGAAAACTGTTAAGGTTGTTTAGCCTTCCTTTTCCAAATTTGCTTGAAAATAGAATGAATTTTTATCCATTGTAGCAGCTTTTAACACTAGTTTTACTGAACACACATTAGGAAATGCAAATGTTGAGATGTCTATAGCAAAAATGCTAAGAATTAATTTCTAAAACCAAAGAAATGATGAACTGAGACAAATCCTACCTGAGAAACAAATTGAGCGAAGTTCCTAAGTTTGTGTGGGGAAATTGACTACATTTTCCTGCTAGAATACAGGGAATTGAGAGTGGGATGAAATGGTCATAGTCTACTAGGGGTGGTATACAGAAAGCATAGTAGATCTTTGCTACAGGGTATTTGCTTACAAAAGGTGAAACCTTTGTGTAATTATAAAATGCTTCCCTTGCCAATGAGCTGGGAATGTGAAGACGTTACTTGATCTGTTAAGAAGCTCCGATAGCTGAGAAGACCAAGGAAAGGCAAACAGTCCCACCCACTGTGAATAAGTGACATGGATGAGCCCACTTGGGAAATCTGGTGTGTCACCAGCAGTAGATCCTGATCTGTCAGCTTCGTAGGAGCCTGCATACAACACTGCCTTGAGACTTGGCCTAGACCTCCACGTGCTGATGGAGCTTCACTGGGCTAAGGCAGGTGGGGCTCTCCAATGAGTCAAGGCATCAGGAGACTTTGAGATGCTTAAGTAGGAGAGCTCCTTGATGACCCTCAGCTCTGTGTTTCTGATGACAATTTTATAGAGGCTACCAAATGGATTATTAGTGGCTGGAGATAATAATAGTAACCTTGGGAGTTACAGGTGAAGCATTGTTCTCTATTTAGATTATCTCTTTTTATTTTTATTATTTTTATGGGTCAGACTGTATTGTTTCCATTTTATAGATGATGCAATTGAGGCTGGAGGAGTACAAGTGTTTGTACAAGTCCACACTGCATGTTTCTGAGAGAGCTAGATTTAGATCAGGTCTTCTGACTCCAGCATTTGAATAGGTTTGGGAATTTTGGGTAGAGTGATTATGATTTTAGGCCAGTCACCCAATAGTGACTCACCTTGTAGTGAGGTGAGATGTCACTCCGAATTCAGTATAGCCCACATTTTATTTCCTTGTAGGAGAAGATTATGCTAACTCAGTTACTGCAAGACCAGTTCAATATCAATATTGGTAAAAGGGTTGGAGTCGAAGACACCTACTCCTAGAAATTGTGTAGTACTCGGAGATGCACTGCGTAAAGAAAAGAGGTCCAAGGAATATCTCGGTTATAGATTAAGAGCCTTCAGAATATTAATATCCAGCATGTCTTTTTAATGCTTTCTTAGAGTTTCCATAGCTCTGCTTACATTACCCTTCTGTTCTTGAATGTGGTCCACTTTTTCCAAAACAGTCCTTAGCATATTAATCATAGTTATTTTAAGTTTCTGGCCTGATAGTTCCAAAATCTCTGCCAGATATGCATCTGGTTCTGATGCTTCTTTTCATGCTATGTTCTTTGCCTTTTAGCATGTCTTGTAATGTTTTGCTGAAAGCCAGAATTGATATATGAGATAAAAGGAACTGCAGTAAATAGGCCTTTAATATGAGATTTTATCTGGCTAGGAGTTAGGCTGTGTTTATTGTCTGCTATAGCTGTAGATGTCAGAGGCTAAAACTTCCTCTGGTGTCTTTATTTTTGTCTCCCCAGATGTTTTTGGTTTTCCCTAGAGACTCCTTCTTAGATAGGGTCTAAGCCTTGAAGTTCTTTTCAGCTGTGGTCACCTGTTAACATACAGGAGTCCTATTGATGTGATGGTAAGATATGAGAGGGTGGGGAAGCAGTCTGTAATCCTCTGATGGTCACAGTCTTGTAGTGAGCTTATGCCTCTGTGACCTTCACAAATGCTCTGCAGCTGTTTTTACCCACCCCTACGATAAGACAAGGAGGCTAGAGAGGTTGGAATTGGGTATTTCCCTTCCCCACTCCATCAGTTAGTCTCTGCTAAAATCCATATTGATTAGGCTCTGGAAAAATAATTACCCTTGAGGTCAGGCATTTGTTGAGGAGAATAGAAAGCCCTGGGCCTATTTCCAGATACTTAATTCTCCCCTCCCTCTATGGGAAGCATGAAAGTATATTTCTCTGATCTTTTTGGTAAGAGCCTAGTTGGGGTGGGGTTCCTAGAGGTAAAACTCAGCAAAGTGTGGGCCCTTAAGGCTGGACCTCCATGAGTTTTCTGTCTCAAACTAGCCCATGCTCAATCGCCAGCAATTAGTCAATTATCCTTAAGCTGCTGGCTTCAAGGGTGATTTCTGTTCCCAGTAAGCTATGATTCTTGGTATCTTGCCATTTCTCCAGTTTTGGGGGGAAAGATTTTCCCAGTGACCCCAATTTTCTGAGGAATCTTAGAAGAGTGGTTGATTTTAAGTTTCCCAGTTTTTTCTTGTTAGGCCCTTCAGAATATTGATATCTTAAGAGCTTCAGAGAAAATAAAGATGCCTCATTTTTCTACTGGGAAAGGAATATCTGAGACAATTTATTTGCATTTGTCTCCATTACGGGGCTGTGGGCTGCAGGTGGATTAAGACCCTCATAATGTCACAAGAGATGGCACCAACCATGGTGTAGGAGGAAGCTAACAGACTTTTAGTTCAAAAATGGCTATTTTCTGTGCTGGAGTTTGGAATTGGTTTAAAGGGAGTTATTTTTCTCATCACTTCTGATACCAGGCTGGACAGCGCATATCGGCAGGAATAGACCATGGCGAGTGTTGGACAATTTAGACACAAACATGCAACTCATGCAATGGATTAGGGATGCTATGTGGGATGAAAGGGTGCTGTGCTGAAACCTTTACTTGCATTTCTTACAAGGCAATAAGATAGAACTATGTTCTACACAACCCTAAGAACCCCATTCCCAATCCATCCAACTATCCAGGTGGCCTGGACATCAGAACATTGATCCATTTCAAGATGGCATGAAAGGTGGGCCATTTCCGTCCTTCTCTTGTGGTTCTCTCTGGTCTCTAGAAGACTAGGTAGCCATCATCAAGTAATTTCCAGAATCCTGAAATACTGTAAATGATTCCCATACCCAGGTGTTGGAGGTGAGGGTCCAGTTTTTAACTGCTTACCTAACTTTTTTTTTTGGCATTACTGGTTATATGGTGTAATGGGATGAATCAAAAATTGAGCCTCAGTGGCAGGACATTTTATTGAATTCTATTTAATAAAAGTCCCCATTGGAAAACAGAATGTTGATAGTAGTTATGTTGTGGATAAAAATTATATATTAAAAGAAATCATCAGAAAACTATACAATTCCTGTCCTGACTGACATAAGTTTTATGTGAGCTGCTGTTTCTTAAAGCCAAAACCAGAACTCTTTGAGAAACATTTAAAAGACAGCTCGGTTTGAGCCCCTCTCTGTCTCTTTTCCCAGATTGATACATGTGGCCTCCTACGTTTAAAATGAAAAGTCCTCAGACAATCCTAATCACATTGTCAGTCAGATAGTTATGTCCTGAAAGGGGCTCCTTCACCTTTAAGAATGCATGTACAATCGTGATATGTAAGCAGCTCAAAGACTCAATACCCCTTTTTTCTGCAAAGCAAGGCTGGGTTAGGAAAAAATCAATATGTTGGAAGTAAAGGTCAGACGAGGAAAAGTGACATGAAACAGAACTAAGGGAACAATATCCTTCATGAAGACTGTTTGAAGTTTCCTTTACCCTTGTGCTAGCTTCAGTGCAAATATATTTTATCCTACAATAGAAGGCAGTATTCTTGAGGAAAAGTCATATTTTAAATATTTATCTATTCGGCAGCATCCTTATTGCATATTATCTTTGTCCTATTGACTGAGGCTCAAAAAGAATAGTGCGTACTTTAAAGTGCACACTGCATGTGAATTTAAGTTGCCAGATATCCCCCCCCCACCTTGTAAGCAATGGGATTCGAACACACATATGCATTTGCCTACCTTTTTCAACAGTTCTCAATTCACTTTTTCAAGTGGGCCAGATGTACTACTATAGTCCTTAAAAGGGTCAGGACCATCCCCTTATTTCCCCACTCTCTATACTTATTGCTTGGGTATAGCTTTAAAGTAGCCCATGAACCCTTTTCACTCTTGCAACACATTTACCCACAATTAACAATGAAGCCGCCTTCCCTTCATTCAGACGTCCATTCTCCGGGGCCTCATTTTCCCTGCCTCTCTCTTGATCTGCCATTGTGCCGAGAGCTGTTTGTGCCATCTCAATCTGCCCCCCTCACCAGCCACACAAGGACTGGGGGGGAAGAAAGCGCCGGGCATTCAGGGGCTGAATAGCAAATTGCTCTTGAGTGTCCTTGCTTCCCGCGGTTCTCCCCCTTCCTCTGGAAGGACAAGGGGGGCGCTGAAAGCAACCATACATTTTGTTCAGTGCTCTTGAAAACAAGCGTTTCACACCTGAAGCCTTTCACAGCAGCCCAGAAGCACCCCTTCAAACCACTTAATTGCCAATTGCTTCAGAACTCCTTGTAAAAGTCCATTATGTCAGCCAGCTCCATGGCGGAGACAAAGTATGCGAAATGAAAGAGTCCTCCTTCTTCCAGGGCCAATGCGGCATTAAATATCCCCAGATCACTGGTTTTCTTGTTGCTAGCAGACCGCGATTGGCTCCAGTTGGAGGTATGCATGGAAACCATCTAGCATTATTTCAAAATGAAAGATGCAGTTTCCCTTGTGTTCTTTGTCAAAGTAAGTGAAAAAATAAGGACATATCAAAGATATCCAAGAAACGCATCCTCATGCACTCGTTTGCGGTGATGGGAGTTGGGGGTGGGGGTGGGGAGCGGGAGGGAAGAGGGGGTCGCCTTCTGTTTTCTCATTAGTTTGAAAAAAACTTAAACTATGTGCAAATTCTCAAAGTGAAGAGGCTCTATCCTTGAAGTAAAAAAAACCTCACAATAAAATAGTCCACAAAAAAAGAATAAAGAACGCTCACCTTGAATACAATGAAACGGAACGTTTATTCACCAGAGAACGGTTTCAAATTTGCAGCTGTAGAATTGATTTTAAAATGAGTTGGCACTTTCTGAGGCCTCCCCTCCTTCCTCCACACCATCTTTACCACCATTAGCAACAACATAATCGATACCAAGAAGAACCACACTTGATAAGCATCTGGGCAATGAATGAAATGCTGGTAGGGAAATACATTTCTTGTAGGTGATGTTTATTCCTGATTATTGGGGGGATGGCGCTGCCCAGGTGAGCTTTGGGGTGAATCTGTCAGGAAGTGTAAGTTCAAGGTCCGCTCATTTTCATAAATATTCTGGACTCCCACTTGTACTCTTGTGTTTTGAAAAATCACAGGCCTTCTAATGGAGGGGTTTGAGAAACACGTAAGCATGTCATTGGGTCTCAAGGATGCTGTGTGTTTTTTAGGACAACTGGGAATCAAAGCTTTGCCATTTCCTCCGACACTTTTGAGTTGAGGTTATTTACAGAATTCAGTGCTTTTCTTCCTGTAAATAGCAAAGTGGCATGAGAGGGGAGAAAATGCTAGTGTTTTTATTCTGATGAAACATATGTAAAACTTGGCTTCTATTTTGAGTCAAAACATCCCTCCTACTTTGTTGACATATGGGTTGTCTTTATCACATATCACATGTAAACTTTGCTGCTGAATGAACCTTCCTTGGACAAGATGATTCTCCCTTTTTCTTTATTGGTCCCCACTTCTTTGCTGCAATCACCCTGAGACTCCCACCTGCCGCTTGCTTGTCAAATCATTTGGGCCAAGCTTGCTCTTGTGACTGCCGAGGCCCAATCTTCAGGCTCTGTCTCCTTCTTGTCAAGATGACTCTTTAATTATGTTGCTCATGTCCTGCAATGTACAGCACTCTGCTGTGCTTTAGAACGCAGAGATTTAGAGCCTTGATAAATAGGAATTATGAGTAGGGGAATGCATTCTCATTGGTCTGGTTATATCCAAAGATGTTTAAACAGTGAGGCTTATCCCAGAGCTTCCAGATCTCCTAAGTCAAGAAAGTTTCCCCATATGAAATCTGTTCTCCTCTAGGTATTTGACCCGGAAAGTAAGAATGATTTTGTACCCAAGGTATTTCTTTGCTTTTCTTTCTTTCTGCTTTTCCCTTTGGCTTCTTCTCTTTTTATTTTTTAAAAAAATATTTGCTTGCTTAGGTCACTGCTTTTCTGTTGGTCTCATTTATCAGGTTGCTCTGCAGAAGAGATCTGAATATATTAATTTATTCTATTAACCATTTGACACATTCGACAGACCTGCTTATGATGTAAGTTATTTGATGGTAGATGTTAGATGTTGCATTTTCATTAGACTTTGTGATAATTTTAATGCCAGTATGATTTTCTTGTGCACTAAAATAGTAAATGAGAGGAAAGTAGTCTTGGCAACCTTCCCCAGAACCCCTGAAAAAAGTCCTTGAAATAGAGGAGGGTGGATAACTGATCCTGGGAGAGAAAGCAAGTGGGAGCCATGTTGTAAAAAGTTTCATCTTTGCTTAAGAATCCTCAGGACAGTTCCAAACTATCTAGCAAGGGTTAGCAAGCTCTGCTCAGCCAGCCAAATTTGGACCACTACCAGTTTTTGTAAATAAAATATTTAGGGACACAGCCGCAACCATATGTTTATATATTGTCTAAGGCTGCTTTCATGCTGTAACTGAAGAGCCGAGCAGTTGCAACAGAGATATATTAACCACAAGCCCTATAATATTCACTATCTGGTCCTTTACAGAAAAGGTTTGCTGAACCCTGGGAGAACATGAAATATTTGCAGAGAACATGATCAGATATGCTTTGTTGGGACTCTGATCCTTAGGTACTTAGGAGGGAAATACTGTGAGATAAATCACAAAATTGTGTGTGTTTATTTCATTCAGCTGTACTTAATCAAGGTCTGTTGGCATGTCTGTCTTCCCTGATAGATTGTGATATTTGAAGACATGGAGACCATCTTATTTGTATCCTGACTGTGGCCATGTTTGGCCAACAGTTGCCACTCAATGTGTGACTGTCAAATCGGCAGTCTTTGAATGACTATTCTTTGCAGAAGAAATGCCATTCATAAACCTCTAAATTTTGGAGGCCATCTCTTTGGAAATAGAGCTCACAAAGCAATGAGGCTATGCTGATTGTTACTTTCAAGGCATGCCCATTATATCAGTCTACTTCTGGACATTGGAAAGGGATTGTGATTTCTCAGTGAGCAATTGCATGCTTTTAAAATGCATTTTCTTTTTCCTTTTGTCTTCATTTTATTCCACTTACTCCAACTTTTTGGCAATTTTTGAAAACAAGTTAATTTCTGTTAAGGAATAGGTTTTGTATAATTGCTTTAGCAACAAAAATACTTTTCATTATTCCAGAAACAATCCATTTCCCATGATAGATTCCTGCTTCTTTCGATCAACATATTCAATATAGCAGCTGCTTTTACCACTATCCCTTGGCACAACTGAGCTAACCCTCGTTGCTACCTACCTGGCAACATTTGTTGACACAAATAGTGGCCGATTTAATCAAAGTCTTGCCAGTAACTCCCTGGTGCCAGATTTGTAATCTTGCCTTATTTGGAGCTTCTCTGGCCATTTCCAAAGCAGGAGAAGAAAGGAATTTTATTTCTTCTTGAAAGAACTCTTCATGGGCAGAAAGGAGAAGGCTGAATTAACTCCCACTCACAGAACAGACTTTATCCCTCTGGGAAATTTTCAACTGAGGAAGTTTAAATCTGTCTAAAGTTGTTTCAACATCTTTTCCCAGCCTAAGGAAATTTGCTTAAATATGTCTAGATTAGAACATGCTTTCACACACACAGCTTTGGGTGTGATAAAAATTTTAGACTTTTACCTTTTCAAAAGCAATGGTACTAATGTTTTTTGACATTACCTACATGCGTTATTTCACAGTCGCCCTGGTAGGAAGTTGTAATTGCCCAAAATTTGCAAATGAGGAAACCGAGGCACACAGAGGCTAACCACATTTTACAGAGATCATAAGAGGCCAACTTTCTTCCCACTCCCTCAAGCTGTTGCAAAAACACTGTTCTCCCCTAGCAGGAGTCCCAGCACATTCTGCATGTTGTGTCTTCATATAAACAGTGCTTTACCTGGGAGAGGATCCATGTGCCAAATCCACATATCACCAAATGAATAAACCAGAGCATTTGCCAAAATGGCCATAAAACTGATCCACCTGAGTAAAGGAGGAAAAGCTTTTGAGGTGGGGTTTGAGGTGGGGGTGGATGGCAGGAGTGGACCTAGAATAGAATTTATGAAGAAAGATTGTCTATGTGTTCTATGCCCTCTGCATTTAGTAAAATCCGAGATCATATTGGATTTCAGTGTGTGTTCATTGTTTGTGCTTTAAATATTGAAGTTACTCAAGGCTCCAGTCTTTTTTCATCATTATTTGTTATAATAATAATAACACAATGGCAATAATGGCTAGCATCCATTAACCACTAACTGTGTACTGGCACTTTATATGGATTAATTTATTTCGTTCTCTCAAAAGCCCTATGCGTGGATAACCTTAACTTTCCTGCTGTTTGGATAAATGAACCCCAGGAAGGTCAAATGACTGCTCGTAGTTATGCAGTCAGTTAATATCGTAGTAGATGTTTAAATTCCTGGCTATCTGATACCGAGCCTGTGTTCTTTACCACTACACTTGAGAGCATAATCTTTTTTTCTTTCTTTCCTTTTTAATGCAATTTTATTGAGATACAGTCATGAGATTATATTCTCTATAGGATTCCTGGCTGAACTCATCCATGCTCATGGCTTCAGCTATTCCTAAAATTTGCTGATGGCATCTGTATCCGCATTAGGTTACTGCCCAGGAATGCCTTGCTAAGGACAAGCCACATTTTCCACATCTTTGTAGCCTTGTAGAATCCTTCATTCATACCCAAGTCTGAATTTGTAAGCTTCTCCTCAACCCTGTTTTCCCTTCATTTTGTGCCTTGATAACTGGCAACATCTTCCAACTAATTGCCCCACTAATTGTCCAACACCTTCCAGCTAATTCCAACATCTTTGCACTGATTTCTTCCAACTAGAAATGATCTCAATTTCATCCTTCCCACTCTCTGACATTCAGAGGGATCGCTGATGGTACATTGTTTCTACCTCTGTATTTCCTCTCGAATCTGTCCTCCTTTGCAACTCAATGCCAACATCTCAAATCACAGCTCATCCCTTGACCAATGACTACCATGACATTCTAGAGCCCCCGCATTCCACCCCCTGCTGCTCTCCTGGGTATCTGGAAATCCATCATCTGGACTGTGATCGGAGAGATTTGTCCAAAGGTGCGTCTGACGACATTCTCTGATCTTGCAATTTATTCAGCGGCCCTCACGGACTGAAGAGTTTAAGCCAACCAGTGCATGAAGCCCTTCATGATCTGGATCCTCCATGCTGAAAGAATTGCTCTCCTTTCTCTCTCCTGTGCTAGAAAGCAGCCCCTCAGAAAGAGCAGCCACGCATTCCCTGCACCTGAACTGGTGCCTGGCATACAGTTGGTACTCCATAAATGCTCAATGAATAAATAAACACCCTCTTGATCAAAAGACTCTATCCAGCTTGGTTATAACTTCATATTTAAGGGCCACAGTGCAAAAACAAATTTTTTTTAGCTCATTGTGGTTTTTTGGGCCAAATGGAAGATTTTTTTTGTTGGCCTATCCTCCTCCAAAATGGTTTGCAAGTTAGCCATTAAAATATTAATGCAGATATTTGCATCACTGCCCGGGCTCCACTGAACTGCTCTTCTTAAACTTAATTGAGTGATCATTGACAGAGCCCCAGATTAAAATTAATGTCAAAGCACATACCAATTTTGAAATGAATTATCTCTGTATTATGTCACCCAGGGCAAAGTGTTTTTCTCTGTTTTTGTTGCTGTTGCCTTGTTTCCTTGTTGAAGCACCATGTTTTCCCTGCTCTGCAGAGGCATGGTGAGGGTTGCTTGTTAATAGTCAGGATTTGGGAGTAAAGATAGAGAATGGCTTTGCTGGACTTAGTTTGACTTAAACTTGAGCCCTGCCTGCCCCTCACACAGAAATTCCCCAAGCTGTTTTTAACAGGCCTCACAAATCTAATAGGAAAAGGATTTGCTGATGAGAAACATCTGCCTTAGGGCCTCATGAAGTTTCCATAGAAAGAGTTACACTTTCTGTGTGACTGCCATATATGGATTTCCCCTATTAATCTTTATCACGGGGGAACCCCTTGAAACATTTCCTCCCGGTTTCATCATGAGCTTTTTGTATATCTTCTCTCCTTAGCAGACCATTTACATTGTCTTGGTATTGGACAAAACAGCAAGGCTAGTGAAGATAGATGAGTTAACCCCTACTTTCTCGTTGTCCTTGGGCATGAAGCTTTGGGGCTCTATAGAAGTGAACATGGAAAATGCCAAAAAGAAGACTTGTATTCATTATAAGACTAAAGACTATTTAAACTATACAAGAGAGTATTTAAAAATTCTGAAGATAGCATGCTTGATAGTTTTACAATTTTTCTGACTTAGGTGGAAAAGTGACCTTTGGATGAAAGGAACTCAGTTCTTAAATCCATCCAGAAACATATCCAGTCCAACCCCAGACCATTCATATTGTCAATCAAGTAGATGGACAATGTCAACCAACTTAAATCCATCCCAGGGCTGGACAAAGGGAAATGCAGGTAAGTTGCTTAATGATTGGTGGATTCAAAACTCGGACTGAAACTCTGCAGTTAAAACTCACTGCCCTCCTTCCTTCATGGGACATGATTCTTGGAGATGAGACTGGACTTGGCATCACGGAATTGAGAAAGCCTTCTTGGACCAAAAGGAGGAAGATAAATGAAATAAAATAAAGTTTCAGTGGCTGAGAGATTTCAAACAAGAGTCAAGAGGTCATTCAGGAGGTTATTTTTATGCATTATATAGATGTCCCTTTGGAATTTTAGTGTATTGGAATAGCTAGAAGGAAATACCTGAAACTGCTGAACTTTAATCCAGTGGCCTTGATTCTTCAAGATGACTGTATAACTATAAAACTCTTAAGGTGTGCCTGTGTAATTGCAAAAAGTTTGCAACTGACACTCCCTTTATATAGTGTATGGACAGTTGAGTAAGTACACAAAGAAACAAAAAATAAATAAATATTGGAGGGGGACTATGGGATGTTTTGGGTGTTCTTTTTTAATTTTAATTTTAATTTTTTTTGGAGTAATGAAAATGTTCAAAAATCGATTGTGGTGATGAATGCACAACTATATGATGATACTGGGAATTGCTGACTGTATACTTTGGATGATTATCTGGTATGTGGATATATTTCAATAAAATTGCATTAAAAAAACTTGGACTGAAATTTAGGACCACATGTTCTAAGTGAAATGGAGGCCATAGATTGCGGAAGGAATGAAGAATGAAGAACTTCTAATGAACAAAGACAAATAGTTGAGATAAGGGGCCTGAGCTCTACTTCTGACATGGACTGAAAAAGCTCTTTGTTATTGCTACAATTTTCAGAAAGGAATACTTCTCTATGATAAGGCATGTTGTACACCCCCACTCTCCTGGGAGGAAAAAGTCTAATTTTAATATGTGTTTAGGCATGTGGTATTTATGGGAAAAGATGAGTGTGTGTGGGTGTGCATTTAACTACTCGGGAGGGATCTGAAGTATGATTCAAGTTTCAGAAGGCTTTCCTACTTGTGAATATCAAGAAACCAAAACAGTTAACTGGATGAATCTATTTCCAAGCCAAGAAAAGCAACACGGCATTTTCATATCACAAAAGTGTGGTTGATTTTTGCCATGAATTATTTAAGAAATGATTGCCATAGCCTGAACAGATGATCTAGTTCCTCTCCTTAATTATCAGTTGCCTTTTAAAGGCTAAATGAAGCATATTTTGATTAGAAACAAATGAAAACCAAATTGATGAGTTTCAATCTCGCACAGTCTTCAAATCAGGGGTAGTGGTGCCACGTTAAATAAGTTATCCCGGGCAGGCATTTCACAGTGTCTACAAAACATTATGAAAGATAAAGTTTTGTGATTTAGTTTTCATTACCTATAAATATATAAAATGGATGAAAATACAAAATTTCATATCCATTTTATAGTCACTATTTACAGAGTTTTGGTTTCTGTTGATTTTTTAGAAAATGCAATTTCCTTTTACTAATGATTCTGAGTCAAATATAGCTGCAGGGCCTGCACCCTTTGGAGGCCAGTTCCACAGTCATGCCTTCTCTCTGAATTAATGTGGCACTGAGATGAGTGGGCTCACAGGACAAAGGGGAGCGGGGCATACTGAGATCCCCTTGCCCTAATTCCTGGTTTTGCTAGTTGGCGTGGTGAGTGAGAACTTCCTTCATCCTCTGAGGTTTGTATTTAGAAATCCCTGGGGTAGAATATAGGCATGCAAATGCTCGCACACCCTTGATGAGGGTTGCTTCATAAGTTTTGGCGCCCACGAGCTTCTTTCCCATCCAGGGATTTGGATAATTATCATTGTTCATGCTGGGTGGTATCTCACTGCCAAAGTGTTCTCTTGAGAGCAAGTTTGCCTTAGGTTTTGCAGTTAATGTTCTGAAATTTGGGGACTAATGGAATTAGATTTGTAAGACTTCTTTGTTTAATGTGAAAACTGTTGGTCTTAAAAGTGGAGGTCACTGTGGCCTTGCCACTTTTCCAACGGACACTTACCTCTTTTCTTTGCAAAGCTTCCCAATACATTGTAAGCTTCATGAGGGTAAAGAGCAAGACTATTTTACTCGCTTTTGTTTCTTCTTTCAAAGTGTAGCCACACAAAGGAGTCCATAAGGATTTGTTGACTTGGCTCTTGGATATGTGTCCTTGCTTCTGATGCTTGTGGTCATACACATGAAGCAGTCTGCACAATGGAAAAACAAAAGTAGAAATGAGAATTTAGCAACCATTGTTCTAATTCTGCCTGTGCTGTTTATCGGTTGGGTGACCTTGAACAAATCACTTAACCTATCTAAGCTTTAACTGTCACCTGTGTAATGGCAGTGCTAGAAGATTCTGGTCTGACTTGCAGAGTTATGAAGATCAAGGAAAAGATGGCATAAGAGAGAATTTTGTAAAATTATAGAAATCCAAAGTATAATTAGAATGACATGTTTTAGTGGAAAAGTATTACATCTCAGATGTCTTCTTGATTCTTTTTTACCCATATTGGGCCTGAGTTGGTGAGTAAATCACCTTCCCTGACCCCCATGACACCTCAGAACACAGTCTTCTCACCTATGTTTATTTTGATTATTTTCCAGGTTCCTTCCAGATTTGAGCATCTTCTTTCAAGCCTTGTTTTCTTGATTTCTGTAAATGAACGATTGTGAACTGTATATTGAATTATGTATTTGCATTATTAAATCTTTTAAGTTATACCTAAAAATGATGGAATAGACAACATAGAAAGTAAACAAAAGAGGCTGAACTTGTAAATTAAATTTTAGGCATTTCTGTTCTATTCCCATGAGTACAGATTCTTACCCTGTGGGGCTCAACTTCCACCAAGTCCAAACATTATTGCATTTGGGGAATGATGTGGTGGACTGTAGTAGTGTAGTGGCTAAAGAAGTGTCTTAAAACATAGCTTTTATGACTATTTGTTGGTCAAGGTGGGCATGACCTGTATATCTTCTAATACCCAGCCTAAGCAACACATTTTCTTAGAAGTCATTCCTGACCCTCCCTGCAGCACGCAGGTGAAGTGAACACTGCCCATTTTGTGCATCCTGTAGAGATGTTTCCATGTCTACTTCCTCTTACATGACTATGCACCCCTTTAGGGCAAGACTGGGTCATCTGATGCCTGGGTCAGTATAGGGTGATGCTTAAAATGGGCTTTCCAGGTTAAATGAATGAAGGAAACAAAATGAGGAATCTGGGGCAAGAAGCACAGGTGAAAAAACAAAATAGGGTGCTAGGCTAGCTGGAGGTAGTTGTACATTCACAGCTAGAACCCCAAAGACCATTTGGAAGATTGTGCAGAAAAACCAGTGTAGTTTTATGACCTCACGATAGGTTTATTGAGGACAAGTGGTAGCTGGGCAGATCAAAATGGCTAATATGGCAAACTGATACCAAGGAGGCATCCAGTGGCAATTAGAAATGTTGAGAAGGTTGGTAGGACAAGTTAACTGATGGCATTTAAATGTATATTTCTACCCTAGGTGATGACGACAGGCACAAGTATGACACAGAGCCTTATGAATCTAACGGTGGAGACAATGGTGGCTTCAGGAATTGATTCAAACTCCTGGTTTAGAGTTACAGGACTGGGGGCTGAGTTGGAGCTGGTTGGTTTGAGACCTGATTCTCTCCAGCAGTATGGCTTAACACATGGGACTTAAACTTTTGCAGGCTTAATTTTCTAATCTTAAAATGCGGTTGATGATAGTATCTACCTCAAAGGGTTGTGAAGTTTCAAGCATTTCTCACAATTCCTGGTCATCATCGAGTTCAACAAATGTTTAACTTCTGCATATTTGAGACTGAAAACGTCACAAGAAGTTTCCATGCAGTCACGCTCCAGCCCTTGGATACTTCCATACTTCCTTTTGGGAAACTTGAATCATGAAAAGTTTCTTTCTCTAGTTACTCAAAACATCATAGAATATTTCAAAACATTGGGCTAGGGCTAGGTTCTGTGAGATAGGCAAACATATGTGTAAGACACTGTCCCAGGGTTTCAATGTCTTGCAACTGGGTAAAGGAAGGTAAAATTTTGCATATAAAACAGTGAAATTAAGACACACACAGACACACACACACACACACACACACACACACACATACACACACACAGAGTAAGCTGAGAAGCAAAAAGAGAAGGCAATGGTGTGAAAAACCAGACACCTGGTCTTGAGCTAATCTTACCAAATTTTTGGCCTTCAATTTCCTCACCTGGAAAATGAGAAGGTTGGTTTCCATGATCTCAAGATTCCTTCTGGGCCTGAAGATACTAAGCCCAATTTGACCATTGTTGCCATCCAGGAGGCAGGGCCATTTCTTCTTCTGCTTCAGGTGATCAGGAAATGATTTACGGAGAAAGTACATTTGGAACTGGTCTTAAAAGTAAGATTTCTCTGGGTAGAGAAGGAAGGAGGAGTGGTCTTAGAAAGGTAGGAGCACAAGTGATGAGGTGAACCATGGGAAGACTTATTTATAATTATCTACATGACTATATTCAGAGAATGGATACAGTCAAGAGATATAGTAGAGTGGTTGAGTTTTATAGTTAACTAAGTTTTATTGAGAATTTCTCCTATAACAAGCATTGGCCTGGGGCTTTCACATGTATTAGATAATTTAACCTTTCAAGGACATGGTGTGATCGTACTATGTCCCCTCCTTTACATATGAGGTGTGAATACACAAGCAGATGATCACACACAGATCATGCAAATGAGTGGAGTAGTTTGTCTGGGTCAACACACACACACACACACACACACACACACACACATACAGGGGACGGTGCGGCGGGGACAGATGGACGGACGGACACGTGCCCGGCCTAGAGATCAGCTGAGGACTTTGAGCAGGATGGTGAAAAGACCAAAGTGGTACCAGAGGATGGTGAGTTTGAAGATATGGGGGGCACAATAAAGAGACTACAATTTAAGCTTCAGGTATGAAGAAGGGAAGAGGCAAGGTAGAGTTCAGAATGGAATAAAAAAAGGAATGGAATGTGGAAAAGGACATGACTGGATATTGAAAGAGCCAAGAATAGGAATAAATAAAAAAATGAGGGGCTCCTGGGCTAGTTGGGGTCTTTCATATGCATCTTCCCTGTCCTAGTTGAAGAAATTGGTGTAGAGAGAATAGTTGAAACCATGCAAGTGGTTCAAGGAAAAAAATTAAAATCACTGGGTGGAATCCAGGTTTCTCAGTCCACCAGATCACTTCTTGGCTTCAGAGCTTTCTGTCGCCTGTCTGCAAAATCAATGCAGAAACTCACTGTTCATTCAGAAATGCATCAGCCATTAAGAAGGAGTTCCAAATTTTAATACCAAGAAAAAAAAATGAATCAAAGTGTGGTGAAAATGGTAGTTTGGTCAGTGAGCAAAACTGTCTGTGAAGGACTAGATTAGTTTGAAGGAGAAACTTTTGTCTGTAATCTCATCAGTTTCTCTGTTTTAATGGTCTTTTTTTTTTTTTTTTTTTTTTTGGCAATTGCTTATCTGCCATTACCCTGATTATGCAGTTGCCCTTATAACCGCAGATGGATAATTTTTTTTTACCCTATAGTAGAATTGAACAAATGCTGCTTTGAATTTGAAACCAGCAGATCTGATGGAAAGACAAGTACCAAATGCTCAAGATGCATTTTACATGGCTAATTTGAAGCATTCTGAATATTAATAATGAAAGGGAAAATGGTAAACTTTAGTAAATTATTTTGTAATTAAAAACCTGCAGGAAATAGATGTCAATGGAGAATATAAGGTGGCCACTCATTTTTTTAATAACTCCAAATAGTGTCAATTCAAACCCAGTGTTGGACAAACATTGATAAATTTGAAGTGATCAGTGAAGATTTTAGCTTTATTTGAAAAATATTTGTGGCCATTTTATTGAAAAAGCAAACCTCTTAAAGTATGTTGGAGAGAATATGATTGTTCTCCTATTTAATTACACTCTTAGTTACAAATGGTTCCCACATGATAGAATTAGAACATAGCAAAACAAAACCAAAAGTCATAATATAATAAAAAATACAAAAACATAGTTTATTGAATTCTTCAAAAATATTCTTAGCTGGAATCATGTTCTATTCCTCAGAATCCCAGAAAGTCCAGAAAACGTGGGAAAATACTGTAATATGGCAAATTACACTCAGTGTTAAACATGCAATAAATTGATGCAAAGCAGTTTGTCTAAGTGTTAAAAAACCATGTTGCCATATTTTTATTGTAGAACTATTTTAAGATTAAAAATTGTTTGGTGTTCTGTCTCAATATGAATCCTTAATCCGAGTGTTAGTGCTGTTTTTTTTTCTTTTCTTTATTCCTTCTTCTTTATTAAAATAACAACCTTGCTCTTTGTGAAGCCCTTTGACTTGAAGAAATAGTGATCTAAAACAGGGTCCTGCCATCCAGAAGAATTGTGACCATGGAAGAGACTGAAACTGGTGTATAATGTTCCTGCTTTCTTCATTCCATAACTGCAAGGCAATGTGCTAATCGCTGAGCGAGTCTGTTTTTCTGTGTGTGCTCATGAACTCTCTGCTGGGATAGGGGTGGGGGTTCAGGGTGGCCTGACAGGTCCCAGACCTGGGTTACAGTCTGTCTCAGGACTTTGATTTGCTAATAGCTGGAGAGTAAAATTTAAAGTTATAGTTATATATATATATTTTCAGCCAGAGTTAAGTCATAACTTGAATATTCAAGTTAATGCTTATCCACTGATTTACTCTCATACAGAATATTTATTTTTCCTCTAAAAAGAGTGCTAAGAATCTTTCTAAGCCTTATGTAATTAATCTCATTTGTAGATTTTTTTCTTCAATAGGAAATGGTAAATGTACTAAGTGAACCCTAATTCATTCTCATCAGGGTAAGAAATAAAAACTTTGGATGAGACTTTAATATGATGCATGTGGGAAGAGGATCCCACAGTGGCTACATAGAACCATATTTTATGTGTATTTTGCCTGGAATCCTGGACAGGAGGAGTCATTTTCTTCTTGCTTTGCTCCCGTTTGCATTTCTTCCTTTCTTTAAAATTGCTGAAGCTTGGCTGTTGCTATTTGGTGTTGCTCGATTCTTCGGTCCAGCAATGACTCCCAAGGGTGCAGGAGAGCTTCCTCAAGTTCTGAAGGAGAAAATTTAATCAGCAGAGTAATCATTTCTGCTGTGATGGGAAAAAGGAGGCCGGTGTGAATAACAAAACAGCTGTGGACCACCAAAAAAGTCAACTGGGGTTGGAAGGAGGTAGATCTAAAAAAAAAAAAAAAATTGCTTCGAAGGCATAGCTTTAAAGGGAAAATGAATCAGAAAAGAGTTCTGAAGTGCTAGAATGCACTGGCTAATAACTTAAATAGTCCATTGAGTCTTCCGGAATTTTTTTTGTTCTTCTTCAAGAATAATCCGCTTACATCGTTAAGACCTCAGCTAAGCTCAGTAACACAAATTACCAGACTTTGTATCCCCTAGTTTTTCCATCAAAAGACCAACCACCAAGCTTGTTGAAAGGAAAAGCTCATTGTCCCTCCCTGGCCATAAAACTATTTCTGCAACTCCTAACAAATGAAATGAGAATACCTTTCAGCTGTAGAAGGAACCTGTCTCCCGCTCCTTCGAAGTCTCCGTTTGGCTTTGTTATTTTCTAATAATGCACTCATGTGTAAGCTAATAAAGTGAACAGAGGGAAAAATGAAGAGCCTTAAAAAAAAAAAAAAAAGGAAAAAGCAGAATGAATTAGGGCAATTGAGGTCACTCTGTTTCATTTTTGCTGGAAGGATTTTAGTCCTAGTTTTTCCCTTATCGCTTATTACACAATTTATGATAAAATGAGATGTGATTCCATTCTTATTGTTGTGCTATAGCCTATTGAACATGCATATATAGAATTCATTCCAGATTTAAACACTATCTTAATTATAAGCTGAATAAAATGGACAACCTATCGGGTTCTCTAAATTGCATTCTAACAAATAGTTTCATTTTTTATCACATTTCTACTGATGACATATTGGGTATAATAATGTTCAGGGAATATTCCTTTTTTTTTTTTTTAATTCAGTGCCTTAATTGTGCCAAACTATTTCCTATGTGACAACCAATAGTTTCTTTCTGACTTGCAAGTTTGAGAACTTAAACCGTATGTCATGCCTGGAAATATTTTTCATAATGCTCTGCATACATAACGTTAGAAGGAAAATTTTATATTTTAAAATTATCCACAAATGGTATAGATTTTACAAAACAAAAATATAATAAATATATCCTATATAACTTTCTGTTTTCTTTAATAAATACTGTGGTGGTAGTTTGTATTTAGAATACACATGTAGAAACTTTTGCAACAAAAGGCATGCATCAAGTTGGAAATACTGAAAGAAATATTCTAATTGTGATTAGAAGTCAAGTATACATTTGATAAAATATCAATGTAATTTTAGTGAAACTAAGCACATATGTCTGAACCTTGAAAGTTTAGTCTTATGTTTGATTTTATTTGCTACAAATCCCGCTGAAAATTGCTTTAAAGAAAAATTATGTGCATAGTTAAACATATAATTTTTAGTTAATGTAATTCTTCAAAGTATATTCTGAATTAGCATAATGATAAAGGTCCTAATTATCAGGTTGTAATACTGTGTATTCTTTAACATAATAATTTAAAACATAGAAGAATAACCATGTTTAGAAAACACTATGTTAGAAATTGTGGACAATATGCAATTGCATAATTAAATGTATATTTTAATATATGTAGCATTTGTTGAAGAATTTCTACCTGAAAATCACTTAAATTTCATTTTATATGTCAAATAAGTAACTATTTAACTGACTTCACTGACAACAGGGGAAAGCAAAATAATTAGCACTTTAATGTTAATTATTTATTAATGTGTTACGTTTACCGAACTGCCTCATTTCCTTAATAGGTATTGCTATTCTTCTGTATTTTATTTGAAAAAAGAGAGAACTATCTCTATTTGATATATGTAATATATATGTGAATAAATACATATACACACACTTTGGGTTTGTTTCCTTCTTTTTAAAGTTTCCATGCAACATCTAAAAAGTAAACCGGGTTGAGTGCTTTTTAGAATAAAGCTTGGTGTTTTCTGAAGTTTGCACCTAGGCTATTAAAGAAAACAGTTGTACTGCAAGACTTGCCGCCACCCTGCTGTCCTCCAATGTCTTCCTACAGAAACTTTTTTGAACAGTACAAACAAAAGTCGATTCATTCCCCTCTCGTTTACTTTTACTTTAAGCAGGGAGTTGTCCAACACCCACCCACAGACACACAAATACAATTTTTAGTCATTTTTTTCAATTTAAATGATTTGCTATCTCAGTTACTCCATCTTTTATCTCTAAAATAGTTTCAACCCTGTTAATGTGTGCATGTACTTTTTTCTTATCAGCCTCTCAGCAGCATTTGTGATTCATAGCAGCCATCAAAGTGATAATAAACTCATTCACAATACTAACAAACACGGGGCTCCCAGTTATTTACGAGGCAAATTCACTGCAAGGCTGGGCTGCTGAACAGGGGAGAATCAAGATGGTGTTGATTGATAAATTGACAGGTTAATTTACAAGTGGATAATAGGAGTTAGACCCAGAGGGAAAGAGGGAAGATCTGGATTCTAGCTTGGTTGCACTGCCATCTGTCTTATGCCCAGAAATCTGCAGGACTGCTGGCTGTCAGGATCAAAAACCTACACATTCTTCATAACTTAAAGACAAAGACCTCCATTTACTGCTGTTTGATGGGTTTGTTGCTTTGCTTCTTCTCACAATTGACCCTCAATATGTCAGAAACAGTGCCGTGTTTCAGTGTGGTTTATAAGCACCACTTAGAACATGATTTACAATAAGTTATTTTGTCTGTTTCACAAAATAAACAACAGACAAAATTGTTTCCAAGACCATATTTTACAGATCTGAATTGTTGTGTGATTGTGGAAGGTTGAAATGCATTCTTTCAGGTTCCTGAAGCCTTTGATATGTCCTTGTTCTAGGGTGCACATGTCTCTCCCCCAGCACAAACTTTTTCCTTTTTTTTCAGAACCCATGTTATTTGGATGCTAGGTCACCTAGCTGTTTAGAAGTCTGGTTAAAAAAAAAAAATATGTGAATTTTACATTCAACATTTGTATTATTGATTTTCTTCTAGAGTTTTATTTCTCGTACATATTGAACAGATTTGAGAATTTTTTCAAGGTGTCTTAAAAATATTGAGGGCTAGTCCATTTGCTTGTTTTTCTCTTCAAATGAAACATTTCATTTTAGCAGTCAGCCGTTTATGTGATTAGTTTTCTAGGGAAAATCTTAAACAGTCTGTTTTTTTCTTTTTTTTTTTTTCAATCCTGTAGACCTGGTATAATAGAAAAATGTTGTCATAAGTTGTCGGGAAGTGCCCCTCTCTTGGGCTAATGCCACTGTGAGTGAGATTGCAAATCTGTAATTATTGCCATTTTGGAAAGAGCGTCATCTTTGGTCTTTTAAAATCAGCTGGTTGGAGACTGCTAGCTACAGTGCGGTCCTGTCTGTGCCTCCCAGCCATCAGACGTTTAGTTCTTAGTTGCCAGCACCTACAATCAGGAGGTTGAAACCCCCAGGTCAGGGCCTGAACTCTTTCTCCCCAGATCGCCACATTGTAGGTGAACACCCTTCCCAGCTTGGAGAGGTCATTTAATACTTAGCTTATGTTAAAACTTGGTGGATTTGAGGAAATACCAGGTAGTTCAAAACATTTTCAAAGGAAATGGAATAAGGCACGAAAGAACATGTCTGTTCAGCCTCTGTAATTCATTTACAAAATGCCAACAGTAATATTATTTTTAAACAGATTGCCTCCTATTAATCAAAGTATTAAAATACAGTATTAAAAGTATTCCTCAGTTGAATAACATGATAAAGCCCATGGAAAATATCTGATCAGGAATGAATGTCAGAAAAATAAAAACAAATAACTTTGCATGCATGGAATTTTATGGTGTCAGAAGGTTAAAAATGTCCTCTTAAAGGAAAAATATCCTTTGGAAAGGAAATGCATTTAAGTGCGAATGGGAGGTTGAACGGTTTTTACTTCTTTGTTTAAAAGTAGATGATCATCTTTCTAATATGGGGGAGGCAGTTGTGTTTTTTTTTAAAGTTCATAAAAGATCACAATTGTGTTTATATTTAAGATTCCTACTTCTTCTTGATGTGGTGGCTGCATGATTAAAAAGATTCCTTATATTCAGAAAAGTGTCTAGTTTTTAAACTTTATAATCAACAAAGTAAACGAATTATTTCTTCTGACTGCAAAAAAAGGCATTTTGTTTTGTGAGGATTATTTAAATTTTGCATTATATATTATTTTTCTATTTAAAGACTTTGGGACCAACACAATGCTAAGGAAAATAGAAAAATAATTGATAGCTGGTTTATAGAAATGTGTGCTTTTATACCACATTTCTATAGGGAATCTAATAGAAGAAAACTATGCTAGAAATTCAGTCTAACATTAGTCTCTCCTAACTCTTAACATTGCACCTGTAAAGCTATTACAGTTATAAAGCCATACTTTTTAATATATACTTTTTAAATTTAAAGTATGTAAACTTACTTTCAAGACATTTAGTTGTAGTTAGTATTTTTTAAAAGCCAGTTAGTATTTTTAAAAAAGCCCTATGATGTAGCAGAACTCATTGCAATCAGAAGCGTATTGATACAAGAGAGAAAAAAAAAACCAATGCAAGAATGGGCAGGTACCAACAATTTTGAGGGTTTATAATTCTGAATTCTTTTTCATAAGGCACCCACCCCTCTGTGCAAGGTAAGGAGAAATTTTCTGCCATTTTTTCTCTGCAGGTTCTTAAAAAAGTCTTAAGCTAAAAAAAACAAAAACAAAAAACAGTAACAACAACAAAAAAGTTATCAGATCTAATATCCCACCCAATTTCTCAGTTAAGCTGGTGACAGGTATGTTTGAAGCTAGACTGTTTAGACACATTGATTTTTGTTGTCACTTTCCTCTTACTTCATATGTCATCAAGGCTGGGAAATCAGATGAATGGAAAAAAGGAACTGCTGATAGCTGTTCCTTAGGAGGAATTTTTTAAGTCAGCCAGCTGGGCTGGATAAAAGCTACCCTGTGCAGCTTGTTCCACTCAGTCTACAGGGAAGTTTGGGTGACCTCAAATCTAGTGCTTCACTCATATTACTGGGATCCTCTGATTTGCAAGAAGGCATCTTTTTAACTGAAATCTGGTAAATCTCAAAAGCAAAATATTAAGGGGAAAAAATACCCTTAAATCATCTCCCCATCCCTCTCACTTCAAAGTCCTTTGAAATGAAAGTGCAACTCCAATTCCAGTAAAAAAAATTTAGGAGGCCAGTCATGCAGGAAATACTTTCTTCAATTGTCTGCACTGAGGATAACAGGCTGGCACCTAATCTTGTGTTTCAAAGAGTTTGTAATAATAAATAGAATTTAATGCTAGAGATTGAAGGGTGCATCAATTACAGTTCTTTTATCTCAAGGATTCTTTCTATGTTGGGTCTATCTATCCCTTCCCGTGACTTTTTTTCACATTATAAAGTGTACTGTATTCTAATTGGTGATCAAGATGCTGATTGCTGATTGAGCCTAAAGTATATTTTGAGAGAAAGAAAAATGGCTTTATTTTATGTGAAATATAAAATATTCTCATGGTCCTTGAGTTTGAATAAGAATTTCTTTGCATTTGTTACATGTAAAAAGAAATTGTAGAATGGGCATGCAATTATTTTTTTGAATAAATTAAGGAAAAGACTATATAACCATTAAATCCATAAAAGAGAGGAAGAAAAGTGATCAAAATCATCTAAAAGTATTAAGTGTAGTGGAGAAGTATAAAAAAGTTTAAAACTGAAAATATTTAGCTAAAAGTGAATTGTTTCTGTCAGCTACAGAGAGGGAAGTCCAAAGCATACTGAAGATGGCTTCAGGAGAAAGCAGTTTGGGAACTCTGATAGCGGCGTCTCAGTTTAGTTTAGACATGGACTTGAGGCATTCCGGATTTAATGACCACACTATCAATTATAAAACATTGTATGGATGTTTGGGAAGGAAAGAAATATAATGTATAATCAGAGTTTTCCTTTTCACAGCATTTACAATTCCTTTACTGCCCATGGCTGATCTAGAGCCTTTAGGAAATTTTATTTGAGACCACAGGGAAAGTGAGCTTGCTACGCTATAATTTCCTGTGATTTGAAATATAGCATCTTCAGGACTCCTGGGTAGGATCACTGCAGGGTGAGGGGGACAACAAAAACAGGGTTTATCTTTTAAACTTGATTGAATACCCAGCCATTTTTTACTCAAATTTCCCTTTATATATTTTCCTTTAAAAATATGTGCACGAAATTGTGTGAACATTTTTGGACAGTGGCGTAATGGAATACGTTAATTGTATATTAACAGGATATTTTTAGCCTAAGTGAAATGTTTCCCCTAGTCGCATTATTTGAAATATTGAATTAAATTAATTAAAAGAAGAGAATGTTAATGTATTAATATAAATGAGCATTTATGAAAACTGGGATTGAGGTCAAAATGTTGAATCAGAGAACAAAACAGATAAAATAAAGGAATGTAAAAGGAATCTCATGGAGTAAAAATAAACATCATATAATTAAAACATTCTAACCCTGAGTGATCCTGTAGTCCCGCTTTCTCCCTAATCCTTATAGTGGAGGAAGCTGACATCAAGAAAGATGAAACGAGGTTTCAAGCTTTTATCAGTAGTTCATGCTAAAGCAGTGACCAGAACTCACGCCTGTGGATTCTCAGACGAGCCTGGTTCCCACCTGAGCCTTCTGGAGATATTTCAGTGACTATAAGTCTATAGTAGTTGCAGAGAGCAAAGAAAGTCAGCTTGCCCCTGAACCTCAATTTCTGAATCTCAAAAATGGGGATAATTGCACAGCCTTTTATATCTAAACATTGAAAAACATGTCTTAGAATTTTAACTGAGCACTGACTTTATAGGGAGGAAAAAAAAAAAAAAACAGGAGAAGAATAAATGTGGTATTATTTATAATAAATGTGCTTCTGTTCACCCATCAATAGGGGACACAGGTGGGAGGGCACATTGGCCATGAGTGTACCTTTGCAAAGTGATGGAGTGACTATGGCCTGCCATCACGCCTTTGAATGGACATGCACATGAATGCATGGAATCCTTCTCAGAGGAAACCCTTCTGCTGTGTATCTATTTTGAATTTAATTAAGTGGGGCCAGTGTTTGGGGGTATAAGGACTGGTCTCCCCAAGGAAGGATATAAGTCTATATTTCCTCCCTTGACCCCTGAATTCTAGTGCATGAACACCTCCTTGGTGAATTCTCTGCACATCTGGATCTTCCCAGAGAATCAGGCAGTGTTGTGTGTGTGTGTGTGTGTGCACATGTGTGTGTACAGGAGGGTGGCTATTGGGCAGTTGGGTAATTCAGAAAGGACCCAGCAAGGAGGAACACAATGAAAGGAGATGTAGGGCAGTTTCACACAACTTTTTATAATATTTCATAAATTGGCTTAGTGTTAGGTTTAGATATGGATTGTGGTCAAAATACCTGAGAAACTGGGATTGAATCTAGGGCATGTGTAGTTCCAAGGGCAGTTGGAAGACAGAAACTTTTGCATGTGTTTGGGCTGCTTTGGCAGGAGTAGGATGGCCCCGTGGTTCCAGAAATAAATGGATTTCCCTTAAATGCCACCATATTGCAGCTAAAGTTACTTATGGATGTGATTGTGGGAGCTTTTTATGGTCTTGAGTCTAGCTGTGCTGGATGATGATGGTGATGATAATCATGGTGGCGGTAGTGGTGGTGGTGAGGATGATGATGATGATGGCATTTATACAGTGCCTGATGTATTCTAAGCACTTTATCATTTCATCCTTGCCACAACTTACTATCGGTTCTATTATTATTGTCATTTCACAAATGAGGACTTAGAAGTTAGAGACACTGGATAACTTGTACAACTTCACAGTATGAGTAAGTGACGGTGGTAGGATTCAAACCTAGGAAATCTGGTCCAGGGGCAAATGCTTTATCACTAAACTATATTCTCTCAGTCAGGAAAACAGAGATGAATTTTTATCATGGATGGTCGGTGAAGAGAACCATGCCGTCAGAGTGACCCTTTTTCTTTGGCTTGAGCTCAATTCAAATAGTAAATATTACCAGAAGTTTTCACCTGACATCCTCTTGTCTCCCTGTATCCCATATTCTTCAGTACATTTTATTCACATGAGAGAGTCAGGGCAAGAAACAATTCATGTTTCTTGAGTTGGTAGGTTCCTTGATACAAGATAACACACATCACATTTCCCTATTTGGTGTGGCTACTGGGAAACTTAGAACTAAGTTATGTGCTCATTTGCTATGTTTTTTTCAGACAGTTCTTAGTAAATTGTGATGTGTTTTTTGGTGGATTTTAATGTTCATATTGGCTATTTTTTTTTTTCTATCTCCAGTGCTTTGTGAAAGGAAGTAGTGTGGTTGAAGAAATATTTGAATAAATGAACTTCAAACCATCCAGAAAAATCTCCCAAGAAGTGAGCTGACAACTGACTGTATTTGTAGGCCACTTTTTGTTCTGAGGATAGTTCATGGGTCTGTGAAATAGAAATATCACTTTACATATAAGAGTAACACATACCCATGTTTGAAATTCTTACCACTCAGAGCTACTGCTAGCATGCAAACTCTTTCATGACTCTTTAGCTAACAAATATTCATAACTATACATAAGAGTGTGTGTGGGTGTGCATGCATGTGCAACCTACATTTTGGAAAATTTGGAATCAAATTTTATAACCTGCTTTTCCCATGTAGCAGTGCATTTTGAGTATTCTCCACATTATTACACAGTTCCCAAAATGTTTTCAAAGAACCTCACAAAGGAATTTACTTCACTGCTGGCCTCCCATAAGTAAGAGTTCACATTGTGCATTTAAATGTTTATTTATATGTAGCACCATAATCCATGCAATCTTGCAGAAATCCTCCTAAGTAATTAAGTTCAGGGACTATTATGGAGGGGATTATTTCTCTCTCCCAGAAAACCTGAAAATATCCTGAATATAGAACAGGCATTCTTCTAACAAAATTGCATCAATAATTGCAAACTTCGCGTGCAAAACTCCTCCTCCCTACCTGAAGTTACTATCACCTCTTTGACCATGGGGCCTCTGAGACAAGAGTTGTGCTTTCTTCTAAGCTTTCATGGGACTCCCTAGGAACCAAATCTTGGGATGAGGAGAAACCATTCAGCTGAAATGCATTCTAACTCCCCACCTGACCTCCACCCCCTGCTGCCAGATCTGAAGGCTCACACCACAACGTCCTTTCTTCTAGGTCTGTGGAGAACAGGCCCTACATGCATACACATGGCAACCTGCCCAGTCTCTCCTCCCACCTAGGCACATGGCATCTCAGGATCCCATTCTAGCATTTCTGAGAAGGAGACCATCTATTCATTTTACAGTTACATCTGGGACACTGATCTCCTTCTACTGCTCTTCCTATTCTTTCTAGAGGATTGCCTTCCATTCCCACTGGGTTCTCCAATGTCCTCTTTATCCACTCAATTCTCCAACATTTAATACTCCTCTAAGTATTGAATTCTTGTTCTACACCCTCTCTACCTTTTGATCCTTTATTAGCAAGTACATATATTGGGAATACAGGTTGACAGCGTTCCTTCAACAGCCAGTTGAGGATGAATCCTATTTGAAGCCAGTGCATCACTGAAATTCCTCTGAGATCAATTGGGAAATATGATTAAATTAAAATAAGATGGATAATGCCAATGTTTCTAGAACACAGTTATTCTCTTAGACTGTTTATATCTGCCTGATTCAGCTAACAATATTCCCAAGAAGCCCAAAGTAAATTTTAAGGCGTTTTTTAGAACATTGGTCGTAATTAGGAAACTGTTGAAAATCCATATTTAACTTGTTAGGCAATCTTGGTCTTGGGATGAGGGATACAGTCTCATAAAAACCCAAAGGGAAGTTTGGACTTCTGCAATGATTGCTGTTCAGGGAAAAATAAAATATCCCACTGAGTGTATTTAACACTTAGTTCACAGAGTGGTCTCCAAGAAACTTCCTCATCCCAACATTTTTTTCTTCCTTGGTCACTTCCATTTCAGGCCAGGTTCCTTCAGCTCCTAAAGGGAGAACAGATGCTTTGTCCTCACCCAAATAGTCCTCTTGTTGCTCACAGATCTTTCCAATTAAATGGCTTTTTTCTTGAGGGGCATCTTCTATGTCTACCAGCATGCACCCACTACTGTGCCTCCACCCTAGGTGGTTCTGGGTACCTCAAACATCATCTAATTTAGGCTGACCAAAACATTTTTAATGACGGAATCCAATTTTCAAATAGAATCTGACATTGAACCTCAATATAAATGCTGATAGAAGGATGTTGATAAGGGACTTTTCAACCTTCTCCTTTGATCCATTTCCTTCTTTCTGGCAAAACTAGAGGCACAGGAATAGAACTTTGTGGGTCTCGTGGTGAAGCACTTGGGAGTAATGTATCTTATGTAGCCTCCTAATTTTTATTGGGAAGCTGAGAGATTAAGCAGCATAGCCAGATAAAAGCACAAGTATTGGACAAAGACACGTTTCCTGAGTCTTCCCATTATGCTGTTGCCTTTTATAAGTGCAACAAATGATACTGAATAGGAAAAAGAGAAAATATGTCCCCAGGATGTGACACTAAGAAGAGATTTTGTTCTCAAAGCCCATGTAGACACTGGAATATTTGGTGCTAAGTGTTTTTTTTATGGCTCTGTATTTCTTGCTCCCTCAATTTCCCCCATGCTCTCTGCACTCACCAATGAATCATATTAGTGGTCTTTGAGATCCATAGACAGATGCTCTGTTGGATACTAAATACCATTAGTGTTCTTTTATTTCTCTGTTATTAATATCATTTTGATAATATTCACTAGACTGATAGGAAATGTATCAAATGGATTCAATATCTTTAAAAGTCTTCTAAAAATGAAAATTTTATCAAATATCCAAATTTACCAGCATGGACTGTACAGTATCTGTTCTCAGTTTCATGGCAGAGAAGAACAGGCTGAAAGGGAATAGCTCATACTCTCTGAAGAATTTGAGAGGAATGTTACAATTTGAAATTTAATGTGGCTGATGAACAGCAGCTCGTCTGAGTTAAATGCTATGCTCTGTGTCTTTTGCAGGGAAGATATTAATAATGGTAAGCAACAGAATGAGGGTGGTAGGCTGTCTTCTGTCCCTGGCTGCCTGATGTTGCAGCAGGGGGTAGAATTTGGTAGACTATTTTTTGATAGTTCTGTTCAAGGCTAATAGTAATTTACTCAGGTTTCGAGTGGACAAGAAAAAACATGTCAGAGAGAGACACACAATTGAAATATTAAATCACAGCATATTGCACGCTGGCTAGCTCTGGGGCAAAGTTTTCGATTGCAAGGGAAAATTGGTGAGCATGGAGACCATCTGCGTGGCTATAGTCTGTGGATTCTCTTGAGCTGAGGCAGAGGGGAGATTTAGCAATTGTTTGTTGTGGCAGAAAATCATCCCTGATTGTTTGTAGGGTAGAGGATTGGAGTCAAGCAGATAGAGCCAATCTCAAATGAGAAATCCTGACCCATGCGGCATGGAGCTGTGTTTGCCTGGTACACCTGTTAGTACTTCATTCACCCTCACTCCAAGGTAGGGAGTTTTCAAATCAAGAAAACCAAAGTAAATATTAGAACTAAGTCCTAGCAAGTTTGAAGGCAATCCAACTACACAGAACTGTAAGAATAGTCTTTTATTAAAAATTTTCTTACAGATTGCTGTAAGTATCTTGATTTCTTCCTGTCTCATCTTTATCCCCTGAGACAAGTCGGATGTAAAGTATTGCACATTCAGCCTGATGAAAACCCTCAGATCCTGTAGTGCCTGCGATGGAATTCTAGAGAGTGCATGTGAGATGTGACAAAGATCTTCAATGACCTTGACATTGGGGTCACATAGACCTGGGCCCACATTCTCTTTTCTGTTACAAGCTGTGTGAAATGAGGCATGTTACTGTTTCTGTCCGCTTCAGTTTCTTTATTTGAAAACAGAGATGATTGTATGAACTCCCATGGAGTTAGCATGGTGATTATAACAAATGAAATAAGATAAATAATAGGCAAATCTCTCAGTAACCATATCCCTCACTATGGTCCTCAAATTATACCTTTTCTTGACGAGTTTCTTCTGATAGTCCCTATTTCTAATTGACCTCAAATTTTTCATATTTGGAGTTAGTTTGTCCCTTTAGGCAACAATTTGGGAATATTTTTTTCTCCATAAAAAATAACCTAAATTAACTAGATGGGGTACAAGTCCTTATCTCATTTCTGCTATAATGGTTCCCAGGTCCCATGCCAGAGAGCATCTAAAAAGCAAAGAACTGGACTGTTCTGTTTGCTAAGGCTGCCGTTATGCAAAATGCCAGTAATGGATTGGCTTTTATAAAGGGAATTTATTAGGTTATAAATGTACCGTTCCAAGGCCATGAAAGTGTCCAAACTAAGGCATCAACAAGAGGGTATCTTCACTGAAGGAAGACCGATGGCGTCTGGAACACGTCTGTCAGCTGGAAAGACACCTGGCTGGAGTCTGCTGGTCCTTTGTTTCCGGGTTGCATTTATAAATGGCTTTCTCCAAGATGTCTCTGGGCTTCTGTCTCTCTTAGCTTCTCTCAGCTCTCTGCTTGGTTCTCTTGGGTTGTTTCTCTTTAGGCATCTGTGGGTCCTCTCTTAGCTTCTCTGGGGCAAACTTTGGGCTTCATGTCTTAGCTTAGCACTTCCAAATGTCTTTCTGTCTGTATCTGTGTCAGCTCTTAGCTTCTCTCCAAAATGTCTCTCTCAGCTTCTCTGAGCTTCTTCTCTTTGTGAGCTCTCTTAAAGGACTCCGGTGATCTAATTAAAGACCTACCTAGAATGGCAGGGTCACACCTCCATGGAAATGTCCTAAACAAAAGATCTCACCTACAGTTGGATGGGTCACATTTCCATGGAAACAACCTAATCAAAAGGTCCCACCCTAATCAAAAGACTCATAAGTCTGCCCCCACAAGCTGCATTGAGGAACATAGCTTTTGTGGGGACATAATATATTCAAACCAGCACATGTATACTGCTAAAGTCTGGAAGCCTAGAGGAGATCTGTAGTTACTGAGACACTTAGCAGTTACTAGAATCTTCAGTTTTAAATAAAGGAAATATAATAATAAATATGGTGCTTAAAGACAGAAGTTTCTCTCTCTCTGGGTGACAGTCCTAAGGGGAGAGTTCTTTTTTGTCTGGGTAAAATTCATCCATAATTTAGTGATCTGGGTTCTTTCCAACTTGTTCAACTTTTCTACAAGACAGAAATCCTCCAATTGTGGTTCTTTGTTTTTCAAGATGCTCCCTGGCATGGAATCTGGGAACCAGCAGAAATGAGATAAGGACTTGTACCTCATCCAATTACTTTAGGTTATTTTTCATGGAGTTCTTTTGGAGAACAAAAAATCCCCAAGTAGTTGCCTAAAGGGACAAACTGACTCCAACTATGAAAATCTTAGGTCAAGTAGAAATGGGGGCTATCAGAAGAAACTCATTGAGAGAGGTATAATTTAGGGACAAGCAGTACAGCTATGGCTGTGGTTACTGAGAGCTTTCCCTACGTTTATCTCAGCAACATCGACATCACTGGAACTTGTGAGAAATCCAAAGTCTCACCCCTTCCCCCCAGATGTACTGAATTAGGTGAACTGGTGAGGTCAGAATTTGTTTTACAGGTGGTTATGATACACAGTGAAGTCAGAGAATCTTTGCCCTGGGGCAGAAGTCAACAAACTTTTTTCGGTAAAGGCTAAAAAGTGAATATTTCAGCCTTTGTGTACTACATGGTCTTTATCACAAATACTCAGTTCTTCTGTTGTAGTAAGAGAGTAGACAAAGACAATATGTACATGGACAGGTGTGATTGTATTTCAATAAAACTTTATTTAAAAAAAAGATGGAGGGCCAGATTTTGCCCTTGGTCCATAGGGCATTGTCCTTATCTACATGGTCAGAGGTAGGTTTTATTCCAGCTTATTAGAAGGGTTAAGGTCAGAGCTTTTCAAATGAATTGGATGTCACATGTATCACACCTGCTCATTCATATTTTGTTGACCTTAACTTACATGGAGATACTTAGCAAAAAGTGACACTGGGAAATGAATTTTCTTATGGGAAAACATGTACCAGCCTAAATTCTATTACTACAGAAGTAGACGAGAACAGCATTTATTGGAATACCAGTCAAATACGTCCCATTGGCCAAGTGGTTTTCACATCCCAGGAATGCGATGATAGTTTAATGTAAATCTGGGAATGTGACTCCCTTCGGGGCATGACGTTGCCGAGCTGCAGAAGGACCATTCACACGGTAGTTTATGGGGATGGTGCCACCTTGGGGTTGAGTAGGGTATGACCTCCACAGGCAAACATGGTGACCCTGCTCTTCAGTGAACAGATTGAAAGGGAAGAGCTATAGGTTCATGTCAGCAAATGCAGAAAAGCATTTGATAGTGTTCAACACTCATTCATGATAAAAACTCAGAGCAAATTTGGAAGAGAAGGGGATTTCCTTAACCTGATAAAGGATATAGTTCAGAAACCTACAGAAATCATCATACTTATAGGTGAAAATTTGGAAGCATTCTCATTAAATTTAGTAACAAGATAGAGTATCTATTATTGTTATCTCAATTAAACATTAAAAATGTATGTCTTAACCAATGATAAGAAAAAAATATGAGCTATAAGAATCAGAAAGAGATAAAACTACACTTATTTGCAGAAAATGTGGATGGATTACTTAGAAAATCCAACAGAATCTACACACTATTAGAATAAGTATGAAATTTCCATAAATACACTTAATAATACTAAATAATAAATTCCTATTCATCTCACAACTTCTTACAAAATGTCACACAAAAACACCCCATTCACAATTGGTACCTTTATGGAAAATCTTAAAAAAATTAGTATTGGATATAAAAGGAAACAAATAATGGAGAGATATAACCTCCCCACATGGAAACACTGGCATAATAAAGATTCCCATTTTCCTTCAATCAATTAATAAATAATTTTTTCATAAGTTTCTCAACAGTTCTTTTTTGAAACTAGACAAGCTGATTCTAAAATTTACATGAAATAGCTAAGGTAATTTTTGAGAGCCAACTCATAGACCCTACAAGATGTCGCTTCTTATAAAATCACAAAAGCAAAGCATAGTTACAGAAATAGGACATAGAATGGAAAACTCAGAAACAGATCCATCCCTATATAGAAATCTGATCAATGATAGAGGCAATACTATAAATAAATGGTGAAAGGATAGCAGGAAATAAATTGTTTTAGGTCATCTGCTTACTCATAAAAATTTGTATCCCTTCTGTACTCCATAGGTGTAGATTAAAAATCCAAATATAAGAAACAAAACTTTAATATTTTAAAAAACTTTAGACTCTGGCTTTCTGATATTGGAATATAAAATATTTGTATATGATAAACAAATCATAAGAGATAATGTAGATAAATTTGGCTATAATGAAATATAAAAAAAAGAGCTTTTCAACGAAAGTACTTTATACAAAGTTAAAAAGCTCAATTCACAGTCCAGAGAACACATACAACCATTAATGCTAGAGATTTTTTTTTTATCTTCATTTTATTGAGATATATTCACATACCACACAGTCATACAAAACAAATCGTACTTTCGATTGTTCACAGTACCATTACATAGTTGTACATTCATCACCTAAATCAATCCCTGACACCTTCATTAGCACACACACAAAAATAACAAGAATAATAATTAGAGTGAAAAAGAGCAATTGAAGTAAAAAAGAACACTGGGTACCTTTGTCTGTTTGTTTCCTTCCCCTATTTTTCTACTCATCCATCCATAAACTAGACAAAGTGGAGTGTGGTCCTTATGGCTTTCCCACCCTCATTGTCACTCCTCATAAGCTACATTTTTATACAACTGTCTTCGAGATTCATGGGTTCTGGGTTGTAGTTTGATAGTTTCAGGTATCCACCACCAGCTACCCCAATTCTTTAGAACCTAAAAAGGGTTGTCTAAAGTGTGCGTAAGAGTGCCCACCAGAGTGACCTCTCGGCTCCTTTTGGAATCTCTCTGCTACTGAAGCTTATTTCATTTCCTTTCACATCCCCCTTTTGGTCAAGAAGATGTTCTCCGTCCCACGATGCCAGGTCTACATTCCTCCCCGGGAGTCATATTCCACGTTGCCAGGGAGATTCACTCCCCTGGGTGTCTGATTCCACGTAGGGGGGAGGGCAATGCTAGAGATTTATAAACAACTCCTACAGTGCAATGAGAAGAAGGTAAGCAATCAAATGAACATTTGAGAAAAAGACATGCACAGATAATTCACATAAAATAACACATAAATGGCCAAGAGCTGTCAGAATAGATGCTTGAAATTACTAGCAAACAGTGAAATGCAAAGTAAAAATATGAGCTGCCTTTTCATAGATTGGCAAAATTTCCAAGTCTGATAATACCATGAGTTGGTGAGAATGTGGGGAAATAAACTCACGGATTTCTGGTGAATGTGTAATTTGGTACTACCACTTTTGAGGGCAATATGACAATAACTAGTGAAATTGAAAATGTGCATACATTTTGACTCAATATTTCCAGTTCTCCTTGAAACTGTTGCATTTATGTACAAGAAGATGTACATGAAAATGTCCACCATAGCATGGTTTGTTACAAAGAAAAATTGGTAAAGAACTAAAGGTCCATCAAAGGCAAGTCGATAAATATGATATATCCATGAGAAAGAATATTACATAATTAGTGATTTAGAACTATACTTATCAGCAGATATTTTGAAGAAACCATAATACTGAGCAAAAAAAGAGCAAAATACAAAATAAACCTACAATAAAATACTGTCTGTGTATACACACTATTTTATGGATATATATATATGTGGTAAAAGGACATGCCTAAAAATTATAAACACAGAATGCAGGATAGCAGTTAACATCCCAGTTAGGGGGAATAGGGTTAATGTGATTGGAAGGAAAATATAGGAAGTTTAAACTTTATCTGCAATGTTTTATAATTTAGCAAGAGTAGAAATAAATGTAGTGAGATGTTATTATTAGATAAATTAAAAAGCTGGGAGCTGGTTACACAGATATTCATTGTATTAGTCTTGATATTGTGTTTGAAATATTTCATAATGAAAATATTTTAAGTTTTTCTTAAGATCTGTGTTAAAAATATGCTTCCATGTCTACATCCCATCTTTTTCCATGCAATTGTATATAAAATATATGCTGTTCATTTCTGGAAAAAGGGGAAATAATATCAACAACCACAAACCAAACAAGCAGCTTTGAAATGGTACAGAGTTATGTCATCTGGCTACTTTTTTCCATCTAACATTCTTGCTGAATACTAAAGAATTTCAGCTGGTTGTTGACATCTTGATTGGGTGTTTGTCACTTTAGTGAAATATGAAAGTTAGAAACATTTATTATTTACTTTGATATCTCAAGCATCTACCCATGGGTCAGAATGTAGTAGAGTCAGGTTAAAGTATAGAGCCAACTCAATAAATATTTGCAGAATATCTCATTGGATTTCTCCTAACCTACTGATATATTTATTTTCAGTTTTTTACATTTATAAATATGTGAATACATAAATAAAACTTTAAGGTGCCCAGGTTTAGTTCTCTAAAGCTGCCAAAATGCAGTATACTAGAACTGGGGTGACTTTTACAATGGGGATTTATCAACTTACAAGGTTACAGTTCTGAGGCCATGAAATTGTCCAACTCTAGGCAACATCAAGAAAATATCTTCTCCCTGAAGACAGAATGCCAGTGATCCCGGACTCCTCTGCCACATGGCAAGGCACATGGTGGCTTCTGCTGTTCTCTCCCTTCTCTTTTGGGTTTCCACTGTTTCCAGCTTCTGGTTTCTGCGGCTTTCTCTCAGCTTCTGTTCTGTTTCTCTGAATTTCATCCTCTCATAAAGGACTCCAGTAAGAGGAATAAGACCCACTCAGGGCATGCCTCAACTGAAATAACCTGATCAAAATGTTCCACCCACTTTAGATCTACACCCATAGGAATGGGTTAGTTTGAAGAACATGATCTACCACACCCAGTGATTTTTTTTTTTTCTTTTGGTGTAAGTATGTTCAGTGCAGTATTTGGGACCTATTTCTACTAAAAAACTTATTCTTGTGTATCTGCAATTCAAATTAAGCTTGGCATCTTATATTTTATCTGGCAACCCTACTGTTGTATTATGGATGTATTATGTCCCCCAAAACACCATGTCTTTAACGAAATCTTGTTGGGGCAGACATATTAGTGTTGATTAGGTTGGAATCTTTGGATTAGGTTGTTTCCGTGGAGAAGTGACCCATCCAACTGTGGGTAATACCTTTGATTAAATTATTTCCATGGAGGTGTGACCCTGCCCATTCAGTGTGGGTCTTGATTAGTTTACTAGAACCCTGTAAAAGCTTGGACAGAAGGAGCTCAGTGCTGGAGCAGCCAAGAGAGACATTTTGCAGGAGGTCACTAAAAGCTGGCGCTGACATTTTGGAGAATGCCGTTTTGAAACCTAGGAGCAAGAGACGCCAGCTATGTGCCTTCCAAGTTAACAGAGGTTTTCTGGATGCCAATGGCCTTTCTCCAGTGAAGGTATACTCATGTTTATGCCTTGGTTTGGACACTTTTATGGCTGTAGAACTGTAAGTTTGTAACTTAATAAACCCCCTTTATAAAAGCCAATCCATTTCTGATGTTTTGCAAAACAGCTGCATTAGCAAACCGGAACACCTACCAAGAGCCAAACCGGAGTAATAAGTTGATCCTAAATTTCTGACTGCCCTGGGGGCCTTTGGCCAAGCTTATGGACAGGTTTAAAGGTCAAGGGGATGACTGGAGGCAAGTAGGCCTTGTACTTGCTTAATTTAGGGAGTTAGAACTACGACACCCCCACCCCCACCCCACAAAGCCATACAGTCTTAGAAGAAAATATATGGAAGAACCAATGTAAATTTATGAATGTTCTTAGGGAAAATCAAAAGTTCAGCAATATTCCTAGTATATATATATGAAAACATATACTTTATTGGCTAAGTGGTCATGGATTCATGATCTCAATTGTTTTTAAGTTTTGCATAACTTTTAGTCATTGCAAAATGAGAATCCAAAATTATTCTAAGATGTCCCTCTAGCAACAGACCCTAAGGATAGAGTACTTGTTGACTGATTGGCTACTTGCATAGTCTCTGATCTCAGCATCTGGCATAATGATGTTGCCGAGCCAGGTGTGACCAGCTGCAGAATGGCCATGCTGAGCCCTCAGGTGGTGCTAATGTGCACCATTCTCCTTGGCAAGGTGAGTGAGGGAAAATGGCTCTCCCCCATTCTCTGCCACACATCATCACTGAGACTTAGAGTATTTTTGTATGCAGCAACCTACCACGTCTTACTAAATGGAAGTAACTTCCCAAATTCTTACTTCTATCCTGCTCTCTTCATGAGACCTCAGAAGTCCATCAGGAAGAGTGGGAAATTGGGGACAGGGGCAAACACCATGTCATTCCCTGTATACCCATACATTCCTCATTCATCTGCCTGTTCCTGTAAACACATGTATACCACTGTTTCTCTTTTCCTTGTCAATAAACAACAGAAAGCATGGAGGAGGAAGACCCATTTTACTGAAGTAGCCAAGCTATAGTTTCAGCCCAATCAAGGCACCCAATACATATATGTTATTTGTTTTTTTCAAAGTAAGATTATTGCAGATGAAATAAAAAGAAAAAAGACAAGGCAGGATCTCCACTTACTTGACAATGCTACGTAATCAACATGGCATAAATTTTATCCTGAAAAATCAGAGCAAATGTGAGAGGAAACAAAGAGAAAATATAATGTTCTTCAAAGGAGGGATCGTGGCCTAGAGGAAGGATCATTCAATCATCACGTCACGTCCGTCACAGAAGTCATCCCTTCAGCTAGTTTCCTCTCCAGTTGCCCATCCAGCACTCTCCAGAACCTCTGCAGAGATGTCCTACCCCCATACTCACATCTGCAGGAGCTGAAGTAAGTTCATAGTTCATTTTTTTTTTTTTTGAAGGTGGGCAATAGAGTAGAGTAGATGGAAAGGATCATGTGCAAATTTATCTTAACTTTTAATAAATATTTGATTGCAGAGAATCCTTTCCTTGCATGGACAGTAAGGATCCTTCAGTGCTGTAATTTCTTTACCCAGAAAATATCTTCAACAAATATACTACTATATTTCATTCATGAGTCTATTGGAGAAAATGTAAATAATCATTACTATGGGGACATGCAATATCCTACAAACTGGGCATCGCTCATCTTTCATTCCGTTCCACCATTGTATTGCTCCATGATCTGTCTCTGATATAAAATTTTTCCCTAGGGAAATACTTTAGTACCTTAAACTGTCCAAAACCTATCTGATGTCTAGACATTCTTTTTCAATCATCAAATAACGAGTCTCCGGGGGAAGACTTTTCCTTCTGATGTATGCAATAGGTTGTTCTTGACTGGTTTCTGCACTAGCAGAGCTCTCAATCTCACCTGCACTTTAAAAGCTTTCCCAGAGTCACATCTAATTTACACTGGTCCTGTATATAAAAAGGCTTTGTAATGACTTCTTATACTCAATGTAGGTAATTTTTTAGATCTTAGCAATCTATAAAAAATATTGTAGAAATGACAAAATCTAATATCTAAAATTTGGGTATTACTTAAGCCCCTTAAATGTCCTATTGCCTTATTTCCCTTCATATTTTTAACCACTTACTTGCAGTTCATATTTTTGTAATCAACCCTCCCCATTCAAAAACTTAATATTTTTGCAATGTGGATTTTCATCACATGAAAGCATATTTTTAAGGCCATCAGAAACTGATTTTGAGGAACCAGAGTCTATCTGTTGTTTAACATCTTTCTCAGAATTCTTTTGAAATTTTGTATTTATGTATCCAAAGCACCATCACAGTTTTAAAGAGAGCACTACAGGCATTTGAATAGGTGTCTGTGCAAAAATAAAACTCGGGAAAATAAAACAGTAAAAATACAATTCAAAAGCCCTTTATGAGAAACTTCTTTATAAATGATCACATAAATAACCCTGGATTCCTTAAGTATCTAATTAACTATTCCTCATTATCCAAATCTTCAAATCTGATATTCTCAAGGCTACCCTAGTTCTCCTCAAAACCCAAGTCATTTCTCTCCCTTTGTCGCAATCTTCAGGAACTGGCTATCTGCAGGACAAAGTTGAAATGTGTTAAGATGACACTGAAGATCTTCTGTAACCTGGTGCCAAATGGCTCTGGTCTCATCTCCCTCCATATTATATTAACTTTACCACTTAAATTCTCTATTCTCACTCTATGGTATGCCCATTCGTAGCTCTGTGCCTTTCCTGGTCATGTTCCTTATGCTTCCATGGAGACTTTTTCAGCTGCTGTAGTCAGAATCAGCTCCTCTCTGTTCTGCTTCCTCTGCAAGTTGTTTGACACTTTTGAGCACAGATTTTATTCACTTCTCCAGTTTACTTACTTATTTGTCGTTTTTCTCCTTGTTAATGCTCTGAGAAAAATTCCAGTTCTTATTCAACTTTCTATTCTCCCAATGCCTGGGACAATGTCAGGTAAAATGTACTTAATAAATGTTTGTTGAATGATTTGTCAATGAGATCTCTCACTCAAAGTTCTTCAGCTCTATTGGAGTCAATGGCATTCTATAGAGTGAAAATTTCTGTTTTCATGTTTACCTCCATTCTTCCTTCATGTTGAGGAATTCTGAATAATGAACTATCCATTTATCAGAAAAGCTATGTGAAGGTTATGGGATCTGATTACAGAGAATGGTCTAACAAATGGGAATGTGGGTAAGATAGATGCATTATAAATGCATAGTTTAATTGAGGTCTTGGCATCAACAGATGTGAGAAGTGTCCCTCAATTTTTAAGAAATAGGGTAGCTGGCCATCTTTAGTTAATCCTCAAAAAAGACTAATCCTTTTCTAAGATCAAATCCGAACATTCCCACTCAGGGCTGTGGATGATCTTTTCACAGTGCTGTAACCCCGCCATTGTCATTGGAAACCGATGATCTTATCTCAGTCAAGGAAGCCAAGAGCAGTTAGTCAGCTGGGATTAGGGGGTGATTCAGAGCATCTGATTAACAGAGGAAGATGCTGCTCACCACCTCCATTGTAACTTGGGAACAGTGATACCCCCAGAAAGAGGCAGTGCTTACTTTTGAAGAGAGAGGAGGTGGAGCCTGCCATTGATTAGAGATGTGGTTTCAACATCATTTGTCTGCCAGTAATTTTATTTGTTTATTTATTTGCCAAAAATAATGTGTTCATGATTAAGACATCTCTCTCATTACACTTGGGAAAACCCAATCAATAACAGTATTAATCAATATTTCTACCTTCTCTTTAGCAAGTAGACATTTAATGGGATGGCAGAACTTGATAGAAGGTGAGAAAATAAATTTACGTGGATTAAAGTGCCCCTGAGTATATATATCTAGTTTTGGAACCTGTGCCATAGGACACATATGTATTCAACTCTTAAGGGATTAGTGCAGACTCTTCATCAAAGTGATGGCACCATTTTATGCCCCCAGGAGCAGAGAACCCAAGGATGTACCTTGCTTGCCATCCTTGCCAAAATTTGACCCTTTCTGATGTTTACATTTATGCCAATATGGAGAACAAAACATTTCATTATGGTTTTAATTTGCATTTCTTTGATTACCAATGAGACGACATATGAAATGCCTGTCATGTTCTTTGCTTTTTTGTTTCTTAGGCAATATATTTATATATAAATATTTAAATTACAAACTGTAAGCTGTATGATGCTTTTCCTTCGAAATTTGCTGAGTTTTTTTGATGCCTCATGAGTTGGCTGTATTTTGTATGTTCAGTGGATGATTGAAAATATTGTATATTTTAAACTTTTAGGAACTTTTTTGATATGTTCACTAGATGATTTTCCCTAGGTTAATCTTTCCATGAGAGTGAGAACCATTCTGGTTTCCATATTTGTGTATAATCTCTGAACTGATAATTTCAGGGTATTGTTTTTGCAGTCACCCCCCTGTCATTGACATCCTAGCATCTTTCTATATCTTCAGAGTAACAAATTGCTTTAGTGCTAGCTTCCCTCCCTGTTCTGTGTCCTTTTTTCATTTGTGACTCACATTTTCCTTTTGTTCTTTAGAGTATATGCAATCATTTAAAGAAAAGTTTTAAAATATTTTATTAACAACATCTAATGGATTTTTAAGTAGGGGTCTCTAATACTGCTGAAAATGGAAGTCTGATATTTTTTTCAAAGGTAAAAGAAAAAATCTTTGAGAAAGTATCAAACCTGGAAGCTGCTATTTTGTCTTTTAAAGCAGAAAAGTTTTTTTTTAAAAAGTTTAGATTGAAGAGGATCCCAATTCATTAAATTCCAAAGTTGTAAGAATTAATAGCACAATAAAATATGGTTCTTCAAGTCAACTGGGAAGTATGAAATTTCAGTAGTTGCAGTTAAAAGAATTATCTGCAGTTGGTGTTAAAGCCCAGATAAATGGAAATCATCTGTATAATAGAACAGAATATGAGGTAGATTGACATGAGAAGAGGAGGCTTTCTTTTGGAGATAAAACTAAAAGTCTGTAATGGGCAACGAAAGTTATCTTGGTCACATTCAGGTTGGAGAGTGAAATCCTTCTCAGAGGACAAGATTGGGCTTTGCATGATGCAGACCTGTGCTCAAATTATGGTTCTACTACTGGACGGTAGTAAGTCCTTGGACAAAGCATTTAAGTTCTTTAAATTCGATTTCTTTATCAATGTAATGCATGTGGGAATGAATCTATCATAAGCCTCAGAAAGAACTCGTCTGTGTAAATTGGCAGATAGGGTTATCTGTCACAAAATAAGCACCTAACAATTAGCATCTGCTAAAGTATTCTTACTAGTATAACAACTTTACCAATGCTCAGCTTATGAGGGAGTGAGGTTGAACACCAGAATCAACTTTCGGTTCTTTGATTTTCATTTTGTTTAAATGAACTACTATTAACTACTATTAACTTTATGCTGTTTGCATCATTTTATTAGTTAAGCCACTCTCAACAAACTTTTTTTTATTGAGGTAAATTTTGCATAACACAAAATTCACCATTTTAACTATTTTAAACTGTACAATTCAGTGACTTTTAGTACATTCACAATGTTGTACTACCATCACCACTAATTCCAGAATATTTTCATCACCCTCAAAATAAACCTTGTGCTCATTAAACAGTCACTTCCCATTCCCCCTGACCCCATCCCCTATCAGCCATTAATCTGCTTTCTCTCTCTAGGGATTTGCCGATCTGGACATTTCATATAAAGGAATCATACAATATGAGGCCTTTTGTGCCTGGCTTCTTTAACTTAGCATACTGTTTTCAAAGCTGATACATGTTGTAGTTTGTATTACAATTTCATTCCTTTATGACTGAATAATATTTCATTGTGTGGATCATACCACATTTCGTTTATCCATTAATCAGTTGACAGTTGGATTGCTTTCAATTTTTAGCTATTATGAATAATTCTGCTGTGAACATTCCTCTACAAGTTTTAGTATGGACACATATTTTTATTAGTTATTGGTATATATCTAGGGATGGAATTGCTGAGTCAAAAGGTAATTCTATGCTTAAATTTCAAGGAACCACCAAACTGTGTTCTATAGTGGTGGCACATTTTATATTCCCACCAAAAATATTTGAGGGTCCCAAAGTCTCCACATCCTTACTAGACTTTCCATTTTATAATTATTGTTATAGCCGTCCTTCTGGTTGTGAAGTGATGTCTTGTTATGGTTTTGATTTGGATTTCCCTAATGACTAATGATATTGAGCATCTTTTCATGAATGTGTTGGTCATTTGTATATATTCTTCAGAGAAACGTTTATTCAAGATGTTTGCCTGTTTCTAAATTGGATTGCTTGTCCTTTTGTTGTTGAGTTTTAAGGGTTCTTTATGTGTTCTGGACACTACACCCCTAAAAGATATACGATTTTCAAAAAATTTTCCTGATATCCTGTAGTTTTTTCTCTGTACTTTCCTTCATCTCCTTGACTATTTTTAAGATCATTTTTTTAAAAAGGCTTTGTTCAGTATGTCCACATTCTCATGCTCTTAGTTGGTGTTCTCTGGATTTTTATCCTGTTCCTTTGGGTGAGTCATCATTTCCTGTTTGTTTGTCTTGTACTCTTTTGTTGCACACTATCCACTTTAATATTTTAAAATGCAAACTCTCGGATTTATTCCCTGAGATGTCTGTTTCTTGATTTTGTAACCAGCTGGTGACAAGGCAGAGATTTTCTTGAGCTTCAGCCCTCTTATCAGGAAGGTCCTTCTAAGGTGTATGTAGTGTTGCATGGTTTTCTGGCCCTGTGTCTTGACCTGGACTTTTGCTTTTTAGTTGTTTTGGAGTTCCTGTTTCTGGGAGTTTGGTTGCTCTCTCTGCTTCCCAGGAGACAGACTTCCCTCTCCCACATGTTTGATGCCTGCAGGCCTTTGTCCCAGACTGTCAGTCTACATAGGTTTTTATACTCCTTTCATTGTCTAAAGCTGCTTTGTCCTGAAGGAAAAATTCTGGGAGGAGGAGCAAGATGGAGAGAACTTTCCCCAGTTAGTTTTTCCCAGCCCAAACAGGGCCAGGGACCCATACAGGGGGCACAGACTCCCTAGAGCTCCCTAGGGAGGGGATCTGGAGGTGCCAAGAGTTTATTTCATGGGTCCACAAAGCTGAGCTTTGTTGGCTTGCCCAGCAAGTGCAGCCCTTCTGCTAACAGTTCCCCACACCCTGAGGAAGCATCACATCTTTAAGTCTCTTCTCCTGTGAACTTTGTCTGGGGCAAGTTTAAGCAATGGTCACCATCAGAGCTGGATCCCCAATGATCTGAAGTCACTAATCAAAGCTGTGATCAGTGATCAGCCATGCTCACCCCTGGTCTTTGGGAAAAGGATTTTTTTATGTTGCTTTCTGTCATCAGCAAGCTAGCCAGGGGCTGGACCGCACAGCAGCCTGCAGTGAAAGGAGATAGGTGCTGGTAGCCACCATGCACAGACAGCAATTTACTGTTTGTTACCCTCATTTATCAGTGTCTTCCTCCTGCTCCTCCCTGGATACTGTACAATGCTCTTCTGACCTCTGGAGTTTCAAAATAGTTATTCCAGACTGTTCCTGCCTGTTTAATAGTCATTCTGGAGGAAGGACTGAGTCCTGGAGCCCCCTACTCCCCTATTTTCCCGCAATCCTCTCATTTAACCTTCCTATCATTCAATTAATGTGATGGATGACATTGATATTTTGATGTTGGACCTCCTTGTATTTCTGGAATGAATCCCACTTGACAATCATGTACTTTTTTTTACTAACTTTATTAAAAAAACATTTCCAGATAAAAATAAGTTATAGGAAAAACAAATTATGTATATTACTTTTAATATGCCTCTTTGTTTTATTTGCTGTTATTTTGTGGAGGATTTTTGAATCTATATGCATAAGAGATATTAATGTGTAGTTTTCTTTTCCCCTGACTATCTTTTTCTGAGTTTGGTATCTGAGTAGTACTCTGCCCATAAACTGTTAGGAAATGTCCCCTCCTCTTCTAACTTTTTAGGAGAGTTTGAAGAAGGTTGCTGCCAATTCTTTTTGAAATTTTTGATAGAATTCACCAGCAAAGCCATGTGGTTCTGGGATTTTCTTTGTTAGCAGTTTCTTGATTACTATTTGAATATCTACCTTTTAAAGGTCTGTTCAGATTTTCCATTTTTTCTTGAACCATTTTGGTGGATCGTGTCTTTTTAAGAATTTGTCCATTCCATCTAGGTTGTCTAATTTGTTGACAAATATTTGTTCAAAGTATTCTCTTATAATCCTTTTTATTTATGTAAGATCAGCAGTAATGCCCCCTCTTTTATTTTAATTTCTAATTCTAGCAATTTGAGTCTTTTTTTTTCTTTTTGTTAATCTACTTAAGGTTTGTAAATTTTGTTGAGCTGTTTTTTCCAAGAACTAAGTTTTAATTTTATTGATTTTCTCTATTGTTTCCTACTATCTATTTTATTTATCTCCAGTCTAATCTATATTATTTCATTCTTTCTGCTTGGTTTGGTTTAGTTTGCTCTATTATTCTCTAGTTCCTTAAGTTGGAAAGTTAGATTATTCATTTGATATCTTTCTTTCTTTTAGTTTAAGTGCTTGCCACTATAAATTTCGCTATGAACACAGCTTTCACTGTGTCCCTTAAGTTTTGGAATGTTATGTTTTCATTTTCATGCATCTCAAAGTATTTTCTAATTTCCCTTTTGCTTTCTTTTTTGACTCACTGGTTGGTCAAGATGTGGTGTTTAATTTCCACATATTTTTGAATTTTACTGATTTCTTCTTGTCATTATTTTCTAATCTCACTCTTTTGTGGTCAGAGAAGATACTAGAAAACAGTGAATGAATAAATAAGATGATTTATCAGCAGTGGCCATTCATTATTTTGCTTTTAGGAACCTGGAAGAAATTGTCTTCTTTAAGTTTCAAATGTTCCAGTAATTCTAGTTGTTTCTTAGCTTCCTCAATATCACCTTAAATTGCTGAAATAAGTGACTCTAAAGAATCAAAGTTCTTTTCTGGTCTGATGTAGCCAACAATGGCCACATTGAGCATTTCCCCATAGAAGTCCTCTTTGAAGGTATGTATAATGTGAGTTTCCATGGACTTTTTCGTATTCTTGTAGTATGGGTTCCATCCTATGCTTACCACCATCTTATGGACCTCTCCACTTCCAACACTGGCCCAACCATAATAAATGCCGGTGGATGTATCAGCTGGAAGATTATCTACTACTTCCTCAGGAAAGTTAGCAGGGGGATGCCCAGCTGCTTGGAGCCGTGACCGAAGCCCCGCACCACCTGGCCACGGCAGAAGTAGGGCAGGTGTCTCATGACGCCACCCGTTTGCACCGCAGGGTCTGGGCCAGTCTGTGCTTCCAGCGGAGTCGCCATCTAGGCGGTACCCGGACACTCCTGGACCAACTGGAGGGCACATGAGGGAGTTCGGCTGGTCTACCCGCTGCACAACCAGCCGGTTGCTATCCTTTCCTTCTAATAGTCACATTACGCATACATTGGTACTCTTGATGGTGTCATATAGGTCTCTTAGTCCTAGTCATTTGTTCTCATTTTTTTTGTTTGTTTTCACCCCTCAAATTGGAAAGTGTTAATAAACCCAAATTCGCATATGCTGGTCCTTTCTTCTCTCTGCTCAAATCTTTTGTTGAACTCCTAGATGTCAATTATTGTACTTTTCAATTCCAAAATTTCTATTCGGTCTCTTCCTATAATTTCTACCTGTTTATTGATATTATCTATTTGTTGAGACATTAGTCTCATAATTTATTTTAGTTCTTTGTAAATGTTTCCTTTAGCTCTTTGAGTATATTTAAAATTGTTGATTTAATGTCTTTTTCTTGGAAGCCCAATGACTGGATTTCCTTGGAAACAGTTTTATTAATTGCTTTTTCACCTATGCATGCCCATGCTTTTTTTGTTACTTCATATGCCTTATAATTTTTTGTTTGAAAATTGGACATTTTGAATATTATAATGTGATAGGTCTGGAAATTAGATTTGCCACCTCCCCATGGTTTGTTGCAGATGCTTGCTGTAGTAGTTGTTGTTTGTTTAGTGACTTTCTGAACTAATTTTTCAAACTCTGTGATCTATGTCTCGTGTGGCTAATGGGGTGTGTGTTACATTAGCTTGGTTGTCAGCGAGTAATATGACAGAGATTTCCTTAAAAAAAAAAGAAAATCTCCCAGACTTGATGATTGGCTTAGTATGTGTATTGAGACATGGCTCCAATACTCAAGCAGTTTATAACCCTGCCTTAGCCTTCAATTCCTGCTTGTGTAGAGCCTGAGTTCTGAGTTATGTGAGTTAAAGGCAAGCCCTTTGAGCAGTCCTTTAGGGAACTACCAGAAAGGTAAAACATATAACCACTTTTATTTGAGAATGAGGCCACATGTTCTTTCTGGTAGTAGGAACAAGAACCATGGGCATGGGCTTTTGTCTTACCTGGGGAGTGGAGGATGGTACCAGGGTAAGTTAAAATGTCACAAACTTCTCTTATCAAGACTTAACTATTATTTCTTAATTAACATTCACCATGGTTTTTTTTTTTTTTTTGTAATTTTATTGAGATATATTCATATAATATAAATCATCCAAAGTGTACAATCAATTATTCACAGCACCATCATACAGATGTGCATTCATCACCACAATCAATTTTTGAATATTTTCATTAATCCACAAAAAAACAACAAATTAAAATAAAAGTAAAAAAAGAACACCCAAAACATCCCACCCCCCTCCACACCCTCCCCATTTCATTTAATTTTTGCCCCCATTTTTCTACTCATCTGTCCATACACTGGATAAGGGGAGTATGAGCCACAAGGTTTTCACAATCACATGGTCACACCATATAAGCTATATAGTTATACAATCATCTTCAAGAGCCAAGGCTTCTGGACTGCAGTTCAACAGTTTCAGGTATTCCCTTCTATCTATTCTAATACACTAAAAACTAAAAAGAGATATCTATATAATGCATAAGAATAACCCCCAGAATGACCTCTTGACTCCATTTGAAATCTCTCAGCCACCTAAACTTTATTTTGTTTCATTTCTCTGTCCCTTTTTGGTCCAAGAAGGCTTTCTTAATCCCACAATGCTGAGTCCAGGCTCATCTCTGGGAGTCATGTCCACATTGCCAGGGAGCTTTACACCCCTGGGAGTCAGGGTCCACCTAGGGACACCTCCTGAGTTGGCTTAGAGAAAGATGCCACATCTGAGCAACAAAAGAGGTTCTCTGGGGGTGACTCTTAGGGAAATTATAAGTAAGCATAGCATCTCCTTTGCAATAACAAGCTTCATAAGGACAAGCCCCCAAATCAAGGGCTCAGCCTACTACACTGGTAATCACCAATGCTTGTGAGAATGTAAGGAATTCCCCAGGAGGGGAAGTTTAATATTTCCACATTTTCCCCCAGGCCCTCAAGGGGGCTTTACAAATACATTTTATTCTGTGCCCAAATTACTCTGTGATGTACAGGATTTCACACTAGCATGTTCAAACCAACAATATCTCACCCCCTATTCAGGATTCCATGTAATTATTGTGTATGCATAAACTGACCATACTTGTTAAATTATATAGTATACTACAAAAAATATAGATTTTGCACCAAATAAGCATCACTTCCTTTGGTTTCACTTAAAGTTGAAGTTTTAAAACATAGTCAATATCATCCTTTACCCTTTAGTCTGATTTACCTTCATCTTAACCAAAAACATTTTGTTCATATCTCTAATTGAAGTCTGATCTCTTTTTGAGCTTCTTTAGCAGTTGCTGTATGGGGTAATGCTGACATTCATAGCCACTGAACTCTGGCTCTGAGTCTCAGTTGTCACACATATACCCGAAGTTCCAGGGATTGACAAGGTTATATACAAACAGCTTAGTTCCTCAGAGTTTAGAGCTAACCATCGCAACTCATGAATAGATATGACTGTTGTAAGAGCTTACAATCTAGAAACCTTTACAATAAACCATTTCCTGATAACCTGTGCTCTCAGATTCAATTCTCAGGATTTGCATATTATAGTCAGTCCATATTATTGAGGCATTTTAATGTTTGTCTTTTCATTTCTGGCTTATTTCACTCAATCTACTGTCCTCAAGGTCCATTCACCCAGTTGCATGCCTCACAACTTCATTCCTTCTTGCAGCTCTCAATATTCCATTGTATGTATATACCCACAGTTACCAATCTGTTTATCAGTTGATATACCCTTAGGTCACCCCCAGCCATTGAAAATCATGAAAACTGCCACCATAAACACCCATGTGCAAATGTCCATTCAAGCCCCTGCTCTCAGATCTTCTGTGTAGATACCCAATCAAGGGAGTGCAGGACCATATGGCAACCCCATACTTAGCTTCCTGTGGAACCACCACACTCCCCTCCAGATGGGCTGCACCATTCTATTTCCCCGCCAACAGTGAATAGGTACATCCCTCTCTCCACATTTTCTCCACCACTTGTATTCTTCTGGTTATTTCAAGCTTTTAAGTGGATTTCAGAGTCCCCAAAATTGATCCTGACACTTTTTGCCACCGTAGTCACTGACTTTGTTAGGGACTGACTTTTGGTGTTCTCTACTACCCTATTTGCTGATGTCTCAGTGAACTTTCTATTGTTGTAATTAAAGGAAGTCCTGAGTGAAAGAATCATTTCAGGGCTTTTTAAAGAGGAAGACCTGAACCAGACTGTTGACAAGATTCAATTGCATGGAATGAATAAACTAGACAAGGATACTCCTGAGAAGAGAATGCCTCTACAGGATTTGTTTCTGTTTAGAAGCACTTCACTTCATACTGCTTCCCTCTTCCACTCAAATTGTGAAAATCAAGTATATGACTTTTATTTGCCAACTAATATGCTAATAAATATACTAATAAAGAAAAGAGCGATTGTATGTTTGCCATAATTTTGAGCAACTTATGAATTTACTTTAATGTGTGTATCTGATGGGAATGTTTGACCCGAGATACTTCAATGTGCTCAATTATTTTCATAGAGAGCCTTACAAATGCATCATGAACTCATGCATCATTAAATCTATAACAAGTGATAAAAACCACCAAATTTTAAAGTTTAAATTCTTTATTTTCCTTTAATTTATGTGATAAATTATTCATTGTAAATGGATATTTGGGGTACTAAGTGCTAATTAGGAGACTCACGGATTGTTCCTCTATTAGTTGATTAGCAGTAATAGAACTATATTTGAATGATGCAAATCTAATGGTTTAATTTCACTAATGTGGTTAAAATAATAAATGCACAAAGTCAAAGAACAAAAGAAAGTTTGCCTCTAATAGTGGACATTATTTCACTGGCAGAAGGGGCGTTCTGTACTTGAACCCATTTGTTTCTTTGAGTGATAAAACCATTGTGTTAGGGTAGGTAATAGATTTGGTCTCATTTCTGACTATAGAGGCCCAAACTGCTAGATCCTCTTTCTTTCTACTCTCTGGAAGCTAAGGTTAAGACATGTCACACGTTTTCTTTGTTGTTATTTTTGGGGGGGGGGGGGGTGTATGCTCTGACTAAGGTTTTATATCTTGAGTAAGTTTGGTTTGCAGAATTCAAAAGATGTCCTTCTGGTTGTTTAATCAAAAACTAATCTAGTTATTACTGCAAAGGGACTTTGCGGATGGAATTAAAGTTACTGATCAGCTGACTTCAATATACAGAGATTATCCAGGGTTATCTTAATGTCTCAGTATAATCACATGAGTCATTAAAAACAGAAGATGAAGGCAGAAAAGTCATAGAGATGAGGTGGAAGGTGAAAAAGAGGAACAGAGGAAAGATAAGCTATAAGGAGATGTCAGAGAGACTTTAAGAACAAGAAGGACTTGACCTACCACTGATGGCTTTGTTGATGGAGGAAGGAGGCTTTGAGATCCCGAATGGGGTGGCCTCTAGAAGCTAAACTGGCCTTACCAACAGCCAACAAGGAAATGGGGATCTCAGTCCAACAACCAAATGGTAATGAATTCTGCAAACTAACTCAACGAGCTTGGAAGCAGAATCGTTTTCCAAACCTCCAGAAAGGAATGCAACACCGCTGGGCTCTCTGTTTCTGTCTTTTAAAACTCAGAACAGAGAACCAATTCAGCCATTCTGTGTCTGGACTTTTGACCTACAAAACTGTGAGGTAATAAATCTGTTATGTTTTCAAACTGCTGTATTTGTGGTAATTTGTTATAATAAGCAATAAAAAAACTAAACAGAAAGCAATTTTAAAACATAGAGACCATTTAGAAAATGTTCATGGTGGAGACAAAGGTATTGAAAGTGGTGATGGCATCAAGAAACTGGTGGCAGCAGTGTCTGGCAGTGGTGCCCATTCTATACCATTTCTAGGGTGTAACTTTATATCTATACCTGCTACATAACTGCCTTTGATCCCTGACCATTTTCTATTACTAGTTTTGCCAAAAACTCTTCTAGTACCCCAAAAATATTCCAAGAAATTTCTATTCTGCTTAAATCAGAAAGAGTGTGTTTCTGTTACTTGCAGTCAAGAACTCTGAACTTTTATCGATATTAGAAATAGACATGGGTTGCAAGGAATAGAACCCATGGTTCCTACAGGTACGTGGGGTGGCTTATCTAAACTGTTTGGGGCTAAAATAGCCATCTTGCTTGGGAATTTGGCAGCCCATGGCATGTAATGGAATACCACTAATGGTGACCTAATGTAAGGTACATTCTTAAAACAAGTTTTCAATTGACCAACTTGCCTCTGTCATGAATGAGAGACAGGAGGAAGTCAATGATAGCAATATGGGTGGCTATTGAAAGAGGATAGAATGTTAAATCCTTTGTTTAAGGAACCAACCCAAACCAGTGACTTTCTTGATCTAGCTTACAGAATTTCATCTCATGCTTCCTTAGACTGGAAGTAGGCAAAGTATAAACTTAATGTTTTACCTACAGGGCAGTATATTACATTATCAACTGAATTTAAAGCTTTCCAGATATTTTATATAAAAGTTAGAAAAATGATTTGGAAATACTAGAACCCTAAGAAGAATTTAAATGAGGATATACGGAAGGATACAGAGTTCTCAAACATTTCTTGGAACCCAGAACAACTTTTTCATCCCTTGTTTGATCTCATGCTGACATAGAGATAGGGTAGCCATAACCTAAATGTAGCACTTGATTTCAAGGACACTGAATTATAATGTGAATTAAATTCACATCTTCACCAGATCTGTTAGGTCAAAGATAGAACAATGATAGACAAAGAATAGAATTTAAATCAGAATATGTGGGGGGAAGGGGTTCAGAGGTCTTGCACCTCTCTTGGAAGCCAGAACAGCCCCTCTTTTACTCTTGCCTGAAGGAATTTTAAGTAATTCTCTTGTCAAAGTTATCAACCACAAAAGCAGATCATTATTCTTAGCCACCCATTCTGAACCTCTATAATCCCTCCTTGCCTCTCAAGCTAGCATTATATTGTAAAGTACTCCTAGAGAAAATTACAAAGTCAAACCTTTAAGAAAATGCTTCCATATTAAAAACATATATATATATATGGTTTTACTAATTCATATAGACCAAAATCTGGGAAATATATGTAGGAATAGATCTAAGTTTGTTTGTAAAATGAGGAATATCATTGCTTTTGATTTGGTTGAATTAATTGATATGGTTTCAATATGCTAGCTGGATCTCCTGGGAGTGACTTTAATTGTTTAGTTGGATGGTTGCCTAAAATATGAGACCTGGGACTCAAAGGTGATCTGTACTTAAAAGGAAGAAAAGAGTTCAAGTATCAGAAAAGCCTTGGTATAATGCAGAGAGAAAGCTCCAAAGACTTTGGGGTTAGAAGGTTGGAGTTCATTTAGCATGTGTTACTTCAAATCATTTCCTAAACATAAACACATCCCCTTAAAGACACCAAAAGGCATCCCATTACCAAGACCTTGAGAAAAATATTACAAGGGGAACACCAATATCTGTGAAACATGCATGTTGGTAATCCTTTTAGATAAAAGATGTTTGTGAGAGACTGCATTGAAGTAGGTTCCTAGTTTCAATGAGTTAGAGTATTGCAGAGAAGCAGAAGCCAAGTGGTTGCACTTGATTTTCAGAATCAAAAGCCCAGCATAGTAAACATACTTTTGGGGATCTTAGTTCCTGGCTAATGATCATAAGATGTCCCGGGACAAAGCAGATTCAGAATTGCTCCAAGTTTCTTACATGATATACACAATTAGGATGGGGTGGGTGGCTTCATGCTGGTGAACTTAGCTCAGACATGAGAAGTCATTTATTATCCTAAAGCTGATCCCAAAACCTGAGTCAGTTCTTAGATCCAGCCTCCCTCCCCCACCCCAGAATGAAATGGAGGCAGATAGCATTGTTATTTGACACTGTAAGTACATTAAAAGTCTGTACCAGTTATCCAAGTATATCTCAACAGAATCTGGAGCCCTTTACTACTGGGTAAAGGGAAATATCCAGATCTTTTGTGGATTAGTGGATCCTAACTCAATGCTAACTCTATTGCTCCAAATCCCAAAATATCCCTGTAGTTCATCAGTTAGTGGTGGCTTGTAAGTGTCAGATAATAAAGGAATATTTGGTTCAATGGACCCCAAAACCATTCTGTGTTTCTGGCTCCTGTTCTTAATTATGTAGTGAATATTTGAAATCCAATTCTATATTCACACACACACACACACACACACACACACACACACACACACATGCACACACTGCTCTGGCAAAATCTCCACTTGTTTTTGTGACCCTTTAAGTAAAGGGTACCATTATGTCCCCTGGTACTTATCATCCTTAATGAAATAATAAATTAAAAGCAATACCCCAATCCCCACGGGAAATCTGTTCCTCCAGAGAGAGATGAGTGCTGCCATCAAAGATCTGAGAAAAGCTGGAGTGGCAATTCCTAACATAACTCCACTTATCTCTCCAATTGGGGAAGTGCAGAAAATGAAGGACCCTGCAGAATAAGACTGAATTATCTTAAAATGAAATAGATTTGACTCCAACTGTTCTGTATGTGATTCAACTGCTGGAGAAACCGAGCACACTGCCTGGCACCAGTACTGTGTCTACAGATCTTGGGAATGTTTCTCCTCTGTATCCCAATAAACAGAACTTATCGGCGGACATTTGCCTGAATAATTAGGGGCAACAGTATGCCCTCTCCATCTTGCATCATTGTTTCAACTGTGTCCAAATTAATTTTCAGGACCCTTGACTGTCTCTTCATTCCAAAGGACATTTTTCTGGTTAACTATGTGGATAATATTCATATTGATAAGACCTGAAGAGAAAGCATTAGCAGGCATCTTAAATTAGCAGGCATCAAAAATACAAGGGCTTACCACCTCATTGAATTTTCTAGTGATCCACTGAGCTGTAATATTTTAAGATTTATCCTTTAAAGTGAAGGTTAATGTTTTTTGTGTCTCCTCACACCAAGGGACAAAATGCTTGGTGGGACTTTTGTATTTTTAGAGGCAATATATGCCACACATGGGTGTTTTACTCTCTCCCATTTATGGGAGAAAAATTCTTCCTTGGTGATCTAATCTTCAGGGTAAATATCTCTGTCCCTTTGCCTTTATTAATCTAGCAGTTCCAATGCTGCTTGACATTTTTATGGCTATTTAAGATAAAGCTCTAGTTTTTGGAGCTGTATTAGTTAAGATTCTCTAGGGAAACAGAATCAACAAGAGACGTCTGTAAATACAAGATTTTATAGAAGTGTCTCACACAACTGTGGGGATGCACAAGTCCAAATTCCATAGGGCAGACAGAGAACTGGCAACTCCAATGAAGGTGTTGATGAACTTCTTAGGAGATGCTTCACTGGCTAGCTGAAGAAGTGGAGATCCTCTCTCTCTCTTCCTTAAAAGTCTTCAACTGATGTTGATGAAATCAGTCACAGGTGCAGTCAATTGACTGACGATTTAATTAACCAGCCACAAATGTCCTTCCAGTAAAGGTTAGGACACTGCTTTCCTGATCTGGACACCATCACCTGGCCAAGTTGACACATGAACCTTAACCATCACAGGAGCAAAGTTACGTTTTTGAACTAATAAATATGCCATTTCTAAGAAATAGTTTTGTTTTGCTTTTAAATTTCTGGTCATGAGACAACAAGTGGTCATGTGACATGAGTTGCTCTTCCTATTATGAAGTGGGTTTTGTATTATTCTCTTATTCATTTAAGTGGGGATTCCAACTACCCTCCATCATCAAACAGAAGTGGTTTATACAGGACTGGGGCCAAGCAGGTCCTAAGGACAAAGGTAAGTAGCATCCTAGCTCTCCTATTTCTTCTTGGGAAAGCTGTATGTATGAACTTGCTGTGAGCAAGGTTTACTGATGACTGCATGATATTCCAGAACGGACATTGGTGTCTTGTTGCTTTCCTTCCCAGCAAAGTGAATCTAGACAGAGAGGGAGCTTAAAATCAGGTTATATATTATGTACAAATTCATGGTCATAGATAATGGTTTGTCTGTGTGGTTATGAGAGTGGAGGAGCAAGTTTAAAAACTTTAACAAGGGAGTTTAGGAAGGAGTCATGTGCCTTTAAGAAGCACAGACAGATTTTGGGGGCATGTTAACTAAAAGTCACACCTACTGTAGAGAAGGCTCTTAATAACCATGTGTGGTTTCTGGAAATAGCCTTCCCTAGTGCTATTAGTTAACTAATTCAGGTGGCTATGGAACAAGGTTATATGATCAAGATGGGCTTAAAAATACAGACTTCTCCTTTAACAAGACTGTCTAGTCTACTTCCAATAATGGGTGTTAAATTAACCAGCCACCATAATTGACATTAACATCCAGATACATGTATTACACACTAAAAGGACTAGCCTGGTGTCTGATAGGAGGATAATTATATTGAAACCTTTCCAAGATAGAGGGTGCAACTGGAGTAGTTAATATGGATTTGGGTTTGCTGTCACCGCCCGTCAAGCATCTGCAAAGAGCAGTATTAGGGTTCTCACTGAATGCTCTAGATATGATTACAGATTTACAAATAACATTGTTTCTAACCAAGGACAGCTGTTTAGAGGGAAAGAGTAAGGCAAAGGATTGCTATACGTTCATTCATTAGCTTTAACTTATTTGCCATAACCCAGAAGTATCTCACATTATAGAATGTTTGAACAGCATACTAAAATCTCAGTTGCAGTGCTACTTTTAAAGTTTTTGCTTCATGTTCCTATAATTTCTGGATCTGATGGTTTGGAGGTATTTAGTTTGCAAGGAAGGAATGTTTCCACCAGGGCACACACCAATATTTCCATTGAATTGGAAGCTAATAATGTCACATGGCCAGTTTCAGCTTCTTAGAGTTTACTGGTGTGATTGATGCTGACTGTGAAGGAGAAATAGGGTTACTACTTTACAATGGAGCAGGAACACCATTGTAAAGTAAAATCCATTGAGCTCCCCCCCTTAAAATGGGGAGGACTTCCGTAGTCTTTCAGGGGACCTTCGAATCCTATCATTTTTGGTAGTAAATGTCAATAAAAGAATTAAAAATTGGGAAGATTGCCAAAGACTTGGATGCAACAATAATAAATGTTCGGTAAGGATAACAGCAATCTGATCTGGTCATCTGGAGTGCTGGTTGAAGACAGGATATGTGAAATGGGCAATGATGGAGAGAAGTCATAAAAAGCAGCTATCTTTCATATGCAGTTATGGAAATGATTGTGGTAATTTCCATACATGTCTGATTTTTCTGCGTGATGATTACATTTTATATCTTACTTTCCAATTTACTTTCATTATCCTCAACATAACATTGTATTTGGGGTATACTCCTTAACATTTGGTGACTGTGGAGGGGAGGCGGACATCACCCACTGATTCTGGACTTAGAGCTGAATAAATTAACAGATGAGGCTTTGGGTTGTCTCCATTTGGGAGAGTGAGTATGTTTATTGGTGCTTAATTGCATGATGTCCTTAGTACCCATTTCTTACCCCCCTTCCCCTTTCTGGAAATATAAATTCAGGAAGAAATATTTATACAGATGACAGACTATAGCAGCCCTTTTTCATTCTCTTGGCTACTCAGCACCTGAATGCCCATAATCGTTTGGGTGAGTCTCTCACTGTGTCAGTTTTCATGGAACTCTATTTCAGAAAGGACCATATCTTCTCTCTTCTCAACTCCCTGTTAGCCAGAATGGGGTATCTGTCCTAGGCTCAGCTAACTGGGATTTTATGTTGAAGAAGTGATCCTAAGATGCAGAGGCATTTCAGAAAACCTTTAATTTGGTTTTAGAAGTGTTGAGACCAGTGGTGGGTGTGTTGCAGTTCCAGAAGCTGAGCTACCAGAGGTTTCAGGGGCAGAGGACTCTAAGTAGTGTCCTTCCCGAGGTGAGTCCTTGGCTACATTTAGCTACCACACTGTGCCCTTTATGCCTGCCCATTTTCCAATCTTCTTGCTGTGCATACCTTGAGCTCTCTGAATTCCGTTCTGGTCAGGTTAAAAAGAATTGGTTTCTCTTGCCTCCAACCCTAGCTAATATAACAATGCTACTTATATTTTGCTAGTCTACATTATGTTTCAATTTTAAATCTCCTCAAACTTTTATGAACTAGGTACAATAATAATTATATATATATATATATATATATATATATATATATATATATATATGGCAAGTTGTTGCTAAATCATAACATTTTCTCATTTTTCTTTCCATTCTTTAATCTGACATCCACTATTGGTATTCATGAGAAAGTAAATGGCAAGACCATATTTTCGCTGTAACAGCATTCTCCCCCTGAATGATGAGCCACTGCTTATTTTATTTCAACAAGTATAAAACTTTCATTTTTATCTTTCATGGCTAAATTCCTGCTGTTGATCGCAAAGCACGTCTCTGCACATGACATTATTTTAAGCATGATGTAGACTGAATAAACAGACTCAGGGATCTCTTCTCTAAGAGGGCTTGCAATCCAAGAGACCCAGAATGATTATAAATAAACACAAACATTCATAGACTAGAACAGGCATGGGGGAAATTAATATTTTTTATCTATTTATTTGATATGGAGTACAATGGTTTGGTGTCAGGAGAAAGGTTTTGGAAAGAAATAATATTTTTTTATAAGAAAGGAACATGGAGATTTTGAGAGCTTTTTTCAGATAGTGTAATTATTCAACTTGGTTGGTAAACTTTACAAATTCAAAATGAGTTCTTCCTCTATTCATTAAGATAGCATCAAGAATGCTTGGCATAGACAGCCTGTGTCTGTACAGGACAATGTGCAATGTCTGACTGCTAATAAGTCCCTCACGAAGTTGAGTCTTCTGTCTTTATGACATTTGAGCTCCTGGCACACTAATTTTATCTGACACAATGAGTCAGATCCTCCGGATGTGTCTTCATATTGAACAGTTTCATATAAATAGTTGGTCTTTGTTCCTTTTAAGACAGTATCCTAGAAGTAGCTTTTAGGCATATAAGGACAAAAAAAAACTGCATTTATCTCCACGTTATTTAACAGATACTGCTTGAGTTCTGAATAATTAAACAATGTTTGATCCTAGGAAATGTTTAGCAATTGGATGTATTGCACCTGCAATTAAGACTTCAGAGGAAAGTTGAAATATTATCATTAAAATTCTGTGTAAAATTCAACCAAGGTCAAAAATGATTGACATTACTCCTGCTGAATCCCAATGAAAAAATCAACTGGTCTTTTAAAAAATAACTAAAGTAAATGTGGCAAGCACTTTTCATTGCCTACCAACATCCACTCTCCTCATCCCTACCCTTCTTCCTGATAACCTTCTCCTTCAAGGTGTATTGGGATCTTCTCCAAGCCCAAGGGAGGAAACCTGATTGACTAAGTTAACCATGGTGATTCTAAGACCCTGATGCCAATAATTGGTTCAGAAATGGGCTTCTAACACAACACTGACCAAGGAGAAATAAGTGAAAATTCTGAGGTTTCTATTGAAGAAACTTTCTCTATTTTACTGCCTTTGGAAGTTTGTGTGAGAATATGATGCTTGGAATCGCAACAGCCAAGAAAGATAAGTCATGAGAGCAAAGGCCAATATGCCATGGTTTGCAGAGCAGGAAGACATAAGGTTCCTCGTTCATGGATTACATCATTGAGCCAATGAATTTTCCCTGGAGCTCTCTGCCCCTGGACAAATTATTATGTGACATAATGAAAGTCATTATCATGTAAGTCGCATATAGTTAGGGTTTCTGTACCTGTAGCTAAAAATTCAGAAAAGCACCTAACTGATTTAGTAAGCACCTTAATTTGCAAAAGAAAACTCTAAAATTGCTATTCCAGTGCATGTAGAGTAGAGTAACACAGTTATAAGGATACCATTGATTACATTCTATTAGGGAAGTAAGTTCTTTACAAACTTGAGTACTTTATCATTTGTATGTTGTTATACCTTTGCTGAGAATCTCTAAGAGCAAGCTGGGGTGAATAAGGGAATTCTGCATCATGGTCTAGTCTTCCATTGATGGAGATGGCTTAGGTACTGTCATCAGAATTATCATCTTCATTGATATCTGTTCTACTGCTAATCACTGAAGCTCTCTGGACCTCAGTTTTCTTATAAACAAGATGAAGCAATTGCATAGATTGGCTTCTAAAAATTTATTCCAACTCTTAAGTTCTATCTAGGTTTATTTATTTTAAAACTAGAATATGTTTCTTGTAAGAATTAATTACAGAAGTTTAGAATCCTGGAAAACTTTTTGCACTGATCTCCTTATCTTTAAATGAAGAGAAAGATTATGTACTTTGACACAAGCATTGCCCTAGGCACTAGGAATACAATGCTGAACAATACAGACGTGATACATGATCTCAATGATAATGATCGATGGAAGAGAAAAATTAAAATAATTATGAATATGATAGGAAGGGAGTTCAATGTGATCTAGAGGTTGAGGAATATATTCCAAAGTTAATGAACTTAAACCTAGGGCTTGAGGCATATGTAGGACTTACCCAGTTGACAGTTGGGGGTTTAGAGATGGGAGAAGCGAGGGTGAACATGCAGAGTTGAGTGAAAGTTGGATACCTTCAAACAAGGAAAGAATTCAATGGAGTTGGGGCAGTGGGGAGACATGTGTAAGGTGAGGCTGGAGCTGTAAGGAAGGCAGAGGTGATCTTAGAGCACTGTTCAGCATTATAGACTTCTTTACAAGGGCAATAATCATTGTGTTTTGCAGTATGACAGGCAAAGTTGGAGCAATCCATGCTTTTGTCTCTCTATAAATACCTCTACTCCTCTATCATCCTGAACATGACTCAACAACTCTTTGAGAATAACCTTTATACCTTTGTGAATGTTGCACTGCTAGGACCTCCACTTTTAGTGCTAGGTGACTTTGCATATGAGATTCACGAGTTAAGCAGAACACATCAAAGTAGAATGAATAATAATGGGTTAGGAATGGTAGGATGGTCAAAGAAATATTGTCTAGGCTATTGAGTGCCCATAAACCCTTCCTTAATGTGGTAGCGATTAGGCAACCAGATGGAACCAGCAGAGTCAATTCTAGGAAGAGGCAGTATAATGCTGTAAGGGATTTTAACACACTGGAAGGCAACCAAAGTGTATAAATATCTAGTCACACCCATATAAGATAGTTATTGCCTGACCTAAGGATTGGAATCAATGTAATCAATAAGGAAACTCAAACATTACCTTACACTAGTTGTGTTGACTTATTTGCATCACATATAAGCCCTCACTGAATTTGAATATAGTTCTTATCTATTTGAAACAAAAGACTGACTAATATATGGATAAAATAGAAATTTTCTCATTTTTTAGTATTCAGACAGCATGATCTATTAAGTTTCCAAGCTTCTTTACTTGTTTAATGATAGTTTCCCTATTTAATTAATCTCTATTTTAGAGATTTTTTTCATGTTATTTTTACCTTGAAATTTCCTTTAAAGATTCTAGATATTGGTCATTGATACTGCTTTTCCGATTTTTTTTTTCTTCAGTTCTGAGTTCATTTTTACTAACTTCTTTCAGCCTGAGGCTTTTACTGTCTGGTCAATTGTTTCCACCCCAATGAAGGTAGAACAAGATGACGTATCATTCTTAATATAAAGCACATATGACTTAAGTCTTGTGATTCATCTGTTCTCATCTGACCGATGAAATATGGAGGATACCATGTAAGTAGTGTATTTTGATGAATATCGGTTGTCTGGTGTGTATTCTAACATTTGTATATTTCACACCAGGGGCATCTGTATTTTTCAAGGAAAAAAAACTGGAAAGCATGGCAATTTTTTAAGTTGTAAAAACTGGTAAAAAGAATACATGTTACATTCCTAAATACAATGTAAAAAGTTTACTCTTCTAACTGTAATGTATTTAGATCCATTTTAAAAAACCAGCAGGATAGAAGATAGAACTGGAAAACAAAAAATCTGTCAAAGCATTGGAAAGCCACCAAGGCAGCCAGGAAGTGAAGGGCTGCAATTCTGGAGAAAAGCGAAGCACATAGATGTAAGCTTGATGTTCCGGGTTACTTTTCCACTCAAGTTATTTTTGTCAGTCTTACAGGGTTAGGGAGACAAAATCTTGGAGCTTCACACACCTAAAACAGCAAGTACTTGAGGGGCCAACATCCCAGAGGGATTAAGTGTTTTTAGGGCAGCTCCATAGTCTTTCCCACATTCCCCATCAAAGACCGCCCTGCACTTCACATCCTCCTCAAGCTGATATTCTTGAATAGGAGGACTAAGCTCTGAAAGAGAGCACAAGCCAACACAGAGCCAATTTGTATAGACTGTGAAAGGGTTTTTTTGTTTGTTTGGTTGGTTTTTAGTTTTTCGTTTTGCATTTTTTAGTGTGTGTGTGTGTGTGTTTGCTTCTGGCACCACTAGGTAGATGCACACTTAAGGACCAGACAGCTCAGGGACTAAATACCACAGTTAACACTTTAAATACTAAAATGGTGCTCAGTGTTCAGCAAAAGATTACAAGGCAAACAAAGAAACTGGGCATGATGGTCCATCCAAAGGAGCACAATAAAAAATACAGAAATTACCAACTTAGAAGACCAGACTTTGGGTCTAGTGGAGAAAAATTATTCTCAATATGCTCAAGGGGATAAAGGAAAACATAGAGAAAGAACTAAAGGATATAAGAAAACAATGAATGAGCACTATGAGGATGTTAATAAAGAGAGAAACATTTAAAAGTAAGCCAAGAGAAACATGAGAATTTAAAATCATAGTAACTGATAAAAATTCCCAAGAGGGTTTCAACAGCAAATAGGAACAGGCAGAGGAAAGAATCAGTGAATCAAAGACAAGACAATTGAATTGATTCTGGCTAAGGAGTAGAAAGAAAAAGAGTAAAAGTAGTGAACAGAATCTCATAAAAAACCTGTGGGACACTATGAAGTGTAGCAATATAAACATCATGGGAGTCTCAGAAGGAGAAGAAAAGAAAGGATCAGAAGGAATATTCAAAAAATAATGGCAGAAAACTTGCCACATTAAATGAAAGACATGAATATGCACATTCAAGAAGCCCAACAAACCCCAAATAGGACAAGTCCATAAAGAACCACACCTTAACACACAGTAGTCAAACTGCTGACTTCTGATGACAAGGAGAAATTTCTTAAAACTGCAAGAGAAAAACAATGTGCTATGTACAAAGGAGTCCCAATAATATTTCTCATCAGAAATCAGGGAGGCAAGAAAGAAGTGGGATTAAATATTTAAAACAACAAAGAAACAATTTTCAACCAAGAATTTTATATCTGGTGAGACTGTCTCTCAAAGATGAGGGAAAGATAGAGAAATTCTCAGATAAACCCAAGCTGAGGGAGTTTATCACCACTGGTTCTGCCCTACAAGCAAAGGAAGATCTTTAGACAGAAAGGAAAGGACGCTACAGTGGACCAAAGTAGCAAAAAGAAATAAATAACTCTGATAAAAGTAACCATAGGGGTGATTATAAATGCCAGTACTATTGTGCTTTTTTATGTTTTTACTTTTTTCTTGTTGTTAATTTTATTTGTTCCTTATTACTTGTTTAACTTTTTACTTGTTACAGGCTCTAAAATGCCAACGCATAAAAGTAATAATAAATACATGGTTTGGACATACAATGTACAAAGATAAATAAAAACTTACAGGGGACAAAGAAGGTCACTATATACTAATAAAAGGGTCAATTCAAAAAGAGGACATAATTGTAAATAAGCTCTAAAACTAGCGTTCCAAAATATATGCAGCAAATAGAACAGAAAAATAGACAATTCTATGTTAATAGTAGGAGACTTCAATACACCACTTTCAATAATGGATCGAACATCTGGACAGAGGATCAATCAGGAAATAGAAGACTTGAACAATCCTATAAACTAACTAGACCTAACAGACATATATAGATCACTTCACCCAAGAGCAACAGAATGTGCATTCTTCTCTTGTATACATGGATCATTCCTCAGGAGAGACCACATAGATACGCTGCAACTAAGTGTCTTTAACTTAGATTTGCCTAGAAGCTTGTGGGCCCAGGGACCCCTTCCCTCCATAGTGATGTTACATAGCCGCCTACTTGACCAGGACAAAACAAATCATCAGACCTCCCAAGGGGAGGAAAAATTGTATTGTAAACAAAGTATTGAAACTCCCCTCCCCTGATCACTGTTGATAACAATCTCCACATCCATGTGTCACAAGACCCTGCCAAAACTCTGCTCTCACCACCCTTTTGTCCTAACCCTTATAAACCAACCCTGGCACCCCCAGATTTTGCGGTGCACTAACTTCCATCTTTCCCTGCCTGCTACCACCATGGACAAATCATCTCCTGTATGTAAGTCCTATTAAACTCTTGTCTAACTCGTACCTGGCATGTTCTTCAGTCTGGGGGCTAAGATGGCTTTTGACAAAGCTCTTTTAGTACTATTATTGAATATGTGCTTTAAAACCTCCATAGGTATACTTCAAATCTTATATTAAACCTTCGTTTGAATTCACTCATTTTTCAAATCACATGCTAGCATCAACCATGTTTGTATGTGCATTTCACCCTGGCATTTGGTTTTTGAATGTCATTCCATTGCATTGCATCCTAGAGCATAAGTCTGGCCCTCACACACCAAATATTTTCTTGGTGTGATTGAGAAAAGTTGGGGTAAGGGGCCCTGGAAAAAGAGGCAGTAGCAGCAGCTGAAGGGCCTTTGGATCTGGACTTTAGCCATCCTGGTGAACTCAGCTTTCTGGCACTTAGGGACAGCTTCCTAGCTATAGGACAAATATCAGTGAGCTAAGGTTTCTTTAATATCTTTGGTGCAAGAAAGCTCACTCTAGTCCTGGGCAGCAAGAAGTTCATATTCTTTAACAACTCTATTCCCTAATCAGCAACATATAAAGTACACTGATTTTATTTCTTATTTGCAATATATGAGAACTATCCAAACTCCCTGACTTTATGAACTCCTGCTACTTTGGATCACAGACTGTTTTTGTCATGAGATCAACTTCAGCAATAACAGACATATATTCAAGGAAAAATAGAGATACCAAAGTGAGATTATGAGCAGATGCATTTCAGTTCAAAATGTTCATTTACATAAAATAATTCACAACACTATTTAAATAATGAATTTTCCTATGCATCTGAAACAGAATTTTATTCACAAAATTCTGTTTCCAAGCGAAATCCAGATTTATTGAATTAGTGTTCTATATCAAAAGGAAAAATAAATCAAGTTTCCACTAACAGGATGAGAGGAAATATACACATTATTCTAGAAACAATTCTCATTTGGGCTTTAATTGTCTGAATTTTGTAGAATAAAACAGGTTGTATTTTTCAGATATTGTTTCAACACAGCCTGTACTGGGGAGGAATATGATATTTACTCAGTTATAAAGGTTCCAAAAAATCTCTAAATTCCTCAAAAAATAGAAAAGATTATATATAAACTTCTCAAAATTTTGACAATACTAAGGCTTAATCTGCTCATACACAATGTAGAATTTAATTCTGCAACTGAATGACGACTTCATAAAATGACAATTTTGTTGATTCCAGACCTGTGGTGGAAACTGCAGAGACCCACGACTCAGTAAGCCTAGTCCCAAGCCTGGCTCTCATTTACCAGCCTTGTGACTTTGGAAAAGTCACTTCACCTCTCTTGGTTTCCATTTTCTCTTTCACCAACTAGAGATAATTTGGCAGCTAGAACTTGGCATCTGAGTCCCCTCAGACCCTCAAGTTTCACCACCAAAGAACAATAAAGATGTCACTTTTGGCAAGCTCCTTCACCTTTCTCAACACTTCTCCAAAGTACAAAATTGGGACAATTCCTAACTCACAGAGAGCTTTAGAAGATTAAATATTTACGGTTCTTACTGAAATGCATGGAACATTGAGACCTCTGAAAGGAATGAAGGGCTTCTGCAATTTGTTACCAACTATTTGAGGAACTGCAATACAAAGATGAATAAAAGGTCACAGAGCCCCTGCCCTCAAATAACTCACCAAAACTGAGATGCTGTAGCAACTAAATGGCCTGAGCACTCCATGCATGCTATTTTTTTTTCTTCTTCACTTTTTTAGTTTATTTTAAGAAATTTGAGTCCTGATGCTCAAAGTTTCCATTTAGAGATAGATGTTTAATGAATGACACCTAAATAGCTAATTGTCATAATGATATTTCACATCAATTTTTAAAATTCTTGCAGGGTTTGTTTATCTCACTTATAATGCCAGTAGTCCTTTTCTGGATACCCATTGTGACCCATACATTTTCACTTCCACCACGTCCCATAATGATCCCCATGATCTTATGAGGATGTGTCATCCCATTTAGTTAATTAGTTAAAAGGAGCTCAGAAAGGAGGTAACAAGCCTAAGGGTACGATCCCACGCACGTGCATAGACACACACACACACACACACACACACACACACACACACACACACACACACACGGCTGTGAAGTTGCATCCCACCCATGCCAGTCCCTGAGGGCGCGTGGCCCCCCCATCCTGTTGGAGAATCCCACCATCTGAGCACAGCAGCCGTGAGGACACGAGAGTGACACAGTCAAGGGAGGGGACGGAGAAGGGCTGCGGCTGAGGCACTTGCCTAACTGGAAGCTGGATTTGGAAATAAAACCCAGAGCAGGGGACTGACAGCATCACCCAGTTATCAGAAAGAAAAGGCTGGGGATGCTCTCCGGTGCTTCCCCCGCCCGTGTGGCCAGAGCTTCTCAGCCAAGAATTAATTTTACATTAGCAACCGCAGCTGCAGCAGTTACAACAACAACAACAGTAGTAACAATAATCTTTTTTTTTTTTTTTTTTTTTTCAGGGAAGACGGTCTAAAAGGGTTAATAATCTGAGGCAGGCGACTATTCTAGATGGGCTGAAAATCCATAGTAGAATGAGGGGATATAAAGAAGCCGGGAAAGTGGCTAGGGAATAATAAAATAAGAGGGAAGCTAAACCAGTGACCCTTGTCGGCGGTGAAAAGCGGGAGATTAGAAAATGTTTCATGCTAATTTCCATGGAGATTTCTTTAATTTATCGAAGATTGCTTCCCGGCCTGCGCCCGGCCCGCGCCGCCCCGCGTCCTCGGTGGTCCGCGCGCGGGTCACTCGGGCGGCTCCGACGTCTCCATCAGCCGCGCGCCGCCCTCTGCCCCGCGCGCCCGCCCGGGCTCGCGCTTTTTTTCTTTCTCTTTCCGCAGCAGTCTTAGGATTCTTGTCACATGATGGCTTCATCGGGCCCCTCTCCTCCTGATCCTTTCAAGCTCTTTCTCCTGCCTGGCATATCAAAGGAGATTTGTGGGTCACCGAGCCTGGGACGCGGCTTATAAAGCCATCAGCCTGCTCGGCACCACCTCTATCATTTGCCACATTGTTCTTGTTCGAGGTCGGGGGCGGCTGGGGCTCTTTATTAGCTAGATTAGTACCTTAAGTGAAAAAAAAAATGTTTTTGCTTAAAGAAATGTAAAGGTTGAGACTGTGATAGTTGGTTCACTTTTCATACTCTCCCGAATGGAACTGATTAGCACTTACAATATTTTACGAAACCCTTATTGTTCAACATTTAAATCTTAAACCCTGCGCCAATTTAGCAACAAAATTACAAGCTGTACAGTTTTTTTTTTTAAGTGCATAAGCCTTTTAAAAGAATGACTGCTGTAAGTATGCCAAATAACTGGGATTTTCACACTTTTACTATAATAGTAAAATACACTTAATGTGGAAGTGTTAAACAATGTACATGCAAGAAAAAATGGAAAATATGTGTGTGCATACACAGTAACTTGTGTGCCATCTCCAAAATAAGCATCCGAGATGCGCTCACTATTTCAAAGGGTTTCCAAGGCAAAGATGGCTTGGGTTTGCAGAATTACGTAGCGCAGAAAAGAAAGTTGCCTCTTCCTGTCTCTTCACTGATTTTCTTCCTTGTTCCGTTTTGCTCTCTTAAGGTAAGCAATGGACACAATTCCCACTCCAGCTCCCACTGAAGGCTGAGGCACTGGATTCAGGGGAAGTTCTGTTGTAGTAAAGCTGTTCTGCCAAGGCATTTTTGAGCAAAGACCCTTCTGTAGCTCTCGCTTGTACAGTCTGCTTTTCCTTACTGCCCTTTCCCTTGGACTTCATTTTAGATCTTCTCTGCCACATTTCCAGAGGGTAGCTGCCACATTGCCTTGCTTTTTGGCAAGCATAATTTTTATTAATTTTCTGTAGTTCAGTCACAATTTGGAAGTTCATGACAAGTTTCTTTGGCATCAATTGTCTATTGTAAAATTGTACCTAGAAAAAACTGAAATATCCCCTTTAAAACCTTGCCTCCTGATAGACATTAATAACCAACTTGTTTGGTGTGTTTGGGAAAATATAATGCAGGCTCTGCATTAAAATGCTATATATATATATATATATATATATATATATATATATATATATATCCACCCTTACAATTTGTAGCAAACAAATCCATGCAATATGGGAAAATATAACCATTTTCCATGTCTACTAACAGATAAGTTCACAAGTTGTATATTTATCTAAAGAAATATTCTGGAAGCCTTTTTCCAGAATTTTGCTGTTTCAGTCACTAGAAATTTTTCAGAGACAGATTGGCAATTATGGGATGCTGATGGCACCATTTCCTTCTTCTGTGGCCATAGCAGACATTGACATGGAATCCTATTCTGGCCCCATGTGCAGCTAATAGTAGCAGGCCACCAGAAGATGGCAATTCCTGTTCCTGTGCACAAGCCTTTTAAAAGAATGACTGCTGTAAGTGTGCCAAATACTGGGATTTGGACATTTGGACACCTTTACCATACTAGTAAAATACATTTAATGTTGAAGTGTTAAACAATGTACATGCAAGAAAAAATGGAAAATATGCATGTGCATACATAGTAACTTGACATGTAATCTCCAAAATAAGCATCAGAGATGCACTCACTAAAGACTACAAAAATCCTACCTTGCTACCAGTTCTTGAATATTTAGAAGGTAAAGATTTTATACAACAGCATGAGAACAAAGTTGATTTGAGGCCTGTCCTAACACCATGTGATTTTGGTCAGATGTTCGACTCTGGCTTTGATGTTCCACCTGAAGAATATCCTGACATTCATTTGTGGGACATGGAAACTCTTTGACTCACTATCTGTGTGTTGAAATATGGTCCTGTCAACTGGGGTTGAATATTGAGCATGAGAAAAGGCATGTAACATTTCCAAAGGGCTGCCCAGTTCACTTATTATCTATAATTGTTGATTGTCCTACATATATCCACAATAAAAACAAATTCTGTGATCTGTGACCAAATAGAATATTTTTAATAATAGTACATTACAATCCTTTTTTCTGGCTAACAAAACATGGACGGATTATTAAAGGCTTCCTCCCATCCTCCCTCCCTTCCTTTCTTTCTTCATTTCTTCTAAAGTGTTTCTGACATACACACATGCCATATATCAGGTATTTATGAGGCATGGAGTGTATGGTAGATGTATTAGTCTGGGAGTAGGGCATATAATTGGAATGACAGGATTTGGGATTTGGTAACCCCTCAATCATTTCAGTGGGCATGGGTCGCTTCTGTAAAAATAAAATCTTACCAGGCCCATTTTTTTGTTTGTTTAACTTTGTTCTCATTAAGCTTCTGTATTTAGAATATAATTTTGACACTCATATTCATCTTTCTTTGTCACCTTCTCAAAATTTCAGATTATTCTTGCATTTCACTCTGGGCTTAATGACAGTGTATTCACACATGATCAAAGGCCGTCATCCAGAGATGAAGTTAGGAGGAATCTTAGGGGTTATTTCAGTAATTTCATAAATATACAATGATAAAATTAAGAGTTACCAGGAGCTGTTGGTGTTCAGCAAATTCCTTCATGTATGCTAGAATATATTAGCTGATCCTATGCCTAGGATATTAAGTATCAGCATTTGTAAGAAGATTTTCCGAAAGCGAAAGATTTTCCTTTGTTTAATAGTTGTGTGAATTGTCAAGATAGGAAATGAGAAAGGGGGATTTTATATTACATCTTACTGCCCAAACCAGATATGTCACCACTTTCCTCTGTCAATGTTTTCCAAGAAATGTTCTTAGTGGACTCAGAGTCCTAATGACACGCTTTTATGCTAATATGAAAACTGATGAGAGCTGAGGTGTAAGTCAAGAACTACTTCTTAGGGTCTTAGTGCAGATAATATAACTAAAATAATTTCAACATTCTAATAAAATTTTAGGAGCTTTACTATGTTTATCTATTTTATTAATCTGCAAAATTTCCATTGATCATGTTTTCATGCTTGTATTTCTTGGAGTGAAAAGTAATAGCTTTGCCTATGAAGTGAGAAGTAGTGGGAGCATAAAAAAGGGAAGTACAGGATAAAGGGAGAAAAGGGGCTTTAAAAACATCAGTACATGTATGTGTGCTTTATACCCTGCTCTGATTACTCTCTCCCCTAGTTCTAGCTCCTTATCCACTAACAACAAGTCTTTGGATATTGAATGAGAATAACACACATATTCCCAGAAATGGCACATAGAACTCACTTCGTAAATCCTTTCAGAACCCAAGAATAAAGGGATGAACTCAAGGATCGAGGTTCAGAGAAAGTCCCAAAGTCTTGCTCCTCGTCAGGGTTTCTCAGCCTCAGCACTATTGACATTGAGGCTGGAAAATTCTTTGTTGTTGGGTGGTTGTCTGTGCTTTATAGGACAGTTAGCATCCCACCCACCTCCACTGAGACAACCAAAGATGTCCCCAGACATTACCAAGTATCCCTGGGGGGGCAAAATCGTCTTCTGTTGAGAATCACTGCTCTGGGACATTTTATTTTTGTTTACTCTACTCAGCGTTTTTTCCCCATCCTTTCTTCTTTTCTCCACCCAAAACATTTTTAGCTTCTTCATTCTCATCTTTCCAGTCTCAGCTGAAAAGGCAGCACCTCTGGGCATCTCCCTTGACTTGGAGTCATTTTAGGTGTCCTGACCTGTGATCCCAGAATGAACATGCAGCAGACTTTGTAAACACTCACCCTGACCCCCACCCAAAAGAGTGTAAGCCCCTTTGAAGACAGGAACTGAGCCTGGACCCCATATATCTTTAGTGCCTAGCACATTGCCCAACACGGGAGGATAAATGCCCTTTAAAGATGGATGTAGAACCAGTAAAGATCAAACCCTGAATCATGGGTACGCTTTGCACATGATATACTCTTTTTGGACCTGGGCAAATGGCAGAGCAATCTTCTCTTCCTTAGTACATTTGGATCCCCTTTACTGTCTCTTTCCATAATCTCTCTACAGCAGCCTAATGAAGAATGCAATTTGGGAGATGACAGGCTGCTTTATTTGGCCATTATCTTCCCAAGGAACTCATTTAGGAATTTGGGTTGATAAAAATGTCAGCTTTGCCCAGGTGCCTTTTATTTCAACGTGGCAGATGTCTCTGGTTCCCGAACCTTAGGGAAAATGCTCATCTAGAGAGCAGGAGGAAGCCGAAGGTAGACTACTCCTGGTGCCAACATTTCCTGCTTTCTTTTCCAGTCAATCTGCTTGCAGAGAAAGAGGACTTGGCAGTGAATGGGGCCTTTCCGTGGGCATGTGCAAGAGATTTTCAACCACAATAGCAAGTTCACACCTAATTTCCTGTTTCATTATGAGTTTTCTATTCTGACTTTTCTTTCATTCTTCTTGGGAAGGTGTCCTTTTCAAAAGGAGCAAGATGACTCTAATTTTGTGCCTTCAAAAAGCACGTAAAATTTGGATGCATATGGAAGTGTGGACTTATCACATTGGCAGCATGAACTGAAAAAACTGGTGTCTGTGTGGGCTGCTGTCTCCCCTCGAGCCCAGGAGCCTCTTGCTTCTTGATCATGTAAATGTCGCAGCAGCAGAGGCAGTGTAACAAAAGTGGCACACCAGAAGACAGAAATAATGTAGTGTAAATAAGGCATAAAATGGTGAAAACTTTTTTTCCTGTTGCTTATGTCTATCTCCTCCACTGGATCTGCTTACCAAATGAGGTCAAGTAGCACATCTTCAGGGGGAGGTTACAGAAACCCAAGAGACGATGATGGAATGTTCTTAGCATTGTCTTGAGCTGGTAAGGCAGCCCAATCTTTTTGTGCCTGTATCTTCCTCCATGTGCCAAAAGACAATAAGCCTTAAGCAAACAAGCAACTTCCACATTGCAGGCTATCAAGAATGGACCTATGCTCGCTTGCTCTAGTGGGTGCATTGAAAGAGGGAACAAGTAGTGAAAGACCACATCCATTTTTAAAAATGCAGTTTTATTGAGATATATTCACACACCGTACAAACCACCCGGAGTATACAATCACTGGCTCACAGTATCATCGCACAGTTGTGCATACAACCTCGTGATCAATTTTAGAACATTTTCATTACTCCAGACAAGAAATAAATTAAAAAAGAAAACCCCAGTTCTCCCATACTCTTTATCCCCCCCACCTTTATTGATCCATAGTATAGGTGTGGTACATTTGTTACTGTTGATGAAAGAATATTAAAATATTACTGTCAACTATAATCCATAGTTTGTAATAGGTACCTTTTCCCCCATATACCCCTCTATTATTAATTCCTTGTACTAGTGTTGTACATTTGTTCTAGTTCATGAAAGAACTTTTTTATATTTGTAGTTAGTCATGGTCATTGTCCACCACAAGATTCACTGTGTTATACATTCCCATGTTTTGACCTCCAACTTTCCTTCTGGTGACATACTAACTCAAAACTTCCCCTTTCCACCACATTCATACACATTCAGCACTGTTAATTACTCTTACAATAACGTGCTACCATCACCTCTGTCCATTTCCACAAGTATAAGTTCAACCTAGTTAAACATTCTGCATATATTAAGCAACCACTCCCCATTTTTAACCTCATTCTATATCCTGGTAACCTATATTCTAGATTTTATGTCTATGAGTTTACATATTGTAATTAGTTCATATCAGTGAGATCATACAATATTTGTCCTTTTGTGTCTCACTTATTTCACTTAACATAATGTCCTCAAGATTCATCTAAGTTGTTGGGTGTTTCAAGACTTCATTCCTTCTTACTGCTGAATAATATTCCATCATATGTAATACCACATTTTGTTTATCCATTCTTCTGTTGATGGACACTTGGGTTGTTTCCATCTTTTGGCAATTGTGAATAATGCTGCTATGAACATCAGTGTGCAAACTACTTCCATTTTTAAGACATAGCTTAGGCTTGTGAATTAATTTATTTCCTTTAGTGATAGTTCCCAGTTATCCAACATATACTATATGCAAGTCACTCACCCAAGGGCATTGTAAGGGTCACCATAAACACTTCTGTTTATCCACCATCCAGAGTTAGAACCACAACGTGAATAGAGTAGCAAAACGCAAGAAACTGGGAAATGGAGTTCAACTTGGTTGTTCCATTCCTGTTATTTTTTTCAATTAACTCTTTATTTTGAGGTAGATGCAGATTCACTTGCAGTTGTAAGCAATAACACAGAGAGATCCCAAAAGTCTTTTACCCAGTTTTCCCCGCTAGAAACATCTTTCAAAATTATTAGACATCACAACCAGGAAATTAATAATGATACCATCTGCCAGTTTCATCCAAATATTTCCAGTTTTGCATGTACTCATTCCTCTCTGTATGCTTGTATTAGTTCTATGTAATTTTACCACACATGTAGGTTCCTGTATCCACTACCACATTCAAGATGGAAAACAATTCCATCTCCATAAGAATGTCTATAAGCACGTACACTTTTCTCCTGTTCTCACCCCCTCCTGAAACTTGGAAAACTCTAATCTGTTTCTAGTTCTGTAATTTTCTCATTTCAAGTATGTTATATACATGCAATCATATATCATATAACCTTTTTAGACTGACTTTGTTTACAGTGTGATGCCCTCGAGATCCATCCAAGTTCTTGAATGTATCTATAGTTTGTTACTTTTGTATTGTTGAGTAGTATTCTGTGATAAGGATGTACCACAGTTTGTTTAAGCATTCATCATTGAAGTATGCTTGGATTGTTGCCAGTTTTTGGTTATTAGAAAAACAACTGCTATGAATATCTATGTACAGATTTTTGAGTGAATGTCCAAGAGTACAATTGTGGGATCATATTGTAACTGCTTGTACAGTTTTATAAGAAACTGTTAAACTCGTTTTCAGAGTGACTGTGCCATTTTGCATTTCTACCAGTGATGTGATCCAATGATACAGTTTCTCCATATCCTCACCAGCATTTGGTATCAATATTATTTTTTATTTTAGCCATTCAAATAGGACAATAATGCATTCCTTAATAGCTAATAATGATGAACATCTTTTCATGTTGTTTAATTATTTTTGCATGCGACCCTCAATTTTTTAAATTTCTGCATTTCCTACCACAAACTAGGGCCTTTAATAGACGTCCATGCATCTAAATCAAGATGTAAGGGATCCCTAATTTGTTATTTCGCAGATGACATGCAGGAGATGCACATTTGGTATTTACCTTTTTGCTTTGTTTTTAATCAAAAGATTCCTCTAAATTCTTGATATTCCTCACTGATCCCTGGTTCAAGTTCAGGTTTTGTTTGTTTGTGTTTTTCTAGGGAGGGATAATTTGCTCTGGAACGATCCCTGTTCCTTCACCCATGTCTGAGTGTTTAGAGAGGTTAGGGCTGTGTTCAATAGATCACAGCAAAAATTGTGTCTCTGCCACTGATGTCCTTGACATCTGGTGAAATGCTCCACCTTTTTCCATTAAGTCAAAGCAGTTTATATGTTCCTGCTGTCTTTGGCAATCCTCTAACAGTCATTTAGGGAGCCAGATCAATAGTGTTTTGGCAACATCATGAGATAAAAATGGCAGGTACTTTGGTGTAAGGAGCAGCAAGTAGATTATGATCCTAAAGTTAGGCAATTCATGAGATGAGGAGGTCCCCAGTGTCCATATGGCAGTTTTAAATAAGACAACACTCTGCCATATGAGGGTGCATTAATAGAAGTATGGAGGATATTATACATTCACTTTTAGTGAATTATGATCAATTCCAGGCAGCTTATTTTAATAAGAATATCAATTAGGTATACTATAAACCAGCAGAATAATGAAGAGACCAGGTCTGGAAACTTTTGTTCTATAAAGAGACACTGGGAGAAGAGGGGACTTGGGGGAAATGGGATATCAAAGTCAGATATTTAAGCACAATTATGTGAACTACGTTCTATATGCTCAAAGGAAAAGTACTAACATCAGTGTTAAATGTTCAGAAGAGACAAATTTCAGTCCAACAGTAGGAAAATTTTATGACAATTAGAGCTACCTCAAATTAGACTGGTTTACGTGGTTAAGAAGTGAGGGTTGTTTTTTGTTTGTTTGTTTGTTTGTACTGGAGATATTCAAGCAGAGATAGCTAATTTTTAATTTTAATTTTAACTTTTCTAAGAAAAATTTTAGAAGGTTGGAATATGGACCAGTCTTCTAAAATAATGGTTGTAGTACATCTAACTTACTGTAATAAATTCACAGTGTTTGGAAGGAAAGTTTGACTGGTTTGTGACAGCAGGAGGAGACTTATTGTCCCTGGGTGACTGGGTGACTTTGGATGTGGCTGGTCACAACAAACAGGTGCTGCTGATGGTGTAGCTAGTGGAGAATCAGGGATCACTGTAAGTAAAGTTAGAAGGAAGAGACAAGAAAAAGTAGGAATAGACATAATATTCAAAAGGGGGTGATTAGCCAGACCAGTACTAAACACTATACAATCATCCTATCATCCCATTTAGCCTGCACAGAAACACTAAGAAATCCATAATATCATCCCCATGTCGCAGTTGAGAAAAAAATTTGGGCACAGATGTTAGGTAACAAGCTCGAAGTTACTCTGTTAGTAAATGGCAGTGTCTATATTCAAACTCATATGGCAGAGTGTTGTCTTATTTAAAACCACCAAATGGATACCTGGGACCTCCTCATCTCATGAATTGCCTAACTTTAGGATCATAGTCTACTTGCTGATCCTTAGACCATTGTCCACTCTAACAATGGTATAAAACCTCTACTTGTGCCAGGAGGTGGATGCTGAAGATGCTAAAGTGATTCCTACCGTCACGGAGCTCGTAGACTTTTGTGGGTTGGGTAAAGGAGGTGATGGGCAGCGTGCAACATGAAACAGGTAATTAGCAGACAAGAGAGATGAGCTGTGATACACTGTGCACCACAATCAGAAGGGAGAAATGGTTGATTCTGACAGAAGAAGGGTTAGAGTAGGCTTCCTAGAGAGGCAGCCTGGTAAGGGTTTTTGAAAATGTTTTGGTCTGGTTTGCTTGATCCTTCAGAGGCTGATTTTAGTCTTTCTGGACCTTCTTCTTTTCCCTTTTCCTATTTAGATACATGGCCCTCACATACTTTGAAAGAAGACAAAGATACGAGTAAATGTGGCCAATATTAAAACTTACCACACCACCATTTTGACTACTTTGATTTCTGGTGCCAGAACTTCCCATCTGGCTTTTCTTCGCCTTTGACCAGTGCTGACCACTCATCTTCAACAAAGAAGAACAAGATAATTGTTTTCATTAGACATCTCAGGTACCCAATCAATGTTCAGCAAATGCCCCTGAAATAAGTGAATGAATGACTGAGTGAAAAACATATGTGCTGATATGTGATGATCTGGGGAATTGTGCATCTGATAATTCACATCTCTAAGGAATTACTGGATAAAATAACAATTGGGGCTCTCCAGACTTTGGACAATGTTGTTGACTTTGCATGTAAATTCTAACCTGAAAGTTCACGGTGCTTACATTCTACTGGGAGGAGACAATTAACCAGTTGTACATGTGTACTTGTCAGGGGGTGGTGGATGGCAAGAAGAAATTAAAGCAAGGTCTTGGGTAGGGTGGGATGCAGTGTGATGTGGAAGCTGGCAGCGATACTAGTTTCTATGGGGAGGGTGAGGAAGTCTTTCTGATGGTGACATAGGATCAGAGACCCAAATGAAACTTCCATTCATATGTTTACAGGGCAGAACAACATTAGAAAGAACAATGTATAGATTTGTAAAATTGTTTTTGGCTCTTACCAGATTTTTTTTTTAATCATAAAAATTTCAGTGACTAAGCTTTATTTTGTTTACAGGAAAATGCAAATGGTATGTTCCAAAATAAAGAAAAAGAAACAAACATAAGGAAAAAAAAAACTCATGTTTTCTTGCTATTAATTATAATACACTATGTAATTATGAGTGATCTTTGTCTTCTCTTTATTTCCCAAGTTTTACTTCATGTGATACTGTTTTCATAATGCACAAGAGGTATACCTTTTAAAAAGTAAATGAAGCACCCCTCCACAAAGAAATTTAAACATCACAAGCTTACATTTTAGAGGGACCAATAAACAAGTAGTAGAAGACCGCCTGGCAGAGTCAGCATGAGACGAAAGAGCTGTCCATCTGTCTAGTCTGGCAGGAAGGGCACCCATGCCTGGGAAAGACCCAGAATTGAAGGCAAACCCCACATTGTCAAGCTCCTCTGGACTCTTCTCCTTAATTCCTACTCTAGCCCTCACAGAAAAGATCTATGATGGAAGTTAAAACATATTAGAGAATTGAGGAAATGTCAGCTAGAGATCTGTTCACATTTGCTAAAGCTGCCAAAATGCACTATACCAGAAATGGATTGGCTTTTACAACGGGGGTTTATTGGTTCACAAATTTACAGCTCAAAGACCATGAAAATGTCCCAATTAAGGCATCAAAAGGATGAAACCTTCTCTGAAGAAAGGCCAATGGCATCTGGAGTTCATCTGTCACATGGCTGGAATCTGCTGGTCCTCTCCCAGGTTTAGCTTCTGGTTTCTGTGGCTTTCTCCGAAACGTCCCTGGGCTTCTGTCTTAGCTTCTCTCTCTCAGCTCCTGTGCATCCTTGCCTGTTTCTTCTGGGATGTTTCTCTCTAAGCTTCTGGGGATCCTTTCTTAGCTTCTCTGGAGCAAATTCTGGGCTTCATCTCTTAGCATAGCATGTCCAAATATCTGGATCTGTGTCAGCGCTGAGCTCCCTCTCTCTCCCTGAGCTCTCTTAAAGACTCCAGTAAACTAATTAAGACTGAACTTGAATGGGCAGGGTCACATCTCCATGGAAATAATCTAATCAAAAGGTCCCACCCACAATAGGTCTTCCCCGGCAAGAGTGGATTAAATGAACATGGCCTTATATGGGGTACACAACAGATCCAAACCAGCACACTTTCCAAAACTAACAAAAGTGCTGGAGAGAACAAGAGAGAGTGAGAGCAAGCTTGAGAAAGAGGGAGAGGGAGAGGCAGAGAGGGAGACAAGAGAGAGAGGAGAGGTGGGGGAGAGATGGGGCAGGGAGAGGAGAGAGAGAGAAGAGGAAGAGAGAGAGAAGAGAGAGATAACAGAGAAGAAGAAGGACTTAAGGAGGAAGGGAGAGGGAGGGAGGGAAGCATTTCATTTTTTCAGGTTAAGTGATGGGGGACACAATCCCTTCCCTCCTAGGGTTATCCTTTTAAATTCCATTCATAAAGTTGTCTTTGATAGACAATAACGATAAAACAATTCTCCTTAAGTGCTCTTCACTTGCTTGAGTTTTATAGCTAAGTGGGGAATTGTGTAGAGAAGATAAGACTCTGGGCTTCCAAGCCTAATAGGAATGTGGTTAGGAAGTGTTGGTCGCCTTGAAGGAGAGTCTTTTCTCTTGACATTTTCTGAGAATCTCTGAAGACGCAAGGGCTGCTTGGAGCACAGATAAAAATTTGATCTTTGAGATATTTCTCTGCACTAGTTTTAATCCTAAACCATCCACATCACCCATGCCTGCAGAAGGGTCATGGGCCTTCACTGAGTTCTCTATAGCCATTGGGCTGCCCTTTGATTGTTTGGAAGTTTTACAGCTAAAATAAATTTCTTTTCATATCTAGTTTGAAAATAGCAAAAAGCGGATATTGAATTTTTTTCTTTCTTTTGGGCTTTTAAGTCCCCAATAGACCTTTTAGTTTTTCTTCTGAGCACTGAGATCCTCTAAGTTAATGCACATATGCAGAAATGCTAAGCATAAAGCAACAGCATGTCAGTGAAGCTTAAGGGCTTGTTTAAAGACTCCTTCAGTAAGCACGGAACTCCTTTTGGTTCTAATGAGTCAATGCCCTTGTGCCCCTCTTGCCTGGGAGCTGATTTTCCTCAGGATTCAAGTAAATCCATTTTCTTTGAAGACATAGGAATATTTGAACGACAAGCTCTGGTTCTCCGGCTTGCACGATATTATAAAAGACGTAATGACACTTCATGGATAGAGACAGGATATGGTTTTTCCATACTTTCAGCAAGTGGCACTTAAAGTTTTGTAGATGGAGCTGGAGCCAGGGTGTCTAGAACACCAAGCTTTCTGACAGTCTTGCTTTTAAGTGCTGCAATTGGCTTTTCATGTCTGCTAACCCCTGGGACCTGAGCACTAACAGCATTATCTGACATTGGTGCTATATGTTAGGAATGTCACCGGAAATCTAAATTAAATGGCAAGTGCCCTTTGCCTTAGGTCTGCTTTCAGGTATCTGTTTGGAGATGGGCCCTCCCTAAAGGAGAAGAAAAACCTCCCTAGTGTAGCCAGAAGTCAATAAAGTACAGGATCTGCACCAAATTGATTGTACCCATAGAAAGGCACTGGCTACATATGATATCAATTAGAGTTTTATTAATAGGTACAATTTGGAAGCTTAGCTTGACATTAATTTTAATGAGGAATCATATCAATCAAAAATTAGCCCATGGTCATTTACTATTGATTCCATAAATACATTTTAATAAATTTAACAAATGGTAATAGTAAACTGGCTTTGGTAAATTTAAAAGAAAGTTAGTGATTTTTTCAGTAAAACTACATTTTTTTTGCTTTTGTAATTTTATATGCATACATTTTTTTTCTTTTTGTTCATATAATCAAGGGAATGACAGAGTAGAACAGTAGTCATCTGGTATAATCAAACCCCCAGGGCTTGATGTCAATATTATTTCACAAATGTAGAGCCTGATCATACTATCATGCTATCTGATGTATGATCTACCAGAGACTTATAGGGAAATGATTCTTCGTAAATGAATTACCATCTAAAAGCATAACAGAGCTTCATATGCAAAGCAACGCCATCAGGTATATATGTACAAAATGAAGCAATTCTAATGCCAAATGTCTCCTGCCTGCAAAAACTGATGAGTTGAAAACTCACACTCTGCATCTAAAGATTTCTCCTAAAATCGTGCCCTAATGCATGCACCAATGCCTCTCCTTCTACTTGTGTGTGTGTATGTGTGTTGTGTTGTGTTCTGATTTGCATATGCTTTTTTAGGTAAAATATGGCCAGAAGACTCTTCTAGGACCCCACAATCTAAAATAGCAGCTCCATATTCCATCCTGTTACTTTTTAATTCTGAAACCCTGTTTTTATTGTCTTGCACTCACCACTACGAAATACCACATTACATAGTAAGCAGTGTTTCCAGTCTGCTCTTGACCTCCCACCCTCCAGCCCCTGTTAGAATCAACTGGAATAGAAGATTTTGCTGTCAAGGCCCCATTCATTTTGTTCACATTTGTAGCCCCACTGCCTGGGACATGGTATACACTCACTCAACTATTTCTGAATTAATGAATGGATGCTTTGCTGAGGTTAAGTAGGTGGCTAACAGCACGGGGGCATCATACTGAAGTGGGTGGTATTTAATATGCATTTATAGACAAAAGTCTTTATTAGCTACAGGCAAGATACTTTGGCCACACATCTAAGATGGTAACAGTGAAACAGGTAATAATGAAAGATTGGAACTCTGACTCTAAAGCTTACCAGCTCTGTGACTCAGGAGAAGTTGCCTCATCTCTCTGAACCTCACTCTCCTTGGCCATTAAAATGGGTTTATGAATGACAACTGTTCTAAGGGTTTTATGATGGTTAAATGAGCAAATGTCTGCACCATTTGTTCACCAAGGTGATGTGCACTGTGATAAGTCGAAAAAACATATTCTTAACCTTGACCCATTCTTATGGGTATAAACCCATTGTAAATAGGACTATTTGAAGATGCTATTTTTAATTAATGTGTGGCCAAATCAGGTTGGGCTTTCCTTTTGATTGCTGGAGTCTTTTATAAGCACAATGAAATTCAGACATAGAAAGAGAAAGCTAACTGGAGGAGCAGAGGGTGGAAGTCCATGGAATCTGAAAGACAAAGGAGAAGATGCAGCCGTGTGCATTGCCATGTGACAGAAAAGCTAAGGACCCCAGGATCATCAATGGCTAGCCCCAGAATGCCACAGTCACTGAGGAGAAAATGTCGCCTTGTTGACACCTTGATTCTGAACTTCTCCAAGCCTCGAATCTGTGAGCCAATAAATTCCCATTGTTTAAGCCAACCCTTTTTATGGTATTGTTTTAGCAACTGGGTAACTATGAGAGGCACTAAGTAAGAGAATTACTCTTACTATTGTTGTTATTTTTGTTGTTGTCGTTACCGTCATTGTTGTTGATTTATTTTATTAATGGCATTTCGGGCTATTTTACTCACAGTTGTTCCATGCTAAAAGTGCAAATCAAAGCAATTTTTGAAGCAGAGATGGAGGTAATTCATTACTGCATTTGTCCATGAGATGTTTAATGACCACCAGTTAAGAGTTCTGCCTCCTATATACATGGCTTCACAAGCCTCATTTGCAAAATAAGTGCCTACACACATCAGATTTCCCTTTAAAAGTACTTCTCAGCTCAGTTGCTGTTCTTCTGATTAACCAACACTCTCTTTAAAGACTTGAAGCCATGAAGTTTATTTTTTGTGACATTCACTCAAGTATAGAAACAAGGATTGCCAGTAGTTTTCTAGCAAGCTTTTATATCCATTTCATCATGCAAACTTGCAGATGTTGTTTACTTGAAAGACAAATTTGTAGAAAGAAGGTAATATTAACACATAACATCTGCTGAAAGGGACAATTCTGAAAAATGTTGTTAAGCCAATGCCATTATTTGGCTATAATTTTCCATAATTGTTAGGGCCTTAGTCAGGAGTGTTTAACTCTAAATTAGAACATAATTTTTAGTAAGTTTGATTCTCTTAAACTTTTCTTTCTGATGTTTAATGCACAGAAGCATCCAACTAATCGATACATAAAAAAAATAGAATACCTTCTATGCACTTAAAATCTTTCAAAGACTTCTAACTATACCTAGAATAAATCCCAAGCCTCTTAAGTTCTGCCAGGCTCTATATGATCAGCACTTCCTACACTTCTCACTTCTTGTTGTATCCCTCTTTTTTTTTTTTTTTTTCGCCTTCCCTGTCCCAGTTCCTCTGGCCTGCTTTTGATTTCTCAGGCATAGCTCATTTACCATTTCAGAGCTTTGTATTCAGTTTTTCTCTAGCTGGGCCAATCAACTCCAGATCTTTACATGGCTTGCTCCTTCTTACGGTTCATGTCTGGGATTAAACACCAATTCTTTGGGTTTTCTCTGCCACACAATATAAAATAGCATACCTCCAAACCAGTTACTTTCAAATTTATCTCCTATTATTTTCATCATTGCTATTAGCATAATTTGAAGACACATACATGTATATGTATATATACACACATGTATGTGTGTATACCTATCTACATACATATATAATTATGTACATATGCATAATATATAATATTTTAGAAAATACTTCTTTATTCCCCTCACTGACCAAAATGTAAGACCACAAGGCCTTATTCTCTGCCATACGTCTAGTGCTTAGAACCACATTTGTTGGCCAAATGAATAATTATGTGATGATAGACACTGTGGGTGATAACAGAGAAGTTGCAACAGGGATCTCAGTTCTTTAGATCTTTGCCTGGTGTGTAATAACAGAGTTAAGCCACTGGTGCATGAGAAGATGATTTAACAAGGCAGTATAATTAAGTGAGGATAGCAATAAATACTGGGGGATCTGAATATGTAGAGATCACTTTGCATTGATGAAGAGTGTATTGATAGTGGAAGTGGAGCTTAAGCTGGGATACAAAGGATGAGTAGAGTTTATTAAAGGAGCATAGTCATAATTCAGCTCTTTATTACACAAATCCAAGCATAGGTCATTTCACTTTACCTGCATTCCATGGAGTCCAAGTGACTCAAAGGGAGTAAATTCTTGTCGGTTGTATTTAGGTTGCTTTTCTCATAGATTTTACATGGATTAGAAGAGCCTTCAAATAAAGTGCTGCTCATCTGTACAGCCATATCCTCTATACTTGCCCCTTTACCTATATACTCCAGATGGATTGCTCTTTTGTGTTTTTCCTTAACTTTTCTAGAAAGTAACCCGCTCACTTTTTCTTCTGGACCTTTGTCCAGTGTTCTCACTGGGCCTGGACTCTCTCCCAGCCATGTCACTTCACCTGGTGAATGCCTTCTCATCCTTTGCATTATGGTTTAGATATCCACAGCTCAGAAAGTCCCTCAGATGACCTCCAAACTAGCCTAGGTCTCCTTGGTCTATGACCCCCTCCCCCGCCTCTGCTGTTCTTTTCCCCTCACATCATTCATCACACTCTTTGTCATTTATTTGGAAGGTTTATGTTCCCCCCAAAGGCAGACTACATGAGGACAGGAGTTTTATCTCTTTGCATCAGTCCTGTATCTCATGACCAGTGCTATGCTTTGCACAGAGGAGCTGAGTTAAGTATTTCTCAAATGGATGAATGAATGTGGAGGAAAGGCAGAAAGCAACAGTCTGTCCACACTAGAATACTGAGCTTGACTAGAAACTTTTTCCATAACCACAGATTCTTACTCAATAGAAACCAATGTGAAAATGCCAACACCAACTTATTTCCGAGGTGCTTTGATCACTAAAGCTTTTAAAGGGTCTGCATTGACAAGTTCTATGTAATTTTAGGTACAACTCCAGAGACCACTTACTGTCAGTCTGCCAGACCAGCAAGGCAGGCACAGTTCCCTGGAGACCTGCACCCAATAGAATTATTAAAAGAATTTGTGAGGGTTACTAGATGGGTGGTGACTCATTACAAACATGCTAAATGCTTTAGCTTGACTGCAGGCTCATATGAGGATATGAGCTTCCCAGCATAGGCGTAAACCCTTCAGGCTGTGTTGCTAGGTTTGTGAGGATGGTAGGAACTACAAATAGCAGCTCCCAGTAATAACAGCTACCAATGATTGAGGCCTGCCCTGCGCCAGGCATTCGACTGGGTGCTTTACATTTATCATTGCCAATTCTTACTGGAAGTCCCTGAGGTAAGTAGTATCATCTTCATTTATAGTTGAAGAAACTGAGACTCAGAAAGACTGTGACCATAGGAGACAAACTATTAAAAACTGCCATTTCCCCTTAAACAAGGATGATTGCTTTCATGGTATTTCTTCTGAGGAATATTGTTGACTTACTGGGCATGTATGTGTCAGTAAGGGTTCCCCAGAGAAACAGAACCAACAGAAAAGACAGGGAGGGAGGAGCTTGGAGAAAGAGAGAGAAAGAGAGAGAGAGAGAGAGAGAGAGATATTTGAGAGATTTATTTCAATGAGTTGGCTCACATTATCATGCGGCTGGCAGTTGGAATTCTGTAGACTAAAAACTTAGAAAGGAACTTATGTTGCAGTTCTTTTTTTTTAATTCATTTTTATTGAGCTATATTCACATACCATGCAGTCATAGAAGGCATACATTCAATTGTTCACAGTACCATTATATAGTTATGTGTTCATCACCAAAATTAATTTTTGAATATTTTCATTACCATGCACATAAAAGTAATAAGAATAAAAATTAAAGTGAAAAAGAACAATTAAAGTAAAAAAAGAACACTGGGTGCCTTCTTTTCGCCCCCATTTTTCTACTCATCTGTCCATACACTGGACAAAGGGGAGTGTGGTCCATATGGCTTTCCCAATCATGTTGTCACCCCTCATAAGCTACATTTTTATACAATTGTCTTCAAGATTCATGGGTTCTGGGTTGTAGTTTGATAGTTTCAGGTATTTACTGCTAGCTATTCCAATTCATTAGAACCTGAAAAGGGTTGTCTATATTGTGCGTAAGAGTGCCCACCAGAGTGACCTCTTGGCTCCTTTTGGAATCTCTGCCACTGAAGCTTATTTCATTTCCTTTCACATCCCCCTTTTGGTCAAGAAGATGTTCTCCATCCCACGATGCTAGGTCTAGATTCCTCCCTGGGAGTCATATTCCATGTTGCCAGGGAGATTAACTCCCCTGGGTGTCAGATCCCACGTAGGAGGGAGGGCGGTGATTTCACCTGCCAAGTTGGCTTAGCTAGAGAGAGAGGGCCACATCTGAGCAACAAAGAGGCATTCGGGAGGAGGTTCTTAGGCACAATTATAGGCAGGCCTAGCCTCTCCTTTGCAGCACTTATGTTGCATTTTTGAGGCAGAATTTTTTCATCCTCAGGAGACCTCAGTTTTTTACTCTTAAGGCCTTCAACAGAAAGACTGATTACCGAGAGTCATCTCCTTTATTTAAAGTTAACTGATTTCAGATGCTAATCACATCTACAAAATACCTTCAAGGAACATCTAAACTAGTATTTGACCAAACAACTGGACACCATAGCCTAGTCAAGTGGACAAATAAAAATAACCATAACAGCATATCCATCTCATTCCCTTGAGTCTAAGATAGCATACACTGCAGGGTGTATCATACATTTAATAACGACTTTGAAAAAAAACAAGACGCGGAATTAAATATTCTTTTTTTCTTTTAAATAAAGGGATCATGACACCTAATTATGGTCCACCATTTTCTTAGACTTATAAAGTTTGATTCTAGGTCTTCTTCATGTTCAGCATCTAATGTGAGTTCTGGGTGGCCACAGAGTAAGGTAGTTAAATGTGCAGCAAAGCTGACTGGGTCAAATATCAGCTTTACAAATTAAGACCTGTTTGACCAGGTGCAAATTCCCTAACCTTTCTTTCCATGAAAAAGGGATGATGATAGTATCTACCTTATGCCTTAGGCAAGAATTGGAAGAGTTAATGCACATCCAGAACTTAGGGTGATGCCTGGTTCTTCATAAGTAGATGGTAAATATTATTGTCCTGCATCATTTTGGCTGAGTGGCAGTTTGCAGAAGTTCATTCATTTGTTCCACAGGCATTTTCTGAGAATGACTGTGCCCAGAAGTGTTCTAAGCACAGAGCATTCAGCCCTCAAGGAGCTATGGCAATCTGTTGCATTTCAAGACCTGGTTCATGATCACTTTAGTAAAATCATCCATATTAGTAGTGTAACCTTTTAGCTTATTGAAAGACACCTGGCTTTCATCTGAATATCCTATATTTTTTAACTAGTCATTTTAATCTTTTTCCTTATCTTAGGAAGTCTATTGGCTTTGTTTTAATTTTCGTCTTCTGACTGAGAAATGCTTCAGGAAAAACAAAGTGGTCCACCACCTCTCTAAACTTGACAAATGGTTGTGGCTTTCAGTGCATTGCCCTATTTATGACAGGCAGTCACCTGTAAACAAATTCGTTTTTCTTTCAATATTGCTTCTTAATGTAATATATTTGAAACCTCTATTAGGTATACCCATTTTAGTTAAAATTTGATGCACTAGGTTACTACTAATCAGTTTACAGTGAGGTAAAAGAATCTCCCTTCTCCTGGAAATGGGGGCAGGTGAGAGCTGGACTGGTACTCCCTGTTGTCACATTCCTCTAAGACTCCTTGTCAAGTAAATTAGGGTATTAGTTCTCCAAACAGAGTCAAATGTAGGTTAATGGGCACGATGTACCTTTCTCTGCTAGAATGGATGGGAATCTTAACCTGTGTGACAATAGGCAAATTTAATTCTAGAAGTGTTCAAAGTGGTAGCCTGGTGAAACAGACCCAGTTCTGCCCCTTCCTCCTGAACAGTGGGGCAAGTTTCCCTTGAAACCTCCTTCCCCAGATTCCTATGAGACCTGCAGCCACTGAGACCAGTCTTCCCCTCTCCCAGCACCATGCACCGCTTTCCTCAGCATTCTGGAAAAAGCTGAGGTGGGGGAAGGGAGAAAAACTTAGATAGTCAGTGGATTGTCAAGACACCAGAGGCTGGGGATTAGATCATCAATATGAAGTTGTAAGCCAGTAATATCTGGGAAGAGAAGATACTATAGAGAGATGGGATTCTAAGTATGGGGTGGTGAGGCTGGGATTGAAGGGTGGTTCAGGATATACTAGGAGTGGACATGTGACTTGGGCATCCAGATGAAGAGCTACTCTGAGAAGGCAGAAACTGAAGTATGTTGAGCCTTTCCCTTATGCTCTATGTGTTCTTGATCTATGACCTTACATGCATGATGCCTTTTAGCTTTCTACATTCCCTGTGCAGCCCTAAATTATTAGAGACTCACTCTCAGAGCACAGAGAAGTTCAGTAACACAGTTCCTACTGGCAGCTGTGTCTAACTCCAGAACAACATACCTGTCATAGGAGGCAACTAGGAACCATTGAGGGTGGAGGAAGGGGTGGGTTGGGTAGCAGAGGACCACGATGAGAGTAAAAATGTAATTGCAATTCAAGAAGTCATTCTCAAGACCTTATCCATAAAAAAGAATGAAAAACTAATCATTAATTCATTTTCTCTTGTCTAAATGATTTCATTTCAGAAGAGGCTAAATACAATTAACATAAGGTTTAAAATATTTGTTTACTAATAAATGAATCCCCATCAAGACCCTGGCTTAATGTGTTGCTAGTACCAGTGGGGACATAAGAAGGTCAGGGTATGATTTAGTCAGATGGAACTAGATTTGTTTTACGCCACATGCTCTCTATATGCACATTTTACTTTTAGGCTAGATTTCTGAGTCACCCCAATCAATAGAATTAGCCCCTGCTTTCCCTCTGTGCCTTCATTTAAACATCAAGGTGAAATTCAAAGGCTTGCAGGGAACACTTGGGGTATTGAAGAGATCACTGGTCTTCTGGGAATTGCCTTTGGGTTTTCCTTGCTGCACTGGTTTTCATTACCCAGGTTTGGGCTGTGTGCTGCTTGTCATCCATGGCCTCCTACCCAAGCCCATTCAGGAACTGAGCACAGCACATGCAAAGGAAGTTTTAGTCATGGAATTGGTGATAGAGAATAAGGAATAAGGACAGAGAGCACGTTTTACTTATTATTTTTTTCTGGGCTGTTTAATTGCAATCATGTGCAGGAACTCCCAGTGATGACCAGGGATATTGCAAAATGTTGTAGCCCTATTCAACAACAGACTACTAATGAGTTCATTTACTTGGGTACTAAACTCATCTAAGAAGAGGCGCAGAGCCTAATTAGAGAACTCTCAAAGGATATGAAACCCCAACCCTTTAAAGTTACAGTGTTTTTAAAACACAAATCCACAAAAGCATGTACACTTGCATGCATGCACTTGCACACACACACACTGAAAACAAGAATCCAGATGAATAGCACACCCAAGTATTTGGTGATAGCTGCTAATTAGAGAGAATTTCAGTCACTGTCATTTGTCTTGGTGGAAAAGAAGACAAGGCTGGCATAAAACATACTCAAGCTTAACCAAACCATGAATTCATTTTTCCCTCCACTTAAACACTTAAACATCAGAGGCTATTCCAAAATAAGGATTTTGGTGGTTTTTTTTTTTTTTTTACAACATTATATTTATTTCTTGTATATGATGGGATTTTTTAAGGATGTCTGCTCTTCTTGGTGAGGAAGATGCTTGTGTTTTAGGAGACCAATCCTTTCATTTACTTGAATGGTAAATATTTTCCAAGTGGTACTTGTATTACAGATCTTATACTTGGTGCTTTGGGGGATAAATAGAATCAGACGAGAATCCTACCATTCTAGTAGCAGCAGTATGCCAATTCATTCAATAAATGGCTGATGTTTGTTTCCGAATGTGAATGTTAATAATGTATGGTCACTTCTGGAAAGGGAGTCAGAAATAGAACAATATAAATATAATAGAATGGAAAAACATATAATAATGACATTCATAAGAGGCATCAGAAGTTGGAAAGAGGGAGAGAGAATGACCTGGAGGAATTAGGGAAGTCTTCACTCAGGAGATGGTTCTTGAGTAGGGTCATGATGGATGATTCAGAAAACACTAGGCTAAGGGGAGGGGACGCCAATGTAATTAAGAGGGGAAAAGGAAGACAAAGGATCAATTTAGTGGTAATTAAAAAGTTTCCTATGGCTGATGACTTTGTTTGAGGCAGGTATTGGAAAATCAAGCAAGTGGATGGGGCAACCCATGAAGGGCCTTTGAAGCTGTGCTTTGATAATCAAGGAGGCAGAATTAATGATAACTAATAATTATTGTTATTCACATTTATTGAGAACTTAGCATATCCCAGGAATCTATCAAAAATGCTACATATAATGACTTGTTTGACCATCACAATATTCCTAAAAGTTAAGATCTATTATTATCTGAATTTCACTGATAAAGAAACTGAGGCACAGGTTGACAGGTTGGTTAAGTAACTTGCCAAAAGTTATGTAATGAGTTCACAGTAGAGCCAGGATTTAAATCCATGCAGACTTGATGCAGACTACTGCTCCTACCATCATCCTCTTCTGGCTTTACAGACTCCAAGGAGCCACTGAGAGCATAGTCAGATCTGCCTTGAAGAGCATTACTATGGTAGAAAAGATAAAAATATACCAACAAAGCAAGTGTGCATTTCTGTAAGATAGGTGCAGAGAGGATGGGAGTCCAGGGACAGGAAAAATGACTTTCAGTTAGGAGCAGCAGACATGACTCAGTGGAGGAGCTAACTAGGCTTTGAGCAGAGTTTTGGAAAATAGACACAATGTAATCCTGTTGCAAGAGAAGAAGTGACATCCCAGGCAGTGGAATACAATGAACAAGGGTAAAACAGTAGGAAACACATCATGTTTGAGGAAGATTAATAGTTTTGTTGGCTGGTGAACAGGTCCATGGAGAGGTGGGATGCAAAGATGAAGCAAGAAAGTTAGAAGGCTCCTCTGAGGACACTGGACCTACCTCTTCAGCAATGAGCAGGACTAGGGGTGTTTAGAGCATTGGAGCATTTCTCAATAAACTGGGTCTGAGAGAAGAGAGACTGGAGGCCAGAGGAAAGTGGAGAGTAGTGATTCAGGCCAGTGATTGGGTGGTTTGGGTCTTCATAACCCTGGGACCTCCTCCATCTGTGCCCAGTGAGGAGATCTTTCCTGGATCCTGATGCAAAAAAAAAAAAAAAAAAAAAAAAGAGAGAGAGAGAGATAAATGAAGAGAAGTCAACTGTTTTGATGTAGATGTGGCTTGGGGTAAAGTTAGAAGATGATAATGGAACCAGGATATGTTGACATCTACAAAGTTCCAACTGTAAGTGATAAGCACACTTGATTAACACTTGCAGGTGAAAGTATCAAAAGGAGCGGAGTTGGCACACAGTCATTGCAGGGCCCCTTTGGACATTTAAAGCTGCAAATTCTCATAGGTCATGACTCAGATTTTTATAATATATCATACACTATATTATATGTAACTAATTTGCAGTGGGGATTTTTAAATATGCATTCAGTGTGAGCTTGAGGAATGAGGGATTACTATGTAGGGGCAAAGGCAAGTTTTGGATATCAAATTTTTTTATAAAACTGACCATCTTGAAGAATTATTTAAAAGGCTGCTCTAACTCTCTGTATGAAATGGCTCTTGTTAAATTAGTCAGCTGGTCTCAATGTTAATCAAAAAAGGAGGTCAAGGATCATAACCATCAGCTATGCAGGAAAGATCCATTCCCTCTCCCCACATCCTGAGAACAGACTTCCTGGCTTGCAGCCAAAATGAACAGGTCAATGTTGAGATGTGAATGGCATATTTCCCCCCTCAGTGGAAAGAACTCTTTCTGGTTATAAAAGAAATGTCAGTTCCTTGCAAGAAACTCAGAAATAATAAAAAAGTATATAGAAGAAAATAGAATTAACCTGTAATCTCATCACCCAGAGATAACAAAACCATATGTGTGTAAATGTAACATACATTATGTGTGGTCAAAAATAAGATTATTCCATATAACTCTCATTTTGCTGTATAAAACAGGGTTCTTTCTCCAACAATAAATTAGATGTAGATCATGTTTATTTGTATATGTATGTTACACCACTGGATGGATATAGCATAATTCATTTAACCATTTTCCAGTTGATAGACATTTAATTTTGTTTTAGTAGTTTTCTATTTTGAACCATATGATAATCAACACTATGCATATGTAATTATAAATTTGTCTGATGACTTCCTTAGAATCTATTTTTAGAGAGAGCTGTGAAAGTTTTATGGTCTCTATTTAAACCACAGGTATGCCACTCAAGAGGTGAACTGTTAATTCTGGAGGGCTTGAGCTCTATTCAAATGATTGTTCCCCATATCAGAAAGGTCTTATTAGATCCGCCTTCCTCCAGATGATATCATTTATGGGAACAGAGCTCCTCAGGGACAAATAAGAATGGAAGGTATGACCCTTGCCAGGAAAGAATCTTATAACTCAAGTATAGTATGTGCAAAGAGTGAGCATTTTACAAACTCATTTTTAACCACATAGTGCAGATGGAATGAGTCGGCATTTGTGTATATTGGCAGGTCCAGGGTGCTGGTGAGTAAGTGTAGCAAGGTCAGTGCAGAAGTGTGAACTTGTTGGGAAGGAAATGAAGGGCTTGAGGCATTTGAGGTATGTCATCAAAGGGGCATATGGAGGAATCAATGATGGAAGAGGGTACAGAATGACTTGAACAGGTACTCGGTTCAGCCCCCATGACTTCTCTTCTGGGAAGCCTTCTCTCATCTCCCATGATAGCGCTCAACATGTTTCTGCAAACATATCTTTACATGTATCTTTAGAACTTGCCCAGTGTCTTAGCACAATGAAAGCATGTTCTCAATATGTGATTAAGAAGTAAGTGGACTATAGATGATGTTAAAGAATGAAATTGTTGAGGTGGTTCTAGGACATTTTAGAGGAAAGCCTTGAGCAGGGGAATGGGAAGGAAACTTAAAAACTTGAATGGCTATTTCAGGGGCAGGGGAACTGCACTGAAGCATTTTCAATTTCAAGTGTCCTAGTAGTGAATGGAGAACTGGGCTTGCGAGTTGTTGCCCTGCCTCTTCAGCCTTCTCCCATAAATGACTGGGACCCCAGTTCTCTCTCCTCAGGATTAAATCTCCCCTTAGATCTCAGAATAATCCTGTTCTCTGGAGAAACTCTAGAAGTCTTAGTCAAGGAATCCAGCATCAGGGCATCTGACCTGTGTCCCAGTTTTAGTAAAAGGAGATTGCCTTGTATCTATGGCCTTGCCCCTTTCTTGTACTTAGATCAATAACTTGGATACACTCCTTTTACCCCTGAGTCTTTGCCTTGAGAAACTTCCTGGAGAGCCATCTCTTCTGGAACTCATTTTTCAACATGGGGGTCTTTCAAAGCCTTATTGAGGTATTATTAAACTACAGTAAACTGCATATATGTGAAATGCACAATTTGGTAAGTTTTGACATATGTATACAACTGTGAAAACATCGCAACAGCCAAGACGATAGACAAATCTATTACCTGCAAAAGCTTCCTCTTAGCCTGGCTAATCCTTACCTCCTGTCTGCATACAACCACTCATCTGCTTTCTGTCATTATAGATTTGTTTCCCTTCTCTAGAATTTTATATAAATAGAATAATAAACACTGCTTTTTTTTTGTCTGACTTCTTTCACGCAACACAAGTATTTTGAGATCCATTCCTATAGTTGCCTGTGTCAGTAATCCATATTTTTTTATTGCTGAGTAGCATTCCATTATGTTGTGTACCACAATTTGTCTAACCATTCATCTATTGATGAACATTTGGGTTCTTTCTAGGGCCCTAGGTTTTGGTTTTAGCTACTATGAACATTCATTTACAAGTTTTTTTATGACCATCTGAATGGCTGGATCATAACGGAAGTTAATGGTTACTGATATTGAGCATCTTTTCATGTACATATTTGCCATTCATGCATCTTCTTTGATGAAGTGTCTCTCCAAACCATTTGCCAATTTTACATTGGGGTTGCTTGCTTCCTTCCTATGATGTTTTGAGAGTTTTTTATGTACTGTAGATACAAATCCCTTATCAGATATGTGAATTGCAAATATCGTATTCTGGTCTATGGTTTGTATTTTCATTCTCTTAACAGTGTGTCTTTCAAAGAGTATAAGTTTCTACTTTTAATGAAGTCCAATTTATCAAGTTTTTCTTTTTGGATTATGCTTTTGGAGTTGTAAAAAATCATCAGCTAACCAAAGGTGAAAGTTGTAAAAGGTTTCTTCTGTGTTTTCTTCTAGAACATTCATAGTTTTAGGTTGTATGTTTAGGTCTTTGCTCTATTAATTTCTGTTTATGGTGCAAGGTCCAATGAATTGCCTTTGTACCTGTCAAAAACTGTGTGGTTCATATATGTATATATGTGTTTATTTCGGACTCTTTACTTTTTTTCATTCATCTATTTGTCTATTGATATAAGTTCTACACTCTCTTGATTATTTGACCTTTATAAAAGTCTTGAATTCAGCTAGTGTTAGTTGTCCAATTTTGTTACTCTTTTAAAAAGTTGATTAGGCTATGTAGGTCCTTTGAATTCCACATAAATTTAGAATCAGTTTTTAAATTTCTGCAAAAACTTCTGCTAGTATTTTGACTTAGATTGTGCTGAATCCAAGACCAATTTGAGGAGAGAAATCAAAGGTTGTAGTGGAATATTACTAGGCAATAAAAAGGAATGAAGTACCAATATATGCTACAACATGGATGAGCCTTGAAAACACGCTAAGTTAAAGAAGCCGTTCAAAAAGACCATAAATTGTAGAGTCTGTTTACACGAAATATCCCAAATAGGCAGATCTGATGAGACAGAAAGTAGATTAGTAGTTGCTTAGGCCTGGAAGATTAAGGGGGAAAAGGAAATGACTGCCTATGAGTACAGGGTTTCTTTTAGGGGGTATGAAAATCTTCTAAAATTAGATTGCGGTAATGGTTGCACAACCCTATGGATACATTATAGACATTTACTGTACTCTTTAAATGTGTGGATTGTATGGTATTTAAATGAAATAGCAATAAAAAAGATCATTTTGGGTAAAATTGACGTCTTAACAATATTGAGTCTTCCAGCCCATTCATTACCAGAGTTTACTTACAATTCTTTTTTTAATTCTTTCAGTAATGTTTTGTTTAATATTTTTCAGTGTACAGGTCTTACATATATTTTCTCAGGTTTTTCCCTATGTATTTCTTACTTTTAATGCTAATTTAAATGGGATTTTCCATTCTGATTTTCAATTTTTTGTTGAAAGTATGTAGAAATACAACTGACTATTGTATATTGGACTTCTATCCTTGATCTTAATAAACTTGCTTTAGTTCTAATAACTTCCACATAGTTTCCATAGATATAGACAGTATGTCATCTTCAAATAAACTTCTCTTTGACACATCTTCCCAGTGATGAATGCATGGTAAACAAATGTATAATGTGTGCTCTTGGGTTTTTGGTATCTCTATTTCCCTCTGCCCCATCATGACTTCACTGATAATGTATTCTCAGATGTTGACCACCAATGGAGACTGTTGTGAAGATTGGATACTACCCTTTCCTGGTTCCACACATTGTCTCTTAGGCAAAATGAATTCCCAGGGCCTATAGCTCATCCCGTGCCTAAGCCTTTAGTCGACCTTATAAGAACATTTAATTCTCAGGTCCTAAAGACTCCATACATTGCCCATGCCATTGTTCATTGATGGCTCAAAAGTCTTATTTACTTGGATAGGTGGAGAAATACAGATGCAGAAGGTTTTCATCTGATAGAATTTAGACCACACAACATGGAGTTAATTGCTAAATTATAAAATTTGGCTGATTTCAAAAAAAATTTCAAATTTGGGGTTTTTCTTGAAAACTAGAAGACCCAGTGTACCAGTTTGTATATATTACGTTCCCCAGAAAAAGCCATGTTCTTTGATGCAGTCTTGTGGGGGCAGACATATTAGTGGGGATTAAGTTGATTAGTTTACTAGAGCACTATATAAGCTCAGACAAAAGGAGCGAGCTTGCTACAGCCAAGAGGGACACTTTGAAGAATGCACAGCAGCTGAGAGAGTAGCTGCAGATGAGAGACATTTGAAGACAGCTGTTGAAAGCAGACTCTTGCTCCAGAGAAGCTAGGAGAGGACAAATATCCCAAGTGCAACTAAGAGTGACATTTTTGCAGAACTGCAGCCTAGAGAGGAACATCCTGGGAGAAAGCCATTTTGAAATCAGAACTCCAGAGCAGGCACCAGCTATGTGCCTTCCCAGCTAACAGAGGTTTTCCGACACCATTGGCCATTCTCCAGTGAAAGTACCTGATTGTTGATGACTTACCTTGAACACTTTATGGCCTGTAACTTTGTAACCAAATAAACTCCCTTTATAAAAGCCAGTCCATTTGTGGTGTTTTGCATTCCAACAGCATTAGCAAACTAGAACATCCAGTAATACATAGCAAGACTTGGCTATGTGTACCCATCTGATTTACAAGGGAAATGCTACATCTGAATCACTTAACTAATTTGGATCACTTACCTTACCTTTGTATGCATTGGTGCTTTTAAATTCTGTCTTAGTCAGATGGACTTCCCTAGGCTTCACAAGAAACTTTAGTACATTTGTTCATCTATCAATATTCACTGAGTATAAGGATCATATGCCAAGCACTCTGATAGTTGATTTTTACTTGCAGAGAAATTAAGACACAATCCCTGTTTCAAGAGAGCTCCCAGTTTAGCAGGAATGATTGAGAGGCGGTTGTACTCTTACAATTCACCACATCTTCTTATATGAAGATAGAATGAGGGGTTGTGGTCATAGATAGCTTTCCCCAGGACACAACATTTCGTTAGAGTCTCCAGAGTGCAAAGAGTTACGAAGTAGAGAAAGAAGAGGGAATAGTGTGTTAGTTGGAGGGAACAACATATATGAAGGCACTGAGGAAAGAAATGAAAGTACAAGTTTTGGCATTAATTTGGGGATGAAGGGTAGTTGTAACTAGAGACAACAGCTCCAAAACAGGAGTGTCTATTAGAAGAGGGTATTGTTTGGAGTTAAACACATTGTCCCTAGTAAGAACAAATCACTTAACACAAATGGATAGCCACTTTTCAATCAGAAAGGAGATCACTGACTGCTGCATGAGAAAAGATCGTAAGTTCCATCTCTACCACTCAATGTCTCTTTTGAAGATTTCTGTTATAAGTTGGTGTGTGTGTGTATGCAGGTGTTGTTCATGCATTTTAATTCATTTTTTCACGTGTTCATTTCTTTCTTTTGCAACACCAGTTTCCTTGTAACCTTTCAATGTATATAAAAGTTAGAGTTCTTTGGAAAGAAAAAAATGGATACATTGGTGCTAGTAATTCTGGTCAAATATTTGAACTTGCAAAATGCAGATTTCAAACATGGTATTCCAACAGTAGGATTGCTTCAATGCTTTCTTTTTTTCTTTTTTTTTAAATTCAATTTTATTGAGATATATTTACATACCATGCAGTCATACAAAGCGTACAATCAATTGTTCACAATACCATTATGTAGTTGTGCATTCATTACCAAAATTAATTTTTGAACTCAATGCTTTATTTTTGCTCATTCCATCATCATGAGGTCATTTCCCACCCCCATGCCCTTTGGGCTCAAAATTTCTTGGCAATATCCAGGTGAAATACAATACCCATTAACTCTCATTGACCCTATAGCATCTTCTAAGGGGAGGTGTTCCCAGTATGATGAGAACTTAACATTGTGATGAGAGAACAGTGCTTGTTGAAACATCCTTAAAATGAAATCTAAGATCAGGGAGGGACAGACATAGGAGAGGAAAGGAATAAGAAAAAAGATGGGGGGAGTGGTGGCGTGATATTGTTGCAACAAAATATGAAATTATTATTGTTTACCTTCAGGCTTGAGGAAAGCAGAAAAGCTCTGTATATCTTTCTTCTTTAATTGCTTGGTTGACCTCAAGGGGAAAAGAAAATAAGAGAGAAGTCGAAGTTAAATGCACAACATTTCTTCTGACAACACTCATCCCCTGGCCCCAGTCCTTTTGGCTGAGTACCCGTGTGGTTTCTGTGCTCCTGAGTAGAGATAGCCAAAGTCACTTTAATAACCCTTGAGAAAGTGCTTCAGGAGGCATTTGCAGAGAGCAGAATGCCACGCCACAGCCTTGTCTCCTCGGCATGTCCGAGATATTGAACTTTCCAGTAACTACAATTACAACCAAAACCACAAAATGTAGATTTACAGATTGTTTTCAGCAACTCCCATTCAAATTTACTTATATTTACACTAGAAAAATTAGGGTAAGTGCTACTGTGACCAGAAACACAGACCAGGATCAATAAACAACCAATTCTTGGCTAATAAAGCACTTCTCTAAGGTCTACGGTTTCTCTATTCTGACTTTGAGGTTGGCCTCTAATGTCTTATCCATTGACTTTTCCCGTAAATATGTCTAATTGAGGCCATGTAGGATTCTAAAGAGAAATGATACACTTGGTTTGGTAAGAATTGCTAATTAACCAAGTATGTAAAACCTGGCTACTGCTCACAGTATTTCTCTTGTGGTAAAAATTTATATGTGGCAAGGAAATAAAATTTAAAATATCAGCTTCCATTTTAGGTATAGAATTTTTTTCCATTTTGATTTTTCTTTTAATTCTCCTTCTTCCAAACCCTAATGGTCCCAAAACCACTTTAAGAAAAGGATGTTTTAAAGGTCTGTAATGGTATTTTGTGAAGTCGCAAAACCTTTAACTTGGAAAATAATTTGTGGGATATTTTCATGTTACACAGGAATCCTTTAATCATGCTTAACCTCCATTTGTATAAGTTCTCTCTTTTTTTGCAGCCACAAAACATTACACTTCATATTAGAAAGGTTGAGAAAAATTAATTTGGTTCCTTGTGCACTTGAATCATTAATTTTGCTCTGGTAACAGAGCCTGGTATTTAATCAAACCTAAAAGAAATAAAATAATGAATGACAAGGGAAGGGAAATAGGGACACATCTGGAAAGGGCTTGAATATACAATTCCATTTGGGAATGCCACACCAAGATGCCAGTTCATATAAAGTCATTCTTATAAGTCTTGCTTTGCCTGGAGTGTCCTCTCCAAGTTACCTGAGATATTCTTCTCCAAGTTCATCTCTGTTTTCTGTGCTGGAGGCAGTGACTTCCTTACTCAGTTTATCAGTCCAGTTCTGTGGGGTGAAGGTTGTTACCACTTGGACTGGTTAGTGTGGTTGTGTTACGTTTACAAACTTGCCCCCATTCTCACCCTACAGGCTCTAGTTTGAGAAACCACATCCAAGCATGAGTTGCAGGTTGCAAATCATATGGAGAATGGGGTGTGTGTATGTGTGACTCTCTCAGGGTAAATCTGTTCCCAGTACTCGGGGAGAGAATGCCCAGAAACACATGTCTTGCAGACAATCACCCCAGCTTTCTTCTGAATCATGGAACTCTCTCTAAATTTCTTACTTTCCTCCAATTGAAATGAAGGGTTGGACATACCATAGTAGCATTCCATGTTGGAATAAAGAAAGATATTGGAGGAGTTCATTTAGGCAGAAATTTAATATGTGACTATGTCTAGGATGATTTAATGAAGACACTCTTAGATGGTTTGAACCATGATGCAGTTGGCCAAAGCATATGCTTGATAATCTCTCTGTGCCAACTGATTGGATTAATATGGAATTGTTCAAGTATTATGTTCTAAATATGATACAGCATTTTTATACAATTTAATAAAACTAACCTTCAAAATATGGTCAAGGCCCATTACTCATTTGATTCTCAGGGCAAATTTGCAAAAAAAGGATTGTTTTTATTGCAATTTTATGGATGAGTAAACTCCAAATCTCCATTCTTAAGAAGTTTGCAGTCAAATTGAGGAAACATTGAGTTAAATTAATGTATGACAAGGGCTCTCATACAGGTATTTGGATGGGTATTAAGGGAGGGGTGCACAGGGTTCAAGTATAAGATGCACATTGATAGAATGAAAATCATTTAGAGAAATAGAAACAGTAGTATGGAGGATGTGGAGTCCCTCTATTATGAAGAAACATGGACGGGTCCCAGACATTTAATCTTGAAAATTAAGAACTTCCATCCATTAAAGCACCTTAAGATAATTAAAGAGAGAAGTGGGAAACTAGGAGGAGATATTTGCAACACATATACAAGGGAGTTTAGAATTTAGACTATATAAAAAACTCCAATAAATAAAAATCAAAGACAAATATACCTAATTAGTAAATTGATGAAGTCATGAACAGGAATTTTACAGCAGGGGAAATGCAGAGGAAATATGTGAAAAGTTCATCTCAGCTCTATTAGTAATCTCACAATTATTAATTAAGACCCATGACAAGGTATCATTTTGTATCACTAGATTGGCAAAAATCAAGAAGTGTTAAAAAATTTATTTCTGATTAGAATATTAACTAGTATAACTACTTTGGAAAGCAGTGTAGAATTCTCATATGAGCTAAATATTCATGAATCTTAAGACCCAAAACTTGTGCCCCAGGAGATATGTATATAATTTTCATAGCAGCACTGGTCATAATAGCAAAAGACTGGAAACAACCCAAATATCTATCAACAGGAGAATGGATAATAAGTTGTGGTATAGTCACCTAACAGAATATCTTCAGTAGTAAAAATGAATAAACTATAATTATAAGCAATAACATGGATGAATTCTAGAAATATAATATAAACAAAAATAGCAACCACAGAGAAGAATACATGCATTATAATACCATTATTGTAAATCTTACCACTATTAGAATTATAACCACATATAATACATATTAATAAATACATTTTGAGCATGGCAGGAGAAAAATAAAAAAAAATTCAAGATAATGAATATTTCTGAAGAGCCAGAGGAAGGGGATGATAGTTTTGAGTAGTTAAAGCTAAATGAAAACCATTTTGGAATATCACACATTAACTTGAATGTTAGACTGAACAGGCTCTAAATAATTTCTTGCTAAAAATGAATCAATATACTGCTTGCAAAAAATAATGAAATAGATTCTGGTCAACCAAGATAGTGGTATAAGATGCTCCAAAGTGCCATTCCCACAGACTCCTCAAGCAACTAGCAAAAATGACAGCGCCACCTTTCTCAGAACTCCAGAAAACAATTAAGGGGTGAGTCCTACCACTGTAAAGAAAATGCAGCTTTAAAAAATGGTAGAAAAAGCTCTTGGTGCCCTTGGGACCCCTCCGTCCCCCTCTGCAGTACAGTGTGGAGTCAGCTTGTGCCCCACTGTGGTTCTCTGGCCATGCTCCAGAGAGAGCAGAGTACCCTTATGTGCATACTGTTGTTCCTCCAGGTTGGCAACATAAAGACTGAACCAGGAAAGTTCTCTCTGGTTCACGCTCCCAGAAATTGCCCTGAAAGCAGGAGCAGCTGGCAGACAGCTAATACATTGCAAGAAACAATGAAGTCATTGTGGCCTGGGGCAAAGGATTGCCTGTTTTAAGTCATACGATAGAGCAGTTTGGAATGGCAAAATGTCTGTATCATAGGGAGTAGGTGGTGCTTTTGAAGTTCTGGAAATGGGTAATTCCTAAGGCCATAAGCAAGCACAAGCCCAGTATAAGACACAGGCTCAGAACAGTTGGAAAGGACCCTGCGCTTCACATTTGCACCAAGCCGAACTTCTTAATGGGAGTCCTAAGTTCTGAAGGACAGCACCAGCCAACGCAGAGTTAATTAGCAAAAAAACGTGAAGTGCACTTTTTTGTTGTTGCTGTTGTTTTTTGTTTTTTGTTTTTTTTTGTTTTTTTGCTTTTTGTTTTTTGTTTTTTTTCCTTTGGATTACTTATTTTTATTAGCTCCTGGCACTCAAAGAAATCTCCATCATATACTAACTGGATACAAACTTAATGAATAGACAGCTTAGGGACTAAATCCCAGAATTAACACTTTGAAGTACTAAAATGTACATTGTGCAACACAGGAGTATGAGTCAAAGAAAGAAACAAGAAATAATGGCCCAACAAGAGGAAAAGATAAAAAGCCAGAAACCATCATGAATAAGACCAAACTGTGGACATATACTGGGCAAAGACTTTTAAAAACTGATCCTCAATATGCTGAAGGAGATAGAGGGAAACACAGAGAAAGAACTAAAGAATATCAGGAAAACCATGAATGAACAACATGAGAATCTCAATAAATATATAGAAATTTTTAAAAGGAACTAATAAAAACACTGGAGTTGAAAACCACAGTATTTGAAATGGAAAATTCCATAGAAGGTTTCAACAGCCTATTGGAGCTGGCAGAAGATACAGTCAGAGAACTCAGAGGAAAGACAAATGAAATGATTTGGACTGAGGAGCAGAAAGAAAAAAAGGACTTGAAAAATTACCAGAGTCTAAGAGACTGTGGGACATGATCAGGCATACCAATATATGTATTATGGAAGTCCCAGAAAGAGAAGAAAAAGAGAAAGGTGCAGAAGTAATATTCAAAGAAATAATGACAGAAAACTTACCAAATTTAATGGGAATCATTAATATGCACATTCAAGAAGCCCAGCAAATCCCAAACAGGATAAATTACAAGAGAACCATACCTGGACACATAATCATCAAACTGGCAAATGCGAAGGACAAGGAGACAGCTCTGAGAGCTGGAAGAGGAAAGCACTGTGTCATGTACAAGGAAATCCCCAAAAGATTAAGTGCTGGTTTCATATAAAAACCATGGCAGCAAGAAGGCAGTGGGACAAAATATTTAAAGTGCTGAAAGAAAACAATTGCCAACCAGGAATCTTATACCTAGCAAGACTATCTTTCAAAAATGAAGGGGAGATCAATACATTGCCAGATGAACAAAAGCTGAAAAAGTTCATCACAAGTTCTACCCTTCAGACAATGCTTAAGGGAAGTCTTAAGAATTAAATAAAGGGAATGAGACTGTACGTCAAAGAGACATAAAGAAATAAAGACCTCCAGAAAGGTAACCATAGGAGTAATTATATATTCAAGTAAAGTGGTATTGTATTTTTTTGGTATGTAAATCCACTCTTTACTTCTTACAGGATCTAAAATGCAAATTCATAAAAATAATCATAAATAAATTATTCTGGACATACAATGTATAAAGATATAATTTGTAGCGAGAACAACAAAAAGGTGGGAGGGCAGAGGGGTATAGGAATGGTATATATATTTGCTATTGAAATTAAGTTGATATCAAATCAAACATGATTGTTATAGGTATAGGATGTAGAATTTAAGGCACTGGTAACCACAAAGACAATATCTGAAAAAATATATTCAGAAAGAAATGAGAAGGGACTCAAAATGGTACAATACAAAAAAATCAAATAAATATTAAAGTAGGCATTAAAAGAAGAATTGAGGGACATAAAAAATATAGGACTTACAAAGACCAAATAGCAAAATGGCAAATGAAAGTCCTGCATTATCAGTGGCTACTTTAAATGTAAGTTCATTAAGTTCTTCATCAAAAGGCAGAGATTGGTTAAATGGATAAAAAAGTATGATCCAACTAAATGTTGTTTACAAGATACTCACCTTAAATTCAAAGGGCAGGTAGGCTGAAAGTGAAAAGAAGGAAAAAATTATATCACAAAAATAGTCACAAAAGAGACCCAGGGTAGCTGTTCTAATATCAGATAAAATAGACTTTAAGTAAAAAACTGTTACATGAAACAAAGTAGGTCACAATATACTGATAAAAGGGTCAATTCAACAGGAAAACACAACAATTATAAACATATATGCAAGTATTGGCAGAGCCCCAAAATATATGAAGCAAATATTGACAGATTTGAAAGGAGAAATAGACAGTTCCACATTAATCATAGGAAACTTAAACATATCACCTTCAATAATGGATGGAATGTCAAGACAGAAACCAGTAAGGATATAGAAGACTTGAATGATCCTAACAGGCATATATAAAATACTTCACCCAATAGCTGCAGAATACACATTCTTTTTGAGTGCCCAAGGATCGTTCTCTAGGATAGACCATATGTTAGGTCACAAACAAGTCTCAATAAATTCAAAATATTGAAATCATACAATGTATTTTCTCTGACTACAATGGAATGAAATTAGAAATCAATAGATAGCAGTGGAAGAAATGGAAAATTCACAAATATGTTAAATAAAGCAAAGAACTCTTGAAAAACCAATGGGTCAAGAAGAAATCACAAGTAAAATTAGGGAATATCAAATGAAAATGAAAGCACAACATACCAAAACTTATGAGGTGCAGCAAAGACAGTGCAATAGGGAAATTTATAGCTCTAATTGCTTACATTAAAAAAAGTAGATCCCAAATCAGCAGCTTAACTTCACAACTGGAGGGTCTAGAATATGAAGAGCAAACTAAACCCAAAGCAAGCAGAAGCAAAGAAATAATAGTGACTAGAGAGCAGATAAATGAAACAGAAAATTAAAAACAAACAAACAAACAAACATTAGAGAGGATCAACAAAACCAAAAATTGGTTCTTTGAAAAGATCAATGAAATTGACAAACTTTTAGCCAGAGTGACAAAGAAGAAAGGAGAAAGGGCATATAACTAAAATCTGAACTGAAAGTGGGGACATTTCTACTGACAGGGAAAAGAAAAGGATTATAAAAGGATACTATGGAAAACTATATGCCAATGAATTAGATAACTAAGATGAAAAGGAAAAATTCCTGGAAGCACACAAACTTCCTACACTGACTCAAGAAGAATTAGATCTCAACAAACCAATATCAAGTAAAGAGATTGAACCAGCAATAAAAATAATCTCCCAACAACAAAAGCTAAGGAACAGATGTCTTCACTGACAAATTTTACCAAATATTTTGAGAAGTATTGACACCAATCCTGCTCAAACTCTTCCAAAAAATTGAAGAGTAGCAAACACTCCTTAACTCATTCTATGAGGCCATCACCTAAACACCAAAGCCAGATAAAGGTACCATAAGAAAAGAAAATTACAGACCAATATACCTTATAATTATATGTATATGCAAAAATCCTCAACAAAATATTAGTGAACCTAATCCAAAGCACATTAAAACTATTATACACTGTGTTGGTTTGGATGTATTATGTACCCCAAAACACCATGTTCTTTGATGCAATCTTGTAGCAGCAGATGTCTTTAGTCTTGATTAGGTTGGAACCTTTGGGTTGGGTTGTTTCCATCTAGATGTAACCTACCCAACTGTAAGTGATAACTCTGATTGGATTATTCCCATGGTGGTGTGACCACACCCATTCAGCATGGGTCTTAATTAAATCACTGGAGCAGCTGCAGCCAAGAGAGACATTTTGAAGACAGCCATTGAAAGTAGACTTTTGCTACTCCAGAGTTTGCCTGGGAGAAACTAAGAGAACACCCTCAGGAGCCTAGAGAGAAACGTCCCAAGAGAAAGCCTTTCTGAAATGCAACCCAGGAGTAAGCAGATGTCAGCCATGTGCCTTCCCAGCATTATTGGCCGTCCTCCAGTGAAGGTACCCTATTGTTGATGCCTTAGCTTGGACACTTTTACAGCCTTAAGACTGTAACTTTGTAACCAAATAAACCCCCTTTATAAAAAGCCAGTCCATTTCTGGTGTTTTGCATTCTGGCAGCATTAGCAAACCGGAACATACACCATAATCATTTTGGATTTAGCCCAGGTATGCAAGTGTGGTTTTACTTAAGAAAATCAATTACTGTAATATACCACATGAATAGAACAAGGGAAAAAAGTGACCATGTCAATTGACACAGAAAAGGCGTTTGACAAAAACTAGCACTGCTTCTTGATAAAAACACTTGTAAAATTAGGAATAGAAGGAAACTTCCTTAACATGATAAAGGATATATATGAAAACCACATAGCTAACATCATACTCAATGTCAAAGACTGAAAGCTTTCCCTCTAAGATCAGTAACAAGGCAAAGGATGGCCACTGTCAACATTGTACTTGAAGTTCAACATTGTACTGGAAATTCTAACCAGAGTGTTTAGACAAGAAAAAGAAATAAAAGACATCCAAATTGGAAAGGAAGAACTAAAACTTTCACTACTTAATGATGACATGATCCTATGTGTAGAAAATCTTAAAAATTCCACAAAAATCTTTCTAGAGCTGATAAATTCAGCAATGTGGTAGGGTACAAGACCAACATGCAGAAATCAGTAGTGTTTTTGGAAACTAGCAATGAACAATTTGAAGAGGAAATCAAGAAAAGAAATCTATATTCAATAGCAACTAAAAAAAATCAAATATCTAGGCATAAATTTAGAGAAGGATGTTAACAAAGAACAATAAAACATTGCTAAAAGAAATCACTGAAGACCTAAATAAATGGAAGAACATTCCATAGTCACATATCAGAAGACTAAATATTGTGAAGATATCAATTCTGCCTAAAGTGATTTACAGATTTAACATGATCCCAATCAAAATCCTAATAGCCTTCTTTGCAGAAATAGAAAGGGCAATCACCAAATTTATATGAAATGTATGGGCACCTGAGTAGCCAAAACCAACCTGAAAAATAAGTGCAAAATTGGAGGACTCACACTTCCTGATTTTAAAACATATTACAAAGCCACAGTAATAAAGACAGCATGGTATTGCCACACAGACAAACATATAGACCAATGGAATCAAATTGATAGCTCAGAAATCAACCCTAATGGTTATGTCCATTAGATTTTGACAAGGGTCCCAAGGCCACTCAATTCAGAAAGAGTAGTATATTCAACAAATTGTGCTGGGGAAACTGGATATCTATATGCAAAAGAATGAAGACATACCCCTATCTCATACATCATATAAAAAATTAAAATGGATTAAAGACCTGAATATAAGAACCAAATCTATAAAAACCCTAGAAGGTAACATAGGGAAGCATCTTCAGGGTCTTGTGTTAGGCAGTGATTCCCTAGACATTAAATTAAAAGCGCGAGGACTCGGGCAAGATGGCGGCATAGAGAGGAGTGGAAGCTAAGTAGTCCCCCTGGAACAACTACAAAAAACCAGAAACAACTAGTAAATAATCCAGAATAACTGCGGGGGTACAAACGAGACCATCCATTCATCATACACCAACCTGAATTGGGAGGAATGCCCAAGAACACAGCATGAAATCTGTAAGTAAAACCTGTGGAACCAGGTCGGGAGACCCCCTCCCCCATAGCCCGAGCTGCGGAGCCGCGTGGTGCCACAGAGAAGCTCTCTCCCAGCAAGCAAATACAGCTCAGCTGAGCTCCAACTGGGGTTTTAAGTAGCGAGTGTGAACTGCTCACTACAGGTATGCAGCCCCCAAAAACAGACAGAGGCTTTGGGTGACGACTGACCTGGGAGAACCGGAGGGTCGCCTTGGACTGGGTCTGAAGGGGACTATCTGTTTCTTTTTTGGCTCAATGGAGAAAGCCCCAGTCATTTTCAGTTTCCAGGGCTGTGAATCTGGGAAGGGTGGAGCCACCACAAGCAGAGAGCGAGACCATTGAAATGCTAATGACCTCCACCTGGGGGGGTCTGTCTTCTCTAGGAGGAAAGGGGTGGGGCCCTTTCCATTCAGAACCAGACCCCAGAGCCTGGGGGAACACGGCCACACCTCCTCACACCAGTCAAGAATTATAGGCTAACAGGCGTCACCTGCTGGGCAGAAAAGCACAGTGACCCAAGGCATCAAAGGGTGGAGCAATTTTCTAAGACACACCCTCAGGGAAACCAGATACTGAATATTTCTTCCCTCTAGGACCTGAGACTGTTCTGGTCTGGGAAAACCTGATTTGGATAACCAAGGAAACCATGCCTAGACAACAGAAAATTACTACCTACACTAAGAAAAACAAAGTTATGGCCCAGTCAAAGGAACAAACGTACACTTCAACTGAGATACAGGAATTTAAACAACTAATGCTAAATCAATTCAAAAAGTTTAGAGAAGTTATTGCAAAAGAGATAGAGGCTGTAAAGGAAGCACTGGACATGTATACAGCAGAAATCAAAAGTTCAAAAAACCTACTAGTAGAATCTATGGAAATGAAAGGCACAACACAAGAGATGAAAGACACAATGGAAACATACAACAGCAGATCTCAAGAGGCAGAAGAAAACACTCAGGAACTGGAGAACAAAACACCTGAAAGCCTACACACAAAGGAGCAGATGGAGAAAAGAATGAAAAAATATGAACAACGTCTCCAGGAACTCAAGGATGAAACAAAGTACAATAATGTACGTATCATTGGTGTCCCAGAAGGAGAAGAGAAGGGAAAGGGGGCAGAAGCAATAATAGAGGAAATAATTAATGAAAATTTCCCATCTCTTATGAAAGACATAAAATTACAGATCCAAGAAGCGCAGCGTACTGCAAACAGAAGAGATATGAATAGGCCTACGCCAAGACACTTAATAATCAGATTATCAAATGTCAAAGACAAAGGGAGAATCCTGAAAGCAGCAAGAGAAAAGCAATCCATTACATACAAAGGAAGCTTAATAAGACTATATGCGGATCTCTCAGCAGAAACCATGGAGGCAAGAAAGAAGTGGTGTGATATATTTAAGATACTGAAAGAGAAAAACCACCAACCAAGAATCCTGTATCCAGCAAAGCTGTCCTTCAAATATGAGGGAGAGCTCAAAATATTTCCTGACAAACAGACAATGAGAGACTTTGTGAACAAGACACCTGCCCTACAGGAAATACTAAAGGGGGCACTACAGGGTGATAGAAGACAGGAGTGTGTGGTTTGGAACACAATTTTGGGAGATGGTAGCTCAACAATGTAAGTACACTGAACAAAGGTAACTATGAATACAGTTGAGAGAGAAAGATGGGGAGCATGTGAGACACCACAAGAAAGGAGGAAAGATAAAGACTGGGACTGTGTAACTTGGTGAAATCTAGAGTATTCAACAATTGTGATAAAATGTACAAATATGTTCTTTTACAAGGGAGAACAAGCAAATGTCAACCTTGCAAGGTGTTAAAAATGGGGAGGCATTGGGGGAGGGATGCAATCAGCATAAACTAGAGACTGTAACTAATAGAATCATTGTATTATGCTTCCTTTAATGTAACAAAGGTGATATACCAAGGTGAATGCAGATAAGAGGGGGGGGATAGGGGAGGCATGTTAGACACTTGACATTGGTGGTATTGTCTGATTCTTTATTCTACTTTGATTTAAGGTTATTTTTCCTTTTGCTACTTCCTAGCTGTCATTTTTTTTTGTTTCCTCTTTCTTTTGCCTCTCTACCTTCTTTGACTCTCCCTCCTGCCTTGTGGAAGAAATGTAGAGGCTCTTGCTTAGTATGAGCAGAATGTTCAATTAGGATGAACTTAAATGTTTGGAAATGAACAGGGGTGTTGGTAGCAAGATGTGAGAATAACTAACAGCGCCAAATGGTGTGTGAATGAGGTGGAAAGGGGAAGCTCAGAGCCATATATGTCACCAGAAGGAAAGTTGGAGGTCAAAAGATGGAAATATATAAAACTGAATCCTATGGTGGGCAATGTCCATGATCAACTGTACAAATACTAGAAATCCCTTCATGAACCAGAACAAATGTAAGACAATACAATTAGAAGTTAATAATAGAGGGGCATAGAGGGGCATATAGGGAAGAACTATATACCTATTACAAGCTATATACTACATTTAGTAGTATTTCAACATTTTTTCATAAACAGTAACAAACGTACTATATCAATACTAGGAGTCAACAATTGAGGGGGGTTGGTTAGGGATAGGGGAGGTTTAGAGTTTCCTTTTCTTTTTTTCTTTTTTCATCTTTCACTTTATTTCTTGTCTGGAGTAATGAAAAGTTTCTAAAAATTGAACAAAAATTAAGTGTGATGGATGCACAGCTGTATGAAGGTACCCAGGGGCAAGTGATTGTACACTTTGGATCTTTGGATAATTGTATGGTATCTGAACAATCTCAATAAAAATGAAAAAAAAAAAGTGCAAGCAACAAAAAAAGACATAGATAAATAGGACTTCATCAAAATTAAAAATTTGTTGCATTAAAAGACTTTATCATGAAAGTAAAAGATACCCTACACTATAGGAGAAATATTTGGAAACCACATATCCAATAAGGGTTTATTATCAAGATTATGTCAAGAAATCCTACAATTCAACAACAAAAAGACAAATATCTCAATTAAAAATGGATAAAATACTTGATTAGTCATTTCTTCAAACAAGTTATACAAATTGCCAAAAAAGCATATGAAAAGATGTTCAACATCATTAGCCATTAGGGTAATGCAAATCAAAACCACAATGAGATTCCATTTCACACCCACTAGAATGGCTACTATTAAAATGGAAAATAAGAAGTTTTACAGAAGATGTGGAGAAAGATGAACACTCCTACATTGTTGGTGGATGGTACAGCCACTTTGGAATACAGTTTGGCAGTTCTCATAAAGCTAAGCATAGAAATCCCATATGTGCCAGTTTGTATATTTAGGTCCCCCAGAAAAAGCCATATTCTTTAATGCATTCTTGTGGGGGCAGACTTTTTAGTGTGGATTGGGTTGGAACCTATTGCTTCAGTGTCCATGGAGATGTGACCCATCCAACTCTAGGTGATTAACTCTGATTGGATAATTTCCATGGAGGCATGGCCCTGCCCATTCAGCATGGGCCTTGTTTAGTTTACTGGAGCACTATATAAGCTCAGACAGAAGATGCTCACAGCTAATTTGAGCTGAGACAGACATTTTGGAGAATGCCATTTGAAACGCCTCCTAGGAGCAAGCAGATGTCAGCCACATGTCTTCCCAGCTAACAGAGGTTTTCCAGATGCCAATGGCCTTTCTCCAGTGAAGGTACCCTTTGTTGATGGACACTTTATGGCCTTAAGACTGTAACTGTGTAACCAAATAAACCCCCTTTTATAAAAGCCAATAATTTCTGGTGTTTTGCATTCTGGCAGCATTAGCAAACTAGAACACCATACAACCCTGCAATTACATTTCTAGGTATATAACCCAAAGAATTGAAAGCAGGGACTCGAACAGATATTTGCACACTGACATTCATAATAGCATTATTTACTTTTGCCAAAAGATGGAAGCAACCCGAATGCCCATCAACAGATGAATGGATAAACAAAATGTTCCATACACGTACAAGGGAATATTATTCAGCCAAAAAAATGAAGTTCTGATACATGTGACAAATTTGGATGAACCTTGAAGGTATCATGTTGAGTGAAATAAGCCAGGCAAAAAAGGACAAATATTGTATGATCTCACCACCTGAAATAATTAGAATAGGAAAATTCTTAGATTCAGGAACTAAAGACAGGTTTTCAGGGCCTGGGGTTGGTGTAGAATGTCTGTTTGGGGTGATGGAAAAGTTTTGGTAATGGATGATGGTGATGTTAGCACAACATTGTGAATATAATTTATGCTACAGCATTATATAATTGAATGTAGTTAAAAGGGGAAAATTTTGAGTTGTACATATGTTACTAGAAAAAAACTTTAAAAACAAACATAGTACTGTGCAAAGAATTAAAACTTTAAAAAAACACAGGAATATGCAACACAAACAGTGAGCCCTAATGTAAACTATGGACAATACTATACTATAATGGTACTCTTTCATCAAAAGTAAAAAGGTAACACACTAATGCAAAATATTAGTAATAAGTAAAAGTGTGTGAGGGATAGGCATATAAAACCCTGTCTGTTCTGTACGATTTTCTGAAAATCTACTTTTCTAATAAAAAAAAATAAGGAAAGACATTTTCTTGTTTGATAGTATTAGTCATTTATATTGTTAATATTATTGAGCTTCTACCACAAACCTGTCTTGCTCTATTCTAAACATAGTGGTTTATTAAACAAACAAAATATGGTTACTCTGGAATTGATACTAAAGCCTGTTTGGTGACACATAAAAGAAAATAACATAGATATATTCAAAGCAGGCCTACCCAAATAAAATAAAGCATGAAATTTAATAATAATTGCTAATATCATAGAGTTTAATAAATTATGTAATAAATAATAAAGACCTAATGATTGTAAAATCTTATGAACCAACTAACAGAGCACCTAAAGACATACAGCAAAATCTTTTGATAAATCTAGGAAGACAAAACAAAACAAAACACACTGAAACAAAAGTCTAGAGAAACAGCAGTACACAGTAAGAACATCACAATTTTTATTTCAGATCATAGTCCTTGGAACACAATAGTTTACATTAATATAAATAACAACAAAATTCAAACCACTTGCATTGTATTTGCAATCTGACAGGTATGCTTTGCAGGTAAGAATTCTTTGCAGTGCTCGTACTCTGTGAAGCAGGTGGCATTAGCCTTATCAAGGCACTGAGGATGAGTGACTTGTCCATGTTTACATAGATAGGAAGTGACAGAAGTGGGTCTTGAACACAGGCCATCTGACGCTGATGTTCATTTTTAATGAACATACTGTTCTGGCTCCTCAATGATTATCTTTGAAAGCTAGCCTATTGTGTGTACATCATTCATTTCAAACAGAGCAATATCTTCTTATCAAATGTTCCTGAATTATATTTTTGAAATTGCTTATACACTGGATTCTTATACCCTGAAAGCGTGACTGCCAGACAGCACCATGGACAGCCTCTGGGAGCTGACGGATCTGTGTGTCTCCAGGCCCACTTCAGACTTACTGAATCAGAATCTGCATTTTTATAATATCCCCAGGGGGATTATGGACACATTAAAGATGGAGAAGCTTTGAATAAAATACCAAGATATCTTCAAATCAGAAAATAGGCAAGGTACATTCTTTGATCACAAATCAGTAACACTGGGAAATAATATGCTAAAAAAAAAATTGCTTAAATACCTAAAAAACCCATTATTTTGAATAAATTGCTCAAAGAACACAAGAATGAAATACTCAATCCCAGGTTTTTCATAAACCAACGATATGAGAACACTATATAGCAAAACTTGTCAAATGTGACAAAGACAGTGTTAAATAGTAAATGGATAACTTTATATGCTGAAAGGAAATAAATGAACTATGGTTTAATTTAAATGATTATGAACATATACCCTAAGAATAAAAGAAAGAGAAGACAACATATATTAAATTTGGAAAAATAAACTAAAAACAGGAAATAATAAAGTTTATTAGTCCAAAAGCTAGCTCTTTGAGAAAAATAAAAAAAATTATTCGTGGGAAAATTAACAACAACAAAAAAGAGTGAAAAATAAAGCCAGAGACAATTAGAATGAGAAAAGGGATAAAGTAACTGAAATGGAGATGAGTGAGAGGTGACCTATTCTTTCTGCTTCGGGATCTCTCCCTTGTTATGCTCTTTCTCTCTTTCTCTCTCTCAAAAAATGATTAGGACATCCAGGGGTTCTCCAGTCCTTTTGTTCATCTCCTCATGGTTAAATTTTACAATTATGTAGCTGAGGTCATTGTATTCTTGGGACATTCGTTGAAATAACAGGAGGTATTTATGAAAATTTAAAGATGGAGTTCTCAGTCGATTCCTGGTGATTGAGAATCCCCTTTGTGCAAAGTGCTGGGCCAGGGAAAGCTCAGGATGGAAGGGAGTGGGGATGGAGCATCTGCCTTCTAGGAGATGACAACCTCAGACTGTCCCGCGAGGGCATCGCCTGCCCCTGGCTGATTGAGGAGGAGGAGAAGGAAGAACCAGGAAAGGACGAGAGAGAGCCCTGGTGGAAACGATCTTGGCCAGCAGAGAGCTTTTGGGAGGGCCAGACACCCCTCTCTCCCACTTCCAACACTGGGGTGGCAGTGATGGTAACCACGGTCAGATTTCAGGCAACAGAATCCTAAAAGTAACAACCTAATCAGTAAAAGATAAACGATGCTTGGAACAAAGAGAAGAGCAAGTTGTAATGAATACATGCATATATGTTAAATCAAAGTTATTGAAGGAAAAAACATGCCATCCATTTATTGATGATTATCTCTGGATAATTATATACTTTTTCTTTTCTGATAGACATTTATGAAGTTATATCTGGAAAATCAATTTAACACTATTTAATATGCCCGTATTGATTTTTCATTCATACGAATGTTTATTTTTCTTTAGCCTCAGCTTCCCAGGGCTCTGTTCTCCCATTTGTGGTACATGTGCAATACCCTGTAACCAGTTCTAAAACCTCGCGCTTCCAACTAGATAGAGGGGATTTGAACTAAGGGAAACATCCTCAGCTGGGGCTGCTGGTCAGAGACAGGGCTAGGAGGGAGGATGGGATGGGTGAGTGATAACGGCATCACTGACAGTTGTGTTCTTAAGAGGAAAGTGACGTTAGTGCTGGGGAAATTATCCAGTGATTTTTGTGGCTATGAGACAGTGATCTGCAGAATAGGAGAATGAACAATTCAGGGTTGTGCTGTTGCTGCTAGCTCCTAACTCAGCGCCCCAGAATCACCTGGGGATATTTCAAACATCCTGCTGTCTAGGAAACACCGCAGATGGAGGAAATCTGAATCTCTGGGGGTGGAAACAAGGCACTGAGATTTTTTTTTTAAGCTCCCCAGAGAATTCTTGTATGGAGCTAAGTTTGAGAACCATCAGGGTTTTCTTTGTTTGTAATATGGAGATAATTAAAGCATACTCCCCCACCCAATTTGTATAGCACAGGCTGATGGAAGTCATTTAGGGAGTAGCTATCAAACAAAATCACTTACTCCAGCCTTTGACCTCTTTACAGGCTCAATTTCCACAGAGTATGGGCAGATTTGCACTGGGGTGTCATTCTGCCTGTGTTTCAGAAGATCATGCAGGACGCTGGAAAAGGTAAAAGGTCTGGAGGCAAACTGACCCAGATCGGGCACCTTAGAGCCCCCACCTCTTACCCCAGCTACTGCTGGGTGCCTGTTCACACCGGCGGGGGCAGGCTTCACCAGCTGCACCTGACAGCACCTGGCCTGCCTCCAGGGGCTGCACATCTCTCCAGGGAACCCAGTCACTATTCAGCCCCACACAATTCACTGGTAAGGCAGGGAAATACACACCCACCATCAGGAATGGGGACCAATGGAGAAGTGTCTTCTCCCTTCCCCCAGGCTGGTGGTTTTGAGACCTTTCTTGAGGCTACTCCAAGGTCATGCAAGGCCTCCATGCTGTCTACCTCGATGGTGCTTTCTTATTTGCACTTTCTCTGTTTTGCACCCTGGCTTTCCATCCTCATCCCCAGGATTGTATTACCATGTACACAACCTGTGCACATGGCTTCCTCCTGTGGTCTTATTTCAGGGAACCCATGCTAGGACACTAGCTATGCCCCTTTACAGAGCTAGTTAACCTTTCTGAAACTCACCATTTGGAGAATAAATATTATAATATATTTTCATATATGTTGTAAAAATTAAATGAAACAATAAAAATGATAAGTGCATTGAAATGAGTGGCTAGACACTGAAGTAAAAGGCCATTTATTCCTTATATCAACACTCTAAAGAAGATGCTTTCCTTTTTGCTGGTTCCAGATACAGAAATGGAGGTACAGAGAGGTTCACTAACTTTTCCAAAGATGCAAATTTACTCAGGGGCAGAGCTGGGATTTAAGCTCACAGCTGTCTGCTTCCAGAACTGGGGCTAATATCTTCCCAGAATTTCTTCTTCCCTTCATTTCTTTGAGCCCATCCCCACATCTCCTGAATAAAAGAGAGAAAGGGAAAAACAAAACGAAACCAATGTGAGTTGCTTCTCTCCTCAAGAGCACAGCTTCCTGATTGGCCAGACCTAATGTAAGATAAAAGCCATCAGTGCATGGCCCGGAAGTGCCCTGAACCCATCTCCTCTGTGCTCCACGCAGGGTGCGGGCAGCAAGTACCCTGGGACTGATGCAGAAGTGCCTTCCACATTCCGCTCCCCATCCCAGTCGACCCTTCATGTTCTTTGGAGGGTCACAAAAAACAGAGTCAAGATAGAAACTATGTTTTTCAAAAAATAAATTACCAGAAAAATATTTGGTCATTTGGGTCTTTTGTCAACATAATATTTTGCATGCATTCCGTCTTTTCACTGGTCTGGTTTGTTGATGCCTTTGAACTTGGAAGATGAAAGGGAGAGAGGGAGAGAGAGGCAGAATCTAAATGTTCTCCCACACACAAGCTGTGTACACGTGGACAGCTTCAGTTTTGTCTTAAGAAAACAAATGAGTTGACAGATACCTACTTAAGGGGCTGTGGCGCGGGGAAGGCATGGGGAAAACAGCCCTTGGGGTTCAAATATAACACACACAGCAGCACCTGGTTTCAAGGGTGAGGAAATCTTAGTTTCTAAACAGAAGTGAGAACAGGTTTGACCACTTTATGATATGCAAAGGTCTGAGAAGGATGAAGAGGACAACCCTATGTCTCTCAATTTTCCCAGGACATGTGGTTTACCTGGCTCAGAACCAGTTTATGCCTCCTGCCCCAGTAGCCAAAAGGTTTAGCACTTATCCCTGACTTTTCATTTTTGAACTATTATTACAAATAGTGGCACTGAAAGAAGGTGAGATGAATGTATAAAACCTGCCCCTTTGGTGTCTCGTCCAGGGCTGTGTGAGCAGCACGTGGAGTGAACGGATTTCTTGCTTCAATGCTTGGTCAAATCTGGAAGGCGGCCCGTGATAACTCACCTCTCTTTTCACCATCTTTTCCTGACACAATATGTCAGTATACAGTGACCCTCCCATTCCCACCGCTACCCCCAACCCCAGTAAGTGGACATGGGCAGTGGGGCAGCTAACAACTTGCAGCCTCAGGATGTGGAGGGAGGAGCCTCAGCATCCCTGACCCAAACTGCCTTTGCCAACACCCGAAGCTTCAGGACTGCTAGTTGGTGGGCTCTGTGGGAATCCTGGGACATTATCGGTTAATTACCTATGAAATGTTTGTAGGACGAGAAGTTAAGCAATCCTATGATAAAGCGTTTTGGGAGAGTAGTTGAACACTCTTGTTCCAGTGGTTTCATCATTTATTGTATGATATAAATTCACAATTATTTATTTTATTGTTGAGAGTGCCTTTTTGGGGGATAATAAACACTTTCAGCACCAATGACTTCAAAATCAGGAAGTGCATATTGAATAAGAAATCAGCTTCAAGTTCTGAATTCATATTGGAAAGCTGATGATGAATCAATTCATGTTTAATTTGATAAAATGTCAACATTTGTCATCCACCTTTCTGGCCATATGATATCACTGACCACATGAAAATCAGAAGACACACATCTGATGATGAAGTATCAGCATCCAATTTCAACAGTTACTGTTGATGGTAAAAAGACTATGTCCAAAGATGATGATTTAATAAAGGTAGCTACAAAAGGTAAGTTTATGGACCATTCTGTGATAAGGTACCCTTTATTTGAACAAATAACTGTTCTCAATTAAATTTCATCATTTTCAATTCCAAATTTTGTTTCCAAGATTCTTAGGTATATACAAAAAAGGGATACTTTGTTGCTCAGATGTGGGCCTCTCTCTCTAGCTAAGCCAACTTGTCAGGTGAAATCACTGCCCTCCCCCTTATGTGGGATCTGACACCCAGGGGAATGAATCTCCCTGGCAACGCAGGATATGACTCCCTGGGATGAATCACTTTGCTGATGCCTCAATTTTGGACTTCTCCCAGCCTCAAAATGGGGCACCAATAAATTCCCATTGTTAGCCAAAACCTGTTTGACACATCTGTCATAGCAGCATGGAAAACTAAGACAGTATGTGAATATACACCAATGTAATTTTTCTGTTTATTTTTTAGTGTTCAGCTAATCAATATAACTTTTTACTTTCATGTACATGGCTAAATGTTATTTTTGTTTTTCAAAAAGGCTTTTATTTTTCTCAAAACAGTTTTTTTTGTTTAGATCAATTTTATAGCCCAACCAATATGGAAAAACCAACCTGAGCCAATACATAAATACTAAAAATATATAATTTCAATTATTTTTAGCATTCCCTTTTCACTCTCAAAACTTTCCTTTCAGGTCCTTAAATAAATTATATGGTCACCCTATGTGTGAAGAATGTGTCAAGTTTCCTCCCCTTGAGGACTTGGACTTTAGCTCAGTGACGTAGGATATGAAGATTCAGGCAACTGAAATAACCATGTGAGGCAACAGTGGGGAATATAAAACAAAGACTGAATGATTAGCTACTAAGAGAATGATTCAGAGGATAAAACTATCAGCTCACAGGACTGTGAGGTCACTGCTGTGTGGAGTGGATTTGGAAGGTATACAGACAGATTTATTTCGTGTTATGCCAAGTGAGTGAGTGTGATTTGGAGAGATCCAAGAGAACAAGGCACAGTTTGAGCAAGAAAACAGGGTAACAACAGAGCAAGTTACAGATGGGTCACAGTGAGCTAGTGCACATAGGGAAGGAATTACCATGATAAATTCTGAGAGAAAATTCTAGCAGCTTTGTAGAGCTCTTTTCTCAAGGCAAGTTAAAAAATCTGACCCAGTTTATTGTCAATAAGGAAGAAACCAATGACAGTCTGTAAGCATGAGAAACTTGATGGATTTAGGATATTCCAAACAATAACTTAACTTAATCTTCAAATTAATTAATAAGAGGCTGGCAGTTTTTCCCAACGAAAGATAAGATTTTCCATTACCAGAATATATCATATGCATGGTAAGAAAGATTGAGGGACAGCAGAAAGTAAAATTATCTTGTCTTTTTTCACCCTGTGCAGACTCACTGACAGCCTACAGCAAACATTCCCACTTATGTTAGTTTCTTGAGTGGCAATTTAAGGGATTCTGTTATACAGAGACATGCATGTGCCATTCTGTACCACATGTCTTAATCCAAACAATTTATTCCAGCATAAACTCACATCCTTTGCAGATTATAGGTTTTTCTTTATCTTTTAAAATAGATTTTATTCAATAGATTTTTTAAAACAGATTTTGTTTTTTTCTTAAATCCTATTTAGGGAGGTAGTGTGATCCAGAGGACAGGACCAGGGGTTCAGAAAACAATTATTTGTAATCTCTAGCCAAGCCTCAATGTCTTCATCTGTAAAGTGGGGATAACTAAACTTCCTCATCCTTTGATAACCTGTATAATGGACAAGATACCAAAGGTGTCAGGACTCAAAGATCAGGGAGAAAGTTAGATGGGCAAACATCATTGCAGCAATGTGATATATATTATGACTGAATTGGCTTAAGGAACTATGGGAGGTAAGACATGGCATTAATAAAAACTAGAAAAGAAGTTGACACCTGAGTTGACTCTGGAAGTTTGCATTGGATTTTGTCAGAAAACAAAGAGGGAGAAGTGTTTTCAGGATAATGAGAAAACATATGCAGAGCATGGAAATGCAAACATGTAGTAAGTTCTTATGTGCTCTAAAACATGTGAGCTCTAAAATAATACAGAAAAATAAGGTATTCTTCATTATGCTAGTCATTTAGAGAAGTTGCCTTACTATACAACAGATACCTATGTTTTAGGGTGTTTCCATTTAAGAGCACTGTTTCCTTCAATAGAATGTACGGCAAAGATTCTTCCCATCACTCAACCCAATTTCAGTGAAAAGATGGCATCAACTGGAGAATGGAATTGAGCTAAACAAAGGCTGAACTTCCTGTGAAGCCATGATATAAAATGCAACTGATCACCTTACAAGATCACGGCACCTCTTCCACTGAATCATTTTGATAATACAATAAATGTCTATCTGTCAGGAATTGCTCAGTCTTAGTTGGAATGGAGAATAGAGCAGATACCCTCTCGAGTCTTCCCAGTTGCATGGTCCCAAACTAAGAAGCAAAATGAAAGTTAATGAAGACGATAATTTTTAAAAAAAAACTTCATGCTCTCAAAATATTGTTAGAAACACTCATTACCAATTTCTCCTCACCCCCCTTTAATAGATTTCTATTAGCTTTGGATGAAATAAAAACGTGTCTTAAGTCTGCATACTCAAGACTTTTTACCATTAGTCTTAACCCCCACCTTCCACCCTCCTTCAAATCTTCCCTCCAATCAGGCTAATTCACCATGCATCTTCCCTTCCTTGTCCCTGATTTTAACTTCCCCAATCAAGATGGACTTTCCTCTCTTTTGTTTTTTTCCTTAACCTTCTTTAAGATCCTGCTCAAATGCCGTATATAATACACAAGTTAAACAAATATAATCTCCGAGTCAGTTTTAGTAACGCATTGCACCATATCAAATAAAATAGTTCTCTTGTACATAAACCAGTTCTCCCCAGAATGTATATTACTACACATAGGTTAATTTTCATTTTTGATTGATTTGCCATCTCCCGGTCATGGGACATAATCAAGATTGGATGATTTACCACTTAGGGAGTGTGGCAATATTTTGAGTTTTTGCTGTTTGTTTGTTCACTTAGTACTTTTAAATCCTGAATTATTTACATGCTAAGGGGATTATCCTGCATAAATATTACATACAACATTGATAATAGGGCCTGAGATTTCCTCATATAATCATTCCTTTTGGCAGGAGGTGGACATAAAGCTTAGACCTTAAAGAGCCACTGTGGTTTTTAAAAGGTCATATTTGGCTGGCCATAATTTATTCTGCATGTCTTTCAGGAACAGACAAGAGTGATTCCGTTGACACAACTCGATTATTTTTTCCCATAAAAGATTTCACAGATCTTCATAAGGAGTTATAATTTCCAAACTACATAGACCTGGAAGAAGAGAAAAATCAATACGATGGATTGGAAAATGAAAAAGTGCAAATTTGAGAAGCTTAATCAGCTCCCAGGATAAAAAACCAAACAGAAGTAAATGCACACTTAATTCTCAATTGAAATGTCTTAAGGGTTTGAAAAATGTTTGATTTCTCCCCTACTTTCATACTTGTGAACTAGTAACTTTAAAGAAGTAGAATTGTAATTAATAAGGTATTTAGGGAAAATCCAGTATTGTAAACTTAATTTTTTTCATATGTTTGATCTATCTCAATCATTTTCAGATAAAAAATAAGTGCACTTGAGTAAGTACAATAACCTTTTTCCTTTGCTAACAGCAGTTGAGAATAACAAATATTTTTTCCTGATATAAAAAATTAGTTGGCAACATTTTCTCTGGTAATATTTTCTATTTCTTTCTGGTACTCACATTTGAGTTTTGTACAGGAGTTGATCTAGCTCGATCTAGACTCTCTAAAGCATATAAAGAAAGATTTTTGACCTATCAGAAAGGAGAGGGGCTTTTCTAAACTTCTTGAAAATACAATCATGTTCTGACCATTTTCTGATTTTGAAAACTTAGGAATATTTATACTGTCCTGGCATTTTGTGAAGTTTGAAGATTATTTCTATGGTTACAGAGGATAATATATTATTTATTTTATATTGTCCAATAACTCTGATTGTTTTTAAAAATGAAAATATAGTATACAAATGGCATATTGCTTGTACCCTAACTGTACTAATAGCCGAATCTTCACAAACTGAACACACCTGTGTGAACAGCACCCATTTAGGGAACTGATCAACTGATGTGTGAAAGGTGATACCATTTATAATGACTTCAATGTGAGCAGACATTTGAATCCTAAAATCTCAGGACGCCTTGGGGGTCTGCTGTTTCACGTTACTCAATAGGAGGAGGCCAAGAATAAGCCCATATATTTATTTACTCCATCCATATTGTTTATCTAAGCTAAAAACTAAGGTCTCATGCCTTAGGATATCTCAGGATTCTGATCGGCATTTTTCTTTTCACATCCCATTCACATTTAAAATGCATAATTTTTCATTCACGATTATTAAGGGCAGTTATGGAATTGTTTTCAACCCAATGTCTACAAATAGTAGAACCCATACCCATATAGAAGTTTGTTCTGTGCAGACAACATGGTTATACTCATCTCTGATGTTCATTTATGCACACTAAAGAATTTACATTATCAGGGTTTGAAGATGGACAACCAGAACAGAATCTTCATACCAAATGTGGTTTCAAACGTGTCCCTGAATTCTGCCAGCCCCTTGCTAAACCCATGGAGGTCCATACTCTCTTCCTGCTAACTCTAAAACCCTTCAGGAGACCAGCGGTGGTTCTGTTTGTTAATCGGCCCTATTTGTTTCTCAGATAAGCTAATTTCCCACCTAATCTGGGATACATGGACATTTATTTCAGGGTAGTCTCTGCTCTGTTATTTTTTACAACTTGGAGGAGACAGTTGTTATTTGCTTTTCTAGAACCCATCTTTCCCTTGGGGTCCAATCAGGAAGGCTTGATTAAGCAAGGACACAAATTCCTTATGTTACTATTTGTTTCTGACTTGGCCTTTCAAAATGCATGCCGGCTCATTCTGATCCGTTTCTCTGGGTGAGAGAACGTTTCTTCACTACTGGTATTTCATTTGTTTTGTAATTGACATGCAATTTGGAAGTGGTGTTGATATATTCTATAACCAAAACTTCCTGAGTTTGATAAGAAGCAAATACTTGATTTTGCTCACTCATTGTAAAACTTGAGCATTGTAAAACTTGCTTTTACAATCACAATACTTACTCATTGTAAAACCTGATTTAGTAAAAATGATAAACCTTCACTTAGAGCACACCTCAAATCAGGCAAGCCACATCCTAAGCGCTCAATGGCTACGTAAGGCTAGTAGCTACCCTATTGTACAGTGCAGATAAACAGTGCTAAAATAGTATCTTCCACATAGTACATGCTAAATAAATTTTGGTTCTTAGTATAACCATAATGCACTCTTAGGAACTGCTATAGACCAGTGTTTCTCAAGTGTTTTTTCTCATATCACCAGCTGGTTTCAGTGGTTTCAGGGCATGCATTAGATAACAATCATGCAGTGAGAAAACCATTCTTTTTTAAAATTACCTTTAAATCTTTCTCACTATATCAAGGAGAAAGTGTCAGCTTGGTGCTGCAGGGTTTTTGTTTTTTTTACATTTTTAGTCAGTTTTATTGCATTCTAATTCATATACAATAAAATTTAAGGGTTAAAAATGGTTGGAAAACACACAATCAGAAAAAAAATATTTTAAAAATGGCAACCATTTTAAGCACTTTGGTGAACATCCTTCCAAACATTTCTCTAAAGTGGTGCTGTATTATTTAGAGTTCTCTAGGGAAACAGAACCAACAGGAAATAGCTGTGAATACAAGATTTTATAAAAGTGTTTCATGCAACCGTGGGGATGCACAAGTCCAAATTTGGTAGGGCAAGCAGCAAGCTGACAACTCCAATGAAGGTCTTTGATGAACTCCCCAGGAGAGGCTGGCTGGTTGAAGAAATGAATGTTCCCTCCCTTCTCTCTTAGAAGTCTTCAACTGATTGGATTAAATCACCTGATTGCATTCTCTAATAGTGAAAGACATGTCTTTTGATGTAATCAGCTATAGAGGCAATCAATTGGCTGATGATTTGATAAACCAGCCTTCTGGTTTATTAATCAGCCACAAATATCCTTTCAGTAATGGTTAAGCCAGTGTTTGCTTGACCAGACACCTGGGCACCATCACCTGGCCAAGTTGACACATGAACCTAACCATCACAGGTGCTTCATGTAAATATATGCTCTTTACATAAATAGTATCATACAGTATATGTTGTTTTGTGACTTGCCTTTTTTGTACTCAACAATATAGAATGGACAGCTTTCCATGTCAACAAATATGGTTGTTCATTGTCATTTGTCAGAGCTGCATTTTGTGCATTCACCATGTTTCAGTAAATGCTCCACTGAAGAGCAACTCTTTGCACTTATTTAAATAAATTCTGTCATGATGATCTACAATAATATTTTCCAGATTGTATGATTATCTCTCTAGTTGGAAATCTGGCTGGTAAGGTTGCTGGGTCAAGTCAAATATGCACTTGATGTGTGATGCATATTTCCCAGCTGCCATCTAAAAGATTGCCATATTTAGATGAATACTCTAAGTGAAAGTGCGTATTTCCCATGTATTCATTAAACATTGGGTTTTAATAATCTTTTACATCTTTATGTATCATAATAACAAAAATAATATCATACTGTTTGAATAGCTGTGTGGTTGAACACTATTGTGCACTTATTAGCCATCTGTATTCTTCTTTCATGAACTTCCTGTTCATAATTTTTACACATATCATCTTGGAGCCTTCTTCCTTTTCTTGCTCCCCCTCAGCTTGTATTTCAATTTGGGTGCTTTGTTTTGTTTTGTTTTGTGTTTGTTTGTTTTTGTTTTTGTTTTTTTTCTGTATGAGAGATTTTGCTTAATTTTGTTTTAATTTTGATGTACTCAAATGAAATGTATCAGCTGTTTCCTTTCATGCTTTCTGATCTTTGTAATATACTTAGGAAGGCCATTGCCATACTGCATTAATCTGCCTGCCTCTTTTGCTTTTGCTGCACATCAAATTCTGCCTTAAAAGGTTTGCTGTTTTTTCCTGTGTATTTTACATATGACCGAAGTAAATCATTGGTGAGACAGTAGATATCATCTTACATGTTTCCCATAGGAGATCCTTGTATCATCTCTCAGTGCCTTGTGTACTAGAAGAATTCAATAATTATGACTGATATAATTCACACACATGAATATCAACAGCATATTCATGACCAGTGTCTGGTTTCGAAGGTATGGCAAAACAGGCAATTGTATCTTTTCTTGGCTGGTCCTTAAATTGTGAAAACTTTTCTGGAGGTCAGCTGATAATATATGCCAAAAGCCTTTCAGATGTAATTCCATTCCTCAGAATTAATTTTATGGACATGTTCAGAGATATACACAAAAATGGACATACTAGGATCTTCATCATGGAATTATTTATAACAGCATAAGTCAAGAAAAACCGTCTTGATATTACAGTGGGTGTGCTGGTTTGTATATGTTATGCCCCCTAGAAAAAGCCATATTCTTTGATGCAATCTTATGGGGGCAGATGTATTAGTGTTGATTAGGTTGGAACCTTCTGACTGAGTGTTTCCATGGAGATGTGACCCACCCAACTGTGAGTGACACCTTTGATTAGGGTGGGACCTCTTGATTGAATGTTTCTATGGAAATGTGGCCCTGCCCATTCAGGGTGGGGCTTGATTAGTTCACTGGAGTCCTATGAAATAAGCTTACAAACAGAGGGACCTCAGAGCAGCTGAGAGTGATATTTGGAAGAGGAGCTGCAGATAAGAGAGGACAAAATGTTTCAAGAGCAACATTTTGGAGAACGCCATTTTGAAATGCAACCTGGGAGCAGGCGGACTCCAGCCGGTTGCCTTCTGAGCTAACAGTTTTTACAGATTCCAATGGCCATCTGTTCTAGTTTGCTAGTGCTGCTGGAATGCAGAACACCAGAGACGGATTGGCTTTTATAAAAGGAGGTTTATTTGGTTATGCAGTTATAGTCTTAAGTCCATAAAGTGTTCAAGGTAACACATCAGCAATCCAGTACCTTCACTGGAATATGGGCAGTGGTGTCCGGAAAACCTCTGTTAGCTGGGAAGGCACGTGGCTGGTGTCTGCTCCAAAGTTCTGGTTTCAAAATGGCTTTCTCCCATGGACGTTCCTCTCTAGGCTGCAGTTCCTCAAAAATATCACTCTTAGTTGCACTTGGGATATTTGTCCTCTCTCAGCTTCTCTGGAGCAAGAGTTTGCTTTCAACGGCCATCTTCAAACTGTTTAATAATAAATCAAGGCTTAGAAAGGATGCACAACCAGTTGATAAGAAAGCTGAGACTCAAAACTAGATCTTCCTAACACCAAAGTCTCTTGTTCCTGAATGCAACTCTGCTTCCTCAAGTTGTCCAACTTAGCTGGAGCAGGCATAGGATGCCTGCAAACCTAGGTTGGGGGTAGACAGTAAAGGACCATGAAGGCCAGGCTCAGCAATGGAGATTTTGTTTGATAGGCAAGGGACTGTCATTGAAAGTGCCGGAGCAGGAAGACATTGCAAGTGTGGATTCCATGCCTGTGATATGTCAGTGGCTTGGTTTGGGCATAATGGAAAGCAAGGAGGCCAGTTAGGGTTTTTGAAGAGTTTATGGAGAAATTATGAGGCTTGGGATTAGAATCGTGAAGGCAGGAATGGAAATAAAGGAACTGAATGCAAGAGGTCAGGGGAGAAGCTGGAAGACGGGACCGAGTGGGATGTCAGGCAGACACAAAGATGAACTAGAGGCTAGGCAAATGCTTAAAGATTCTTGGATATGTCAATTGCCATGTTGAGAATTATCCAGAAGGGTCACTGGCCTGATGGCCATTGGGTCAGCTGTCTATCAGGTGTCCAAAACATCATCCAGTTTGCCATTTTCTGTAACATTCACATGTGTTAATTCTTCAGCACATGAAACAAGCAAAAAAAAAAAAAAAAAAAAAAAAACACACACATGAAAACATACCAACAGCATTTTGTAGCTTTTACTCATTGTATTAAAAATTATATATACTTTTTTCTAATTGTGTAACTCATATGCTGTGGTTCTTTAAGGGCCACGCTTTGAGGATCTCTAATGCTCCAGATTATGCATAAGACTGTTTGATCCTGGGTACTTTATATTGTGTGGTCAGGCTTTTTCTGTAGTTCACTCAAAAGAAGTGCAATGTGCATCTTTTTTAAAATAGCTCTTGATGCAATAAAGAGTTTTCAAGCTCAGTAACAGTGCTAGTGGCTGGCTGGCCACCCTATCCAGATCCTGTCATTTTTGCCCTGTGCAATCCAGCTGAATAGCATCACTCCTCCTAGAGGGAGAAGCTGGTTCTGAGGCTGCTTTCTTATTGCCAGGGAGAAGTGGTAAGAGAGGCCCCTGTACTGGGCTGCGGCCACACGTGGGCAAGGAGAAGAAATGATTGAGACCCAAAGCTGATTCTGATTACACTTACAAATCTGGAGTCTTTGATTCCCTCTCCTCTCCTGTGTCAAGGGTCAGGATTTCAGCCCTTTCCTCATAGGCACCTCCCGTACACACAGATACATCTGCCACTGAAATTGGTTTTCGCAGCAATCAAATAACGCGCATCAAGAAAATTCAGCTTGCACTGGCAATTTCTTATCAGCATGTACCCTCACTTTCTTGAATGGAAGCTGTGAATTTGTGACTTGTGGTTTTCAGGGGATGTGAACAGACTGTCTTGCAAAGCCTTTGTTAAGAATGGCCCATTTCAGCAGTGGGACGCTGACTTGGGGTGTTGAGGACTTGGAAATGGATTTTGCTCCCATAAAATTGGTAACGTTTGCAACAGTGCCTAGATCTCTTACCACAATAAACAAAGCAATTAATGTGTCTTTAATTTGCACCTCTCTAAACATAAAGAGTGCATTTATTCCATGTGACATGTAGACAAATTTTTCTTTAAAAACAAAGTTTCATGCTGTGACTACAATTAGTGTAATTGTCAGCTCTTCTCTAAAAACAAATATGTATTAAGAGAAACGCCAGCATTGTGCCCTCCTCTGGTGTGAAAATGAGACAATCAAAATCTATTGTAATTACCTCAGTGATATTATAATTAGCAACGATTAAGTTATTCCATGCTGCTTTTTTCCTCTTGGCTACAATTAAAAAAGTATATATCTTTCGGCTGCACATTATTGCTGATCATTTTACCTCCATACATGTCTGGTAAGTGGATAAATTAGAAGCAATTTTAAAGCACAACTCCGTTAAAACATATATCTTTCTATTTAACTGCCTTAACCCTCTAGATGCAACCAGGCTCCTTGCTGTTTGGTGAATAAAGCAGAAAATAAAAAAACACTTTTCCCATGATTTCTTGGTCAGAAATCAGCATTTTTCAATGAACAGTTTAGATAATGGATTTTTCTGTTTGTTTTCTAATTACACATATCTGAATGATATGATTAATCATTCAGTTCTTGCCAGGCATGTCCACCTAGCCCCAAATCACCGTGCATGGCAATAATCAATTTTTAAACTAAATTGCTGAAAAGCCAGCCAGCTGCAGCAACATGGCATGCAAAGGCCTTGTGTAGATGAATGTTTTTCTAGTTGGGCTGGGAGAAAAAGTGAATTAGTCCATAATGATAACTGTGTCTTTCACGTATATGATATATTTATTTATTTATATATCTTTTTTTTTCTCACAGAGATTTTCAAATCGTCTCTTCCTATCTCCTATTGATGGAGAAAATGACTAAGTGAGGAAATGAAGATTTGATTACAACTTTTGTAACTTCACTCAGTCAGTGGAATGTGAAAGATAAAGAAGAGCTTGTTGGCAAGAAGTGGTTATAATGTGGCCTTATTCATTTCAAACAATTAAAGCCAAATAGACTCATTTGTCCATGCCTCTTACATCTAGAAGTTTCTGGCTGTCTCTTGTGTTCCTTGAGTAAAGAGGCAAATCCCCAAATTTGTGTTTTCTTCAAAACACATATAATGATCTTACTCCAGAAATGACAGAGTCTATTTTTAGAGGGAAATGGCAGAAACACTACCCCGCCCCTCCTTTTTGAGAGTCACTGCCTCTATCCAGTTCTTTGTATATTTTTGTGGTTAATTTTCTACAATATATTTGCATATGATATTTATAATAGCTGCAACCACAGTGTCTATAACGGACCTTTACAATGCACCAAGGATGGCCTCTTGGATATTGAGGAGAGTTGGTTAATAAATCCAGGGCAACAGATCTTTCCAGATCACAGTGGAGATTTTAGTTACAGCTTGCCAATTTTGCTAAGCATTTGTGTGAGGCTGTGGGGTCAAAAACAGCAGAAACAGATTCACTTCCTGTATATCACAGGGAAGATATCTGAAGCCAGAAAGCTCATGGATTGGGTAAAGAACACAAGCATGTGGACATTTCCAGAATTAGGCTCTTCTCAGAAGACAACAGAGTAGACTTAGCAGAGGACAGGAAATGGAGTGACAGGATTGAAAACTGGGTGAACTCAATTCACGCAGCTTTGAAGGGACCATGCTCACATGTCAAATCATTCTAACCCACCTCTGATTTCAACTAAGAGTCCATTTGGGAAAGGGAGGCTAATTTTTAAGAATGGCGCACCATGGAAATATAAAATAATCTATGAAGGTGTTCTAAACTGAATAAAATCCAAAAGGCATATGTGGATGTTTTATAGTCATACCAGTCTTTGAATCCTTTCTACAAGGCTGGCTTTGCATGTTTAGGGACTATGCAGTCCAACAGAAGATCAACACATTCTTAAATATTTTTTTTGGAAACAGGGACCTCACATTCTCATTTTGCACTGCCTTCGACAAATTATATAGCCTGTCCTGCCTTTCTGTTTAGCTCTCCTTCCTCTAGGAGCAGAAGAAAGTTTGGGGGGTCAGCAGCCACAACTGTCATTCAATTGGACTGGTTTGAATGATATTGTTCTGAACTAATTTATTAAATCAATGACACCAGACAGTATGAACCATTCTAGATTTCCTTACTTAAGATATACCAGGTGATTTGGGGCTGGAATAGGGTACGTGAGTACTTTTGAATATACCGACTCCCCTTCCTATTTTTTGAGCACTTTCTGTGGGCCTGTTTAAGAATAAGTTGTTTTTTTAAAATTATTCTTAAATTTTTTATTTTGAAATAATTTCAAACTTTTATGACAGTTGCGAAAATAATACATACCCATACAGAGAACTCCGACATACCCTGCCCCCACCCAGATACCAGGTCTACCAACTTTCAATAATTTGCCAAATTTGCTGTATCATTCCATCTCCATCTGTGTCTATTTTTGTCAGAAATACTGTGATTGCATGCATAAGCTTATATAGTGTATATTAAACAGTTATAGGTGTACACACACACACACACACACACACACACACACACCCCAGGTGTAATAAGAATGGTTTTCAGACCAGAGATCGTGAAATTTCTCCCATAATGCTAATGATCAGCTTAACTCCAATAGTGACATACAGCGTGGTTTCCATTCATATCCCTCCTCACTGCTGATGACATGTGAGGATTGGAAAGTCCCCAGCTCTCCAGTTGCCCATCACTGCCTCTATTTGCGAAGCGGTGCCCTCAGGAGTGAGCCGCTGGGATGCTTGACTGGCTCTGAATACCTCATCACCCCCACACGGTTCCATCAGTGTGAGTTTAGTTTAATACTTCTTATTTATTGGCAAGCTGACAGCTATTTTCATTCAATGGATATTACTTTGCTGGAAGAAATGAGACTGAGGCATGGGAAAGAGGATAACTCTGGCTTCTAGTGTTTTTGATGTAATGTGAGATGAAAGGAAGGGCCGTGATTCAGCCAACTTAAGACACAAATCACGAGTCCACCCTGTAGGACTTGACATGGTTCATTTGGAGCCGGACACTGAAGTTTATGGGGTGAAAGGATCAAGCATATGTTTACGGATCTGCCAGGAAATGTTCTTCCTCCTTCCAGAGCATGATTCCTTCCTCTGGTTGCCTTCTTTCCACTTGAGGAATTCTCAGTGAGGTCCTGTACTTCCAGATCCCACCTCCAAGTCCACTTCATTTCTCAGTCCCCTCTCCCTACAAAAACATGTACAGTTGGCTTCTGTTCTCTCTTGTTTTGTAAGATCTAAAAGCACTGGTGACCCAACAGGATGCTGTCATCTGGGGATCTAGCAGTTTAACAGTGATCGTGCTATCATTCTAAAATAAATACTATATGAATCTGAAGTCTTCCCTTCTCCGTGCCAAATGTTCTCTTGGCTTTCAAGTCTACATATAATCTATTCTAATCCAGACTATCTGGGTCTCATTTTTTTGTACACAATCTAGACTTTCTAAATTTATCCATTTTCTTTTTAACATTGAATTCCATATTTAAAAAAAATACCCCCCCAACCTTTTCTAAAATGAGGCATGGATGTTCAATTAATGAGTAATTTGACTACAAGACACTTGAAGTTGTTGGGCTAATGGTGAATACCCTGGTTTTTAAATATAATAGTGTAACATACTGCACTATCTAATAAGTGTAAGCTGTCAAGCCACAATGCCTGTACCGGTTTTATTAGTCATTGTCATTCATGCCCTGGGTAAAGGTAAATGTAATAATGATATTCATTTCCTTGGGAAGTTTAAGAATTAAATGAGTTTATATGAATAAGTACTTAGAATAGTGGCCTGGCACATGGAAATTGTTCAATAATTATTGGCTATTAAAATTGCCCCAGGTTATGATATTTTCCCTTAGATTTTTTTTTTTTTTTTTTTTTTTTTTTTTGCTATCAAAACAACATTGTTTCATCTTGTTAAATTCAGACTGCTATTTTAGCTCAATGCTATCTTTTGGAATCCTGATTGTCATCCAATATATTACCTATGTGTCCCCAGCTTTTGTTAACCCTAAATTTGATCAGCTTTGATATAATTGTTTTCCTACCCTTAAATTCTTTTAACAATTTTTTCCAGAAAAACACTCTCCCCCCTTCTTTCCCCTAAATCTACTTTCTACCTCTGTGAATGTGCTATTTTGAGTCCCGTCTTATAAGTTATGTCATACAGTATTTGTCTTCAGATGTCTTGCTTATTTCATTGAGCATAATATTTTGAAGGTTCTTCTTGCAGGTTGTAGCAGATCTCCTAACTTTACTCTTTGTTATTGTCCAATAATATTCCTTTGCTTCTAAGTATCACAGTTTGTTTATGCATTCATTTGCTGATAGACACTTGAGTTATTTCCAATAGCCATATCGCGTTCCACAGTGGCTTCACCATTCTGCGTTCCCACCAACAGTGTACTAGAGTTCCAATTTCTCCACATCTTCTCCAACACTTGTTATTTTCCATTTGTTTTGATAACACCCATTCTGGTGTGCATGAAGTGGTATCTCATTGTGGGCTTTATTTTCAACTTTTTTGTTTGAAATATGTTCAAACCTAGAGGACAGATTTTTTTTAAAAAAAAAAAAAAACAGTACAAATCTTATAGAGAACTCCAACATAACTGTATCCTCCCAAACATATAGATACAACAATTTTTACAATTTCCTATATTTGCCATATCATTCTATCTATCCACCTACCAACAGTTATATCTGTATGTCTATCTATCTATCTATCTACCTACCTACCTACCTATCTACTAATCCATATAACAATCCATTTTCTGAACACGAGTGAGGTTGTAACATCATGCTCCTTTAACATGTGATGCTGCCATGTGCATTTCCTAAGAATAAAGTTATTTAGTTATGTAACCACCTTAAGTGCAGTTATCAAGCTCAAAAAATTTATTTTGCTATGTAGCTTCGAGTCTAAATTTCAACTTTTTGTATGTCTAAATAATGTTCATTTGAGCCTTTTCTTCTCCTTTGTTTGATCCCATCCAGGATCACATACTGCATTTCGTTGTAATTGTCTCCTTAGTTGCTCTTTCTTTCTTTCTTTCTTTTAATTTTGGGGAAACATTGGTGACATAAACTTTCCCATCATCTCAAGCACTCCCAAGCAAACCGTGCACTGGAATTAATCAAATGCATAATGTTGCAATACCCTCACCATTTTCTACTACTCAAATTGTCCCATCTCCTGAAACAGAAACCCTATAATCAATACACATTAAATCCCTGTTCCCCCTCTCCCTCACCCCTGGCAATCTGTACTATGATATGGGTCTCTACAAGCTTTACATATTCCCTCATACTTTCTTTGTAGTTACAATGGGGCTTCAATTCAACAACCTAAATCTAGAGAAATTATGTTTGCTTTGATACCAACTGAACTTCAACAGATATTCAAACTATGTTCTGAGACCCCTCCAGTGCCTCACCCTTACATAGCTCTTGTCACAAATTATGTTGACACATTGTGGGTCCAAAATCACTGCTTTATCATTACATTTCCCTTTTAGATCCTGTAGAAAGTAAAAAGTGGCATTACAAACCAAAAATATAATAGCACTGGTCTTTATATTTACCACATGGCTTTGATTTACTGCCTTCTGTCCTTTGCTATCAATTTGCAGAACTCTCTTGGAGGGCATTTCTTGGAGGGCCAGTCTAGTGGTGACAAATTCCCTCAGATTTATCTGGGAATGTTTGAATGTCTCCTTCATTTTGAAACACAGTTTTGCCATATATAGAATTCTTAGTTGGCATTTCTTTTTTTTTTTAATTTCAGTACTTTAAATATGCCATCCTACTGCCTTCTTGTCTCCATGGTTTCCAACGAGAAATCGGCACTCAGTTTTATCAAGGCTTCCTTGTACATGAAACATTGCCTCTCGCTTGCAGCTGTCAGAGTTCTCTGTCTTTGGCATTTGGCAGTTTGGTCATAACATGTTGCAGTGGGAGTCTCTTTGCGTTTATTCTGTTTCCTGTTCATTGAACATCTTGGATGTGTATATTCATGCCATTCATTAAATTTGGGAAGTTTTCAGCCATTATTTCTTTGAATATTCTCTCTCCTTTTTTCCTTTCTTCTCTTTCTGAGACTCCTAAAATGCATATATGGGTGTGCCTAATGGATTCCCATAGGTTCCTCAGGCTCTGTTCACTTTTTTTCTTCTTCTTTCTGTTCCTTAGACTAGATAATTTCAATTGTGTTATCTTCAAATTCATTGATTCTTTCTTCTCCAAGCTCCAATCTGCTGTGGATCACTTCTAAGGAATTGTTAATTTCTATTTCTGTAATCTTCATTATTTCTACTTCTACTTCTATTTCTACTTCTATTTCTTCATTATTCTGTAATCTTCATTATTTCTACTTCTATTTCTGTAATCTTCATTATTTCTACTTCTCTATTGATACTCTCTTTTGTTCATCTTTCCTTTCCCAATTTTCCTTTAGCTTTTTGTCCATGCTTTTCTTTAGCAATTTGTGAATATTTAGGACCATTTTTTAAAGTCTTTGTCTGGAATGTTCCATATCAGATCCTCTTCATTGATGGTTTCTAATGCTTTATCTTCTCTTTTGCCTGGGCCATCACTTCCTATTTCTTTACACATGTTGTAATCCCTCTAGAACAGGAAATAGGGACCCACACTGGGAACACGGGCTAGCTCCATGTGATGCTAGTGAGGATTTGGGGTCACCACAAGATCCTACTACCACTTTTAAGTGGTCTTTTCTTGTTTGGGCACTGCCCCTGTTACTGCAATCCTTTAACTGGTTTTTGGAACTTCAAGCAAGATTTTTTCTGCCAGTTTTTGCTGGTTATTCAAAGATTCTGAGGGAAGAAGGCACCCTGAAACCTCTCAGTCCACCATCTTTATCAAAGCAGTGCTGTCTCACTGTGGTTTTGATTTTTATTTCTCTAATGATTAATGGTGTTGAGCATCTTTCCTCACGTTTATTGACCAATTGTACATCTTTTTTGGAGAAATGTTTATTCAGGTCTTTTCCCATCTTATAACTGGGTTGTTTATCTTTTGTTGTTGCATTTAAAAGTACTTCACAACTAGAGATATGAATGAAGCAGATGTGGTTAGGACTAGGGCAAATTGGGCCAAAGCGTAAAGGACAATATTGACTGTGTTTTAAAACCTCAAATTCCATGTGAGACCAAGGGAAGAGACGGTTAGTTGGTGCAAGAGCTATGCTTCCTAAATAATTTAACTCATACAGTTTGTTCAAATACCATAATTACATGGAACTTTTAATAGGAAGTGAGACCTGGTAGGTTTGCATAGGTTAGTGTGAAATAGCGACATATCCCAAAGTAATTTAGGCAGAGAATAAAAATATACATGCGGGGTCCCCCTGAGGAGGCGGGGGAAAGTGCAGAGATGTTGGGCTTCCTCACCTGGATTGTTGTTGATGTTCTCACAAACATTGAGGACTGAAGGTTTGATGTGCCAAGCCCTGTATAAGGGGACTTGTCCTTATGAGGCTCGTTACTGCAAAGGAGAGGCTAAACCTGCTTATAATTGTGCCTAAGAGTCTCCCCCGAGTATCTCTTTGCTGCTCAGATGTGGCCTTCTCTCTTTGTTAAGCCAACTCAGCAGTTGAACTCACTGCATGGAATCTGACTCCCAGGGGTGTAAATCTCCCTGGCAACATAGGATATGACTCTCGAGGATGAATCTGGACCCAACACCTTGGGATTGAGAAAATCTTCTTGACCAAAAAGGGGATGCGATATGACATGAAACAAAGTTTCCGTGGCTGAGAGATTCCAAATGGAGTCGAAAGGTCACTCTGGTGGGCATTCTTATGCGCTATATAGATAACACTTTTTAGGTTTTAATGTATTGAGATTGCTAGAAGTAAATACCCAAAACTCTCAAACTTGGACCCAATAGCCTTGACTCTTGAAGACAATTGTATAGCAATACAGCTTATAAGGGGTGACAGTGTGATTGTGAAAGCCTTGTGGATTACAGTCCTTTTATCCAGTGCATGGATGGATGAGTAGAAAAATGGGGACAAAATAACTAAATGAGGAATATGTGGGGGGTGGAGATGATTTGTGTGTTCTTTTTACATTTATTTTTTATTCTTTTTTTCACTTTTTCTGGTACAAGGAAAATGTTCAAAAAATTGATTGGGGTGATGAATGCACAACTATATGATGGTACTGTGAGCAATTGATTGTACACTTTGGACGATTGTTTGGTATGTGAATATATCTCAATAAAAATGAATTAAAAAAAAGTAAAGGGGAAGCAGGAAGAACAAATACATAGGGTTTGGGACAATGATATTTTAGGAATGCAGACATGCACACATACCAGCATATAAAAGGGTCAGCAGAGAAACTGGAATGAAGCACACCGAGGAAAAGAAAAGAGAGAGATAAAGAAGAGTGATGAATTAGCATGAAAAAGCATGAATTACTTGTGCTAATAAGAAACTAATATGTTGTTCATTGGCTGGAGAATTTGTGCATGTATGTGATTGTAATATGTATAAATACTATTCCGTATTAAAATACAATAAAGTTGTATGTGAAAAAAAAGTAGTTTATATATTCTAGATAGTAAGTCCTTAACTGATAGGTGGTTTGCAAAAATTTTCTTCCATTCTGTAGGCTGTCTTTCCACTTTCTAGATAACTTCCTTCAATGCACAAAAGTTTTTAATTTTGATGAAATGAAATTTATCTATAGTCTCTTTTGTTGCTCATGCATCTGGTGTCATATCTAAGAATCCATTGCTGAATCTCAGGTTGTGAAAACTTGCCCCTATGTTATCTTCAAAGAATTTTATAATTTTAGCTCTTATATTTAGGTCCTTGATTCATTTTCAGTTGGTTTTTGTATATGGTGTGAGGTAGGGACCTAATTTCATTCTTTTGCATGTAGATATTAAGTTGTCCTATCACCAATTGTTGAAGAGACTTTTTTGTTTTTGTTTTTGTTTTTGCCATGGCATGTACTCGGCAACAAAAATTGGTCATAAATGCGTGGATCTATTCTGAACTTTCAGTTCAGTTTCATTGGCCTGTATGTCTACTTCATATGCGTGCCACACTGTTTTGATTACTGTTGCTTTGTATTACCACTTTAAATTGGGAAGTGTGAGTCCTTCAACCCTGTTCTTTTCCAAAATTGTTTTGGCTATTCAGTACCTCTTGCAGTTCCATGTGAATGTAAGGATTGGTTTTTCCACTTCTGCAAAAGAAATGCTGTCACCTTCCCTTAAATTCTTATCATGTTTTGCCTGTACTCAGCCCATGTCATTTGTTAAATGTTTCCTTGTACTGTTGTACTGTCATCTGATTCACATGGCTACACTGCAGTGCCAAGGAGATAAATGAAATGACTTCTGTCTTCCAATGGATCACAACTTCTACCTTAAGAAATTTTTCCATTCATTGTACATCTTCTCAGCTCTACTCAGTAATCTTGCTCCTGGACAATTTTCTTTACAAGGTGGATTAAGTGATTTGGCAGCTCTGAATAAATTCATTGTTATGGATTTTTAAAAAAGAAAATCAAAGTACTTGCTCTGCTGACAGGCAAACAGTTGAGCCATCTTCGAATCTAAATAGTTGGAAATTGTACATTTTACCTTAATGGTGTTTTGCAACATGAAAGGTTCAGCCTGGGTAATCTCAATGTTAAATTTTAAACAAGTTTTCCCACATGGGGCTAAATTTAGGGTTTTGTCTACAACATGCAAAATGAAGCATTTGATTGGAATTCTTGGGCCTATTTGCACTGGTATTTTTATTATTATTGAAATGGAATCCTGGTATCTGAGATACCATATTCTTTTTCTAACACTGATATAAATTTAGTAAGATTGATCTGATTTAGCAGATACTCAATTTAGTCAAAGATAGAAAAAAGAACAAGGAGAAGTATAGGTGAAAATGAAAAAAAGAAAACCCAACAATATGCATCTAATAGTGTCATTTCCACCCAGATTTTGGACAAATTGTTCCAGTCTCTATGAGAATGAGAAGTGCGGCTGGAATGAACATTCAGTCAGAAAGAACATTGCCCTTGTGATTAAGGTAAGAAACCTATATTGAGTAGCTAGGGCTTTACAGCCTTTTGTACATAGAAAAGACTAATCCCATTAAAATAATGGCTGGAGATTGCTCACTGCAAAGGCTGCTAATGAGTTAAGATAGTTCTGGACATAATGAGTCCTCTGCTTTCTTTACCTCCTTATAAACTGATGAAAAGGATTGAGGACAGAGCCCCTAAGAATACGATTTTAAATACTTAAAACTTTAAAAATTCTAATTAATTGTTAAATATTTCCAGATATGCTGATGCTCATAACCTAACACAGGTTGAGGTATGTGCATTCCTCTGAGTTAAATGGATCTTATATTTTAAGTAATAGACACCTTTCTAAATTCCAATGGTGCTATATATATATATATATATATATATATATATATATATATATATATATTTACATTATCTCCTTTAATTTTCTCTCTGAGGTAAGAATTTAAATTTCCAGAAATGAAGAAACTTGGTTTAATCAGCTTGCCAAAAATCGCACCACATACCACCAGGCATTTTTTTAAACAGGGATTTGGTTTCAGCTTTTTTTTTTTATTCCAGAGCCCACACTGCTTCAGGTTTGGAAACAGCCAAAAGTTATTGATAGCCAAGTCTGATGGCAATGGTGGGGGATGATGCCAGCTAATCGTATTTTGTGGTAAAAACAAAATGTTAATGGAAACTAACCAGATTGATAATTCAGATGTAACTCATAAATTGTATCAGAAACAAATTTTAGGTAACATATGTATATATGTATATTAAATATTAGATAATAGATATAGATAGATTGATGTAGATATATTAGAGATAGAGGTAGAGCTATACCTCTATTTGTACGGGACAAGAGTTGTATCTGCTACAAAAATATTTTTCAGTGAAAAGTTCCCGTTTCATTCTATCCTGTGACAGAATGTGGAATAGCTTTGTCTCAAACATATTCTGAATTGAAAATATGGCTTCCAATTAGAAATCCTCCCTTTCATATAGCTGTGGAAAATTTTCATATCACTGACCCTACCGATTTCCAAAGTAGGTTAGCCTTTGAGAAAGAGGCTGGGGAATTTGAGTTTCTTTTTTGCTAATAAGGCTTATGAGTAATAACCATAGTTCTCAGTTCAAAAGTTGTTAGGCAAATCTGCCTACAGCAGAAATCAATATGAATAGTAGTGAGGAAAAAATGCACAAAGAAAGGAGGGGGAAAAAAATAGCAGCAACATTTTCTCATCTGACTCTCAGAGTAGGCGCAATCGCCTTTCAAAATTTTCTTCCATCTTTTTCCCCAGGACCATTCCATTATTCCTCTAATCAAGTTTTATGTTGTAAATTGTTTTTAGATCCTTGAAGAAAGGTCAACTGAAGAAGCACATGCTTTCTACTTGCATCCCCTGAAGCCTGCACACACATCTCCTTTACTAGTTGTTTAACAATTGTCCATAAATAGGAGTGTCTCATGACAACTAAGTGCTCATAATTCTTGATATTTGCCCCCACAGTGCTTGTGCATCACTGTTTGATAGCACCTGTCTCGCTGCATTGCAGAGATTTTGCACTTGTTTCCCTGTTTAGATTTCAGCTCCACAGCCGAAGGGGCCGTACCTTCTTCTGTTCTTTAACTCCTTGCTAGACAAAGCGTGATCCCTGGATCAGCAGCTCAGTATCATCCGGGAGCTTGCTGCAAATGCAGAATCTCAGGCCCTACTTTAAGCCTACCGAATCAGAGCCTGCATTTCAACAAATGCATATGCGCTGAAGCCTGCGAAGAGCTGCTCTAACTTTATACAAAGATACTAGCGGGTTGAAAAGCATTCAGTAAATGTTTATTATAGACTTAATTTATACATTAATGAGCTTAAGGTCTATTGCCTTGGGTGTTTAGCTCACTACCAAAACTTTTCCCTTCCCTTCTCTGCATTTAATAGTGCTCAGGTAGAGGCTGTACTGGGGAAAGAAAAACAACAGCAACAACTTCAGAACTTTCTGAGAACAGAGCTGTGCACCCAGGATGTTACGCACCCCCACCCAAACCCCACCAGGTCCAGTTCTCAAGGCTGCTGCCCAGACCCCACAGGGCCCCTGACACCACTGCCAGTGCTTGAGCCTCATGTCCCTTTCCATCCCAAATGTCCAGGTTGTTGGCAGCTGGCCATGAGAATCACCTCCCATGGCCCAGACGAGGTAAAGATAATTTCCTTTCTCCTGGTTTATCTGTCATGGAAAGTACAGATGGTGCTTCTCCCCCTTAAAATCCTTTACCACACTTTTCCAGGCCTCTGGACCTGACTGCATGTTCTGAAATGGATTTCTGTAGTATCACCTCCTCCAGCAAGGTTCCCTGGTTGTTCTTTGACATTCCACAACACTTTGTACCTCCTTAGCCTTTATTTAAGTATATTACCTGCTGGTCCTTAGTCTTCTGTCTGCTTTGAAGGCAGCTATTGCATCACATATATCTTTTGATCATGTGGGAGTCATTCATTCAGTGTGTATTGATGACCGAATAAAAACTGTCCCTACTAAGTTTGCTGAAGTCAATATGTTTCATGTATTCTTTGACCATGTCTAATGCTATTACTACTACATTTACTTTTCCACTGACAAAAACAGTCCCTTAATGGCAGAGAGTGTATCAAATTCATATTGTAACCCTGCACCCTGCAGAGAATCTAGGGCATAGGAGGTGCTCAGTATGTGTTCACTAAATGAATGAATGAAGTGTAGGCTTTCACATGCAGAAGTGTAACAACAGTCCAATGGAGGAAATGTAATTACTACTATGCCCTTTTAGAGAGAGTAATTTACTAACTGGTAAAGTCAATCAAGCCCAGGTTACCTGCCTACATAGCATCTTATCAGTCTACTGAAGATACGTTCCTTTATCTCAGGTCATCAGTGATCACTCTAAAAGTGTTTCCTAAATACACATGGTGTTTTAGGCTCCTAGATGCTAAAATACTATTCAGTGGGTTGGCTTAAAGAACAGGAAGTTATTGGCTCACGGTTTCAGAGACTAGAAGGCTTGCTTCCTCACAGGGTCAGTATCTCTGGCTGGTCGGCAATCTTTGGGCATCTTTGGTGTTTCTATCACATAGTAATTCTCGTGCTGGCATCTTCTCCTTTATCTTGCAAGTTCTACTGATTTCCAGCTTTCTACTCCTTGTAGATTTTCTTCCCATGTACTTTTGCTTATAGAGACTCTGGTCATACTGGATTAAGGCCCATCTTCATTCAGTCTGGGCACACCTTAAGTAAAAACATCTTCAAAAGTTCTGTTTACAAATGCATTCATACACACCCACAGGACCACGGGTTGGGATCTGAACCTGCCTTTTACGGAGACATGATTTAATGCCTAACACATGTTGCATATGTTTCAAGGATTTACACTCTGGATATGTTATATATTAAATAGGTCTTTTTTCTATCCTGGAGTCTTAAACCAATATGTATAACATAAATGTGAAGATGCATGATCGACTTACAAAAAGGCTTTTGAAACCCAGTCCATTCAATTAGCAGAGCCAAAGCGGTAACTTTATTTCTTCAAATGTATGTTTATTTACATGACTAATTTAAGAAGGTAAAGAATACAGAGCTATGGAGAGAGGATCCATTTATTTCACACCCAATAAAAGATAACTTGCCAAAAGTGGTGGTGCTAAGTTATTATGTTTTAATTTGGAAAGAAATGTGGGGCAGTCAAATGAGATATTTTTTCCCTACCAATTAGGAAAAGAATTAACCTTATGTTGATGGAGAACAGATTTGTTCTGTTTCACTTTCGTTACACATGCTGGGAACTCCAATGGAGATGAAATTGCACTTGCTCAAAATTCTATCATAAGAACAATTTACCCACAACCCATATTTTGACTTGAAAATACATTTTAGTTAGCATTTGACCAAAGCACAGATCTATTCTAGTATTATAATATATTTGGCTCAACTGACAAGTTTATGATTGAAGAATGCAAACTCTTATTTCTGGTACTTTAGAAAATATGATCCCGAAATGGAAGAAAGAGGACTAAGGCTAATCATATGGCAGCACAGTTTCACTGATGATCTCATTCAATGATTGAGAAAATGAATGATGGATTGCCCAGCTAAAACTATTTTGAGACTCTACATTGTTTGATTCATTATTTGAAATTTTATGTATAATGAAGAAATACATGAACATTCTACAAGTTCTTTATTCCACTTTGTTTTGGTGAACATTTTGAAAATAGCAACAATAAGGTGAAAAAATAAATCATTTAGAATAAAATATGTTCATTCTCTAAGAAGTAGTTTCTTATCTGTTCTGGAAACCAACAGAAAGAAGGGAAATGTTTTAAAGAGGGGAAAAAAAAAGCTTTGTTAAAGTATTTAAGGAATCTGTGATCTTATTTTCATTGTGGCTTTTATCTTTACCAAGTATTTCTACAGGATAGATGGCTTATCATACTAATTAATACTAGTTGGCATTGAAAGAACTAATGCAGTGGTAAGTTCTTTCAGTTTCAAATATCCTAGTTAGTTTATGTTTGATAATTAGCTAAAAGCTAGAAAAGTGTAGGAATACACACCTGATTTTGAAAAATAAGAAAACCATGTTTTAGCTAACTACTGCCATATTTTAAAAAATTCTTCACATTTTTACATTAGGAAGGCTGCACCTATTTATTTTTCCTATCTTGAGGTATTGTCCATAAGAACAAATATGCAGAGCCTTTTAGGTTAGCTGACTATCAGGGTTTGTTTAAATCCATGTTTGTCAACGTGGGGTGAAAGAGCCTCAGTGGTGCCAAGAAGAGTTATTGGAATGTGGGAAGAATATATTAAAATATATGAATGTTTTATACAATAAAATAAGAAAATTAAACATTATTAATATTTAATTTGGATTTGCACTAGGTCCTCACCATTTTTTAATTTGTCAGATATCCATGTATGAAATGAGGAAGCATTCAATTTTAGCATATTGTGAGATACTGCAATTCATATGCTCCTTGTTAAATGCATGTGTAATATATATATAATCATGTTTAAATTAATTAATTTTCACAAAATGGACAGGAGGCTAAAAGAGCAATGCCAAGAATAAAACCTAAAATTGAAAAAAAAAATAATGCAAGTGTGTATGAACAACAACAAAAAAGATGTAACTCTCAACAACTACACCTTAAGGTAATGAGGGATGATATACTGAAAAAGAATATTTGGAAATTTTTCAAATGACATGTGTGCACATACAAATTCACCTGTATCAGCCTGGGTAGACTCACTCATACACAGACACAAAACCTTTAAAGCATAATTTTTCTAACCTCTTTAAAGCATTTTTCAAATGACAATTTTAGTGGGTTTTGAATATATTTAATGGCATATAAAAATGCAACACCTTCTGATTAGTGTGCAGGATGAACTGATTGACAAAAAACTGAAATCAAAATTTTCTGAATATGAACACTAATTTGTGCATAATTGATGGAAGATATCAGAAGGTGGCAAAGTTTCAGATCTTTTCAACTGTGATGACCATTATAATCAGATATTGAAATAAACTGAATTTATAACCAAACCTTCAAATTTCTGTAGACTTTGAGAAAGAATGTTTGTCATAGAAAGATATATTACTAATAATTTTAGAAAATGGTAAAAGTTGCTTATCCAGTTAATAAACAAAATCCTGTATTTCACGCTTTTTATATTCCTATCCCTCTGTCGGTTCCAAGGTTTACATAAGTACAGTACTGTAATTATGTAGTCTATAAAGAAATCATATATATACATTGGGATTGAGTGAACTTGGAGGCCATTGAGAACTCCCAAAGGCATCATAGCCTGGAACCAATAATTGGATAATTATGCCTTACAATAACTTCCCCAATATTGCATGATTTTATATAATATTATTTTGGACACAAATCCTGGAGTTGATATTAATTAGCAAGGCTTTTTCTGTAATGTATTTCACTAAAAGCAATGCTACCTATTTTCAGATGGCTGCTTTGGTTAACTTTTCCCATTAGCACACTTAATCACAACCTGCATTTTATGCATATTATTATTAGTCAAGTTCAGATGCCTAATTAAAATGCCATCATGGATATTGATGCAGTTGTTTGTTTTATTCAGGTAAAATGTTCCTGTCATATGTAACATGTGAGATTTATTTAATATCAATACTATTAAGAAAGCCATTCAAAATATTTTTCATTATTTCATACTTACATTAACAAAATAAACCAATATTTGACTCCATGTTGGTCTTGCCTTTCTTTACTTAACAGCACATGCTTATGTTTTTTTTGCTTGTAGTGTAACACAATATTGTAAAAAGATGCTTCTATCGTAGCAGTAACAAAAAAAGTTACAACAGAAGCATTTGGTCCTGAAAGAGTAGCATGATTTTTTTTTTCATGTGTGGAGATTTATGCTATTAATTCACATAGAGATCATTATATAATCAAGGCAAAATATTGTAAAACCACACTAATTTAGATTGATTAGGAAGAAAATCCTATCTGCTTTAATAACTACAATATAGTTATAAAATTTCTTTTAAAAGCAAGGCAGTATCTGCTGTTTTCTGAAACACATAGTGACTTAAATTAAAGAGGCTCTGAAAGAGGGGCCACTTTCATGCTTTTCAGTTAGCATATACAAATAATTCCATTATTATATGTAAATACATGCCTCTTGATTGTGTGGATTTTTTCCCTTAAATAAATATTTTTGCCTACCATTTTGTGTACATTGATAATTTGCCCAGCAAATTATTTTATGCAAGAATTTGTTTCAGTCCAGCCACAGTCTTACTATTATACATTCTGGATTAGCAAAGTACAAAATACTTGGACTTTGTTAACTTATCTTTTTAGTCCAATAATTGGAGGATTTGAATCTTGAACATTTGTTTCGGTGTCTCTGCATTTCCTTCACCCTTTTTTTCTCAGACCCATTACTCCTACCATTACAGTAATGAGGAAATCTAGCTTTATTTTTCAACTGAACTGTCTCTTTTTTCACCTTAGAAGATTGGTAGCCGTGAAGTCAGTAAGTGTAGATCTTAAAAGGTCTCCGAAGGCAATAGGTATTGAATAAGCTGTTAAACAAGAGAATTGGGAGTTCTTTGTCATCATTCCCTGAACAGCACTGATTGATGTGAGCAGGGCTCAGTATTGGTTTTAGATAAACAAGACAAAGGCAAAGATTTGAGAGTAAGGGTTGAGACTACGGTTTGGAAAAGGTGGTTTCGGAAAAAAAGGCAAAACATCACAAGGGACTTTGCTATTTCTCTATTGCCATTCCTACCGTCAGATTCACATCAAACAACCTGTGCAACGAGTTACCTCCTTCACGGGTAGGTCAAATCCTACATGTGTGGCATTCATTCACCTTCCCCCTTACTATGGAAGGAAGAAAGTGTAACCTCACCACCTACAGGGGAATGGGATGTACGGAAATCCAAACAAGCCGTACAAAGTTTAAAAAATAATCTTGCTATCCTGTGTGTATAAAGCAAGGAGCTTTCCAAAGGAAGGCAAGTTCATCCCTGTGGAATCATGGAGGAGAGGTGTGGAATCACAGACAAACCATTGCTAGGATTCTTGAAGAATCTGTGATTCTGTACATCAGATTACAGGTATTACAAGAGCTTTTCTTCATTTGGTTTAATTTGATTTGTGCAATTTGAAGCCTCCTATGCCCCTCTGAGGGTAGGGGAGTTAAACAGAAGTGGAATCACTCAACTTAAAAATAACTAAAGGTGACTATATTTGCAGTCAGGCCAGGGCCAGAAATAGCATCCTTCCATTTCAGAAGCCCACCTCCTCTCCCCTGCAAGTTTCACTCAATGTGTGACTTCTCTGTTCTGTGGGAAATCCTGCCAAGTGACCACTGCTGGAAAACCAGTGAGGTCAGTTACCACTGTTGAAATACATTCTCCTATAGCACAGTTAGGGACCACTCCGCAGACTTGTAACTCCTGGAAAACATCTTCCCACTGGACATCATGTATAACTAGGTATGGGTTATCCAGCTCTGAGTGAAGCACAGTCGAATGCCTCCACCAAATACTTGAGTGTCATCTCACTTCATTCTTAGACCAGCCTCATTAATGAAAGTCTTAATTAAAAAAGTCAATCTGTGAGACAAAATGTAAGCATAGTGCATTTTAAACATTATGTAGCGGCCACAAAAAATCATTACTGATCGACTAGACCATGTTTAAATTCTAGATTATCACTTGTTTAGGAGATTCCTTGCTTCTCCTACCCTTAAATGAAGCAAAGTTGATCGGCAAGAAATAGTGTCTTTTAGAGGCTGAAGAATTGTGCATAAAGACTAAGTCAATTCTTATGTTTCCAGCTCTGATGACTTTGAAAAAAATTCTGAGGGGAAAGCAGCCAACATTCTGCCCTGTTCCCTTAGGCGTCCCTCAGTGCCTTCACCTTCTGACCTAAACTCTGTTACCCTTCTTCTTCATGCTCTCAGGGTTCCACTGAGGCTTTCCCACAAGCCAAGCACTATTGCTCACTGTTGCTTAAAATACTACTTTATTGGGATTTAAAGTTCAGCTGCTCAATCAAACAAAACTAATGTCGATTTGAAATTACTGAGCACTCTACGGATGTATGCAAAAGGGACCAAATTCAGAGTGTACTTGATGTTAGAATTAAAGTTATCTACTCTAAATTCATGGTTTAGTTTTTTGTATCACTAAGACTCACAGCTATGGTTTGCACAGGATTTGACATAAGTCCATAACATAATAATAGTTAAGAATGTGGGCTTTGGACCTAGTAAAACATGTATTTAATTCATAATGTTCTGCACTAAATAGCTGTGTGATGTTGGGCAGGTCACTTAACCTCTTTAAGCCACAATTTCCTCACCTGTAAACATACATCCTGGTAGAGCTGGGAGGATTAATTAGGGCAAAGTATAGAAAGCACATTTCTTGACACAAAATATTATAAAATTGAGACCCTGTGAAAACACCCAGGAGAGGGTTAGATATTACCCCACTATTCACTGATTCGTGATTGCATGATTCATTCTTTTTTTTTTTTTTTCAGGTTTTTAAATTAGAGCAGTTGTAGGTTTGCAGAAAATCATGCAAAAAATAGAGTTTCCATGCATGCCCCTCACACACACAATTTTCCCTATAATTAACAATTTGCATTAGTATAATTCTCTTGCATCCATCCATCCATCCATTCATTCATATATCCATCCATTATTCACACGTACATCCAATAAGTACATTACACTGTAAATATTATGTGTCAGGACTGATGTTTAGTACTGGGAATAAAGATGAATAAACGAGAATCCCTACTTCCTTAAAAACTTAAAAACCACTAAAAATGTTTTACTTTTTTCTCATGTTTGAGACACTGCTGAAACTCTGATTTGGGAGTTGATACAGCATTAAAATCAACAATGCATTGAAGATGAGTTTTACTCAGATAAGAGATTTATGAGGGTATTTCAAAGATTCTATAAAAAAAGAAAAGTCCTTTTGTTTTTTTTTTAAATGATAGTTGTAAATAATGCATTCCCTTTAAAAACTGTCATTGAATTATCAGTAAATTCCCCATCTCTGAAATAGAGTTTTAAAGTGAATGGCACCGGGACTTCCACTTCCAGGAAGATGGAGTGAACAGGATTTTTCCTTGGGACCTGGAGAACAATGTGGTGGTGAGTTTGCTGAATTTTCTTTTTGCGTCATACACCCAAGACTGGATGCTAAAGAAGGAAGCAACTTTGAAATGCTGATAAATACAAAAAAAAAGTCCAAACAAAAATTTATTCTCTCTAGCCAAAGAATCAGGAAAGGGAAAGTCTTAAAATATAGAAATATTTTAGGCAATAACCATTCTACTACAGCCAATCAAAGCAGGAAAGAATTGTTGCCCCTACCCCCCACCCATGCCAGCAAAAGACAAGTGAGAAGCCTAGAAACCCAACTTCAACTGGGTGCAGTGAGGTGCCCAACTTCTGCCACTGAGGTGGTGTCAGAGGAAAGAGTACGAGTGTCAGAGAGAAAAGATTGTCAGAGTAAAGAGTTGGGACTTTGATCTTCACTGGGCAGTCATGAAACCCCAACACCACAATGTCAGTGGAGACCATGTGGGATCCTGACCTTGCACTCATGCCGGGGAGTAAGGAGGACCCTGTTCCTCTCCCTGTTGTGTGAGTGTCAGTGGAGGCCAAGTGGATAATCAGGATTTTTACCACCGTCCAGGAGTTACAAGGCCATTCCATGTGGTTCCATTCAGAGCATGTGGGGAGCAGTCATGAAGCATGCCTACCCCTCCCAGCAGAGACATATAAGCGGAGGTCTAGCGGGGGCCAGAACATCTATTCCCACCCAGCAGTAAGGAAGAATCCTTGTTCTGGGAGCCAAGGGATGCCAGGTGGGGAACATGGAGCTCTACTCCACTTGGCACTAATGAGATGGCTCCCACCTTTCCCCTGTTGGGGATGATGTCAAACAAAGATAGCTAAAACAGAAGGCTTAAATAAGATCCAGCATCTCATATTATAATACCCAAAATGTTGGGGTTTTAATGAGAAAGCCCCTGTCATACCAAAAAAAACAGGAAGCTCTCAATAAAATAATAGACACCAACACTAAGATGAAAGGGATGTTAGAATTATCTGATGATTTTGAAGCAGCCATCATAAAAATTATTCAACAATTAATAACACAGTTGAAACAAATGAAAAATAGAAACTCTGAGCAGAAAAATAGGGGATATAAAGAAAAGCCAAATGGAAATTTTAGAACTGTGAAATAACTGAAGAAAAAATACTCAATGGTGGGTTCAACAGAAGAATGGACATGGGAGAACAAAGAATCATTGAACTGGAAGATCAAAGAATAAAAATTACTCCACTGAACAACAGAAAAAAAGACTGAAAAATAATGAACAGAGCTTCAGTTGAATAGAATGAAATCCACAGACCTTTGGTACTATAACAAAATGCCTATCACTGTGTCAGTGGAGTCTCAGCATGACAGAAGAAAGACGGCAGGGTGGAAAAATTTCTTGGAGACATAATACTGAAATTTATTCAAATTTGACTAAGGACATAAAGCTATGTCATTATATGAGAGAGCACCTCTAGAATTGCCTAGTCGTGACCTCCATGAAACTGCTCTTGCATACAAACAGTGGTAATACTGGAAAAAAAATACAAAAATCAAGTTTTTAAGACCTCTTGAATTAAACAAGGCTTGCAATAGTCCTAAGAGCATTTATTCAAGAAAAATGGCTAAATCACAGAAAGAACAACGAACTTTTAGTGTTTTATCTTACCCTACTCTCACTCCTCTTTGCTAGCCCCCAGTAGCCTTGAAAATCAACAACCTTGCAATCACAGTAGCCATGAAAAACAGTTACCTAGCAGCCAGTGGAAGTAGAAGAATGGGTTTGGCATTTCCTCAAAATTTCATTCCCAGAGAATTGGCATTATTTGACCTGTCTGGAAGTTCCCTGGAAACTCCCTGACCTTGTCCTTGTTTGAGGTAACTCAGAGTTCAACTACCTAGGGTGGCAGTAATAGTTGGGACAAACAGGATAATTTAAAAGGTAAAGCTGGGGAATGAGATGTTAACAGGGGATATTGTAAAGCTGTGCTGTATTCTTGGGAATCCAGATGGAAACATGTATTTTCAGGGACCTGCATATTTCCTGAAAAGAATTAAGAAGGCCTTAATTTCTAACCTATGGTTGACCTTGAGCCTGCAAAAGCAGGAAAAGAAGACTAAGGTAGAGTTGTAGACTGCCTGCTGAGTGTTGAAGGTGGAACATGACACACATGAAAACTCCTCAGCAAAGGCTAGAAGACTTATTGGTTCTTGGCATTTAATGAAATTTGTATCCAATTATTACTGGTCAATAAGCTAACTGAGAGAGGACTTCAATGCCAACGTGACATACACAATACTGACTTTACAGAATCAATTCAGAAATGTCACTAAAAAAATAACAAACAGGAACAAAGACAAGCAACAACAAACTATGTGGAATGGAGATCTTATTTCCAGAGTGCACACATTATACTATTTAAAATGTGAAAAGAACTATTGGAAACCATGTCTGAAGAAAGAAAGAAGAGTGTGAGGAAAATGTCTGGTCAAATAGAGAATGAAATAAAGAGACAGAAATTATTTTAAAAGGACAAAATAGGAATTATGAAGTAGAAGACTGCAATAGCTGAAATGAAACATTCACTAAAAGAAGATTAACACTAGAATTTAACTGACATAAGAAAGAATCAGCAAACTTGAAGGTAAATTGACAGACATTATGCAAACCAAAGAACACAGAAAAAAAGAATAAACATGAAAGAACAGGGCTTCAGAAAATGTAAGAAATCATTAAGCATACCAACATATATATAACGGGAGCCCCAGAATCAAAAGGGGAGAGGGAAAGAAGCAGAAAAAATATTCACAGAAATACTAGCTGAAAACTTTGAAAATCTGAAGAAAAAATTAATCAACACATCCAAGCATGCAAAGAACTCCAAGTGGGAAAAAAGCAGAGTCATATCCAAGAAACTTCAAAGTGAAAATATTGAAATAAAAGACAAAAAGACAATCTGAAAAGCAGCAATAGAAAAACAATGTACCTCATATAGGGGATCACCAAAAAATTCAAAGCTGACCTTATTAATTGAATAAAGGACAACAGCCACATGTTGATCTTAATAGATGCAGAAAAAGCATTTGAACACATGCCAACATCCTTCTATGCTAAAGACACTCAACAAACTAGAATTAAGGCAGCAGAGTGGTGCAGTGTAAAACTGGTGGGTCCATAACCAAGAGGTCAGTAGATCAAAACACACTAGAATTGGAAAGAAACATCCTTATGTGATAAAAGACATCTACAAAAACCAGCATCATACTGAAGGGTGAAAGACTGAAAACTTTTGCCCCAAGACCAAGAATAAGATGAGGATGTCCATTCTCACAACTTCTAGTCAACATTGTACTGGAGGTTCTAGCCATGGAAATGAGGAAAAGAAAAGAAATAAAGATGTCCAGATTATAAAGTGAGAAGTAAAACTATGTCCATTTTTGATAATGTGATCTTATATACAGAAATCCTAAGAAACAACAAAAATTACAATTTGAAAGAATTAACTTTTTCAGCAAAATTGCCAGCTACAAATCAATATACAAAAATCAATTATATGTATGCATATATATATAAAATCAATGAATACTCAAAAATGATATTGTGAAAAATTACATTTACAACACCATCAAAAAGCATAAAATAATTAGAAATAAATTTTAAAAAAAAGGTCAATACTTATACACTGAAAACTACAAAACATTGTTGAAAAAATTAAATAAAACTCAAATGGGAATATATCCACATTTATGAATAAGAATACTTCATTTCATTAGAATGGCCATACTCCAAAAACTGATACCCAAATTCAAATGTAGTCCTTATCAAAACCCCAGCTACATATTTTCCCCAAAATTGCCAACCTGATATTAAAATCCAATGGTAGGAGGTGGAGCAAGATGGCAGCATAGAGAGGTGTGGAATTTAGTTAGTCCTCTAGAATAACTAGTAAATAGCTAGGAACAACCAGTAAATAGTCTGGACAATTGTTGGGGTACATCTGTGACTGGACACACATCATATACCAGCCTAGAATGGGTGGAGTGGTTAAGATTGCAGCACAGAACTGTAAGCAAAGCTCCCCAAACTGCGGAGGTGGCTCCCCTCCCTCACCAGCATGGCAGACTGAGCTAAAACGCTTCCTTCTGTAAAAAGAAGCTGGTTACCTGGAATCAGGGCAAGTAACACAACCAAGTTCCAATATGGTTTTAATTAACAAATTTGGACTACTGAATGCAAGCTACAAGCACAGATAAACCTGGAGCAAACTGGAAAGGAATCCTGAGGTTCCTCCTGGCAAAGAGGTGGGGCAGACAGAGGGAAAAAAATAAATAAAAACAGAGGCTTTGGAAGATGGCTAAGCTCAAAATACTGGAAAATGGCTGTCTCCCAGGAAAAGGGGCACAGAGAACGAGGTACCAACAGCAGTTGACCGGAGAAATGGGGGGCTGGAGACTGACTCTGAAAAGGGGCTTTCATCCTTTCTCCTTTTTTTTTTTTCCCTCTAATTCTAAGTAGCTCATTGGAGAAAGCCTCAGGCATTTTTAATTGTCAGTGCTGACCCAAGCAAGGGTGAATTTACAGTCAGAGAAACAAAGGAGGAATTCAAGTGTAGAAGATAAATCTCTAAAAGGTGTATCGTCCCTAAGTAAAGGGGGGTGGCTGCCCTCCATCAAAGAACTCAGACCCCAGGGCTGGAGGGGGTGTGGTTAGAAACCAGAAACAACTTAAGCTTGGCTTCTGACACCCTCAGCCCCTGGCCAGGACGTGCTCCACTGAGAATTAAAGGGGCCACACTTACTTCTACATACCAGTGGGCAACTGCCAGCTGACAAGCACCACCTGCTGGATAGGATAGGAAAAGCACAGACTCTAGAGGCCTCAGAAGAAAGTCTGATGACCTGCTCCTCAGGGAAACTTGATACTGATTACACCTTCCTCCTGAGACCTGGGCCCATCTGGTCTGGGAAAATCTGATTGGGGTAATCAAGAAAACCAGATGCCTAGACAACAAAAAATTACGAGTCACATTAGGAAAAATGAAGATATGGCCCAGTAGAAGGAACAAACTTACACTTCAACTGAGATGCAGGAATTGAAATAACTAATTATTAATCAAACAAATCTCTTAAATCAATAAAAAATCAAATCAATAAGTTAAGGGAAGATGTGGCAAAAAAAGATGAAGGATATAAAGAAGACATTAGGCAAACATAAGGAAGAACTAAAAGTTTGAGAAAACAATTGGCAGAGCTTACAGGAATATAAGGCACAATACAAGAGAGAAAAAAACACAATGGAGACATACAACAGAAGATTTGAAGAGGCAGAAGAAAAGATTCATGAACTGGAGGATAGGACATCTGAAATCCTACACCTAGAAGAACAGATGGGGAAAAGAATGGAAAAATATGAGTAGCATCTCAGGGAACTGAATGACAACATGAAGTGGATGAATGTACATGTCATAGGTGTCCCATAAGGAGAAGAGAAGGGAAAAGGGGTAGAAACAATAATGGAGGAAATAATCACTGAAAATTTTCCATCTCTTAAGAAAGACATACAATGACAGATCCAAGAAGCACAGCATGCCCCAAACAGAATAGATCAAAATAGACCTATGCCAAGACACTTAATAATCAGATTATCAAATGTCAAAGACAAAGAGAATTCTGAAAGCAGCAAAAGTGATCCATCACATATAAGGGAAGCTCAATAAGACTATATGCAGATTTCTCAGTAGAAACCATGTGGGTGAGAAGGCAGTGGTATGATATATTTAAGATACTAAAAGAGAAAAACCACCAACCAAGAATTCTATATCCAACAAAACTGCCCTTCAAAAATGAGGGAGAGTTCAAAATACTCTCAAATAGACACTGAGAGAATTTGTGAACAAGATACCTGCTCTACAGGAAGTACCAAAGAGAACACTACAGGCAGATAGGAAAAGACAGGAGAGAGAGGTTTGGAACACAATATTGGGTAACAGTAGCACAATAATATAAGCACACTAAACAAAGAGGACTGTGAGTACGGTTGAAGGACGAAGGTTAGGGGCATGTAGGACACCAGAAGAAAAGATAGAAGATAAAGACTGGGACTGTATAACTAAATGAAACCTAGAGTGGTCAATGATTGTGATTAAATGTAAAAATATGTTTTTACGTGAGGGATAACAAATGAGTGTCAACTTTGCAAGGTGTTAAAAATGGGATGGTATTGGGGAAAGATACAATCAATGCAAACTATACTCTATAGTTAACAGTAACATTGTAATACGCTTCCATTAATTGTAACAAAGTCAATATCCCAAAGCTAAATTTCTATAAGAGGGGGGTACAAGGGAGGGGTATGGGATTCTTGTCATTGTTGTCTGACTTTTTTATTGTATTTTATTTTAATTTTAAATTTTCTTTTGTTGCTTTTTAGTTATTTGTTCTTTCTTTTTCTTTTTTCTTTTTACTTTTTTTGCCTCTTCCTCTTTCTTTGTGGATATAGATAGTGGTGGTGAAAGCATAACTATGTGATTATACAGGGAACCATTGATTGTTTACTTAGGATGGAATGTATTGTTTGTGAATAAAACTGTCTAAAATGAAAACAGGGGGATACAACTGCTGGAGAAAATGTGGAGAAAGTGATGTACCTAATCACCATTGGTGGGGAAGTAGAATTGTGCAGCCCATTTGGAGGACAGTGTGGTGGTTCCACAGGACACTAAGCATGGGGTTCCCATGTGGTCTTTAACTTGGTTATTGGGTATATACTTGGAGGAACTGAAAAGAGGGACATGAATGGACATTTGCCCAGTAGAGTTTATGGTGTCAGTATTCATTATTTGCAGTGGATGGAGGTGGCACAAGGGTATACCAACTGATGAACAGAATGGTGAATTGTGTTGTATACATACAAAGGAATATTGAGCTGTTACAAGAAAGAGTGAAGTTATGAGGTGAATGGACATTGAAGACAGTATGCTGAGTGAAATAAACCATAAAGGAGTAGAAAAACATTATAATGCCTCACTAATATGGACTAACTATAATGTGCAAACTCTTGAGAATTGAGTCTGAGAGCATAGGTTATTAGGGGAAGGCTTATTGTAAAGGTTCCTAGATTGTCACCTCTTACAGCAGTTACATCTATTTCTTAGTTGTAATGGTTATTTTGAAATTCTGAGATGCCAAGCTCATTCTGTATAATCTGATTGGTCCTAGAACTTTGGGTATCTGTGTGACCTGAGATTCAGAGCCAGAGTCTGGCAGCTATGAATGTCAGCATCACCCCATAGAGCAAACATTAAGGTGTCTGAAAACAGAGATCAGACGTCGATTAGGGATATGAACAAAATGGACTTGGTTAGAATTAAGGTAAATTAGACTAAATGGTATGGGATGATATTGTGATGGTGTTTTTAAAACTTCAACTTATGTGTGAGACCAAAGGAAGAGATGTTTATTAGGTGCAAAATTTATATTTGATGTAACACACTGTATAATTTAACTTGTATGGTCAGTTTATTCAAACAACATAATTACATGGGACGTTGAATAGGGAGTGAAATATGGTTGGTTTGTACAGGTTAGTGTGACGCCCCAATACATCCCAGAGTAATTTGGGCAGAGAATACAGATGTATTTGCAGAGTCCCCTTGAGGGACTGGGGGGAAATGTGGAAATATTAAATTTCCCCACTTGGGGAACTAATGATATTCTCACAAGCATTGGGGGCTACCAATTTAGAAGGTCATCTCCTCGATCTCGGGGCTTTTACAGCACAGGAGATGATAAGCTTACTCATAATTGTGCCTAAGAGTCACCCCCAGAGAATCTCTTTTGTTGCTCAGATGTGGCCTCTATCTCTCAGCCAACTCTGCAGATAAACTCACTGCTCTTCCTCCTATGTGGGACTTGACTCCAGGGGTGTAAATCTCCCTGGCAATGTGGAACATGACTCATGGGAATGAGCTTGGCCCTGGCATCATGGGATTGAGAAAGCCTTCTTGGACCAAAAGGGGGAAGAAAAATGAAACAAAATTAAGTTTCAGTGGCTGAGAGATCTCAAATAGAGTCAAGAAGTCATTCTGGAGGCTATTCTTATGCATTATATAGATAATCCTTTTTAGTTTTTAGTGTATTGGAATAGCTAGAAGGAAATACCTGAAACTGTTGAACTGCAACCCAGAGCCTTGATTCTTGAAGATGATTGTATAACTAAAGCTTTACACTGTGTGACCATGTGATTGTGAAAACTTTGTGACTTCCACTCCCTTTATGCAGTGTATGGACAGATGAACAGAAAAATGAGGATAAAAAGTAAATGAATAATAGGGAGAGATGGGGGGTATGGGTTGTTTTGTGTGTCCTTTTTTACTTTAACTTTTACTCTTATTCTTTTTTGTGTGTGGTAATGAAAATGTTCAACAATTGATTGTGGTGATGAATGTACAAATATATAATGGTACTGTGAATAATTGATTGTGCACCATGGATGACTGCATGGTATATAAATATATCTCAATAAAATTGAATTTAAAAAAAATCCAGTGGTAATTAAAAAGATATAGCATATCCAATACATTCTCGAAAGTGTAGGAAAAAAATTGCATGAGTCACACTTTCTAATTTCAAAACTTGCTATAAGACTACACTAATCAAAAAATAAAAATAGACATGTAAATTAATAGCAAATAATTGAGAAACCAGAAATAAACCCTGACATTTATAGTGAATGAATTTTGGATGCTGGTGCAAACACAATTCAATGTGGAATGCATGCTTTTTCAATAGACAGTGTTGGGACGACAGGATATCAACATACAAAATAAGTAAGTTGGCCTTCTATCTTACACCTAAAAAAAATTAAGACAAAATGGATCAAAGACCTAAAGGTAAGAGCTAAAACTATGCAAATGTTAGAAGAAAACATATGAGTAAATCTTTGCATGTTGGATTAGCAAAACAATGTGCCCACTTGTGTCAAAGGCACAAGCAATCGAAGCGAAACATTGATAATTTGACTTCATCAAAATTAAAACTTCTTTGCAACAAAATACACCATCTAGAAAGTAAAGAGACAATCAGTGGAACGGAGAAAATTATTTGAAAGTCATATATATACTATAGGATTTCTATTTAAAACACATAAAGAAATCTTAAAATTCAACAATGAAAATTAAAAAATCAAAATAAAAAATAGGCAAAAGACTTGAATAGAGATTTCTCTAAAAAAGTTATACAAATGGTCAATATGTACAAGAAAAGATGCTAAATATCAATATTCATTAGGAAATGCAAATCAAAACCTGAATGTGATATCACTTCATACCAAACAGAATGGCTGAAATAAAGAGAGATAACAGCAATTGTTGACAAGATGTGGATAAATTAGAACTCTCACACATTACTGGTGGGATTGTAAAATGGTGCAGGTCCCCTTAAAAACAGTTTGATAGTTCCTCAAAATGTTAAATGTTGAGTTACCATATGATCTACCAATCAAATCCTAGGTATACACCCAAGAGAACTGAAAACATCTATCAAACAAAACCTTATACAGATATGCTTATTGTCCTGTATAATTAAAGCAGTGTTGCTCATTACAGCTTGAACATGGAAAAAATACAAATGTTCATCAACTGATGAAGGGATAAAATATATGTATATTCAAACAGTTTAATATTATTCAGGCACAATAAAGAATGAAGTACTGACAAATTCTATACGCCAGTCACAAAAGGGCACGTTGTATGATTCCATTTGTATGAAATGGCCAGAATAGGCAAATCTAAGAAAACAAAAGTAGATAAGTGGTTGCCAGGGTTTGGGGTGGATTGTAGAGTGACTGCTAACGGATATGGAACTTCTTGGGGTGATAAAAATAGTCTGAAATTAGTTATAATGATTGCACAGTTCTATGAATATTCTAAAAACCATGGAATCACGCACTTTAAAAAGTTAAAGTTTTAGTGAATGAATTTCAACTCACTGAAACTATGATTAAGGAAAAAATAAAGATGTGTTAAACCCAAACAGGATAAATGTAAAGAAATCCACACCAACACACATCATAGTCACACTTCTGAAAGTCACATAATCACACTTCTGAAAATTAAAGGCAAAGAAGAAATCTTGGGGGAAAAAAGTAAACAAGAGGGAAATGACCCCTTATTCATAGAGGCAAAGCAATACAAATGATATCAAATTCCTTATCAGAAACCATGGAAAACAGAATGAAGTGGCACAATATTTTTTAAGTGCTGAAAGAAAAGAACTGTCAGCCCATAATCCTATACCCAGTGAAAATATCCTTCTGGAATGAATGGGGAATCAATACATTCTCAGAAAAGGAAAATGATGAGAATTTGTCACCAGCAACCTACCCTAAAGAAGTCTTCTAAACAGAAAAGAAAGAAAAAAAACTAGGAATCTTGGAACATCAGTGTATCCCTTGGGGTTGAACCAGAAAAACAGAATCAGTTGGAAACATCCTTATCTATCTACCTGTCTCTGTCTGTCTGTCTGTCTATCTATCTATCCATCCATCCATCCATAATAGGGAAATCACATTTTTGAAATCATATGATTGTGTAGCAAGTCTGAAATCCATAGGGCATAGTCTCACGAAGGGCAGACTGGACACTTGGGCAAGTCCTGATGCTGCAGTCTGCATATGGGATTTTTTCTTCCTCAGGGAAACTTCAGTTCTGTTCTTAAGGTTATTCAACTGATTGGATCAGGGCCATCCAGACTGTTGAGAGTAATCACATTTACTTAAAGTTAATGGATTGTGGATGTTAACTAAATCTACAAAATTCTTTCACTTAACTTAGTGTTTGATTGAATAACAGGGTACTCTCACTTAACCAAGTTGACATATAAAATGGACCATCATAGCCCATCTTTGTAAATTTGGCACCCATACACATCTTAAACCATACTTAATCTCCAAATAAAGGCATTAGCAAAGTTTTCCATTGACATCACAGGTCAGGGTAGTACTAAAAGATGCCCTAAGGATTCTCCTGTATTACAGACATATTCTTCCTTACCTCCACTGTATAGTATAAGCACTATTTTCCCTTGAACATCAGGATCAATCACCCCAGCCAGTACAGTAACTCCCTTCTTTGCAATGTTGATTCAGACACATGAGGAACCCAATGTGCCTGGTTGCAGCCTTACCAGCTCAAAGGAATTAATTTTGTGTCCCTGGTGGAAACTATCCTCTCTTTGGAACTGAGACTTCTAGACAAGGAGAGCATAAGCTTCCAGAGACAGGAAGCTAAAATCTTGCTAATGGATCAGTAGGGGTAATATTGAATGGTGCCATTCCCCTTTCTATCTCTTGACTCCTGGACCTATGAATCCTGACTTTAGGAGAAACCACCATATGCTGGATGCTGATTTAGAGCATAGACAGCCTCCTGGAGAGCACTGCCCCAGTCATGCAAGATATAACCACTTAGCTGGCACTGTAACGGAGTGTTCAAAAGGCAATTCCACTGTAATAATAGGCATAGTAAGCAGATATTTTAGAATGATAGGGAACATTGTAAGACCAGTGAAATGTAGTGTATTGCTACACATAATGTGCTGTGATATGAGTTCCTTGATCAGAAGCAATGCTGTGTGGAATACCATGATGGTGGATAAGGCATTCTGAAAGTTCACGGATGGTAGTTTTGGAGGAAGCATCAGGTCCAGCAAGAACAAAATGCTGCCCCTTATGCGAGAAATGTAGTCAGTGTGATCAGTTTTCCACCAGATAACTGACTGATCACCCAAGGTATGGTGCCATATTAGGACTTAATGTTGGTCTCTGTTGCTGGGAGACTGGGCACTCAGAAGGACCTGTAGTCAGATCAGCCTTGGTGTTTTAAGCCCATGTTGCTGATCCCATTCATAATCTCCATTCCTCTCACCATGGCCACTTTGTCCACGACTCCATGGGCCGGTGCCAGGAGTGGGTGATGATAGAGGTCAGCTGGTATTCACAGAATGGGTTATCCTATCCACACGATTACTAAACTCCTCCTCTGCTGAGGTCTCTCTGATGAGCATTCATATAAGACACAAATATCACTTTCTTTGCCCATTCAGAAAGGTATATCCACTCTTTCCCAGATCTCCCTATCTTCTATTTTCCAATCATGTCCTTCCAAGTCCCTGACCATCCAGCCAAACTATTGGCCACAGAGCGTGAATTGGTATAGATTCATCCCTCTGTTCATTTCTCCTTCCAAGCAAAATTAACAAGGTGAACTGCTCAAAGTTTTCCCTACTGTCCAGAGATGATATCACTACTGTCCAAACTGTAGTGCTGTAGCTGGCAAAAGTCAGATAGGACCTGCATATTGTGCAGAACTATCTGTAAATTAGACATACATTTTCTCTTCACACTCAGCTGGTCACAGGAAATTCCCCACGAGGTCATAGGTGCAGGCTGGGAGCAAGAAGGTTAATGTGGCAAAGTGATGTTGATGAGAATTTGGGTCATTTCCTCATGTAACCTACCACAGGTTTGGTTCAAGCCTGATTTTGCATATACCACTTCCACTAATAACAGAGTGCTGCTGTGCATGATCAACTTTATGGGTTGGTGGGTCAGACAACATCCAGTTCATGGTAGGTAGCACAGGTTGCATAGTAACTTGGCAGCCTATGGTTAAGTAGTCAGTCTTCATTAAGAACTAACAGAAAGCCAACAGCTGTCTGTCAAGAGAGGAATAATTATCCACAGATAACTGCAAGGGTTTGCACCCAAATACTAATGGTCTGCACTGTCATTCATTTATTGTCATTGGTCCAAGGCTCCAAACAGAATCTTTATAAGCCACTGATACTTCAAGCATCATCAGATCTTAAGGATCATATGGCGCAAGTGGCAGAACAACTTGCGCAGCCAACTGGATCTCCCACAGAATATTCACTTCTCCTGGGCCCCACTCAAAACTAGCAGGTAAGTCAGTATATGGGCCAGAGTGGGACACCCAAATGAAGACTGTCTCTTCCAAAATCCAAAGAGGTCTAGTTGGCATTGTATCTCCTCATTTTTTCGTAGAAGAAGCCAGAAGCATCAACCTATGCTTCACAGTGGAATTCTCATCAAGCTCCACTATACTGAACCCCTGGAAATTTTAGTGAGATGTAAGACTGCTGAATTTTGTTGGATTTATTTCCCACCCTTTAAACTTACCATTAAATCTAGAGTATATACTTCTTCCTGCTATCTAGGCCCAATCAGCATGTCATCAATATAAAGGACCAGTGTGTTGTCATGTGGAAGAGAAAGGTGATTGAGGACCCTGTGGACTAAATTATGACATAGAGCTAGAGAGATGATATATCCCTGTATTAGGAAAGTGTAGGCGCATTGCTAGCTTTCCCAGCTGAAAGCAAACTCCTTCTGGTGGACTTTCTAACAGATAGCAAGGAAAAAGCACCAGCTAGATCAGGTACCAGGGGATGTGTTAATTAGTTTAAGTAACAAAACCACATCTGGAACAGCAGCTGCAACTGAAGGGACCATCTGATTATGTTTATGATATTCCACTATCATTTTCTAAGATCTGTCTGTTTTCTGCATAGGCCAAATAGGCAAGTTTAATGAGATGTAGTGGGAATCACCACCCCTGTATCTTCCATGTCTCTGATGGTGGCACTAATCACTGAAATCTTTCCAGGAATGCAGCATTACTTTCAATTCACTATTTTTCTAGCTACAGAAAGTTCTGATATCTTCCAGCATAATAACCCTCATTCCACAGATCAGAGATCCAAGGTAGAGATATTACCAATTGCTGAGTATGTCTATTCCAATTATGCACTTGAGAACTCTAGAAATAATCACAGGATGGGTATAGGGACCACTGGACCTACTGTGATATGGACCTGAGCTAAAACTGCATGGATCGTGTGACCCCCTTAAACCCCTACTCTGGCTGTTAGACCACAGTAGCATTTTTATTTTCCTGGAATTAGCATCAGTTTGGAGCCAGTATTCAGTAATATTTGTAAAATGGCATTATCTTCTTTCCTATAATAGTCACCATGGTAAATGATCATAGGTCCTTTTGGAGGATATTGGGAGAAATATCACAGTAAAAAATATATATATACACATTGTTCTGGTTTGCTAATGCTGCAGAATGCAAAACACCAGAGAAGGATTGGCTTTTATAAAAGGGGGTTTATTTGGCTACACAGTTACAGTCTTAAGGCCATACAGTGTCCAAGGTAACACATCAGTAATCGGGTACCTTCAACGGTGTCCGGAAAACCTCTGTTAGCTGGGAAGGCACGTGGCTGGAGTCTGTTCCAAAGTTCTGGTTTCAAAATGGCTTTCTCCCATGACGTTCCTCTCTAGCAAGCTTGCTCCTCTTCAAAACGTCACTCACAGCTGCACTGAGTTCCTTCTGTTATATCAGCTGATTTGCATGGCTCCACTGATGAAATTAGACCCACCCCGAATGGGCGGAGCAACACCTCCATGGAAATTATCCAATCAGAGTCATCACCCACAGCTGGGTGGAGTGCATTCCAAAGAAACACTCAAAGAATTACAAACTAATCAACACTGATAACTTCTGCCCACACAAGATTACATCAAAGATAATGGTGTTTGGGGGACACAATATATTCAAATGGGCACACACACATATATATAAATATATGTATATGTACATATATGTATATATGTATATATATTGCAAAGTATTGGCTTATTCTATTGTGGGCACTGTCTATGAAAGCCAAACAACTGTGGGGCAGACCATCAGGAAGGGCAAGTTGAGTACTTTTGGGCAGGAGTTGGTGCTGAAGTCCACAGGTGGAATTTCTTCTTCCTTAGGGAAACCTCAATTCTCCCTTTAAGACCTGTTCTAGTTTGCTAATGCTGCAGAATGCAAAACACCAGAGATGGATTGGCTTTTATAAAAAGGGGGCTTATTTGGCTATACAGTTACAGTCTTAAGGCCATAAAGTGACCAAGGTAACACGTCAGTAATCGGGTACCTTCACTGGAGGATGGCCAACGGCATCTGGAAAACCTCTGTTAGCTGGGAAGGCACGTGGCTGGTGTCTGCTCCAAAGTTCTGGTTTCAAAATGGCTTTCTCCCAGGACATTCCTCTCTAGCAAGCTTGCTCCTCTTCAAAACATCACTCACAGCTGCACTCCGTTCCTTCTCTTTGAGTCAGCTCATTTATATGGCTCCACTGATCAAGGCCCACCCTGAATGGGTGGGGCCACGCCTCCGTGGAAATATCCCATCATTTATCATCTACAGTTGGGTGGGGCGCATCTCCATGCAAAAAACCTAATCCAAACGTTCCAACTTAATCCCCACTATTCTGTCTGCCCCACAAGATTGCATCAAAGAATATGGCTTTTTCTGGGGGACATAATACATTCAAACTGGCACATTCCACCCCCTGGACCCCAGAAAAACATATTCTTTCCAAATACAAAATACATTCATCCCACAATACCACAGAAACTTAAATCATTTCAGTAATAATAGTTAAGTACAAGATCCCATCAAAATCAAATATAGGCATGGTCAGTCCTAAGGCTTACTTTTCCTTTAGCTTTGGATCTGTGGACTTAGAACAAGTTATATGCTTCCAATATACAAAGGAGGGACATTCATAGGATAAACATTCCCATTGCCATAAGGAGAAAGAGCAAGGAAAACAGGGTTAACAGGACCAAAACAGTTCCTAAAACCTGCAGGACAAACTCCATTAGATTTCAAAGTCTGAGAGTCATTAACAGAACGAAGTTGCATCCTTGGGGCTTGAGAGAGCGGGAGTCTAACCCTTCCTAAGGGCCTTTGTGGCAGCCCTTTCCTCTCCAAACACTTGGGTGAGTGCTCCAACATATCCACACATTGGGGAGACCACCTTCTCGGCCCCACCCTCCTCAAACATCGGGGCATCAAAAAATTTTTATATTGATGGAAGGACACATGGAGATCAATAGAACAGAGTGGAGAACCCAGAAAGTCTCACAAAAATATGCACAACTGATTTTGAGAAATGTGCAAAAGAAATTAATGGAGGAAAGATAGCAATTTCAACAAATGATGCTGGAGTAATTGGACATCAACAGGCAAAAGAATGAGCCTGAACTTATAAAAATTAACTGAAAATGGATCAGAGAGATAAGTGTAAAACTGTAAAACATTTAAAAAAGTATAGGAGAAAATTTTGGGATTTAGGGCTAGTCAAAGGGTTTGTAGACCTGACACAAAAAAAGCACAATCAATAAAAGGAAAAATTGATACATTGGACATCACCAAAATTAAAACTTCATCCCCATTAAAAAGGAAGAAAAGACAATCTATGGACTGGGAAAAAATATTTGCAACAAACCTGGCAATGGAACTGTATCTAGAATATCCAAAAGCCAGCAGTCAAAATACTAACAATTCAATTAGAAAATGGAAACAGACATGAAGAGACATTTCACTGAAAAGGACACGCAGATAACAACTAAGCACATGAAAAGATTTTCAACATCATTAGCCATAAGATAAATGGAAATTAAAACCACGAGATTTTAATCACATAGCACATTTTTAAAAATAAAAAATGGTGACCACACCAAATGCTGGCAAAGATGTGGTGAAATTAGTCCCGTATGCTGTTGGTGAAATGTAAAATGGTAGAGCCATTTTTGCAGTTTCTTATAAAACTGATTTGGAAAATAGTTTGTCAAACACATTGGCAATTTCTTATAAAACTGATCATGCAACTACCATATAACTCATAAACTGCACTTCAGATAAATGAAACTTATGTTCATGCAAAATTCCATGCATGTATATCTATAGCAACTTTGTTCATAATAGCCAAAAATTGGGAAAAAAAAAGGCCACATTTTATTCAATGGATAAATGGTTGCAAAATTGTGGTGCATTCATAAAATGGAACACTGCTCAGAAATAAAAAGAAATGATCTATTGATTGTGCAACAACTTGGATGAATCTCCAGAGAATTATGCTGAGTGCAAAATGTCAATTGCAAAAGGTTATACACTGTTTGATTCTATTTATATAACATTCTTGAAATGGCAAAATTATATAAATGGAGAACAAAGTAATGAGTATCAGGGATTAGGGAGGGGAGTGAGGGCAGGAGAGAAATGGGTGTGACTATAAAAGAGCAACCGGGTAAACACTGAGGTGATGGAATGTTCTGTATCTTGACTGTATCAGTGTCAATATTTTGCTTGTGATACTGTACTCTAGTTTTGTAAGATGTTACCCATTGAGGGAAACAGGGAAAGGATATACAGGATCTCTAAATTTTATTTCTTATACGTGCATGTGAATCTAAGCTATCTCACAATAAAACCTAATTAAAAATGTGAATGATATTAAAAACTCATTTTTCACTTGAAGGGAGAACAGTGCACTGTGGAATATATTCTAGTAATCACTAGGTGTGCCATTTACTACTGACTCAGTGTTTTAAACATCCCATTACTGTAAAGACATTAGACACAGGTAATTAATGAAATCAATCATAATTAATTCCTTCAGTGTTCATACACTCATAGTATATATTTCCTGAGGAGTTTCAGTCTAATTTGACATTAATGGAGATGGAAAATAGTAAAATGATTTTGAATTTATAGAATAATGTACACCAATTCTATATAATAAGGTTTTTTGTCATCAAGTGGTACTTGAGGCTTCATAGAGCAAGACCAGGAAGTTCCAATAGTTCAACAAGATCAGTTCATCACTGTGATGGATTTTTATATGAATTTCATAGATGCATAGAATAATAATATTTTGCTATCTTATTTTTTTCTAAGTCTAGTTTTTGGCTAGATTGTATTTTATGAGATTTTACATAGGATAAAATGGTACTGATATGTTTTCTTAATTGAGGTATGATAAATTCTATAGAGTGGAATACATAGATCTTAAGTGAACAGTTAAACTAGTTTTCACAAATGCATGCTCCCATATAACCCATTGACCCATGAGCTACAGAACAGTTTACCTCACTCCGCAAAGCCTCTCCTCTCAAAAACAACCACCTACCTCTTATTATTATCTCTTTCACCATGGATTAGCTTGGCCTGCATATAAATGAAAACATAGGGTATGTACTCTTTGGTGCCTAGCTTCTTTCAATCAGCATACTGTTTCTTTGAGATTCATTCAACAATTCTCTTTATAGCTTAACAGTATTTCATTGTAAAAATACAGCATTTTTAAAAATCTGTTCTGCTGAGGAACCACTGAGCTGTTTCTAGTTTGCAGCTATTATGAATAAAGCTGCTATTAACATCCTTATGTAAATATTTTTGCAGCCATATGATATCATATTTCTTCAGTAAGTACCTAAAAGATACCTGAGCTGGGTAAATGTATATTTAACATCATACAAAGTTGCCAAACTTTTCCAAAGTGGTCATTTCATTTTACATTTTCACCAGAATTGTAGGAGAGTTCTGACTGCTCCCCACCCTCACCAAAATTTTGTTCTTTCAGTCTTTATTATTTATCTATTCTGTTGGGAGTGTGATAGTATTTATTTGTTGTTTTAACTTAAATTTTCCTAAGAACTAATGATGTTAAATTATTTTTTGTACACTTATTGATCACTTACATTTTTTCCTCTTTGTAGTATCCGTTGTCTGTTCAAATCTCTGTCCTGTTTTTTTTGGGTGGTGGTGGGGGGAGCATAGGTTGAGTTTTATTAGTTGCTGAAGTTCTACATATTTTCAGGGTAGATACAGACTCTTGGGCAGTGTCACGAAGAAACTTAAAATTTTGATAAAGTTCAACATATCATTTTTTTTTCTTTTAAGATTAATGATTTCTTAGTCCTTTCCAGGAAATCTTGGCTTATCCCAAGGTTGTGAACATACTCTCCTATGTTGCCCTCTGGAAGCTGTATAGTTTTAACTCTTTATGTTTAGGCCTGTGAGCTGTCTTGAATTGATTTTCTGTATGTTGTGAGAAAGGAGTTGAGTTATTCTTCCTTTTTCAATATGAACAGCCTATTATCTCAGCATTTCTGGGATAATTTTCTGTTCCACATGATTTGCTTTGTTATCTTAGTCTAAAATCAATTTCCTGTATACTTCACTGTATATTTCATGGCTATGTTCTGTTCATTTTATAAGCAGCTGTATTGTGGTGTAATTGGCATACAATAAACTACATATATTATAAGTTTTTATAAGTTTTGACACATGTATGTACTTATGAAACCATCACCACACTCAAGATATTGAACGTATCCATTACCCAAAAAGTTCCCCTTCCAACCTGTAACCCCTTCTCCTTCTTCCCTTGCTGCTCAGTCTCCCATTTCCCAGCAAATACTGGTCTGCTTTCTTTCTCCAAATATTAGATCGCATTTTATGTAATTTTATAAAAATAGAATCACGCAGTATGTACTCCTTTTTATCTGGCTTCCTTTGTTCAGCATGATTTTGAAACTCATTCATGCTGTAGCATACATCAATAGTTTATTCCTTTTCATTGCTGAGTAATATATACCATTATAGAGCTATACTATGGTTTGTTTATCCATTCAAATGTTGAAGGACATAAAAATTGTTTCCAGTTTGGGGTTTATACAAATAAAGCTGCTATGATCATTTGTGTACAAGCCTTTGGATGGACATATGTGTTCATTTATCTTAGGCAAATGCCTAGGAATGGAATGCTCAGATCATGTGGTAATGTGTTTGACCTTTTAAGAAATTCCAAACTCAAAACAAAGTTTGATTTGTATATCTCTTTCAGACAGGAGGGTAAATCTTTTCCCATATTTGCTGGAAATATAAGTTTCCTGTTTAATTCCGCTGCCTCCATATCTTTATACCAATACCGCTCTGTCTTCAATGGTGTGTTAGTTTGCCAGGGCTGCTATAACAAATACCATAGACTGTTCGACTTAAATAACAGGAATTTGTTGTTGCACAGTTTGGGAGGTTAGAAGTCCAAAATCAAGGTGTCAGATGCCATGGTTTCTCTGAAGTTCTGTAGGGTTCTGGAGGTGGCTTGCTGGCAACCCATAACTAAATCTCTGCCTCATGGCCAGCTGTCTTCTTTTGCCTCTGCAGTCTCTTACTCCTAGGTCCAAATTTCATCCTTTATTAGGACAACAGCCACATTATATTAAGGCCCGACGTTATTCAGTGTGGCCCCACCATAACTAATAGGATCTTTGAGGACTGGAGATTCTATCTACAAAAGGGTTCACATTGACAAAACTGAGGGTTAGGATTTGAACATGTCTTTGTTGGGGCCATGATTTAATCCACAACAAAGCCATAAAAACTTTATCTTTCTTTTTCAAGGCTGTTTTGGCCATGTTAGGCCCTTTGCATTTTCATAGGAATCACAGTGTTAGCTTTTCACTACAACAAATAAAAACTGCTTGGAATTTTAGTTAGGTTGCATTGACTCTAGAGAAATTTGGGGACAACTGAAATCTTAAAAATATTGAGTCTTGCAATGCAAAAATATGGTCTATGTAACCAATTATTTAGGTCTACTTTAATTTCTCTCACCAAGCTTCATAATTTTTAACGTAGATGTTTTCCACATATTGTTTATAACTTTATTAAGTATTTTATGGTTTGATGCTATTGTAAATGATATATTTGTCTTATTTTTCTAATTGTCTTTGCTAGCAGGTAGACCTAGATAAAAGTATAGATATAGATACATTGATAAATAATTTATCCTAGGATATTTATCTTGTATCTTACAACTTTGTCAAAATCACTTAGTTTCAATTGCTTTTTGCTAGATTCTTTAGGATTTTTCTGTAAATAAATTTGTCATCAGCTTACAAAGATGATTGCACTGCTTTAATTCTCCAGTAAAATAGGACCAAAAAAAAAAAAAAAAAAAAAAGAAAAAGAAAAAAGTAAAAACATCCAGATTAGATATGAAGAGGTAAAGCTGTCCTTACTCATAGATGATATATGGTATAATACTGCATGTGGAAAATCCTGAGGTATATTCAAAATAACTACTAGAATTAATAAATGAGCTTAGAAGTTATCATGATACAAGCTCAATATACTGAAAAACTGAACATGCAAACAAACAATGGCCAGTCCTTACATGACATTGGGTTTCTGACCTACAATCTCTTTAGCAACTGGCCTAGAATGTGAGGACTTGGTCCGTGACTGCCAGCTTTCCTATATTTTGCCTCCAGCTCCAATTAGGCTCAATCAGAGAAAGCCAAATATGTTCCTCAAAAGAAACTTGTAAGATGCCCCACTTTTAGATAGCTTATGGACCACTTTCCCATGCAACCAACGTCCAATTACAGCATAACAGAGGCCTTTCCTTGTTTTCCCATAAAGCTTTCCCATTCTCTTACTTGCCTTTCAGTTTCCATTCAGCTTTGAATAAGTAGTCATTGTTTGTTCTCATTTTGGTTGCCTTCTTTAATTTGCACAATACAAATTGTATTCTTATATATTCGCAACAAACAAAACAGTTGTATTCACAAGAGCGTCAAAAATTATAAAACACTAAGAACTAAATTTAACAAAAGTTCAACAACGCTTGCACACTGCAAACACCAATACATTGCTGAAAGGTAATAAAGAATAAGTAAGTAAATGGAGAGATATGCTTTCTTTGTGGATTTGAAGACTCAATATTGTTAGGATGGTGACCCTTTAGTATGACAGCTTGAGCAGGGCAGTGGACCTTCTCTCTAGTGGAACAGTCATTTACCTATTGAAACATATAAAATAACCACTTAGAGTCTTGGAAAATTGTTCTAAGGGAATAAAGCAAGTGGAGAAACAGCTATTAGAGAAAATTTGTTTAAATTGAAGTAGCAGAAAGTCTGTCATATATGAGCTACAATCCTCTTTGTTCTATCCTTTCCAGCTCAGTGTGCAAAAGCTCTACTCCAGGTATGTGCACTCAAGATGGGTCTCCTTCTCAATTTAGTTCTTAATCTGCAGGCTATGGCTTCACCCCTGGAGGGGCAGATCAAAGGCACTGCTCCTTCTCCCAGTTTTGTATTGCAGAAGCCCCATTTAGCAAACCCAGCTAAGCCGAATGATCACCCTCCCCCTACCCAGCCTCCATTCATAGAATGGAAGAGCCTCTTCAGTCATGGCAGGCTGAGGATATGGACCCCAAATATCAATGCTCCAACTCACTTGTAGAATGGAGATTCCATACTGGGAAAGACAGCCAAGAATACCAGGGACTACTGTCCTTACCCAGTACCTCACTCATAGAGCAGGAATGTCATTCTGGGAGAAGTGGGCCACTGACCCATCCCCACCCCTGAGACAATGCCACAGAGTTTCTGCCCAGAGGCAGACATTAAGAAAAGAAAGCTCCTTAGCTATTACTCAGGAGACTAAGTACTTAAAAGAGTGAGGCATTGTCAAAAGCAGTGATGATATAGATGATGAAAATTAAGAAGATGATGGCAGCTCCATGATAGCAACATGAGAAGTGGAAGACTAGCTAGAATTATAATAGGGAGAATCAGAAAAATAGAGAGCTAAGAAGATCCTTCCTAGTGTCAGAGAAGCCTCAAAGTCTTGCAACACACTGACTCTGCAAAGGAGCCTTACTATAATTATAAATAAATAAGAGCAATTGTCTAGCAATCAGTGGTATTAATCTCTGTTGGTGGATGTGACACCAATAGAGGCAGAGCAGCCTGGGCACAGGAAAACTCTACACAAGCTCAAGGCCATGCACTCTAACAGTGACATCAGAGCCTTCAAACTGCTGGAGAAACAGAACCCAGTGGACCAGGCCAGTCATGTTACTAAACAAAAAAGCAAACAAGCTAAAAAAAACAAGTCCTGGAGAGAGTGGGGAGAAATATCCCGATTTGCTGCAATGAAATATATAAAATGAACAGTTTTTCAACCAAAAACTATGATGACTAGAAAGACAGTAGAAAGTGAGACCCCTACACAGAGGAGAAAACAGGCAATACAAACTACCTCTGAGGGAACACAGATGTCAGACTTAATAGACAAAGAATTTAAAGCAGCTATTAGAAATATATTAAGAACTAAAGAAATCATGTCTAAACAATTTTGAAAAGACATGAGTATTTCTCAAGTACAGAATATCAATAAAAAGAATTTATGAAAAAAGAACAAAATGAAAATTCTTGGTTGAAAAGTAAAATAACTGAAATTTTTAAAGCAATCACTAGTGGGGCTTAAAGGTAGACTTGAGAAGAAAAAAGAATCAGTGACCTTGTTGACAAAATGATAGAAATTATGCAATCAGGAAAACAGAGAGGAAACAAGAATAAAAAATAAATGAACAGAGCCTATGAAAAAAGGTGAGACATCATTCAGTGCACCAACAGCCCATAATGAGAGTAAGGTAAAGGCAAAGAGATCTAGATCCTAGACACATTATAGTCAATATGTTGAAATAAAAAAGAGAAGAAAATACTTTTGAAAACAGCAAGATAAAAATGACTAATCTCACGAAGGAATGCCCATAAAATTAACAACTGACTTCTTGTCAGCAATAATAAAGGCATTAGGGTGACATAGTCAAAGTGCTGGAAAAAAGAAATGAAAAATGTTAACAAAAAATCTTAAGTGGAGCAAACTATCTGTCAAAAATGAAAGTGTAACGAAGACATCCACAGATAAACAAAAGCTGAAAGAATTAATTGCTAGCAGAGCTGGCTTACAAAATATACTAAAGGAAGTTCTTCAGGCTGAAAGCAAATGACACCAGAAAGTAATTTGAATCTACATGAAAAAAAAGCACCAGTAAAAGTCATTAAGTAGATATTTAATAAATATAGAATATTTGCATATTTCTTCTCCTTTCTTCTCATATCTGATTTAAAATACTTATTCTCTTTCTTTTCGTATCTGATTTAAAATTAATTTTATAAACAAATGCATGTATAATTGCATTTTGGTGTCTGTAACATATAGAAATGTAATATATTTGACAATAACAGAACCATGGAGGTGGACAGAAGCAAGGCAGTACTGAGTAAGGAAAAAATATAATGATAAATTTATAGAAAGAAATGGAAAGTAGAAATGGAGAATAGGAAAGTTATATAACACAACCTATAAATAATTCTTGCTCTCTTGTCTTCTCTCAACTTATATTAAAGACAAAAAAATCCATAAAGTTATAATTATAAGGATGTATTGTTGAATTTGTAATATATATATTATATTACATTATATATGTATATAATAGCAGAAAATGGGGAAGAGGGAATATAGCTATATAGTAGTAAAGTTTCTATATCTCACTGAAAATGTGTTACTATAAATCTGAAGTAGATTCTGATATGTTAAGATGTATATTGCAATACCCAGAGCAATCACTAAAAAAAACCTCAAAAAATGTGAACATTGAATAAAATGAATTAAAATGTTACATTAGAAAATATCCAGTTAATACAAAAGAAGGCAAGAAGGAAGAGTAATAGAACCAAAAACATAAGATATATAAATATCCAAAAGGAAAACAACAGACTTAAATTGTACCATATTAATAATCACTAAATGTGAATGATTTAAACAATCCAATTAAAAGGCAGAGATTGTTAGTCTGGATGAAAACACAAAATCAACTATATGCTGTCTACAAGAGTCACATTTTAGATTCAAAGACAGCTCTAAAATAGAGTAAAAGGATGGAAAAACATGCAAAGGACAACCTTAAAAACAACTGGAATGGCTATAATATATGACAAAAATGGATTTTACAGCAAAAAAAACACACTAGGTATCAAGAAGGAAAATTTTAAATAATAAAAAATCAGTCTACAATAAGATATAACAACTATAAACAATGCTTACTTAACAACAGAGTTCCAAAATACATAAAGCAAAAATTGACAAAATTGAATGGAGAAATAGACATTTCATAAGAATAGTTAGGTTCTTAAATATTGCACTTTTTATAGTTGAAGAAATAACTAGAAAGACTTGCAAAGATACAGAAGACTTGAACATTATAAACCAACTATATGTAATAGAACACCTCTAGAACATTGCATCCAACAAGAGCTGAATATATACCCTTCCTTAGTGCAAATGGAACATTGTGTGGGGTAGATCATGACCCAGACCATAAAACAATCCTCAACAAATTTAAAAAGTTTTGATTCATACAAAATATATTCTTCAACTATAATAAATTTAAATTAGAAGGGAGTTTGGGAAATTTACAAACATATGTAATTTAAAAATAAACTCCTAAATAGCCAATGGCTCAAAGAAGAAATTTCAAGAGAGAATAGAAAATATTTGAAGTTGAAGGAAAAGAAAAATATAACATATCAAAACTTATGGGCTTAAGTTAAAGCAGTGCTTAGAGTAAAATATATAGCTTTAAACATTATGATTTAAAAAAATATCAAATATCAGTAGACAGAATAATGCCCTCCCCCAAAGTGTCCATGTCCTAATCCCTGGAATTTATAAGTATGTTACCTCATTCGTGGAAAAGGGGAATTAAGGTTGCAGATGAAATTAAAGTTGCTAATCATCTGACCTTACAATAGGGAAATTATCCAGGATTATCTGGCTGAGCCCAATGTAATCATGTGGTCTTCAAAAGAGGAAGAGAGAATCAGAAGGGAACTGAAGAGTTAGAGAGACGGTGAAGATGCTACACTGTAGCTTTGAAGATGGTAGAAGGGATCATGAGCCAAGGAATGCAGGAATTCTCTGGAAGCTGGAAAACTCAAGGAAATACATTCTCCTTTAGTGCCTACACAAAAGAATTCAGCCCTGCTATCATAATGAGTTTAGCTCAGTGAGACGCATTTGACTTTTAACCTACAGAATTGTAAAATAATAAATGAATATGGTTCAAGTCACTGACTTTGTGTTAGTTTGTTATAGCAGCAATAGGGAGCTAATAATAAATAAATAAATATTCTAACCTTCCACCATAAGACAATAGAAAATAAAGAGCAAAATAAACCCAAAGAAGACAAGAAAGAAGGAAATAATATATATTGGAATGGAAGATAATGTAATTGAGAATTGAAAAACAATTCATAAAACAGCAAACCTAAAATATATTTCTTTGAAAAGATCAACAAAATTGACTAATTTATAGCTAGACTGAACAAGAGAAAAAAATGAGAGAGGGAGAAGGTGGGAGAGAAAAAGATAGAGGTAGAGGTAGAGGTAGAGAGATAGAGATAGAGATAGAGAGAGAGAGGGAGGGAGGGAGAGAGAACTCAAATTATTCAAATCAGGAATGAAAAAGAAGCTTCAATAGAAATAGAAAAGAATGTGAGTGGAAAACTATGAACCATTTGGTGCCAAAAAATTAGATAAACTATATTAAATGAACAAATTCCTAGAAATATAAGAACTACCTCAAGAAAAAATAGATAAGACAAACAGACCCATAACAGCTAAAAATTTTGAACAGATAAATTTAAAACTTCCCAAAATGAAAATCCCAGATACTGATGGTTTCACTGGGGAATCCTGCCAAAAATTTAAAGAATAAAAATTAACAATTCTTTACAAACCCTTCCAAAAATATAAGAGGAGGGATGGAACATTTTGAATTTATTCTATGAGAAGAGGATTTCTCTGGTACTGAAACCAGTAAAAGCCATCAAAAGACAAGAAAAGTACAAGCCAATATTTTTATGAATATAGATCTTCAACAAAATACTAATAAATAGGTTAGCAACATACAAAAAGTTTTATGTATCATGGTCAAGTGATGGTGTTTATTCCAGTAATGCAAGGTTGATTTGACACACAAGCAAATCAATGTAATACACCATAATAAGGACAAAGCCACATGATTATCTCAACAGACATAGAAAAAAGCATTTGACAAAACTCAACATCCTTTCATGATAAAAACACTCAACAAACTAGAAATAAAAGGGCACTTTCTCAACCAGTTAAAGGCATCACCCACAGGAAACATGTTACTTAAAGGTGAAAGACTGAATGATTTCCCAAGATCACAAAGAAGACAAGGATGTTCATTCTCAAAACATCTATTAAACATTGTAATGGAGGTTCTAGCCAAAGCAATGAGGCAGGTAAAATATATAAAATGTATCAAGATAGGAAAGGAAGAAATAAATAATCTGCACTGGTAGATGATATGATCTTGTATGTTGAAAATCCTAAGGAATTGACTGAAAACTAGTAGAACTAAAAAGTGAATCCAGCAAGGTTGTGGGGTGCAAGATCAAGTTCAAATATCAATTTTAAAAATAATATTTAAAATATATTAAAGTTTTAAAAAATATGTTACAATCTAAAATTGTAATGAAGAAATCAATTCCATTTAAAATAGCATCAAAAATAGTAAAATATTTGGGAATAAATCTAACAAAAGATTTGCAAGATTTGTGCAACAGAAACTGCATTATTTTGTTGAAAGAAATTAAGGAATATCTCAATAAATAAAAGACATCCCATGTTCATGGATTGGAAGACACTATTGCTGAGATAATAATTCTCAGATTGATCTACAGATTCAATGCAATCCTTATAAAAATTTCATTCACTATTTTATTTGCAGAAATTGACAAGCTAATCCTAAAATTCATATGAAGATATGAGGGACCCTATAGACAAACATCTTCAAAAAGGACTACAAAGTTGGAGAACTCACAGTTCCCTATTTCAGAACTTACAACAAAGCTACAGTAATCAAGACAGTGTGGTGCCATCAATTAATAGAACAGAATTGAGAGTCTAGAAATAATTTACTGTAAACCTATTTTCAACAAAGTATCTGGAAATAAAATGAAAGAAATTTGTTTTGTTTTTTTTTTCAAAAATTGTGTAGGATCAATTGGATATGCACATGCAAAAACATCAAGTTGGACACCTTCCTCAAACCTACACAAAAACTAACTCAAGATTGATCATAGACTTAAAGGTAATAACTAAAACTAAAAAAAAAAAAAATTAGGGAAAAATCATAGGAATAAATCTTTATGAACTTAGTCTGGGCAATGGTTTCTTACACACAAGTGATGCAAGAGAAAATATAAAATAAATAAATTTAGTTGGAAATTTCTTCAGTTACATATCCAAGTACATTGTTTACAAATTCTGCCTTCTACAGGACATAAATCAGCTAAGTTTTCTGATGTTATATGATAAAGATCCTCTCCCGTTTCCAATAACATTCCTTATTTCCTTCTGATTCCTCACCAGCAGCCCCTTTAGTGTCCAGATTTATAGCAGTGGTCTATTTATGACAACTTAGGCATTTTCTAAGATGATATCGGCTTTCTTTACCATGTCCCTTATTTCCTCTGAGTCCCTAGCACAGTCACCAGTATCACGTTTCTACTAACAATCTGATCAAGGAATCTAGTTTTTTATACCATGGCCTTCAAAATTCTTCCAGCCTCTGCCCACTGCCCAATTCCAAAGTCACTTTCCACATTTTAAGATATTTTTATAGTAGCACCCCCTTTGTACCAAAATCTGCACTATTCTCCTATTGCTTCTTTAACAAGCTACCACAAACTTGGTATACACACAATCCAACTTTATTATCTGACATACTAGAGGTCAGAAGTCTCACTGGTCTAAAATCAAGGTGTTGGCAGGTCTGTACACATTCTGGATGCTCTAGACAAAAATCCATCCTCGCTCTTTCAGCTTCTAGAGGCTGTCTACATTCCTTGACTGGTGGCCTCTTACTTGATCTTCAAAACCAGAAGCATATCATCATCTTTCCTTTCTGTCTTCTGCTTCTATTGTCACATCTGCTTCTCTGACTCTGACCCTCTCACCTCCTCCTTTGATTGCTTTGGGCCACCCAGATAATCAGGTATAATCAAGATCATTAACTTAATCACATCTGCAAAGTTCCTTTTGCCATGCAAGTTAATGTATCCTCAACTTCCATGGCTTAGGACCTGGGCATTTTGAGAGCCTTTATTCAGCTTACCACATGGACATCATCAAAATTGTAAGCACTTGTCCTGCAAACAATGCCATCATGAAAATGAAAATACAATCTACAGAATGGGAGAAATTATTTGGAAATCATATATCTCATAAAGGACTTGTGTCCATAATTTGTAAAAGAACTTTTACAACTTAACAATTTAAAAAATAATAACAATTTAAAAATGGGCTGAAGATCTGAATAGACGTTCTCCAAAAAAGATACACAAATGGCCACTAAGTACATGAAAAGATTTTCAAAATCATTAGTATTAGGGATATGTAAATCAAAACCACAATACGACACCACTTCACATCCAATAGGATAACAATTATAAAGACAGACAATAACAAGTGTAGGTGATAATGTGCAGATATTGGACCTTTCATACACTACTGGTAGAAATATAAAATGATACAATTCCTTTTGAAAACAGTTTGAAAGAATCTCAACATACTAAACATAAAGTTACCACATGACCCAGTATATATGTCCACGCAAAAGCTTGTATACAAATATTTATATCACTATTATTCACAATAGCCAAAAAATAGAAACACCCCAAATTTCTATCAACTAATGAAATTATTAATAGAATGTGACATATCCATACAGTGGAATGTTAATTGGCAAAAAGATAAATGAAGTACTGATATGTGCTACATGAGTGAAGCTTGAAAACATTATGTTAAGTGAAAGAACCTAGTCACAAAGACCATGTATTATGTGATCCCATTTATGTGAAATGTCCATAATAGGCAAATATTCAGAGACAGAATGTAGGTTAGAAGTTGCTTAGAGATGAGACAGGGGAACTGGGAGGAATGGAAAATGTCTACTGTTGAGCAAAGGGTTTCTTTTTGGGTGATAGAAATGCTCTAAAATTATGTTGTGATGAAGATTATAAAACACTGTGAATTTCGTACAAAATATTGACTTGTACATTTTAAATTGGTAAGCTGCATGGTATATAAATTATATTTGAATACAGATGTTTAAAAATATTTTTTAGATGGCCATTCTCCACAACGCGCTCCGTAAATACAATGTAATCCCAAACAAAATCTGGCAGACTTTTATTTTTTTATCAAATTGAAACTAAGATTTTTATGGAAATTCAGAGGACCCAGAATAACCCAAGTAATTTTGAAATAAGAATAAAGTTGGAGGTCTTACAGTACTGTGTTTCAAGCGTAAGCTATAGTAATCAACACAGTGTGATACTGGTATAAGGGTAGACATATAAATCAATGGAACAGATTTGAGATTATAGACCTAAACCAACCCAACCCTGAAATATACTATTTCTTTCTGATCATATTGCCAGGTTCATTCCCTGGGGGAATAGGATAATCTTCTCAATCAATGGTTTGGGATAATTGATTATACATAAACAGTAAAATTCAACCTGTATCTCATATAACACTCAAAACAACTCAAAATGGATCATAAATTGAAATGTAAAACCTCAAATTATAAAACTTTTGAAGACAGGATAATAACTTTTTAATCTTAGATTTGGCAAAAATGTCTTAAATATTACACCAAATGCATGATTACTAAAAGAAAAAAATTGATAAATTGATCCTCATTAAACAAAAGAAACCCTGCTTTTCAAAAAATACTGTTTATAAAATGAAAAGTCGAGCTTTAATGTGGGACAAAGCATTTGCAAATTATATATCTGATAAAGGACTTTTGTTCATAGTGTATAAAAATCTTTTACGGTTCACTAACAAGAAAAAAAAATTAAAATTGTGCATAATTGTTTGAAAATAGACATTTCACCAAAGAAGACATATAAATGACTAATTAATATATGAAAAGATGCTCAACATTGCAATTCATTAGGGAAATGAAAATTAAAACAAGTCAATACTACTACACTTCTGCTAGAATGGCTATAATCAAATAGACAATAAAAGGTATTGGTGAAAATGTGGAGAAACTGGCATTCTCATACATTGTTGATGGAAATTAAAATGGCACAGCCACATTGGAAAATAGTTTGATAGTTTTTTACAAGTTTAAATATAGACTTAATACAATTCATTCATAGGTTTCTACTCAAGAAAAATAAAAACATATGGCCACCGAAAGATTTGCATGTGAATGCTCACAGAGACATTATTTACAATAGTTTCAAACTACAAATAATCCAAATGTCCATCAACTTGTGAACAGATAATGAAATGTGGTACAATGGAATTTAGTAATAAAATGAAATATTGATACATGTCACAATATTGATGTGCCTCAAAAACATACTAAGTGAGAAAAAAGCAGACACAGAAGACATATTGTATGATTCCAGTCAAATGAAATTTCCAGAAAAACTAAACCTGTAGAAACAGAAAACAGATCAGCAGTTGCTTCGGGTTGGAGTTGGAAAGTGTTTTGACTGCAAACAGGCCCCAGGGAACTTTTGGGGTGATGGGAATATTCCTAAACTGGTCTGTGGTGATGGTTGCCCAACTAGATACAGTTACTAAAATTCATTGAATGTTACATTTACAATGGATGGACTATCTGAGGAGTTATCTATTATAAGATGTACCATTATTTTATATAAAACTAGGAGAGAAAAATGTTCCTAATTAAGTTATAACAAGCTCTCTATTGTTGGATACATTCTGATTTCAGACACATTAAAATGTAGAAAAATTGTACATCTTCATATTGCTGAAAAACATTAATAAATTGAGGCTTCTGAGTATTTTGCATTCTCCCCACTCTTAAGTATATTTTATTCCACAATATTCCAAATGAGCACCATTTGGGGTTGGCTTCAAGTGAATGAAATTGGACAACAGAGTTTTCCATTTACACAAAAAGATTATATTTGAGTATCTCTACAATAGAAAGGATCATCTCATTTATAATTTCTTTAAAAGAAAATTGCCTTCTTCATCAATCCATCTATCATTGTAACATTATAGTGATAGGATTTTCAATGTTACATAAGTGATCCACTCAGTTGGATCTATTCAATTGCTATTGGTGATGAAATTATTATTTAATTACTGTCAACTGTGTTACAAATATTACTCTTTGGGAATTCTAGAACACTGACAGTCAATGGTAATTTATTAATCGATTCCGTAGCACTGGTCAGCACTGTACTGGAACAGTACATTTGTAGCATTAAATATTTTTCCTTATAGAGAATCACGATATTCGTGGCCAACTAATAAAACTCTTCTAGAAGCATGGAGGTTATAAGTGCAGAGTAATTGTCTTTATACTAAAGTGTTTGTGAATAGTCATGGGATTTCCTTGCTCTTTCTCTCACTTCTTTCCATTCTTTATCCCTCTTTCCCTCCTTCCTTATCAATCTTCCTCCATTCCCCGTTTCTTCTCTCAAATTCTTCCACTCTTTCTTATTACTTCCCTCTCCCTCCCCCTGCTTTACTTCCTTCTCTTTCTATCTTTAGCATGAGGAAAGAAATCACTTGCTAACTTTTCCTTTTGGGATTCCCTAAAATAATAATAATTCTTTAAAAGCTTCAATTCATAATTTTAAGGATAGTTTCATTCATTCACTAAAAATAAGAATTAATGACTAATATTTAATTGTATATTTAAAATAATTGTTGGTTGATTCTGTTGTGACGGTTAGGAGGCGATGTATTTTTGCCTTTTGGGCACAGTCCTTATATTGAGAGTACTTGTGGACATATGCCAGTGACAAATTTCCACCCTGACTAGCTGAGGGATTTAACATTCCTTAAGATCAATTAGCTAGATTTAGCTTCTTTATGGTACCCTCAAAATACTTTTTTAAGTGATTGCAGAAAAGAGTCATTTAAATGAGTTCAAACCAAACGTTGAAGAAGCACATAAACAGGTAATGAATCAAATTGGTAACTCCAGCCCTCAGTGCTTGCACGTCAATCAACCTTCAAATGCTCACAGGCAAACCCAACTCAGGCCTCCATGGAGTGTCAGACTGTCTGAAAACAGAGATACTCCCTCAAAACGACTTGTTTACCTGAATTCACTCCCAGGTTTAAGGCCAGAGGTTTCTGAAGCCTTGGTAGCTTTGCAGAATATTTAAGGCCTTCTCATGCAATCTCTTGCTTTCCTCTTTTTTTTTTCCTTTTTAATTTTTGTTGGGATTTTTCAGATACCATACAATTATCCAAAGATCCAAAGTGTACAATCAGTTGCCCCTGGTAACCTCATACAGCTGTGCATCCATCACCACACTTAATTTTTGTTCAGTTTTTAGAAACTTTTCATTACACCAGACAAGAAATAAAGTGAAAGATGGAAAAAGAAAAAAAAAAAAAGAAAGAAACTCAAATCCTCCCATACCCCTAACCAACCCCCTCAATTGTTGACTCGTAGTGTTGTTATAGTACATTTGTTACTGCTTATGAAAGAACTTTGAAATACTACTAACTGTAGTATATAGTTTGCAATAGGTACATATTTCTTCCCTATATGCCCCTCTATTATTAACTTCTAGTTGTATTGTCATACATTTGTTCTGGCTCACGGAAGCAATTTCTAGTATCTGTACAGTTAATCATGGACATTGCCCACCATAGGATTCAGTTTTATACATTCCCATCTTTTGACCTCCAACTTTCCTTCTGGTGACATACATGACTCTGAGCTTCCCCTTTCTACCTCGGCACTGTTAGTTATTCTCACATCTTTCTACCAACATCTCTGTTCATTTCCAAACATTTTTCATTCTAGTTGAACATTCTGCTTATACTAAGCAACTGCTCCCCGTTCTTAAGCCTTGTCCTATATCTTGGTACCTTATATTACATGTCTATGAGTTTACATATTATAGTTAGTTCCTATCAGTGAGTGTCGCAGCCCAAGAGGGCCATGCTAGTCCAGAGGCCAAAGAAGACAACGAGCATTTTCTGATACATGAACTTTTATTCAGGGCTTACTTACAGGGTGAGAAGTCGTGGAGAGATCAGGACGGCTCTCTCAGGCCAGGCAGGCATTGCATTTGCAGGGAAGATGAGCGAGCAATGCAAAAAGGGAAGAAAGCCTTTTATAAGGGTTTAAGACAAAGGCCTTCCTAAGTGTGGGGGGAGCATAGATGCAGGAATAGGTCATTCTGATCTGGGGGGTGGTGCAGGAAGGACTAGAATAACACTTGAACAATTACATTTTGCTCTTTTTGTGAGACTAAGAGCCTTTCACTTCCTGCCTGCTTGCATAAAGTTACATTTTAAGGTCAATTTACCCTGTTTTTCTCTACTGGCTTAGAAAGACAATAGGTTAAACATTCAGCTGCTTAGGTCATGCAGACTGCTGTGCACCAAAGATCTGCAGGCCTGTTTTGCTCAGGACACAGGTTGCCACAGTGAGACCCTGCAATATTTGTCCTTATGTGTCTGGCTTATTTCACTCAGTATATTGCCCTCAAGGTTTTGTCACCAACCCATTTTTTTTTTTAAGATGGTTTTGTTCACACACCATACATTCCATCCTAAGTAAACAATCGATGGTTCCCTGTATGGTCACATATTTATGTGTTCACCACCTTCACCACTATTTATATAAGGGCATCTACACTTCTTCCACAAGGCAGGAGGGAGAGTCAAAGAAGGTAGAGAGGCAAAAGAAAGAGGAAAAAAAAATGACAGCTAGGGAGCAGCAACAGGAAAAATAACCTTAAATCAAAGTAGAGTAAAGAGTCAGACAACACCACCAATGTCAAGTGTCTAACATGCCTCCCCTATCCCCCCCTCTTATCTGCATTTACCTTGGTATATTGCCTTTGTTACATCAAAGGAAGCATAATACAATGATTCTGTTAGTTACAGTCTCTAGTTTATGTTGATTGCATCCCTCCCCCAATGCCTCCCCATTTTTAACACCTTGCAAGGTTGACATTTGCTTGTTCTCCCTCATAAAAGAACATATTTGTACATTTTATCACAATTGTTGAACACTCTAGATTTCACCAAGTTACACAGTCCCAGTCTTTATCTTTCCTCCTTTCTTCTGGTGTCTCACATGCTCCCAACCTTCCTCTCTCAATCATATACATAGCTATCTTTGTTCAGTGTACTTACATTGCTGTGCTACCATCTCCCAAAATTGTGTTCCAAGCCACGCACTCCTGTCTTCTCCTATCACTCTGTAGTGCTCCCTTTAGTATTTCCTTTAGGGTGGGTGTCTTGTTCACAAAGTCTCTCATTGTCTGTTTGTTGGAAAGTATTTTGAGCTCTCCCTCATATTTGAAGGACAGTTTTCACTGGATATAGGAATTTTTGTTGGCAGTTTTTCTCTTTCAGTATCTTAAATATATCACACCACTTCCTTCTTGCCTCATGGTTTCTGCTGAGAGGCCTGCACATAGTCTTAAAAAGCTTCCTTTGTATGTGATGGATTGCTTTTCTCTTGCTGCTTTCAGGATTCTCTCTTTGTCTTTGACATTTGATAATCTGATTATTAAGTGTCTTGGCATAGGCCTATTCAGATCTCTTCTGTTTGGAGTATGCTGTGCTTCTTGGATCTGTAATTTTATGTCTTTCATAAGAGATGGGAAATTTTCATTGATTATTTCCTCTATTATTGCTTCTTTTCTCCATCTGTTCCTTTGCATGTAGGCTTTCAGGTGTTTTGTTCTCCAGTTCCTGAGTGTTTTCTTCTGCCTCTTGAGATCTGCTGTTGTATGTTTCCATTGTGTCTTTCATCTCTTGTGTTGTGCCTTTCATTTCCATAGATTCTACTAGCTGTTTTTTTGAACTTTCAATTTCTGCCTTATGAATCCCCAATGTTTTCTTTACAGCCTCTATCTCTTTTGTGAAATCTTCTCTAAACTTTTTGAATTGATTTAGCATTAGCTGTTTAAATTCCTGTATCTCAGTTGAAGCGCACGTTTTTTCCTTTGACTGGGCCATAACTTCGTTTTTTTTAGTGTAGGTTGTAGTTTTCTGTTGTCTAGGCATCTGACCTCCTAGGCCACCCCAATCAGGTTTTCCCAGACAAGAACAGGCTCAGTCACAGAAGGAGGAAATATTCAGTATTCAGTTTCCCTGAAGGTTTTTCTTAGAGGACTGACACACCTGTGCTTTTCTGCCTGGCAGGTGCACCTGTCAGCCTGTCACCGGCTGGTGTAAGAGGGTGTGGCCTGTGGCTCTCCTCCCCCAGGCTTTGGGGTCTGGTTCCTGAAGGCAGGCAGTAGAGCTGGGCCCCTCCCTTTCCTCTTGTGAAGCTATGCCCCCTCCAGAGATGTCATCTGCCTATCAATAAGTTCTTCGTTCCTCTGACTCTGCTGATCAAAGTGTTTTGATTTTTAAAAAGGCTGAGGCTTTCTTTACTGCAAAGCACTGTGAGCTGAAAATGGCTGAGGTTTCCTCTAGAGAGAGAGAAAGGGACAGAAAGCTCCCAAATTCACCTGTCAGCCACAGATAGCACCTGATCCTCTGGGCTCCCTGTCCTGAGACAGATATGTCCCCTGACTCTCCCAAGGTCAGTTGTCACCAAAAGCCTCTGTCTGCTTGTAGAGGATTTGCTGTCTGTATTGAGCAGTTAACATTAAAACCCCAGATGGAGCTGGGCTGCAGTACACTAGCTTGTTTGGAGAGCATTACTCTCTTACATCTCAAGGCTTCTGTGAGGGAGGGGCTCTCGTCTCTCAGCTCTCAGCTCTCAGCGCAGGTCCGCAGTTTTTACTTACAGATTTTATGCTGCAATCTTGGGCATTCCTCCCAATTCAGGTTGGTGGATGATGAGTGGACAGTCACATTTGTCTCCCTGCAGTTATTCCAGGTTATTCACTAGTTATTTGGTCATTTATGAATTGTTCCAGGAGGGACTAACAGTCTTCCACTCCTCTCTATGCTACCATCTTAGCTTCTCTCAAGCTCTTGCTTTCCTCTTGCCTGAAAGAAAGATGGAAGAATGTCGTCAATATCCAATATCCAGATACCCTCAGCAGGAAGAGAAACATGATGCAAGGAAAATATGTACCTGTAGCAAAAAGTGAAAGCTTTTAGGCACGAAGCACATCAGTATTGATGCTACAATAGGTAGGCTGAAAATGCGTCTGCTTGTCTGTCACCCCAGTGTCATGCATGTCGGCATGGAACTCCAGGCTGGGGACATGGAGGAAATTGCTCATGAGAGATGGACAGAACCAGGAGTTAGGTCCAATGTGCCAATGTCTTAGCATCTATATTGACTCACTAGTGGAGGGTTTAGTGCAAATTACCACTTCAGTAAGTGGAGAATTTTCACGTTGTTTTATAACTAAAGTGGATTTGGATTATGTTCATCAATAGGTAAAATTGCCATGAACGTGCTGTTCCCCACAATTTACAGATCCACTGACTATATTTGTTAGTTTTGGGGCTTCCCTGACCGAGTACAATAGGGCAAGTAATTGATCTCTCAATGAATCTAGTAAATACAATGACAATGATAAAGTAGCCACAGAACACCAAGTAGAAGTATTGTAAAAATTAGACATCTTTAGGATTACAACCTGGCTTGATTTCTGGCTATAAGAAGCAAGGCACATTTTGAATTCCAACATGAACTCTTAGGAGTTGTGAGACCATGGGAAATCCTCTAACACTGAGGGGTTCACTTTTTTCCTTCATATACTTTCCTTTCCTTATAGATTTGTTATGAAAGTAAAATGGGAGTCTATATGTTAAAGTATTTTATAATCTCTATAGTTTTTAAATCCTATATATTATTCATGAAATACTAAAAGTAACAATAGCATTCACAATAATCAGGAAGGGAAAAATAAAATTAAAATTTATTGAATACATGCCATAAGCTAGACTCATACATTTCATGGAATTTAGTTCGTAATATTACCTATAATTGAAGACATTACCAGTACAAGATGGAATCAGGAGGTGAACCCAGGTTCCTTCGATTAAAAGCTAAAAATGCATTCAAAAAATCTGGTTAAAAATAGTTGTCTAAGGAGCCACTTTTTAGGAATGAGTGGAAGGCTTTAAACTGATTAGATTTGGTCTTACAGTTGTGAAGAAGTTTTTTGGTGTGACTAAACATTGAACGTGCGTTCTCTTAAAGAACGTCCCTAAGTGCAAGGATGCAGTAGGGGTCTGTGATGGCTCCAGGAGCTCCCTTCTTCCCTGTTTGGGGACTTCTTGGGGCAGAACTAGAAGGTGATGGAGGTAAATGAGGGGTTGGGCTCAGTAGAGTTTCCACCTTTCAGGACATAGAGCAGCGTCATAGCCAATGGATTGAGTGCCTTGATCGAGGTAGGATATATCTTTATACATAATGTCCTAGATACCCTAGATTCTATGGCAAGTCCCAACCACATGTCACAGTGCATGTTCAAGAAAACTCAATTTAAACTCGATCAGTAGTTTACCATTATTTTTCAAAATACTGTACAATCTTCTGATGTGTGTCCATTTTCACGATTACAAGACACAAAACAGGGCAAAGTAACATAAGCTTGTATTTTAGAAAGTAATGGCATATTAGATATTAAGCCTAATGCATCTCTTGGACCCTCAACTTTCCCCAGTTACTGTTTTTTCTTTTTCCAAAGGTGCAAGTGAGAGATTCAAAAGAAGACTGGGCAGGATCATAGGGGAGTAACAGATAGCTGTGACTATAAGGATAAAATGTTGCTCCAGAGAGAATAGCGATGTGCAGGTGGAATGGAAAGGACTTGTCCCATGTTATCCCCGTATCCACATAACATTTCAGAGTGAAAAGACTCTTGGGGTGCCCCATATATTACCATGGGCTGCCGTTGTAAGTTTGTGGAAATAATTGGCTCCCTCAAGTTTTCACAACCTAAAATATTTTACTGCCACTGAAAACTGCTTCTTTTGGCTCTGCTAGAAGCTTGCTATAGAGAGAAAGAGAACAACAGGGAGAGAAATATGTTATAAGAGCCAGGTGGGGAAAGAGAAGGAAGAGAGAAGGAGAAAGGATTAGAGAATGATGTTTTTTCTTCTGGAATTATTGGTTTTTCCTGACACAAAGGAGAGTGCTTTGTCATTGTTTTCTTTATAACATTGATGGATTTCTTGTTGAGTGGTTATTGGGTTTTAGTTAAACATGACAGAAGCAGAGATTTATAGGCAGTCACCTCAGAGGCAGTTTGAAAGGCCTCATAATGCTTCAGGGCACAGACGTGTATTCAGTGTTCACTTCTGGTAAATAACCAACTATTTCAGACACTCCACCCCTTTGCCCTGATTAGCGAGCTCTCCTTGAAAAATGAAGTATAATGAAATTCAAAGCAAAGTCAAGAGAGAGGGTTGGAGGTGGGTTGTTTTGGTTTTTTGGTTTTTCATTTCTTTTTTAAAAAATTCAACTTATGCATTCTTGAAAAGAACTTGTATTCTTCCTGTCTTTTTGTTTTGTATTATACAGAAAGGCAATATTCCACATGATGAATTGTACACTATTTTCTAAATACCATTCCTGTTCTCCTTTACAGTCTTATAGCTTTTGAGAAATTCTACCTCTGTGTACACAAACATATATATAGTAAATAAACTATTCATTATATTGTTATAAGTAAATATATAGTTTATATATATTATATATATTTAGTAAATAAACTTTTCTTGGTAAAGGCAAAAAAGTGAATGTAAGGAACTGGCATTATCCATATTTCCAGGAAAAAATCCAATCACTATGAACATAAACATCCCCGGATTCTTTCTTTCTCCCCGCCCTCTCTTGTGCAATTATTTAGAGTTTATTTAATTCAAAGCACATCAAAATATTTCATCATGTTATTACAAATCTTCATTTAGTGACTGTACTTAATTTACGTAACCCATCATTTTCAGATTGGCTATGCTATCAGTTTTTCACAATTTGGTATGACACAACAATGAGCCTTTTGTACGTAACACTTTTCGTTTGCACTTAGTTTTATTCCCTTAGTAAAAATTCAAATAACTGAACTAACTTGTATGAGCATTTTAAGGACATTTAATTGAGAAATGGTTTTTCAAAAAGATTTTATCAATTTACATTTGCCAGAACCTCACTGGGGGTATTGGAAGATTTTAAAAATATTTAGCCTGTTTTTGATAAAAAGAAAAAAAAGATGCTATTATTAGCTAATGTTTAAAGTAACTGATAAAGTTGAATAAATCCATTTTTATTAACTACTTAACAATTTGCTCACCTCTTATGTCTTAGTGAATGCTAGTACTTATTTTTAAATATAGATTTTACATATTAGAGATTTTGTTACACTATGTTCAAGTATTTATTTCCCAGATCCCTTTTGACCTCAAATTGTGGTTATTTTTTAAGGTTTTGTTTGGTTGCATCTAAATTAAAATCAAGCAGAGGGATAAACCTTATTATCATGTCTAAAAAAGTCATAAGAATCCTTGACTTTGAACAAAAGGGAGACTAATGAGTTCAGCAACTGCCTGCACGAATGATAAAGGAAGACAACTGAATGGCTCATCTGTTCAGGTAAAAAAATAAAATAAAATAAAGCCAGTGAAGCAAGTCTTCCATACCCAAACTATAAGCTTCCAACCTTGCCACTCTCCATTGGGTTCCACGTGTTAGGTGATTAAGTTGTAGAGAACAAATGAAGAGTTTCCACGTTGCTGTATAATGATACTGATTTTCCTTGGTCTCCTTGGTGGGAAAGAGATGCAAAAGATTTGAGTTGCCCGTGTGGCACCAATTAGGAGTTAGGGAGATGAGGCAGCAGGTGAGAATCTCCAGAGCACAAGGACGACATCGCCACCTCCAAACGCTGTTCCTTCCCATCACCCGAACTTGTCATGAGCCATCTCATTATGATCAGCAAGGCAGCCCGGCTGGCAGGGAAAGGCTGGTACATGGTGAACCACGCAAAGTGTGAGCACATCTCCACACCATGCTCACCCACGTTCCAGCACATTTCCCTTGTCTGGGAACCTGAGTGTAGCAGAAAAAATGCCTGGTGCTCTAAAGAACAATCTCCCAAGAACATCAGGGCTGTGTGCATCTTTTAATTGGTTCTATAAAAAGTATATCTACGAATTTAGATGGTGAAAACAAAAATGGCTAAATACTTGCTCAGAAGGGCTTCTTTCGTTAAGGAATCCAGAAATGAAGAACATCATCTGGGTCCTGTACACTCATTTGTTCATTTAACAAATATCGGCCAAATACCTACTGGGTACCATGTGTTGGCTTGGCCTGAAGGATTTAAGACAAACAAATCTCTGATCCTGACTTCACCTTGTACATAGTGGTAATGACAGATCTGGGTTTAAAAATCATCTTTTTTGAATATTCCCTTTTCAAAACACCCAAGGTTCCTCTCTTTATAATAGGTGTAATTAGGTCAATGTAACATGTTAGATAATTTATCTATGTAGAAGAATAATCCGAAATTAAGAAAACCCTTTGGGAGCATCTTATCAACTTGACCTTTCAGTATGTAATGGATGCTAAATTTGTGTTATCATCACCAATATCACTTTACCTTCTCGGTAGCTCATGGCCCACCTCCTGGTCTCTAGGTCTCTAGACCCATGCCATTGAGGTAGGTGTCTACAACGAAGATATTCTGCATTAACCTGGACATGGACACTGGACAGCAGGCAGATATATACTAAGGGCATTTTTGAACTTCAGCCTGTTTGACATTAGACTTTCCTAGTGTTTCCTGATGGCCGGCTTTTGTTTTTTGGATTTCCATCATGCCCCATTTATATTCTATTCTGTAACTGTATGCTAAATAGATTAAGCTCTTGGTTGAGAGTTTGAAGAAGTAGAGAAATTTCCTGATTAGTCACAGAAAAAAGTCTTTCAGTGATCATCGTTTGGATACCTAGTTTCGCACAAAGCTGACTGCATTATATCTCTACTAATTCCTAACTACTAATACAGTTTAGCTCAGTGGTTAACAACAAGGACTTTGGAACAAGACCAATGGTTCAAATTTTGACATCTCCCCAGTGCTAGTTTTGTACCTTGGGCAAGTGGCTTGGCCTCTCTAAACCTTCATTTGGTCTTATTTAAAATAGGGATGGTAATGCCTACTTCATAGGGTTGTGGATTAAGATACTGTTTTCTAAAAGCTTAATAAAAATACCCAATTCAATAATCTTTTGTTATTTTCTGTAACTATTTTAAGTTTGGTAAATTGTATTGAACCTTAGCTTTAATCAGGATCAGGCATCTGTGACTCCCTGGTTGTCGTCTTAGCTAGCTACAATAAACCTTACCTGCTTTAGAAGATTAGGGTTTCCTACAGCCAGCAAAAAAGTCAAGAAGCCAGAGAACAAGTGATCTGGTCATGGGAACAGGAGTACAAAGCATTTCTGCTCATTTCTTGGGTTCAAACTTCCTGACTTAAATGCTGGTCTCCACTCTGCCATGACTCCCAGTGGGAGTTCTCATTCAACAAACATCCTGGGTCCAAATCTCTGATTTATCACACCTGGAGCCCAGTGGAACTCTTGTCCCAGCCCACTGGCCCCTCTTCTAGTTGCAGCTTGGTGAACTTCTGCTGTTAGGCATGACCAAAATTCTGAGCATCAATCAACCAGTTGTACCTTAATTTTGACTTCCTCTCCTCTTGGTAGATGAGAGACTCCTACATGGGAAGGTGACTAGGTGGCTAAATCACAGGGTTTTTGTTTCCAAGGTTTAAGGATAAATATACACATGCTTTACTCAATGGGTAAAATGCATTGGAACTATTGATTTTAACAGAAGGTTTTTAAAGCAAAGGCAACACATTGTGGCTAAAGGAATGCTGAACTACAAAAGAAAACACCTAGGTCAGTATCTACCTCCACTGCAAATTTAACATAGAGCAGTAAAAGTTACTAATTCCCTTTATATCTAAGGTCTCCTAAAGCAGAACAGAAATAATACTGAGCAATGTCTCTGGCACATAGCAAGTGCATATTAAATATTTGTTGACTGAATGAATAAATGACAGTAAGGAAAGGGAAGATGGTATATTATTACTCACAGACCAATAATATGTTATTATTCAAAGTTCTTCTCTGGTTCATCTTTGTCTTGCCACTAGTGAATGATTTAATGACTTTTCCTGTCATTTGTTCAGGAATATGTCTTCCCTCTCTCTGCCAAAGAATCCCCTATCAGAATAATTTTGAAATCCAGTGTCTAATTATTTTATTTTCTCCCTCTGGTTATATTCACAACTGTATTTTCTTTGGGACATAAGATAAAAGGGATTTGATTGTAAAGTTCAAAAGTAAGCTCTGTATAAATTATATATATAGTAAAGTAAATAAAAAAGTCCCTTCTTTCTTCCTTTTGAGTAGTCTAAAAGGATTCTGAGTGTTAGTCATATAACTTAGGGGAGAGTAGATGGGGTTATCCAGCAACTCACGTTCTGACTGTTTGGCTACAAGAGTTAAACAGTGTCTCATATCATGTTGCGTATTTTAAGGTAAGTTTACTGCTGTGAAAAGGGCCGGATAAAATGGAAATAATGCCTGAGGAACACAATGAAATGGCCAGGAGGAGAGATGAAAAGAGCTGGGTCTCTGCAGACAGTCTGAGAGCATCTCACAAGTGTTTTCAGAGCTTCTCTCCCAAACACACAGCTCCCAGAGGAACACTTCACCAGGTTGGCAGGTCACTTCCCACTCAGTGGAGATGTTTTTCAGCTCACAGAGTTGTGTCTTGTCAGTTGAGGCTGATCTTGTTTCCCAACTTACCCATCAAAATATCGTGACTCTCCTGATTTCTAGGTGAAAGTCCAACGGATTTAAATATGAGGAAGCATTCCTTTTCCTTCTGAACTTGTACCATATTGGTTAACTTATATTATCATATTGGATTACTTTTGCTAAATAACGAATTGCCCTGAAACTTAGTGGCTTTAAAATATTTTGCTCACAAATATCTAATCAGTAGTTCGACTAGCGTTTGGAGGATGGTTTGGTCATAAGGCTGGCAGGTTGACAACGGCTGTCAGCTGAGAGCTCAGCCAGGGCTGTGGTTCTTCTCCATGTGGACTTCTCCAAGGTGGCTTGTGCTTCCCAAGAGCATGGCAGCCTCCAAAGACACTGCAGTGTCACTCAATCAGTGAATTCAGTCATAGTTTTAAGAGAAGAGGACAGAAGGTATGACTCTCAATGGGGGAGTAGCAAGCATCTAGAAGATCATATGAGATAGGAGATACTGCTCTGGCCACATGTGGAAAATACCATGCGCCACAATAAGTATTGTCATTTACTCTGGGAAAAAACTTATGACATACACACTAAAATACCTAGCCTTTACTCTACTGAAATCAGCAACTAGGGCCAGCACTCTCATATTAAAACATTTAGAAATTGATTTGAATGTTCAAGACCTTTACTCTTCAGGGATCCTGTCTTTAAAAAAGTAGGAAGGACTTTGGAAACAAACTCCTTCAGCTTGTACTAGGGTAGGTTTGCAATGCTAGACAATATATCTAAATGTACATAAAAACTTATCCATGAGAAATTTCTCCAGTTTAAAAAAAAAAACACTGTGGGCATTTATGACATGATTGCCCCGCAGTGTTCCCTTGGGACGATTTTTAATTTGCTCCTGTCAAAAAAATCACATGTGACTCGTTCAGGTTGGAAAGAAATATGCAGGATTTAAAGAGGGTTTTGCATCACTCATACTGTCTTGATATTATTACAGTCAGGAAATGAGGCTTGTATCAGTCTGTATCAGTCAGGGCTCTTAGTTGTCAGCAATAGATACCAACACTGACTGATTTAAGCATCAAAGGGATTCACTGCAAGGAAATTTGTTAATTCACAGAATTTCTAGGAAGACTGAAGAATGAGGCTTAGGAAACTGTCATAAAAAGAGGGGCTGGGGAGCAGGGAGGAACAGAGTTGGAATCACATCATGAAGCCAGGGAAGTAAGGATACTGATGCCAGCTCTGCAGAGCAATCAGTTGTATTGCCACTGGAGACTGGACTCTACTGCCAGCCCCATTACAAGTCCTAGCCCCAGGAAAATACATGCTGCTGCTCCCATAACCACTTCCACCACTATAGACCCTCCAGACTCCCTGCCTTGTTAGCTATGGATTCAGAGCATTGGGTTGATCCATTGCATTTGTCAAGTCTACACTATAAGAGAAGATAATAAAGCAAATATCTTGTCTTTATAGATTATTTTAGAGAGAGGCATTTCATCCAGATTTTACAATAAGGAATTTCTAGGGCACTCACACTCTGGGGGTGGGGAACAGTACATCCTCTTTCTTCTGAGTTACTATGAAGGTGTAATTCAAGAAAGCTGCATTAATCAGGGTAGGCTAGTTAGTGCAGTAGTAACAAACGACTGCCATATCTTAGTGGTTTAAACCAACGAAGGTTTATTTGTCACTCATCATACCTATCCAGATCAGGTTGCAGGGGTGGGGATATGTGTGCCATGTCATCCACACTCTGGAATGAAGGCTGATGGAATCTCAAGGTTTGGTATTTTGAGGGTTGCAATAGCAAAATAACAAGAAATAAGGTGATTTTCATTGCTTTTTAAAGTGACTTTTCATCACATTTCATTAGCCAAGACAGCTTAAAAGGCTATGCCCAATTTCAAAGAGGCAGACAAATGCAGTGCCACCTTAGACCCCAAAGGAGGAGAACTGGAAGATTGTCAAATGGTCCTAATGACTAACCCCATTTGCCCCTCTGGTCACCAATGATTCAGTTGATTGTTCTCCCAATAGGCAATGTGCTCTCACTCCATCCTTAAGAGAGGCAAATTGAAAGTCCCACCCAGTGATCCAGGATCTTTGGTGGCTTATAATAAATAGTCTCTTCATTGGGGTTTGACATATGGTAGTCTCATAAATTGCAAATAAGACTCCTCTTTATCTGGAAATGAACTGAAGAGAAGATACCTTCCCTACACATATCTAATATACAATTTGATAAAAGGACAGGATAACCACAATAAACTCGCCAGTTGGAAAGGGGGAAAGCTGGAGATACAGAAACACTGAAATTCTGCTGGGAAGATACAGTTTGCACTCCTCAGTTGGGTGCTAAGGTCACTTCTTGAGGCTGCCTCCCTTTTCCATGGTGCTCCAGGGAACTTAACAGCCTCCCCTTTCTTCTCAGTGCCTGGCATCGATGGGAGCATTCCCAGATAGACCGATCCCTGGGCAGCTGTCCTCATGCCTTGGGGACAGTGTGTGGTACCCAAGCCCCATGCTGATGATCCATGTCTGCATCTTGAGGACTTCAGAGCTGCTTTGTTGACTCATTCCAAGTGCTGTGCTGCATAACTGTTCTAAATCCAACACTTAAGGAAATTCTACTCTTACGTTAACAACAGTTATCTCAAGTGACTGCTCTTGTTTAGAGAGGAGCCCACATGTGTGATTTGCAGTTTAATATTTGTATTTGAAGCCAGAGAATGATGTATATCTCCAAATCTTACCATTTCTCTCTTCGCCTTTCTTATCCTAAAATCGATCTCACAACTACAACCCTGAACTTTCCTTTAAATTTTAAATACAGTCAATTACTCTGTTATATTCCGCCATCCAATTGGGGAAAAAAAAAAAAAAAAAGAGAGAGAGAGAAAAAAGGCAGAAAATTTTTTTAAAGAAAAAAAACAGACCCAAGCAACCCACCACTAAATATTAACAAACAAAATAATTAAAAAAAGAAGAGTGTTGATTCTGCTAACTGGATGTAATATATCTACTCTCCATGTTTCATGAGTACAATAGAGAGCTGGAAATACATTTCAGCTGTCTATCAAATTTGCATCGGGTAATGCTTTGCCAGATTCCAACCTGCACACTCCTTAGCGTTTACCGTTAGCGCTTTGCCATTTTAAGAGATATTGCATCTTTTAGACACAAAGACGTAAATGAGAGTTAATAACAATCAAATGTGCCCATTTCCTTTTCCTATAAATTAGAGCATGCTTTCCTACTGAATTTTGCAAGAAGGAAAACAGACTCGCTCTCTCCTGCTGATGTGAGGAAGCAGTGCTAAATCTCTCTCAAGACCCACTTTGGCTTCTTACAGCTGTATGTTAGAACCTTTTTATATGCAATTTTACTTCATTTAGTCTTTAAGGTTGTGCCTGAGGTTAGTTTAAAAGGTTAGTTAAATGTTAATGGATGTTAATGCTGCAATTAAATTGTTAAATCAATTGAAAACTGCGGCTCCGTCTCTATCTGTGTTAGTGCTGGCCTGAGCTGCATTGGCGTATAAATTAAAAGCTGTAAATCTAGTGAAGTCTAATTAGAGACCAAATTTCTCATTTATCTTATTTTCACAGGACTGTAAGCACTGATAGATAATCAACGAAGGGCTAAAACTTTTTAACATTAAAAAACTATTTTATCTATTTCAGGATTTAGGTGACTGATTATAATTCAGATCCAATTACTGTAAAAGGTCATATGTGAAATGAAGTTCTTTCAGATGCTCTAAGTTTTATTTTACAAGTTTGCACACAACTCAGTACCATCCCCATCCCCAAAAGCAAATATAAATACATTATTCAAGAACGACTTTAATGGTGGCTGAGAGTAACCTTGGCTCTAAAATGTGTGTTTAATAGACTACTGCATTAACCAAAAGGAGTAAAGATGAATTTGAATGCTTTGTGGGTGATTCTTCAGGGAGCAAAATTCAGCCTTCATGGATGTCTCAGGCGACAATTTTCCATTGTTGTTTCAAACTGGCTGTTGCCATCTTACTTTGCCTGATGTCTGTGAACACATGCATATAAAGAGTTCAAATGAAAGGATTTGTCAAGCTTAGTGCTCATGGATTCATTTTTGTACAGCTACTCTGTTGAAATTACTCTGTTTGGGACTCAGTCTTGGTTCCACTGTTTGACCATTGACTTTTCTTTACGAGTTCATTTTTGCTAGTCACCAAATGACAACACTTTATGTGATCCAGCAATAGCTTGTGACACAGAAATGCTGATATGAAGACATGTAAATGTGCACCTAAACTGCAAAATAAAATACTGCCTTTCCAGGCAAAGCCCTCAATCTTGGGGCTTGCCCTTATGAAGCTTGCTACTGTAAAGGAGAGGCTAATCCTACTTATAATTGCGCCTAAGAGTCACCCCCAGAGAACCTCTTTTGTTGCTCAGATGTGCACTCTGTCTCTAAGCCAACTTGGCAGATAGATTTACTGCCCTCCCCACTACGTGGGACATGACTCTCAGGAATGAGCCTGGACCCAACATCATGGGATTGAGAAAGCCTCTGGACCAGAATGGGGAAGAGAAATGAAAAAAAAAACAAAGTTCCAGTGACTGGGAGATTTCAAATGGAGTCCAGAGGTCATTATGGTCTTATGTGTTGTATAGATATCCCTTTTTAGTTTTTAGTGTATTGGAATATCTAGAAGAAAATACCTGAATCTGTTGAACTGCAAACCAGGTGCCTTGATTTTGAAGATGACTGTATATCTATATATCTTACACGGTGTGATTGTGTGATTGTGAAAACCTTATGGCTCACACTCCATTTATCCAGTGTATGGACAGATGAGTAGAAAAATGGGGAGAAAAATTAAATGAATAATAGGGGAGAATGGGAGGTATGAGATGTTTTGAGTTTTCTTTTTTACTTTTATTTTTATTCTTGTTTTTATTTTATTTTTTGGAATAATGAGACTGTTTAAAAATTGATTGTGGTGATGAATGCACAACTGTGCGATATTACTGTGAACAACTGTACACTGGATGATTGTACAGTATGTGAATATATCTCAAAAAAATCTGAATTTTTTAAAAAAATCAAATACTGCCTTTCCCAAAAGCAGGATTACCCCATTGGCTCTGGTTTGCAAAGGTATTACTTTGGCATTATTACCATTATTATTTAAAGATCTTTGGAAAAGTGGTTTTCCTTGACTGTTAATTTCTTTAATAGACTCTTCTGCCCAGAAAAATTACTAATGTGGGAGAATTCACCTTAGAAAGGGGAATTCAACCAGCAGGCATTTTTCCTCTAATGAAGACATCACTGTTTTAGTCTGCTAATGCTGCAGAATGCAAAACACCAGAGATGGACTGGCTTTTATAAAAAGGGGGTTTATTTGGCTATACAGTTACAGTCTTAAGGCCATAAAGTGTCCAAGGTAACACATCAGCAATCGGGTACCTTCACTGGAGGATGGCCAATGGCGTCCGGAAAACCTCTGTTAGCTGGGAAGGCACGTGGCTGGCGTCTGCTCCAAAGTTCTGGTTTCAAAATGGCTTTCTCCCAGGACGTTCCTCTCTAGCAAGCTTGCTCCTCTTCAAAACGTCACTCACAGCTGCACTCCCTTTCCTCTCCTTGAGTCAGCTCATTTATATGGCTCCACTGATCAAGGCCCACCCCGAATGGGTGGGGCCATGCCTCCACAGAAATATCCCATCAGTTATCCTCCACAGTTGGGTGGGGCGCATCTCCATGCAAACAACCTAATCCAAACATTCCAACTTAATCCCCACTATTCTGTCTGCCCCACAAGATTGCATCAAAGAATATGGCTTTCTCTGGGGGACATAATACATTCAAACTGGCACAGTCACCCATACCCTTTCTCTTATTCTGAGTCAAGTTTCCATGTTGATTAAACCACAGAAGGACATCACAGAACTAATTGCATAGCGGCTTGAAAGTTCTGAGCTTTTAGCTTTCTTAATTTTTCAAGTGTTCAGATCCTCTAAAACTCTTGAAAGCAGGCTCAGTAGCAAAAATTGCCACATTAGGTTGCTTGTCCCATGAAGCAAATGGAAACATTGTCTACTTTTTCACCCTTAAAGAAGCACTGATTTCCTGACAGCATGTTTGTTTCTTATTTGCAACCATTCTCTCCCAAGAAAATAACTCATGGCAGCCCAGCTGAACAAAAATCATGAATGCATGAATTGTTGTGACTCTCAAGAGGAAAGGGCTGAAAGATCTGAACCAGGGACTTTGCATGTAAGTTGAAATGGTGCAGATGGCTTTCCTGGTATGTACCTGGCAGGAAAAATGGGCCCACCTCCCTCTCTCTCTCTCTCTCTCTCTCTCTCTCTCTCTCTTACTTTAGCTGAGAAGCAAAAGCAATAGGAATGGACATAATTCCAACCTTTATTTTTTGGCATGCTAACTCTCTGCTTGTAGAAAGATGCTAGGGACTCCTTTGAGTAGGTAAACTAAGATGGGACATGGATTTTTCTACTCATTGAACCTCTGGGAACAGGATATTTTATATCTGGGTGTTGGCAGGAAGCTATCTGCTCTAACTAGACAGATACCCAAAGGCTCTTTGCTTATAATCTCTGGGACTGATCTACAGCTGGAGCCTAAAATTCTGCTGTTAAAAATAAATTATTTGAAATTGCAGCATTTTTTTTTCCAATGCAAGTACAAGCATCTTTTAAATCCAAAGGGCCACTCTCAGTCAATGTGAAGCTGCATCAGAGCTTGTCAAGGGCCGGTGGAGGGCATGGAGGAGGCTGAGTTTATTGGAGGCTGGAGAAATGGGGCCAGAGCAAGGATCACTCCCCAAATGGAGGGAAGCAGAACAAGACAGTACTTGAAAGCCTCAGCTATGGAGACAACAACTCTTCTCCATCCATACTCCATGCCTCTAAATCTTATCTACTTGCAAAAGGGTAGTAAATATTCATTTTATCAATCATTGTCTGATCCCTGACCCCAAACTCTTATATCCAATTGCTTCATTGGCATCTCTATTTGGACTCAATCACCATTCATTCATTCATTCATTCATCATTGAATGTTGATAATCTGCCAACCTATTTACTGGGCATTAAAGGTTCTATAGTGAACAATAAAAAATACTTGCCCTTTTAACATTTATCTTCTAATATGGGATATAAACAGTGAACAATCAAATACAAATTTAACATAGTTTTGGAAAGCAATATATGTGCAATGAAAAAAATTAAAGCAAGACAAAAAAACAGAAAGTGGCTGAGGGTGTTATTTTACACTGATGGGCCAAGGAGCAGAGATCTGAATGAAGTGGGGGAGCAGGGCATGTCTAACAGGTGCCTCAAATGTAACATGTTGAAAATGGTATTGGTGATTCTTTGGCTTCCTAACTTACCCCACCCCCTAGCTCTCCTCTTCCTCCTATTTTCCCCATCTGTTTTAGTTCGCTAGGCTGCTTAAAGCAAATATTGTGAAATGGATCAAATTATACAAGAGGAATTTATTTGGTCATGATTTTGAGGCTGGGAGAATGTTCAAATCAAGGCATCATCAAGGTGATGCTTTCTTCCCGAAGACCAGGATTCTGGGACTGGCTGCTGACAATCCTGGCTCCTTTATCACATGGCAAGGGACAAGGCAGTGTCTGCTGGTCTCTCCATTCTCTTCAGGTTTTCAGTGATTTCAGCTTCTTGCCTCCATGGCTTTCTCTTTCTCTTGTCTGAATTCATTCCATTTATAAAGGACTCCAGCAATAGGATTAAGATCCAGTTGGGCCACACCTCACCTGAAGTAGCCTCATGAAAAGGTCCACCCACAAGAATGGATTAAATTTAAGAACCTATTTTCCTGGGCTATGTATATCTTCAAACCACCACACCATCTTAGTTAATGGCACTACTCTTTACATATTGGTTCAGGCCTAGAAACAAAGTAATCTATTTTGATGCTTCTTTTACCCTCACGTGCTCCCTTCCCTATGTTATCCACCTGCAAGTGCACTTCATTGCAATCCTTGAGATGCAGGCTAACTTTAGAATGACATTTTCCAGAGGAGTAACTGATGGTCAGTGGAGTTAAGTGACCTTATCAGGGTGATACAGCCAGTCAATGGTAGACTCAAGGCTCTCTTGAAGACAGACCTTCTGCTACCATGGCCTTTCCTTTTTTCCCTTCTACTTCTGAAGGGGCCCTGTAAAGAGGGCAAGAACAGCAAATTTCCTGTTTATGTCCCATCACCAAAGTCTTCCCTAAAAATTTCTACCCAAAACTGGGTTTTGTTATTTGCCTTTTGCAACAGCTAAGTCAGTTTGTACTCTGTCACACTCTTTCATCTATATTACTTTACAGTTATTCCCTCTTCCTTTCACATAAGTCTCTAAAGGACAAATGCCAAGTCTTCTCCCTCCATGCATGTTGTTGGTGTTCAATAAATGCTTATACAGTTAAATATAGATTTCACCCTCTGTTCTCAGAGAATTGGCAACCTAGCTTGTGCAACACACAAAAAAAGACCCATGACAAAGTCAGGTGGTGGCAAATCAAAGTGAGCAACTGAATGGCATAAGATTAAATATTGTAGAAATTGGGAAGTCAAAGACATCAGTGGGACACTGAAGAATGGGTAGGCTCTAGTTGATGAGGAGGAGAAATGGGGAAAGAGTACATAGATCTCAAAGATGAGAATTAATGCATCTTTTGGGGTCAAGCTGACTTGAGAAGAGTTGAGGATTCTTACTGTGGATGAGTTCATGCACCAAATATTTCTCAAGTACCCAGCCAATGGCACATACTTAAGATGTCTGAGGTAAACGCAGTCCTCTTCTCATGTAGTTGACAGGTTAGCAGGGAAAGGAGAGAAGTTAACACACTGGGATGTTATAAAAAGGAAAGTACAGGGTGATGGGAGTTTCTATTAGTAGCACCAAATATGGATCAAAAGGGACTTCCTAAAGGAAAGGACATTTGAGACTTGATTGATTGATGGAAGATCAAATTTGGAAAACTTAGGTTAAACTAGACTGTCTGATACCTTACATAGCCTCAGATGTTGGGGCCAGAAAAATATGATGACTAGAGGGAAGGAGGGGGAGAGGGAGGAAAGAAGGAGAGGCGGGTGAAAGAGGAAGAGGAAGAGAGAAGCAGAAGAGGAAGAAGAGGGGAAGGATAAGTTCATTTAAGAGGGTGAAAAGAGGAGTTTGGTGAGAAGGCACAATGAGGGACCCAAAGGAAGACTGTCTCTGGAGAATTTGGAAAAAGAGAGTGGTCCTAAGAGGGGATCTCATATTCAGGTCTGTAGGTGTTAGAGCCTTGCCTCCATTTTTACATCTGTTTTGGTTTGCTAATGCTAACTAGAATGCAAAATACCAGAAATAGATTGGCTTTTTCAATGGAGATTTATTAGGTTGCAAATTTACAGTTCTAAGGCCATGAAAATGTACAATTAAGGCATCAGGAGGTAGATATCTTCTCTGAGGAAAGGCTGCTTGCATTCAGGGTGCTTCTGTCATATGGAAAGGCACATGGCTGGCTCTGCTGAACCTTCCTTCCTGGGTTTAGCTTCTGGTTTCAGTGGCTTTCTCCAAAATGTCTCTGGGCTTCTGTCTCAGCTTCTCCTGTGGGTCCTTCTTAGTTTTCCCAGGACATTTTCTTTCTAATCTACCCCCCTCCCCACCCCCAACCCCATCACCCTGAGCTCTCTTAAAGAACTCCAGTAAAGGATTATGACCCACCTTGAATGGGTGGGGTCACATCTCCATGGAAACCTAATCAAAAGGTCCCACCCACAGCAAGTCTGACCCCACAAGACTGGACTAAAAAAACACAGTCTTTTCTGGGGAACATACTAGATGCATATGACCTAACTAACTAGCTCCTCTTTTTTGGAAATTCCACCGTTCGCAGCTCTGACACTGTATTTTTTTTCATTCCCCTCCTAATGTTCTTTATTATCTCTATCACTTGCTCTTCCTTCTCCTACCCTTCCAAAACAGTGACATTTCCTCATGATAGACCATTGACACTCAGCAAATTCACCTAAACTCTTGCCAATAACCATCATCTTTGTGCAAATTATGCCTCTCAAAACTGTATTTTTTAGTGATAGAATGAGGGGGAAGAGGTGCTGGCCTAAATAACTTTGGAAATGAGTGGAATCTGTAAAGGCAAAAGAGAGTGTACATAAGAAGTGTACTCTAGTTGAGAAACTTGTTTCCCATGGAGGGTATGAGTTATCAATTCTGATACTGCTATCCTGTGTACTGCCATGTATACTGGAAATGAATAATTAGGTGGATTGATAGTGGATGGTGGGAGCAAGATTTTTCACTGTTTGTATAAAAATTTACAGATAAACAAGGGGAAGAAACTAGGATGATCCATGTGGTGGATTAGAATTGGAGACATCAGTATGGCTTCATGTTTTGCTTTAATGTAGATACAGATGGTTACATATAGAAATATTTATAAATATGTACGTATACACACAGATTAGAATATATACATATATTTCCTTGCTCTGTCAGTTAGGAGGGCCCAGCAACAACCACATGCCAATAGCAAAGAGCACACCTAGCTCCCAGATCTTGGTTTTAATGACATTTTTTCAATAAAAACAACCAGGGCTCCTTGGAGAAATGGCTGTTTCTAGTATTGAGGCAGGAAATACATCACACGAGCCTAGGGTATCTTGTAGTGCAAGAAAGTTAAGGAAGTGTTAAATGCAAACAAAACAAAACACATACACAAACGATGGTGGAAGTATATAAAATGGATATGGGAGCCAACTGAAAGAGCTCCCAATGGTCAAAGCTGGGACAATTTGAGTGACAAGATAAATAAAGTAGTATTGAATTATAACCTAAAGTGTAAAATAAATATCTTTGAGTCCATACTATTATAAATTAATGAAAAAACAAAGGAATGGGGGAGAAGAAACAAATCTTCTATGCATAAGAATTCCAAATAATTTATGTAGATAATTCATTCTCAAGGAGATGGAGCTTAACTCCCCCCTCCTTAAGTGTGAGCTGCACGTAATGACTGCCTTTCAAAGAGTACAATATGAAAAAGGGGAAAAATAACTACAATGGAGAAATTTGACAAACACCATCTCAGCCAGATGATCAAGGTTAATATCAGCAGGGATAAGTCATGTTGAGAGTATGTACTCTTGACATGACGTGATGAGAATGGTACTTAACCTCTGTGGTCTTCCTTGCCAGCACCCATAGCCCCAGTCTAATCATGAGAAAATCATCAGACAAACCTCAAGAGAAAGACATTCTACAAAATACCTGACCAGTATTCCTCAGAAGTGTCAAGGTAATCAAAAACAAGGAATGTCCGTCACCACCAAGAGGAGCCTAAGGAGACCTGATAACTAAACGTAATGTGAAATTCTGGACATTTGGTGGAAACTAAGGCAATCAATCAGTACTGGTATATTATAAGGTGCTAATAGTAGGGGAAACTAGTTTCAGAGTATGTGCAAAACTTCTATGTTACTTTTGCATTTTTTTGTAAAATTATAAATGTTTTAAAAATAAAGATTTTTTTAAAAAATTCATACTCTCAATTGCAACTCCACAACTTCCACACATTTCTAAGTGTCTGCCATGCAGTTCCAATGAGCTGTTCGTGGGTGCCTCAACTCATCAAGTTGTCTAAATCCAAACCCAACATCTTAAGCATCACATCATCTAGGCTTTGTGATTTCTTTATCTGTGTCATGCGTACCAAACCGCTATTTTAAAAGTGCCCCGGCTTGGAGTCTTGACAGTCATCATTCATTTCTCCATTTCTCTAATCCCACGGCACTCCAGTTGCCAAAAACTGGGTATTTTATATCCACAGTGACTTTTGGATTTATCCCATCTCTTTGATTATCATTGCCCACATTGGTTTTCCAACACTCATTAGAGATTCTTTGAGTTGTTTGCAAAGGCCTCCAAATTGCCCTTTCTGTTACTCCTTCCAGTATGTCTCATTGTCCAGTTAAGGTCACTAAAGGGTAATTCCTACTACACATTCTTTTAACATTCTGGAAGTAGCAGCGCACGGCAGGAGACACAGGTAAAATTTCTCAGCTTGGCTTTGAAGGCCCTTTGTGATATATTCTCAAACTTTCTTTCCAAATGTGGTTCCCCTTATTCTCACTCTTGTCTCATCATACCAGCATGTCATGGCCTGGCAGTTTCTCTTACCTCCCCAGAGCCTGTAGAAATCTGGGTGTCTGCTGCTATATGCCATGCATGTGTGTGTTGTGCATTCTTGGTCCCTTTGAATCTCATGCTGCAGAGGGACAAGATAAGATCAGATCCTCTGTTTCTGGAAAACCACAGCTCTGATTCTATATCTGCCTCTTTACTCATACTGATGCTTTTGGTACATTGCCCTCTCTTCCCAAATCTGTCTTTCAAAATCCAACTCTCCCTTTTCCATCCACCTCAAAGATATAGGTAAATTAGTGGCATGGCTAGAATCATGGAAACTGGGTTAAGGCAGACTTGGGTTTAAGTTCTGACTTTGCATTTCACAACTTTGCAAAATTAGACAATCAATTGACTCTGTAAACCTCTAACTGATCATCTATGAAATGGGGATTTGGTGAGAATTAGATGAGGCAAAGCCCTTAGCATAGTTCCTGGAATGCAGCAAGTCTCTAAAATATATTTTAAAATTAATCTTTCAAAACACAGCTTTTTTAGGAAATCTGGCCTGCATGTGTTTGTGTGTGTGTATGTGTGTGTGTGTGTGTGTGTGTGTGTGTGTTTCATTAGATGAAATGCCGTGACTTTTTATTTGTATCTCCCGTATGCTACTTTTCGAATTTCCCTTTGCACTACAGTTAGTTATATTCTTATTGTGTGACATTTGGAAAGTGCCCAACCTGTATATGCCTTCATTTCCTTCTCTGTAAAATGGGGATAAAGACAGTAGCTCCTTCAAATGATTCTTTGAGGGTTATATTAGTTTGTATGTGTGGACCATTTAGAATAATGGCAGCCACTTAATAAGCACTAGGTAAGGGTTTTCAGCCATTATGATAATTTTTATACTCAACTGCCTAGAAAGCAGACATCGAGACTTATTGAACTTTCCCTGCAGTGCCCAGGAAAAAAATGCTGTGGATATAATAGGTGTTCAATAAAGACAAGCTGGAAAGGAATGTGACACAGTCTTTGTGAATGAACACAGTCTTCCTTTTTCAGAGGAGGGAAGAATGGATCGATAAGAACGAAGGGAAAAGGCCCTTGGACCATGCACGTGACAGGTGCATGCAGGGGAAGCTGTGCTGGAGAAGGGGCCATGCAGGAAGGAAAGAACAAGAAGGCTGAACCTGCCAAGAGCAAAAATGCTGAGAATGAGTTGTCTTAAATAATGCAGTCATTATTGGTGCCGAATGAATAAACGAACAATTCTAATGTTATTTCATGCATGCTCAGAGATACATTGACCTACAATATAAGTTGTTAAATGCTATTGCACAACAGGCTAATGTCCAACATTATACATTAGACAAAATCCCCTGAATCATAAGTATAAATAAACTTTTCACACAAGGTGTGATGAGTTAATTTAATGATATTGCTGTTTCCTATTAACTTGGGTAATTCAATAACTCATACTTGAAGGAATGGTGGAGGGAAGGCTGGGTGTTTTAGGAACACTGCATAAGATCCACATTCCTGGCTTGGTAAACATAAAATAAAAGAGTTACTCGTCTATTAGTTATCATTTTTCTACTGGGAATATGAGCTGGATTGACAGCTCAGACATGTTTCAGTTTCAGTTGATCACTAATTTTCTGTCTTCTTACTTGGTCTTTATTATCTTCTTCTATAGTCTGTGAATGAGGATAAAAGCCTAAAACATAATTTTTATAGACCTTGTTAATTGGAAATATCACATACACATTTCCTTTTTGGAAGTAGAATAAAAAGCCTGTTAAAATGTTTTTGTTTTGTAATCCAGCTGGAATTTGGAATTTGGAATTCAGTATACACTATTGTGTTCACCATCTCCGGTGAGTTGTTAGCATGTTCCTAGTTCAAAGGAAGAACTTACATTTCCTCAAACCATTTCAGAAGAGACAGAGATGTGGCCTGAAAAATCCGTGAAAAGAGGTGACGTGAAGAACCCCATTACTTTTATGGACTTGACCTGATCCCTCATAAAACTTCCCTCTGTGACTTCTCAGTACAATGTGAATCCTGTAGATACCCAGAACGGGAAATGAAACCCCTTTCAGCTTGTCTTTAAACTTGACCCCGAAGCATATATGTTTATTGGCCTCATAAAACCAATGCAACAGTAGCATTCATAAGTCCAGGATTAGGGGCTGTGACAAAGGCTAATTTGTCACGGGTGATGACATCATTATCACCTCCATCATCGTGGAATATGCTCCGAGCATCTCCTCGTGCACAGCAGCTCAGCAGCCACTTATTTTTCCTCCTCCGCTGACACTGTAAAAATCACGTTATCGAGAGGAAGGGGAAAGGTCTTGAAGAATTGCAAGGGCCAAAGATTAGCTCACGCCATCTAGGGTCTCATCATTTCCACGCCCCGCCTCCCCGATTACCAGAATTCAGGGGCGCGTAGCGTCAGGCAGGAGACACCGGCCCCCAGAGGGCTCACTTCGTTTTAAAAGTTTTTCAATCCTCCCACCTTCCCAGCAAGGCTGCCCACCATGGGCTCCCTCAGAAAGGATTTTGAAGTGAAGTGGTTAGCAGTTTCCCTTTTTTCTTTCATTCCTGGTGCGTACCTCCCCGCCCCCACTCCCCTTGCATCTCCCGGTGGCAGCCCGGGCCAAGTTTGTTGCTTGCAGCAGAAAGATTCAAACGTTTTCGTGATCCGACTGTTTTCAAACAGGCTCGGCTCCTGCGAGCCTTACCAGCTGTGACTAATAGCAAAGAGAAGGGGGGAAGAAGCTTCTTGGGCCTGCAGGCTTCAGACAGACAGACTCTGGGGGAAACAAGAGAACGCCATTAACTAACCACAGTGTTATCTTGATTCTCTCGGAGAAACGAGCTAGGGACGCCTAATGAACTAGCCTTAACGTTTCAGACTGAACGTACCTCTGGGAGCTCAACTAGAACAAACAGTGTGACAGATCAATGCTTAGTTCCTATATCAAGAGAAAAGGTTATTCGCTTCTCTAAGGAATAATAGGGTTAGTATGTCTCCATGAGATACTTTCTCTCCCCTTAAAATTCAACTTTTCTTAGTATCCTAAGGTAGAAGTACAGTAAGTGAAAGGGAGGGGGTGCCTATGTGTGTGAACACGTTTAAATATACCAGCTTTAACTTTCATGAATATTGGAGATACCCTGTAAGACACATAATATCTTGTGACACTTTCCAGATGAGAGCTCTTTTTTTTTTTTTCAGCTCCACACAAGGTAGATATTTCAAATAAAATCATACAGCCTTCAATTCCTCAGCCTAAGACTGAAACACGGGTCAAGGTGCACGGAGGCAAAGCTAGCCTTTTCAGTTCAGAAATCCCCATGTGGTTATTAGCCAGAGATTTTCAAAAGGTGACTAGGTTTCTTAGCCAAATCCTCCAAACTGTTCATTTTCTAGGAGGCTTAACTGCATCAGTTATCGTGTTGAGGAATTTCTTGCTATGGAGTGATGTAAAATATAAAATTCTTATTTTGTGTGTCCTTAATGCCTGCGATTGGAGCGTGCTTCATTAAGTGCTACCCTTGAAGATAACAGAGGGCAGTGCCAATTTTACACTTTTGGAAAACTGGTGTTGGATTCCTCAATTAAAAAAAAAAAGCAAAAATAAAAACAAAAAAGGCAGAAAGAAAAAAAAGGGTTTGAATCAATGGCTGAATTGAGAAAGCCCTTGTTCAGGTTAGATTCACACATGAATCCTGCTTATATATTTATTTTTTACAGAAAACTTTCATTTGAATTAGCTCATAGATTGTGTGTGCTGAGCATCCTCAAGTCATAGTAATATGGTAATTTTAAAACAATAGCAAGAGCAAATTCTCTCACTTTCTGGTATCTCACCCTCTCCTAGATTTCCAAGTGCTCTCTAGGAGTCACAATCTAGATACAGTTCCTTATTAAATATGAGAGGGAGCTGACAATAAGTCCTCTTGCCTGCCTGTGTTATCCACCAATATGCGTGCTATTTTGCAAAGCTAATTATTGGAGACTAGTACAAGATGCATTTCATATTTACATTTACTCCTTCAAAGGCTTAAAAACTTGCATATCCTTGAGCAAGCAGCTCCAACTTCAATAATATTCCTAAGTAAATAATCATGGATCTATTCAGATCTTTACCAGTAGGAACATTTGTTGTAGCAACAATGATGTTAGAATATGCTGTTTCAAAATAATTACACTCCACCCACGTTATAGAATCATTGCCTTGCAAATGTATTTTTATTTTAAATGGATTAAACATGGCCCCTTCCTCCCCACAATATTTGACATGATGCTATGTACTGGATGGTAGGCAAACCAGTTCTTCATATAAAACAAAAATGTGAAATTCAGATAAATCTCACTTGAATCATGACCATTTCCAAGTTAGTAGAAGTTTTTATTTATGAGATATTCTTCAGATAAATATTTCAAAGACATCTCACTGAGTCTCAAGAAAGATTGTATAATTAGGCCAAAGAAACTTCTCACCAAGAGCTTGAAGAAAGTTCTTGCTGCATTTTACACTTGCAGTCAGAGGCCCTGGGGTCTACCCTTAACTAGCTATGTCACCTGAAGCAAGGCCCATGACCTTTCTGGAACTTGGTTTCCGCATCTTTAAAGAAAGGGGATTAAACCAGACATCTTCTCAAGTTTCTTTTAGATCTAAATTTCATAAGTCTGTGCCTATTTGTTATAGCTCAAGGTTCTCACACCTGTGATACAACTGTCAGAAATTATAATGTGGTAAATAACATATTTTTCACATTCATAGTTGCAAAAATTACATGCACAAATAATTTACGCATGCGTACTTATTTACTCACCAGTTCCATTTGTACAGAGCATTCTGTATTGTTATATTGAACCAAATAAAATATGTAGAGTTCTCATCAGGTCTATTCTTGTGGTTGGAAGCAAAGAGAGTGAAATATCACTCAAATTTAAAGGAGAAATTGGATCCATATTTGGAATTTCAGAGGAAACAGGAACAAGGAATAACATCCAGGAATATAATGTAATTCATTTTTATGGGTAGAAGATTAGCAAACATATTTCAAAATCTGTCTTAAGATTTTCAATGTTAATATTTATTGTCCGGTAATTTCCTCCATATACTCCATAAAACAAAGACAGTTTCTGTCTGATGAGCTCCTTGTACCAATTATATAAACAGGTTGGTAAGGACATAAAAGGGAAAAGAAATGAAAAGTATAAATACCAGATTTCACTTCAACAGGTCTATAAAAATCTCAGAAGTTAGCGGTTATCAACTTTGGTTTGATTCTTGGGTTATTCTCCAGTTAACTACATTTATAAAAGAACAAACTGCTGATGCATATGATGGAGGAGTTGAAATGATCAGCCTCAGAAAGGGTTCAGCAATGGGTGAGATCATCCTGGAAAATAAGCCAAGATTCTTGGGGACTAAAGTTTCCATTCAAGTGTTTAGCATTTTAATAGGTAATTACTTTAAAAGACACTCCTTAAACAACTTCCATTAATATAGCCCTCTGAGCATAGATGGCTCAACTCTCCCAGGCTTTCTGGGTGTGTCTTTTCATGTACTATTTTTAAATGTTTCATAAATCCTTTTTACATCCTGCTTCTCACTGCATCCTGTCACTGGCTTGAATACAATCAAAGTTCTAGTCCCGGCATACGCCATGCTACAGCCAATGTAATTTTAAGCTGCACTAGAATAAATTGGATTTTAAGACGGGAAGAAACAGAATCAGTGAGGACCACAAACTTCTATAATTGGGAAATACATGGATTTTAGGAATTTTAATACCTAGAAACAACTTTCTCAAGCTGAAGCTATTTCCAAAAGAAAGTTTAACCTGGACAGTTATCCAGAGAAATGAGGCTGGATAGATAACCAATTTGGACAGGCCCAAGTGGAAACTGATAATTTGTAATTTCATTATTGGCTCATGCTGTCTACACAACTTGCATTTTACCCATAATTGCCAGATATCTTCTTGATGATTTAGTTTTACAGAACTGGTTGTACATTTCATCATGACCCTCTAAAGTGGGGACGTGGGAGAAGGATTAGGGCTTTCCAGTCATGCTGATGTGGATTCAAATACCCCCTTCTCTTCTGCACCAGCTGTGTGGTCTTCAGATTTTCCAAACTGGTTCTTCACGTTTAACAAGCCTCAAATTAAATGCTCTCACCCCCCCCCCATGTCTATTCCCCATGTCTACAATAGTACCTGGCTCATGGTAGATACTCAGTACTCAGTGCATGTCTATTACAGGATGAATGAATGAATGAATGACTTTCAGTTGCCACATATCTCTCTAGGGGATGGCATTGCTCACCACATAGAACGGTTCCTGGTACACAGGGGGAAATTCAGTTTGAAGTGGTTTTGCCCGAGAAGTGAGTGCTCAGGAAACATTCACTCTTTTCCCTTCCCCCTCTCCCTTCTTTATTTCCTGATTGCAATTAAGGATAGAAACAAAAGTTTTCCTCAGTTGAACTTTTGACATCTCCTTCTCTTTTCTTTAATATGAAAAGCCTAAATGCATCTCCAGGAAATAGAAATGCCTGGCTCTCCTTTGATTCCCAACAATTTCCCAATTACCTCCTCCCCTCTTCAGTGGGTGTCTGTTTCGCTCTGTGGTTCTGTTTATAACACAGAGATACCTCTTTTAGCTCTTGTTTATGCGTGTTGTTTCTCTTTGTCTTGCCTTCTTTTTTTTTTTTTCCTAAGAGAAGATAATCAGGCTCTCATGTTACTACTAAGTGTTCTAGTGAATGGAAAATCATTGCCACATGAGGTCGTTGCTGTGTGGATGAACTTGTAGGCGCTGACATATCAGAGAACATCTAAGGGAAATATTATAGGGGCCATCAAGGCTGTTTCAAATTTCCTGATTGCATATATTAAAACAGGATAAGCTCCAATTACTGGAGCACTTGCTTCAGTATAATGGCAACCTGGAGCCCTGTGCGGATTCTGATCTCTTTGAGCAGCCAAGCACATCCAAAAATATGAAAATAAAGTTACATATCTCTAGTTGAAAGATCAGGAGAGGTAAGGAAACAGTCCCTACCATTTCGGGCAAGAGAAAGGGTTCTCAGAGTTCAATTTAGGTTTGTGGCTTTTCACCAAATGCAGTGTGGACTTGAAAATGTGTCGCTTCATATTTCTTTTTCCTGGTGAGAAGTCAGATAAGACGGGGTAACTTAGCCGTAATGGTTTTAAACCTTTCTATCTGTGACCATAAAGTGACCATTTACAAATTGGAATGTGTTACTGACCTGAGATCCAGTTGCTCTTGGACCTGTCAATACAAGTCGGATGTCCAGTTAAAACAACAGCCGACTCATGCAAAAAGTTTCCCACCAGCTATAGGAGAGGAGTTGAACCAGAAGACAGCTGCTTAGAACAGCTGTCTACTTACACAGCCATCTTAGGGGAGAATGATTAATGAACTCACTTGGGCAGCAAGGAGCCCAGTTCACTGATCCATAGATGCGCACAGGTATTGATGTGAAACTAATGAGAAATTTGATGCTCAAATTTGAATGTTTATTCCAATTACCAACCAAGAGATCCCTAAATTTTTTTTTAAAGCTTAAAGTATTAACCTTTTGTTAGGAATGGGCACAGTCAAGCTCTGGTTTTGTGCTGTGTGTGAGAACTTGCCAACTGAAGTGCCTGGCGTCTCTTTTAATCAATGGTACCCCTCCCAGGCACACAACTTGCTTTAAATTGTACATATGTATATTTTTTTAACACAAGAAGGGATGACATATAGGCAGCCACTTAGCACTAAACACATGGATCTGATGAGATGCTCCTCCTAGGGATGTTTTACCACAAGGGAAGTGGGATACAGGGGTCCTCTGTGCTCAGAGGATCCCACCTTGCACGTTGCACACAGCCCTGACTTTCACTTTTAAAGAGGTATATGAACTACCTAAAGAGGCAAAGACTGCCAAAACCATAAAATAAGAGCTTCACTTATAAAAGTAAGGGTATTCAGGCTAGAGGAAAGAAGATGACAACTTTCTACAAATACATTGAACATTTACAATATGCACACATTGAACATCTGTCAGTTCCTATCTGGCACCCACAACAGACACTGTTAATGAAATAAAGCTCCCTCTTAAACTCTGCAGGACAGGACTGCTGTCCAAGCCCTCAACACAGAGATGGAGATAGCACCACAAACCAGTCAGAATCAGTGTGGTAGGTGAGCCCCATTTGCCAGTCCAGACTTGGGGAGATCAGGGGCCTTGCATTCATAAATCCCTCCTAGCTCACTCCGGGTCTCTGCTCATGAGCACCTTGTAGACAAGACGTTTCCTGACCCCCTGACAACTCACAGCTCCTCTCCTCACCGTGCACATCTTAGCATCCTCCTCTGCCTAACTCGTCGCCACCTCACCTTTTACATTTTTACTTATTGCTTTGTTTATTGTCCCTCTTCACCCCTGATCCAGAATGGGAGTCTAAGGAGGCTGATGACTTTGTGTTGCTTACTTCTGTGTTGCCAGCATCTAGATATGGATGCCTGGTATGTAGGGGGTGTCTGGTATGCTGTTGAATAAATAAAAGAACATTTTAATTAAAATACAGCGGGGATGTCCTGTGTGAAAATAATTAGATCTACATTATCCAGCCCCTTAATAAAGAACTGGCTCCTGTAGTTAAAGTTTTTGAGAGTTGATTATGGCTAAGTATAATGAAGAACTTCATGTTGGGTCCCACACTGGTAATGGGCAGCTTCCGGATAGCAAAGAACTCAGAGTCCTCATTGGAGAAGATGCAGGAACCATATGGGTGTAGAGTTGACCACCACTGAGGTTCCTTCCAAGTGTTATACAATGTGCCTCTTCCTTCAGAGGCTGAATGTCATGGCTAAAGTATTGTGTTGTTGCATTAAAGCCATCTAGCAAGGCCCACTGGCTTAGAGAAAGTTGTCTTAAGATTCAAACCACTGTCTCTTCTAGGGATAATGCTAAGGATATTCTTATTACCATTAGTGTTAGGCACTAATAATGGAGGCTGAAATGTGATTTTGCTATATTCTGACCAGAGAATGATTGAGGTTATCACAGCATTTCAGCTATGTCACCAAAACAGGGATCCTGTCACAGCTGAGGGGATATTTCAGGAAATGGGCCATCAAGTGCTGAAAGAGTTAAATATTCTTCCGGAGGAGCCTGACTCTAAGCCAGGATATGGCATTAAGCACAGAGAAAATTGGGCTGAATAATCCCTTTAGATTCTTTAAGGTGCTGAGCTGACATTTTGATATGCTGCAAGTTGGCAAGTCAACGTTTCATAGTTTATCTCTAAATTCCACATTTTAAAAGTCTTATTTCCGTCTTCCAAAAAGACTATACCTGCAACCACCTAAACCTTACCTAAAAATTGAATATCTTTTTTCGTTAATGTTAGGACAAAACAAAGAGACTTTAATACTATTCTGAATTTTGTGGAAAAAGGAACCCCATTTCTTCCTAAAATCGACATCTTAGATTTTATTGCAGTCATACAATTTTGTCAAATAATTTATCAAATTTTACATTTAAACAAAAATGTAAGGTGTCATAGGGTTAGTACTTTTGAAAAAATATATGCAATTGAAGTATGAGTTTTAAAATCAGTTAGGGCGACTTCATAAGTTTTTATTATAGACGTCAAAATATAATTCTTTTTATATTCTTAAACAGACAGGCTACTACGAATGTTTGCCTGCTGGGATTTCCAAATTTAATTGAAAAGAGAGTTTTCAACTCTAGTGTGTTGTGATAGCTGCAAGAAGATCAGTCAGGGTGGGGCTGAAAGAAGAAAATGGGTGCAGAAATGATGGTAGATACTTGTGCTTGTCATAGGAGGGACTAAGTAAAGTCAGGCTAGATTGTACATTCATTTTATTACCTTTTCATGTAAATATAATGCTATCCAGGTAGCCTTCCCTATTCCTCAGCCTAAGTCTGTTTCTCATTACCCATCACTTCTTCCTGTGACTCAAGATAAGAAAAGTGACATTTCCCATTTTTCTCCTCCTTTCTAGAATGTGGGATCCCTGAGTATTGGGCTTTGTCCACTGTATTAAATAGTCCCAGGGCCTGAGGTGGAGTATGTTCTGAAGGTGCAAATGATGCTTGAGCCACATTTATGCTGTTCCTAGAGGATGATTCTCCAGCCTGAACTTAATCTCCCCAACCTAGAGCTCTTGTTCCAGCCCATGGCTTACAGGACTCTAACTTCCTCCACTCCAAGGCCTTTCAGAAGATGCAGAAATGGAATGGAACAAAAGCGCTCACCACCATACTTAGTAGTATACTTAGCATCGAAGATAGAATCCAAGAAGTTCCTAGAGTTGCTTGATAGTGCAAGGATGCACTTTAATCATTGGCTCATGAGCAGTACTGCTTGCAAGGAAACGCAATTGCCTGCATTTGGCAGACAGGAAAAGTTTAGGGAAGAAAGGCTCTGGCTTCTTTACGAGCTTGCCACTGACACCCATGTAGGGCAGGGATAGTGATTTTGGTAACTCTGCTCATCAATTAATCTTTAAATAGCCAAAGATGCGTAATGTAACAACAGACCATGCATGCATCTGTAGCAGCGAGAATCCCCTAACACAGAGAGCAAAAGTGGCATTTTCTAACAATTTTTACATTCAACTTTTCACGTATCCAGTTATGACGGCAGCACACGTGCTTAGAGAGCAGACCTTAGGTGGAGAATTGTCTATGATGCGAAAAGTGTAAATGTCACTCAATTCACTCTGCTTCTGCAAAACCATGGGACATAATCAGATACAAATCTCTGACTGCAGCGCCACAAATATTCTCAGTGTCTTATAAGATGTTTGCTTCTGAAAAGATGGTTTCTCTCATTTCTATTTCTCCTGCTTAGCAGGTGTGTGTGTGTAGTGTTTCCAGATTTGAAAGCCTTCTTTAGCCTTTGTAGCACACGCGTGCATGCACACACACATGCACATTCTTGAAATAAAGTGTCTGATCGCTGCTTTGGTTCTCGACCCTCTGGTGGGTCAGGGGTCTCTCTCTGAGGAGCTTCCCTGCACACTGGCAGTCATGCGGAACCTGTTTGCAGGCGTTCAGCCTGTGAGCTTGAAAGGGAGCGCAGCGGAGATGGGCTGACCTTCCCAGCCTGGCAACCAGAAGGGACCCTGTGGGGAGCACCTGAAGGGGCCACTTCTCCTGCTGGCCGCGTTGAGGTTGTTCACTTCAGTGGTTCTGCTTTAACTGCACCCTTGTCTTCTTTACTGACCATTGGAAAAGCCGATTGTTTTCTCGCCCCAGCTTCAGAGGCATTAAACCCTTCACCTTGACTTCTCTCCGAACAGCAAGGCTAGGGAAGGAAGAACAAAGAAAATCTGAAAAATATAACAAAGGACCCTGATGCTCTCATCACGTGGGAATTCATGGCATTCTGCACAAGAGGGTCCGTATTTACCATGCATCTGCCTCTTTTTTGTTTTACAAGGAGGGGATTTTTAAAGTTGCAGTGCATTTCTACCTCTGTAGATCAGGCATCTTGGTCAGAAAACATGCTATATTTGATAGTCAAGCAGAGCTGAATGGGGCACAACCAAAATGACTTTTAAATGAGGATACATTTCAAAAAACCAATGATCTCCACGCCCTTTGCATGACAATATATAAGGAGGTGTAGGACTGGCTAAGGGTGTGCTTAAGGTAGAGATAGGGGTTTCTTTTGTTTTTAATCGACTTTTTTTTTTCTTGTGGCAAATACATGTTTAGTATGAATTTTGTTTGGCTTTACAAATCCTATCATCACTTCCAAGATAACTCCTGAGCACTTTAAAAGATTGAATATTAACCTGTGGACAAAGGATCGGATATCTTGCCTTTCACAGTGGACAATTATAGGCCATGATTCCTTTTAACGTTTCAGATAGACAAGTAAAATTTTGAAGGGGAAGCTTTCTGGTGGAGCCGGGTGAACAAAGGCAAGTTTGTGTACGAGAGGACGGGCCCCGGAGATTTCTGCTAAGAGAGATGAAACGGTGGTGGTGAAATCAAATCACCTCTGCAGCCCCTTTGTCCGGTTTGTGTGGGTTCTCCTGGGTGTTCTCTTTTTGCCTGAGAAAAAGTCTGGCCGTGGTCAAGCCCAGGTGGATCAAATGAAGCCGGATGAATGGGCACACCGACCTCCAGGGGCCTCCAGGACGATAAAAATACGATAAAAATAGACAATGGTGTGGGATGGGAGGCACTGTGAAAATTGTGAAATTTGATTATTACCATTACATTCTCTGAGTCTCTGAGATATGTCCGTGGTGAGTTTGTATTCCTCAGTGGTGAGTTTGCATTTGTCGGTGGTGAGTTTTGCATTAGCTCCCCTCACCGCTGGGGAACCTCATCTGAAAGTCGGGACTCGTATCTCATTTTGTTGTCTTTTGGACCAAATGCAAAACTGACAAAATTACAGAGTCCATCCTTTGTTCAGACAGGAATTGCTGATTGCTGTTTATCCAACACACTCAGTTCAGAAATTGATGAACCCATTACATAACAGCTACCATAAACTGATACAGATTTAGAAAACAGAGAAAGCAACAGGGCACAGAGTCTTTTTAATGTGTGACTTGTAAAGTCTTTTGCACCTAGGATGTAGGGATTTTAGCCATTTTACACACAATGTGCAAGCTAGGAGGATAACTTCCCCACTTCCAGGCTGAGGAGAGGACCCAGGATTTGTAGATCCCCCAAAGGATTATCGAACTAGCTTCCCCAAAGGGGTGATAAACTTGGATCCATCTCCTCTGAACAAAAATGACACATTCCTAATAGGTTTTTGCTTTAAAAAATTCCTTCCCATAATAGTCTTAGGATGTGTGGCTCTTCAAACACCTGCAGTGAGAATTTGGAGGGATGTTAAACCCTGTTACTCTGAGATCAAATGATCTTAGCATGCATTTTGCTCTCGACTGTACTGGTAAAAAATTCAGAGTTCATTCATCGCCGGAGAAGGCAAAAGGATAGAGTCCTCTGTCACAGGGACAGTACTCTTACATGCTTAGCTGGATAGCAGGTGTATGATCAGAGGGGCCTGTGTGTGCTTTGGGAGTACGGGTTCCTGGTCACAGGTAAACTGGAGTAAGTCTGAAGGCATGGGGGTGGGAGGCTGCTTATCATGTCATCATTCCTTGAAGTCCACCTGGAATAGGTGGCTACCAGCGAGAATACACGAAGAGGATCTTTAATCAGGGAATTTAAAATGCATTATGTACCGGTTTCTTATAAATAGCACTTTACATGTGCTACATACTGCTTTACATGCTTCACTCATTTAATCCTTCCAACACCAAGTCCAGTGGGTAAAATTATTTTTATCACTTCATAGAGGAGGAAACAGGCACAGAGAAGTTAAGCAACTTGACTAAGGACACCCAGCTGGTAATAGAAGATGGGAATTAGAACCTTAAACCACTATTCTAGATTGCCTCTCAGTGACAACAGAATGGATGTGCAATGGTTGACTGGACCCACACTGTGCGATGGGAGCCAGGTTTGATTTGCCAAGCAGGTTCTTCCATGGCCCATCAGTGTCTCTGCCTTTTGGGGTTGTGATTCTGCAGGGTTGCCCATCCTTTGGTCCTCAATTGCTGAGGCAGGCCCAGTCTCCCCTGGTGTCCCTGTACCATTTTTAGCTGTGACCCTTTTACTTGGAAGTGTGTCCTGATTTGGAATTATACGGACATTCTGTGAATCTGTTAATCTTCTAGTCTGGGGGTTTGTTTGCTTGGATCAGAACTTTCATAGAAAATTTTTGGGTCCTCCACCTCAAAGTTTACCAGTTCTAAATTTCTCCATCAGGATGCATTTTAATATTGTGGATCTTGTCAGTTTCCTCTGCTACACACAAGTTTTCCTCCTGTTTCATGCCTGTTTCCACTGGGGAGATTCACCTAGTTCATTCATCTGGAATACCTCTACTAGGGTGTGCTGGGTTGAATCTATTATGTACCACATAAAAAACCATGTTCTTTTAATCCAGTCTTGTGGGGGCAGACTTATTGTGGGTAGAACCCTTTGATTAGATTATTTCAATGAAGATGTGACCGTGCCCATTCAAGGTGGATCTTAATTAGTTTACTGGAGTCCTTAAGAGAGCTCAGGGAGAGAGAAAGATAGCTCAGAGCCAACACAGACCCAGATGTTTGGAGACGCAGACAGAAAGACATTTGGAGATTCTAAGCTAAAAGTTGAAGCCCAGAGTTTGCTCCAGAGAAGCTAAGTAAGAACTCACAGATGCTTAAAGACAAAGCCACTAGAATCAGAAGCTGAAAGCAATGCAACCTGGGAGCAAAGGACCAGCAGACGCCAGCCATGTGCCTTCCCAGCTGACAGAGGTGTTCTGGACACCACGGTCTTTCTTCAGTGAAGGTATCCTCTTGTTGATGCCTTAGTTTGGACACTTTTAGGCTTTAGAACTATAAATTTGTAACCTAATAAATCCCCTTTATAAAAGCCAATCCATTTCTTGTATATTGTATTTCGGCAGCTTCAGCAAACTGGAACACAGGGTATTTCTCTAAAGGAACGGAAGAGGCCCACCTCAGCTCCAGCTTGGCCATAGCAGGCCAGTGGGTGAGCCAGGGAATGGGACGGGACTAAGACAGCACTAAGCTGCTAAAGGTGGAGGAGACCTGGAGACTCTGTAGTTACACTGTCACCACAGTCCTTCATATACTGCTCTGTGTATGAGACAGAAAAAGGGCAATGCCGCACTCCTACCGATCAGCCCCATTGGAGTCCTGGATTAAACAACCATACCATGTTGACACAGGAGACCGTTTTTGTTCTCAGGAAATACACTTGAAATATTATGAGGTAAAAGGATATGATGCAACTAGTAGTGATGTACTGGTGAACTCCAGCACTCTGGAGTGGGGGTGGGGGACCTGATTTGTTTGTTGATTTCCATGGTGTAAATACTCCCACAATGGTCAATTTCATGCCACCAGCTTGTGAACTGACTGAAATTTTAATAATCAGTTCTCATAAGCTGGAAGAACCAGGCTCCAATACACCATTGTGTGCAACCTACTCACCAATGGTTCAAAGGAAAATGATCCACTTATTGATCCATCTATCTCTATTACATGGAGATATCTATTACCTATAACATCTGTTATATAGAGATATGTTTTATATATAGTCGAAAATATATATGATATGATAAAGCCAAGCAAATGTGGCCATATATTACTAATTGATGAATCTTGGTAAGGGAATATGGGAGTTCTTTGCAGTATTTTGGCAATTTTCTTTACACTTGAGATTACTTTTATTATACAAAATTTTAAAATCTTTGTAGAACATTTGGAAAACTACCTGCATTGGTAAAAGAATTTCCTTTAAGGAAACAGGAATGTTTTCCCAACTGAGATATTTGCAGAGCTCACGTTACTCAGATAGTAAAAGTGTATTTGAAATGAAAAAAATCTTTCATGTGCCTTCCTCCTAATCCTGAAAATTATCAGCAAGATATAGTGAAAGGACCTCAACATATGCTTTCAAGTAACTTTTATTTCTTAATTAGAGAAGTTATGGGTTTACAGAAAATCATATATAAAATTCAGGGTTCCCCATATACCACCCCTGTTATTAACACCTTACACAGGTGTGGTACATTTGTTAGAATTATGATAGCACATTTTAATAATAGTGCTATTAACTATAGTGCATGGTTTAACTTAGGGTTCATCATTTGTGGAGTGTAGTTCCATGGATTTTTTTTTAGTTTTAATAACTATATATACCTAAAATTTCCCCTTTTAGCCACATTCAAATACATAATTCAGTGCTGCTGATTATATTCACAATGTTGTGCTAACAGCTAACATTTTGAGTCCTTAGAAGTGAGAAACCAGGAAGAAGACAGTTAGCATATTTGAGTTTCTGAAAATAGGAACAGCAAACTCTATTTTTCAGGGTTATTGGGGGGATACTGGATAATTTAGCAAGGTTTCTAGGGCAAAGTAGATGGTAAAAATGTAAGCCATTTACATTATTACTATTATTATTGTTATTATTATCTGATTCACATAACTCACATGTTGAAAGGAAATTGTACCTGTGATCTGGCAAATCTTTAAACCTCTGTTCAATTCAGTACCATAAAATCTTTCCCTTTTTCATAAACTTCCAAACTCCCTCTTTCTTTAGCAAACAGAGAATCCTAAACAAGGATGAAAATAAAATTGTTGTGCCAAAAATCCCAGCTCAAATGAATTTGTAGTTGGATTTGGCTAAAATCCAGCATAAATCTCCAGCTGACATCCTGGTTGCCCAACTTAGTAACATCTGGGCAATTTTACCTTGTGGCTGGTGGTTGAAACCATGTGAAAGCCTGTGGTTATAGTAATTTCCTCCAGGAATCCCTGAGAATCTGAATGGTATGCAATGAAGAATGTTTAGTATGGTTTATTTTTATTTCCAAGTTTGAACTTGAGGTTTGGTAACATACAAGAACTAAAGTGGCAAACTAGTTCTTAAAGACAGCTCTGAAACAGATTTTCCAGGTTCCCCTTTTTCTGACAAATGTTTCCTTTTTGATTCATGAGATTTGAGTGGTTGGGAGAGAGCCCTTCTTTCTGAAGAGAAGCAGGCAGTAGATGACATAGGGTTCCTCACTTTCCCTCATGACTATTAAGAACTACACTAACGTAAACTATGGACTAGAATTAATAGTACAATTATAATAATTGTAACAGATGCACCACACTTACGGAAGGTGTTAATAATAGGGGGAGTATATGGGAACACCGTATTTTTTATATGATTTTTCTAGAAAACCTACAACTTTTCCTAATAAAAAATTAAAAATCAAAAAGCAGAAAAAGAAGCACCATTTCCTGAGTAGGTTCATTTACGGTGTGCTGAAAGCCGACCACGATCCCACGCAATTGGTGTTATCATTCCCATTTAAAAGATGAGAAAAAATGAGGCTCTGAATGGATTGAAACAAACAAAACTCCTGAAACTCACATCTCTCTCTCCCTTGGCAAAATGCAGCATCAAAAAGGGAATTCAAACTCTTGCGCGTCTCTCTCCACTCCACCCATGACTCGGTTTTAACCGTTTCAGAATTTGGAGATGCCAGTGGTTTAGGAGTGGGAGAAAGCACGCGGTCAGCCCCTCATGGACCCAGATTTAAGTAGGTTCTTAATCCTCAGCCACCCAGCATCAGCTCTGATGTTGGACGCGTAGCAAACCCAGCTTCTTTGCAACAGTTTGTTCTCGAGGTTGTTGGCCTCCAGTCAGGGCTTATCTGTAAGTTGCTTCTCAGGAATGGGGCCAGATCAATACTGTATTCTTTCAGCCCTCTCTCAACCCAGCGGGGGAGGCAATCACTGCAGTGCAGATCCCTGCACCTTCTGGAGCAGATCAATACCCCACGACAGCGCAGAGCTTTGTTCCTTCCCCAGCTTTAAGATGTTCTGCATGCCCTACATTATTGCTTCCAGGCTTGCTTTCCCTTCCCCCGTATGACAACTCGGCTCCCGCCCTCACGCCATCACTGTAATTGCCTTGACACGAAATAGCAGCACAAACCCAGCGCCTGGACTGTGAAGTGTTTTATCTTTTTTTGAACATCTCTATTAGTGAAGGGTGTTGATTTGGCTTTAATATGTAGTCGGAGCTTTAATGCGAACCTGCACTTATTTACACTGGTTGGCAAAACCCACTGAGATGATTTTACCTATGGGAATCACAGGGGACTGTTCCAGGGGAAAGATATCAACTCCTAAGCCCAAGAATATTAGCTTAAACTTTATGTGGCAGGAAGCCCATTATATCTACCCCATACTGCCATGGCAATTGTCTTGGAAGGGCTCTGTGTCTTATTTACTTTTTAAGAGATGCTGGGAAAAATGAAATATTTATTTTACTGTTTTCAGCCAACATTCCATTAAGTTGCAAATAACACAAGGGCTCGGCAAATCTCATCATTCCAATTCTTTTTTTTTGCTGTCGTTGTTACCTGCTATGTAAAGTTATTGATACAGCTGGAATCTTTACCAGGCAGAGTCCTCCTCTTCTTTTCACTGTACTTCCCACTAACTCCCCCCAAAAGTAAATAAAAATGTATTTTAAAACATACATAACATGATAGCATTGAAAATAGGCAAGTTTAATGGAAAACCTACTATTTGCCCTAAAAAATAAAAGCTAAGCACTTTAGTCTGGCATTCAATTTTCTTCAAATGCATTTTTTTAGCCTCTTCTCCCATGACTTCACCAGACATGGAAAAGTCACTGGGACCTTGACTCTGTGATGCTATTTTGTTGTTTGAGCTTTTTCCATATACTGTTCCCATTTCCCTTCCCTTCAAACCCACACATAGCTCTCAGTCTTTCTTTGTCCCTCTAAATCCTTCCTACCCTTCAAGATCTGGTTGCAAATCCAGCTCCTTTGGAGCTGCAGAGACTGGTGTAACCCAGCGGCTCACATTACGGCAGCAGTGGCCAAAGAATTGGTGGTGAGCTGATTTAAAATACCTTTGCTGCCAAAAATGGTTCAACTGCCAAAGTTTGCCAAAGATTTGTTTTGTAAAACAAAAAATTGGGCAGATTCAAGGTTATCCTTAATAATTTTCTCCTCTCACGGGCACACAGACATATTTTTAAGAGCGATAGAGAGTGGTGGGGCTGCCCAGCCTGAACTGCACCTTCCTTGACGCCTGTCTGTATAACTCATCAGTCACTCGTGGTTTAAGTACCACCAGGTGTTAGGTATCTGAGGTTTGTCGAAACATTTTCAAATACATAGTTTTTGATTCTTTGGATCATCTACAGACTCAATATGTACCTTATGCCTATCATTAGGCACAGAAGAAATATTTATGAACATGTTGATGGGTGGAAGTCATCCTTTTAATAGAAACCATGGATATCTGAGGATTCTACATGTATCAAGAGTATGAGAAAAACCATACCAGAGGGAAGTAATTCAAAACATCTCCCATATTGGAAAGTAATTAGATGAATTGTCATCTCTTATCACTGATACATCAAGCCAAAGTTGCTGTAGATCATAGCATACTTTAATTCTTATTCTGCTTCAGGTTGAATATTTAAGTACAGCTCCAGTTGGATTGCTAAATATATAATTAAAAAAGTCCAGATGAAATATTCTGATGTTTTAAGCTGTTACATAGAGCTAAGGAAAGAAACCCGCTTTGTCAGACCCTTGATTGTCTTCAGGAAAAAAAAAGAAAAAAGAATTGGTTTTAACTTTCTCGAACAACTCAGAGCTACAGGCACATAGTGATGTATTGCTGCGGAACACATGTGACATTTTGCATTGTATAGAGATGAGGAAAGAGGAGGCGATAGATAAAGAGACAGTAAATTATTTTTCCTGTATTTATGTAATTTGTTTGCAGTGGAATTAATATGGCTTTTCAGGTACACTGCATTACTGTTGTAGAAGTTACAAACTACACGGACAAGATTTTTTGCAATTTATTTAAAACTATTTGTTCGAGATGTAGATGTAGATAATGAAAGCATAAGGGAGAAAGATGAAACTCATTATACAGAAGAAAACATGTTGCTGAGGAACAGTGGAACCAGGGCAGCATGGCAGGTTGAAAGAAATCAAGATTGAAGTTTCATTTTTTAATGTTAATATGATACATCATTTTGAACAAGCAAAAGGCTCAGCCCCCCTCCTTTCCTCCCTCCCTCTCCCCTTTCCTTCTTTCTCTCTCACATGTCTCCCTATCCTCTCCCCCTCAAATTCTAGAAAAACTGGAAAGAGTTATTGAACTCCTAATTCAAGCACTTCTGTGACGTGGTAGCCAAAGGAACAGGGCTGGCCTAAACTTTGCCAAGTATGAATGTCACTGTCCAATCATTTTTATGATATAGTTTCCTTTAGTATCACAGTGATAATTTGAACCCTCTACAGGATCTCATTCAAGCTTAGTGGGAATAGGCCCCGTAAACTTCTGCTAGCTTTAAAAATGAAAAGTGCTATACCAAAGAAAGGAATTGTTAATAGCAGCCTCTACGCACGTTCCTAATATTTCTCACCTGTTAAATCTATCGTCATTTATTTATCCATTTAGTATGGATTGAGGATCCACTATGTGCCAGACACAGATTTTTTAAATGTCTTTGGATTGCTAAATATCTCTGGTCCAATACATTTTTCAGGGTAGTTTTAAAAATTTCATTTTTATTCTTTTCTAAGTGTAGCTCATTCATTGTCTTCCTAGTAATAATATAGATTCTCTATCTTTACCACTTGAGATGTTTGGGTTTTGGCAATCTTATGCCCACAGAATCAAGCTGACTTGTGAGAAGCTTTATTCAATTAAACAAAAAAAAAGCTTAACCTCAGGAAAAACATAAATCTAACAATGTAATCATTCACTTAATCAGCTAAATCTGTTTGTAGAGACTCACAGATAGTCTACCAAACATTGACTTAAGATGATTTTTCCCAATACTTAAAGTTATAGAAGCTTTAAATGTTGTATTCCAAATTTTTGTTTTGAAAAAAAAAGTACTATGAACCCAATATTATTTTTCTGAACTATATTATATAGGATGCAGCCTCTTGAGAATTTCCACATGTATCTCTTAAAAGAACAGGATATTCCCTTCGTAGAGCACAATTTCTGTAAAATAATTATCAAAGTAAGGAGATTAACCAAGAGATAGTATCTAAAGTATAGTCCAAATTCAAATTTCTCCAGTTTTCTCCATTTTTTTTTCCTTTATATTCCAGTTGCAATCAGGAATCATGCATTTCTCTTAGATGTTCTGTCTCATTAGTGCCCTTTAAATGGAAACAGTTCTTTGGTTTTATTTGTTCTCTCATGGTGATGACAGTTGGAAGAAGTACAGACCAGGTGTTTCCTGACAATGTCCCACAATTTGGGGTCATCTGGTCATTTCATTGTGATTAGACTCAGGTTGTATGTTTTCTGGCAGGAATACTACACACGTTTTCTCATGTCCTTGGCAGTGCATCAGACCAGCAGGCATAAGATGTGCTGGTTTTGGTAGTTTACTTATGATTTGTCTATTATAAAGTTCCCTTTTCTCACTTTGTAATTAATGAGAGATCCGTAGGGAAATATACTGAGACTTGTGCAAATACACTCTTCTGTAGCAAACATTCCCACAATACTTTTAGCATTTAGTAATGAATCTAGCCTGTCTTAATTATGACTAGGACAGTTTAAAAATGGTGATCTTCTAACTCTATCATTCCTTCTAGTTTTATTTTATAGTTTTCTACTAAAAAAAAGCTTTTCCTTCACTCTTCTGTATTTATTGAACTTTTAGAAACATAGTTATTGATTCTTTTTTTATTCAATACATTATTTTAATCATGTTAGAATTTCACACATCAATCAATACATTCAACAAAAACCATGAGCAACTAGGTAAAAGGTGCTCTTTGGGCAATAATGTTTTACATCTCTCCCAACTAAGAAAGCTGGGATAAAAATCAGCTGAAATAAGAATCCAACCTCTTAACCCTCTAAACCCTGTTCACTGAGATATGAATGGTGCAGTAAACAAAGCTAATTTCATACAAGTAAACAAGCAAAAGCACTGACAAAAGGCCTCTGTAGATGTGACGGTAATCTGGGGAATAATTCCAAATAATTGCAAACACACACACACACACACACACACACACACACACACACCTTAATTTGTACCCTAAAACACAGACCTATTGAGAATGGAACTGAGTATGTGCATCATGGTTAATTGATTTTAAAATCGTACCAATTGAGTTAGAGTGTACATTAGCCAAAGAATTGGGTCAGACGATGGACCTGAAATCTGCCATGTGCAATGAGATGTGCCATGGGGTATAGGCAGCTCTGTGCTAGATGTCAAGTTTGTCAATACCTTCTGGCAGTTTTCTAGGGTCGTAGTAACAAAGTACCACAAACTGGGTGGCTTAAAACAATGGAAATTTATTGTTTCAGGGTTCTGGAAGCTAGAAGTCTGAAATTAAGGTGTCAGCAGAGTCATCCTTCAATTGAACCCTGCAGGGAAGAATCTGTTCCATGCCTCTTGTACCATCTAGTGGCTTGCTGGCATTCCATCGTCTTCTCCCCTCTTTCTCTACGCCCAAATGTCCTCTTCTTAGAAGGATGCCAGTCATATTGGATTAATGTTCCATCCTACTCCAGTGTGACCTCATTTTAATTGCCTTATTCTATCTATAAGAACGTATTTCCCAATAAGGTCACATTCCAAAGTACTGGGTAATAGGACTTCAGCACATCTCTTTTGGGGGACACAATTCAATCCATAATATACCATGTCTCTCCCATCTCCCACTGCCTGCTTGTCAACCCTCAGGACTCCACTCTCACACTTTCTACTTTGACACGTCACCTAGACTCCCCTTACTTGATGCACATGCGGAGTGTGTATCAGACATCTCCCCTCTTCTGCAGTTATGTTAGTGGGCATTGATTGAAATTTAAGCCCTTCTCCACCTGAAAGAGCATTCAGAGAGTAAGTTTCGGGAAAGAGGATGGAGGGAACATAGGATGCTGGGTGCCTAGTGGGAAGGAAGTGATCTGTTGGGAGGAGTGAGGAGCCTGAAGACAATGTTGTCTGCCTCCCAGCCTGGCCACTCTGCTAACCCAGCCTCAAGTTAATAGATGCTTTCTGGAGACAAAGCCTTACCCCAGAGCAGGGATGCTTGGAGTGGGGTTTTCAAGCATGTGGCAAGCCAGATGGAAAGACACTTTAGTACAAATATTTCTTTAGACATCCTTAAAATTAATCAGACCTGGATTTTGAACTCTCAACCCCCCTATCCTGCTCTATATTTGCCTTTGTCAATAGTTCTCTTCCCCTTCCAACATCCCATATGATTTACTTACTGACAATGCTTATTGTTTCCCGTCTATCATCTCAGACAGTGTACCCCACACCAACTTGAATGTAAGCTCCCAGAAGACAAGTGTTTTTGTCTACTTTTTTCCCTGATATATGCTAAGTACTTAGTAGATGGTAGGAACCAATAAGTATTTGTGAAATGAGTGAATGTCTATGTAGCAGGTCGAGAAAGCCTCCCAAATCCCTGCAAATGAATGACTGAAGATAGAAGTTTGCAATATATTCATAGTGAGATTCTTTGTTTCTAATATTAAAAAAAAAAAAGACAGCCAGTCATATCCCAAGTCTGCTTATTAACTTAAATTTAATTTTCTACAGAGATATTTCCCACTATTCTTGACTATTTTGGAAACAACATTTGCCTCTTATTTTTCCATTATGTTCATATATAAGATTCTGAACTAGAATGTCTTAGTATGCCAGTCTGCTGTGACAAATACCACAAAATGGGTTGGCTTAAACAACAGGATTTTACTGGGGTACAGTTTTAGAGGCCAGAAGTCCCAAATCAAGTCATTGGCAAGACCACATTTTTTTCCCCAAATTCTGAAGAGTTCTGGGGCTGACTTCCTGCAATCTTTGAGGCTCCTTGGCTTGCATCTCTGCATCCAATCACATGGTGATATCCTTGGTCTCTGTGACAGTTTGGATGTATTATGTCCCCCAAATGCCATGTTCTTTGATGCAATCAATGAGTCAGACATATCAGTGTTGATTAGGTTGGAACATATTGATTGAGTGTTTCCATGGAGATGTGACTCAATCAACTGTGGGCAAGACCTTTGGATAATTTCCATGGAGATGTTACCCCACCCATTCAGGGTGGGTCTTAATTAAATCACTGGAGCCATGTAAAAGAGCTGAAAAACAAAAGGAACTGAGAGCAGCTTAGAGAGACATTTTGAAGACAGCTATTGAAAGCTGACACTGACATTTTAGAGAACATCACCTTGAAACACAACCTGGGAACAAGTAGACTCCAGCCACATGACTTCCCAGCTAACAGAGGTTTTCTGGATGCCAATGGACTTTCTCCAGTGAAGGTACCCTATTGTTGATGCTTTACTTTGGACACTTCTGGTGTTTTGCATAACGGCAGTGTTAGTAAACCAGAACAGTCTCTTATGTCTGCTCTTCCAGTTTCCACTGACTTCTGTCTTCTAGCTTCTTTTGCTCCATTTGAATTTCCTCTCTTAATAAAGTCTTCAGCAATATGGATTAAGGCCCACCCTCATTCAGTTTGGCCACACATAAATAAGATCTTAGGAGAGCCTATTCACAAATTAGTCCACATCTTTTTTGATAATACATTTTTAAAGGGTCCTATTCAGAGATGAGTTCACACCCAAAGGAATGTGGATTAAGATTAAGAACATGTCTTTGATAGGGTACATAATTCTATTAACCACATGGGATTTTCCATGATATGAACTTCTATTAGAGAGTGAGTCCATGCTCCAGGACACCTTTCAGACCAGGTGGGGAATGTGGTCATTGGGGGATCTCATGTATTCAGATGATTACAAAATGCAGAATGAGGCTAGGATAGGCTAGAGCCAGGGAACCATGGCTTTTAAATGTGTAGTCCTCTGCTCACGCGTCAGCATCCATGAGGGCTTCCTGTTTTATGGGAGAGCAGTTTTATTCATCCAGTTGGCAAAACACTAGCACAGATTCCACAATCAGCATGCACATTCAGCTCTGAGACTTTTTGCAACCTGGAACAAATTGTTACTACCCTCATCTCAAAGAGCAAACCATAGTCCTCAGTTTTTCTGTGATAGGTCTTAAGGTCAACAATGAAAGTCAGAAATTCTATGCAATTGGAGAGGGAAGAAATGAGTAGTTATGAAGACTTCTGTGACTCAATTTAAGAAGCTCTTTAGTAGTTCAATCTTTGCTAGTAGCATTCAATTAGGAAGTTTACCTAGTGTCCATGCACTTAATGGAGTCATTTTAGAGCCTGTATAGGGGTTCTTAACACGGCCTCCACGGACCCCTAGAAGCCTGGTTCCATGTGTCTGACATTTTCAGTGGAGAAAGTCTGCAGATTTCATTAAGTTCTCAAAAAAAAAAAAAAAAAAAATCCATGATCCCCATCAAAAAAGAAGGGGGGGGGGGGGCTGGTGCAGTAAAAATTGCTGGTTTCTTATCTGATGTCTTTGTTTGATAAATGGTGCGAACTGACCATTTCATGGCCTAAAAGCAGATGGGCTAAGACAGAACTTAGGGGAAGACCCCAACTCACTGATGTACAGTGGAGTTTTCTGAGAATCATTGTCCTCTTCTGCAAAAGGAACATGGTCATGCTTGCCTTGTTCACACATTCACAGGGTTGTGTAGAGATCTCTACATTACTCAGTTATTACCTTTATCACCCTGCATAATATTATGTGACTAACTTTATATGTGTGTGTGAGTTTTTCTGAGTCAGGTTTCTCCAGAAAAATAAAACCAACAGAACCAATAGATGTAATTACTGTCTATAAATATAGTATACATTAATAATATAGTTATTAATATAATGTATAAAGAGTATATTATATATTATTAATATAATATATAGCTAATGTATTAATATATACTTATTTATGTTAAGAGATTTATTTTAAGCAATTAAACCATTGTGGAGGCTGGCAAGTCTGAGATCTGTAGGTAGGCTGGCAGTCTGGAAACTCAGACAAGAGTTGATGTGATAGCCTTGAGTCAAAATTTCTTAGGGTAAACCAGCAGGCTGAAAATTCAGGTAAGAACTGATGCTGAAGTCGAGTCCAAAATCCTTAAGGGAGGTCAGCAGGCTGAAAACTCAGAGAGGAGGAGATGGGGTAGTCTTCTTGCAGAATTTTCTTTTTTCTCTGGAAATCATAGTTCTTGCTCTTAAATGTCTTCAACTGGTTGGATGTGGTCCACCCACATTATTGACCCTAATTGCTTGTTCTTTCTCTAACACCTTTGCCACAGTTTTGATGATTTCATTCTTCACACAGAGGATCCTTCCAATATCCTGGCCTCTCATTCTCTTGACTTCCTCTCCTTCAGTAATTCTTATCCTCCAGCCTACTTGAGCCAACTTACTCCCATGGTGAAATCTTAGACCTTGCCATTAACAGTATTTGTAATCCACCCATTGCTTCAATTTCAAACATTGCCCTCTCTGATCACCATTTCCTGTTTCCCAGCTCACTCTTACTTCTCCAGCTCCAATAGTCTTTTGATCCCACTGGAACCTGCCCTTTATTAAATTACTTCCTTTTCACTCTCACCCATCTCATACTCTCATTTCCCAGACATACAGCTTCAATTCCATGGTTCATCACTATAATTACTCTCTTCTGTTACTCAACTATCCTGCTTCTCTTTTGCTTCAACTTACTAACTGACACAACACCTACCTTAGTTAAATCCATTTTCATTTTAATTTCCCAAACACACATCACAGCTTTATTAGCTGGAGGAAAAACAACCAACCATGCTGACTGGGTGTGATATAACTTCATGGTCACTAATCTACTATATGTCCTGATCCCTTCACTCTTTTAGTTTGACATAGTCTTTCTTAAAATTTACTGTGCATACAGATCACCTGGGAACCTTGTGAAAATGCAGGTTCTGGTTCAGTAGGTCTGGGGGTGAGGGCTGAAATTCTGCCTTCCCTAGAGGCTCCCAAATGACACTGATGCTGCTGATCCTGGGCCACATATTGCATGGCAAGATCCTGGACAACTTTTACACATCTCCTTCTCTTTCCTGGAAAATCTATCTCTTCCTCCTCCTCCATTCACACTCAATTGGTGGCTTGCTTGCTCTTGTACTGAAGACACAAAAAAATCAGAACTCCAAACTGTCATATATATTCCCTTGACTGCACTTGTGTGCATCCACTCTGTTTTTTCCCCTGCTACCAGGGATAACCTGGCTTTGCTACTATCATTAGCAACACCTCTATTTGTGGACAAAATTACATACCCTCTCATCAACATATATGTGAGGTGCACTCCCATTAATGTTCAAACATGAGAACACATCTTGCAATTTTGAAAAAAAGTAATTATGTAATGATAATGAACTCTACTAATAAACTCTAATAATAGTTCTCTTCTGAACCAGAATAGTTTGCAGGGGGTTGGTTCTTATTGGCTCCTTAGAAAAACTGACTCTGATTTCCCTTTGTTGACTCTTCTTTGCCTGGTGTATCCCATCTTACTCTGTCCTCTTGACTGTCACTCTGAGACTCCATGAAGACAGTCATCAGGTGGAAATGGAGGGATTCATAAGAAAGGAAACATTTCTTTTGGACTAACAACATAAATAATGGCATGGGGCTGGGAAGTCATAAAATATGTGGAGGAAAAAAAGACTGTGATCTTGATTTACTAGCAGTTAATGGCCCGTGCGCATAACCAGGGCAACAAAACATGAGAGGTATGTCATGGTTGTGAGAATATGGACCTTAAATGCGTATTTATTCAGTAGACAATAAGGAGTAATTAAAGCTTTTGAAAAGAAAAGTGAACTTCAAGAGGGGATTCTAATGATGGAGAGTACTCCAAAATATACATTGACATTGAAGTAATTGTTTTTAATTCAAGATATACTTTTACTGATCTATATAAGTCTCCAAACTTCAGGATGCTAAGCAAAGTAAATTTAAAATTCAGATCCAATATAAAGTTAGAGTCTTACTGATTACTCTGGATTTTATAATGTTCTTTAATTTTGCAACATTTTGACTGTTCTTCTTCTTGGCAAATGTTTTATCTCATACACTGCTATGAAATATCAGTAATCCAATTCGTTGAACATTGGCTACTATTTTCAGGGCATAATTAAAGAAGTCAGAGAGGATAAAGAAATGAATAGGATGAGTTCCTGCCTTTAATGAATTTATGTTTTAATAGAGAAGAATAGAACTAATGGCCAAAATTATAGGATGATGCAAGAATATAATAGATAATATTAATGCTCATCAAAGACCATTTTATTCTTGTATTAGTCAGAGTTCTCCCAGGAAACATTACTGAACAGTGCATACATATGAGATTTATTACAGGATTTGGCTTACGTGACTGTGGGGATGGACAGGCTGAATTCCATAGGCAGGCTGCAAGTTGGGAACTCTGATGAAGGTTCTTTCTGACTACTGAAATCATGAATTCATCAGTTCTCCTGTTAAAGCCTTCAGCTGATTGGATGAGATTCTTGTCACTACTGAAGACAATCTCCCTGGTTGAATGTAGATGTACTCAGCCATAGATGCAGTCAAATTACTGATAATTTAAATCCACAAAACATCCTCACTGTAACAATCAGACCAGCTCTTCCTTTACCAGGCAACTAGACACCATGACTTAGCCAGGTTGACATGTGAACTTAACCATCACACTTCTTTTTTCTGGGACAGGTGAATCTACCCTTGTCAGTGCCCTTGCGGTTAGATGAGGTGTGAAACTAGTTATGGCAATTCTGTGTGAGTGTAAATTATGGTGTCATTGCCTGGCTAAGTCATTAAACAGACCCTCCAAATCTTTTCTCCCTTGTCACAGAACATTGGAAGCCAGCATTCCAGATAGTAATGCTACGAGGTGCAAGTAGCCTGAATCTCTGAATAAATGATTGGCAGAGAGCCGTTCTGGAGAGCCATTAGGCTTGGCATGAGTAAGAAATGTACTTTTGGTGTTAAGCAGCTCATTTGGGTATTTTGTTGTTGTTGTTGTTTGTTTGTTTTAATTGCAGCAAAACCTAGTCTAGCCTGTTTAATAGCCAATAAAATAAAATAAAATGAAATAAAATAAAATAAAGTAATTTAAGTTCTTAGCAACATGCTCTGATATTGAACAGAAAAAGAAAAGTACATTAAAACTGGCCCTTAACTTTGCCGCCAAATAGTATTGACTGGAATCTAATTTCATCCTAAAATTAGAACTGGGAAAGTTTGGATCTGTTCTTTGATGGTGCCATCAATCAGTTGTGTACACAACATCCATTTTGGTCATCCAGAGACTTTTATACATGGAAGGGTTTTCTTCTTAACTATATTTTAATTATTTACATTGAAAGGAGCACAATGTAAAATGTGAATTTGAAACTGCATACACTTATTTCTCATAAATATACACATATAGAATCCTTAAGAATTTTGTTTTTAAAAAATACGGTGTAATTACTTAGAATTTGTCAGGAAATTGACAGCACATTGTGTAGTAAGTACTAAGAAAAATATATTATTATTGGTTAGTAAAAAAGGTCATCTACAGCATGATTAAAACAGTTGGCATCCAGATTTGAAATAAAATTAACCATCTTGAATGTCTTTTTTCCTGGTAGCATCATCAACCATATCAGACATAGTCATAGTTTTTATTACCTTTAGCATAACCTGTAGCTTGAAGTAAAACTTCTGATTATCATATTTTGGTTTATTCAATTTCAACTTAAATATCAGCGATTTAAATTATCACAATGGATAGTTTTTAAAGGACCTAAGCTTTCAAAGTGATAACACTTCAGGAGACTGTGGGGCATATCAGCAAAAATTATATGCGCAATATGTTTAAAGTATAGTGGAAATTGCTGCTACTTTTAGTGAAAAAGAAAAGTAAAACACATCAGGCCATTCAGTTCATAATGTCATCAGGTTAGCGAGTTTATAGACAAGAAATTATTAATTACTCAGTTTTACTCTTCTGTGTAACACTTTCAGGAACATGGGTGAGTCTAATGCTCTCTTGAAGTAAAAGTCACAGCAATTATTGTCGTTCATCATGATTAATTTCTAAGTTTGGCTTTCATGTGTTCAGGAAATACATGGGGACTACAGAGCTGTGAAATGAATAGTTTGCAGCAGAAATTGTTTGTTAAAGAGAATCGCTACTGAGGCTAGAACGAGCTAAGCCCAACATTAGCATCTGTAAAAGGTATAGGACGTTTCAGGAATTCTACCACTGTCTCAGCATATTTATGTAGATCAATAATGGAAAATTTAGCAACTTTTTATACATTTGTAGCAATAGATTTTACTCCACACCTCCTCAGCCGCAAGATGATCGCCAAAGGTAAACCTCAGATGGAAATGTGAGTGTACGCATGCTATCTATTTACTCCAGAAATGTTATCCCCAAATCATTCGACTCTATGGGTAAGTTTGACATATTAAATATGCCTGTGTTTAAGGGATAATTTAAATACCATAATGGGGATTCCAGATAAGGTAAATACTGAAAGTTTACCAAGGTACATGAATGTCCTGATTTACTCTTTACTCTTTGGAACAGTAAGGTTTTGTTTGTTTGCTTGCTTGTTTTGGCTTTTGTCTGCCCCCCCACCCCCCACCCCCAACAAGGGCTATTGCTTGATGGGAGATGGTGAGCTTTCTAAGTGCCACTCCCTTTATTCAGGACATCCTGATACTGAAATAAATTTGAAATAAAATTAACCATCTTGAATGTCTTTTTTCCTGGTACCATCATTGAAATGTGAGTGTATTCATGCTATCTATTTACTCCAAAAATGTTACCCCAAATCATTCAACTATATAGGTAAGTTTGACATATTTAATGTGCTAGTTTTAAATGTGCTCTTGTTGAGAATGTGGTCTTGTAACAGACTTGCTTTGCATCTATTCTTGTTTGTTTTATTTCTCAATCCTTCTGTGTTGTTTACAGTTTTTGTCCACTTCATTTTCATTTCTGAAAGGGAAGTATTAAAATGCTGCAACATGGTTACTAATTTGTCGGTTTTTCATTGAAATTTTGTCATTTTAAAAAAATAAATTTTGAGGATATTTTGATAGATACATACAGGCTTAGGTTATTTATGTTATTCCAGAAGATTGGTTATCACTATTTAATTTTGTGAAGTATACTTGATGATGATTTTTGCTTTAAAGTCTATTTTAATATTGATGTACCAACTTTATTTTGTTTAGTTCATTGCTTTACCTGTAATCTTAAAACTGGTGTGCAGCCAGACTTCTTTTAATCTAATGAGAATTAACAAAATAACCTACCACAGCTAAAATGATAATTCTGGAAAATAGCAAGTTATAAAACAATAACTTAAAGTTTTTATAAATGGTCCCTTAATTAAACTCCCTTTAAATTACTCAATCACAATGTGCCATATGCTTCCTCTGGATGCCTGAATCATACAAGTACAAATAAAAATGTTGATTTAGGTAATATAAGGATATAATATTGCATGGCAATTAAGTAGCCAACACAGGTTTCAAAGACAGAAGGCTCTGCCTCTAAAGCCTGTGATCCTTTGTCCAGCAATGGAAACAAACACAAAAAAGTTTGCTAGTTTGGAGGGTAAAAAGGAAACTCAGGGTTTGGAAACAGAAGGAATTTAAAAGGAGGCAGAAATTCCTCAGTACTTATAGGTGATGTGAGAGAAAAGCAAAGGATCACTAACTCCAGACATAGCAAAGGGTAGAGTAAAGGTTAGTGTCCTGTGCTCTCCTGTGTGCTTTCTGGAGCTGAGACACAAACGGTTATGAGGTAGAGAAGGACAAGAAAAAGCTGATGTGAATAACTGGAGGTTAGAGAAAGCATTGTAGTGGTGTGCCCTACACACGTGGGCACACACATACACATGCACACACATCAAGAGCCTTTGAAATGCATAGCTGGGACTCAGGTAAAGATGACGAGGGAGCCAGGGCAGTGTTCAGCTGCAATAATTGTGCTCCAACGTCGCGAAAATCACTCCCCATCACCCCCAATCCTCACTGTCTGAGCTTTCCCCTTTAGTTAAACTGTGACAGTGTTAATAAGTGACACAGTTTTACTGTCAGAGCTTCTATTTCCTCCTGCTGATGCCCCAGAGAACTCTGGTAAAGAATTTACCTGTAATAGGTCTGAACAGTCAGCCTGCCCTTTTCAGAAGACTTTCCCCAGAACTCAACTACTCCAAAGACCTTTCTAGGTTGTCTATACTCCACTTAAAAATAAGTGGCAACATAGTGCTAAGCTGAATCCAGGGAAGCTTCTTTTGGCTTATAATACACCTACATAGAGGCTCTTGGGGCCGTGTGAGTCATCTCGGGTGGGCTCTTTGCAAACCAGCCTGGTATATTTTCTCATTTGAAGCCCAGGCTGTCAAACTCCACAACGATGTCAGACAAGGTGAACAATCTGGTAACCTGTTAATTCACTTGAAATAATGACAGCAATAATCTGATCAGGTTTGCCAGACAGTCTCCATTTGAAGTGGACAGTAGCTTCTCCTGTTAAGACTGTGACACACTAAGACAAGTGTGTGATTATTATGTCCACTTATGGTGCTTGGGTAACTTGAGACAGCCCACTGTTGTGTGGGTAACCCCCATTTATCACACTTTGCATCCATTTGCTGTGATTGTCATCTTGATGTGCTTTAACCTGTCTCCAGGTCCCTTATTTCCTTCTGGAACTACATCAATCACAAGTTCCTTCATCTGGGCTCAAGTGTATTTATCAATATGGTAACTCCTCTCTGCAAATACTCCAGCAGGAGTTATTTCTAGGCTATACCAGGAAGGCTACTTGAACTCCCTAACTAAGGGAAACAAAGACAAAAATATCTGAGTGTTGGAGAAGGGTTGCTTTTGTAAGTTTGGGATACCTGCCTAACTTTTTTGATAGAGTAAAAATTTGATCTTTGTTTCCTCCTTATACTTTAGATACGACATACAGTCTTCCAAACCTAAGAGTCTAAGGAGACTTTAATAATACTCAGGTATTAAAATTATATAAGTTCAGGTAAAACTATTTTGGCAATTGTTTGTATGCAAACTTGCTTAATATGTACATCTTCTAATAGAAAGCAATTGGGAAATGTCATCTGAACTCTCCATGAAAGTACAAGAATAAGAAATAGATCAAGAGTGGCAAAGATGGGGCCATGAGATTTTTTCTACCAATACATTTGTTCCCTCTGAAATAATTTACACAATTACTCAAACTTAATTAGGGTCAGGTTTTGGTTACATTAGCTTCACCTGACTTAATGCCCACCTTAACAGATTGATCATTGTTTTTTATTTTTTAAGGGGAGACAAAATGTTTGATGACAAAGGGTAGAATCAACATTGGTAAAAGAAAATTAAAGTCTTGTAAACATAAGGGAATTCTAATAAAATCCTCATTTAAGAAATAATTTCACACAATGAAGATTTTGTGAAAATTACATTTGAAATCTCAAGTCCAGATAAATAATAGAGAAGGCTGCTAAAAGAACTAGCTGATGATAATGAGAAGGCTGGGTAAATGCTGGCCTCCAGGAGGAACAACCTAAAAGACTAGAGATGAGCAAACGTCCCAATATATAAAAATAAAAATATGAAGATGGAAGATCTGTAAACTCTACATGAGTTAGTATGGTATTACTACTAGGGAAAATTCTGGAGGAGATTATTTAAAAGGAAGCTAGGATTAGTAGGAACCACCATAAGTGTCAGAGAAATGAGTCGCATTAGACAAACTTCACTGACTTGATAGGTTATTCTCTCAGTACCCTCTAATCCAGTCCACTTCACCTCTGGGCCATCCTTCATCGCTTCAGTTCCGTATCTGAACATATGCCTTGATATTTTTCAATGGCACCTCTGTGCTTTACGAATATAGATTCAAACTCCTTTGTACGACATAAAAATCTCTCCATGAACTGATCATAATTTCAGTCCCCACCCAACCCTGAACAACCACCTCATCCACCCATAACTTATTGTTAAATTCCCACTGACCCTTCAATACCTGGTTTAAATATCATCCTTGCAAAACTTACCCTGTCATCTCCTCTTTTTCTCCACTACCAGATAGAGTTGGTCATTCTCAACCCTTGAACCAAAATAAAGCATATACATGCCTCTATTAAGTCAATACAGTAATGACATATTGTGTTATGGTTATTATTTTACATTTCTGAGGTCACTCAATAGACTGTGAGCTCTCTAGAGCAGAGACTACATCGCTATCCAGTTGTAATTCTGAAGGCTGGCACAATTCCTGGCACATGGTTAACACCATATATTACCTTATGTGAGGAATAATATGAGCCAGAGGGAGCAAACAATTGTATCCCTTTACTGAAGGTGAGAACACTTAAACCAATAAGCCCCATGATGGCCATGTCATGTGACAGGAAAATAGACTTTTTTGGTGCTATACCATTGAGATTTTGGAATTGTTTGTTACCACAACTTAGTCTAACCTATCTAAACTAACATAGAAACTGGTACCCAGAAACAAAATACTGCCCTAACATAAATAATAAAATAAGTGGCATTGTTTTGGGGGTCAGATAGGAAAGAAGGTATACTTAGAGGCTGGAAAACAAAAGATTGAGATTGAGAAGTTTGGGTAGATGCTGGCATCTGTGAAGAACAACCTAAAGGACTATATATTTAGTGTTAATATAGTTGTAAAAAAACACAATGTTACTTGAGATAATTTGTATGGCAGCTTATCTACCTAAAATATTTGTAGCTCTAAGGGTACACATTGCAAATTAGATGTTAGTAGTAGTATGCCTCAATGGTTAAAGACTGGAAGTTTTCTCTCTAAGATCTGGAACAAGATAAGGATGTCCACTGTCACCACTGTTATTAAAAATCATGCTGGAGGTTCTAACCAGAGGAGCTATGCAAGAAAAAGAAACAAAAGGCACCCAAATTGTAAAAAAAGAAATAAAACTTCCACCATTTGCAGATGACATGATCCTCTATATAGAAAGTTCTGAAAAAGCTACAAAAAGCTAAACAAGTTCAGAAAAGTGGTGGGATACAAGAACAAAATGCAAAAATCAGCAGTGTTTCTATACACTAGTACTGAGCAATCTGAGGAGGAAATAAAGAAAAAATTCCATTTACAATATCAGCTAAAATAATCTAATATCTAGGAATAAATGTAACCAAGGATATTACACATGGAAAACTACAAAACGTTGCTAAATGAAATCAAAGAAGATCTAAATCAATGGAAGGGCATTCCATGTTCATGGATTAGAAGACTAAATATTGTTAGGATGTCAACTCTACCCAAAATGATTTACAGATTCAATGCAATTCCAATCAAAATTCTAAAAGCATACCCTACAGAAATGTAAAAGCCAATTATCAAATTTATTTGGAAGGGTATGGGATCCCAAATAGCCAAAACAGTCCTGAAAAAGTAGAACAAAGTTGAAGGACTCACACTACTACTTGACTGAAAGCATATCACAAAGCTACAGAGGTCAAAACAGCATGGTACTGGCACAAGGATGGGTATATAAACCAATGGAATAGAAGTGAGAATTCAGAAATAGACTTTCACATCCATGGCCAGTTGATTTTTGACAAGACTGCCATGTCCACTCAATTGGGAAAGAAGAGTCTCTTCAATGAACGATGCTGGAAGAACTGAACATCCATACGGAAAAGACTGAAGGAGGACCCCTATCTCACACCATATAAAAATTAATTCAAAATGGATCAAAGACCTAGGTGTAAGAACCAGGAAAACAAAACTTTTGGAAGAAAATGTAGGGAAACATTTTCAGAATCTTGTGTTAGGCAATGGTTTCTTAGACTTTACACCCAGAGCACAAGATATTAAAGAAGAAATAGATAAATGGGACCTCATCAAACTTAAAAACTTTTGTGCATCAAAGGACTTTATAATGGAAGTGAAAAGACAACCTACTAAATGGGGAAAATAAATACAAAGGTTTAATATCTAGAATATATAAAGAAATCCTACAACTCAACAATGAAAAGACAAACAGCCAACTGAAAAATGGGCCAAGGACTTGAACAGACATTTCTCTAAAGAGGATTTTCAAATGGCTAAAAAGCACATGAAAAAATATTCAACATTATTAGTTAACAGGGAAATGCAAATCAAAACCACAATTAGATGCCATTTCACACCCACTAGAATGTCGATTATCAGAAAACAGAAAATTACAAGTGTTGGAGAGGATGTGGAGTAATAGGAACACTCATTCATTGCTGGTGGGAATGTAAAATGGTGCAGTCACAGTGGAAGAAAGTCTCGCAGTTACTCAGGAAGCTAAGTCTAAAATAGCCATATGACTCAATAATCGCACTACTAGGTATATACCAAGTAGAATTGAAAGCAGGGACTCAAAAAGATATTTAAACACACTGATGTTCATAGCAGCATTAGTCACAATTGCCAAAAGATGGAAACAACGCAAGTGTCCATTAACTGATGAAGGGATAAACAAAATGTGATATATATACATATAAAGGAATATTATTCATCATAAAAGCTCTTGTTCATGTAACAACATGGATGAAACTTGAAGTCATTATGTTGAATGAAATAAGTCAGACACAAAAGGGCAACTTATATGAAATAAAAGTCGAAATATATTTCACTTAGATGAAATAATTAGGATAAGCAAACTCACAGAATCTAGAATATAGATTACTAAGGGCTGGGCTGGGGGTAGGAAATGAGAAGTTAATGTTTAATTTGCACAGAATTTCTATTTAGGTTAATTGGAAAGTTTTGTAAATGGATTGTGGTGATGTTAGCACAACAGAGTGAGTGTAATTAACAGCACTGAATTATATATGTGAACGCAGTGAAAGAGAAAATTTTAGGTCATGTATATGTTACCAGGAAAAAAATTAAGGGATAAAGCAGGACTGTACAACACAGTGAACACTATTTTAAACTATGGAATATAGTTAATAATACAATTATAAAAATGTTCTTTCATGAATTGTAACAAATGTACCACACTAATGCAACGTGATAATACCAGGGTGGTATATGGCAACTCTGTATTTCATACATGATCCTTCTGTAAATCCATGACTTCTCTAATTAAAAAAGTGAACTATAACTAGGTATTGCAGAAAGGACCAGTCATAGGAATGACCGACAACCCCATTGTTAAAACTTCCTAAAGGTATAATATGTCTCAGAGTAAAGACCTAAATATGTCTGGGAAGCCCAGTAAATCCTTTTAATTACACATAATGGTCAAAAGAAAAAAAAAAAAGATATGATTCTTACACCAAAGCCTGGTAAGTTCAAGATCTTCAGAATTAAAGAAAGGGAGGGAGAGAAGAAAAGTCAAATGAACCTAAAGCATGTCTAGAAAAGAGCTGTGGGTGTATATATTATCACAAATAGAGTAAATCAAATTTTATGAGGTCATCATTACCCTGATACCAAAACCAGACAAAGACAGTACAGAAAAAAAAAAAAAAAGAAAAACACCAAACAAAACTACAGACCTATATCTTTCATGAAAACAGATATATATGTGTATATCTCCCTGTAATGGAAGTCTAGTTCAACAATTGAAAATTGATAGATGTAATTCAGTATATTAACAGTCTAAACAGGAAAAACCACATGGTCATATAAACTGATGCAGAAAGATCATTTCACAAAATTCAATATCATTTCATATTAATGACTCTCAGCAAACCAGGAATAGAAAGCAACATCCTCAACTTGATAACTTGATTCTCTATAAAAACCTTGCTTAATGGTGAAAGCTTGAAAGCTTTCTCCCTGAAGACTGGAAACAAAGCAATGGTGTACATTTTCATCACTCTTATTCAATATATTACTAATACCTTTAACCACTGAGAAAAGTCAAGAAAATGAAATAAATTGCATGTAGACTGGAAAGGAAGAATCAAAACTGTCCCTATTCACACACCGCATTGCTATTCACATAGAAAGGAATCTACATAATAAGTCCTAGAATCATTAAATGAGTTCAGGAAGGTTGAAGGACACAAAATCAACACTCAAAAACCATACATCGCTACATACTAATAATGACCAAATGGAAATTGAAGTTAAAAAAAAAATTAAGATTACAATAGCTCCAAAAATCAAAATGCTGAGTTTTGTATCTAACAAAACATGTACAAGATTTTTATGGTAAAACTAGAAAATGATCATGAAAGATATAAGAAAGGGCCAAAATATATGGAGAGTCATACTTTGGTCATGGATTGGAAGATTCAGCATGGTCAAGATGTCAATTGTCCCAAAATGAATCTATACATTTAATCTAATTCCAATTAAAATTGCAGTACAATATCTTTGTAGGTTTAGGCAAGCTGATTCTAAAACTTATATGGAAAGACAAAAGAAATGGAGTAGCTGAAACTACTTTGAAAAAGAAAAGTCAGAGGAATCATATTACCCAATTAGAAACTGAATTATGAAGTTATGATCATTAAGTCAATGTGACTTGATGATTAAGGGATGGACACATAAATCAATGAACAGATTAGAATGTTCAAAAATAGATTACCCAAATATGACAACTTGCTTTTTGACAAAGTTGCAAAATAATTCCAAGGAGAAAGAATAGCCCTTCAACAAGCGGTACTGGAAAAAATGTCACACAAAATTGTATATTCATATACTTAGCAAATCTCTAACTTATCTCACATCTTATGCAAAAATTAATTAAAGTTGGTTATAGATATAAATTTAGAAAACTTTAAAAAAATAGCATTCAGGAAAACATTTCTTGACCTGAGGTTAAACAAAGAATTCTTATACCATGATGCCAAATAAGGATGAAAAGTGTAAAAGGAAAATAATGATACATTGGATTTCATCAAAACTAAAACAAAAAAACAACACCCCCCCCCAAAAAAAAAATTGCCGCTCTGCGAAATACATTGTTGAGATAATGAAAGAGGCAAGCTACAGCCTGGGAGAAAATATTTGCAAATCACATATCTAAAAAAAGATTTACATCTAGAACATGTAAAGAACTCTCAAATGTCAACACTATGGAATCCAACAGCAAAATTAAAAATTGGACAAAATTATAAACATCTCAGAAAAGACCATATTCAGAGGGCAAATAAGCATAAGAAAAGATGTTCAACATTATTAGTATTTGGGAAATGCAAATCCAAATGATAATGAGAGGTCACTACATTCTTTGAGAATGGATAAAATAAATAATTCTGATGATACCAACTGCTGACAAAGCTTGTAGAACTACCACGTTCATACCTTGCTGGTAGAAATGTAAAATGGTACAGCCACTTAGGAAAATACTTGTATGGTTTCCTATAAGGTTAAACATGCTCCTATCATATGATATAGCATTTCTACTCTTGGGTATTTACTCTCAAGTATCCTTCAGTGGGTGAAAGAGTATACAATTGTGGTATATCCACACAATGGAATAGTAGGTCATTAAAAGGAATGACCTACTGATACACAAAACAACTTGAGTGTATCTCAAAGATAGTACACTGAGTGGAAAAGCCAGAGTCAAAAAGTTATATATTGTAGGATTTAGTTTTTATGACACCCCCCACAGGTATTTATAGTAATGGATGGGAGATGGATGCTTGCCAGGAATTATGGATGGGAGGTGGGGTGAGTCTACAAAGGGATAGTACAATAGAGATTTGGGGGATGATGGAACTTTTGAGTATCTTGATTGGGGTAGGCACACAAATCTATACATGTGCTAACATTCATAAAAATGTACACCAAGAAAATGTCAACTTTACTGTTTGAGATTAGAATGACTCTTAGGTGTCCTCTTTCAAACAGGGATGGGGAGGCTGAGACAGCTGCTCAGCCCCAAAGGCAGGGATATTCTCCACTGGCCATTTCAGATGTGGTCAAGGAAGAATGTGTAAGGCAAAACCTCATGGAAGATGGAACCAATGTCTGGGGGAGCTTATGCTAGAGAACATCATCAAGGATTTAATTAGGGGCACCTCTGTCTATTCATAGCTGATGCCAGTTGTTACAGCTCGGCGATGGCTATGTCTCCCCATTCATTCCCCTTTCCAAAATGGATTATACGTTTTGAATATATTGTCCTAGTTCCACCACTGTAAACTGGATGTGTGTGAAACAGGTTAATTGTCCTTGTTAGTTCATGGGTCTCTAGACAAAGAGATCCTGGGTTTCCAATTGTACACAATTACTGAATTGTGCTTTTGAGTTTTCCCCTTTGGGAAAGTTATGAGTGTGCACTGCATGTAAGAAAGAGGATGAAATGAGTATGTCATTTCCAACAGAAGAGACTGTGGTGATTACGGCTATTTAACACATATATCTACCTCTCCTCATGAAGTCAAGTGTTGCCATTGAATTTGCTTCGGCTAATGAAATATGGCCAGAAGTAAAAAATTCCTCTTTAGCATATACTATATTTTAGTCAGCATACCAGTCTAGTTCTTAATATTCATTGAAATGATTTTAATGTTTTGCTATTTAGAATAATATGTGGTATTTAGGGAGTAGTTTTCTCTTTATCATAATTGGATTAAAATTTTTATTGAAATAAGTATAGATTCACACACAGTTGTAAGAAATAATCTACAGAGATCCTGTGTACCTTTCATCCATGGTCCCCTGATGGTAACAGTTTGCATAATTTTATCCACCATCATAACCAGATTGACATTGGTTAATCTTTCATCCTTATTCAGATCTCACCAGTTTTCTATGTATAGTAGGACCTCATTTTCTGTGACCAATACATTCCAAAACAATCATGCATACTAGAGAATCCCATTATTTAATAAGCATTTCTTACACAATCATACCTACCACATTTTTTATGAATAAGATAAATACTCTAGTAACAATAAGTAAACAAAATTAAACATAGAAATATTTTTAAACAAAATTAATTCTCTCTCTGCCTTTATTTTTTCTATTGTCAACTGCATATACATTAATTCACGTGTGTAGAATTTACATGAAATGAAAACCTACTGTATCTAATTTGTGTGTGTGTGTGTGTGTGTGTGTGGATATATCATATTTTAACACATGGAAACTCATCAGATCATTATTACAGTTAATATACAGAACAGTGACCTTACATAGAAGGTCCCCCATCTTGCTTTTTTATAATCACATAGTTTCCTTCCTGTTACCCTCCTCCCATGCTTAATATCTGGCAACCATTAATCTGTTCCCTTTTTCTAAAATTTTGTGATTTCAAGAATGCTATATAAATGAAATCATATAGTATGTAACTTTTGGGATTGACTTCTTTCAACATAATTCCTTGGCTCTTCATATAAGTTGTTGCATGTATAAACTGTTCCTTTATATTGCTGAATAGTGTTTCATGATATGGAGATACCACAGATTTTTTCTTAGACATTCATCCATCGTAGAACTTCTGGGTTGTTTCTAGGCTCAGATTATTACCAATAAAGCAACTATGAGTCTTTCTGTAGAGGTTTTTGCGTAGACATAAACATTCTATTTCTATGAGGTAAATGCTCCCAAAAGGTGCTGCTCTGAATTGCCAAATTTGAATTTTGAATGCATTCCCCAACAAACACAGATCTATGTACAGAGAGTAGAACACTTAATTGCTCAAAGATTTGAGCACAATCTCTTACTAAGCATTAACTAGCCACTTAGCCATGCAGATGCTGTAGTAAATCTTAGAAAGCAAGGCTTAATAATGATGATGACTATAAGAAGTAACAAAAATAACAAAATAATCTGAGCAATGACATCAATAGCCACATACCACAAATGAAACATTTCAAAGATTAAGCCAAGGTGATAATCAATCAATAAACAAACAAAGAAATTGCAACAAAACTCATGGGGAAAAATCAGAATCGAGAGTGGCTACAATATATTATTTTAAATGCCCAATTTCCAACAAAAATTTTTAAGACATGCAAAGAAACAGGAATTTATGGCCCTGTTCTAGTGTTCTAGCTGTTAAAACAAACACCATACAGTGGTTTGGTTAAAACAATGGGAATTCATTTGCTCACGGTTTTGAGGCTAGAAGAAGTCCAAAATTGAGGAGTCAGTAAGGTGATGCTGTCTCCCCAAAGACTGTGGTCTTCAGAGGATGCCTGCAGGTGATCCTTGGTTCTTGGCTTTTCCCTCATATGGCAATGCACAGGGTGGCATCTTCTTCTCTCTCTTCCAGGTTCTGGGTTCCACTGAATTTCAGATTCTGGTGTTCCCTGTGGCTTCTCTCTCTATCTGATTTCACTCTTCTTATAAAGGACTCCACTAATCTGGATTAAATCCCAACCTCATTCAGTTGGGTAGCAAATGAACTGAAGTAACATCTTGAGATCTTATTTATAATAGGTCCACATCCACCAGAAATGAGAACCAAGACCAAGAACATGTCCAAATCAAGGTACACAGTTCAATCCACCACAGACCTATACTCAGAAAAAAAACAACAACATATAACAGTCAATAGAAATTGTCTCATGGGACCTAAATGTTGGACTTAGCAAATAAAGTGTTTAAATCCACTATTATAAAAACAGATTTAATGTTTATTAATCCATATTAATACAGATTTTTAGTATTACATTAGTATTAATGGAATAATTATCCCATTATTCATGATTCAAATGAATCACTGATTCAAAAAATAAAGAATTTTAATAGAGATAAAATTAAATGTATAAAAAGATCCAACTGGAAACTCTAGATTTAAAAATATGGTAACTACAATTTTTAAAATATCCAGTAGAGATGCCCAATAGCAAATTTTATATGGCAAAAGAAAGAATCAGTAAACTTTAAGGATAGATCAATAGAAATTATCCAATCTGAAGAACAGAACTAAAGCAAGAAAAGGAAAAATAAAAGGAGCCTCAGATACCTGCAGGACATCAACAAGCATACCAATGTGTGCATAATGGAAGCCTCAGAGGGATGAAGAAAGAAAAAGTGGTAGAAAAATTATTTGAAGGAATAATGGCTATAAGCTTCCCAATGTATGAAAATATTATTTAACATATACAAGAAGGACAACAAACCCCATGCAAGAAAAATGCAGAGACACACTGGTAGATGCATCATGGTCAAACTGTTGAAAGCCAGAGGAAAGAGTAAAATCTTGAATACAGCAAGAGTAATATGACTCATGTACAAGGAAACAATTATAAGATTAAAGCCAACTCCACATCAGAAGCAATGTAGGCCGAAATGTGGTGGAATGACATACTCAAAGGGCTAAAGAAAACCTCCCCAAACTGCCAATCAAGAATTTTATATCCCACAAAACTACCCTTCAAAAACTACGGTGAAATAAAGACACTCCCAGGGCAACAAAATGATGAAATAATTGATTCGTAATAGACCAGCCTAAAGGACATTCTACAGAATAGTTTAGGCTGAAAGGATATGACACCAGACAGTAACTTGAAACCACAAAAGGAAGTGAAGGACACTGGCAAAGGCAATCGTGGTAGATTGAATCACATCCTCCACAAAAACATGTTCAAGGTCTACCCCCAAGTTCCACTTGTGTGAATTCATTTGTAAATGGGATGTTCCAAGATCCTATTAACATGAGGTCAAACCAAAGCAGGTTGGGATTTAAGCCAATATGACTGGAGTCCTCATAAGCAAAGGAAACTGGAACAATAGAATCCACAGGAAGAGGCAGAAAAGAGCACATCACCACATAATAGAGATGGAGACTGATTGCTGGCAAGCCACCAGAACACTATGGACTTTGGAGAAGGCACAGCCTGTCAATACCTTGATTTTGATCTTCTAGCCTCCAAAACTGTGAGACAACAAATTCCTGTTGTTTAATCCAACCACTCTGTGGCATTTTTTCCAATAAGGCTATGACAGTAATTAGGTGGATATTAATAGACAACTTCAGGAACATCACAAGATACAATACTAATAACTAAAAGCCAATTGTCTTTCTATGTATTAGCGACAAACCTGATAATGACATTTGAAAAGCAACACCATTCACAATAACATTAAAAGATAAAATAGATAAGGATACATTTAATAAAAGAAGTGTGATACTCATATGCTAAAAATTTCATATCATAGCTGAGAGGAATTAAAGAAGATCAAAATAAACATAGTCATTCCATATTAATTAATAAACGTGAATTGGAAGAATCACATTTTTTAACTTAGCAATTTTACCCAAACTAATCTATGTGGTCAATAAATTCCTTGTCAAAATCCTAGCAGGTACTTCGTAAAAACTGACAAATGTCAGACTCTCCTGTTTCTTTGCAAGTCTCATAATGTTTCGTTGGAAACTGGGCATTTAAAACTATGTATTGTAGCAATTCTGGATACTGGTCTCCCCCATCTCCGAGGCATATTAATTGTTTTTTGCTTGTCTATTTGTTCAGTGGCTAGCCGAATTATTTTAGTGAAGTCTATTTCACTCCCATATTGAGAAGACTCTGATGTTGCCCATTGGTGATGGGGATGGGGCCTGTCATCCTGGGATAACGGTGGTGGGGCTGATCTCTCTTTGTCTCTTTTCCTGACTATGTGCAGTTAAATTCAGGCTCCTTTACGGGGATAGTTTTTTGGGGTCTGTGTTTGAGATTTGCTGACTCCAAGGGGGCTACTTCTGACTGTGTTTCCTTGGTTCCCTCTTTGTATATGAGCCAGCCTATGGTTTAGTTTATATCACTAAGGAATTTACCAATCTCTCTTTAATTGCTTTGCACCACACCCTCATTATTTTAAGAATGCTTTTTACTTTGAACTTTCCCATGCTGTGTTGAAAATCAAGTTAGGTCCTTTGGGAAGAGATTTGGAACTCTTTGTTTTATGGCCTGTGTTTCCCTTGGCCAAAATCTCTGAATCTAGGCTCTGGAGGGTGGGTGGAGCAGGGACAACGTCACTCTCTGAGGGACACCCCTTGAGGAGTTAAGCACTTGTTGTAGGCTGTGGGGGAGGGAAGTGGGAATAGCCTCTGTTTTTCTCTGCTCTCCTCTCCTGATGTGGGAAGTGGGAATAGCCTCTGTTCTTTGCTCTCTTTTCCTGATGTGGGAATCTCTGCTCCATGAACAACTTAGAGTGAGGACGATCTGGGCCCCAGTATTTTCAGTGGACTACACTCCAGGTAAGGCCTGCATCCCATAAGGGGGTCCTGATTAGAAAAACGGAGCCCTGCCTTTTGGCTACCCTTTCCCGGAACTCAGCATCTGCAACAGGAAGCTGAAGGTAAGATGACAAATGCTTGCGACCTTCCTCTCTTGAGACGATACCACTGTAGCCCTCAAATTGAAGCTGGTGGCGAGGGAATCCTGTTTTTTGGCTGTGCTCATTTATAGTGGAGTTTCCCTCACGATGAGTTGGGATGGGTGAGGAACGCTCATGGGTCAAATGCCACAGACTCTCAATGTCCTTAGCGAGTTTTAGGTTTCCTTGATTAAATGTGTGTGTGTGTGTGTGTGTGTGTGTGTGTGTGTGTGTTTCCATTTGCTGTATGGCCTTAGGACTATTTCCTGAGATGTTAAATGGTTGTCTTTTTTAAATAAGGTTCATGTGGCTCCTCAGGCTGTCAGGCTAGCTGTTCCGTCTGTGCATTTTGAGTCTGATCTCCTCAGCTGCCTCAGAGACCTCCTGGGAGATGGAGCTATCCTTTCTTTCCTCAGGAATCCAACAGGGCCTAAAGTTTCCACTGAACCCAGTTTTGTGAGAGCTTGTTTTAGTAAAGACGGAAGTGAAAGGAAAGGAGGCTATGATCACATCACGGAAACCTGCTCTGCCTACGAAGACATCTCTGACGTAGAAGTCTCTGGCGTAGACGTCTCTGACGTAAACGTCTCTGACGTAGACATCTCTGACGTAGATGTCTCTGGCGTAGACGTCTCTGACGTAGACATCTCTGACGTAGCTCCAACGCGCGGAAGAAGAAAACATGCCACGGTTTATTAACTTGAGCACTTTCCTAAAAATATTTAGGCCATTATATTAAAATTGGCACCATAGAAGGGGATGAAACCCAACTCATTATCTTCAGTCCCTCAATCTAATTCTATGAAAATCCTCCATGGTGCGCATATCCCGCATGAATAATTTCATGGCTTACTCTTTCGCTTTGACCTTTGCTTATATTAAACAAACCAATCGTAAGATTTACAAATGAGAAACCCAAAAAATATATAATGATTCAAAATTAAAGTACATAACATAACCTTTCATAATAAAAATGAATGTTTTGCTAATTTGATCTCAAATGTATACTGATTAAGTGCATTTTATAATGAAGAAATAGAGGAAAATCTAATTAATATGTGTCTGGAATGAAGATATTCATAACATTGAACTCCAGATCGTACCTGTTAATGCATTCTAGAAAATTCTTCAATACATTTAGTAACTGGGTCTCATTGTTAGCAAACATTTTAAATGTTTTTTTCCATAATTATTTGTAAAAACATTTATATTCCCCATTTGAAGCATTCTTCACTGTTTTTCGCTATTCAAATAAGTTTAAAATATTTTTTGCACACTCTGTTTTATTCATCCTTAGTGTCTTAATCATTGATGCCGATAGTGTTTTCCTTTTCACAGAGATGGAGATTTTGTCAAGAACCTTACATGAATATTGACACTAAACAATGTGCATTGGTATGCCTATGTGACTAAACGGATGAAAACTTTCAAATGATTTTTTTTTTTTTTTTTATTCTGTGGGTTCATTAATGACATCTTGAGTGCCGTATATGTTTTGGTATCCCCAGGTCTGGAGTACAGTAGGCAGTCAATAAAAGCCAAAACACACATCAATTGGCCACTTCATAATTCACAACATGGCTCTTCTAAAATGTTAAGTTACTTTAATAATTTAATTGTTTTTATCACTTGTAAAACAAACACAGTCTCAGTATAGGAAGCTTTAGAAATAAAAAAAATTCATATAAAGTAAAATAGAAATTACCCATGGTTACACAATCTGAAGATGGGCAATGATTCATTTAATTATGAATATGTGTATTTCTACTTATATACTTATTTTTTGTAGATAAAAAGTGTCTTGATGGATATATAATATTTTATCTTATGACTATATCACAACTAATTGAACCATTTCACCATTGTGGGACATTGAGGGAGTTTATAGTTTTTTTCTATTATAAATAGTGTTGAGATAAACATTTTGTATACATCTTCATCTCTAAATAGATATTTCTTGATAAAAAGATCTTAGAACTGGGATTACTACATCATAGGGTAGTACATCTTTAGAATTCTTGAGAGATTTTACCAAATTGCTTTCCAGAGGAGACTCTGGCTCATGAATGGATTTAATAGAGAAAATCAGCCCTGATTGTTTCAGAGGAACATTTGAACCAGGGTTTGCAATTTAGAAATGAAGACTTCAGTCTTTATAAAGGGGGAGATCCCCAAAATTAGTCATGCCAAAACAAAATGGGTTTCCCCTTGGGGAAAACTGGCTTCCATCGTACTTCCTTCTGCCTGCTTTGCACTAACCCTTTTGAGTCTCCTCTCCTCATCCCACTCCCTACATGGCCACACAACACATCGGGACCTCAGCTTGGTGAATAATAACAGCTATTGTGGTCTCTGCTGTCACTAACAGTGCCATTTATGGAGTGATTGCTTTGTTTCCGGCATAGCACCAAGAGATTTTTCCTCCCAAATCTTGGTTACATCTCACAAAACTCTATATTTTGTAGATACTCAATAAAATTCTCCACTAGAGAAGATAGGGTGTTTGCCAAAGCCACATAGATGGGATTCATGCCCATCTTGTCTGCCTGCTCTGGCACTTGCTTAGGCTAATCCCTCCCCTCAAATTTGAGCACCCTGGGTCTCTAAAGTCTCAACTGTTGTGTAATCAACTCTCTCCTTAATGCTTATCCCATCAGAGGCACTAATGGTAGAAAACCTAACAAACCCAACCCATACCGCTGTTTCTGTGTGTTTTGCTGTCAGAAAAATCCTGAGGTAATATTTTGCTCTTATGTGGACATGATATGTATCTGGTTCCTTCTGAACTGTTTCAAGAGTTAATCAGTTCGTTATTTATATATTTCATTGTGTTCCATCTGTAAATATATTTGAAAGCTATGGCTTTAAGTCTACGTCTGTTGAAAACCACTTCTTTCTTGTAAGAGATCAGGGCATTGTAATGGTACCTCAGAAGAAAAGTGGCTTTCTGGTAGAAGCCATAGACATACCTAACACTTCTCACAAGGTGGGAGAGATAAAAATATCAGTGATGGTAGAAGGGGGAGGGGCAATTCTGATACAAATACACTATTTCACTTTTGAGAGAATTCATGTCTAAAGATTTCAAATATGAAGTAGTTTTGCCTGTGAATGCTAAGGGAAAGGAGAGGAAAGAGAGAGCAAGAGAGGGTGAAAGATTTGAAAAAGTCAGAAAATACTACAGAAGTATCAATGTCGGGATAACTTTCAATGGTGATTTTAACAGAAATAAAGAGTGGAGTTATCCTACCCAAATTAATTCTTACAGATGTAATTAACTCTCTGGGAACTATCCAAATTCTATCAGGAGGTGATGGGAAAATTCACTGTGAGAATTCTGTAGCTGTTAAAAACCAGAAGAGGGTCTTGCTCCTCAGAGATGCCCATGAAAAGCCACAGCAGGTGGGGATGTTGCAAAGACCCTGGGGGCAGGAGAGAGTCCAATGGGATCCTGGTTCCTCTGGAGAGCAGTGCTCTTGCGGGTAGCTCAGCTTTGGCCAAAGGTGGAATGGCAGCATGAGAGGAGTGACAGAAGTCCCTGATTGCATGATGCTGAGAAAAGACTGTTGATACAGAAAACATATCCTTAAACTGATAGACCAAGCAATCATAAAAATATTTAGATGGACTCACAGGTAGTTAGAGTTGGGAGAACTTAAGTTTGGAAGGTGTGCCAGTTTGAATGTATTATGTCCCCCAAAATACCATTACCTTTGATGCAATCTTGTGTAGTTCGACATATTAGTGTTGATTAGATTGTAATTCTTTGATTGATTCCGTGAAGATGCAACACACCCAACTGTGGGTGATGACTCTGATTGGATAGTTTCCATGGAGGTGTGGCCCTGTCCATTCGGCATGGGCCTTGATTAGTTTACTAGAGCACTATATAAGCTCATACAGAAGGAGCGAGCTTGCTACAGCCAAGAGGGACACTGAAGAATGCACAGGAGCAGAGAGAGGAATTGCAGTTTACAGAGACATTTTGGAGACAGCCTTTGAAAGCAGACTCTTTCTCTGGAGAAGCTAAGAGAGGACTAACACCCCAAGAGCAACTAAGAGTGACATTTTTGAGGAACTGCAGCCTAGAGTGGAACATCCTGGGCGAAAGCCATTTTGAAACCAGAACTTTGGAGCAGACAGCAGCCACGTGCCTTCCCAGCTAAGAGAGGTTTTCTGGACACCATTGGCCATCTTCCAGTGAAGGTACCTGATTGTTGATGACTTTCCTTGGACACCTTATGGCATTAAGACTGTAACTTTGTAACCAAATAAACCCCCCTTTATAAAAGCCGATCCACTTCTGGTGTTTTGTATTCCAGCAGCATTAGCAAACTAGAACAGAAGGAGAGGTGACGGAAATGTATCCAACAGTGGTTAGGTGATGGATGCAAATTGGCACAATGACTAAATTAAAAAAAAGAGAATCTCAGGTCTCTTGATGCCTACTCTAGGTCTCTTGTCATGATCTCACATGTTCTCATTTCATAATCTTCTTTGGATGATTATTTTGCATTTGTTCTACTGGAATATAGACATTTGCTGCATTTACTAATTTCACAGCACTTTGCAGTTCTGTTTATAGGTTGCAGTTTTTAACTTATGGTACTTTGGTGAGTCTAGTTCATACTCTCTGAAATAGGCTACTTAGTAATAGCTACTAAAATCCTATATACCTACTAGCACCCAAAGTGCATGGTATTACTTTTGGATGAGTACATGAAAGCAACACTGAGAATGACTGTAGTGCTATGGTAAAATAGGATGTGACATTAAGGTCACCATATGTGTATAACTGCATGTACTGATCTTAGCTTCAGACAGAGGATGAGCTATTGAAAGGTACATATATCTAGGAAGGTATTAAGGCCATCAATGAAATTAATATCTAGCCTGCAGACTAGACATTCTCAACCTTGATATTCTAGTGCTGTCTCTAATCCTTTAGGATCTTCATTTTCAATCAGGGAATAAAAAAATAAAAGATCATCAGGTGTATCAGGACATCCACATCTGTATCCAGTCTTCAATTTCTGTGCCAACATTTGTCCAGGGAAATCTGCATAAGTTTTCTGAGGCTGTTATAACCATCGGCCACAAACCAAGTGGCTTAAAACAACATTAGTCTCTTCTCTCCCAGTTCTGGAGGCCGAAAGTCTAGAATCAGTATGACTTGGTCAAAATGAAGTTGCCAGCCTGCTCCCTCTGGAGGATCTAGGGGAGAATCTGTTCCTTGCCTCTTTAGCTTGTAGTGGCCACCAGAATTCCCTGGCTTGTGGCCCTGACCCACTCCAATCTCTGGCTCTTGCCTTCACATCACCTTCTTTTCTGTGTGTGTTCAAATTTCCCTTCACTTCTCTAAGGACACTTGTAATTACATGTAGGGCTGACCCAGGTAATTCAGAATTATCTCCCCATCTCAAGATCCTTAACTTAATCATATCTGCAAAGTCTTTGCCATATAAGGTAGTATTTACAGGTTCTAGGGATTAGGACTTGATAACTTTGGATGCCATTATTCCTCCTAAGTTTTCATTACCTCTGACTTAGGGGACATGTGGAAAGTCCAAACTCTACTTGAAAAGTTTCATAGCTTTTGCTGCCTGGAAATTATATGAATAATGAGGAGATTTGGAAGTTGACTTTTTTTGGTTAGCATAAAAACCTCATGAGTTAATACTCTCCCCTGGGGAAGGAGTGTAGATAGACAGTAAAGAGGTACATGGCTGAGCTCTGCATTTCTTCGAGCTTAAAGTTCAAGGTGATGAAGAGGAATTTGAAAAGAATTTTGAAAAGGCAAAGCCAGTGAAGTAGGAGGAAGAAAAGGAGAGGACAACTATGCCAAATCTGCTGATGGACTGGGTAAGATGGGTACCAAAAACAAACAAACAAATAAACAAACAAACAAACAAAAAACTAGCAAAGAGAAGTTCAGTGATAAGAATAGATTTGGGGAGTGGTAGGATTAAATCTTGATTGGAGTATGTTCCAGTGGATGTGGGAGGAGCGAATGTGGAGATGGAGCTTCATGAACAGGGGCTGAGGGGGAGGGGTCAGGTACTGGAAGTTCAATGTAAAAGGGAAATATGTGAGAATTGCCTAGGATAGTTGGAATTTCTAGGTATTAGTCACTATTAGATTTCATGTATACAAAGTGTGACCAGTTATCAGGACTGAGATTTTTTTCTCCAGCTGCAGACAGTGCTTGGTATCAGATTCTGAGTAGGAGAGTTGGATATGATCAAGACTGGGGTTTAGTAAGGCTCTGTGATGTTGGGGGGTGAGAGGGGAGAGGCTCTATATACATAAAAAGTTATGATGAAGGATGTGGTGAATTGAATTGTACACCCCACTTTGGACAAGCTCTTGGTGTTGGTCTGCATTCTGCTGAGTATGAATCCACTGTAAATAGGACTTCTTGAAGATGTAGTTTTAGTTAAGGCGTGGTCCAAGTAACTGAGGGTACGTCTTAATCCAGCTTACTGTGATCCTTTATAAGCAGAAGAAATTCAGACATGAAGAATGACACAGGGAGAAGTAGGAAGCCAGTGGGAAACTGGAAGAGAAAAGAGAGGACATAACCATGTGATGGGAAAGCCAAGGGACCCAGGAATTGTTGACTAACCACAATGGTGCTGAACCTGGGAGGAAGCAAGCCCTCTAACCTTTGCAACCAAGAGCCGATAACTTCCTATTGTTTAGCCCACCCATTTTGTGGCATTTGTCATAGCAACCAGGAATCTAAGACAAAGACAGAATTTAAGTAGGGGAAGAAGGGAAATGAGGAGCTAAGGGCCTGAAGCAGTGGCAAGGCAGGGTGTGAAGCTGTGCAGTCCTACTCAGTAGGTCACTGCACTTGGTTTAATTCTTTTTAGTTGTGATCTTGAAATTCTTAATGATTTCAGCTTTGAAATTTGTACTTTGTAAGCAAGGTCCTATGAGATAATGAAGCATCTTACAGGGACTTGAGCCAAGGGCTCAGGCTTGGTCAAACCTGCTGCACCCTCCTGTTGTTCCCAGAATGAGTTCTTGGCTACTCTTTCCCTCAGCCCTTGTGCACCAGGTTTCACCCAGCCTCCTTCTCTGCATGCCTATTGTTCTGGTTTGCTAAGCTGCCAGAATGCAAAATACCAGAAATGGATCAGCTTTTATAAAGGGGGTTTATTTGGTTACAAAGTTACCATCTTAAGGCCATAAAGTGTCCAAGCCAAGGCATCAACAATAGGGTACTTTCACTGGAGAAAGGCCATTGCCATCCAGAAAACCCCTGCTAGCTGGGAAGGCATGTGGCTGGCGTCTGCTTGCTCCCAGGTTGCATTTCAAAATGGCTGTTCTAGTTTGCTAATGCTGCCTTATGCAAAATACCAGAAATGGATTGACTTTTTTATAAAAGGGGTTTTATTTGGTTACACAGTTACAGTTTTAAGACTATAAAGTGTCCAAGGTAACACATCAACACAGGGTACCTTCACTGGAGGATTGCCATTGGCATCCGGAAAACCTTTGTTAGCTGGGAAGGCACATGGCTGGCCTCTCTGCTCCAGAGTTCTGGTTTCAAAATTGCTTTCTCCCAGTACATTCCTCCCTAGGCTTCAGCTCCTCAAAAATGTCATTCTTAGGTGCTCTTGGGGCATTTGTCCTCTCTTAGCTTCTCTGGAGCAAGAGTCTGCTTTCAAAGGCCGTTTCCAAAATGTCTCTGTAAACTGAAGCTCCTCTCTCTGCTCCTGTGCATTCTTCAGTGTCCCTCTTGGCTGTAGCAAGTGTCTGAGCCTCTGTGGCTCTTTTTAAAGCATTCCAGTGATCCAATTAACACCCACCCTGAATGGGCAGGCTAACACCTCCATGGAAATCATTCAATCAAATGTTTCACTCACAGTTGATCAAGTCACATCTCCATGGAAACACTCAATCAAAGGATTCCAATGTAATCAACACTAAATGCATCTGTCCCCACAAGATTGCATCAAAGAACATGGCCTTTTGGGGACACAATACATCCAAACCAGCACAATGGCACCCTCCAGAATGTCAGTGTCAGCTTTCAAAGGTCATCTTCAAAATGTGTCCCTCAGCTGCAGCAAGCATCTGGGCCTGTGTGGTTCTGTTTTAAAGTACTCCAGTGATTAAATCAAGACCTACCCTGAATGGGCGGGGTCCACATCTCCACGGAAATAATCCAATCGAATGTATCACCTACAGTTGGGTCACTTCTCTATGGAAATACTCAATCAAAGGATTCCAACCTAATCAACACTAATACATCTGCCCCCACAAGATTGCCTCAAAAAACATGGCATTTTGGGGGACATAATACATCCAAACTGGCACACCCACTGAGCCATCACTGCCATCCCCCAGCTCTGGCAGAGGCACAGACCCGGGTGTGGAGAAGGTCAGAGTTGTGTGTGCATGCTTTAAAGGGGCAGGGTTCAGCAGCAGCCATTCACTCTGGGCTGGTGGTGCCATAGTGCACTGGATGAGAAAATCACCTCTTACCTACTCCAAATCCTGGTACAGTGCATCCTGGCACAGAGATTGCAACCTCCTAGAGGTTGCACATCCAAGTTGGGCAGTGGGCCTGTCGGAAGGAAAGACTGACAGCCACATCCTTGGCTAGAGAGCGGCATGGGAATCTGGAAGCTGGTAATTCTCGGAGAAGTCGAATCACTGGGCATATCCCCTAGGTGGTAGTGAGAGTCTGCACTCACTTGTGAGCACCCATGTACCTGAGGGAGCACAGTGTTAAATAAAAAATAAAAAATAGTATTACAGGCTGTGCCAGTTTGAATGCATTGTGTCCCCCAAATGCCATTATCTTTGATGTAATCTTGTGTGGACAGATGTTATCAGTGTTGATTAGATTGTAATTCTTTGAGTGTTTCTTTGGAATGTGCCCCACCCACCTGTGGGTGATGACTCTGATTGGATCATTTCTATGGAGGTGTTGCTCCGCCCATTCAGGGTGGGTCTAAGTTGAGTCACTGGAGCCACATAAATGAGCTGACATAACAGAAGGAACCCAGTGCAGCTGTGAGTGATGTTTTGAAGAGGAGCTACAGACAAGAGGGACACTCTGAAGAAAGCACAGGAGCTGCAGATGAGAGACAGTTTGAGGACAGCCGTTGAAAGCAGACTCTTGCTCTGGAGAAGCTGAGAGAGGACAAATATCCCAAGTGCAACTAAGAGTGACATTTTTGAAGAACTGCAGCCTAGAGAGGAACGTCCTGGGAGAAAGCCATTTTGAAACCAGAACTTTGGAGCAGACACCAGCTACGTGCCTTCCCAGCTAACAGAGGTTTTCTGGACACCATTGGCCATCCTCTAGTGAAGGTACCCGATTGCTGATGTGTTACCCTGGACACTTTATGGCCTTAAGACTGTAACTATGTAACCAAATAAACCCCCTTTTATAAAAGCCAATCCATCTCTGGTGTTTTGCATTCCAGCAGCATTAGCAAACTGGAACACAGGCCATCAGAGAAACCAGAGAAGGAAAATATTTTGTTTTAAACTTTAATGACAATTTTGTTCATGTTTTTTGAACAAGGGGCCCAACATTTTCATTTTGTACTAAGCACCTCAATCTACAGCCTTGCCGATAAGGTCAACATATCTGAAGTCCTAATGGAATTGAAGAATTGTTGGAGGTAATATGCTAGAGGAAATGAGGAGGATGATAGGAGATGGTGGTTAGAGAAAAACATGGGCCTCGTGTTTGTTCCCTGGGTAAAAGTGCTGGTTTTCAGACCTCTACTCTCAAAATGGACCATCGTTCATCCGCAGATCATAAGCAAATCTCCACTAAACATTTCTCTTCAACATGCAATTTCCACATCAGGAGAATCATTATGAGGTATTCGCATATATGGTGTTTTCGTTTGGTATCCAGAGATTAGCAGATTCCAATGGCTTTTTTCAGCTGAACTTCACTGGTAAAACAGCTGTGCCAATAGAACAGAGGTTTTCAAGTCATGAGTTCCATTTGTTCATTTTGAAAAAACAATGAAGTTATGAATTTTTTTGACTGCGATTTTACTTGTTGAATATGCTTGTCTGCTTTTACCTTTGGCTTTTTCAGGTGTGCACTCCACCATAATTTTGGCCATCTGAAGGCAAGGAAACCCAACACCATCTTTCTGGGCTGTAATGAAATTTTGAATGAGTGCTATATAATTTCGTGGAAATTGAGAAGCTGACTTGCCTTTCTTTGCCGTGAGTGGGTTGATTTCCATGATGGTGACCAACAATGATGGGAATTCTCTTTTTTTATGTGAAATTTGAGTCCAAGTATATTTCTTTGCAGTTTTGCAATAGCTCTTGAATCTTTCCTTAAGTGCCATCATATCGATTTCCTAACCAAAAGCAAATGCTGCATAATTAAACATTTACTGTTTTTATGAAATTTCAAACTGAGTAGAATAATAATATTTTCCATTAAAGTGCACATAGGCACTTAGAACTAGATTAGAATCATGAACTAGAGTTCAGCATTATCTCTGTTGTGTCAGTAACAAATATAGTCAGAGAAAACTAAGAGCACAAAAACATGGGACTTTCTTCTAATCTATGACTATAACACCATTTCCCCTACAATCATTTGGGAAATTAAAAAGGAAAAACTCATTTTAAAATCTTTTTTAAGAGAATCCATTACAAACTCAGTGACTTTGCATATTTTCACTGATTTTATGTCCACCTACACAGAAAACTACTTTTTGTGACTCACTTGGGGGAAAAAAGAGCCTTGACCTTCTCTTTGAGTCACAGTTAATAGAAACTGGCTCAGGAACATTGTAAATGTGGTTAAGCCACAAGTTAATTAAGTTTGACACTGGGCTGGGAGTTGATAGAGGATGGAGGGTAGGGGGGTGCAGCAGGGGGAGTAAAAGGAAAATTGTAAAGTTAGTGTTTGTTTGCTTTTTCAAATGCATGACCTGTATTTGCATTCTGACTTGAACAAACACAATGTTTAAAACGGTATTTAACCATTGGTGAAATTTGAATACCATTTAGACATCTGGTAATATTAAGAATTGCTATTTTTTAAGGTGTGACAATGGTATTACGGTTTTATTTTAATTTTTAATTTTTTTATTAGAGAAGTTGTAGGTTTATAGAATTAAAGTTAGTACTCTGACCCCAGGGAGATTTCTGTTTATTACCAAATATATTAAAGTTATAATCTTGCATTGGGGAATTAATTTACATAGCATCAAGGGAAGTTTGTTTGAAACCTTAATAGTCCTTCACATCTCTCTGATATTTTTGCACACATCCTCTTCACAATGCATTCCTTAATTTTTTGCATCAAAAAGAAATATTAAAAAATACACACACACAGAGCTTGACTGCCATATGCTGAAAAATATATCCTCAGAATTGAACATGGCATATAATGTTATAGATGCAAAAATCCTCAGCAAAATACTTGCAAATAGAATCCAGCAGTACATTAAAAGAATCATACACCATGGTCAAGTGGGTTGTATCCCAGGTATGCAAGAGTGGTTTAACACAAGAAAACCAATTAATGTAATACACCACATTAACAAATTGAAGAGTGAAGACTACATGATCCTTTCAATTGCTGTAGAAAAGGCATGTGATGAAATGCAATATCCTTTCTTGATAAAAAAAACTTTGAAAAATAGGAACAGAAGGAAATTACTTCAACACCACAAAGGGCATATATGAAAAACACACAGCTAACATTGTACTCGATGGTGAAAGACTGAAAGCTTCCCTCTAAGATCTGGAACGAGACAAGGATGTCCACTGTCACCACTGTTATTGAACATCTTGCTAGAAGTTCTAGCTAGAGCAGTTAGGCAAGAAAAAGAAATATAAGGTATCCAAATTGGAAAGGAAGAAGTATGACTTCCACTTTTAGCAGATGACATGGTCTTATATATAGAAAGTCCTGAAAAATCTACAACAAAGCTACTAGAGCTAATAAAAAAGCTCAGCAAATTAGCAGGATGCAAGATCAATGTATGAAAATCAGTAGGGCTTCTATACACTAGTAATGAGCAATCAAAGGTCTTTATCAAGAAAGTAAAAAGACAACCTACTAATGGGAAAAAAATATTTGGGAACCACATATCTGATAAGGGTTTCATATCCAGAATATATAAAGAAATCTTACAACTCAACAGTAAAAAGACAAATAACCTAATTAAAAAGTGGGCAAAAGACTTGAATAGACATTTCTCCAAATAGGATATGGAAACAGCTAAAAAGCACATGAAAAGATGCTCAACATCACTAGCTATTAGGGAAATTCAAATCAAAACCATGAGATATTATTTCATACCTGCTAGAATGGCCACTATTAAAAAAAAAAACAGAGAAATACACATGTTGGAGAGGATGTAGAGAAACGGGAACACTCATTCATTGCTGGTGGGAATGTAGAATGGTGCAGCTACTATGGAAGACAGTCTGGCAGTTCCTCAGGAAACTAAGTATAGAATTACCATTAGACCCAACAATCCCACTACTAGGTATATACCCAAAGAACTGAAAGCAGGGACTCAAACAGATAGATGCACACTGATGTGCATAGTGGCATTATTCACAATTGCCAAAAGATGGAAGCAACCCAAGAGCTCATCAACTGATGAATGGATAAACAAAATATGATAAACAAAATATCAGAGAGATGTGAAGGACTATTAAGGTTTCAAACAAACTTCCCTTGATGCTATGTAAATTAATTCCCCAATATATATATATAATATATAATGGAATATTATTCAGCTGTAAAAAGGAGTGAAGTCCTGATGCATGTGACAATACTATGTTGAGTGAAATAAGCCTAACACAAAAAGACAAATATTGTATGATCTCACTGTTATGAACTTATTATAGTAAGTAAGCTCACAGAGTAAGAATCTAGAATATAGGTTACTAGGCAATAGATTGGGTTTAGAGAATGGAGAATTGATGCTTAACTGGTACAGAACTTCTATTTAGACTGTTAAAAGTTTGAAAATGGACGGTGGTGATGGTAGCACATTGTGAGTATAATCATCAGCACTGAACTATATAGGTGAATGTGGTTAAAAGAGGAAACTTTAGGGTATATATATATATATCTTACTAGAATAAAAATAAAACAGGACTGTACAGCACAGCAAACTCTATTGTAGATAATGGACTATAGTTAATAGTACAGGTATAAGAATATTCTTCCATGGTTTACAACAAATATATGACAAGATGGTAACAATATAGTGGTATACGGGAAAAATACACCTAATGTAAATAATTGGCAATAGATAGAACTATTTTAACTATCTTTCATTAGCTGTAACAAAGGTAACTACTGTTAAAAATACAATTATTAAAAAAAAAGTTTTCATCAATATTAACAAATTTTCCACACCAATGCAAGGTGTTGGTGGTGGGGTGGTGTATGAGAATCCTATATTTTATGCATGATTGTTTTGTCAATTCACAAAAATCCTAGTTAAAAGATAGGTTTAAATTTACACTTAGGGTATCTCCATGACGTTATACAATGTGCCATGCCTGGCATATAGCAGATTGTTAATTAGTATATGTAGAATAAATACATAAGTGGATCTAATAATAAAAAATGATGCTTGAATAAAAATTTTAAAAATTACACATACGTTTGGAGCTTGATTGCAATATGCAGGAAAATATCCTCAAAACTGGAAAATAGCATATATTGTTGGTGTATTAAAGTAAATAAAAGAATGTTATTTTAAACTAACAAACCAGAAAAAGCTATAAAATGCATCAGAAGAGCTTTTGGGATTTTCAGATAAGATTAGTGGGTCCCCTTCAAGCACACAAGATTGAAATGGTGTGTTAAAAACGTGATATTGCAGTAGTGAAGATAAATGATCTTTTGGAAAGTAGCATTTCTCACTATATGAGACGTGGAATATGCCTCCATACATTCATGTGTATATATGAAAATGCAATGCTCCCCTTGTCCTATTGGTAGATTGGGAGCTACCATCACCATGGCAAGGGAGGGGAGGGTGCGACCACCTGCAGGACCCTCTCTCATGTTTTTGCAGAGGACATGTGGGATTCTCAGGGCAGCAGCAGTTATTGTTTAGGTGCCATTTGTTCTTTACAAGCCACTGCTCTTGGCCTGCCCACTGTGGAAATCTCTTCCTTACCACTGTAGCATCTTCCCTGGCTTAAATGCAAGGCACTTATCCCAATAGTATGCAGGGATTTTCAACTCAGGGCATTAATATTAATAAAGGGAATAGGTGAAAAAATGGCAACATTCATCTATGAAATGTACTAGTGGGTTGCTATGGTTGTTAATGTACCAGATGGATGGATGGTGTAGAGGGAAAGCATTGGTCAGTAACAAAGAAACCCAAAGGTCCTGGGGGCCTGATAATCACTACCAAACCCACTTCACTAGGGTGTAGAGCTACAATTCCTCATCTGCACTCCCCAAATTCAAAAAGCTTCTAAACCTAAAGTTTTGCTTTTCCATGATTTATCTGGTGGCAAACATTGACTTGCGTTGACGTAAGGTTACTAGTAAACTCTTTCTTCTACTTAGTGTGACTATCCAGATATTTCAGCAAGAAATATGAATATGTTTGATATTGGGGGTAGGGGCTGAGCAGATTATGTACCTCTCTAGAATTTAAAAACTGAATTCTGAAACACATCTGACTTTGAGAGTTTCAGATGAGATATTATGGACTTGCATTTAAAAAGAAAAATCCCTTCATTCATTGATCTGAGCTATTGATTTCTTAGACTGCTTTTCTGTCCCAAACCAGGTCTTGTCTCCAGTGATCCATGCTTGGTTGACCAGTTTCTTGACCCAAGATTGATACTCACTTCTAGACTATTCAATTTCTTGGTCATCGTTTTTACTGGCCTCTCTGATGCTGGCTGCTGAGCAAGACCCACCCTTCACTTTGTGTGCTCTAAATCTGTCTCATTTTTCTTTAGCATGGCTTGTCCTCTCCCTGTGATTTTTATGTGAAGAAAAAGATTAAGGGGACATAGAGTTGGCTCCACCTTTTGGTAAATACTATTCCTTTTATTCAAAATGTTTTTAATATGGTTCTTCCCTAGGCTATCTTAGCCAAAAGTACTCCTAGATCCAAAACTCTTGGGTTTTGTATTTTACCTACTTGAAGTCCACTTATAAACAAGTGGCACTTTCGCTTTTGAAAACACACCCCAGAGCCTCGTAAGATGGGTGTTGCTAAGCCCCTCTGCAGATTTGATAAATAAGACTCATAGTTACTGAGAAACTTGTCTAGATCCCTGCTACTCAAAGTATGGGCTGGGGACCAGCAGCAGCATCATCTTTGGAGCATCGTTGAAAATGCAGAATCTCAGGCCCCACCCCAAACCTATTGAATCCGAATCTGCATTTTAACAAGCTCTCTCTATGATTCACGTATGCATGGTACTGTGTGAGACGCATCACAGAGCTCTTAAGTGAAAAATCCAGTGATCTTTCCTCTCTACCATAGACATTAATGTACAAATCAAAGGTGTAGGGTATTAGGAAAACTAGTTAAAGTGGAATTTTGACAAACATCATAAGAGAAAATAAGATTTACAAAGATACTCATGATAAAAAGTTATTCTAAAAATATGATTTACATAGAAAACTCCTAATTGTTTCAATGTACTCTACCATAGCCTAAACCAACAATTAATGTTGCATTCAGGATAAATGTATAGGAAGGATGAAAAGGGTATGGCTGTACTTGCTCTCACAGGGTGCAGCTGGTAGCCTCTTGTTTTAGGTTCCTTGCCAATAAAGACAAAAGTCAGACTGCATTCCATTTGCCCTGTGCTTGGTGTAAAAGCACAGAACCAGGGGCTTGAACCCAAAAAATGCCTCTTTCTCCAGACTAAGTGGGAGCAGTACCCTATTGTGATTCTCAAGGCTTGGGTTTTCAATCAGGAGATAAGATTTTCCAATCTGTAAAGGCCTAGAAAAAGCACAGAAGGTAAGGTGCTGCTTACAGCTGTCCCAGCTCCAGAAGGTTCTAGTCGTCTCCTGGCATTGCTGAAGCAGCAGTAGCTATTCGGCATTTCTCTTCCTGTTGCATTTTGTATGCACCTTGGACTCTGATTCCCAGCCAGGAAACCTTCAAATCACGGACCCAGGAACTCTGGTCTAATGTTGAGCCACTGACCCTCTCCCTCTTTGTGCCTATTGCCCACTATGCCTTGGTGCCCCCCTCTCACCTGCTGCTGGTACACAGGAGAAAAATGGGATTCGGAGAAGGTTCGGTAATAAGCCCCAAGTCACAGCAATGGTAAGTAGCAGAGCTGGAGTATGAACCTAGGTCTCCTTGGCATCAATTTGTTTGAAACTCATCTCTTCAGCTACAGCTCATTGACCAGAACCAATCACCAGTCATGAAACTTGTCCTATTATAAATAATTTTTATAGTAAAAGTTACTGTAACCAAGGATTCTGATGTGTCTTTGCAGCTGTGTTGAAGCTTGAGGGAGTCTTGAAAGCCTTTTGTTTTAAAGACATCATCCCTTAAGAGCAGAAAACTGGCATCAGAAGGCCAAATTTAGATAACAATTCTAACAATATGATTTACATAGAAAACTCCTAATTGTTTCAATGAACCTCGTTGGCCTCCCCATTTTTAGGTTTTATTTACAATTATTTTCATTTTGAATACTTTTGGGTATGGGAGGCCTTTCCAGCTTTCACCAGTCTTACCTCTCTGTTTTATACTTCCCCTGATTCACAAGTCATAAATGGATGTCACCTGTTTGATCCCACCCAGGTATTTACATTTACAGTGGCTGATACTAATTTACTAACCTGCATATGGTATTTTTTTATCAGATATGTTCATCCTTAGAACTTCATGTGCAATGAAGTCCCTAAAAGTAAAACAAGAGAAGCAAAAAGAACAAAAGAATTCCCTACAAAATACTATGGGTATTTATTTTTTTCATGTACTGTTCTTCAATATTTATCCATTTTAATGTAATCATCTAGCCTATATGTGGCTCAAAATAACTTGATAAGTTGACATCTTTTAGTATTGATACATGCATAAATAGCTTTTAGTGGTTATCGTCTATTTCCAGCTATGAGAAAGCTAACATCACTCACTTTTTTTTTTTTTTTTTTTTGGTCTCAAGACGAGGCAGTGTGTCTGTCTCACATCAGATGTGTCAGTTGTGCTCTATATCAGTGAGAATATACCTGGTTATGCTGAGTAACAAACAGTTCTAAAGTCTTAATGGCTTGAAACAACCAAGGTTTATTGATTGCAGAAGCTACCCATCCATCACAGTTTGGGAAAGGTGCTCTTCTCTTAGGAGACTAGGCTGATTGAGCCTTACCACTATACAGGAAAAAAAAAAGCTCTGATAAGTCTTGCACTGGCAGTGGAATGCACAAGTCAAGAGTGACACACATCCCTCTGCTTACAACCCACGGATTGGCCAGAACCTAGCACGTGGTCTCACCTATTCACAAGGAAGCCACGAGTTTCATTCCTACCATCTGCCTGGGAGGCAGAGGCCTCTGCTTCTCTTTGGCTTCTGTCTTTTAACATTTTATATTCCCTTCCTTAAAATCACTGACCTTTGTTTTTGTCTCAACCTCAAAACAATTCCTAGAACATTTTGGCACTGGTAAACAAAATTATGAGATGAAAGCAATTTAACCTGATAGCCTACATTTTCCATTAGATCAAGGCTGTTATGGATCAGCCATGTCATAATAAAATCTATTACAATGCATTTTCTTTCCTTCATTTTTCAGAAACAGTGGTGTTATTTAATTATCCACATTTATATAAAGTTGGTGTGTCATAATTCTTTGAGGATGGTAATTATTTTGCAGTAATACATCTGAGAGTTTCCAATACCATCCTTCACGATCAGAAATTAAAGAGATCTACTCATTTACCAAAAAAGAAAAGCACCATTTAAAAAACAGAACATTATGTTCCACTTCATTTTATATAGCTGGATGTATAGTATTTATTTTGCAATATGTTTTTTCTGGACTCAGTACTCATAAAGCATTGGAACTTGGTTCTGCTCTTTTGATCAGATTTTCATCTAGGACTTTCTTTTCTATTTTTTTTTTCTCTGAATAGAGACTCCTCCTAACATGAATCAAAATATAGCAGTTGCAATAAGAAGTCATATTGCAAAGGATAAAAAGACTTATCTTTATATCTTTAACTACAATTCCCAATTTCCTATCTTTTTCCTTTCCCCCAACTGCCTCATTTTATTAGTGAAAAAAAAAAATACTATGAACCAAAAAGATGTAATTCATACGGGCCCTTTATCCTATTACTAGCAACTCTGGGACAAAGTACACCTATAATTTACTAAGGTTACTCAGTTATTTTAAAAGGCTAGAGGCTGTATTCTCCCCCTACGCCAGCCACCCAAAGCCAACTTGCTTTTAGTCAGATTGTGCACAGATAACAGGCACCGTAGAACATTTTAAACTCTTGATGTCAACACGATAAGCCTGTAAAATTATACGGACACGAATAATGCTGTTTTAGCCCAGCAATTGACAGAAACCGGTGGTGCAGAAATTCAGAAGAACGTAATACCCGCTAGAGCACTGGTCTCTATTTCCACCAGCGTGACGGTGTTCCGAGCTTGTCGGGGGGCAGGCTCACTGGAGTCTGTGAAGTCATTATATAAAGCTCACCATTGGAACTGAGGGAGAGCTCTGCGCTGTAAGGACAGACACAGCTGTGATGTCACAGCCACAAAGATAATAAAATGTGGCTAGCGTGATGTCAGCCACACCTTAGTCCTTTTGTCTTTTCTCCCCTCCCCGTATAATTTTGTATCCTTGCGCGAATCGCCTCATTAGGGAAAGAGACTGAAAATTGGGGTCAGGGTATTTAAACCTGACCTGCACAGAGGCCAGCCCAGGCCGGGGGACCCCCGAGGTTTCACTTCAGAGCTCTGGACCACCCCTGAGGTGACACCAATTCAAGCCTCATTTTATAAAGGCCTTATTAATTATTGTCCTTATAAGAAGGAGAAGAAGCCTTATAAAGAAATGTGTCATTCTTAGAGTAGGAGTAGGCAGACAAAAAAAAGGAAGAGAGAGGGAGACGGGGAGGGAGAGAGAAAGAAACAGAAGATCAAAAGGGAGCTTTTTTTTTCCCTTTTGCTTTTCATGCCTCAAAACCTCAAAGGAGGTCGAAGAACAATCAGGCTTAGGGGTCTCGTGTGCTTTCTGGCAATTAGACTCAGCTGATGGGCTGAAAGGGATTGAATGGCAGGGTTCAAGGCCCTTCTCCCGAGCTGCAGACAACAGGCTTTTCCAAAGCAGCGGAGCAGCAGACACCATCGAAATCATTTCAAATGGAGACTTACAGCGAGGATTCGTTAATTCACTGGCCTAAACAATTACGGGAACATATAATGTCTCTATAAACACTTTGATAAGGACTGTCATCTTAGACCTTCATTTTCCCTATTTTGTTAGAGATTTTTTAATGCCATGTTGGAAAGGCATCTTTTATTTCTCCAATTACTAAATTATAAACCCTTTTGCTGGACATCATCCATCCCCCAAAACTGAATATTTAATTTTTTTTTTTTTTACATTAGGATGCAAAATCCAAAAGAAAAAAAAATCTATCTTCCACCCTTAAATCTATAAAGCTTAAGTTGTCATCTGACTTGAGCACAGCAAACTAGCTCTCTGGTTTGATAATTTTTTCACAGCCTCTTTATAGTTCCCTGTTTCTTCTCATTTAATTTTTAATGGATGAGTTAAGAAAATAAACTTTACAGCCAATTTAGTCAATGCTAGCAAATCAGGGGATTGGTAAATGCAAGGGGGTCAGGGGTAATGATTTTTGTATTTGGGGAGGTCACCATTGAAAAATAATAATAAAAAAAAAGGGGGCACTTTGGAGTTGTTTGGTCTTTAAAGGCAGCTGGACATTTAGAAACCGAAAGAAAATCAAAATGTTGGGTTCCAGAGTGTGTGGCAAGATTGAATGATGATGAATTTCAAGTGCTCTACTTCCTAAGTGTACAGGGATCAAAATGATCCTGATCGATGTGATCGGTACCCAAATGAGTCGGTAATTTGCAAGAGAGCTCTATTAAGGAGTCTTTCAAAAGATGGGGCCTGTTTTGTTTTTGTTTTTGTTTTTGTTTAAAAAAAAAAAAACGAAAACCGCAGAGTGATTCTGTGGACCCAAATCAGCTTTGTAGTTCCAGTTTTCTTTTCTCCATGGGATTTTCACCTACAATACCTGTTAGGCTTTGATTTTAGGATGAGCTGACATCTTGCACAGCACCTGCGAGCAAAAATAGCTGCGCCTCTTTGCTTGTCTGCACGGAGAAAATGTTTGTGTGTGGGTGATCACATTGGTCTGCTCAGCAGGGCAAGGGTTAACTACTTACATTCTATCGACTCCTTTCAAGGAGGGGTCTAAGAACCGCTGCTTCTAGGCAACGCCATCAAGCACTTGAGGGCTTTGGTGATTATTGATGAAAAAATAATAAAAAGAAATATGGCCGTTCTCATAGCCTGTTTTGCCTGCTTACAGTGGGGCACTTGTTGCACAATAGGCCGGTACTTTGTTTGACATATTTGGAAACTGAGGTAACTGGCTCTTTTGCCATTTCCAGAAGGCGCCGGGGCTGACGTGGAAACAGAATCCAAAGCCCTCGGCTTGTCCACCCCGCTTTGGGGAGAGCGTCCACCAGGATGCATCTTGATTCGCTGGAAAAACAGAAGCGTGCTTTTTGTCTCCCCAACTCCTGAGGGAGTCCTGGGGGGGCGAGAGTGGATAAGCAGAGGTAGTTACACAAATAGGCATGGATTTAGGCTTCTAGGGGAACCTCTTCCTGGGCACACAGTGTTCTCAGAGTCTAGACATTGTCCTGCTCAGCACCCAGAAGGTATTCGAGGACTCTTCCAGGCGTTCACTCCCGACGTTCCTGGGTTTGCCGTGTACGCTTTGAATGGGCTCTTTGATCATTCTTTCAACCATCCATTCATTCAAAAATCAAGCTTGAAAAACTGCTGTTTTGTTTATACTGTACTAGTTCCAGGGAATATGGAGCTGAATACAAACCCCACTTTAACAATTAAGAAAAATAAAACAACAACCAAAAAACCCAAAAAACCTAAACTAAATGAAAGATTTTACCCCCTCTGGCCCAGAGTCAGTACAGACTTGCTATGCCAACACAGGCTGCCCTTGAGTTCAGCAAAAATGGCATTTGGTTTCTTGATTAGGCAGGTGAACACACATTCTTTTTGCTTATTCGGGGCTAGTGTTAGACTCAGTTTTAATTGTATTTAGATATAAGGGTAGGGCTTGCAGAGACCCTAACACTGAGTGAAGTTGTCTCACTCTAAATTTATTTGAACTCTTACTCTGAATATCTGCTGTCCTCGTGTTTTTGCTGTTGCTTCCATTTATTAGAACCGAGGCAGTTGTTCCATGTAAATTTGATAAGAAACGAGGCACAACACTGCTGTTGAGACATGTAAATATCTTCTCATTTCAAAGAAGCATGGTGATTGCATTTTATTTCTAGAAACAATACATCAGTTGCCTTACATTTCTCTCTGTTAATTTCTTCTAAATTCTGATTTAACCTACAGGGCCTCTCCCTTTTGTTTAGTGCCAATTAAATGCTGAGCTGGTTTAGGGCAGTCTCTTCATTTCCGCTTGTCCTAGGACCTTCCTTCTCTGAGAGCTCGGCTCGTGGATGACTGGTGTCTCTCTCTGTGACATGCATGTTTCTCCCTGGTGCCTGAAATATTAATTGCTGAAGTCAGACAGCACATTTTACCAAAAGAGGCAACAGCCCAGAGGTTTGAATTAACTTTCTCATTCCTGTCTCCTGAGAGTTTCTGTGGTTGGTGATGTTTCGCTCAAATGTATGTATTTTGAAATCTCTCAGGTAGATCAAAGAATTTAATTTTTTAAAGCACCAGGCTGAGAATTTAAACCTGAGGATTTACAGTTTTTGCAGCAGAAGGTGTCAATTCCTTATTCACTTCCAGTCATTTTGATTATCTGTATTTTAGTAGAATTTTTTTCTAATGGAAACTGACGCAGAATGCCAATTTTGAAGGGGACAAAAGGGGACATGGTCTGATTGAAGTGAGGTTGGGGTAGGTATTGGGATTGGTGAGGGGTTTAGAGGACCATCCACTTGAGTCTTGCTGCCCACTCCTCAAGGCACCCCTGAACTATTTATAGGGAACCTTGGGACTGAATCTAGTTTGAAATGTTAATGGACTGAATTTATTGCCAATCAATCCACCCTTCCTTGGGTACCTCACAGTCACCTTCTCTTTGAGATGCAGGATGGGACGTTACTTACTGACAGCACTCATTTCCCTTTCTGGTACATGCCATGTTTTCTTTTGCACTAGCCTCTAAAATCCAAAATCACTCCTCCCTCTAAAAATGTTCTCTGCTTCTTTCCTCCAGAGAAGAGCCACTAGTGTCAGTGTCCCACCCAAATCCTTAAATTTCACCCTCATACTCTTTCCCAGTTCATTCCCTGTTTCCATCATGGTAAACAACCCCCATTCCCCAGTCCAGCCAGCCACTTAACCCTTGAAGCTTTGAAGCAGATTCCCTATATTCTGTTTCAATAACAAATGGTCACAGCGGCCTTGGATTTGAGCTATTATCCAAAGAATATCATGTTTCCTGGCCATCTCCTGTCCCAAAGAAACTCTTTAGATGCAATTGAGAAGACTGGCATTAATTCTATAAACATTCATTGAGCTCCTTCCTGGGGCCATCAGAGATGAACATGTCACCCTGCCTTCAAGACACTTGCAGATTAGCACAAGTTAAGGTGTATATGTTTGTGCATGGAATAGGGGATGCTGGGAAAATAAAAGCATGGATGGAATGACTTCCACCTGCCAGGCATTTCCAATTATTATTTAATGAGTCATCACAGCGAGCCAGTGAAATTTATATTTTACCTTCATTTTTTAATCACATGATGAAATTGAGACTTGGAGAAGTTCATTGAATCTGATCTGATTTCAAAGCCCTTGCTCGCCCCACTCTGATAAATCAGTCGCCTATGAGACACTCAATAAGGGAGCATCGAGGTCCACTATCTACCCCATGACAGGCTGCATCATTACAAAGCAGAGCTCTTCCTAATTATGGTGGTACTCATGGTTTTGCTCCTAAATCTCACCGTTCGTAGGATCAACTCCAAAGGATACCCACGTGGCAATGATCAAAAGGCCAGATTGTGGTTTCAGTCAAAATTAAATGGAATCCATGACACAATTTCTTCTTTCACACAAAACAACTGCTCTGAGGTCATAAGGGAAGCCATCGTATTCACAGCCCACACACGTGTGAAGAACCATCTCTTTGCTTCTCAGTTAACTGGCCTTGCACATCGAACAAGCTGTTTAAGCTTCTCCAGTCCTCAGTATTGCCGTGTACAGAATGAATGCACAAATACTTAGTGTGGTCTTAGATTTAAACAACTTATGATCTAAAAGTATAAAAGTAATAAATGAAGACTAATCAAACAGTCTCCCGTGGATATCATATGCTTCTCAGAAAGACTTGAGAGAATTCCAGTCACGTGAAAAGTGTGCTAGACCTTCTGTGAAAGGAGAATTTTGTTTTGTTTTGTTTTGTTTTATGGATGACATTCAACAATGCACGAGAGTGATGGTAGGCATGGCAGGGAGGGAGTTAACCAAATGTGCACAGGAGCCAATCCAGAATTTTCAGCTAAGAGGGTGTTCACACTGCTTCGAACTGCAATTAAAAATAAAACCCCTAGCTGGGTGAGCCTGCCCCGTCCTTAGGATAAACAAGATTTGATTCACTGCAATTGCACTGTACTAACTGTATTGTAGAGTAATACAGTATATATGCCTCCTCTGGGGAGGCACAAAAGAGGCGGCTTAATTATCATCTAACCAGAAGGATGAAGCATAGTTAACACCTTTCTGGGTGGGCTGAAATGAATGACCCCTTTCCCCCACTATTGCCTATCTCCAAGCCCCTTTACAAATGACTATACAACATAGTAGTTGGAATTCAGATCACAAGAGAGGGCATTTAGCCAAAACATTTGTCTACAGGGTTTGATCTCTTTTTAATTTTATTCAGATTTACAACTGGGTTATTAAGTGAGATGACTTGATCTTGTCTGAAGTAGAACAGAGCCTTCCCCACTCAAATCTGAACATCTGAAGTTAACATTAATTTTCGAGATTGGATGTAATGCTTTTTCCCAAAGTATCTGTGCCGGCTGTTTTTGCGTAACCACTCTGAACCGTCCGTTCTGCAGGGCTGTGCATACACAGCCTGCCTGCCCAGTTCAGACAGAGAGAGTGGGCTTTGGGGACAAAAACGGCTGGACTTGTGAAGTGTGTTGCAGAAGCTTTAAAATTCACAGATGGTCCAATGGCTGAGGAATTCTGCTCCCTCTTTGGGCCAGGAGAGAACTCTGCCATATCTAATAAGGATGTTTGAATTTAAATAGCATTTCCTCCTTTAAATACATATATATGTGTGTGTGTATGATATATATATATATATATGTGTGTGTGTATATTTATACACACACACATATATGTATTGCTGACATTTTCTCCTTTAAATTATGCTTCTGTGGTTCACAAAGTAATGCAAGTGTAGGTGATGTCATAAATGTTATGTGATGTCATTAGGGTCATTGGTAATCCACCCTACAGTCTTGAAGTAAGGGCACTCTTAGCCCCACTTTCCCTTTGAGGAAGGTGACCTTCCAAGCCTAAGCGATTAATTCACAGCTAAGGAGGATTAGAGCCAAGATGCAAACCCTTTCTTTTCTGATAAATTCAGGGGTATTCAATGATACTACTCTGCCTTTTCTGGAAATAAAGTCACAGTTACGAGGAGTTTGCCTGCCCATTCTCTTCATTTTCTTTCTCTTGAGTGGCATTGTGGACAGTGGTTAGGTGCACTGGGTTCAAATCCCACTTGTTACTCTGGGTCCTACTTGGGTGAGGTGTTTACCATCTTTAAATCTTGGTTTCCACATGTAGGAATGAGAATAATAGTAGTACTTATTTTATAGGAATTTTCTGAGGACTAAATCCAGGAAGAGTGCTTGGAATAAAGTAAGCTCTCAATAAATAGTATATTCAGCTTCTTTATGAGTTTATATGGTTACTTTATCTGATAAATGTTTCATTCTTTGTGTGTCTGCAGATAGTGTGTCATTCTCATAAATTAATTTCCTCTTATAATGACTTTTATGGAATAATCCAGAAATCCAGAAAATATCTATCCATGTTAAAAAAATGCTCTCTTTTATTTTTATTTTCTGCAACATTTATTCTGAGGTTCCTTCATTTATTCAAAAGATATTTAATGAGCATATACTCAGGATAGGTGCTTGGGACGATGTAGTGAACATGAGCAGCCAGCTTCTCTGTTCTAATAGAGCCTACAATCTAGTGGGCAGACAGACAATCATCAAATAGATCCAATAATGAACAAATATGGCATCTCAAGACCTAATGAAGTGAGTACCAAAAGACAGGTAAGAACATGGTTTATGGAAGCAGATAACGAATAAGTATGACTAAATTGGGGGTGAAGGGAATTCTAAGAAAGGCTTTCCTGAAGCACATGCTGCTTGAGCAGCTGAAAATCTGAAGAATGGGTAGGGGGAAAAAAAACAGCTAGATGGAGCTGGAGAGAGGAATACAGACAGAAGGATCAGCATGTGTGAAAATCCAAAAGTGGCAAAAAGAGTAGCTTACTAGAGGTCCAGAGAGCCTCTGGGGTTGGAGCACAGAGACCGAGGAGGAAATATAAGAAATGTAGAGTGGACAGTTCATGCAGAGCCACCAAGAAGATTTTGGTCTTTCCGTAAGAGAGATGAAAAATTTTTCAATAGTATTAATCAGGGAGGTAACACAATCAGATTTGTCCTTTGCAAAGATTATTTGGGCTGTCATAGAACTAATGAGCTCTGAGAGACAAATATTGCAGGAGAGAGAGTATGGCAGCTTGGAAATGGTAATAGAGATATGGAAATATAAATGGACTTGAGAAATATTTTTCAGATAAAATTTAAAGTATCTGGTGATGAATTAAATAGTTCTAGAGGGAAGAGGTGGTGAATTTGAGGGAAATTTCATATTTATATAACTGAACAGATGGTTATGTCATTCACTGGACTAAGGAACACTGACAGAGACTAATTTTTGAATCTGCCAATTTTGAGTGACATTAGGACATTCAAATGAGCATGAAGAGAGAAGAGTTGGGTAGTTGGATTTGAAGATCTGAGAAGATCTCTGGATGCATATTGTTCCGGTTTGCTAATGCTGCCAGACTGAAAAACACCAGAAATGGATTGGCTTTTATAAAAGGGGGTTTATTTGGTTGCACAGTTACAGTCTTAAAGCCCTAAAGTGTCCACAACAAAGGGTACCTTCACTGGAGGATGGCCAGTGGCACCTGGGAAACTTCTGTTAGCTGGGAAGGCATGTGGCTGGCGTCTGCTTGCTCCAAGATTGCGTTTCAAAATAGTGTTCTCCAAAATGTCTGCATCAGCTTCCAACGGCCATCCTCAAAATGTCTGTCTCAGCTCCAGCTAGCTGTGAGCTCCTTCTATCTGAGCTTATATAGTGCTCCAGTAAACTAAACAAGACCCACGCTGAATGGGCGAGGCCACACCTCCATGGAAATTATCCAGTCAGAGTTATCACCTACAATTGGGTGGGTCACATCTCCATGGACACTGAACCAATAGGTTCCAACCCAATCCACACTAATATGTCTACCCCACAAGATTGCATTAAAGAATATGGCTTTTTCTGGGGGACATAATACATACAAACTGGCACACATACATACCACCATGTGTCATTGGCATTTGAAGCCATAATAATTGAGGATGTGGACTTAGATAAATTGTTTAGGAACAAAGAATAGAGTGCAATGAGGAAGAAGCACAAAATGAGAGACTCCAAATGTGTTGGTGCCTGCAAAAGGTATTGGGAAGATACAACAAGAAAAGGAGGAGGAGAAGTAAAGAATGTTTTGCCATGTAAATCAAAGGAAAAGGAGGGAGTAACGAGTAGCTTAAAATGCTCTGAGAAGTTAACACGAGGACTGAAATTTATCCGTTAGATTCATCAACATTGTGACCATTGTGTTGAAGAATTATTGCGCCAAGTGAAGGGGCATTACCCATGTTCACATTCATATAGTGGGGTGGGGAACAAGTAGGTTAGAAAATGAAAACTAGGAGTATGCACAACTTTTTCAGGGTATTTGGCTATAAGGGCGAGAAGAGACATAACGTAGTGACTGGAGGATTTCATCCACACTCGTTATTGTACTTGCCATCTACATGTTACTGGCGCTCAAATTTGTATTTCCAGACTTTACTATCACCAGAACTTTAGCCTCATACCTACCTGACTTTTGAGCTTCTTCGGAGAATCACACAGATCTCAACTCCATTATATTAAAGACGGAAATTTTCCCATTTGCCCTTGGCCCAAACCTTTTCCTGCTGTGGTCTTCAGTTCAAGGAATGGCTCCTTTCTTCATCTGGCTCCCTAACACAGAAATTTTGGTGTCCTCTTCACTTATTCCTCATCTTCACTTCACATAGTTAACTAATTACCAGCTCTTACATGTATCTCAAATCTGTCCACTTCTTTAAGAGGCAACTCAAACCTGTCCCGGCCCGCGGGACGTTCAACGGAGGCTCCGAGTCCTGTGAGGGAGGAATGGTATGGGACAAGAGACACAAGGAATGACAGCAAGACAGGTTTCTGATCAAGCTGCAAAATTTTATTGAAGAGGCAGGGTATATATACTCTAAGGGTGGAGGGAGTGGCCAGTAAGGACGGGTGGCGATCTAGGATTGGCTGCTGCTGTTGCTAGGGTGGAAGGCAGATGTAGGGGGATTGGCGGTTGCTGTTGCTGGGGGTCTGGGATTGGTGGTAGCTGTTGCTGGGGTGGATGGCCAATGGGCGGCTACTGTTTAGGCGCGAACTAGCTACTGCTTGGGCGGGAACTACTGTTACTTCCTAGAAGAAGGCTAATTATAGCTTAGGCTGTTCTTGCATCAGCCCTGGTGGCCATGTTGCATGTTACCGGTATCGCTGAAGGTGAATATTATATATGCTACCTTAATTGTCCCCAACAAAACCTAGCATGTCCAAAGTGGAACTTGTTTTAGTTTCTTAGGCTGCTGAAAATAGATACCATAAAATGGGTTGGCTTAAACAATGAGGATTTATTAGCTTATCAGTTTGATGCCAAAAAGTGTCCAAATCAAGGCATCATCAAGTCAATAATTTCTTCCTGAAGGCCGGCAACTGGTGATTCTTGGCAGTATCTGCTGGTCTCTCCCTTCTCTTCTGGGTTTCAATGCTTTCAGTTTCTTGCTTTTATGGCTTTCTTTCTTCATCTGAATTTCATTCCCTTTTAAAGGACTCTACTAAGAGGGTTTACACCCATTCTGAATGACGTGAGTCACGCCTTAACTGAATAGCCTCCTCAAATGGTCCTACTTACAATGGGTCCACACCCATAGGAATGGAATAACTTTAAAAGCATGCTTTTCTTTAAAAGCATGAAGGGGTACATACAGCTTCAAACCACTACACTCCACCCTCTGGACTCACAAAAGATGTGTTCTTTTAACATGCAAATACATTAATTCCGTCACAATATTCCAAAGCCTTAAGCCATTTCAGAAACAATGCTTAGTATAAAGTTTCATCAAAATTGGTTATGGGTGTGGTCTTTCTGGGGGTACAGTTCCCCTCTGTCTTCATACCTCTGAAACCCAGAGAACAAGTTATCTGCTTTCAACACACAATGGATGGTCAATCATAGGATAAACCATTCCCATTCCCATAGGGACATATTGGAAGGAAAACAGGGGTCATGGATCCCAAACAGTTGTGAAACCCTGCTGGCATACTCCATTAGATTTCAAGGTCTGAGAGTCTTCTATAGAATGATGTTTTGTCCTCCAGGCTTGGTGGAGCAGCAGCTCCATCCTTTCCCATGCTCTCCCTAAACGCTGGGTTGAAGGCTCCAACTCTTCAAGCATTAGGGTGATGGCCAGGCTCTACACATTCCCTGGGGAACAGGCTTCAACCTCTGAGGACACTGGAGTGGCAACACTCTTCCTGAACAACAGGGTGGAAGATCCACACTCTCCAAGCTCTGGGGCAGATTCACCCTTTCCACACACATGGGTGGACCCACTCTCTTGGCCTGAGATGTCGTCTTTGGTTCAGACCTTAACTGACATGTTCTCACCCTCAAAGTGATTGTTTTTTCAATTTCTCCCTTTTCTGTCCCTTTGAAACCAGATCTTGCAAACAAACTTGTTGGTTTCACATGCAGCACACAGGGATCCAAACCATCAGACAAAAGAACTTTCTGCAAATCCTTTCTGGATAACTGCATATCCAATCCTGACTTGCACTGAAATGACTAACTGGTTCCATGTTCAGTTAAACCCTCACGTGAGGCACTATTCTCTGGGGACTCACGTTTCAGAATCTTAGGATTTTCCAAACCATCAATTTGTTTCCATATTTAGCTTCAATATCTCCTCAGCTAAATATCCAACTTCATCACTCTCAAATTCTGCCTTCCATCCGACATCAGAACTCAATTTTACCAAGTTTTCTGCCAATTTAAAATAAGAGGTCATCTTTCTTCCAGTTTCTGATAACATATCCAATATTTCTGTCTAAGGCCTCATTGGAAATACCTTTAGTGTCCATATTTCTACCAACAGTCTCTTCAAAGCAATCTAGACCTTTTATATCAAGCTCCTCATAATTCTTCCAACCTCTACCCATTACCCAATTATAAGGCTGTATCCACATTTTTTGGTATTTGCAATAGCAGCACCCCATTCCTGGCACCACACTCTGTTTTTGTTTCCTAGACTGTTAAAAGCAGATACCATGAAATGGGTTGGCTAAACAATAAGAAAAGGCCCAAATCAAGTCATCATCAAGGTGATGGTTTCTTCCTGAAGACTGGCTGCTGGTGATCCTTGTCTCCTCTGCCACATGGCAAGGCACATGGAGGTGTCTGCTGGTCTCTTTCTTCTCTTCTGGGTTTTGTTGCTTTCAGCTTCTTGCTTCCTGTACCTTTCTCTCTCTTTGTACAAATTTCATGTCTTATAAAGGACTCCATTAAAGGGATTAAGAACCCTTTCAGATTTAAGTGGATCACACCTTAACTGAAGTATTATCCTCAAAAGGTCTTACTTATACTAGGTTCATACTCACAGGAATGGAATAAATTTAAGAACAGGCCTTTCTGAGGTATATACAGTTTCAAACTACCACAGAAGTCTCCATTTATCCCCCACAAACTCCTAATTTTCTCCTCTCACTGTCCTCCCGATCTCATTCTATCAGAGTTGTTCTGGCAAAGAAAAAAAAAATGCTTTTAAATTTTCCTTGACTTCTCTCTTTCTCATAACCTATATCCCAACTAGTTAGCAAATCTTATCAGCTTATCGATTGATATATGCACAGATCCTGATTACTTCTCACTTCCCTCCTCTTCTCCTCTTGTCTACACTACTAAGATGTTTTGTTTGGACTTCTGCAGTATCCCTACTTGTGCTGCTTCTGGATTTTCTCCTCTACAGCTCTCCACATGGAAGCCAAAGAAATCTGTAGAGTTGGTTCCTGACTCCTAAAGTAGCCACCTCCATTATCCTTCCCACGGTCCATCACACCACCCTGTTTCATTTCCTCTGTAGCACTAATTGCTACTGGAATATCTTATATAAATAATAGCTTCCTTGTTTATTTTCTCTTCTCTCCCATTAGCATACACACTTCACAAGAAAGATACTCACTGCTTTGTTTTCAGTGACTTATGCAGTATCCGGCATATAGTAGAGGCTCATTAAATAAGGTTTTAATAAATAAATGCTGGTATTACTATTAGGATCAGAAAGGTGGGGCCAGGCCTGCTAATAGGACCTTTCAATGGTTTTAACTGTAAATAATGAGAATTTACAAGAATTATGGTACCGTTTCAAGTCTCTGGTAGTAGATAAGAGGTGAGGATATAGACACAGAGAATGATGTAGATGAAAATATTTCACTTGGGCTCTGTTGAAAAATGTCAAATTTGGTGTTTTTTGGTGTGAATTCTAATTACTAGTTTTATTAAATAAATATTATAAAATATTATATAAATAAATATTATAAAAATTATGGATGACATCAAATAAATATGAACATCCCCCTGATTCTCTACTACTAACTATTTGAAATAGGTTTTAAGTTCTGGTTGTTTCAGAGGTAGACTTTCCTAATGAATTCAATTTCACTCCAAGCATTCCCTAAACTTAACATTATTGCCTAACCTGACAAAACAAATTCATCCTTTCAAATCTATAAACATTAGTATTTAATAGATTTGCAGAGAAACAAAATCATTAGGTATTCTACAGAAAGCAAAATTAGTCATGGCAGAAACATTTTTATCCAAATATATATGGAAGTTGATTAGGGGAGAGTCACATGTTGTCATCTGAGCTGTTGTATGTCAAAAATAAATAAATAAATAAATAAAAACTCTTTCTGAAGCCGAAATCTTCATGAAAGTGTTGGGTTTTGAGGACAGGAGTGAAGGCAGCGTGTAACGAATGGGTTAGGAGAGATTTATTCTATAGGTGAAGAGAAACGTGGGAAACAGGGCAGAGGAGGGAGTCAGGAAAGATACTCAAGGGATTTGAGAAAGTCGATCTGAAGCAGACAGTAGGTGTGAGAAACTGGTGAGCATTTATTGAATTTCTCCAAGTCTGTAATGCCCTCCAGAGCAGTACGTGAAACATTACCCTTTCATGCCATTGCAATAAATAATTCATTCACAGTTCTGAGTAGGTAGGAAAAGAATGGTACCATTTTGACTTCCAACTGGTCCTCCCAAATTTCTTTAAGGGAAATGAGTACTTTTCACCTCTGCAAACACCTTCCATTTGCAAGTACGTTAGTCAGCAAATTTCCATACCTGTCTGGTAACCGGCATATATTCCTTTCTTTGAATTTATCAAATGTCACTTCTGGATATCCTTTGTGTGAAGCAGTTCCCATAACAACATGGGAAGCCAGACCTCTGGGGGACTGCCTGTGGAGCCCTGGAATCTTCTTGGCTTTGGAGGCAGAGAGGAGAATGCCAGCCACCCTCCAGAGCCCCTTTCATTGACGAGCACTTGTATCTGGAAACAGGCCAATCCTCGAATACCGCAGGCAAATCCACTTCTTCCCCAGGTTGCTGTAAATTATGCAGCATCTCAAATGGCAGAGCGATATTTTTAAATCTGTCAACTAATGACTAAAAGAAGGGATACTGTAAAATATTCTCATAGTGGCAAAATAGATGGGTCTTAGGGTGTCTTAACATAAATGTTGATAAATACGTTGTGCATTTCAAAATCATTATATAAATATACGTGCATGAGAACATTTGCTTGCATATTTGAATATATGTGTATCACTTTAGAAGATTAGTTGTCTATATTTTCTAAAGTATATTATTTTAGAAAATAATTAATACATTAGAATTTAGGAAAATTAGCTTGTTTGTAACTGCACCTTAGATATTTAACTCATTGTGGACCCTAAAGCAAGAGTGTTTTTAAGGAAGTTAGAAATTCAGTTGGAAAGCCTCTTAAATACATAGCAACATATAGGAATACCTAGAAATATTCCATTTTTAATAAATACATTTTGTAGTTGTGATTTTGGTTTTTAATCATTTTGTTACAGTTATTTGCATTTTGTGATTATATTTTGAATATATTATCTCTAATTTGTTATTAAAATTTAGTTAGACCAAAAATGATTGGTTGGAGCAGAGTAATATATCTGTAATGTATAGTTGCAATAATAGGTCACTTTCTCCTCATATTATTTTATATTTCTAGACCCACTGTAACAGCCCACATGATTCCATTATACAGGTATTTTTCATAATAATATTAAATTACCTTTACCTCTTCCATAAATTGTACATAGCAATCCATCTTCTTTTTTTCTGTAGTTGAAATGAGGATATTCCACATGATTTTTAACCCCAGCTTTTCCAACTGTGCCATCCTACAATTGAAAAAATAAACAAGATAATGGGCAGGATTTTTTTTAAAGGTACTGTTATCTGACCAACTTACAAGAAACAAATAAAGGGATTCTGCTAAATAATCTTTTCCCTTTAAAATATTTGACTTGATTTGATTTGTTGCATTAAAACATAACATCATAAAACAATATCATACAACTTTTGGTGTAATAAAACCTTAATTCATTCTTGATAAATCCATATTCTTTACCCTAATGTGAAGACAGGTTGAAGTAAAATTTAACTCTATGCTAGCTATACTGGAGGATGAGCATTTACTTAAAAAAATGATAAGAACTTTTACATTTTGTTTCCTCCTAGTCTAATACAGCATCAATGCTTTTGAAGAATAGACCGTTTCTCCTTTTGGGTTTATATGATATTTCCTCAAGGTTAGATTTGGGGTATGCATTCCAGTTCAGGATATTATTTTATAATTTATTATATATATTCTTAACTAATATTATTATATATAAGAAATGGTGTGTTCTCCACTCATCAGGTCTGAATATAGATGATGCCCATCTTCCCCTTCTTGGTGATGTCAACTTTGATCGCCCAATCAAGGTGCAGTCTGATTTCTGCACTGGATGGTCACTATTTTTTCCCTTGCTATCACTACATAATTTATGGGGAGAATTTTTAACTCACATTCTTCATCAAAATCCCTCCATAGATTTTTGCAGTCTTGTTTCTCTTTCCCTTAGAGAGTTTCTATTGCTATTCTTGGCTCCTGTGTCTCCTTGCAGATGTCTTTCTCCAGGTTTTGGAATGGCCATTTGTCCTGTAACCTCAGCTCCCTGACAGGCTCTTGAAAAGTTGTTAATTTGCTGCCTGCCGGTTTTTCTTGTGTAAGGTAAGTGTGGGAACTTATTTTTTTAAATTTATTTTTAATTTTTTTTTAGCTCTCTACTTGACCTAGATGAAATTAAAAGTCTTTGTTTTTAACCTTTCCAAGTTTAATCCATCTGGGTCTGGTTTGGGTATATATGACTCATTCTAGTTTACTTATTTGTAGTTATACTCTTTTCCTTTCATTTTTCATTGTTGTGTGTGACATAAGGAAAGATGAAGAGTTTGAAATTGCATGTGTCCTATAGCAATTGACTAATTTCACTTTTTGCATAGTGCACCAAAGGAGGTTCTTGGGACTCCAGAAAGAATTAATGTGGACTAATAATAATATTTGGAGCAACCTAGAAAGAGCCTTCCTAAAAGTTACTGTTCTGGTTTGCTAATGCTGCCATTATGCAAAATACCAGAAACGGATTGGCTTTTATAAAAGGGGGGTTATTTGGTTACAAAGTTACAGTCTGAAGGCCATGAAAATGTCCAAATGAAGGCATCAACACAAGTATACCTTCACCGAAGTAAGGCCAATGACATCCATAAAACCTCTGTTAGCTGGGAACGCACATGGATGGCATCTGCTGATCCCAGGTTGTGTTCCAGCTCCTCTCTCAGCTCCTGTGCATTCTTCAAAGTGTCTCTCTTGGCTGTAGTGCCTCCTTCTGTCTGTGAACACTTAAAGGACTCTAGTGACTCAATTAAGACCTATCCTGAATGGGTGGGGTAACACCTCCGTGGAAATTATCCAAAGGCCTTGCCCACAGTTGATTGAATCACATCTCCATGGAAACACTCAATCAAAGGACTCCAACCTAATCAACACTAATACATCTGCCCCCACAAGATTGCATTAAAGAACATGGCATTTTGGGGGACATAATACATCCAAATTGGCACAGTTACCATAGATGCCTATAAGGTATTTCAGCTATTCTACCCTTTAATCATCAGCTCACTTCACTAAGGGACCCATTAACAGCCCTTTGGCTATAAGCCACTAGTCAGGAGTTTGGGTTAACTTTCTATCCTTGTTTCACTTTTGATATTCTTCTCTCCTTAGGTTACATCTTTGTATCCCCTGGACTGAGTGTTTTCTTACTTCTGCAGTAATATTTCTATCAGTCCACTGCCTGCAGAGATCCTTCCCTCCTAAGACCACTTCCATTTGCAGGAGACTTCAGTTGATACTTGCTCTGGATGGTATTTTGCATCCCCTCTTCCTCTGTTCCCTTGTTTTATGAGATGTGCACAGGATGATATTTTCAATAGAAATTTCTTCTCTGTCTAGAGCAGAAATCATGCCTCCTCTGTAATGATTCCTAGTCAAAATACCATTCTTCCCATAAGATGGCCAAAGGAATCTTATGAAAACTGTGGATGATAAATTCTTCAACTTAACCACTTTATATGGCTCATCTTCTTAATGAGGCACTCCAATTTTCATTTGTGCCCATGATTCCACTGGCCAAATAGTCCTTCTGGAATAAATACTTGATTGGAAGATCTGTATTCCTCTTATTTATATTTATTTATACATGGATACTATGTATTTGTATATTATATTTAATATTTAATATTATGTTATACAATCTGTGATAATTATATTATTAATTCATATAGCAACATATTAATTATAATTATGATTATTTCCTATACTAATATTTATTATGCTTCTTTACCTGTTATGAACTGTAGTGACCTGCTACTCTAACCTTACACCCCCTGAAACCTTAGCCGTAAGCTCAGGCCTATGACCTGCTGGCAATTCTTGAAGTGCCTGGGCTTTCCTGTCCTGTAGCAATGTCCCTTCCTTTCTCTTCCAGGTTCCCACTGACTTCTTACTTTTCCCTGTAGCCTTCTCCGACTATATCTGGATTTCTTCTGCTTATAAAGGCCTCCAGGAATCCAGACTGAGATCCAATCTCATTTAGTCGGACCACCAGTTAACTAAAAATAACATCTTCAAGAGACCCTTTTTACAGTGGTTCACAGCCATAAGAATGAGGATTAAGATTAAGAACATATCTTAATTGAGGAACATAATTCAATCTACCGCAACTGCCTATTAATATTTTTAAATTATAAAAATAAGATAGGCTTAGGTTGAAAATTGGAACAATTCTGAAGTATGAAGAAATCCTTTTCCCTTCTTTCACCCCACCCAGATTCCAAGAAATAACCACTGTTAACAATTTCTTATATGAAAATATTTTTCAGTTTGTCATATGCCTTTTGACTTTGCTTTTTATTGATTTTACTTTACTGAGTATTTAAATATGTAGTCAACAATGCCATCCATTTCCTTCTATTCCCATTAAAGATATAATGTTCATAAAGTGGTCACAATGTTTTGCACATTGAAGGTGTGCAGCTATTCTGTGAAATGAAAGAAAAGAGTCAATGATAAAATAGTAGAGCCTTTGAAAGGCTTCTTGCTATGCAGTGTTTTAACTATAATGCAGTTATATACCATATAATTCAACATAAGAATTTAAGCATGGATTTCAGTACATTTATTTATATGCCCTTAACAACACCCCATATCACGCCAATATGCTATTCAGCTGATTTATAATGGCCATACCCATTTGCCATTTTAAGAAACCATTTAATTTTTAAAATTATATACAGAGTTTTTGTCCTTGACCTTCTTACAGATATTACTGAAAAATCAAGCTAAAAACTCTCAAAAATCTCATAAATTACCTCACTCCTAAAGCTTACATCATCCTGCCTCTTCCTTGACAGCTGAATTAATTTTGAAAAGTGCCATGGAGTCATTCTCAGCCATCCATTACCCTAAGCCTGTAGCAAAGCCCCATATAGGCATTTACTGACTTGTCCTTTTAATCGCCTCCTGATGATGAATTGGCCTGGAGTGATTCTGTGTTCTATTATTGTCCCTTCACTGACTCCCTTCTCCTGTTGGCCCTCTGGGGACCTTACTGGAGTCCACAGCACCAAAGCAGAAACAAAGACATGTGTCATTACTCTTCCACCACCTAAAACCAGGCATCCCTTCTTCACACATTTCCAACTCCATCAAGTTCATCAGTCCCTCACTCTGCTTCACCTTCCTTCAGATTTGGTGCTTGCAGTTGTATTTATGGAACTACATCCAGCTGCATTTGCCCCCAAGTCATAACCCTAAAATGGAACCTCTAGCCTCCCCATTCCCTTCCCAATCATGGCCTTTTCTTGTTTGTACCCTTCTATTTGTACCCCAAGATTTCTCCACCCTCATCCCTCTGTCTCTCCTTCATGGTACAGCTCCTATTTTAACAAGAGTTGTTTTGATGTGATACGTGTAGTTCTTAGACATATCTGCAGATCAGAAAAAAAATATTTTATTTCCATGAAAGAAGAAACTAATGGAGAGAGGGATTGCTTTTTGATCACTTGATTTCCCTAACTCAATCACTCAATGAATGTTTCCTCAATGGCAGACACTGTTTGGTTACACCCCTGTATCAGTCAGGATCCAGTCAGGAAAACAAAACAAAACAAAAACACACTAGATATTTTGTCAGACAGAATTTCATATTGGTTGCATGGGTGTTAGAAGAATGAGAATACATAAAGGAAACAACAGACAACACAGAGATACTAACTGCAAAAAGCAGCTACTACCCATGGTGTTGGGGACAAAGGGAAAACAATGTGGCTGTCATGGCCCAGAAGCAGAGGAGATCTCAGAGAACAGGAACCCATTCTTCTTAGAACAGGGAGCTGCTGTGCGCCAGAGGTAAGGCTTGTTCTGGGGGTTCCTAGCTGGGGCTTGACTCAAATGATGCTGTCAAGGTTAAGAGCCATTGCTGGAGCAACCGTGACAAGGACAAGCAGCAAAACAGGAAGCCGGAAGTCCCTTCTCTGCTCTTCCTGCTTCCTAATCTCCTTCTAGTGCCCTGTATGAAAACCTCACAGGAAGTCTGCTGACACAGGAGAAATAAAATTTCATCTCCTCCATCACAGAGCAAAGAAGAATATAAGCAGGTGAATTTGAAAGAATGAGACAATAGCTTAATAATTACCATCCCAAGTTCCTTAAGTTTGATTCATCTCAAATTACTCACCATTATTCTAAGTTTTTCACACATCCACTTCTCTGCCTGAAATGCTCTTCCTCTGTTTCCACCTGCTGAATTCCTCCGCAGATGCTTCTTTTTCCCTGCAGAATTTCTTTATTTTTCCAATCCTTAGATGGGAAAGGAAAAGAAATAATTCCATTCCCTTTATATATATGGCCATTATGGCTCTGGGTATTGTGTCCTGTTTCTGAGGGTGAAGTATGTCTGCCCAAGAGTCACAGCTCTTCAAGGATTGGGGCTGCTTATATCCAAATATTTTTTACAGGATGTGTCTTGAAAATTTGGTTCAATATATGCTACAGCAGTGACTTGACTGGAACTAGGAAGTGGTATGTGTGTCCCTTCTTCCCAGTTCCACCTGCCATGACACAGTCATATGGTCCAATGTCACCGCAAGGGAGGCTGAGAAATGTAATCTTCCCATTTTCTCTGGGTGTGAGGGGGAGGAAGCAGGGTTATTGAGCATCTAGTTGGCCTCTGTGATACTTTCACCCTCTCCACCTTTAGATATATCCCACCTAGCAGGAAAAGTCATGTAGAGCAATAAATACATGCAGACACACACACACATACACAGACATTGCACAGTAACATGTCACTCTTTACTCATCCTTAGTTATGGAACAGATTTGAAGATTTTTCATGTAAGTGTAACTAACATCTTATGTCGCCCTGACACATTCTCATAGGAACTCTTGAATTACACAGTATCCCAGCTATGAGGCTACCTGTTGTACAAAAGGAGACTAAGCCCTTTGGCTCTGCAAATACCCATAATAATATTTTAAATGAAGTGCGCATTCTATCATTTTACCATTTGTACTTTCCTTCTTTAGGAAGATATCAGGAGAAACTGTTACAGTAAAGACATTGATAATCAATTTGGGTTGTATCATTCTGGAGGATACTTTTATCGAATAGTCCATTTCTCAAGAATTAGTCATTTATTTTCATAAATTCTCACCTCTCTAATCTTCCATTCTTCAACCTATCAGGTAGCACTTACTACATTCTCATTCTCATATTTTACAAGGGAATAAGCAAAGGAAAACATCAATTTTGGCAGGCTCAACTTAACTTATTAACTTACTCTTATTTTGGGTGTGGCTTTGTGTTATACAGACAATGGATTTGGTTTTAGATTTGGAAACAAGAAACCTTGCCAGCGGGTAGAAGAAACACTTTAGAGACTGATGTTGGGCAAGTAAAGATTCAAAGTGGTATCTGGGAGCACAGAGTAGTCAGCAACATGGAAAGGCTGAACTCTTGATCTTTACCCCTAAACCCATCCTTTCCTGATCTCTCCATCTTAGTCAAGGGAAAATCCATTCTCCCTGTTGCTCAGACCCAAGTTCTTGCTGTTATTCTCCTATAGTGTCCTGGTGGTGGCTTCCCACCAATTTATAAGCCAATCTCTGCCTCACATGGAGAGGTCTACCTCTGACTCTGTCGGACTCCCACTATTTATAAGGACCTGAGTCATATGGGATTGAGGTCCGCCCTAATTCCCTTTGGTCTCCTCTTAATAGGATCTCCAAATATCCTATTTACAGATGAGTTCACATTCATCAGACTGGGGCTGAAGACTTGAACTTGTCTTTGTGGGGGACGTGATTCAATCCATAACACAACCCAACGTAAAACGTGGGCAAACTGTTTCAATGTATATTTAACAAGAGAGGATATATGAATGGCTAAATAAGTATATCAAAAGTTATTTCAATTTTAAGCCTTCGGAGAAGTGAAAATGAAATCCACAAGATACATTGCATACCCACTCTAAAGACAAACATGAAAAAAAAAAAGAAATATCAAATATTGGTGAGGGTGTAGAGTTACCAGGACTATCATACACTGCTGATCAGAGGGCAAACTGGTACAACCACTTTGGAAAACTATTTAGCAGTAGCTATTAAAATTTAGGCATGTGCTTACCCTATGACACAGCCATTAACCTACTAAGAAAATACTCAGTAGAAATGCATACACATGTTTGCCCAAAGATAGCCAGAAATTGGATACCAACCAAATGTCCCAAAGCAGTATTATGGGTAAATCAATAGTGATATTTTCTTACAACTGACACTGCAAGCAATGAGAATGAATGATTCACCATTATATGCCATGATATATATATGAATCTTGTAAACATAGTGGTGTGCACAGAGAATCATACACAGAAGAGCACATACTATAAGATTTCCTTTATGAATGCAAGCAGACAGAATTAACCTATGCTGTCTGATGTCAGGACAGAGACTAACACTGGGGGTGGGGAGAGAGGGAACATGGCCCAATGTTGTTCTTCCTGTCTATTAGGGTGTCTTATTTGCTGCTTCATGTCTTTCTAATGAAAGATTGCTTCCTTCTGATGCTGGACACAAAGGTTTGGGGACCCCAGGGAAGGAGATCTGACAGGCATCCCTGCAAATGCTGTCTGGTTACCTAGCAGGAGTGCTTGGAGATTTTTCAGTTTTTTCCCTCTCTTTGTGAACGAATGTAAAGCAGTTTTCGAAAATGAGCCGAGATTTCTTTATGGCTTGTGTGAAGATCAGAGGTGGGTTGGTTAAGTTTTGCCTTCTCCACCTCCTGGGAAAGGGCAGGAGGTGACCAGGGCTTGTGGTGCCTGTAGTCCCTGGGGCAGCAGACTGGCAGAGTGGTCTGCAGAGAGCTGCAGAGAGAGGGACAAAGGATGAGGAGGGCACAGGAGGTTGGCTCATTTAAGCTGAGTAGCCAGAGTGCTTTCTGCCCCATAACCAGCACAAACTAGGGAAACAATCCCACATCCTCTAGAAAATACCACCCTGACTCAAGCCAGACCCTTATCTGATAGTTGCACTGGCCTCTTGGCAGATTTCACTCTGTGCTAAACTTTTTATCTATCCCCTCTTTCCCTATGCCAGTTTTCCCAATGTTTCTCGACATCACATTAACACCCCTCCCGGTACAATAATCGACTCCAATCTGCTATTATCACGGAAATAGAAGAAGTAAAGTGCCTGTAATAGGATCCAAATCAAATCACTTTCACTTCAGATGGCTTTGGCTGTGAAGCCAAGGATTCCCCAGGGAGATTCAATACAGAGAAACACCTGCAGGTACAGGCGGCTGAGGCCTGGGGACTAGATGGAACACGACAGGCCCTGCTTGCCCGTAGCATCTACTTAGTTACAAGATGGTCATCTCAGGCAAGCTCTGATAAACTTGTGCCTCAAGGCAGATCTGACTGTCACTCCATGTGCTGGTTTGCAGCTGTTATGGACCCCAGAAAAGGCCATGTTCTTTTAATTCATTCTTGTGGATACAGACCTATTGTGGGTGGGAACTTTGGTTAGGTTGTTTCAATTGGGATGTAACCCACCCAATTCAAGGTGGGTCCTAATCCTTTACTGGAGTCCTTTATGAGAGGATAAAAGGCAGAAACCCACAGACAGAGGGCAGAGAGATGAGAAATGCCCAGGGAAGCAAGAAGGACACACAGAAGCATTTTGAAGAGAGCCATTTGAAACCAGAAGAGGACCAGTAGACCTCACCATGTTCCTTTCTATGTGACAGAGGGACCCCAGATGCCAGCAGCCTTTCTTCAGAGAAGGTATCCTCTTGCTGATGCCTTAATTTGGACACTTTTACAGCCTTAGAATTATAATTTGTAACTTAATAAATCCCCATTGTTAAAAGTCAACCGATTTTCTGGTATTGCATGTCTGCAGCTTTAGCAAAGTAAAACACTCCATTTGAACCATCACTGAAGCAACATGTTGGTTTACAATTCACAGCACAAAGGCTAGAGTTAAATGTCTTCCCTGAAGTCTTTCCCTTAGTTGGGGTTGGTTTTGCATGTATTGATGCTTATTCTTTGAGCTGTCCTCCCTCAAGAAACAAATGGTATATATGTGTTACTTGCTCATATGAAATGAGAAAGGCCAAAGCAAATAGAGTTGAACATAATTCATGCCTGGCAAGAGATGAGGTAGGAAAAGCCCAACAAATCCATCTTTTGGGCCATTTAGATACTGCACACTTGTCTCACCCAGCCACCCACCCTTGCATTTCCCAGGTTGTTATAGTTTCAAGTTCTTTAGAGTGAAGCCCTTTCTATATGTGAATCCAGCAGCTCACCTCTATTTTGTTGAACTTTCCTGTGCGTATTCCTAGTTAAACAGCAATGCTGTATACACTTGTGCTCAAATCACAACTTGTAATTCAGGCACAGAATCTGACACAGACTTGGCAGGAATATCTCATAGTTGATGCTTACTTAAGTGCCAGAGTCTGAAGAGTTCAGCTGCCCAGACTAATTGAGAGTTTCGGTAAGTGAGTTATCAGACAAGCAAAAAGAGCAATTATAATCTTCATTTTGCATACTTATTAAAAAACCATGGCAGATATTTCCAAAGCAAATGCTCACTGTAAAAAAGCCTCCAAAAGGAATATCTTTTGGCATTTTTTTTTGTCATTTTTGCCCCTGAGCTTCATGTGAAAAATAGACAAATTTTTCAATCATAGGAAAACCAGAATTGGAGTCAAAGATGCTGCATTTTTGTTGAAGTTTTACCCCTTATCAGCCATGGGCTTTTGAACAAATGATTTAATCTCACAGATCCTTGGTTTTCTCATCAATGTAACCCTTCCACATGCAGTCATGAACTTTAAATGAGGTGTGGTATTTGAAAGCAGTTTGTTATCTCTAATACACTGACATACTGATATGAGAAATTGTAAATTTCCTGAAAGTGTTATGTGGTTAAATTTTAAAAAGGTAAAACAATACTGTTCTAGTTTGCTAATGCTGCCAGAATGCAAAATACCAGAAATGGATTGGCTTTTATAAAAGGGGGTTTATTTGGTTAAACAATTACAGTCTTAGGGCCATAAAATGTCCAAGGTAACACACCAACAATCGGGTACCTTCACTGGAGGATGGCCAATGGTGTCCGGAAAACCTCTGTTAGCTGGGAAGGCACATGGCTGCCGTCTGCTCCAAGTTCTGGTTTCAAAATGGCTTTCTCCCAGGACATTCCTCTCTAGGCCGCAGCTCCTCTTCAAAATGTCACTCTCAGTTGCTCTTGGAGCATTTGTCCTCTCTTAGCTCCTCCAGAACAAGAGTCTGCTTTCAACGGTCATCTTCAAACTATCTCTTATCTGCAGCTCCTCTCTCAGCTCCTGTGTGTTCTTCCAAGTGTCCCTCTTGGCTGTAGCAAGCTCGCTCCTTCTGTCTGGGCTTTTATAGTGCTCCAGTGAACTAATCAAGGTCCATACTGAATGTACGAGGCCATGTCTCCATGGAAACCATCCAATCAGATTTACCACCCACAGTTGGGTGGGTCACATCTCCATGGAAACACTCAAAGAATTACAATCTAATCAACACTAATATATCTGCCCACACAAGATTACATCAAAGATAATGGCATTTTGGGGGACATAATACATTCAAACAAGCACAAATAATCACCTGTTCTGCAGCTGAATTTGAAAAGACCAAGAGAGAGTTGTGATGATTTGAAAGAAGGGACACTTGTCAAGAGTGGTTCTGCTCAGGACCACAGGTGGGTTGGCCAGAAAACAGGGTGTACTTAAATCCCACTGTCCCAGATACAGGGCAATGTGCATGTGTGGTTGATGTTAATGGGAATCAGATCCGCCATGAGGTTTTACCGGATTGGCTCCATCCCTGAGGCAACCAAGGCTGTGCTGACTGGAAAAGACCCAGGACACAAAACTCTTAGTGGTCTGGTGAGGCTGCGTATCATGGTGCCAGAAAGCAGTAGCTTCCAGGCTTCCTGTGGGAAGAAAGGAGGAAGTGTTTTCAGGGGGAACACTGGAGGGGTTTCCAGGGGTGAAGACATTAGTAGAAATGATGCCTGGGCTCCTATGTGATCTCAGACCCAATAAATTGTATATGATTGGTGTATCTAAGGGAAAATGGTTTCATGTGTTAACACACACATGCTGGTTTCCTTTAGAGCACCCAACTCACTCTGCTTTTATTTGTGACAGTACTCCATCATGTTTTTATGGATAACAGGAGAATGTGGTGTGAACATGGCAAGGGCAGAACCAGGCTGCCTTATGTACATTAGAGTGATGTAGATTAGCATGGTTCAAAAGTACAAAACGGCCACCAGAAGCCAAGACAGGTCTAATTTCACATGATTTTATCCTGTCCGACAAAAGACATTCCTTAAATACGTAACTAGATTAGGTTTAACATGTATAGCTTTGGAAGGATATTTTATTCAGATATGTGGACATGCCAGAAAGAAAAAAAAATCACATGGTCCAGTGTAAGATTTGAAAATTAATGATCATTTCATCCTGTTCAATCAACAAACGTGTGTTGAGTGACAGGAGGTCTGGTATGGAATCCTGAGGATACACTGTAGGAGGCACATGCCTTGTTTCCATACTGTGGTTGCCCAGGTTTGGGGAGGTGTGAAAGCAATCAGGCTACAATAAGATGCTTGTACTTGGAGGAGGTCCAGCTGGTGAAGAGGAGATCAGGAGAAAACAGTGCCTGACCTAGCTGGGCGAGCTGGGGAATGCCTTGGAGAAGAGGTCATGCTCAAATTAAGATGTGGCTGCAGAGTAGAACATTGTCAGCTAGAGAAAGGACATGGAGAAGGTAGGTCCAGGCAGGGGAAAGAGCAGGTGCAAGGATCTGGACGCACAAGAAAGCCGGTAACAAATGACTTTTGTGGGTGCACATGGATCAGCGCATCAAAAATGCCTACGACAATGGGAACATGGGAACACATGCATTCTTTTAGGATAACTGATTTAAATTCCCAGTTTAAGAATGAACAAATGCAAGCAGTGTGAGACTAAAAATAGCTAACATGTCCCTAGAGAATGATCTTTAGGGGAGGCAGACCCAGGTGGGATTCCCTGTGCTGCCCGACCTGCCTAATTTTCCTCCTCAGCCCTCCCATCTTCTCCTTAATGATCTCCCCCAATTATTGAGCACTTAGTATGAGCCAGGCATTATTCACTTCAATTTGTAGGTAAGGAAACCAGAGCACAATAACTTGCTCAAGATTACTCACATAAAAGTGGTGCAGCCAGGAGTCAAATACATGTCCACATGATTCCAAAGCCAAGTTCTCAATCCCTTTCCTCAGCTCCCTCCTTGTTATTTGCCTGATTGCCTGGGACCTTACCCTTATCCCTTCCATCCTCTATGCCTCACTTTTCTTAGACTCAACCCCAGATCATTTTTCCACGTTGCTGAAGCAAGAATGGTGGAGATATCAGAGACTACTCCCCAATCCCTCCATTGTTGCTGCTTTCTCAAACCTTTCTTTCATATGAGCATGCCAAGGGTGCTAATTGCATCACAAGGAAAGCTAGTGCCCTAAGGTGGTCCACAAAAATGTCCTTCATTTGCGGAAACATCATGTGTGTTAACATTTAAAACTGAAAAATTAGTCTAGTGAAGAAACCTGTTGAATTATGTGAAACTCACTGTTTCTCAAACTCATTTGATGTCTGCTATTCCTGTATACTTGTTAACACCCTGGGGAAAGTGAGTCTGAAGAGCATGCTTTGGGGAACAGTGTCTCCCACCATCACTGCTTCTTTCTAGCAGCTCTACCACTGCAGTATCTTCTTCTTGATTTTTATCCAAGAGGCCCCTTGTCCCCTACCAGTCCTATGGCAAAATATCCAGGGAAGCCTGAACAGTTTTTCTCTGAAATATTCATGTTGTTGACAATGGTTGCAATAGTTTTTTTTTTTGTTTTTTTTTTTCTTTAATCCTTGAGGACCCATTACTGGCTTGATCTCAATGAAAGGCAGAGGAAGGAAAGGGACGCGACACAGTGGAGATGTTTCTCCACTAAATTTACTATTATTACCAATAAACAGAACACTTGAGAATGTACCAAATGGCCGCATGCTGCTTTGGAGATAGGAACAAGGAGCCACCTTAGAGCACTCTACTTCCCAGAAGTCATAGAAGAGTTTCTGGATTGTTCAGTTCTGTACATGGTCTTGGTACTAGGAAACTCAAAATTAAGCTCATTTTCAATTTGTGTAGCTTACCTGAACCAAGTTTTTATTAGTATTATTTTCTCTCCTATCATTTTATCATTCGGTATTTCAGTTTTATAAATTTTTGTTTCACTATATGTATTTTTTTCTAAGATAGCTTCAGGAATTGGGTGGGGTGGTGACATTTAGTAAAGAAGCAGGTGAGTCAATTCTTTGGGCTGGTGGGAAGAAAGGAAACATGATTAAGGAGAAAGTACATGTGCCCTCCTGTCCCCGTTGCTTGAGGCAGAAGTTAGAGGTTGTTTGAAATAGAAATTCTAGAACCCCTTACTCAAAAGAGAACTTAAGAAATATTTATCTATAAGCCTCATTACAGTGGGTGATCAGATCCATTATAAACTCCAAGACTTCAGAAACATCATGGATTCAACAGGTTCACTGGAGGTCCACATTTGATTTGAACTTGATCCCTGATGTTAGAAGGTCACATTTCTGATGAATGTTAAAACATATCTCAAACGTAAACAGGACAATTTTGACATTCATTTTCATCTGTGAAATGGGGGTTGTTAAGCATTGAATTGTGCCCCTCCCCAAAATATATGTTGTAGTCCTAAGCCCTGTTTCCTGTATATGTGACCTAATTAGGAAACAGATTCTTTGTGGAAGTGATGAGATAAAATGAGGTCCTGCTAGATTAGGGTGGACTCCAATCCAGTGTGACTGGTGCCCTTGTAAGAAGTTATAAGAAGAGGGAAATTTGGACACAGAGAGAAGGCCATGTGGAGATGGAAGCAGAGAGGGGAGGTATGCTGCCACAAGAAAAAGAAAGCCAAGAGTCGCTGGCTACCCACAGAAGCTGAGAGAAGACAAGCTCCCAAGAAGAAATAAACCCTGCTGCCACCTTGATTTTGGACTTCTCACCTCCAGAACAGTGAGAGAATAAGTTTCTGTTGTTTCAGCCACCTGGTTCATGGTCATTTGTATGGCAGCCCCAGGAAATTAACAGAGGGGTAACAATACCTTCTTCATAGGGTGACAGGGATCAAACTGGATAGCTCATATACAATCAGCACAAAGCCTGGGCGTTCAAAGTGCTTCCTTCCTTCTTTTTCTCCCCATTTTCTTCCTCCCTCCCTCCCTCCCTTCCTCCTGCCCTCCTTTCCCCAGCCTTCAGTTTCAATTCTCCCTCTCCTGTCTATCTTTCCTGTAAATGACTCTGATTGATACAGAATTTTTAAAAGGATGACATATTTTTAAATTTCCTAAAAGAAACATTTATGTACTTTAAAAAAATGCAAGATGCATTGGAAAAACTCCATCAGATAAATAAAAGATCTGTAGAGGGTAAGGACCCTAATGAGGTTCTTTTTATTGTCCTCTCCCTCTAATGCCTAGCACAGAGCTGGGCTCAAAGTAGGTGTTGAGTAAGAAATTTACACTGCAAGAAGAAGTCAAGCAAGGTTTAAAAAGTTATATAATGTTCACAATCCCAGATATTGACTCTAGAATGAAGGCCTCCGATTTCTGTCATTTCAATGATGACACATTGTATAGGAGAGTACATTTATGTCTGTTATACATCCATTTATATGCATACATGTTCCATTAGACACTATTGGAATAATCTGATATCCTTATGATTGCAAAATAGATAATAGCTATTGAATACTTATAAGTTATGGGCATTCTACTAAGTGCTTGCACTGAATCACTTCAGTCAGTATTAGATATGTTCGTATGTTGTGCAATATGCTATTGTGTATTTATATAGTGCACATATTTCCTTCTTTTTAATTTGACTTTCAAGGAGAACATTTATAGCCATATCCCCATGTAGAATTATCCTGACTGAGAATATGTAATTCATTCTAACAAATACATAGGCAATATCTGGAGAGTGTTCATACCCTTTCTCACAGAAATGATTAGTTATTATTTTCATGGTTATATAGGTCTAGAGAATAAAGATCTTGGATTTGAACTTGATCTTGGATATTGCATTAGAGAAATGGTGGGAGCTACTCCTCTTAGTAAACCTCTATGTGTACCACATCTTGGGGGTCGGCCCATCAGTTTCATTTATAAGAAGCTTAAGGGTTGAGCATGAGAAGTTTAAAAACGTCTCCAAAGCACTCTCTAGAATGTATTATCTTTTGGCAGAAAGCTTAATGTCTGGCTTAAATACACTCTTAGCTAAGGGGATATTTTGCATTTTGTTCAATAAAAGCCAGGTGAATCTCTTAAAATTAAATGCCACTATGTCTGAAAAAAAAAGTGAGTTATATGTGTTCACCATGATATTTCTTTGTAAACAATTACATATTGTGGAACTTTTATGGATAAACAGAAACATTCCCCCACATTACAATAACCACTATAGCACTTATATCATTAGGAAATTATAGCGGTGACTGAGAATTTTTGACTAATTAGGTTTCTTGGATAATAAGAGCTTTTTAATAAGGTACATATCATTTACAATATTGCTAATGAAATGTGAAAGCGATTTAGTACCCGGTAAGATAATGGCTAACTTGTTTTAATTGTTAACATTTTTTCTTGCCTACAATGACACAGTCATTATTTCACAGTCACCACTTATCGTGAAATCCAAGAGGATTAATGGTTTCACTTATACTGGCGAAAATGTTTAAGCTGCCCTTATTATCAGTGCAGTTGGAAAGAATAATGGTTATTTGTCATTGCGTTTAGCAAGAGAATGGATTGTCCCCCCAGATAGTGGCACCATTAACCCTTTGAGGAAATGATAATAGAGTTTTATTGCAGAACTGGAGAATGCCAAGATTTGGGCATTTGTATGCAGTTTATTCTCATACATGACCACCTAAAAGACTCGCATACTCTCAAGGCAGAATCGAAAACACATAACTCAACTATACCACCTTCCACGTGCCCTAAACAAAATTTGGATATCTGAAATTAAGTCTAGATAGTTACTGACCTATTCTTGTGATGAATGAGAAAACTGTTACATGAAAGAAATAATCAAGAGAAACATGAATTCTGGAAAAGAAAAAATATATATTTGTAGCTTCTTTGCTCTTTGTCTCCCGTTAAAGAAATAAAGAAAAACGTGGATTGTTAAAAGCAGTCACTCCTGGTTTCTCAATGCTAACTCCTAACTATGTTTTAGCTCAAATACCACATTTTGATAGCTCACCATACCCAGTTTAATCATAAGGAAATTTTTTTCTTTTCTCAAACATCTATAATTATACTAATTGAGAATAAAGACTGGTAAAGTCTGATAATGGTCTGTGATTAAGAATTAAGCCTCTGATTGAGTAAAAATGTCAGTGTACAGATACACGTCAGCTGTATTATGTTTAGTACTCTGGCTTGGGCAAATGATTTCAGTTAGGGATTGCCCTGGCAAAACAAAATTACAGTATCTAAAAATACACAGGGCTATGTTATGAAAATCATATTTGCCATTGGTAGAATTAACAGAATGTTCCTCTTTTCTGTATGAGGAATGTAATAAAACTTCTCTCTCATCAGGTCATCTCTCAATATAACCAACACAGGAAATGGCTGCATCTGCCCCTGACTCCCCTTGCTTTGTCTTCTGTGGTTGAGGTATTAGGGCAGCTTAATTCACAAAAAAGAAGTGAAACCATAAAGCCCATGTATTTCTCAGGAGAGAACCCAGGGTGGACTTGGGGAGGGGATTGGAGGGGAGAGGGTAATGGCAACAAAAATAAAGCATGTTTTAGGAGATACAGCTTGGCTGCCTTATCTTATTACAGAGAAAACAGTGTCCTGTCTCCTCCAGAGAAGTGGCCACAGCTCAGCCCAGTCAGGCATGACAGGGTCAGTTTGCCCAGCACCCGGACAGTGAGAAATCTATTTCTTCACAACACAGAGTTCTGGGGATTATGTTTCTTACAAAGACCTCCAATTTTAAAAAGAGAGAGAAACAAGGAGACCATCACCCCTTCGACAGAGTCTATAAACACAAACGGTTTCCTTTACAAAAGCTATCCCCCACAAATTGATGAACCAAGTTTCAAAATGGAGCCTAATGATGCTGGAAGTGAAATGCAGGTAGTTGAGATGTGAATAGAAATTATATTATTCAACATTACAGGGGAACAAAATTGCCTCCTCAGGTGTCTTCGATACTTGGAATCAAGATGGCCAGTACATGGAAGCTTCTAGCATCATCATTATCGTCATGTGTGATCTATTGACAAACTGGTGTTTCTTTGAGATGGTAAACAAGACAATTTCTACAATAGCCCCATGGGTATGCCGAAACCGCACGCCCCAGACGTTTAAGATGTAAGAGGTCACGCGAAACAACTGCCACTAGATGAAAAGACGTAGGGAACAAAAAGAAATAAAACAGGAAAAAGAAAGACATGAGGAGAAAAAGGGAAGAAGAAAGGAATGACACTATACAGTGGGTTTGAATGGTGAAAGTACAATGCTGTAGCCACAGAGAGCCATAAACGTGGCTGATAAAATTAAAGAGGAAATTTAGTGAGCAGCTCCAATTCTGAGTTTCTGACTGACACGATGAGAATATGGTCCCCTTGGCAGATCGAAGTCTTTGTTTTTGTGCACTGCTTTCTGAGTTCCTCTGACTTCATTGGGTGAAGAGTGATTCTGGTGGAAATGAGGCGGTGTGCTAGGATGATGATTTTCTGGGAAGACGGCACCAGCAAAATGCCCTATAAGAATTTAATTCCTTCGTCATTGAATTTAGCGCCTTCAAAGTTATACAACAAAATGGGACTGCAGCCTTTTTCAGCCAGCCAGATGCTTGAATTCCCAATAGCATGAGCTAAGATAAAATTTAACTTTTATTCTTGTCTCTAAATTAAATGCAAATGTATTAAGTGGGTAAATGGAAAAATAAAGATGCTGACCAGAAGGCTCTTTAAAACCCTACTGATGGATGATGGGGTTAAAGAGGGAAGGTTAGAGACTTAGACCTTTGTACCCAAGAAGGTGAGTAGCAGACTTAAAATCAAAATGATATATATATTTGAAAGGTTTTCCTTTTTGATTACATGCCCCAAATCCTGGCTCTTTGCTCTGATGGTCATAGACTTAAGGAGTGTGGACATCTTAGTAAGTGCTGAACAGGAATGCTCTTGGACGTTTTGTTTTTTAATTCTCCCACTTTGTGGCCCTGATAAACTTAGATTTTTTAGTTAAGAGACACTTAAAAGAGACTCCAAAATCCTGGGGATGAGGAGGAGGCATGTTTTTTACTTGAATCTAGAAAAGTAATTGGTTTCCATAAACAGTACAGCCGGGGTACGGTGGTGATGGTGGTGGTGGTGATAATTCTTTTATTCTAGCACAGGATCCACAAATTGTTACAAAATGCTGAAAGTTGAATTTTGACAAATACCTGTTTAGTGGGACGACAGCCGCCGCAAGGCTACATGGAATGACTGCCTAATTCCTGTTTTTATTTTTCTCAATTATAACTACTTCTGCCTTGCCAGTTTGGAAGCCAATATGTTGATTTCTCCCCTATATTTATTATCCTGGAATCTGTATGCCCTCCTGCTCCTCCAAAGGGCATATTTTTAATTGACATATTCCTGGAAATACAGTAGGTCAGTTTAGCTGAGGATGTGCCAAATATATGAGAAATCACAATCTTTTCATAAAACAATTTCTTAAAGGATTAAGTTTGGTCTCTAGTAATTTAACTTCACAAATTCCTCTTGTATCTCACTGTGGACTATCAAACATAATTAGGTATCCTTAGTGTGTCTGCATTTTGGAGCAGGGTCATCATTTCACTAAAAATAACACATGCTATGGTTTGTGAAGCAGCGCTAATGGAAGATCAGGTGAGTGGAATTCCCTCAAATAACTTGCTCACCTGGTGAAAGAAATCATTGTATTAATGGCATTAGGGTGTCATCAAGGCCCGGGTGAAATTCATAGGTTACACAACACCTTGACAGGGCAATGGAGACCTCCTGTCTCACATTTGCCTCAATAGGCCAAACATGCCACAAAAAACATTTTCACCCAAACTGTAAAAATCACTGGGATGGCACATCAAGAAAAAAAATCTAAAAGGTATATATTCCTGGAAGAAAGCATGAGTGCTTGGTAGAGAACAAGTTGGAAACATTGAGGTGGAATCTTCCTTGCTGATATTTGTAGACCTGTTTGCTCAACTGTTGATATCCATAATAATTTTACCTGACATTTCTTGAATACTTAATGCATATGTATAGTTTAAGTCTTCCAATACACACAATAAACCTATGGGGTAATAGCTATTATTATCCCATTTTACAGAAGCACAGAGAAAGTAAATTGCCTACCATGACACAACTAGTAAGTGGTAGTAGGACCTACATTTGATTTCAGGCGATATGAACACAGTGCCTAAATGCCTGAACATCCTATACTGCTTATTCAATACACTGGAAAAAGCAATGTTATGCTGTGTTCTCACTCTCAGGAATTGCGGACAAAGGAGTGAGATTAGTTAGAGAAACGTCTTGATCACAAGTTTTATATATTTGCTTTTTAAAAGGAACAGTTATCCAACCAGTTTTCAGATCAAGTGAGTGCATTCTTTGAAGATAGAATTAATGTAAAGGTAGCATGGGATTTGGAACGAGAAAGACCAAGTTCAAATTGTTTTTCAGATTTCTAGTCAGATTATCCTAGGGAAGGTACTTTGCATCTCCAAGCCCAGTTTCTTCATCTGTAAAACAAGGATAAAATATGCACCTTCCAGGGTTGTCCTGACACAGTGATCCTCTCTAAGCACATGCTAAGTATATGGTGGCCATTGTGTTATTGTTGTTGCCATATCTTGGCTTATGTGTACTTAGGACAATTTGCTCAGTTTTTAAGGGATCTTATATTATTCTATGTGTCTTTATGATGTGGATTCTTGAAAACATGTCGTTGAAATTATTGATGTTCATAGTTGTCACAATGCCTTTAAGAAAGTATTTAACTATTTTTCCATGTTGTTTTCATTTCAAAGATAATCATAAAGGAGCATCAAGTCTTGAGGATTAAACACAATGTATTTGACACATTTTTTACGATTTAACATTTTTCCTTGAGATTTGCTAGACTTTTTTTTTCAGCCTACTGTGAATCTTCAAGTAATTGTCTTAACTTTTGGAGGCAGAGAAACTAAAGCAAGGAGAGAGAAAGCTACAAAGACAAATTCAATTGGTAGATTGCTGCAGATTAAAATTCAGATATATATTTTTTAAACGTACTTTGTCCCTCACTCGATTTAATGTCAGATATTGGAGAAGGTGGTTATTAACGTATACCAACCCATGTCAAACCACATCTTTACATGCTTTTGGAAGCTTAGTGGTGATAACTTCTGTCTAGTTACATTGTGCTTCTATTCCACTCTCTTGACTAGTGCGCATACCATATCTCTTTAATTGAATTTTCTCATTGGTTGTATCGAAATCAAACCCAACACATTATTCATTCTGTGGTCCCAACAAAGACCAACACAGATTGCCAGGCCCCTGTAAAATTTTCTTCATATTAAAGTTGGATTCTGAATAGCAAGCAAAGAGAGTTCAGTCTGAAGTGAGGTCTTAGCCCCCCCACTTCAGTTTCTTATTTTGGGGGGAGTGGAGAGGCTCTACTAAAAGTGTCAACTCACAAATGATCATCCTGGGCCTTGTAAATCTGATCCAAAGTACTTTCTGTCCTTGGCAGTTCACCTTCAATACCACTGTTCCAAAATAGGGGTCCGTGGAAGATGGCAAAAATGCACTGGAAAAAGAAGTCAAATAGCATTGGTTTTCTTATGTTTACTATGCTAAACTAATTGTGTTGTTCTTATGTTTACTAAGTTCATTATGTAACACTAATACATAAATTATTTCCCGGGATTAACCCATGAACATATTCAGAATTAGCATCTTCATTATTTGTCCATTTGCCATGTTGACCCAGTTTCTACTTAAGATTATAAACCTCTGAAAATTTAGTAAGTGATTTCTTGCAATCACTTACTAGTATACTAATTCCAAAGTCATCACTGAAGTTCCATTCCCAAATGGAATCTTTTCCATTGACACTAGATTATTTAATTTTTTCCAAGATATGTGAAGATTTAGTATATATTTTCCCATGCATAGATTTAGGGTATATTTTCCCATGCATCAACTACTTATTCCTTGGCACTTTGTTTTAGGGTAGAGGTGCTATACTCATTCAAAAATAACATTATAAATGTAATGAATAGTTCTTTTAAAATGCTGTTGCTGGTTTTAGTAGGAGTTTAGCCAAGATTCAAAAAATGATATGCTTTTTGGAGAAGCTGTATGACATAGTGGTAAGAAAATATGCTTTGATTTAGGCAGATATGGGTTCAAACTCCAACTCTAGGTAATCTTGGGAAATATTCACATTCCCAGTTCTCCAGTTCTTTATGTATTATGGACAGTATTACTGCTCCCATGGGGTTCGCTTTGGGTTTAACTGAGATAATTTACCCAAAATGTCCAGTTCATAGTAAGCACTCAGTAAATGGCAACAATCTCACAGCATGCATCATCAGGGAAATGAACGAGCAAGCCACAGGCAGGCTCCTAGCAGACCTCTTTCTGCATCATGCTTCTTCCCACAGTGCTTCATAATCGGATCCATCAAGATCTCTGCACACTAGGCATCTCATTACCAGAATTGTATGCTTGGTTCTGGGTCAGCAGAGAAGCCTACTGGCATTTAGGAGTGAGTGGGGAGCCTGCTCAGCATCTGCCTCCACTTTACCAGAGTCCAGATGGTCCTATTTTACTGCCACACCAACATGAACATTTACTTGCTGCTTCTCTCGTCACTGACCCTACATCCTCTCTTCCCTACAAACGTAAGAAGCAAAACAACAATAAGCTCAAATCAAACCCAAAGTCAAAGCACGCAGACTTATCTCTGATAAGTCTGATGAGATTCCTCCCAAGGTCCGCATCTAATGTAACAACCCGAGCTGTTTGTTGACTGTTGCTCATTGTGCAGCTATGTGCTTATGCACAGTCACCACCCCATAGCCAGCATATTATCATTTATTTCATTGTTCTATAAAGTGCTCAGAGACGCAGAGTAGGGAAAGCACCGAGGCACTCTGGTGCAATTCAATTTCGTCAAATATCCGACATCCACATCATGTAAATGGAACATGAGGAAGGAATCTGATCCAAGTGCCTACTGTTGTAATTGACTCAACAGAGCCAGCCTGTGTCATTAGTCCTATAAACAGTTACATTTACAACAATAAAACTGAAAAGCATGGAAATTAAAAGCTGTTAGGATTTTCTCTGGTGTGCATTTATCTTTGGAGAAGGATGTACACTCTCTAAACAAATTTTTAATCTCTTTGGTAAACTGGCTTCATAGTAACTTGTGTCAGCAAAACCTTATGTATCAAATGGTGATCAAATTTGAGATGCGTAAAACGAGAGTAAGATACGGTGGGGTGATGTACTAACTTAATTATCTAGCACATGAATTTAGAGCAAATTTCATGGCATGACATCCAGTTTCTGAACAGTAACAAAAGGGCTATATTTGGCAACTGGAAGTTATTTTGGGGAGTAATGTAAATAATATATTCATTGTCATATCAAATTATGAAGCTTGAATGATTGTCTGCCTGCAAGTTCAATCTGTGGATTCCTAATAATATCTCTCCTCACTGACTGTGCTATTTGATGGACAATGCTCCCCAATACTTTTCAGTTGATTAGCTGGACCCTGTTAAACAAGCATCTTAGAAGTGACCTTTTCCCTCACCACGCCTACCTCCATCCCCATTGAAATGAAGCTTTGAACATTTCTTCTGTGCACTCCCATGTCAACAATAAAGAAATAGAGTTTCTTTCCTCTCTGGTGATATGCCACTGGACCACTTAACCAAAAATTGAGAGAATATATTGCAAGGTTAAAGAGCAGAGGTCAGAGGTTGTTACAATTCTCATTAAGAGATGTTTCTATGGACTGACTACAGGTGAATTAACTGATATTTCTGCCTGAAAAGGATGAGGCTTGGTAAAGATGGGTTTAATTGGAGAGGTGTTGTTTATGGAGAAGGAGCATTTATGGGATTTTATGGCATTAAATAGCAGCGTTCCTCACAGGTTACACAGGGTATGGCAGGATGTGATATGACAATTGAGAAGACGTAAGATTTTGACATTTCAGGCCTCCATGGAGTAGGCTGCTTAGAGAGCCTTTAAGATCAAGAATTCCCCATACGACTTGCCCCTGGGAAGAACTGTTGCTGCAAAGGAGAGGCTAGGCCTCCCTATAATTGTGCCTAAGCGTCTCCTCCCAAATGCCTCTTTGTTGCTCAGATGTGGCCCTCTCTCTCTACATAAGCCAACTTGAAAGGTGAAATCACTGCCCTCCCCCCTACGTGGGATCTGACACCCAGGGGAGTGAATCTCCCTGGCAACGTGGAATATGACTCCCGGGGAGGAATGTAGACCCGGCATTGTGGGATGGAGAACATCTTCTTGACCAAAAGGGGGAAGTGAAAGGAAATGAAAGGAATCTTCAGTGGCAGAGAGATTCCAAAAGGAGCTGAGAGGTCACTCTGGTGGGCACTCTTATGCACAATATAGACAACCCTTTTTAGGTTCTAATGAATTGGAATAGCTAGCAGTAAATACCTGAAACTATCAGACTACAACCCAGAACCCCTGAATCCTGAAGACAATTGTATAAAAATGTAGTTTATGAGGGGTGACAATGGGACTGGGAAAGCCACATGGACCACACTTCCCTTTGCCCAGTGTATGGATGGATGAGTAGAAAAATGGGGGGAGGGGAGGCACCCAGTGTTCTTTTTTACTTTAATTGTTCTTTTTCACTTTGTTTTTTATTCTTATTATTTTTGTGTGTGTGGTAATGAAAACGTTCAAAAATTAATTTTGGTGATGAATGCACAACTATATAGTGGTACTGTGAACAACTGAATGTACACTTTATATGACTGCATGGTATGTGAATATATCTCAATAAAAATGAATTAAAAAAAAAAGAATTCCCCATATCCCAAAATGGGAGATGTGGCTCGATGCACATTTAGAGAAAAGGAAAGATGGCTCATGCAAGGTTTGTTCTCATTGCTTAAATTCTATGCTATTTCTGAAAGAAAGGGAACACTAAACTCATTGGTTTCCTGTTATATCATAAAAACTTTCTACCTCTAAAATAGAGAACCATTTTTTGCAAACACATATTCAACTTCTGATATGTAAGAAGGAAAGGGAAAATCAAAGGTCCAAATAACAAACCTCACGTTTTCCAAAGAGCAGCAGACAAGATTCATTTCCTGGGATTTTTACTGTTGAATATTTTCTTAAATCAAATGTCTATGAGGAGTATGTCAATTTATTTGAACAGGCAATTTGATATACTCTCTTACTTGTAATTGCATACATTTATATTGACTGAAACCAAATGTAATTAGAAAGTGATCACAAAGAAATGCTTTACAAACTTAAATGACTTCTGAGATTCCATGTAGCCACATTTACATTGATTTTCAAATCCCAACATTGTAAACATAAGTGAGTTCATGACCGTCTACATCTACCTTAACTTTTAATAATAGTCACGTATATTTGAATCATTGAAGGAGCCACCATTTTTCTCTGGATTTAAAGATTTAAAAATATAAATATTAGACAATAATGTTGCCTATTGAAACCTTGACTCTTTCCATCAGTTGGTTTCCATAAAGTTGGACAAATTTGCTCTCATATTAGACACATCACTGGGAAATGCTAGTAACAAATAAACAATGACTTACAATCCATGAGTTTTTCACATTTATTCTACACAGCAATAGGAACTCATATCCAAAATGTACCTCTACCAAGTACTTTAAACCATTTTCTATTACTCTGAACAAAACTGTTTAAATATCCAGGCTTGGCAGAGGACATCAAGATACTCAGGCTCTACAGCTGCCACCTTCATCTCTCTAACATGCACACATGAATTTGAAGGAGCTGCATTGATGAGAGAGGGAAGTTATTATGACAGAGAAGAGAAAGACATCAACATTATTTGGAAGTAAAATGTGTGGAGTTAAAAAAATAATGGAAGCAGTTCCCAGGTTGACAAGACCTTGGAGAAATGGATATTTCAGACTTGCAGAAGGTGGAATTCTAAAATGTTTTTCATTCTTGTCGGCACAAAAGCAGGTGAACCAAAAATGCAGGTTAAGTTTAACGAAGAAATTTTGAGCTGCCCAACTTTTCCTCACTCAGTGTGGCCCCCAAATCATTAAATGGTAATAAGAAATAATGTATACTTGTGAATGAAGGAATCATAATTCGAGCAGGGCCACACAGTGTCCAGCTAGCTGAATCTGAGAGATAATCTGAGGAGAAGGATGGCAGATGTCTGCTCATAAAGATTTGGGTTCTACAGACAGTGTCACCTAGACCTGTGCTAGTATTTCTCCTTCTGTTTTGTGAAACAATAACAATAATTAATTTCAACTTCACTTTGGTGCACTTGTTTGGTCCACTGGCTTGGTAGCCTAGAATTGACTTTAGTCTGGAAGAGGTCAGAGTTCATTCTCTCTGAGTAGGCTTCAGATTGTAACAGCTTTAATAACAACCAGCAACAGCCATCGGGGATGTGAGAAGAGAGCCACAAGTAAATGAGAGTCTTCCAGGAGTAACATAAGTAGAAAAGCAATAGGTGTTATTTACCCATTTCTGTGTTGCATACATTATTGGATTTGGGCATACATTATTTAATATACTTCTCAGAGCAATTATCTGTTAAAGCTACTATTGTTTTTATTTTGGGGTGAGGAAAGGAAGCTCTGTGTAGTATAATGAAATACTTGCTTGGTCTTTTTTTTTTTTTTAAATTCAGTTTTATTGAAATACATTCACACACCATACAATCACCCATGATATACAATCCACTGTCCACAGTATGATAACATAGTTATGCGTTCATCACCACAATCTATCTCTGAACATTTTCCTTACATCAGAAAGAACCAGAACAAGAATCAAAAATAAAAGTGAAAAAAGAACACCCAAATCATCCCCCCATCCCACCCCATTTGTCCTTTAGTTTTTATCCCCATTCCTCCACTCATCCATACACTAGATAAAGGGGGTGTGATCCACAAGGTCTTCACAATCACACTGTCACCCCTTGTAATCTACATTATTATATAATTGTTTTCAGGAGTCCAGACTGCTGGGTTGGAGTTTGGTAGTTTCAGGTATTTACTTCTAGCTATTCCAATACATTAAAGCCGAAGAGGTGTTATCTATATAGTGCATAAGAATGTCCACCAGAGTGACCTCTCGACTCCATTTGGAATCTCTCAGCCACTGAAACTATTTCGTCTCATTTGGCATCCCCCTTTTAGTCAAGAAGATACTCTCAGTCCCACGATGCCGGGTCCACATTCATCCCCGGGAATCATACTCTGCGTTGCCAGGGAGATTTACACCCCTGGGAGTCGGGTCCCACGTAGCGGGGAGGGCAGCAAGTTCACCTATCGAGATGGCTCAGTTAGAGAGAGAGAGGGCCACATCTGAGCAACAAAGAGGTACTCAGGGGGAGACTCTCAGGCACCATTACATACAACTTTAGACTCTCCTTTGTGGTAATGAGCTTCATAAGGGCAAGTCCCATGCTCGAGGGCTCAGCACATCAAACCGCCAGTCCCAATGTTTGTGACAACATCAACACCAGTCCAGGTGAGGATGTCCAACACATCCGCACCTTCCCCCAGATCCTCGGGGCTGGGGAGGGGGAGGCTGTAAATATATTTTTTATTATCTGCCCAAATTACTCTAGGATGTGTCACTATTTCACTCCAGCCTATACTAACCTACCGTATCTCACTTCCTATTCAAAGTGCCATGCAATTGTGGTGTTTGAACAAATTGACTGTAGAGTTGTACCATTTAGAAAATTTAGATCCTGTACCAAATAGATCTATTCCCTTGGTCTCATATGAAAGTTGAAGTTTTAAAACACAATCAGTTTCAACCTTTACCCTTTGGCCTGGCTTGCCCTGGTCTTAACCAGACCTGCTTCACTCATATCACTAATTGAAGTCTGGGCTCTTTTTCAGCTTTTTTTTTTTTTTTTTTTGACAGTGGCTGTATGCCCTAATACTGACATTCATATCTGCCGAGCTCTAGCTCTGAGTTTCAGGTGTCTCAGAGATATGCATTGTTCCAGAGACCAATCAGGTTATACGCTAGGGGATCAGCATCTCAAAGTTTAGAGATAGGCCTTACAATTCAGGGATAGAGTTAACTGCTGTAAGAGCTTACAATCTAGGGACTATTACAATTATTGTGTCCACGTTAGGCTATGTTCTAAGATTCAATTCTGAGTTTACACATTGTAGTTAGTCCATATTGGTGAAGCATCATCCCTCTCACCATGTTTTCTCCAACACTTTTACTCCTATATATATATTTTCCTACAATTTTACAGAGTTATATTCACATACCATACATTTATCCACAGTGTACAATCAGTTGTTCATAGTATCATCATAAAGTTGTACATTTATCACCACAATCAGACTTGCTTGGTCTTTGTCCCCAGCTTCTGGGGAGCCAACCTCTGAATCTTTGGAATATCCTGTGATAGGAGTGTCTTTTCCTCATTGTGGGCCCAGGAGCACACCTGATAGTTACAGATTGGTTCTAGCCACACCTGCAGTTTTAGATTGAGTTCTGGCCACACCAGAAGGTCCAGCCAAGTTATTAGGTGATTCTTTTGGCTTCTCCTTATTTGTATCCTCTTACCATAACAAAACCGTAATCATAAGTATAGTGCTTTCAGTGAGTTCTGTGAGTCATTCTAGCAAATTATCAAACCTAGGAGGATGGTGGGAAACTTCAAAGTTGTAGCCAGTCAGTCAGAAGCACATGTAGCAAGTGTCCCAAACTTGTAACTAGGGCCTGAAGAACGATCTGGTAGAGGATCACCCTAAACCCGCGGAGCCTGCACTCACTCCAAGTAGTTAGAGTCAGAATTGGATTGATTGAGTTACTGCTGTATTTGCAGTTGGTGTCAGAAGCTGTTGGGGAAGTTTCAGAAATTTTTGATAAACTTTATACTCAATTTCTAAGGAATTGATGAAGTTCACAAAGTAAGGAAGTGAAGAATCAGGAATCGAATCATGTCTTTCTGACTCTGAATTCCTGTATATTCTTCTTACCACAGTTCACTAGGATAAGTTTATAGTCATTCCTTTGTATAAACTAAACTTTCTATCTGGTATCATTTTCCTTCTTCCTAAGGACCCTTTAAATTTTCTTTTAATTTGGGTCTGCTGATGATAATTCTTTCAGCTTTTGTATGTTTTAAGAGGTCTTGATTATGTCTTCAAATCTGAAAGATATAATCACTAGGTATAGAATTTATTTTTCTTTTCTTTCAGTACTTTGTTTTTCCACTATCTATTTGTTTGCATTGCTTCCATGGAGAAATCAGCTATTGTTTTTATTTTTGTTCCTATGAAGCTGAAGTGGCTGTTTTTTTTCTATTGCTATTTTCTCTTTATCACTGATTTTGGGAGGTTTGATTATGATGTAACAGTGTAATTTTCCTCATGTTTCTTGTGCTTGAGGTTCATTGAGCATCTTGGATCTGTAGATTTACAATTTTCATCACCTTTAGAAAAATTTCTGCCACTGTTTCTACAGTGATTTCTCTGGTCTTCTTACTTATTTTCCAATTCTCTTCCTTAGGGGTCTCCAATTAGACTCTATATTAAGTTGCTTGAAGTTGTCCCACAGCACTTTCACATTTTTTTGTAAATTGTTTTTCTCTTAGTATTTCCTTTTGGATTGTTTCTATTATTTTGTCTTCATTAATCTTTTCTTCTGCAATGCCCAATCTGTTGTTAATACCTCCCAACATAATTTTAATCTCAATCATAGTTTTCACCTCTAGAAAATGTACTTGAGTCTTTTATTTTGTCATGATTCTACTTAACCTTCTGAACATATGGAATACAGTTATAATGCTGCTTTATGTTCTTTTCTGCTCCTTCTAACATCTGTATCAATTCTTGGTCAGTTTCAATTGATTGATTTTTCTCTTTACTATGGTCATATTTTCTTCCTTTTTTGTATGGCTGGTAATCGTTGTGTACTTTACCTTTTTTGGTACTGAATATGAATACTTTTTATTTCTATAAAATTCTCAAGCTTTGCTCTGGTATGCAGTTAAGTTACCTGGAAACAGTTTAATCCTTTCAGATCTTTATTTTAACATTTGTTGCATGGGATTGGAGCTGTGTTAGACTACTGATAACTATTCCCCCTTCTTGCATAAAGAGTCTTCTGAGTACTCTTCCCAATGCCCAGTCTGACTAGTGAGAACAAGCACCCTTCCCAGCCTAGTGTGGACACGTCTTATCCTTTTGGATGGTTCTTTTCCTGGTGCAGGAAGATTGCTTCCACACACGGGCAATTCAGCACTCCGCTGAATTCTCCAGAACTCAATCCTGCAAATTCTAATCACATTGATCTCCATGAGCTCTCAGCTCCTTCTCCTCAACTCTGGGAGCCATCTCTCTGTGCCTTAGCCTGGAAATTCTTGCAAGGCAGTTATCTGGGGCTATTGTAGGGCTTACCTCTTTGATTTACCATTTTTGGGGGTCCCTGTTCTTTTTATCTATTGTGCAGTGTCCTGAAAAAAAAAAGCATCATTTGAAATAAGTGGTCAATTTGTTTGTTTGTTTGTTTATTTTTGATTGCTGAAGGTGGGAGGATAGATCTGACCCGTTACTCCAACTTGACTTGGAAGCATATGTCCCCAAACCATTCTTTATATGGCACATAATTACTAAAAGAAAACAAAATCATAATAGAAAAGAGATTTATACTTAATGAGAGGTAAAATGATGATGATAATAATGAGTATATTTGTTTATCACTTAGAATTTGCTATGATCCGTTTTACATTTTCACAAAGCAGATCCACTTTTCAATTAAAATTCCAGGTACCTGGTTACAGAAAACAGAATTTTTGGAAAGCATACTGAAACCTCACTATACCTTAAGAACAGTACTTTCTATATTTATCTATTAGTAAATGGAGACCTCTAAAGAGATGCCCTCTACATCCCCAGTGCTATAGAGTAGATATCCATAAACTCTTAGTTAAGGCTTATTAAAATTGAATGACTGAATAACCTGACATATAAGTGAAATGTATTTTATATTTAGCTTTTGCTAAGATAAGAAAAGAGGACACTTTGCTTTTGTTTTTTAGTTTTAGTTTTATTTTGTTTTGTTGATTTTGGTCTTTGAAGAAATGGATGCCGTCATAATTTAAAGACAAATGGGAAACTACAAACAAAATGTGTCTTTAAACAGTATCCTATTTGTTTCCGGATTCAAAATATTGCTTGCACAACAATAATCTCTTAGTAATACTGCCTCTTCTTTGGTGCATTCCTTTGTCTTTTCTAAATAAGTAAATCTCCATGTGATGCACTGGCTGTTTTACTTCTACTGACAACGGGGCAGATAAGTACTTGCAAAGCAAGTCTTGGGAATTTCCCCTCTCCCCCTTGTATCATGCTTTGAGTAAAGAAAGTTTGGCTGTAGTGGAGAGTTAATGTGGGAGATGGAGGAACTTATATATGTCTAAGATTTCTGAAAACAGTAGAAGTTATGAGAAATTGGAGCTCTTGAGAAAAGCTCACATTTGCCTGTTTTAGTATCCAGAAAGGCAGAGAGAGAGAACAGGTGATTCTTCAGTGCCAGAGTTAAGCAAATTGTTCAGTTGCTATAAGTACATCTCCGTGGTTTTATATCTTAAGACTTTTTTTGAGGTAAATTTTGGGAAAATCTTTACTACTAATAATAGTGTGTTTGGAGCTATAGCATGAAGTAGAGAATAGCAGTTATCATAAGAACTGGTGATTCATGTGATCATTTCAAAGAAAAAAAATTTAAGCCTAACAACAAATTTAGAAACAAATTGGTACATGATTTCATTACCAATTTTGGCAAAGTCTTTCTTGCTTGTTTTGGCTGCTATGATAAATACTAAATTTGAATTCTGAATTACCCATTTAAATTAGAGAATGAGCCAGAAAGGAGATTCCTAGTATAGAGAAGGAAAAACAACTCAATATTGCTGTGAAATAGCCAAGAATCTGAAGAAAAAAGTATTCTGAATATTAGAATGTAAATGGACACAGAATGAATTTTTAAAGCTGCTTTCAAGTCTCCTAAAAAAGAAGAAGTCTTCCCCAATGCCACTTGCATCTTTCCTCAAATGCTCTATGGAGTCATAATCCTAATGCAGACTTTTAAGATTTAAAAATAGTGTTTTTATTTAGTTATATCTCAACCAAAAGTAGATTTTTAGCCCCAGCTATTAGAGCAGATGCAAGATACTCTTTTGATATTAAACAAATAAAAAAAAAGTAAGAGGGAATCCCTGAGAATAATAATAAACAATATGGGAAAAGAAATTGTTTGCTTTATCAACCAAGTAATGGCTTATTTTAAATATAAACAGAATGAATCAGAGACTGGCTTTCTGTTTTACCAGGACTGGTTTACATCAAGATATGCTTTAAACACCTCTATACGTATGGCAAATATCAGGGAAAGAAAATGATTGGGTTAGAGATGAGCCCTGTGGAGACGCAACTGGAGATGCCTTATATGCCACCAATCCCCAGGATTAGCATTTGGAGCTGACTTCCCACTCCCACTGTCCAGTTCCTGATCGTGCCTTCAGGTTGAAATACTGAGATGCTGCTGTGTTAGAACTAATTCTCAGGAGAAGTATTCTTTAGAGAAGAAAGTACATGCATGTGTGCATGAAGATAGATAATGAATAAATAAATAAATAAATAAATAAATAAATAAATAAATAAATGTGGGAAGCTCACACCCCTATCTGGTTCTAATGGCATTTGGGGGCCTTTCTCATTAAACCCAAGCAAACTTCCCTTCCTTACATCAGGAGAGTTAACGTGGGAGATGGAGGATCATCCCATACACTTCACTCACCAGCCACAAAATGTTTCACAAACAGCAATTAAACACATGCTGTGGGGCCATCACTAGGATCTGGGCTGGGGAACTAAAACCAGTGACATGGGGATTTTCAATCCCAGGGTCTTTGGGCTGAAACTTTCCAGAGGTGAGTGGTGTCATGGGGCTGAAACCCATCCCCGGCACTGACCTCCCCTCTGTTGAGATGGATTTGTTCTGTCCCTTGCAATGAGGACCTCTTCATGTGCCACGAGCACCCCATAACCTTTGGGCTAGTTCCCATGACATCCTCTGTGTCTCATTGTAGGATTCTGTGAGCAGGTCTTTCGAAGAGCGGGGAGAAGAAAAGATTTATTCGGCACATTTGAAGAGGGCTGGTTGTGTGTGCTTGAATGCAGGGTCATGATTTGAAAAGGACAGAGAGCCCGCTACCTTGCACTAAAAAGCTTTTCAATACACTGGGACACGTTTTTTAAATGCACTCCTGTAAGCCATGTTTGGCCCAGTACAATTGTGTATTCAGTTCAATTGCATCAGAATCAATTGTTCCCCAATTGAGTGAGTGCCAAAAAATTCTGAGACATCATTTTCATTCTCTTATTTTCTTCTGCTAAAAAAAACCTATAAATTTGCCCCCATGGATCAAAACTTTGTTATAGAATTTGAGATAGGAAAAAGGTACTACAAAAAGTAAATTACTTCCCAGATATAATTTGCATGTAAACTCCCCTTGGGTGTTAAAAATTATCTGCAGATGATTTCTTTAGCTAGTTCTCAAGAATAATGATTGCAGTAATATAAAAGTCAGGCAAATGCAGGTTGGAAGAATAAGTAAATTCTTTAACTCATTTCATGGATATTTTAAATCACTGTAACAACTGTTTAATTGGTGTGTCAAGAAAGACTCTAATCAGAAGGAAAAGAGGTTTGGTGTGCGTGTGTGTGTGTGTGAGTGTGTGGGTGTATATGTGTGTATTTTGCTGATATTGCACTGTAAAGACTAAGAGTTTATTTGAATTGATTATACCCCAGAAGTTGTAGAGATATGTCACTTTATTTAGAACAAAGGCCAACATAAGGAGTCACAGACAGTCTATAATGGTGTCAACATTAATATTCACAAACATTATGACTTGCCTTCCTTTTCATCCCTTGTGACAAATACCTAATGCATAATATTTATCCATTTTCATTGATGGGGCTGTAAAAGAGAACCCTAGTAAAGGTGATACTCTCAAAGTTCTTATAAGAAAAATTACAATAAATCCACTATACAACTTTAATGATTTAAGCAATCTAAATAATTTTATATTCTAATAGTCTACAGAATTTTAATACTCATTACTAATATTTTATTGATGATCATTATTTAATTAGCTGTCATTATTAATAATTACTGATATTTTAAATAATTTATTCAACTTTAACAATTTTAAATTAGCTTATGCATCCTCAACACACAGGAACTTCATTCATATAATGATACAGGCAACGATTGGCTGAGCAGCCTCCTATGTGTCCCCGCACTGTGCATGGCACATCCCATATGTTATCACTAAACCTTACAAAACATGTTCTCTGTGGATTATTAACCTTATTTGCTAGGAAAGTGATGGACACTCATAGAGATTAAGTAGTTTGCACAAAGGCACACAGCTAGAAAGCAGAGGATCCAGGGTATGAATTTGTACCAGTGTCTTATAACCAATCTAGTTTTATTTATTAACCAGTGACAATAAGAATTTATAGACCAATGTTTCCATATGACTTCTTCTAAAATTAAATGTATATTACTATATTTAAAAGCACTTGCATCCACCTTCATGCTTGGTTGCTCCACTAGGAAGTAGATACTATAGTTGTGCAAGGCTGACAGAGTCTTTGAATTCTGAATGTGGAGGCAAAAAGCTTCTGGTGAGTATGTGAAAGTTATTGGAATGGTGAGCTGCCTCCATCTAAAGCAGGTAACAATGAATATTGTGCCCCAAATTCCCAGTGGTAGCCCCTATTAGTGGCCAGGAATTTGTCTACATGGTATCAGTGGTTGATTCTGATAAGTATAATGCCCATCAGGAGTAAGAGTGGGAATGGAATTTGCCTGTCAATTTGATTGTGTATGTAATAATGAAAAGAGCCATTGCCATTGTTACCCAATGCTTAATGTTAAAAACACATCGGCTATTTTTTGTTTGTTAAAAACCAAAGTAGGTTTTGCCAAACACTACTCCCTTAATTCTTAAGCCATGTGCACTTTAAGGAATATTCAATTAAAATGTTTCTGATGTGATTGCATGTAATTCACCAAACTGTTGCCTTATAGAAATTATATTAATGCCGAAAAGGCCTTTAAGAATAAATTTACAAGTGTTTTCCCTTTTAAAAATGTCATCATCCAAGAAGAGTCAATGAATCAGAAGAAAACACTAGATGTAATAAGTGCAATTTGCACTGTCAAAACATTACAATTCACCTCAAACTTAACCAGCATCCCCCCACATTACTAAAAAACTTTATTACTATTGGAATAATTGCTATAACGTATTGAAATCAAAGAATGCCATGTTTACAGCATACTAAAATCTCCAGTATCTTGTTGCTTAAACATAGAATTTCTGGCAGAGCTAGAAATACATGGGTCCCTTTATAGAATCAACAGAGCTACAGTCTTTTAAATATCAACTTATTCTCAGCAAAACTAAAACCAGCCACAAAAAGAGATTCTGCTCTAGTCAGTATTCAGATTTCTGCTCGGCCCTACCTATGCCAAAGTGATTCTTCTTCATACACAAGGGCATAATTAAGTATTTGGTTCTCAGGAAATGCCTTCAATCCTTAAGGTGAACATGTTAAAATAACTATAGTACTTTACAAGACACAAGAGAACGATTAATTTCTGGCCTTGTCAGCCCTTGGAGCATTACTGTACCACCATCAGCCTTAGGAGTGGAGAGAATTTTAGAGCACATACGATATATTAGAGAGTGAGTGATTATTCACAGCCATGAGGCCAACCCATGTTTCAATAAGACAAATTGCTCTGGAGTGTTCTGGTGGCAACCAATGATAACTCATGATCCTGAGACAGAGTGGGTGAAAATTACAGAGAATTGATGAAAATCAAGAGCAAAGGACAAATGGCTCTAAAGAAAAGAATCTGTGATTATTATTTCCTAAGCCTTCAGCCTGATGGAGCTCCAATCTATTTCCTTTGAAAAATCTATAGATCTTGAGACATTATATGTCAGCGTGAAAATGGCTGCATTTGTTTGCCAAATGGCAATGGCAAATGATTAACTCTTCAGTATGGACGTAGGAATCCACCCCCATGGGAAGATGCATTTCCTAGGAGATGAATCAGATGAGCTGCAGTCTTCCTCTCAGTCAAGTTTATACTCAGATATACAGGCACTATGGACATTTAAATCCCTTAGGTACTATCATTGAAATAACTGTAGAGTTCCGTATTTTTAAAAAGAAACACACGCCAATTTGTTTCAGAGCTAGGAATGATTTGTTAAATAATGAATGATTATTTATTTATTATTGCATTGAACTTATTTGGAAATGAGAAAGGGCACTGAAAGCTTGGGCAATATTTACAATACCATGGTGAATTATAATATGTATATGAGCGAGTCTTCAAAATTGATTGCAAATAGGACTGAAAGACTTGGGACCAAAAACTGTTTAAGTTGGCCCCATGTGTATATTCTTTGTAATTGACAAAGAATAGAAATATATAGCAAGGTGCTCCCTGGGATATGTTCCTGGGCCACTACATTTAGAAACCTCAAAATTAATTCTCATTTTCATTGCCACATTATGTACTTTTCCATGCCTCCATTATCCTACCTTAAGGATTCGTGTGCCAAACCAAACTGCCTCACCGCTGCCCCCGAGTCTTCCTAAACTTTAGAAAGGTTGAAGGAAGTTCTTAATCTAGCTGTAATTCACATTTAGGTATTTATATATCATTAGGATCCAGCTAATCCATAAAAACTCATATTATCTGAAAGGCATTTGTACTTACATACTTCAAGTAGAATTAGAAAAGATTTTGTCTTCCCTTCTTAAATTTGCTCACTTAATTTTAAAATGCATCATCAGTGATATGTGTCCCTAATTCAGTCCTACACCCAAGTGCATGTAACATGACCTTACATGGTTCATCATGGAGTGTGGTTTTAAGGTCAGAATTGGATCACTCAATTTGAAAATGCCAGCGCTGTTTCAATGCCATTTGCATTGGACCTTTCAAAGAAAGTAATAATCAGTCCTGAGAAGTTTTTAAGGAAAGGGAAAAGTTTGCAATAGATCAGAGAAAATCATAATTCTGAAGCAATGTGCACTGCCCTCCTCCTTGTGGGAGGTGGGGGATAGCTGACAGCCCTGCTTGGAGGCAGCAGGGTACCCTTGCAGTGCTGGCCAAGCCCCTTTCAGAAGAAACATGGCCTAGAATAGTGCCCTGGAGCAGTTTGTTTGGCCTTACAAGAGACCCTATGTGGTTATTTGAAGCTGTATGTACCCCAGAAAAACAGGCTCCTGAATTTAATCCATTCCTGTGGGAGTGAACCCAGTGTAAGTAGGACTTTCTGATGAGGTTACTTCAGTAAAGCTGTGATCCATCTCATTCAGGATGGGTCTTAATTCTGTTACTGGAGTCCTTTATAAATGGAATGAATTCAGACACAAGAGAGAGAAAGCCATGGAAGCAAGAATCTGAAATTAGTGAAACCCAGAAGAGAAGGGAGAGAACAGCAGATATCACCATGTGCCTTGCCATGTGAAAAAGAAGTCATGGATTGCCAATAGCTGGTCTTCCGGAAGAAAGCATCGCCTTGATGACACCTTGATTTGGACATTTTCCCAGCCTCAAAACTGTGAGCGAATAAATTTCCATTGTTTAAGCTGTTCCATTTCATGGTATTTGTTTTGAGCAACCTGGGAAACTAAAACATCCTAAGCAATCCAGCCATTGCACTAACAAGCAGTGAGCAACATTCATTTCAAGGCAGAAATACTTGGCTGCAGAAGTGAGACTGCTGTCATAGTCAATTCCCAGCCCCTGGAGGCAAGCCTGGTTTGGGGGAAGAGAAAGCTGGGAGTGCTTTGTTGCCTTCCAATGACTCTATATCCCCAGGGGACAGAGTCCAAACTCTTAGCCTCCTTTCCAACTTCTCCTTTCTAAGCAGACCTGGCATCTTATTACTATAGTAACTTGGTCCTCTGTGCCACCACTGTGCAAGGAACAAACTATTTCAGCAATCACCACTGTATTATGTTTATTTGTTTGCAAATGTATCTTTCTAGACTGTGAGCTTCTTGAATCTTGGTCTGTATTTTAATTTATCTCTAAAATTTTGATTATGAAAATGGTCAACATAGGGGCAACATTGTAAGATTTTATAGGGACCAACCCATATATCCCAATGGGATTCTACATTTACCATATTATACTTGCTTTATTGCATATGTATGCATCTATCTACCCATTTTGATGCATTTCAAAGTAAATTGACATTCAGAAAACTTCTACATAAAAATTTAGAGTTCAATATTTGTTTAGGAATCATTTCTTACTCTTTTAAGGTAAAACTTAGACATTAAAACCCACAAAACATAGTGGGCTGTTAGATGAGTTCTGATTAACACATTCACCTGGTAAATTAAACACATGATACAGAATATTATTACCAGAGAAATCTGTCTCATGTCCCTTTCCATCACCCCCAGAGGGAAACCCTGCTATTTTTTTCCAAAATAATTTTATTTTTTAAATTCTGGACTTCACACAGTATGCACTGTTTAGTGCCTGTCTTCTTTCACTCAGCTTATTTTTGAGATATATTCACATTGTGTCATGCTATGTTTATCAGTTCATTCCTCTTTTTTTAGTGAATAGTATAACATTGTATGAATATACCACAGTGTGTTTATCCATTCTCCTATTCATGTATACCTGCACTGTTTCAAATTTTGGGATATGAATAAAGCTGCTATCAACCTTCTTGACCAAGATTTTTCATGATTATATAATTTTTTCTCTTGGGTAAATTACAAAGAGTGGAATTGGTGGACATAGGATAGGTGAATGTTTAGTTTTTAAAGAAGCTTCTAGAATTTTTTTCCAAAGTGGTTCTCTCATTTTACTCTTACTGATAAGGTATGAGAGTTCTGGTTGGCCCTTCTACTCTCCAACATTTGGTGTTATCAACCTTTTAAAAGTTTGGCAATTTTGGCAGAAATGTAAGGTATCACATTATTTGTTTAATTTGAAATTCCCAGCAGAGAAATGATGTTGAACACATTTTCATGTGGTTCTTTTGTGAAATACCTGCTAACATTTTTTTTTACCAATTTTTATTGGGATTTTTGCCTTCTTATTGAGTTATAACAATAAGTTATGCAGTCAAGAGTGATGCTTTGCCATCTGTATGCTTTGCAAATATCTTCCAGTCTGTAATTTCTTATTCATTTTCTTAACGGAATGATTTGATAAGCAGAAGTTTTTAACTTTGATGTATTCTAATTCATTATATTTTCTTTTTTTTTTTAATCATTTTATTGAGATATATTCACATACCACGCAGTCATACAAAACAAATCGTACTTTCGATTGTTTACATTACCATTACATAGTTGTACATTCATCACCCAAATCAATCCCTGACACCTTCATTAGCACACACACAAAAATAACAAGAATAATAATTAGAGTGAAAAAAAGCAACCGAAGTAAAAAAGAACACTGGGTACCTTTGTCTGTTTGTTTCCTTCCCCTATTTTTCTACTCATCCATCCATAAACTAGACAAAGTGGAGTGTGGTCCTTATGGCTTTCCCAATCCCATTGTCACCCCTCATAAGCTACATTTTTATACATCTGTCTTCGAGATTCATGGGTTCTGGGTTGTAGTTTGATAGTTTCAGGTATCCACCACCAGCTACCCCAATTCTTTAGAACCTAAAAAGGGTTGTCTAAAGTATGCGTAAGAGTGCCCACCAGAGTGACCTCTTGGCTCATTTTGGAATCTCTCTGCCACTGAAGCTTATTTCATTTCCTTTCACATCCCCCTTTTGGTCAAGAAGATGTTCTCCGTCCCACGATGCCGGGTCTACATTCCTCCCCGGGAGTCATATTCCACATTGCCAGGGAGATTCACTCCCCTGGGTGTCTGATCCCACGTAGGGGGGAGGGCAGTGATTTCACCTTTCAAGTTGGCTTAGCCAGAGAGAGAGGGCCACATCTGAGCAACAAAGAGGCATTCAGGAGGAGACTCTTAGGCACAAATATAGGGAGGCCTAGCCTCTCCTTTGCAGCAACCATCTTCCCAAGGGTAAAACTTATGGTAGAGGGCTCAACCCATCAAACCACCAGTCCCCTATGTCTGTGGTCATGTTAGCAACCATGGAGGTGGGGTAGGCGAATACCCCTGCATTCTCCACAGGCTCCTAAAGGGGGCACTACATCATTTTTTTTCCTTGTTTTTCTTTCTTTCTTTTTTTTTTTTTTTTTTTAACTTTCCCTTCTTTTTTAAATCAACTGTATGAAAAAAAAAGTTAAAAAGAAAACAAACATACAATAAAAGAACATTTCAAAGAGACCATAACAAGGGAGTAAGAAAAAGACAACTAACTTAAGATAACTGCTTAACTTCCAACATGTTCCTACTTTACCCCAAGAAAGTTACATAATAGCAACCTTTCTGTGAACTTGTTCCTACTATATCCATCAGAAATTAACAGACCATAGTCATTTCTCGGCATCCCCAGAACGTTAAAAAGCTTATCTGTTCTTCTTGGATTATTGTTCCCCCTTCCTTAATTACTCTCTACTGCTAGTTCCCCTACATTCTACATTATAAACCATTTGTTTTACATTTTTGAAAATTCACATTAGTGGTAGCATATAATATTTCTCTTTTTGTGCCTGGCTTATTTCACTCAGCATTATGTCTTCAAGGTTCATCCATGTTGTCATATGTTTCACGAGATCGTTCCTTCTTACTGACGCGTAGTATTCCATCGTGTGTATATACCACATTTTATTTATCCACTCATCTGTTGAAGGACATTTGGGTTGTTTCCATCTCTTGGCAATTGTGAATAATGCTGCTATGAACATTGGCGTGCAGATATCTGTTCGTGTCACTGCTTTCCGATCTTCCGGGTATATACCGAGAAGTGCAATCGCCGGATCGAATGGTAGCTCTATATCTAGTTTTCTAAGGAACTGCCAGACTGACTTCCAGAGTGGCTGAACCATTATACAGTCCCACCAACAGTGAATAAGAGTTCCACTTTCTCCACATCCCCTCCAGCATTTGTAGTTTCCTGTTTGTTTAATGGCAGCCATTCTAACCGGTGTTAGATGGTATCTCATTGTGGTTTTAATTTGCATCTCTCTAATAGCTAGTGAAGCTGAACATTTTTTCATGTGTTTCTTGGCCATTTGTATTTCCTCTTCAGAGAACTGTCTTTTCATATCTTTTGCCCATTTTATAGTTGGGCTGTCTGTACTATTGTCATTGAATTGTAGGATTTCTTTGTATATGCAAGATATCAGTCTTTTGTCAGATACATGGTTTCCAAAAATTTTTTCCCATTGAGTTGGCTGCCTCTTTACCATTTTGAGAAATTCCTTTGAGGTGCAGAAACTTCTAAGCTTGAGGAGTTCCCATTTATCTATTTTCTCTTTTGTTGCTTGTGCTTTTGGTGTAAAGTCTAGGAAGTGGCCGCCTAATACAAGGTCTTGAAGATGTTTTCCTACATTATCTTCTAGGAGTTTTATGGTACTTTCTTTTATATTGAGATCTTTGGTCCATTTTGAGTTAATTTTTGTGTAGGGGGTGAGGTAGGGGTCCTCTTTCATTCTTTTGGATATGGATATCCAACTCTCCCAGCCCCATTTGTTGAAAAGACCATTATGGCTCAGTTCAGTGACTTTGGGGGCCTTATCAAAGATCAGTCGGCCATAGATCTGAGGGTCTATCTCTGAATTCTCAATTCGATTCCATTGATCTATATGTCTATCTTTGTGCCAGTACCATGCTGTTTTGGCAACTGTGGCTTTATAATAAGCTTCAAAGTCAGGGAGTGTAAGTCCTCCCACTACGTTTTTCTTTTTTAGAGTGTCTTTAGCAATTCGAGGCATCTTCCCTTTCCAAATAAATTTGATAACTAGCTTTTCCAAGTCTGCAAAATAGGTTGTTGGAATTTTGATTGGGATTGCATTGAATCTGTAGATGAGTTTGGGTAGAATTGACATCTTAATGACATTTAGCCTTCCTATCCATGAACATGGAATATTTTTCCATCTTTTAAGTTTCCCTTCTATTTCTTTTAGTAGAGTTATGTAGTTTTCTTTGTATAGGTCTTTTACATCTTTGGTTAAGTTTATTCCTAGGTACTTGATTTTTTTAGTTGCTATTGAAAATGGTATCTTTTTCTTGAGTGTCTCTTCAGTTTGTTCATTTCTAGCATATAGAAACATTACTGACTTATGTGCATTAATCTTGTATCCCACTACTTTGCTAAATTTGTTTATTAGCTCTAGTAGCTGTATCGTCGATTTCTCAGGGTTTTCTAGATATAAGATCATATCGTCTGCAAACAATGACAGTTTTACTTCTTCTTTTCCAATTTGGATGCCTTTTATTTCTTTGTCTTGCCGGATTGCCCTGGCTAGCACTTCCAGCACAATGTTGAATAACAGTGGTGACAGCAGGCATCCTTGTCTTGTTCCTGATCTTAGAGGGAAGGCTTTCAGTCTCTCACCATTGAGTACTATGCTGGCTGTGGGTTTTTCATATATGCTCTTTATCATGTTGAGGAAGTTTCCTTCAATTCCTACCTTTTGAAGTGTTTTTATCAAAAACAGATGTTGGATTTTGTCAAATGCTTTTTCAGCATCTATTGAGATGATCAATTGATTTTTCCCTTTCGAGTTTTTAATGTGTTGTAATACATTGATTGCTTTTCTTATGTTGAACCATCCTTGCATGCCTGGAATGAACCCCACTTGGTCATAGGGTATGATTTTTTTAATGTGTCTTTGGATTCGAATTGCAAGTATTTTGTTGAGGATTTTTGCATCTATATTCATTAGGGAGATTGGTCGGTAGTTTTCCTTTTTTGTAGCATCTTTGCCTGGTTTTGGTATTAGATTGATGTTAGCTTCATAAAATGAGTTAGGTAGTGTTCCATTTTCTTCAATGTTTTGAAAGAGTTTGAGTAAGACTGGTGTCAGTTCTTTCTGGAAAGTTTGGTAGAATTCCCCTGTGAAGCCATCTGGCCCTGGGCATTTATTTGTGGGAAGATTTTTGATGACTGATTGGATCTCTTTGCTTGTGATGGGTTGGTTGAGTTCTTCTATTTCTTCTCTGGTCAGTCTAGGTTGTTCATATGTTTCCAGGAAATTGTTCATTTCTTCTACATTGTCCAGTTTATTGCCATACAGTTGTTCATAATATCCTCTTATAATTTTTTTAATTTCTTCAGGATCTGCAGTTATGTCACCTTTTTCATTCATTATTTTGTTTATATGGGTCTTCTCTCTTTTTGATTTTGTCAGTCTAGCTAGGGGCTTGTCAATCTTGTTGATCTTCTCAAAGAACCAACTTTTGGTGATATTTATCCTCTCTATTGTTTTTTTGTTCTCTATGTCATTTATTTCTGCTTTAATCCTTGTTATTTCTTTTCTTCTACTTGGTTTAGGATTGGTTTGCTGTTAATTTTCTAGCTTCTTCAGTTGATCCATTAGTTCTTTGATTTTGGCTCTTTCTTCCTTTTTAATATATGCGTTTAGTGCTATAAATTTCCCCCTTAGCACTGCTTTTGCTGCATCCCATAGGTTTTGGTATGTTGTGTTCTCATTTTCATTCGTCTCTATACATTTAGCAATTTCTCTTGCTATTTCTTCTTTAACCCACTGATTGTTTAGGAGTGTGTTGTTTAACCTCCAGGTATTTGTGAATTTTCTAAGTCTCTGATGGTTATTGACTTCTAACTGTATTCCATTGTGGTCAGAGAATGTGCTTTGAATAATTTCAATCTTTTTAAATTTCTTGAGGCTTGTTTTATGTCCCAGCATATGATCTATTCTGGAGAAAGTTCCGTGAGCACTAGAAAAGTATGTGTATCCTGGTGATTTGGGATGTAATGTCCTGTATATGTCTGTTAAATCTAATTCATTTATCAGATTGTTTAGGTTTTCAATTTCCTTATTGGTCTTCTGTCTGGTTGATCTATCTATAGGAGAGAGTGATGTGTTGAAGTCTCCCACAATTATTGTGGAAACATCAATTGCTTCCTTTAGTTTTGCCAGTGTTTCTCTCATGTATTTTGTGGCACCTTGATTGGGTGCATAGACATTTACGATTGTTATTTCTTCTGGTTGAATTGCCCCTTTTATTAGTATGTAGTGGCCTTCTTTGTCTCTCAAAACATCCCTGCATTTGAAGTCTATTTTATCTGAGATTAATATTGCTACACCTGCTTTCTTTTGGCTGTAGCTTGCATGAAATATTTTTTTCCATCCTTTCACTTTCAGTTTCTTTGTGTCCCTATGTCTAAGATGAGTCTCTTGTATGCAACATATTGATGGTTCATTTTTTTTGATCCATTCTGCGAATCTATATCTTTTAATTGGGGAGTTTAATCCATTTACATTCAACGTTATAACCGTGAAGGCATTTCTTGAATCAGCCATCTTATCCTTTGGTTTATGTTTGCCATATTTTTCCCCTCTCTCTATTAATATCCTTTATTGTACCCATACCGAATCTCTTTAGTACTGAACCTTTCTCCAAGTCTCTCTGTCCTGTCTTTATTTCTCTGTCTGTAGGGCTCCCTTGAGTATCTCCAGTAGGGCAGGTCTCTTGTTAGCAAATTCTCTCAGCATTTGTTTGTCTGTGAAAAATTTAAGCTCTCCCTCCAATTTGAAGGAGAGCTTTGCTGGATAAAGTATTCTTGGCTGGAAATTTTTCTCACTCAGAATTTTAAATATATCGTGCCACTGCCTTCTCGCCTCCATGGTGGCTGCTGAGTAGTCACTACTTAGTCTTATGCTGTTTCCTTTGTATGTGGTGAATTGCTTTTCTCTTGCTGCTTTCAGAACTTGCTCCTTCTCTTCTGTGTTTGACAGTGTGATCAGTATATGTCTTGGAGTGGGTTTATTTGGATTTATTCTATTTGGAGTTCGCTGAGCATTTATGATTTGTGTATTTATGTTGTTTAGAAGATTTGGGAAATTTTCCCCAACAATTTCTTTGAATACTCTTCCTAGACCTTTACCCTTTTCTTCCCCTTCTAGGACACCAATGAGTCTTATATTTGGACGTTTCATATTATCTATCATATCCCTGAGGTCCATTTCGATTTTTTCAATTTTTTTCCCCATTCTTTCTTTTATGCTTTCATTTTCCATTCTGTCATCTTCCAGGTCACTGATTTGTTGTTCATCTTCCTCTAGTCTTGTACTATGAGTGTCCAGAATCTTTTTAATTTGGTCAACAGTTTCTTTAATTTCCATAAGATCATCCATTTTTTTATTTAGTCTTGCAATGTCTTCTTTATGCTCTTCTAGAGTCTTCTTGATTTCCTTCATATCCCATACTATGGTCTCATTGTTCATCTTTAGTTCTTTGAGTAGCTGCTCTAGGTGCTGTGTCTCTTCTGGTCTTTTGATTTGGGTGCTTGGGCTTGGGTTATCCATATCGTCTGGTTTTTTCATATGCTTTATAATTTTCTGTTGTTTTTGGCCTCGTGGCATTTGCTGAACTTGATAGGGTTCTTTTAGGGTTTGTAGACCTATTGAAGTCCTTATCTCTAATTTATCAGATCTACAGCTTCGTGGAGTACACTTTCTCTAACTAACCAGCAGGTGGCGTCCACGAGCCACCTGTTCTCCACAAGCCAGTTCTCCATTGCTTAGCCTTTTTGGTGAGTGGGGGAGTGAGTCTTGTGGGGCCCAATTGGTGTACCAAGCTTGCGTGTGTAGTTGGTGTTGCCTGCCCTGTATGTGGGGCGTGTTTCTGGGCAGTCGGGGAGGGGGGGTGGCCCTAACAATCAAATCTCCCTGGTGATCCTAGAGTTTTAAAGCTGGTGCAATAGTCTAATCCTTCAGTTCAGTCCTGCCACAGTTTGTCTCTGCCACTGACCCACAAGTCCTTGGTATTGGCGTATGGCTCCTGAGACTTGCAAGTGGGCCCCTCTTCCAGGCTGTGCACCCCGGGTCCTCTGTTGAGGGATGACTGTGCTATGTCACAGGTGAGTGCCGTCCCCTCAGGGCAGTTCTGGGCTGCTGGGCTGTGTAGGGAGGCTCCCAGTCTGCTCAAATGATGGCTGAATGGGGCTTTGTTAATTCACACTGCTCCACCTTCCCAACTCTGGGACAATCAGCTGAGGTTGCAGGGAAGGCTAATGTCCACGCCCAGTTTTGTGGTGTGTGCCTGTTATTTGAAGCCCTTCCGTCACACTGGTTTGTCTGGGGCAGCTCTGGGCTATCGGGCTGGCGATGAGCAGGAGTGTTTCCTGTCCACCAGGATGGTGGCTGTGAGCGGACACCCCCATTTTCTTGGGAAGTTGTGGTGTTTAGTGAATTTTCTCAGCCACTGAATTATTGCCTTTTGTCTCAGAGCTCTCTTAGTTCTGCTCTTGACTTGACGTGCCCAAATTGCAATTCTTTGAAGCTTTCTGTATTGGGCTTCTTAGAGTAATTGTTTTAGAAAAAGAAAAAAGGATTAAAAAAAAAAAAAAAAAAAAAAAGGTCCTCCTCAGAGATCTAATGGGTTATTGAAATGCTAAGAGACAAAGCAACCAGGGCCATTAAGGAAAGGTCCACAGGGCAGAGAGATCGGCTTTTCTTCGGGATTTGCATATGCGCCTTAGGGCCTGATCTCCGCCCTTCCCCTTTCTGGGTTCACCAGAACTCTAAAAATCCTCTGCTTTTATTTTGGAGTTTTTCGTGTTTTTTTTTTTTTTTCCCATGCCTGTCTCCTCTCTGCTGGGCTGGCTGCTCACAGATTCTCTGGTGTCTGGTCTATGTCTATCTATGGTTGGAGTCTGGATCAGTAGAATGAGTTTCCGATAAGAGCAGCCACTGCAGTTCTCCCTTCTCCTTCCCGGAGCTGACAGCCCCTCCTCCCACGGGACTGAGCCTGGCGGGGCGGGGCGCAGGTCCCCTGGCCGCAAAAACTTACAGATTTCGCTGATCTCAGCAGTTCGACATTTTCATGAGTGTTGTATGAAGTATGCCCAAAGACAGATTGCTCTGTGGTGTCCAGTCCACGCAGTTCCTGGCTTTCTCCATTATATTTTCTTTTATGTTTATTGTCTTCTATTTCCAGTCAAAGAAAACTTGGTGTACCCTGAAGTCACAAATATACTCTGGAATGACTGTACTATTATTAGACAAAATAAATTTTAAGGAAAAAAATGATACTAGACAAAAAGAAAGGCATTTATAAAAGTGTTAATCCATCAGGAAGATAAAATAATTATAAACATATATAAACAAATATATTATAAACATATATGCAGCTAATGATAGAGCCCAAAGTACATGAAGCAAAAAGTAAGACAACTGAATGGGGAAATAGACAATTCAACCATAATAATTAGAGACTATAATACCCCACCTCCAATAATGGATAAAACTACTAGGGAGCAGTTAAAAAAAATAGAAGACTTGAACAACATTATAAATCAACCTAGCAGACATCTATAGCACACTCCCCACCATCAGCAGAGTACACACTACTCTCAAGTGCACTTTGAGCATTCTCCTGGATTGACATTGTATTAGACCATAAAACAAGCCTCAATATAGTTAAATGATTGAAACCATACAAAGTTTGTTATCTGATGGCAATATAATTAAATTGGACATCAATAACAGAAGGAAATTGGAGAAATTAAAAAAAAAAAAACTGGAAATTAAATAGCATACCCCTAAATAATAAAGTGGCCAAAGAAGAAATGAAGAGGGAAATCAGAATCTATTTAGATATAAATGAAAGAAAAACACAAAACAAATTAAAACTTATGGCATGCAGCTAATACAGTGCTTAGAGGTAAATTTATACCTGTAAAGGGCTATTAAAAAAGAAAAAAGATCTCAAATCAGTACTCTAAAATTCCACCTGAAGAAATTAATAAAAGAAGAGCAAAATAAATCCAAAACAAGCAGAATGAAGGAAATAATAAAATTTAGATTGATTATTAATGAAACAGAATAAAAACACAATAAAGTCAACAAAACAGAAAGTTTTATTTTTGAAAAGATCAACAGAATTGATAAGTTGGTGATTTAACTGACAAAGAAAAAAGAGAGAAATCTCAAATTACTAAAACCAGGAAGGAAAGAGGGGACAACACTGTTCAGTATATAAAAAATCAAAAGTATTATAAAAGAAAACCAGGACCAATTGTGTGCCAACATATTAGGTCACCTAGATAAAATGGGCAAATTCCTAAAAAGACACAAAAGCTACCAAAATGAAAAATTAGAATATCTGAATAGAACTAAAAAAAGTAAAAAAAAAAAAAAAAAGAAATAGAATTACCACTCAAAAAACTACCCACAGGGGTGATGATTGTTTGTTAATGGGATTATAAGTATCAGGGCGGCACTGAAAGCAAATATGATCCAAAGTGGTTGTTTAAAGACATGATTAGCACTACAAATATAAATAAGTGTTTACCATACTCCAAGAAAATTAACAAACCATAACTGAACAAAGGAATAGGAAAAACAAATAACCTAAAATGCCTACTTGATCAAAGGAGGGAAAAGAAAGGTAACAAAATAAGGCTACAGTGGCTAAGAGATTTCAAACAGAGCCGGAAGGCTGTCCTGGAGGTTTCTCTTATGCAAGCTCCAGCTAGATATCCCAGATGGCCACAGTGTGCCATGCCCTTACCAACAATAGCCCTGAATACCTAAGTCCTATCTGAGACTCTACAAAATTTCACTAAGTATATTTTTTCAGAAATTTAAATCCACCAGAGTGTTATGCCAGTCAAGTCCTAGGGAAACAAAACAAAAGAAAACAGAACAAAAACTACCCCCAAAGAAGATGTAAGGCCAGATGTCTTCCCTGGTGAATTATACTAAGTTTTTATGGAAGAATTTATATCAATGTTTCACAAACCTTCCACAAATAGAAGACAAGGAAACACTTCCAAAATCCTTCTATAAGGCCAATACTATCCTAATACCAAAATCAGACAAAGATATCACAAAACAAGAAAACTATTGTTTTAGTTTCCTAGGCTGCTCAAGAAAATACCATGCAATGGTTCAGCTTAAACAGTGAGAATTTATTTGCTCATGGTTTTGAGGCTCAGCTTCAAACCACCACAACTACATACCAATATCCATTATAAATATAGACATGCACAAAAAATTAAACAAAGAGTAGCAAATTGAATCCAGCAGCATATAGAATGCATTGTACACTATGACTAAATAAAACTTATCCCAGGAATGTTTGGTTTAACATATGAAAATCAGTCAATGCGATATATCATTTAATAGAACAAAGGACAAAACACATGATCACCTCAGTAGACTCAGAAAAAGAATATGACAAAATACAACATCCCTTCATGTTGAAATCCTCAGATATTGCTGTTGGAAAGGTAAAATGGTGCATTTCTGCTTTGAAAACATTTTGGCATTTACTCAAAATGTTAAACATAGAGATACCACATAACCTAGCAATTCTGCTCTTAGGAATTGATGACATATGAAGGGAATGAAAATATATGTCCACACAAAAAACTTTACATGAATGTACATAAGTGAATTATTCATAATAATCAAAAATTGGAAACAACACAAATATTCATCAACTACAAGGGAATAAATAATTCTTGGTATATATATACAATGGGATATTGATACATACAAAGGAATGATACTGTCACATGCTATAACATGGATGGATCCTAAAAACATTATGCTAAGTGAAGGAAACCAAACACAAAAGGCCATGTATCCTATGATTCCATTTATAGAAATATCCACAATAGGAAATCTATAGAGAAAGAGAGTAGATTAGTGGTTGCAAGGGGCTGATAGTAGGGTAAAGGGGAAGGACTGCTAATGGGTATGGAGTTTGTTTTTGTGGCAATGAAAATATTCTAAAAGTAGATAAACCTGATGGTTGCACATTTTGGTGATATACTAAACCCCACCGAATAGCACACTTTAAAAGGGTGAATTTCATGATGTGTGAATTATATCTCACTAAAGTTGGTATTAAAAAATTAAATACAGACATAATGGTATAAGAGGTACAAAACTTAAATGGCAAAATGGCTGAAGGAAGTCCTGCCTTGAATGCAAAGGATTAAGCTCTCCAGACTGGCTGAATGGACAAAAAACATGATCCAACTATATGAGATCTACAAGAGACTTGTCTCATACCCAGAGACACAAAGAGTTGGGAAGTGAAAGGGTGGAAAAAATATTCCATACTAATAGTAACTACAAGAGAGCTTGGGTGTCTATACTAATATCAGAAAAACATAGATGTTAAGTGAAGAACTGTTATAAAAGATGAAGGAAAAATTATCCAATAATGATGAATCTGTCAAGAAGATACGTAGTTATAAATATATATGCACCTAAAAACAGAACCCCAAAATACATGAAGCAAACATTGACATAATTGAAGGGAGAAATAGATGGCTCTACATAGTTAGTTAGAGACTTTAACACACCATGTTCATTAATGTATAGAACATCTAGACAGAAGACCAAAAGGAAACAGAGGATTTGAACAATAGTATAAACCAACTAGATCTAACAGACATATATAGAACTCTCCACACAACAGCAGAGTACATATTCTTCTTGGGGGCACATGGATCATTCTCCAGGATAGACCATATGTTAGGTCACAAAGAGAGTCTCAACATATTTAAAAATACTGAAATCATACAAAACATCTTCTATGACCACAATGGAATGAAGCTAAAAATTAATAACAAAAGGAAACTTGGGTTATTCACAAATATATGGAAATTAAACAACACATTCTTAAACAATAAATCAGTTGAAGAAATCACAAGGGAAATGAGAAAATTCTAAGAGACAAATGAAAATGAAAACACAACACACCAAATCTAGTGGGATGCAGCAAAGGCAGTCTCCAGAGGGAAATTTCTAGCTGTAAATGCTTACATTAAAAAAGAAGAAAGATTTCAAAAAAGATCTTAGACATACATGGAACCAGTAGGATGTGAGAACTGTTTTTTACTAAAGATGGATGATAGAATTCATAATATAAAAGGATGAGTCCTTCAAGAACTCAAGCTTTCTAGAACTGGTGAGTTTGTGGATATTCCTTTGTCTTTCTAATATAGGACGGAAGAGTAATATACTTTTTGGTTCCTCAGATCTATCCAGGCTTTGTGTAGTGATAGGTTTATAAAATTTGGAGGTCCCTCTTTAACAAAAAATAATATAAAAGTATAAAAAATTGCAGAATATTTTTATTAAATTATCTCCAGACATACCTGTATATGTTCCTCCTTCACTTTGGGGTGAATTTTTCAACGGTTTCCTCATATAACAAAAATTTTGTAATATTTTCTGAAGAGAAAATAGGGAAATGATTCATACTTTTTAAAGGATGTTTCATCAAGAGTTGGTTTGTTTCATAGTTTCGAGAATTTGTTTTGATTCACAGATTGTTCTTGGTTATGCCATGTAAATTTTTAGGATTGTTGTCAAAATGGGAAAAATAATTTCATGTATGCATTGTCACAAGAGTCCTCACTGCTAGCAGTATTGCTACAGGTCTATGTCCTAGAAACACAGGAATTCTAGTCCATATCATTTTGTGGAAATTTCATTCAAAAAATAAAATTTACTGCCCTTATAATTATATACATTATATTATCAATTAAATATCTGACAAGAGAGAACATGTGTTTGACTATGGATTGAAAAGAAGGATGCAATTTTATACGTTTACTGATCGGGAGAAATGTTCACAGACTGGTTTTCTGGCTTTGCATGTTTCAAACCTCCTGCCCCTGCTCTATCAATATGTTTTAGGTGCCACAGGATATATTTATATCAAGATAGAACTTCTGAACTGTACTTTGCATCATAAGTCTTGGTAAGTTGACACGAGGGGTCTAATAAGTATTCTTGAAGCCATTCTTAAACCAGAACACCAATACCTAGACCCAGAAATGAATGCAAACTACATAAATGTATCACACTAGACCCAAACTAAATGAACCCCTGACTCAACTTCCCCTTAGCCAGCCACCCAAAATGCCCCCAAACACCTCAACCTTTCAACAGCTACGGGAAAGTGTAATGAAGGGCAAGGAATACTGGAAAGAATAGACTTCAGTTCAAATCTTTTGCAAATTTTACAAAAACACATGACCACATGAACGTCTTGCTTAGAGCTGTCCCCAGACTTAGAAGAATCATTTGTAGGTGACCCTGAAGAATAAGTTTATTTAACTTCATGGTAAATAACATCTCTGCTTGTTAAAATTTATGTCTTTTTGTGCCAATGAGTTTGTCTTATTAGGGAAACCAAGATGGTATCCAGTATATGCTCATTAAATTCTCTTTAATAAATAATAAAGTTAAAGAATGAATGAAACTTAGTTTAACAATGATGTTATAGTTATATATATGTTATAATTTGTATTAATATCACAATGAAATCGAGATCTATTTATTACAATTTTACATTCAGTAAATGTTATTTCTTTTCTATGTGCCCTTAGAGGTAGGTAAGAAAAAATGTTTTTTTTTTCCCCATATTCTCTTCAACATAAGTTTTAAAAGTTATTAGAATCACAAATGAATATGCTAGTATCCCATCATAAGGTTCTGGATGTCAAAGTGTTTCTGCTTCTTGACTAAGAACAGTGAGAAAAGGCAAGAAAGAGAGCTTAGTTTCATTTTCTCTGTCTTTATTTATCACTTGTCTCACTCATCATTTTGCACTCATGTCTGTTTATAAGCTCTCCCCCAAATAGGGAAGCAGCAAAGAAAAAGAATACTGACAGCACAGCAGATGTGATTTAATCTAAACCCTCACCACGGTTCTGCAATTCTATGTATACCCACATCACATCACGTGCAGAGCTCTGCCTGTTAGGTTGGAATCAGCTCTGTGTGTTTCACCCATTTCTTCAACTTAACTCCATGTTGAGTACCTAAGCCTCCCTACTTGGATGTTTGATCAGAGCTCTTATTTACGATGAAACAGAATGATTCCCACTGGGGTAGACTAGTCACAGAAATTGCTGCTAAATTACCACCATTTTCACCAAATCGCCTTCTAGAATCCATCTTTCCAGCCTGTACCTCAGGCAAGGAAGCAAAGTGAGTCAATGTATCTCACTGGGAGCCAGGTCACCAGGCCTGATACAGCGAACTGAATTCATTTTCTGTCAAGTCTGGAGAACTTCTGCAAAGCATTGCTTGGAATGGAGCTGCTACTACACATCCTTGCTTCTTGATTATAAAAATGCTTCCCCCTGTAGTGTATGTGAATGGTTCTGTCAAATGTGACCACTTCTTAGAAATGTCTCAAACTGCACTTAATACATTTTTGATGCTTATTAAAAAGTATGATTAATTATAATTTTAAAATTTTAAAATTCATAATATTTATAGTGAAAGCTTATTTTGTGGGTTTATCTATAATCAACATTTTAAAACTTGACTCTGAGGTCAATTCATAAATTTAAATGCTCATGAAAATATTCAGAGTTTATATGCCCATATTATAACAAATTGGATGGCTAAATAAAAATTAGGATACCATTGCAAAAATATTTAAAATGAGATGAATTTTGGAAACCAATATTGTAGCTCACATATGAAAATTTGGTTTTAGTAATCAGGAGTGCTAAAATACTAATAGATTATATAACTTGTTCTGCATTAGCAGATGAATGACTATTATTTTTTGAATGTACAGGTGCTATATTCTAAATGTATGCCCACCTCTTGTGTTATTCATTACATAAATGTGTAATGTGAGGTAGGGAAAGGACTGTAAAACTTAGGAATGTGACCCTCTGTGAACATTCAATTCTTTAGATTACTTCGAGGCTACAAAATTCTTGAAAGAGGTAGTGGAAAGAGACAGATTTGGGTATTAGATAAGATCGGGCTTCCAGTAAGGATAACCTCCTTTTTCACTATTTTATTTGAACCTCTCTGAACCTCATATTTTTCATCTTTAAAATCAGATGATAATAATTCCCTCAGTAGATTGTTAGGAAAATTAGATAAGAATGTATGCAAAGTGTGCTGTGCAGTATTTGGCAATAATGAGTACTCATCAATGTTGTTTTCCTTTTCTATAGCTTCGTAAAATTTCTTAAGAAGGTGTGCTTTAATGTTTTTTACTTAATACCTATAAAAATCACGTGTACATTTGTGACTTTCAAAGCTTAAAAGAGTGGTTAGCTCCTTTTTGGAACGATAGAAATGTTTTGGTAAAGCAAATTGGTGATGGTAACCCAACATTGTGAATGTAATTAAAGGCACTGAAATACATATCTGAATGTGGTTAAAAGGGGAAATGTTAGGTTTCATATATGGAAATAGAATGGAATAAAAAATTTAAAAATCCATTCAACTGTTCGGCACAAACAGTGAACTGTAAGTTAAACCCTGGACTATAGTTAATAGTACAATTGTAAAAATGCTCTCACCGATTGTAACAAATGCCCACAGCAATGCAAGGTGTTAATAGTAGGGTGGCATATGGGAATCCTATATTTTATTCATCATTGTTCTACAAACCCACAACTTCTCTAATAAACAAGAGAGGTTCCCACTTTTCATCCAAAATATGTGCACACACGCACACACACACACACAAACACATCCAAACATATAAAACTCTTGCCTCTCCTTTTTTTTTTTTTTTTTCAATCAAGGGGGGAAAATGTATTCCTGCCTTTCTTAGGGACAACAATTTCATAAAAGACAAAAATGCAACAGGCCTCTATAGATATGGCAGAGTTAACAAATACTGCATTCCCTTAATGCTCAATTTAAAATTAGACATAAAGAATACAAGTATAATTCATCTAAGAGAATTCATTGTCAGATCTATATTGAAATAACAAGGTATGTTTCCACTGAATTATTTTTAGCAATGTCCTATGGTATAGCCAAGAGATGCCCAAGTACGATGGTTACATCAAAATGGAAATATGAACACAGTTGCATACATCCCTCCCCCCGTACCTTCTTCCACCCCTCTGCAGCCAACCTAATAAACAAGTTCTGATGCCAACTGCTCAGAGGTTGTTTAATAGTTCCATGTCAAAGATGCTTCTTTTCTATCAACAAAAAGATATTTATAAATTCGTTAATTCACTACTCTACTTTTTATCATACATTGTCACCTCAAGAAATCTAAAAAGCTTAGATATTGTGAAATAATGAATCTTATCCGCAATAAACACAGGTATTTTACAAAAAAAAATTCACATAGAACTATAGTTATAATCTAAAACTGTCTTCTAGATCTAGAGGTACTAGCAAAGAGCCCTGCCTCTTCTTCCTCTTCCACTATTTCAATGACTAAGTACAGAAATGCGTCTGGCTCCAAGAGGTGGATTAGCAAAGTCACTCCCAGAAGACAGGCCTTCCTTTAAACTAACACAAGGACATTTCTATAGGGATTATCTTTCTACTTCTATTTTTAGTATACTTTGGACATTAGGACTTGTCCTTTAATACACAGCAATAACTAAAATGCCTATACAGAACAATGGTCAAACAATCTGAACTTGTCTAACTCGCAGGCAAAGAACCCTTCCCTCTGCACTTCCTTCCCTACCCTACTCCCAACCCCTCAGCACACTGCTCCAAGATATCCAGTTCAACAGTGCCATTCCCCAAATACAGCCATTCTTCTGTATTAACAGAAAAAATATTTAAAATGTTATTTTACACTCTGTACTTTTAACATATATTGTATCCTTGTAAGCATCTAGAAAAACTAGATGTTTCAAATAAGGACTTAAACTTGTCCATGATACACACAGTAGCTTTGAATAAACCATACACATGTAACAAAGGATATAATCTGAAAATGTCTTCTAAATAGGAACACTCTGGCCTAGAATCCTTCCCGTTCTCACCTCTATCAACCCAGTGGTTGCATGTGCAATGCTTAGAGGGTTTTTGTTTTTTTGTTTTTTTAAATATGATTTTTCTTTCACAAGTAAAATTCTGTCATTTTCAAAACAAGTCTTCCCTATAAATTTTAACACAAAATGTACAAAATGTATTAGTTTACTAACTCTACTGTCATACACTGGTCTAGAAAGACTAGATAAAAAATGAGTACTCGTTTGTCCACTATATACACTATATACACAGTGAAGTAAAACAAAATACACAGAATATATAGGATAATGGTTTATCTTGCCTAACTACAGACTTACTGGCAAAGAGCCCTTGGCACTTCCTTCTCCCTCCTCCCTGAAACAGCACAAACAGAATATGTACTGCTCTGAAGGTGGTTTGATCATTCCATCGCCAAAAAATATTTCATATGACTTTTAACAAAACAATATCTACAAAATGTGTTATTTTACTACCTCTACTTTTAACATACTTTGCGCACTTCTAAACATCTAGAAAGACTAGATGTTTCAAATACGGACTTAAATTTGTCCACTATATACACAGTAGTGTTCAATAAACTACACACATGTAACAATTGTTAAATCTGAAAGTGTCTTCTAAATAGAAACATTTTGGGGCTAGAGCCCGTCATTTCTCCTGATTCCTTTTCTCTACCACAAACCCAGTGGATGAGCTACAGGCACCTGTGTCACTTAGATGGGGTTTTCTAATTTCATTTCCAAAAGTCATTTTCAGAAGACAGCCTTTCTAGGAATTTTAACACAAAGTGTACAAAATGTGTTAGTTTACTAACTCTACTTTTGTCATACATTGGCAACCTCTTTAATATCTAGAGACTAGATATTATAAAATTAGGACTCATTTGTCCAGTATATACACAATATATACAGTACGGCAAAGTTAAATGAATACACATAACATACATGGCAATGGATGATCAGAAATGTTCTAGTACACACTAGCAAAACACCTTTTTCAATTTCTTCCCTTCTACCTCACTCAAACCAATGAACAAGTACAATGTTCAGAGGTGGTTTAACAATTCCATTCCCAAAGACAGTATTTCTCATCAATTTTTAAGAGCTATTTACAGTGCTATCCTACTACCTCTGTTTTTAAACACATCAAGTACTTCTAAACATTTAAAAAGACTAGCTATTTCAAATAAAAATTTACTTGTTCACTGCATATATAGTATTGTTCAATAAAACCGTACACACATAACAATGGTTATAATCTGAGGTGTCGCCTAAACGTGACCGTCTTGTCCTCGAACCATACCCTCCTGACTTCCTTTTCTCCACCACCAGTTCAGTAGACAAGTACAGGCAAGTGCAATGGTTTGAGGTGGTTGAACAAATTCATACCCAAAAGTCATTTACAGAAGACAAGCTTTCCAATAAATTTCAACATAAAGTATACAAAACATACTAATTTTAATAACTACTGGCAACCTCTTTAATGTCTACAGACTAGATGCTGCAAAATTAGGACTCATTTGTCCATTATATACACTATATATACAGCCAAATGAAATGCACAGGACATACAGAAAAAGTTTTGTCTGAACACACTAACAAATTACATTTTGCTATTGCTTCCCTCCCACCTCCTCCAAACCACTGAACGAGTATATAGACAGTTGTATGCTGCTGCGAGATGGTTTAACAATCCCATTTTCCAAAAGACACTATTTCCTATGAATTTGAGCAAAACAGTATTTACAAAGTAATATTTCACTACTTCTACTTTTAACATACATTGGGCACTTCTAAACATCTAGACAGACGAGATGTTTCAAATAATGACTTAGTTCATCCACTATATACAGAACAGTCTTGAATAAACTGCACACATCTAACAACAGTTAATCAGAAAGTGTCTTTTAAATATGCACATTCTACTCTAGAACCCTTCCCTTTTATCCTTCCTCCACCAACCCTGGGGGCTATACTGCTCAAAATTTCAGAAGACAATCTTTCTTAGGAATTTTAACACAAAATGTACAAGATGTATTAGTTTACTACGTTTTTGTCATACACTGGCAACCTCTTAACATCTAGAAGACTAGATGCAAATTAGGACATGTGCGTCCATTATAGACACTATATACATAGCAAAGTAAAACCAAATGCACAAACATAGGGACAATGGTTAATCTTGTCTCATTATAAACATATTGGCATAGAGCCCTTTGCACTTCCTTCTCCCTCCTCCCCCAAACCAGTGTACAAAATGTGTACTATTTAGAAAGGTGGTTTGGCCATTCCAAAAAACTCCATACTATTTCATATGAATTTTAACAAAAATATAATTACAAAGTGTGTTCTTCTACTACCTCTACTTTTACCGTATGTCAGGCATTCAGAACATACAGGAAGAGGAGATATTTCAAAAAGTACTTAGCATTGCCAATTATATATACAGTAGTGAAGAATAAATTGCACACACAAAATAATGGTTGTAATATGAAAATATCTTCTAAATATGACCAGTCTGGCATACAACCTTCTCTTCCTCTTCTTAGCCTTCTGCTTCTTGGCCTCCAACCCACAGAAGGCGTGGTTGTGTCTCTCTCCCGCTGTCGCTTCCAGAGGCAGTCTAAATTCCATTTCAAAGTCAATTCCAGAAGACATTCCCAAGATTTTTTTTTTTTCCCCTAACAAATGGACATTACAAGACATGTGATTTTCTACCTCTACTTTATCATACGTCGGCAACCTCTTTACATCTAGTAAGCCTAGATGTGGCACAAGTTTTCTTTAAAAAGGCTGGGGGGAAATTTGAGAGCAGCTTTTTCATATTATACACACAGGCCTTCTTCTATAAACGGCCAGTAAATCTTCCCAAAAGGTGGTGGGCACTTCTTATTGGACAAATGTCGCAGGTTAGTCTACCATTTCTCTCTTTCAATGTCAAGCAAGGTCTGGCAGAACGAAGACTACCCGCCCTAAGGCCCGCTAACCGGCCCACCCGTCGTCGTCCCGGGTTCCGCTCGCCTTCCAGGCCCGTGAAGGCCTTTGTCCGTCGTTGTTGGGACGAGGTGGCGTCTCGTCCAATTGGAATGGGGCGGTCACCCCGGGTCCCGGATCTGTGAGGCTCCGTGGCCCAAGCCGAAGAGAGGACCGAGCCTGAGTCTACACGACCCGCCTTCTGGGCGCTCGAGTCCCCTAGCGGCCCTCCGCGCATTCGGGAAGCCGCCATTTTCCTCTCCCTGCCACGCCCGCCGCCGGGCAGGTCTGGGCAGGGAAACCCGGCGGCCGGCGGGGTCCAGGCTCGGAGAGGCCGCCGCCGCCGCCGTCAGGACATCATGGGGGGAAGGGAGGACCGGGTCCTGCGGCTGCCCCAGGGCCGGGACCAAGACGGTGGACAGTCGCGGTGAAGACTCGGAGTCTCCGCAGGCAGAGACCACAGGGCGCCGCCGGCCCGGAGGGTCTGGAGGACACAGGCCGCGCTCCGCTTTCCGACGCACTCTTTTCCCCTCTCCTTTTATTGAATAACATTCCTAGGTTCATCTTTGCCTTAATTCATTCTTACTCCAGATATCTGCTTCAGTCATTTAAAATGTATGTGCTTTGGCCTCCTAGTTTTATTTGAAATGAAAGAAAAACACATCTCTGAGTTATGTGAGTTTAAAGTGAATAACGTAAATGGAATTCAAGAATCATATAGGGTTTAGCATACAAGAAATCTCCTTCTAAAATGTTTTGTTTAGGAACTTTGGTTTTATAACAAGAAGTATATTCCTGGCTTTCCCAATAGGAAAATGCTGCACAGATGTAACAACTTATTAGCCACATTTACATCTCAGATTTTAAGCTTCTATAATTTGAAGCTGAGAACGATTAATGGCATGGGAAAAGGATTATAGTTAAGCACATCAATTCCAGATACCTGGTTCTCCCACTCACTAGCTCTCTGAACTTCAGAAATTTTAATTCACTTCTCTGTGCTTCAGTTTCCTCTTCTCCTAAAAGGAAATAATAATAGTACCTATTCTTCAGTGTTGTTTAAAAATTAATGAGCTGGTGATGTAGAGAACTCAGATGAGGGCCTGGCACATAGATTAAATTAAAGTTAGCTGTTATTCTTCAAGTATTGCTGTACTTGAAATATACTGCATGATATCAAGTATTACTATAGGACTTAAAAAGTATTAATCCTATATCTTAGACACAGTTTGCAAACAACAAACAAACAAAATAACCTCAATCATTTGAAGTCTAAACTTTTGACTCTTCTATGATCTTGTTTTGTTCATTAGAATAAAAAGTTTATTTTAGTAAAATAACTCTAAGATAAGGAAACAACAAAACAAGATAACTTAAAACTCTTAAAATTTTAGGTGGATAAACCCAACTCTAATTTACTGGTAGATATTAAAGGGCAACACTGACTTAGGTTATTAAATAAGTGTTTATGATTTAGATTTAATAAAACAATTATGTGCATTAACTTATAATTGATCATTATTAAATGTATAATTAGTGAGATTGAATAACAGGAAAAGAAAAAAATCCATCCTCAATCTATTGTTCACTTTCAATATGGAAAACTCTAATAATCATTGGCATATAATGTAATTATGAAGTGATAAATATAAATTAGATTACTTTGTAAGATGGATTTAAAATCTTTATGCATTTCATATAATTACTATAAATTTGATTATGGATACATAGCTAAACTATAATATGGTATTTGAGAGTTGAGCTTTTCTAGCTAAAACCCTGAATTCTAATCTCAAGCTCTTCTACTTTAGAATGCTTGAGCAGCTAAAGGCAGAAATTAGAGAATAAGACAAAATAAAAATGGTATATTATGGCTAAGTTTGAGTTATATGCACAAAAATAAAAAAAAAGATTGGAAAGCTAAAATCTGTTGTAGGGTTGATATATTCTTATGAAGTTAAATTATCTTTTATTATTATGAAAGCTCCTGATGGATTACTCCCTTTGATATCAACCAGCTGCTAACTATAATTAAACTGATGTTGTTCCCTGTCTCAGGAATGCCAATAAATAAGGCAGTATGGCCCACGATGGAGCCCACACCATAGCAAATGCAAAAACAATTTCAATCTCTCCCGATCATGAAAGGTATCCAAAAATACACATGCTTTCCCCTTTGCTACTGAAGCCCTCATATCTAAGCTCCCAACGAGAACTATTAAGAAACCATCATTAAACAGAAAAGCTTCACATTAATTAGACTTACTTTTCTTTCAAATAATGGCTTTTATTTTCATGTAGAGGAAGGAATTTTAAATTTGTTTTGGGTGAGTCATCTAACTCAGCAGAAGCTGAGAAATTCTCAACTACTCTGAGTGAATAAATCAGTTTCAGCATGGACAAGGCTCTTTGCCCAATTCCACCCAATGATGCAGTGTCCTTCAGCTCCTGGCTAGGACCTCAAGTGGGAGAAATTGAGGAGCGCCACTACCCCCTGCCATGTTTCCTCTACTGGGGATATACCAGTAGCCAGGACATTTGTTTTTGGGTGAAGCACGTCAATCCCATAATTTTAGCACCTTGCATGGTTATTGGCACATAAAGTACCTGTTCAAAAGCATCGATAATTATTAATGAAATTCCCCTTTCTCCAGTCATTGCATATTGAGAAGATGTTTATTAAGAGGGCTAATGTGGAGGAAAAGAGACATCTACTTTTCTTACTCTTGATAAACCAGCATCAATAACCTCTGCTACCATTCTCATCTCTAAATGGTAATTGGCCCAAACAGGAAGTGTTGGAGGCACAGGCCATCATTGTATCCAGCATTACATGTGAGTTTCAGTTTCTCTTCTTGCCTGAAGCCCTTCTTTGGCAGGAAGAGATGACCACTTTACATGTTACCAAAATAGCACATATTTAGGAAGCATATGAGCTACCAGGCATTTTCTTCTAATCTTAATATAAGAGGTTTCACTTTAATAGAAAATATTTTCTTTACAGCTATACCACCTGTAGTTAAGTTTTGAATGCTTTTGCTTTCTGAATTTTATGTAAGTGGCATTATACAGTAAGTCTTATTTTCTGTCTGGCTTATTTCACTCAATATTTATCCTATTTCTAATATGACACTATCTTAATTAGTACAACTTCTTAATTAGTCTTGTGATCTGGGAGAATCTTATTTTTCTTGTTCATGACAATCATGTCTCCTTTTGAGCTTTTATATTTTCAATATCAATATTTGAATTGGTTTGTGGCATCACACACACACACACCGACTTAATATTTTGATTACGGTTTAATGAATAGGTAGAACAATTTGGGAAAAGTGAGCTTTTCACAATAATGAGTCTTCCAATCCATAGATATGTTATATTACACATTTAGGTCATGTATTTTTTAATAAAGTTTTGCATTTATCTGTGTAGATGTCTTGCACATATTTTGTTAGAATCATTTTTATCAATTTAACAAATTAATGCTATTATAAAAAGCATCTTTTACAAATTTCCTTTTCTAACAGCAAAAATTTCATAAAATGAAATCACATTTTATGTTTGTGTATTGAACTTGTTTCTAGACAACTTGCTTATTAATGCTAATAATCTATTTTTTAAAATAATAGTGTAAATAGTTGTATCAATCTAGTAATGTAGATAATTTTGGATTATTTACATTCACAATTATATTATCTGCCAACAAAAACTTTTTTTCCTCTTCTATATTTTTTCCCCTTTTCCAACGCTCTTCTTAGCACTGGGTAGGGTCTCCAGTATGATGTTGAATATGGGTGAAGATAGACATCCTTATTCTTTTCCGCTGATTCCAGAGAGAAGCTTTTAACATTTTACTATTAAGTATATTTGCTATCAGTTTTGCAGATACCATTTATCAGACTTAAAAAATGTCTAAATCGTTTATAGTTTTGATGGTGAATGTATACTAAACTTTCAAAATGCTTTTAATGTACTTCTTCATATTTTTTTTTTACTATCTGTTACGGTTTGCTTATGCTACCATTATCCAAAATACCAGAAATGGATTGGCTTTTATAAAGGGGGTTTATTTGTTTACAAATTTACAGTTCTAAGGCCATAAAAGTGTCCAAACTAAGGCATCAATAAGAGGATACCTTCACTGAAGAACGGCAGATGGCATCTGGAACACCTCTGTCAGCTGGGAAGGCACGTGGCTGGCGTCTGCCTGTCCTTTGCTCTTGGCTTGTGCTATTTTTTGCTTGTGATTCCAGTGTCTTTCTCTCTAAGCTCTGGGAGTCTTCGCTTAGCATCTACAGAGCAAACTCTGGGCTTCATCTTTTAGCTTAGCATCTCCAAATGTCTTTCTGTCTACATCTCCGAGCATCCGTAAACAAGGATCTGGGTCTATGTTGGCTCTTAGCTTCTCTCTTAAATACTCCAGTGAACTAGTCAAGACCCACCCTGAATGTGCAGGGCCACACCTCCATGGAAATAATCTAATCAAAAGTATTACCCACAGTTGGGTGAGTCACATCTCCATGGAAACACTCAATTGAAAGTTTCCATCCTAATCAAAAAACTACTGAATCTGCCCCCACAGATTGCATTAAAGAACATGATTTTCTGGGGGAACTAATATATCCAAACCATCACACTATCTAATTTAGGTCAATTATGTTGAATCATTTTTAAATATTAAGCCATCCTTGCATTCCTGGAATAAACTCACTTGGTCTTGTAGATTTGTTTTTGATATATTGTTAAATCCAATTTGATAATATTTTGTTTTGCACTTGTGAATCTATTTTTTATGGTGGGTGACTAGGAATTTTCAAATTTTGAAATGTCCTTGTCAGGGTTTGTAGTCAGTTATGGCAGCGTCATTAAATAATTTGGAGACTGTTTCCTCATTTCTCCACTCTGGAAGAGTTTGTATAAGATTGACATTTTTTCCTCTTAAGATGATTTTCTATAAGTTAAAAATTGTGATATTACCAAGCAGATATCTAACCTACTCTTGCAATTTGCCCTCTTATTGTAGTTATTTGTATACTGAAGCAAAATGTTAACATTTAAAACTTAGAAGTAATATTGGTCAATTTGAAGTTAATTAACAATTTGTCTATCTCATTTCTCATATTGTGTCTAAATACTTTGCACATTTCCTTTCCTGTGGGGAGTTTTTCATTTATTGATTGATCAGTAGAATATATTTGTAAATTAGAAATAATATATCTAATGCTCTCATCCAGGTTGTCAATTTATTTTTCCAAGATTGTTTACCTTAAATTTAAATACTAATTAAATGCAAATAAGAACAAAATTACCTAAAGGAAAAAATCAACATTTATTGACTAATCTATATTTTCTGCAGTGATTTTATTATGCATTAGATTCTCATATATTATTGATTTCTTTCAAGTATATTGTTTCTTATTCACCAATATTTAGTTATCTAAAAGAACTTTGTATTTAAGTTATCAAAGTCTCCAAATTTTTCAATTAAGAGTTGATAGTAATTGCATTGAAATGATAAGGTTTGTAGAGTGCTGGCTTTTTAATGAACAAACTCTTCCATTTAGTATTCCATTTCAGTGAATCAAGTTATTAATTTTGCCTTCATTTCCTTAATTACAATCTTCCTATTATTCTTATGCTTCTTTTGAAGATACTTTCTCAGTTCTTAAGTTAATATTTAATTCATTTATGCAAAATATTTATTAATATATTCAATATTTATAAATTTGCATTCTTTGTATAGTTTTTGTTCTAAATTGGTTTGTTTGCTTTTTAATGTGTTCAGGTAAATTTTCCTGTGTAGTTTGTGGCATCATACGTGACTATTTGGTTAAGAGTGTAGCTTCTAGGATAGAAAAACTTGAGTTTGAATATCACTATAGCATTTATTGTTCAACAGACCTGGGGAAAACAACTGACCACTTTAACCTCAGTTGTTTTTTTTTCAACTGTCAAAGGAGCATAATAGAAATAACACTCTCAATTGTTTTGACAATCACATCGGCTAACACATGTAAACACTCAAAGAGTATGTTTTTAGCAATCTTAACCATTATTTTCATAGGGTAACAAGAAAAATAATATGTACTTCTCAATCACATTATATTTCTTATATTTTCAAAATGCCTGTCCTTTTCTTTCTATTTTTCCAAATATCTAAAACAGTGTTTCAGTATCTCCGATATCAATGTGTCTTTGTTAATTTTCCTTGTGTTTCTTATAATGGACTTGGATATTAGTTCTACATTATTTGACATGTGAACATGTGAAAAGCATTTATTGCTGTCGTTTTGCCATTGTGGATAGTACCTTTGCTTTCCTATTTAATGATTCCTGACATAAAAATAATCTTTGTGTAAATAAACAATACTGCCCTCCTTATTTTTTGTTTGAATTTTCTTGTAAAACCTTTTCCATTTTTTTTTGACTTTTTAAAAATTTTGTTTTCTGTGTTTGTCCTGTAAATAGCATTTAATCATGATTTTTTTGTTTGTTTGTTTGCTTTTGGATGCTTTATCAGGACGTTGCTGCACTAATATTTTATTTTGACTTCTTTCATATTTGCTTTAAATTCTTTAACTGTTTTCACAACCTACTCCCCCCACTAATTCTTTATGTTCCTTTATTCTTTTTTCTTTAAAATGTACCTTTAGATACATTTGTTGTTACTCAATTATTTTACGTTTTATGACATCTTTGGACACATAATCACTGATGTTAGAATTCAATATTAAATTTAAATTTATATTGGTATCAAGAATTAATTATATTTATAGAATTCAGTGCCTACAAATGGTCCTGGTTATTGTGAATTTAGATTTTGAATTCATAATTTTGATTTTTTTTCTTTTGGTTGACTGGAATGTCTTCTTTAGATATTATTTTCACAAAAGTATTCATGAGTTGTATATTTTCTCAGTTCTTACCAGAGATAATTGGACTATTTATATTATCCTGTATTAAAGCTGTTCCTCTGTATTTATGCTTAATTTATAGGCATGTTTCCAGTGTCTTCCATCATTCAAGGTTGCAAAAATGTCTGAGTATATCCTACTTTGTGTCAATTTGTAAATTAGAGAATGTTTTCTCTAATCATGTGACTATGTATTTTTTCTTGACAAAAATGTAACTGCCTTTCCCTGGTATTTGGTACGAACATGGTAAGTTACTTAGATCTCAATTTTATTTTGGGTGGAAGGAAGGTATCTGAAGAAAATTTTCAGCACTGCATTTCTTTTTTTTTTTTTCTTTTTTTTTTTCCCTGTACATTTTAAGCCTTAACTTCCCATTTCCTATCTCCACCCTGTCCCCTGGTAACCATGATTCCAGATTCTGACTCTATAAATATGCTTAGTTTAATTGTTTCAAATCAGTGAGATCGTACAATATTTGTCCATTTATATCTGGTTTATTTCACTCAACATGATGTCTTCATCATCATGGAATTTTAAGTTTTTGTTTCTGTTCCCTTTCTGAGGGATGCCCAAAATACATTAGTGGGTTGGTCTTCGGGGGAGTGGTGGAATACGGAGCTCCAGGACTCAGTCCTTCCAGCAAAACAACTATTAAACAGGCAGGAACTCTCTGAAACAACTATTTTGAAACTCCAGAGGCCAGAAGAACACTGTACAGCATCCAGGAAGAAGCTGCTAAATTAAGGTAAAAAACTGCAAGTTGCTCTACTCCCATGGTGGCTACCGGTGCCCTCCCCCACTCCTGTGGCAGGCCACCATGAAGTCCAGGCCCTGACTAGTTGCTGCTGACAGAAAGGACATAAAAATCCTCTTCCCCAAGAACAGGGGTATGCATGACCAATCACTGATCAGAGTTTTTGATTAGAGAATTCAGATAGGTGAGTCCTGGCTCTGAGGGCAGCTATTGTTTCAACCCTCCCAAGAAAGAAGCAGAGACTGTGCAGATTTAAAGGCACACTGCTTCCACAGGACTGTGGGGGAAAGTTAGCTGAAGGGCTAAATTTGCTGTGCAGGCCAGGAAAGCTCAGCTTTGGAGATCTGTCAGAGAAGTTGTTGGTGCCCTTCTTCAACCTTTCACAGGTCACATTGGAGCCTGTCTGTGCCCCCTTCATGGGTTCTTGGCCTGACTGTGGACGGGAAAGACCAAATTTGGATCCTTCACCAAGAATTTTCCCTCCAGGCAAAAGCAGCTTGAGATAGCTAAAGGAGTGTAAAACTCTATAAAGGCTGACAGTTTGGGACAAAAGCTGCCAGCTTTAGATACCCAGGAGAGGGAGGCTTGTCCCTTGGGAAATAGAGGAGACAACCAAACTCCTGTAAATAAGCAAAATTCCAGGACAAGACAAAGGCCCAATAAGACATAAAAAAAAAACCCTGCACAGTGCATTCTCTTTGGGCAGTCCTTCCTGATAGGAGGGCTGAAGCTCAAGAAAATCTCTATCTTACAAAATCAAGAAACAGACATCTTGGGGAGAAAATCCCAGGGTTAACAATTAAAAATATTAAAGTGTACAGTGTACAACAGAAGAGTACAAGACAAACAAAGAAAGAGGAAATGATGGCCCATCCAACAGAAGAGGATAAAAATACAGAAAACACCAATGAAGAAGATGAGAATGTGGACAAACTAAACAAAGGCTTTAAAGAAATGATCTTAAAAATGCTTAAGGAGATGAAGGAAAGTACAAAGAAAGAACTATAGGATATTAGGGAAAAAATGAATGACCAATATGAGAGTCTAAGTAAAGAGAAAGAAATTTTAAAAAGGAAACAAACAGAACTACTGCAGTTGAAGAACACAATAACTGAAATGAAAAATGCCTGGGAGGGTTTCAAGAACAGATTGTAGCTGGTAGAAGAAAGAATCAGTGAACTTGAAGACAAGATATTTGAAATGAGTCAGGCTGAGAAGCAGAAAGAAAAAAGAAATATTAAAGGTGAAAATAGCCTAAGACAACGATGGGACATCATCATATGCACCAATATACATGCTATCAGAGTCTCAGAAGAAGAAAGAGGGAAAGTGGCAGAAAGAATGGCCAAAGAAATAATGACAGAGAATTTCCCAAACTCAGAAAAGATGTGAATGAAGCTCAGAGAACACCAAACAGGATAAATATGAAGAAAAATACACACTATCATATATTGATTACACTATCAAATGCAAAGGATAAGGAGAAAGTTCTGAAAGCTGAAAGAGAAAAGCAATGTGGTACATACACTGGAGTCCCAATAAGAGTGAGTGCCAATTTCTCATCAGAAACCATGGAGGCTAGAAGGCAATGGGTTGAAATACTTGAAGTGCTGAAAGAAAACAACCACCAGCCAAGAATTTTATATCCGGCGAGACTTTCTTTCAAAAATGAGGTAGAGATTAAGACATTCTTATATAAACAAGAGCTGAAGGAGTTCATCACCACTAGACCTTCCCTACAAGCAATGCTAAAGGGAGTTCTTCAGACCAAAATGAAAAGACACTAGACAGTCCTTCAAAACAGTATAAAGAAATAAAGACCTATGGTAAAATTAACCATTTGAGTAATTATAAATGCCTGTATTATTGTATTGTATTGTTTGGTATTTAGCACCACTTCTCACTTCCTACAGGTGCTAAAATGCAAATGCATGAAAACTCTAGGTTTGTGGATACACAATGTAGAAAGTGATAACAAGTACAGAAAATGGTGGGGGTACAGAGGAGTATAGGAAAAGTATATGACATGCTATTAAGTTAAACTGGTATCAAACCAAATATAATTGTTATGTATTAAGGATGCTAAATTTTAACCCTATGGTAACCACAAAGAAAACAGATGAAAAATATATCCATTTAGAAATGAGAAGGCCCTTCAAATGGTACAGCACAAAAAAGCAAATAAAAATAAAATTAGACTTTAATGGAAGTGAGGGGCAAAAAAGGAATAAGACTTACAAAACTAGATAGCAAAATGGCAGAAGAAAGACCTGTAATATCAGTAGTGACAATATGTAAATGAATTAAGGCAGTTAAAAGACAGTGGTTGGCAAAATGGATAAGAAAAGCATGACCCAACCATATACTGTCTGCAAGAAAATCTCTTTAAATTCAAAGATACAAGTAGGTTGATGGTGAAAGGCTGGACAAAAATATAACATGCAAGTAGTAACCAAAAAAAGAGCTGGGGTGGCTATACTAATATCAGATAAAATAGACTTTAAGTAAAAAAACAGTTGCAAGGGACAAAGATGTTCATCACAAACCAATAAATGGGACAATTCAATAGGAAGATACAGCAATTATAAATATATATGGACCTAACAGCAGAGCCCCAAAATATATGAAATACTGAAGGGAGAAAGTTCACCATTAATAGAAGACTTTAACATACCACTCTCAATAATGGATAGGTGGCCATCCCCACCGCAACCCCGCTGGCTGGTCATCAAACTTAAGGCACTGCAACCCTCAGCACATCTGTGAAGATGGTGCTGCACAAGGCATGGGGCATGCAGATGTCGTCTGCAGCCTGCGCAAGGCCCGGGCACCCACCATGTCCTGCCCATAGCAGCCCTGGGTGCTGGAGGTGGGCACTGTTTGGACGCTGCACGCCCACCCTGCTCTGCTCTCCACGCAGAAATTCACAGACATACATGAATGGATAACAACTGAAAATGGTACTGGAACAGTGGGAATCAGCAATTTTGCACAGGAAGCATTGGGAGATGTTGTTTACTATAGTCTGCTCGAGGTCTTGAAGAAAATCCAGGACCTGTCAACAAATCTTGTTATGAAGATGGTTGGCTGATCAAGATTACCTGAGTAATCCTTCAGAACTTGATGAACTAATGAATGAAGAAGCATATGAGAAACATACAATTTATTGAAGAGTGAAAATGGAACCCCTAAATAAACAGTATAATCCAGCAATATTTTAGATTACTGCAGGATAAAAATTTATAACAGCAACTTTAAGCAATACGAATAGGAAAACAGAAACTGCTTGTTCCAAATATGCTACTGAAAGAAAATACCCCTTAATTTTCTAATGATAGCAGATAAACACAATTTACATCTTTTTCACATCACCCAGTGATTCAGACCAGACCTAGTTATTATATTCAGAATCTATGAAATTATTGGAAGCAAAAACCACTTGTAAAAATTATGTAATTCATGGGTAAGATTGTTTTCTAAAGCCTTACATAATATTGTAACTTGCTTATTTCAGTCCCTGGATTTGGGTCAAAATACTTAATGATATTTTCACTGGAAATACCTGGGAGTGGATGTAAGTTTTTGTTAGTTGTACAGTGTAAGGTGAGGAACAGTGCTATCTTAATTTTGCAATATACCAGTTTGCTGGTGCTATTTTCAAACAACGAACCAACAGTCTGGCAGCAAAATTAGGAACACTCTAATAAAAATAAAGCATTCAACTTCTCCATTAAAAAATAATAATGGATAGAACATTGTGCCAGTTGAATGTATTATGTCCCCCAAAACGCCATTATCTTTGATGTAATCTTGTGTGGGCAGACGTATTAGTGTTGATTAGATTGTAATTTTTTGATTGAGTGTTTCCATGGAGATGTGACCCACCCAACTGTAGGTGATAACTGATTAGATAATTTCCATGGAGGGGTAGCCCTGCCCATTCAGTGTGGGCCTTGATTAGTTTACTGGAGCACTATATAAGCTCAGACAGAAGGAGCAAGCTTGCTACAGCCAAGAGGGACACTTTAAAGAATGCACAGGAGCTGAGAGAGGAGCTGTAGCTTACAGAGCAACATTTTGGAGATGGCCTTTGAAAGCATACTTTTGCTCTGGAGAAGCTAAGAAAGGACAAATGCCTCAAGAGCAACTAAGAGGGAAATTTTTGAGGAGCCGAAGCCTAGAGAAGAACATCTTGGGACAAAGCCATTTTGAAATCAGAACTCTGGAGCAGTTGCCATCCATGTGCCTTCCCAGCTAACAGAGGTTTTCCGGATGCCATTGGCCATCCTCCAGTGAAGGTACCTGATTGTTGATGACTTACCTTGGACACTTTGTGGCCTTAAGACTGTAACTTTGTAACCAAATAAACCCTCTTTATAAAAATCAATCCATTTCTGGTATTTTGTGAATAGGCAGCATTAGCAAACCAGAACAAATGTCTAATCAGAAGATCAATAAAGAAGTATAGGAATTGAATAATGCTCTAAACCGAGACCTAACAGACATATATAGAACACCAAACCAAAACAGAATACACATTCTTCTTGAGTGCACATGGATCATTCTCTAGGATAGACCATTGTTGGGTCACAAAACAAGTCTCAATAAATTAAAAAATATTGAAATCATACAATGTATATTCCCCAACCACAACAGAGTGAAGCTAGAAATCAAATACAGAGGGAGAAGGGGAAAATTCACAAATATTTGGAAATTAAACAGCATACTCTTAAACAACCAATGTGTTAAAGAGGAAATCAGAAGCAACATTAGGAAATATCTTTAGGAGAATGAAAATGAAAATACAATTGACAAACCTTTAGCTTAGACAGTCAAAGAAAAAAGTAGAGAGAATACAAATAATGAAAATCAGAAATGAAAAGGTGGACATTATACCAACCCTGCTGGAATGAAAAGGTCTACAAATGTATACTATGAACAACTGTATACCAATAATGGATAACCTAGATGAAATAAAGAAATTCTTAGAAACACACAAATTACCATCATTGACTCAGGAAAAAATAGAAGATCTGAACAAACCAATAACCAGTAACAAGATTGAATCAGTAGTAATCAAAAACCTCTCAAGAAAGAAAAGCCCAGGACTAGAGGGCTTCACAGGAGAATTCTAACAAACATTCTGAGGAGAATTAACTCCAATTCTACTCAAACTTTTCCAAAAAATTGAAGAGGAGGGAACACTTCCTATCTCATTCTATAAGGCCAACATCACTCTCATACCAAAGCCAGATAAAGATACCCCAAGAAAAGAAAACTACAGATCAATGTATCTTATGAATATAGAAACAAAAGTCCTCAAGAATATCTAGCAAACCAAGTCCAACAGCATATTAAAAGAAGAATACACCATGATCAAGTGGGATTTATCCCTGTTATGCAAGGTTGGTTCAACATCAGAAAACCAATTAATATTAATAATCCACGTTAAAAATGAAGGAAAATACCTCACATGATTGATGCATAAAAGGCATTTGACAAAATACAGTATCCCATTTTGATGTAAACACTTAGAAGACTAGGAATAGAAGGGAACTACCTCAACATGATAAAGGGCATATATGAAAATCCCAGTGCTAACATCCTACTTAATTGTTAAAAACTAAACAGGAACAAGAAAAAGGATGCCCACTTTAACTACCCTTATTCAAATACTGGAAGTTCTTACCAGAGCACTTAGGCAAGAAAAAGAAATAAAAGGCATCCAAGTTAGAAAGGAAGAAGTAAAACTTTCCTTATTTGCAGACGATATGATCCTGTATACAGAAAATCCTGAAAAAAGGCACAAGAAAGCTCCTAGAGCTAATAAATGAATTTGGCAAAGTGGTGGGGTACAAGATCAATATTCCCAAATCAGTAATGTTTTTTTACACAAACAATGGTCAGGAGAAGAAGTCATGAAAAAATTTCCACCCACAATAGCAGCTGAAAGAATCAAATATACAGGAATAAATCTAACCAAGGATATAAAGAACGTGCACAGAGAAAACTACAAAACACTGTTAAAAGAAATCAAAGAATACCTAAATAAATGGAATTCCATGTTCATAGATTGTTCCATGTTCATGGATTGGAATACTAAATATCATTAAGATGCCAACACTACCAAAAGCAATTTATATATTCAATGCAATCGTAATCAAAATTCCAACCTTTAATGCAGAAATGGAAAAACCAGCTGTCAACTTTATATGGAAAGGTAATGGGCCCCAAATAACTAAAGCCATCTTGACAAAGGAGAATAAAGTTGGGAGACTCACACTTCCCAAACTTAAAACTTACCACAAAGTCATAGCAATCAAAACGGCATGGTGCTGACACAAGGATAGACACATAGACCAAGGGAACAGAATTGGAAGCCTAGAAAACAAACCTCACATTTATGGTCAACAGATTTTTGGCAGGGTGGCAGAGACCAGTTGGGAAAGAATAGTCTTGTCAACAAATGGTGCTGGGAAAACTGGATTCCATTTGAAAAAAAAAAAAAAAAAAATTGAAGACCCCTACCTCACACGTATACAGAAATCAAAATCAACTCAAAATGGACCAAAGACCTAAATATATGGGCTAGAACTATCAAATTCCTGGAAGAAAATGTATGGAAGCATCTTCAGGTCCTTGTGTTAGGCAGTGTTTTTTTGGACTTCACACCCAAAGCAAAAGCAACAAAAGAAAAAATAGATAAATAGGACCTCATCAAAATAAAAACTTTCGGTCCTCAAAGGCTTTCATTATGAAAGTACAATGAAAACCTACACAATTGGAGAAAATATTTCAAAACCACAAATCTGATAAAAAATTAATATCCAGTGTATATGAAAATGCTTCAACTTAAAAACAAAAAGACAACCCAATTTAAAAATGGGCAAAAGACTTGAACAAACATCTCTCAATTTTCCGCAAATCACATGAAAAGATGCTCAACATCATTAGCTGTCAGAGAGATGCAAATCAAAACCAAAATGTGATGCCATTTCACACCCATTAGAATGGCTGCTATTTAAAAAAAAATTGAAATAAAAAAAGTGTTGGACAGGATGTGGAGAAATAGGAACCCTCATTCATTGCTGGTGGCAATGTAAATGGTACACTCACTGTGGAAGACAGTTTGGAGGTTTCTCAGAGTGCTGAGTATGGAATTACCATGTTATCCTGCAAACCCACTATTAGGTATATACCCCAAAGAACTGAAAGCTGGGGCTCGAAAATATATTTGCACACAGATATTCATATCAGCATTATTCACAATTGCAAAAAGATGAAAGCAACCCAAGTGTCCATCAAGTGATGAATGGATAAATTAAACATAGTATATTCATACAGTGCTGTATGATTCAGCTGTTGAAAGGAATGAGGTCCTGATATATGTGACAACATGAATGAACCTTGAAGTCATTGTGTTGTGTGAAATAAACCTGACACAAAAGGACAAATATTATATTACAACTGATTGTGGCTGTGGCAAGCATCTTCCAGACTGATGTGATATGTCTATGCTGTAGAAATGAGAGAGTACCCAAACTATCTACACACTTGGCCAACCCTGAGATGATGCAAATGCACAAATAATAAATGTAAGGCCCAGCAGAAAATACAAGTTGAGACAGATATGAAAATGGCCTAACTTTTGATATATTCCCCTAACCACATGCAGATCAATTGGCAGTGGCTGACCACTAAGCTATGCCAACAGGGGCACTCTCTAGGTAAAACAAAAATATACATGATGAGAATGAAACTCTAAAGGGTCTGGAAGCTATAAGAGAGAGAGATTTCACAAATTTATCCAAGGAAAGTTACTAAACAAACAAAGACAGAAAAAAAAAGAAAAGCACTAACAACCTTCAGTAGCCATAAGAGAACTGGTGTGGATATAGTAATACCAGAGAAAATGGCACTGAGACAGAAAATATTACCAGACACAAAAAGGGACATTTTATTTTGATAAAGTGTCAGTACGTTTGGAAAACATACCAATTACAGATATGTGTGCACTCAATAATGGAGCCTCAAGCTTCATGAAACAAATTGTGACAAAATTGAATGGGGAAATAATCAGTTTGACATTAGTAGTTGGATACTTCAATACCCCACTAGAAATAATTGCTAGAATACCTAGGTAAAAGAGGGACTGTAGACTACCCATTTTTTTGCAAGTCCATATGGAACATTTTCCAGGATATTCCATAGGCTGGGCCACAAAAGAAGCCTTTAGTTTAAAAAGAATAAATCCTACTAAGTTTGTTATGTGATCACAATGGTATTATATTAGAAATCTAAAACAGAAAGAAATCTGGAACAGCTACAAATATTGGTCAATTAAACAACACAATTTTTTTATTAAATTCAGTTTTATTGAAATATATTCACACACCATACAATCATCCATGATATACAATCCACTGTCCACAGTATGATAACATAGTTATGCGTTCATCACCACAATCTATCTCTGAACATTTTCCTTACATCAGAAAGAACCAGAACAAGAATAAAAAATAAAAGTGAAAAAAGAACACCCAAATCATCCCCCCATCCCACCCCATTTGTCCTTTAGTTTTTATCCCCATTCCTCCACTCATCCATACACTAGATAAAGGGGGTGTGATCCACAAGGTCTTCACAATCACGCTGTCACCCCTTGTAATCTACATTATTATATAATTGTCTTCAGGAGTCAGACGCTGGGTTGGAGTTTGGTAGTTTCAGGTATTTACTTCTAGCTATTCCAATACATTAAAGCCTAAGAGGTGTTATCTATATAGTGCATAGAATGTCCACCAGAGTGACCTCTCGACTCCATTTGGAACTCTCAGCCACTGAAACTATTTCGTCTCATTTGGCATCCCCCTTTTGGTCAAGAAGATACTCTCAGTCCCACGATGCCAGGTCCATATTCATCCCCAGAAGTCATACTCTGCGTTGCCAGGGAGATTTACACCCCTGGGAGTCGGGTCCCATATAGGGGGGAGGGCAGCGAGTTCACCTGTTGAGATGGCTCAGTTAGAGAGAGAGGGGCCACATCTGAGCAACAAAGAGGTACTCAGGGGGAGACTCTTAGGCACCATTACATACAAGTTTAGACTCTCCTTTGTGGTAATGAGCTTCATAAGGGCAAGTCCCATGCTCGAGGGCTCAGCACATCAAACCGCCAGTCCCAATGTTTGTGACAACATCAACACCAGTCCAGGTGAGGAAGTCCAACACATCCACACCTTCCCCCAGATCCTCGGGGCTGGTGAGGGGGAGGCTGTAAATATATTTTTTATTATCTGCCCAAATTACTCTAGGATGTGTCACTATTTCACTCCAGCCTATACTAACCTACCGTATCTCACTTCCTATTCAAAGTTCCATGCAATTGTGGTGTTTGAACAAATTGACTGTAGATAAACAACACAATTTTAAATAACTATGGACAAAAGAAGAAAGGATGCAAAAAATTAGAAAATATTTTGAATAAATGAAAATAGAAACACAATGAAATTTATTAGATGCAGCTAAAGCAGTAATTAGATGAACATTTTTAGATTTAAATGCCTATATTATACAAGAAGAAGTCTCAAATTAATAACCTAAGCTTCTACCTTCAATAATTAAGAAAAGAAGTGTAAACTAAACATAAAGTAAGCCCAATGCAGAGAATAATACAAATTAGAACATGAGGATGAAATAGAAGAGAAAACATAAAGTCAATGAAACCAGAAATTGGTTCATTAAAAAGGTCAACACAAATAACAATTCTAGCTAGAATGAACAAATATAAAAATGCTGTAAATTATCAAAACCAGGAGTTAAATAATAGACATCGCTACTGATCCTACTGAAATTAAATAATTATAAGTGAGTATTATGACAACATAGATGAAATGGATACAATCCTAGAAAGGCAGAGTTTACCAAAATTGAATCATGAAGAAATAGGAAATTTTAATATGCCTATAAAAAGTAAATAATTGGAGGATGTAAATATAGATCTTTTCAAAATGGAATCTCCAGGCACAGAGAGTTTCTTGGGTGAATACTGTCAAATAGTTAAAGGATACAATCCTCACAAGTTCTTTCATAAAATAGGGGAGAAAACACTTCCAAAAATATTATACAATGTCATTATTACTCTGAAACTAAAGTCTGACAAAGACATCACAAGAAAAGGAAACTAAGACCAATAGCTCTCATAAACAGAGACACAGATATTCTTAACAAAATTTTAACAAATTTAATCCAGTAACATATAAAAAGCATCATTAATCAGGATAAGGAGGGCTTATTCCCGGAGTTCAAGATTGGTTTAACATGCAAAAAAACAGTTCATGTAATTCAGCTTAAAGAACAAAAACCATAGGGTCATCATAATAGACGCAGAGAAAGCATTTTACAAAATTCAACAGCCATCTGTGATTAAACATCTCAACAAATTGCAACTATATTGGAAATTCTCAATATCAGATAAAGGAATCTATGAACAACCCACAGTTAACACCAAGGTTAATGATCAAAGACTGAGTGCTTTTCCCCAAAGAAAGAAGGAAAGGATATCACTCCCATCACCTCTATTCAATATTGTTCCTATATATTCAAGCTATGGCAACGAGCAAGTAAAAAAGTAAAGGCATTCGGTTTAGAAAAGAGAAGTAAATCTCACATTATTTGTACATAAATTGATATTGTATATAAAAAAACTCCAAGAAATCCACAAAGGACCTAAAAGGACTAAGAAACCTGTTTAGCAAGGGCAGAAAATGCAAGTTCACTAAATAAAATCCAATGGCATGTCTCCATTCTAGCAAGGAAAAAATTTAAACTTAAGAAAACAACTCCATCAATATTATCATCAGAAAGAATAAAATGTTTAGGAGTAAATTCAATAAAACTGTAAAAATTTTTCTGAAAGAAAGTTTTAAAGAGATTTAAATAAATGAAGACATATTGCATATTCATTGATTGAAAAACTAAATAGCATCAGGATAGCAATTTGACTGAAATTGATCTAAAAATTCAATGTAATCCTGTGGGCCTCTTTTTAGAAACTGATAAAGCAAGCATAAATTTTATATGGATATGAAAAATATTCAGAGAAGCCAAACAATTTTGAGAATGAAGAACATGTTTGAAGGAGTTACAGTACCTCTATTAGTTTTCTTCTTCTTCTTCCAGTAACAAATCACCACAAATTCATCCACTTAAAGTGACACCCATTTATTACCTCACAGTTCTGTACATCTGAAGTCCAGTAAAACATTGCTTAGTTCTCTGCTCCATGACTCAGAAGGCTGAAATCAAGGTGTAAGTGGTCTTTGTTCTCAAGTGGACCTCAGAGCCCTCTTTAATGTTTATTATGTCATTGGAAAAACTCAATTTCTTCTCACTGTGGAAGTGAAGTGCCTGTTTCCATGCTGGCTGTCAGGTGGGGTCCCCTCTACTTCCAGAGTCCACCTGTCACCCTTGTCATGCAGCTCACTTAACAGTGTGCTGGATCCTTCTTATGTTGGAGTCTCTCACCAGCATTCTCTTCTCCTACCACTCAGTGAAAGCATCCTTTTCATAAAGCACTTGTGTGATTAGATTAGGCAAATCCAGAGTCAACTGATTAGTAACCTTAATGTCATATGTAAAGTCACTGCTGCATATAACATAACCACAGCATATTTCCCCAGGTTCATAGTCCCAGAAAGTAGAGAAAGAAATCATGAGGGCAATTGTATGATTCTGCCAATCATGCTACTTTATTTTGAAGATCAGTACAGAACCCGATTAATCAATACAGTGCTAAGGTTATGCAATCAAAAACATATAGATTAATGGAACCAATTTGAAATTCGATAAGTAAACATTTGTGCCCATGGTTAATATATTTTTTAAAAAGATGCCAGGTAGTTTGATCAGGAAAAGATCCAGCAAATGGTGTTGGATAATTAGATATCTGCATGCAAAAAAATGAACTTGTTATTTACCTTACACCATACAAAAACAAAACAAAACAAAAAAAACTCCAAAAGATGATAAGCCTAATTGTAAGAGCTAAACAATGAAATTTCTGGATAAGAACATGGGAGAAAGCCTTCCTGACCATCATCAATTACTCAGAGTTCTTAGATATGACACCAAAATCTCAATACATAGAAGAATAAGTTGATAAATTTGACTTCATCAAAATTCAAAACTTCTATTTTATAAGGCACATTAAGAGAATTAGAAGAGAAGACATAGCCTGGGAGAAAACATTTTCAAATTATGTATCTGATAAAGAACTTGTACCCAAAACAGATAAAGAACTCTTTACCTCAATGATAAGAAGATGAAAACCCAATCAAAATAGGCAAAATATTTCAATAAAGATTTTCTAAAGGAAAAAAAATGCCAAATAAACCCATGAAAAGATGCTCAACATCATTAGTCATTAGGGAAATACAAATTTAAACCCCAATGAATACCAAACATACCCACTAGAACTGTTATAATAAAAAAGTCAGACAGTAACAAGTATTGGTGACAATATCGAGAAATTGCTGTTGGGAATGAAAAATGATACAGACGCTTTTAAAACTGTTTGCATTTTCTTAAACATAAACATAACTTACAAGCCAGCTATTCAACTCTTGGGTATCTACTCAAGAGAAAAAAAGGAAAATATCTATTCAATGATGCACATGCAAATAATGATGCATTAATAATTGCATCCAAAGAATTAAATAGAATCCAAATGTCTAGCAAATGATGAACTGATAAATACATGGTATATTTACAATGGAATAAAATTCAGGAATAAGAGGATGTTACAGGCTAAAACTCAATAAACTGTCTTTGTTTCTTTAGGCCAGAAAGACTACAGCTTTTCTATTAGAGTTTTATCCATATTGTACAAGATCAATTTCTGCCTGCCCTTAGGCTGAAAGGTGTGAAAATGAATACTCACCCTTCACAAACCTGTATACCTTATTTCAAATCCCTCCAGCATCTGACTGCTGTTTGCCATTCCTCAGATGTTTCAGGTAGGTTGTTTCTTTACAAAAGTTTATAATTTGTTTTTGCTTTTGCTTTTGTTTTTTCTGCTAGAAGGTAAGACTATGAAAAGCTTACTTGTCCATACTGGCATTATCTCACTTTTATATTTTAACATTTTAACCTCTAGAGTTTGACCACCATCTTAATTTTCATCTCCTTGTTGTTGTGTTCTTAACTTTCGATCTCACTGTCATATAGTCTTTGGACTTCGTTTTTGAAGTTTACATACCTTTTTGTGGCTTGAATCTTACAAATAGGAGTTCATCATGTTAAAAAGAGAATATTTTTGTAATTGAAATTAGGAAATGTGAAGGTATGGAGGCACATGAGAACATGAAAGTACAGGAGAAATACAATTATTTCATAAACAGATAGCCATGCATAATAAGATAATGGAGAGAGCTATGTCAGTTATGAATTTTCTTGTATATCATAAAAAATTAAGCAGACAGGATGCATGAGAAGGAAAGATCAAAGATCTACTTGCTTAAAGAAAGTGAAGACTATGGGCATGTCTTGCTTTATTGTGCTTCACTTTATTGTGTTTCACAAATGCTGCATTTTTAAAAATTGAAGATTTGAGGCAACCGTGCATCAAGCAAGTCTATTGGTGACATTTTTCCAATAGCATGTGCTCACTTTTAATTAAGGTATGTACGTTGTTGTTTTTTTGAACATAATGCTGTTGCACATTAAATAGGCTATAGTATAGTGTAAACTAACTTTAGTATGCACTGGGAGACCAAAAACTTTGTGTGACTCTTTATTGTGATAGTCTCTTTATTGTGCAGATCTGGAACTGAACCCACAATATCTCCTAGGTATGCCTGTATATTCAGGGCTTTTAGAAAGTCCTTAGCTTTATCTTCTGGGTTTCTTCTGTTAATTCAACCAATATTGTTGAGTACCTATTTTGTCACATGCAAATTTTCAATGTTTTGTAGAAAATAAAAATAATGGCTAAGGAAATAATAATAATAATGGTTCATAATAATAATAACCAAAAACTAATGGTAAATAATAATAACAAAAAAAGCATTCATTATGATCGGTACACATGATTATTTAAGGTTTATATGCAGAGAATTGTACATAGTAGGAAACTGAAAAACAGAGCGGTGAAGTTACTGATAACTGGTAAAGCATAATTTCAAACTCAAGGGTGATGACTTTGAAGAGGTCACCACATGCTCTTGTGCAAAATTGTAGTCCCATAGCTCAAAATGCTAACACTGGAGGAGTAACACAGACATAAACACAAGAATTATAATGCAGTGGGAGTGGGGTGGTAATATGGACTGTGACAGGGTCCTGTGGGGAGTCCAGAAGAAGGTTTCTAACACCCTGAAGGAGCCATTGCAGTAGTAATATTTAAGCTGAGTCTTGAAGGCTGCAAAAGAGTAAACCAAGTGGGGTTTAGGGAAAAGGCAGTCTACAACCATTTTTAAAGGATATAGCAAGAAGAGAGGATGAGGCAGTTTGGGGGAATGCACATTGATTGCAATCCCCAGCCTTGACAGTAGAGTTAGCATTTCTATTATGGGGCCAAGGAAAATATTTCATTAATTCAAAATTACTTGCTGAGCCCTTTCCATGTGCCAAACTCTATACTGGGTATTTCAGGCTGGCTTAATAAATATAAACTCACAAATAACCTAATCTACCAACTCTGCCTACCATTAGCAGATAAAATGCTGTACCTGTTTATGAATAAAAATAGTTAGCTAACCTTTGATGAGTGTTAAGTAATTGCCATGTTCTGGGTTTAGTACATTACATGTATTAACATATTTAATTCTGGAACTCCTAGAAAAGCTGGATATTATTATTACTGTTATTGACATGTTGCAAAGCTGAAAAATGAGGACTGGAGAAGTAAATTACTTATCTCAGGTCACTCAGGGGATAAATATTGGAAGAGGAGCTCATATGCCCACTGTCTATTGCCAGGGCCCATTTCTTAGGCATCAAAGTGTACTTGTACCCAGGGACCAATTAGTCAGTGCCTGCACTTGTTTTACTGCTGTAAGGGTATCAAAAACTTCTGCAACTTCCAATAACAGCTTCTGCCACCAACTGCAAATACAGTAGTGACTCAATCCAATTCAATTCTGACTCTAACTACCTGGAGTTAGGCCAGACTCCACTGGTTAAGGAAATCTACAAGATTTCCCTTCAGGCAGCAGTTGTAAGTTTGGGGCCCAGGCCATTCACATTTCTGACCAACTGGCTGCAGTTTCAGGAGTTCCCACCACTCCTTTGGGTTGAACTCACTGAAACCACTATAGTTACAATTATAATTTTATTATAGTAAAAGGATACAAATAAGAAGAAGCCAAAAGAAGAGATGCACAGGGCTGGGGCTGGGAGCATCTCAAATGCAAGCTTCCATGTTCTCCATACATAGAGTCAGAACATGTCACCTACTGGCACAGAGATGTATTGCTCAATCATGGATGCTCCCTTGAGCTTCACATGTCCCAAATTTATATGGGGTCTCATTATGTAAGGATAATTGATAGAACTGATGTCCATGTGGTTGAAATCCCTCCTCTCTCAAGAGTTCAGGAAGGTGGACTGGTATGATGTGGCTCAAAGCCCGACCCCCTAAATCACATGGTTGGTCTTTCTGGTGGGACCAGCCCACCCCCTGACACAACAGGTGTGGCCCTGTGCCCACCATGAAGAACGAAACTCACTCCTATCACAGGAAATTCCACAGATTCAGAGATTACCTCCCGAGGAACTGGAGACAAAGACCAGCAAAGTTTTTCATGTGCTAGACCTGCAATGTCCAGTAGAGTTGCCACCAGACCCATGTGACTACTGAGCACCTGACATGTAACTAGTCCAAATTGAGATGTGCTGTAAGTATAAAATACACAAGAATTTGAAGACTTAGAATACAAATGGAATATAAAATATCTCAATAACAACCTTTTTATATGGATGGTTGGTTGAAATTATGATATTTTGGACATATAGGATTAAATAAATTGTATTAAAATTAACTTCACCTGCTTTTTTGCTATTAATTTCTACTAGAAATTCAAAATGCCATACATAGTTATGCTTTTCACATTCTTGAAGAATATTGGAAATCATATTGTATAAGAGATATACAATATCCAGAATATGTAAAGAACACCTACAACTCAACAACAACAATAACAACCCAATTAAAAAATGGGCAAAGGACTTGAATAGACATTTCCCTAAAGAAGATATAAAAATGGCAATAAGTACATAAAAAGATATTCAACATCACTAGCCATACAGGAAAGGCAAATTAAACCACAGTGAGATACCACTTCATGCCCACCAGAATGGTTTTCATTAAAAAAAAATTAAAATGATTTGCTAGTATGAAAACAGAGGCACAATGAGAAACAGCATTTTTCTCTCAACTTGTGTGGTTGGACTCATCTCCATCAGAGTCCCTGAAATAAAGCTGAAAGCAAGAAAATTCTCAAGAAAGGGCACTGAAGTTTCTATTCTGCTTCTGCCACCAACTAGCTATTCATACCACCAGTCTGGACCAAAGCCCCTGAGTAGATGGTAGAGCTGGGCTAAATCATCTGTAAAATACTCTTCAGCTTTTGCTTCGTGGAAGACCATCTGATTCCTCAAGGACAGATAATAATATGTTACAGAATTTGGATGTGTGTGACTTCACATGTCATCCATCAATAGGGTGTCCACATAATTCTCATTCAAACTAGGACACTTTTGAGAATGAAAGGACTTACTATTAGTAATTAAACTGAACAACAGGCTTTGACCAAAACGGTCTCATGCAAACTGGGACATCTGGTTACCTTGCCCTTCTATGACTGTGTACTAAAATGAGTTATGGGCTTGCTATACAACTAGTAGAAAGGCAAAATAATAGCAACAACAATACCAATAACAATAGCCTTACTACTACTACTACTACTAATAAGAGCTATCTAGTAGAAAAGTGACAAGATTTCCAGTTTTGATTGATGGGTTCATTTCAAAATGGGTAATCATCTTCAAAGATCTTTTGCTCATCATCTAAACTCAGAAACCTATGCAATGTGTAGGTACACACACTTATGTGCATATTGGTGTCCAGATGATCAATGGGTGTAGGCATATGTTTTTCTTGGGTTCCAAGGGGAATATATTCTCTGTGCATGTGCTGCATTGCAAGCCTATTCTGTCTGCTTTACTGTGGGTGGCCTACAGCCCCTTATTTAGGGAGTCTTTTTTTATGTCCAGCTGGTCTTTTAAAGCTTTGTCTTTCTGGAGATTAGTGCAAGAGCACACTTTATTTCCTTAAATGGGATATATTACTTGGCTCTTCACTCCCCATACAACTCTGTGGGAGGTGTAAGGAGTCACTGGATCAGCTTGTCGGGTAAAAACATTATCTCTACAGAGACACTCCTGTGACTTTGCCAAAGAACTTCAGATTCTTCATTTGAGAAACAATGATCTCCTATCTTATGTGGCTGTCATGAGTTTTAGCTCATGCAAGTAATTATTTAAAAACAGAAACAAAAAAAGTTCTCACAAATGTAAACTTTGAGAAACTATCTGTTCAGATTCTCCATGCGAAAGGCTAATCTTGGATCTTAGCAACTGCAGGCCCAGCATCGTACATAGGGGTGCTGGTAAATTTGTGAATGCTTTTCCAACTTTAGAATGATTGAATATAAATTCTGTGAAGATACTTTTGATTACGTCCTTTAAGAATCATATGAAGACATAGTGTCCCATCATGACAAAGACATTAATTTTATAAAACACACCATGCAAAATCTGGTCTCTCAATACTTTTAGAGATGATTCCCCTAAGCCTGTATATAAACAATAAGAAAGAAAGAACTAAATAAATATTTTATAAGTTTATTCTCATAAGAAGGAAGGAAAGAAGGAAGGAAGGGCAGAAGGATGGAAGGAAGGAAGGAAGGAAGGAAGGAAGGAAGGAAGGAAGGAAGAAGGAAGGAAGGATGGGTAGAAACCAAGGAGAGAGGGAGGGAGGACATCATCTGATAATCAATTATGTTTAAAAAAAAAAAAAAGGAGAAAGCAATTGTTTAAAAAGTGAAACTGAAAGAACCAGACTAAATCTTCACTATTTTCCAAGTGTTCCCTGGATTGCCACAGAAGCCATTTGTAGGGAAATTTGCAGAGAGAATATTTGGTCTGAGGGAGATTTCAGCTCCTGCTTGATTTCTAGTCAGAAGTCCGAGATGGGGACACGATCACCTACAGATGTTTCACTTTGAAACAAAAGAAATGGTCTCCCACAAACTGTTTCCCCTCCAGGAGTCCCCTCTCAGATTCATATTTAAAAAAAGTCTGTGCATAGGCAGCAATACGCTCAATTTATCTGCTTAAAATGAAGCCTGAGGCACCTTCACTGCAACAAAAAGTTCTTCCCTGCTTAAAATAATTTAAGCAGTGTGTTCCAGAGAGAACCATGAATGAATTTCCTATCTTGTCACAATAAAGGTATTTTCCTAATCTGGAAAAATACAGAAAGGTCCTTGAAATATGTGTTTATGTATCATTTTGAAACTAAATGTGGATCTGTTTATGAGTATGTCTCATAATGTAAGTTTGTGTGTATGTTTCATAATATAAGCTTCTGGAGGATAAAAATCAAGTCTGTTTAATTTGCTTTCTAGGGTACATTGTATTTTTTTAGAACATTTTAGAGAAAATCACAATTTTCTATAACTTAGCTTAGAAAGATCAGTAATCCTTCATGGTCATATTTTTCTCTCACATCAATAAAAGGCAAATATAATTTATAATATAGGCTACTTTTGCTACAGGCCATCATTTAATTATTATTCTTTTACCAATTTGGGGGGCCCTTGCTAGTTGACACCCTGAAACCTGGCCTGAAGTCAGGAAATGCTGCTGCTATTATCTTTTTGAAAATAATTTCCCGTAGATCGGGTCCAAGAAAAAACTCGGGTCTGAGCTTTTTGAATGCGGGGTCCAAGAAAATCTCAGATCTGAGCTTTTTGAATGTGAGTCACAAATTTCCCTGCACAGGAAAACAGCACTAATATAGCAGTCTGAAAGTCCATGCGATGAAAGCCTGTGTCACCACGTGCAAACTGTGAGATGTAATTGAAAGTAAAATGTTTAATTAAAATGGACGTTTCTGAGCCTGCTACTGGCAGCAGCCATCTTGCTGAAAAATTATATCTGTTACACTGGCAACCTGGGAGAACAGTTCAAGAGATTGTGAGGGCCAGATTCCATCCCAAAGTAAGTGGGGTGAAAATCGGGAAGAGAGTTTTGATGCTGAGGGTTGAGCACATGTGTCCTGGTACCCACCAGTTTCAGGAAGAGGATGTACTGCATGTAGCTGTTCTGAAGTCAATCTTAATTTAACAAAGCATCCCCCCCCCCAAATAATAGACGCTTTTGCTCAAGTTTACTTAAGATGGGCTTTCAGATGCTATGTTCCTTTTATACAGCTGAAATGTGAGGGTGCTCATCGCCTCCAAAGTCATCTCTCCTTTGAGGCTGGGAGGATCTTTTCCCTCCCCTCATAAAAGCCGCTGATCCCAGATAATCCTCAGATTTGAGTGGGGATGAGCGTCACTGACTTTTTCAGTTCAAATGTGAGAACAGAATTTGAAAACGAAATTCTGTCTGGCACTCAAAGGACAGCTTCTCCTCCCTGACGTTCTGGTGTGAGTGAGGGTGGTTCTGGTGTCGGGCTGCTGTCCACCATCCGGCCCAAACTGGGCAGGCTTGTCATCCAGGCGCATCACGTCTCAGAACGTTTCCTCCTTGGAGAAGAATGTCTTTGGCATTTTACAAAGGGCACATGGAATAAAATTCCTTTTCTGTGGCATCTCCACTGTATCCTCTAAAAATCCTGCCAGCCAACAGTGGATCCAAAGCTACAACAGAATATGTGTATGTTTTCATAAAGACAAAAAGTCTAACTTACATCCCTTTTTTTCAGTATTTGTGCTTTTTCTATGTCCAACTATTCTGGAATGTGATTAGCATCCCTAAAAGTGAAAGAAGAACAAACAAATGAATAAACAAATAAATAAATGATCTGCAAATGTAAAACTAATTTAAAAGTTCAGTAACAATGCATCATGAAAAAATTCAGATGTAATCATCGGTGCGTAAGTTCATGATTTGGGTATCAAAACAACCCCTATTGTGTATTTCGGGCAAGCATGCGATTTGATCATTTTTTCCTACCTGACCTTGTTTAGAGAGCTCTTTCTCTATAATATGTTCTTTATTGCTCAAGGAATGTTCTTTGAATTTACTTTCTTTATGGTGTGATTATAAATCTTCATGACATCCTTAATGATTCATCTCTTTTGGCGCTGAGCAGAAGGATAACCATTTCTACAATGCACACATTTCATTTAAGGGGAAACCAGAAGGAAATTTATCAATCACCACACAGTTCTCAGGCACAAGTTGAACTCTGTCACTGTAACCAGTTCTCCTTCTCCTTAGCACATTTAACTCCATACACTGTCCACTCTAAATGTCCCTTAATCTTTTAAATAAGAGTCTGTTTTTTCATTTTTACACAATCTAAACCACCGCACTTTTCTTCCACTAAGGAACAGATGCAAATTCTAACCTTAGTCATATATACTACAGAAATATATTTAGTTAATATTGAAACAGCCACCAGATTATTTCACATATCTTAAAATAGACTACTTAAATTGAACTCAGATTAGTGGTGGTTTTCTGGGTTTGCCTACCTATCATTTAAAAAAAAAAAGGCTAAATAATTTTAGGGACTAAAACGAGAGACATCTTCTTTATTTGAGGGCTTATCTCAGTGAGACTAATGTCTCACTTTAATGGTTATTTACCATGCCTTTCAGATTTTGGTCCTAAGATTTCAATCTCTTTAGCAAGGTGCTTGTCGAGAGTGGAAAATCCACGAATCCCATGGGGTAAATCTCTCTCCTAAAATGTTTCTGGGATTGAACTCTTTCTCCCACGGCACACACTTTTGGTAAAACAATGGTGTTTGCTTCAATCAAATGTTCCAACCCCACAGTCCCGTGAAAACAGAAAACTCCTGGAACATACAACAAACCCATACAGGAGAACCAACAACAGGGAGGAAAAATGCCTTCTGCAAAAATACTTTTGAACTTCAGAGGATGAGACCCAAGCTTCGTCCACAAAGGTGGAAAAAAAATGAAATGTTTTTTTTTCAGACATATGTAGAACATTTGTTTCCGTTTTATTTCTGCTGTCATAATATGATGGTTTTATTCAGTTTTTAAACATGCTTCAGCTGGAAACGCTACATCTTTAAATTAGGCAACCCTGGCGTCTGTGTGAATTCCCTCGCTGCTCTCCCTCACCTTACCCAGGTGCATGTTAAATCAGTATTAATGACAATATCATTCTTGTGCAGTCATCTCCTGCCTGCAATTTGGTTTTAATTACCCGCCACGTTGTCTTTCCCCCTCACTGACAGCCATTAAATAGGGAATGACACTGAAGCCATGGCTGTGTGGGATATTCACTTCCCCGGATTTCATTCCCCCTCCATAAAGCAGGCTGCAGTGCCTCCTAGTGGCGGAGGTCAGAAAGGGACATAATTGACATTGGACTTCACGAGTACTTTTCAGGCTAATTTGGAGACCTGGGCAAACCTGGGTCTGCCATCGAGTATTTTTAAAGAGGGAAAGAAAATTAAAAACGACTTATAGATTAAAGAACAACTTTGATGGCAATGTGCCATTTCACTGAAATCTAGCAGTCACAGGACACACTATTTAAGCCTTGTCTGGCTGTCTGAAATGGTGGTTCAGAAATAGCAAACTTGTCACATAAAATGTAACCTACCAAAGTTCTTCAGGCAAATTGTTCAACAAAGGAGAGCTGCAAATTCCCAACAAATTAGAACTTCAGCTCTTTCCCCTTCAGTGAAGAAAGGTTTTTCTTCCTTTCTCTCCCCCCCTCCCTCCCTTCTCCTTCCTTCCCTCTTTCCATTCTTCCTTTCCCCTTCCCTCCTTCTTTCTATCTCCTTCTTTCATATTCCTTTTTTTTTTCCTTTTTACAAATCCCTTTTATTGTTATATGAGTTAAAAGCATTCTTGTAATCTATAAGTGTTATCGATGCATTAAACAGTCTCTTTCTGGGCAATTGTGCAGTTTTTAAGTATTTTAAACAAAGTTCTCCCTTAAACAGGAGTTTGAAGTTGAAGTTGTTTGCCCAAATGTTCAAGTTAGACACTGCACAGGTGCTTTGGATTGAAGAAGTTCATATAATGGCTATCACATCTTGCATTTTCAAAAACTTTGGTTACAATAAATCTGCAGGAATGTGCATTTCGCAGGAAGAACGTTGGACCTCTTGTACTATAAATTACAAACATTGCTTATAAACAATAGATCACTGTGCACTTGGAAAGTGAACACTGGTAAGGAATAGGATTTAACTTCTACTTTCTGATTTTTTCTCCCCACAAACTTCTCCTTGGTTTGAAGGTTGTGGATGCACAGATTGCTATTTCATAGTTGTTAACACTGTATTTCCTAGCTTCTCTTAACAAGCATAATTACTCATTTTACGTGCTGCTAAATGTGAGTCATAGCTAACTGCTTTAATTAGAATTTTAAGCATACACAGTAGATGCAATAATTTGTACATGCATTTATTCTGTGTGTTTGTGCTTGTATGTGCATGTTTATAAAAACCCAAACATAAAATAGACACTGATAATTACAGTGCACCTCATTCCCTAATCCCCAATCCAGCAATCACTTTGAGCATACTCATTTATTATTCTTGCTGTTTCCTTTTAAAAGTAACTCTTTTATATTTAAAAATTAATATAAAGCTACAAGTGTATTTTGTTGAAAAAATGGAAATCATGAATAGTGAGTTGAAGTAACTTTAAGAAAAGTATATTGGTTAGAACTGGATCTTCAATTGTAAAAAATAATACATATATATGATATTGGAGTAAGAACTTTTTCACTAAATAAGAAACTTTAAATCGCTTCTTAAGCATTCTTTTAGTACTTCTGATAGCGGCACTTAAAGAATGAAAAAAAAAATACCATTGTCTCTAGTACTTGGCTATTAATATATATTTTTAGAAGAAAATGTTCTAATTTGATTTGTGCTTTTCTGTCAAAGAGAACAATATTTCAGTTTTTGAAATGTTGCCTGAACTGATCTCATTATTTTAAGGAATATTTTGCATCACCAATAACAATTAGGAAAGTTGCTGTTCCTTTCAGACTGAAACGGGAAGCTCATAATCACAAAGAAGGCTTCATCTCTGATACGACTTGCATCTATTGGTTTACAGCTATATTGAGTCCAGTTAGACTGATTTTTTTCTTTCCTAATATGAAACTTGATGCTGGGAAATCTGATAAGTGAGTTTCATTTCCCTGGACATTTATTGCTTCTATATCCAAGTGCAAAGAAAAAAGTGAAAAAACAATGAGGAGTCTGTAACGAGGCATTAACGAGGGTGACTAATTTCTCACGAAGACTCTGCATCGGGGGGAAAAAAAGATGTATTTGAGCAATTAAAATTATGACTTGCTCATCCTATTAGGATTGGTCATCGTTCCCTTTGCCTGGCCGCTGAAACACCAATTCAGCATATTCTTCGGGCATTTTTAGATCAAGAAGGAGCAACACTGAAAGACAAGAGGGCATTCGTGCCCCATTTCTCACGCCGCTTGGGCGGGGAAGCCGCCAGGGCGCCTGCACCTGCTCACAGCCCTTTGCAGGGCGCCACCCCACCTCCTCCGTGCCCCTTCCACCCACGGCCCCTGTTCCAGTGCCCTCCTCAGCCCTCCTCATCCTTGCAACATGCTCTGCACATTTTTATCTCTACTCCCTTGCGTATGCCTACTGCTTGCTACGTTACAGATGGGATAACAGAAGCTGAAGAACTTCTCAGAGAGCAAAACAGTATCATTACATTAATTAAACCAATGCCTACAGTTGTTCCACGACTATGAAAGACCCAATGATGGGCATGGTGGGAGCAAGACAACAATATTAATGATATTAACGATATTGATTCAGTGTACTCTGTGTGCCAGACATCTCACATAAAGGATCTTACTTTACATTGACAGTGGACCATAAGGAATGCTTGCTGAGGCTCTGAGGGGAAAGGCTTGTCCAAGGGTGGGGAACCTCAGCCCATCTCCCTGGTAAGAAAGGCAGTCCTTTTATCACTAAATGATGATTGCTGACTTCAAGGAACTTAAATTCTCAACTCATGTATGCTAAAGATGATAAATGACTAAATATCAGATGTAAATGGCAGGAAATACATATAAGTAAGGGGTGAAGCCATCATGGTCAGGGAGAAATTCATTGTCTGCTAGACAGGATGGCCAAGACAGGGGTGGGGTGTGGCTTCATGAGGAGATGGCATGGCTACAATTTTGCTCCATCAAATTGTGGGGGAAAAGCAATCCTCGGGGAGAGGGTCACCTTGAAAAAGCACCTGTATGCACACACACACACATCCACCCACCCACTCACATACAAAATGAGATGGGGGAGGGTACAGTTATTTAGGACAGTAAATAAATCAGTCTCACTGAATAAGTTTTTCTTTCATGACCCTGTCTCTCTGATTTTGCCTCACTCTTCCTTCAAAAGGATTTTTTTTTTTTTTTTGGTTGGGTAAGTTTGAGTTAAATAAAATCAGAGGTTTCTTTAATGCAGGAATTCTCAGAGCCTTTACTATGTCAAAGTACAATGAGTAACTTAGAGAAACTTAGATTAACAGAATTTTTGTCATGTTTTACAGATCCTCTGCTAGAAAAAGGGTTATTGTAAACACAGTGTAGCAAATTCTGCTGCAAGGAAGGAGGTAAATTAGGGCTAATGAATAGGAACCTTTGAACGTTAGATTAAGACAGACTTTGCCCTGTAGGCAATGCAAAGCCCCCAAAGCTCTTTGCAAGGAGAGATGATTTGTACTATTACGTTAATGATGGTTCCAATCTCCAAGGTTGAGACAGCAAGAGTAGCATATTCTCAAACACTGTGGGGCCAAACTTGTCAAAACAAATACTATATGCTTCCTTTTCGGTTTACATCATAAGCAAGCATGTGCTCTGCTCTGCTGATTTACTGGAATTCATCCAAACGCAGTGGTTGGAAATAACCCACACTTTACAGGTTTTAGGGAGTGCAGGGTTGATATTTTAATTTTGCTGAGCATGAAGGACAGCAAAGAAAAGAAACTGATGGAGATCACTAAGCAAAGCCTCCAAAAGGGTTTTGAACACATACATGGCATCTCACAACAAAAAGAAAGCAGGAAACGTGAACCCAAACGAAAACCCGGGCTGCTTTGTGGAATGCTCAGATATTGTCCTTGATGAATAATTCCACTTCTGGAGCCTGCAGGTTTCAGACTTCTCCCCAGAAGAAAATTTTCTAAACATCACCCTTTTCTCTGCGGACTCCTAAGAGCCTCCGAGAGCACAGAAATGTGGCACAGATTTTTATCTTTATGATGCTATCAGATATTGAATCACAGAAAAACCTTTTGATGTCCAGTGAGTAAAGGCCAGTGTTTATAGAGCATGTCCGTGTTCCAGACACTGATTCGAGCACTTTAAACATATTTACACATTTAATTCTCAGTACAATCTTGGAGCAAACACCATTATTACCCTTGTTTGACTAATTTGGAAAGTTAAGTCATACGAGGATAAGCAGCTTGCCAAGATCTTACAACCAGCTTAGTTAGGGTTAGTTGTAGTTAGTGTCAGAGTTGGTTGGGATTGGATCTGGGTGGGTAGCTAGTTGAATTTAGGCACTCTAACCCAGAGCTGACATTCTTTACAAGGCCGCTTGGCTATATCCTAGTTAAGAGGATGGTTTACAAAGCTATCGCTCTCCTTTCTGGTTCAGCAATGTTACGTCAATGACAGCTAACAGATTCAGCATGCACCAGGCTCTGTATTAACTACTTACATTGCTTAGTTCATTTAATTCTCACAACTGTGATAGGAGACAGCTGGACTTACTGTCTTCATTAGGTATATGAGAAAATGGAGGCAAAGAAGGGTTAAGTTGTATGTTCAAGTTCACACAATGAATAAGAAGTGATCCTGGAATAAGAACTCATGTTCCACTCCAGAAACTGTCATTGTGAGCACTTACTCTATTTAGCCATATCCTCTGGAATTATATTACGGTAAGTAAATTGCAGATAAAAATCACAGATCAGATCTTCTCTTGTTTTTCCCCCTCCCATTAAGAAAAGATGTGGAAAAATATTAATTACTTTGGGATCCCAGTGCTTTGGTGAGTTGTGCTTATCTCACATAAGCTGGCATATCTATTCTGCATCCACAAAACTCATTATGATCTTTTAAAATTGATCGTTTTCATTCTTTTCTTTCAAAAAAATTCTAAACAAACAAAAATCATTCATGAGCATTTTTCCTGAAAGTCAAACACTAATGAAGCTCAACTGCCCTACTTATAGCATTATTTTTTTCTGCATCAATCAAGACAATTGGAAGAAAATGGATGTGTAACAATGGAGGTTATATTTTAGGATATCCTAAATGACTATTTTAAAAGCTGAGACTTGGAAACACCACAATCAAAATGAAAGATTCTTATACCCAAATGATTTCTAACATTGTCATTCTTTTTTGAAGAAATCAATTGAAAATTTCCTTATATACTCTTTCCATAAAAAAGAATAAATAAATGCCATGTGCAATTTCTTTTTTTTTAAATTAAAAATCAAAACAATTTACAATGAGTCCTCTAATATTCTTTATGTCTTTGGCAACACTTCTTTTCCCCAAATAATTGGAGATATTGATGGGGGCTCTCAGAATATGGTTTTTCTGTCTGTAAATAAAAGTACCTCCATAATTTAACATTTCACAATAAAATACTATCATAAAATGAAATATGCATAGTTTTTCTTCTCTGTAAACTTTTATTTTCAAGTATGTTTAGAAAGAATTTTCTTTACTGCAGAATTCTTCAGAGATCTTTCTTAGTGAGCCTTGTGATTCTATTAGGGGGTGGGAGAATATAGTTGCTATATTTTGAAACTTGTCTCTGGAATATTTTTTATATGATATATCTATTAACAGTTTATAAAATACCTATGCTTTAGAACAGCATTTTGTAAGCATCGATGCAACTGTTGAGTGACAACTATAATTCGTTGTAGATGTTTGAGGGTAACAGAAATAAACATGATGAGTGCTCAAGGTTGGCTAGTACTATAAAGTGTCATTTCAGAAAAGGAAAATATGCTTAACATTTGACAACAGTTGCAATTTGTTATCTACACCAAGGCTTACATATTCATGCCATGGGAATTTGCATTGTCCAAACTTGAAAGTGATAGTGCTCATTTGGTCATAAAAAAGAGTATTAATGTGTTGGATTTCCATGCAGGAAATAGAGCCTCTGAGTGTTTCAAGCAGAAAGGGATTTAATATAGGGGGTTAGGTGCTTTTAAAACTGTTGAAAGGGCTGGAGGAATGCGCCCCAGCACACTACAGAACTTGATATGCCAGGGGAACTACAAATCTCTGCAGGAGACCGGAAGGTGGGAATTCTGGAGGTTGCCAATGGAATTATGGTGACCATGACTGCACAACTAGAACCATCATCTAGGAATCAAGGAGCTGCCTCTATTGTGGCTGTCACCATCACTGCTGCAGCTGCCATTTAATATGTCGGAAGACAAAAATGCTTACAGCTGCAACATTATGGCAGGAATCAAAAATACCTTACTTTTCTGTAACCTTGCGTTGGCAAAAAGAGCCAAAAAGCCTCTGGATTTGGCCTCAATCTGATTGGTTTCTTAGATTTTTGCACGCATGCATTTAATAGGTGGGATCTCATTTGTATCCAGGAAAGTAAGATATGTAGCTTTTAGCTTTCCACCCTGTGCATTTCAGGAAGATACACTAGGAGTTGGGGATGGATGCTGAGGGCCAATCTACCACATGCAACACATTTTGAAAGACACTGTGGTAGGTGCACAGGGCTGGCTGGTGTTTACCAGCTCTAGAGCAAATCTGTCTCTAGATACTGCTTCCTGTGATGGGAAAGGAACCCTTAGCTTAGCGCTTAAGTAGAGAAGATAGCACTAAATGGAAGGGTGGTGACAGAGTATTTTAGGGTAGTAATAGGTCAATGACCCTCCTTTTTTATTGGAGAATAGATATGGCAATATCTGATCTACTGCTTATGGCTGCCCGGAAATTCTATGATATTATGTTAGCAAGTGGAAAAAAAAAAAAAAAAAAGCATTGAGATGGGAAGGGAAAGTTCAAAAGGAATAATGCAGCTGAAGAAGAAAATAAGATTTGAGAATTTCTTGGCAGTAGTGATGCCTGGTAGAGATGACAGAGTGGAACCCCTCACCTATGGTCAGGACTGGTAAAGGATTGCATAATGTGGCCAAGCGTGAATGTTCACATATGCACCCCAGAATTTTAACTTTAACTTAAATAAATGTTACTCTCACTCATCTTTGGATGTATAATCATTTCTTTTTAGTTGGATTATCTGATTTACCTTGCCTAATTGAATTGTTTGCTTATGAAGTCAATTGGGTTTGTTCCCTCAGCTCTTTATGACAGTTATAATGACACATCCTCCAATGAACTGATTTCCTGGATTAAGCAACAATTTCCATTCTCTCTGTAAAACATAGTGATTAGTGATCAATGAGCATTTGGCAAAGCTTTTTTAAAAAATTGTGCTACATTTCGTGCATAGACTACATCTCTGTTGCTTGGTCTATGGTTTCCAGTTTCAGTGTCTTTAACATTGAAGACAAACTTAGACATTTGCAAGGAAAAAGGAGGAATGACTTTTGGAAGCTTTTTACTTTGTTCTTCTCTAAAAAAAATTATGTTTTTTTCACTCAAATTTAATTCAAAAGCATTTCAAACTGATTTCCATCCTCTTGTCTTTCCAAAGCATTTAAAACAGTTCCATAAAACAATTCTTTTTACACTTTTAGCTACTGTAATGGAATCCAACAGTGTGTTCATTCCTGGTGTATGAGAAACCAACCCTCCCTCCCTCCTTTTTCTCCCTCCCTCCTTCCTTCCTTCTTCTTTCCTTCCTTCCTTCCTCTTTCTACATCTTCCCCATATCTTCTAAGATACAAAGCTGGCACTTAGTTTATCCAGACTCTCTCTCAAGACACACATACATTCACATATTCAGACATATGTGTCCTTTCTTCTCTTTTCTTTTTTCTTTAAGCTAAACTAGAAGATAGTTACTTCAAGTTACAATATATAGAGATATTTTAAGCTTATTTTGGAAATAAAAATTCACCTTATAAATGGATTTAAAAATAGATTCCTTAAATAGAAATATAAATAATATATCCATTTCTTTCTTTGGAGAAATTCACTTTCTATTCTCATTTTGGGATTGTAGCTTGAGTATAAAACATGTTATTCTTGTAAATAGGAGTATGCTCATCTTAGTGTATTCAATTTAGTGAAGGCAAACAAATTCCAGTATTTGAAGGACAGAACTAAATATTCTCTGATTGGAAATCTAGTTTAATAATTCTGTATGTATATTTAAATGACACCTCGATAAATAGACACATTAAACAAATAGAAATGAATAAAAAATTATCCAGGTCATTATCCTTTTCAGCCTTAATTTTCTGTTCTCTAAAATAGGTGCAATGTAAAACGTGATTTTCAATACCAAAATTCAAGCTTTACATTTATACCTCGATTTGAAAGAATGTTAGGCAAGAGTAGTGGAAGAGCAGTGGCCTGAAAGTAGCAATGAGGAACCAGGAAAATACCATGAAAATTACTACTGGAGAGGGTATTTTTGGAAGCCATGTCATCAACATGAAGCCAAATATGTTACAATGTGTAGATGAAAGGCAGTTCCATGAAGATGTTAAGAATGTAAGCAAACTTCTTTAGGAAGGAATGGGAAGCTCAGCATCATCATCCTTGTACAACCCCAGGGCACACTGTTTATATAGAATATGATGGGAATGGTGCCCTCTGCATTTATATGGACTGATGGCTCCTAAGGCATTCCCTAAACTTATTAGATAGGATTTGGAGGAGGGGAGGGGAGATTGTAAGTGGGAGATCAGCTAGATAGCCCACATGGCTGAGATGAATGTTAACATGAACACAAGCCTGAAGGAGGTATGGCACCTTGGGTGGCAATATAATGGTCAAAGATAATTTGAATAGGGAGCAGAGAGATAGATGAAACTAAGCAATATTAGGCTGTAATACAATAATATTTGCTTTATTAACTGGGACCCTGATTGCAATGTAATTCTGGATTCTAATGTAGGTCCTGATAAGAAAATTCTGGGAATGTAGGTTAGTACAAAATGTGTGAAGGTCTTTATCCTGTAGAAAATGGTAATCATCCATGATTTGAGGGCAGAGAATTGTTATGCTCATACTATTATTTTAGAAGAACTATTCTATAAAAGTAGGATGAGTTTTAATGGGGTAAACCTTGATCACAGCTTAGATGTTATTTAAGAAGTCAGGAAATGAGATGTTTAGGATCTAATAGCAGTTAATGAAAAAGCAAGGAAATGAACAACCAAAGATACTGAAATGACAATCAGTTGGACTTGATGACTTTTGAAGAACTTAAGGACAGCTCCTTTTCTAACTTGGATGATTAGGTGAATGATAATTCTATCCTCAGAAATGATAGCTGTGGTTTGTGGGGTTGGGCACAAAGGAATCTCTTTAAGATTGAGATTCCTTGTTATTACCAATTTCCATTGCAAATTTGCACTTATCTAGTATCTCTGTAATTTACAAAAGTGTTTTCAATATCATCCTGTGCAAAATAATGCTGTAGGTATTTGTATCTGTTACCTATTATCACAATGATGCTGTGTAACAAAGCACCCCAAAACTTGACATTTTAGAACAACCACCATTTGCAATTTTTCTGAGCTTAAAGGTTAGCTGAGTAGTTCAGGTGATCTGGGTTGAGCTATTTTGATCTCTACTTGACTTGCTCATGTATACCTGGTCAGGTGGCAGGTCAGCTATGGGCTGGCTAGTCTACAACTGCCTCAACTACAATGACTCAGATCATCTCCACTTACCTCTCATATCCTTTCATCAGGAGCACTGGGGCGTGTCCCCATGGTAGCTGCAAAGGACCTAGAGAGGGGGTGGAAATACAGAAATGCTCTTCAAGTCTCTGATTACATGAAATTTGCTACTGTCCCACTGAGCAAAGCAAGACACATGGCCATGCCTAGAGCCAGTGTGGGAGGGTATTACAAGAGAGAGTGAATACAGGAAGGCATTGTGGGAGAGAATGCAGTTAATATGAAGGCTTTCAGAGGATGCTCAGTGGTGTTGTTAAAGAAGACAGGGCATCAGATGAATGTCATTATTTCAGTAGAGCCTGGGGGGCCCTAGAATCTGCTCATTGATTTCTCTAGTCAGTAGAAAGAGACTCATCCCTGATATTTGAAAAATTGTCTTAGTTCTTGTCTTAGTTAGGGTTCCCTAGGGAAACAGAACCAATAAGAGATATCTGTAAATATAAGGTTTTATAGAAGTGTCTCACACAACTTTGGGGATGCATGAGTCCAAATTCTATAGTGCAGGCAGCGAGCTGGCAACTCCAATGAAAGTGTTCAATGAACTCTTCAGGAGATGCTGGCTGACCGAAGAAGAAGTGAAAGTTCTCTCTCTTCTCCCCTAAAAGTCTTCAACTGATTGGATCAAATACAGCTGTTTGAATTCTCTCATTGTGGAAGACACACCGTTTGTTGATGTAATCAGTCACAGGTGCAGTCAATTGACTGATGAGTTAATAAACCAGCCTTCAGTTTATTAACCAGCCACAAATGTCCTTGCAGTAACAGTTCGGCCAGTGCTTGCTTGACCAGACACCTGGGCTCCATCCCTTGGCCAAGTTAACACATGAGCCTAACCATCACAGTTCCCATGAGTTTCTTTCAATGGTACCCACAAGCCAATCCCAAAGTCAAACTGAAACAGGTAGGATGAAAATTTCTAGTAAGTTTTCTCCAGTCATTTTCACTAACTCAAGTCATTTAAATGATCATCTGTACAGAGGAGAATTCATGTTCTCATTAAAATTGCCACTGTAAGAGTTAATTATGAGAATTTAAGATTCCTTTTATTTATTTCAAATGATGATACTATTTTCCCTCTGGAAATCCTTCTTCTTCTAACATTAAATAGCCAATGGCTAGACAAAGTATTATTTTTAAAGGATTGATATTATCCTCATTTTCATTTTAATACTGAATACTCAATGTCATTTTTAGTACTGACCATTGCCTTAAAAAAAAAGCATTGCCTTAAAAAAAGCACTCCCACAAGCACTTTCTGTTGTGAGACACCAAATGAACAAACTGTAAAAATGTGCTCAGTACTTTTCACTTTTCAGATCATATTTCCAAATGAGCACATACCTTTCTCCAGGCTTCCTGCTCCACAGTCTGCTGTTCGATCAAAGTGTGAGATGCATGTTGATTTTCCAAGGTTAGAAGTTCTTTCTGGAGGCTGGGAACTATTACACTCATTCTCTACTCCTTCTCTTTTAGATGTTAAGAGCTTGTATTGTTTTAAATTTTATATTTTACATACTTGGCTAATGACTTCTTTCCTGAATGCCAATTTTTAGTGATTACCCATGTTCCTTGATTAGACAAGGTCGTTCTTATCTTCCCTTTTATCATCTATCAGGGAATAACTTTGTCATTTTTCTTTAGTTTTCTCTCCCCAATATGGATGCACCAGTGTTGATGACAAATGGAATAAATGAAATTAATAATAATAGTACAAACAGTTGTTTTATTAATAATAATCAAAATATTTATCAAAATCTGAAGAGGTTGGTATATATGAACTAAAGGGGAAATAAGGACTATCAGCCTCCCAACACCCAATTCTATTATTCCTTCTCTTACCATGCAATTTCTGTCTGTTGCTTGTGAATAATTCCACTGAGGTTCCGTTCACAGTGGGTCGAACTGAGCTCTTTAGAAGGGTCTAAACCTCAAGTGAGTGTGAAGTATAAGTCTTGGATCTTATTACATCTCCAATCCTGGCCAGGTTCAGGAAATTAGAACCTGACCAGCTGTGTTTGTCAGGCTGTAGGCTGAAGGCCGTTACCTGGCTCTTTCTCAATCCAGCCTGCTGCCCTTTTCTTGGAAGTAGACACAGATGTGCCAGATAATCCAGTTTTCCTCCTGAAAGCCAATCATGATTTTTCCATTCCAAGAACCATCTCCATTCTTATTGACCTAACATTTTGCATTTGGGGGTATGATATTGAGCCACTTAAGAAAATCAAATATCTTTCAAATAAAACTGTGTGTCTAATGTAAATGAAAAATTATGACTATTATCTTAACTGGAAAGTAATTAGCTATAAAAAATACAGTGAAATCTGAGCAACACCTCCAAATTTGAGCTCTGTATTTTGGCCACGGCTCTGAGAATGAAGTCTCCATTTGTTAAAAATGGAAATTAGCAAGTATTTAAAAGACTGGCATCTAACAGAGACTTCCGTCTTGAGATAATTAGAAAGATGCAAACATCCTTGAAGAGAGAATTACTTTTTACTGAGTGATTTGCCATTTATTTAAGTCCTATCTGGGTACTATTTTTAATCACCTTCTATAGCTACAGTGTTTGCATACTGCATTTTGGGAAACACTATGTTAATCCACTTGCAGCCCAAGACGGCAGTACTGGCTTCAGCTGGGCTGGCTGGCTGGTCTAGTTATACCCAGGCTCCTGTGGTGATATGGGGACATGGGGCATTATGAAATGACACTTCTATGCCTCCATGAACCCCCTCTCCACCCTGTGTCCCCCAATTGTTGATCTGCCTTCTCCTTTCTTTCAATTTTTTTTTTGTATTTTTTTTCTAATTTAGGGCCCCTCCACTACCTTGTTTCAAGCCAAATGAAATTCCTTTCTTTATGCACTAATTAGGATATTGGTTCATCATACCTTCTCTAAGGTGAGCCTATTACCAAGTGTATCCAATTCCTCGGTGACTAATTTGGCTCTCCAGGGTTAGGAACTCGTGAACGTGGAACAACTGTATATAGTATCTGGCAATGAGTAAAGTGCAGCTTAATTTGTGAGATGGAACATCTCTACCCTTTTCACTCTTGCTCTAAGGTTTATTTAGAATTCATGAAGCTGTTTCTGTACGGAAAAGCTTTGAACCATTAAAGAGAATTATTTAGCAAAATTTCTAAAAATGCCAGTGCAAATTGGTTTGTCTTGAAATTCCGGTGCTTTGTTATTTCGCCACCAAGAAAAAGGCTTAAGAAAAAGCTGGAGGGAAAATGTGAATGTAATAAATATTTCATTTTTTTTTTTGTAGCACATTGTGCATTGTTCTTCGGTTTCAGACCTCGCCAGCAGTCAACACAGTAGTAAATTTCAGCACCTGTGGACCTGTTTCAGTAATTTATGATTTCCATTAGATTTCCATTAGAGATGGGCTGAAAATGTTCAGGCAAGTTCATGCACCCCAACCACGAACATGGTTACCTGAGGGATTGTTTGCATGTGGGTATTTGGCAGCACAGGAAGTCTTTGTTGCTTTTTTGCTATCACTGGTAATATTTGGGAGCTGTTCAGAACACAGCCCCCAAATGCAAGAGCACGGAAATATGTTACAGACATTCCCTTTTAGGACTCCTCTTCCACTACAATCAGTGCTTGTTTGCTTCATTCGACAGATATTTAGTGAGCACTTATTAAGCACAAGGGCCTGTAGCCCTGGAGATACACAGGTGAAAAAACGATGGTCCCTGATTTCATGACGTTTACAGTCTACCAAGGGAAGAGCAACTCATCAACTATAAATGCAATTAAGTATGATATCATGGGACTGAACATAAATGGACAAGTAGAATAAATGGCTAGCACAAACAGAGACCTCCTGAAAAGAACTCTTGGAAGAAATAGCAAGTGGACAAAAAGAGGAAAGGAAACTCTGGGCAGAAGGACTTGTGGAAGCAAAGATCCAGAATTGGGAAGTGTTCTTTGTCTGCACAAGAGGCATTGGACATCTGGGACACAGTGGGGCTGGATGAGCCTGGAGCCATGCGGAGTAATGAGCATTTGAGGGGTTGACTATCATCATGGCAATATTTTCAAATCTTATAATGAGATTTCCCCTGGGCAATTTTCCTGTACTTTAACTTTTCCCTAATCAATACAAGCTATCCGTCAGCCCTGTAGTGAAAGAGAATCAGAACTGTTAGAGCAGGACTGAGAAGAAAAAGAAAGAGTTCATGTCCATTCTTTGTTATTCAAAATGAAAAACCTTGTGACTGATAGTCCCTGGATCTGGTGTGTGGGCAGATTAGTAATAAAATAACCACAAAAATACATAAGTAATAAGGGGGATCAAGGATATAGGATGTTTTAGATGTTCTTTTTTATTTTTATTATATTCTTGGAGGCATGAAAATGTTCAAAAATGGATTGTGGTGATGAATGTGCAACTATATGATGATACCATGAGCCATTGGGATGGCTTGGGATGGAGTATATGGTGTGTGAACAAATTGCAATAAAATTACATTTTTTTTTAAAAAATGAGATTTTTGTTTCCATAGTGAGTCAATGTGTTTGAAGCCTGGCTTTGTCTGGAGGAAAAAAAGTTCCATTCTTTCCACTTTTAACAAAGGGTGTTTCAATAGACTTGGTCATAGAGTTTTACTATGTGCTCAGAATAGAAGAAAAGAAGACATGGCAGAGTCCATTCAGTTCTGAACCAGAGTACTGTGGGTAAAAGAGGAGGAAAAAATAGAAAGTCAGGAAATGCAAAGACTCGTTCTTATTTTCCCTCCAAATTGCCTGGAGGGGAGGCAGGTGACACTTCAAATTCAACATATATGTATGGGACACATTTTATGTCACTTCCTACCTGATACAGAAGTCATGGCAGGAGGTGGTGAAAGAGAACAGGTTGACAGCTGAGCATAGAATGATGCTCTTATTTCCCCAAAGTCCCATGCTTGGTACTCACGGCACCCAGAGGTGTCTACATGCTCAAATGAGGTCTTGAGAAAATGCTGCACTGACAGGTCACCCAGCAGAGACCAGAGATCTGTGAAACAGTCCACAGGCTATGGGGCTTTGAGAGGAGAGCCAAATGGCTGAGCCTGCAGACGTAGCACAGGGTGGCATGGGATTTTTTTTTTAATTCAGTTTTATTGAGATATATTCACATACTATACAATCATCCATGGTGTATAATCAACTGTTCACAGTACCATCATATAGTTGTATATTCATCACCCCAATCAATTCCCAAATATTTTCCTTACACCAGAAAGAATAAAAATAAGAATAAAAAATAAAAGTAAAAAAGGACACCCAATCATCCCTTCCCATCCCACACTATTTTTAATTTGGTTTTGTCCCCATTTTTCTACTCATCCATCAATACACTGGATAAAGGAAGTGTGATCCACAAGGTTTTCACAATCACACTGTCACCCCATATAAGCTACATAGTTACACAACTGTCCTCCAGAATCATGGCTACCGGCTTAGAGTTTGATAATTTCAGGTATATACTTCTAGCTACTCCAATACACTAAAACCTAAAAAGGGTTATCTATATAGTGCGTAAGAATGTCCACCAGAGTGACCTCTCAACTCCACTTGAAATCTCTCAGCCACTGAACTTTGTTTTGTTTCATTTCACTTCCCCCTTTTGGTCAAGAAGATTCTCTCCACAATCCCAGGTCCAGATTCATCCCTGGGAGTCATGTCCCACATTGACAGAGAGATTTACACCCCTGGGAGTCAGATTCCACGTATGGGGAAAGGCAGTGAGTTTATCTGCAGTGTTGGCTTAGAGAGAGGGGCCACATCTGAGCAAAAAAGGGAATCTCTGTGGGAGACTCTTAGGCACAATTGTAAGTAGGCTTAGCCTCTCCCTTGCATCAACAAGCTTCATAAGGGCAAGCCCTAAGATCGAGGGCTTGGAGGCATGTGGTTTTGAAATGCCAAGCAGGACAAACCTCCTCGCCATGCCCAGTGTAAGGAGTGGGCCAGACCAGACATTCAGGAACAGAGTGAGAATTCACAGGGATAGCCTGACCCTCACTCCCCCAACCCCACACTCCCTGCCACCAGGAGGTTACATAAGCCAGGATATTCCACTAAATGCAGCTTTGGAGAGAGCAGAGGAAAAATCTAAGAAACCCAACAATTTACCTAGACAATTGAGCATGTGCCTAAAGGAATGTCAATAAATTTTTACATTGTATTACATTTGCCAGATTGAACTAAAATTCATTATTTTTCAACTCCACATTGTATTGAGATTCTTTAGGAAAGGCAGTTCAATGTAAAATAAATATACTACATTTTATGTGCACATCAACACTGATATAAAACTTTTAATGAGCAAATATGTTTCAATTCACTGAAATGCTTAGGATAATCTGAATTAATCTCTTCTTTATCCATAGTCCTATAGAGTCTAGAGAGCTGCCAAAAAAGATGAACAATCCAAAATGAGGAAGACAATTTTTGGTGGAATGAGTTTATCAAAGCATTACATATAACGGCAAAAAACAGAAACAACTATATCTCTAACTTTAAGAAGTTAATAATATAAAACATAGAACAAACATAAAGCTGAACATTTTTAGTTGTTGTAAGACTTATGAGGAATTTTTCATAAGATTAGAAAATTTGTATTTACATGATTAATTTAAAAGTAAAATACATAGGATGCATTTGGACACATTATTGTTCATTTAAAGAAAACTGCAGAACTTTAGTATGTAATACATAAAAATGTCAACAGAATTTATTTCTGAGTGTAGATATACGCTTGACTGTTTTACTTTTTCAATTTTATAACTTCCCTTTTACTATATAGTGCACATGTTCTATATTTATAATTATGAAATCTAAAAATGTTTTACCTTATATAAACAAAGTGAAGAAGTGGCAAAGAGGAAAAATGTGAAAAATGACTTCACAGATTAGAGGAGATCTTTTCTTCACAACCTTTGGCAGATACTGGTAAATAGTGGATTTAGGAGATGTAAATATATATTTTTCATAACATCCTAAACCTAGCTTGATAAGCAGTAAACTGGGAACTTTCACAAAATGTATGAATTGGGAAGAATTTAATGGATGATACCTTTTACTTCCAATTTGAAGTTGCTTTTCAAATGTCTTCTAATCTTCTAAAAGTTTCATTTAGCATAAATCTACATCACATCACATATTTTCTAATATAGCTTTCTCTCTTGTCCTGACAAAAGATAAAATCTCCTTTAATTCCTCTCAGTGAATAACTTTCAAGCCTCCATGAGTAAATGTTAAAGGCACATGGCTGTTGACTTTAGTAGGTGTGGAGTCCTGAGGAGCTTGGAATCACGTTGGACATCAGTTCTCCAGGATTTCCAAGGAGTGTTCTTGGCAAGTTAGTAAAGATTCCTTGTGGAAAGGGTCTTGTGGTCAAACAACTTTGAGAACTCTGGACTAAACAAAATTAAACAGGTTACATTTCAGACAGATTTCTCAGGGTTTGTATCATACTGATATATATATCTCTGAGAAGGAATTTAGTCCATAGCATTGCCCAAATTCACTTGACCAAAAAACCCTTCCTATTCTTCAATAAAAAGAACTAAACTTTATGCCAACTTTTCCTAGTACCTCCAAACATGGAGGAGACTAGTACTTACAGGAGAAACTTTGTGTACCAGAAGCCTTGGTCTATCCCCTCTAATTTGGGTGTATCCCCAACTAGGTGGGGAGAGAACTGATAAAACAAAGACAGAAAAGAGATGACTGAGAAAGAGAGAGAGAGTAAGGCTCACACCAGAAGCCAGGTTGAGTGATAGAGCCTAATGGAGAGGCTGGAGGTGCCAGCGTTCCATGGCTCACAGAGGGAGAGAGGGAGCACATGTGGTTATGCAATCTCTTTCTGAAATCCCAAGGTTTCCCCAGAATCACCATGTTTCCTTTGAGTCATTAGGGCATGATATAAGGAAAAACAATGATGCCATTTAGTACTATCTAGTAATCGTCTCCCAGGATGCATTGCATGCCTTGGAACTTTGAGGTTGCCAAGTGGCGGGAGACCAGTACTCCAAATACCAACAGCTTCAAGTCTCTTCGCATCTAACAGGCACGATATATTACACACATTGTGATGGTTGTGTTCACGTGTCAGCTTGGCCAGGTGATGGTGCCCAGGTGTCTGGTCAAGCAAACACTGGCCTAACCATTACTGCAAGGACATTTGTGGATGGTTAATAAACCAGAAGGCTGCTTTATTAAACCATCAATCAGTTGATTGCATCTGTGACTGATTACATCTACAATTAACTAAGGGAGTGCCTTCTGCAATGAGAGAATCCAGTGAGTTGGATTTAATTCAATAAGTGGAAAACTTTTAAGGGAGAAGAGAGAACTTTCAATTCTTCTTCAGCCAGCCTCTCCTGGGGAGTTCATCAAAGACATTCATTGGAGTTGCCAGCTGGCTGCCTGCCATATGGAATTTGGACTCTTGCATCCTGCCCTACAAAATTTGGCCTCATACATCCCCACAGTTGGGTGAGACATTTTTATAAAATCTCATATTTAGAGATATCTCCTGTTGGTTGTTTCCCTAGAGAATCCTGACTAATACAGCTTGGTACCAGGAGTGGCTCTTGAGAAACAGAATCTTAGTGGCTCTATTTCTAATAATCAAGATGGCACTGGCAGTCCATGGCATGAGTTGGCAATAAAGATACACCAGATATCACCATCTGATTCTCCTAATTATACTCTTCTACAAGGCAAGACTCTAGATGAGTGTTTTTATTTTATTTTATTTTTTTAATTCCATTTTATTGAGATATATTCACATACCGTACAATCATCCAAAGTGTACAATTGTACACAGTACCATCATATAATTGTGCATTCATCACCCCAATCTATTTTTTGAACATTTTCCTTGTACCAGAACAAGTAAAAATAAGAATAAAAAATAGAAGTAAAGAACACCCAAATCATCTCCCCTCTGATCTTATTTTTCATTTAGTTTTTTGTCCCCATTTTTGTACTCATCCACCCATACACTGGATAAAGGGAGTGTGATCCATAAGGCTTTCACAATCACACTGTCACCTCTTGTAAGCTACATTGTTATACTTCAAAAGTCAAGGCAATTGTGTTGCAGTTTGATAGTTTCAGGTATTTACTTCTAGCTATTCTAGTATATTAAAACCTAAAAAGGGTCATCTATTTAGTGTGTAAGAGTGCCCATCCAAGTGACCTCTCAACTCCATTTGGAATCTCTCAGCCACTGAAACTTTGTTTCATTTCATTTCACATCCTCTTTTTGTGGACAAAAGTGTTTTTGAAACCTTAACAGAGTTTTGTGGAGTTAAGAGGCATAATGATGTTGGCTGGTTGCTCTTAGATACACTGCATACTGTTATAAGAGAAAGGGATGAATGGAAGCCTTAAAATTTGCAACTTAAATGCCGTATGAAACTTAAATGTTTATGTGTTCCCTGGAAGAAAATCTTATTGCCTATGGCCACAGAGTTGAGATTTCTGAAAACCAGACCCAGAGTCTCATTGTGTGAGTAGCAGATTTACAGTGTAAACTAAAAGCTCAACCTTGCAGGATGTCTGCTGTTAAAGTAAAGACATCAATTGGAAAAGAATGGGACCCTGAAACTTGGGATGGGGACATATGGGTTGATAATAATGGCAGTGAGGACACTGGACCCCTGGATTCTGCTGAGTCTTTGCTAGATATAACTGTACAGGTCTGCCCTGAGGAAACAGCCCCCTGCCACCTCCAGGCAGCCCTGAGGAAACAGTTTCCCAATCTCCAGTCTGCCCTGAGGAGCCTGATATCCAACCTCCACCTAAGGAGATTAACCCTTCAGTGCCTGCTAAACTTGCAATTACCTCTCCTGAGACAGCAGCCCTCACTCCTCTGTCTGGAGAGATTAATCCTATTTTACCAGCTGAAACTGCATCGGAATGCCCTGAGGTAATTGGCTTGAAGGATACTTGTATGTCTTTTCATGACCCACCTCATCACTACTCTTTTCTTCAAGACCTATAACTAGACTAACAGTCCAACAGACCCCAAAAGGTGAGGTACAAAGTGTGATCCGTGAGGAATTATGCTGTACTCCAAAAGAATTGCATAAGGTTTCCAATTTATACAGATAGAAATCAGGGAAATATGTGTGGGAATGCATATTAAGGGTGTGAGATAATGGTGGAAGGAATATAAAGTTGGATTGAGCTGAATTTATTCATATGGGCCCACTAAGCAGAGATTCTGCATTCAATGTTGTAGCTTGAGGGGCTAGAAAGGACATTAACAGTTTGCGTGGTTAGCTGAAACATGGATCAAAAGGTGGCTGACATTACCTGAGGTCAAATGGCCAGAATTGCCTTGGTATAATATAGAGGAGGGGATCCAAAGGCTTAGAGAGATTGGAATGTTAGAGTGCATTTATCATGGAAGACCTGCTCACTCGGAAGTCCAGAGGAGATACCTTTTACCAGGACTGTGAGGAATAAATTTGTGAGACTAGCCCCCTCATTCCTGAGGAGGTCTGTAGTCACCTTTCTTTTTAGGTCAGTTATTACTGTGGGAACTGCTGTCACTGAGCTGGAATCCTTAAACACAATGGGGATAATCAGATCCTGAGTTGGCAAAAGCAGTTAATCACCCATGATAAGGTGGGCATGGCTACCATAATGGACAACAGGCTAGAAGCAGCAATCAAAATAATCTGACACACAGAGACTTACAGCATTGGCTAGTAGATCATGGGGGTACCTAGAAGTAAAATCAATAAGCAGTCTACTAAATTCTTGTTTCATCTGTATAAGCAGAAGAATTCTAGGTCAAGTGAACAAAAGTCTAACTTGAATTACAGAAAAAGAGAGTCACAGCCTCTTAATCAATTCCCAGACTTGAGACAGTTTACAGACCCAGAGCCGCTTGAATGAGGGGAAGGCCGGGTACCCTTGGGGAAGGACCCTGTTACACTGTCAAAAATTTATACCGTTAATCTTCCTTCCTAGCCCCAGCTCCCTGCCCTTTCCACACCCCATGCTCTGGGCAAACTGAATTCTTCCTGTTTCCTGTAAATGTCCTGGGCTTTACCTACATTTATGCCTGATGTGCCCTTTCTTCATCTCCATGTGAGCAAATCCCATCTGTCTTTCAAGGATCAGGTCAAATATCTTCCCTGACTCCTCCCCTATCAATATTAATTTATGCTTTCTCTGACTCCCCATAGCTACCCAAAGGTAAGTGGCATTTACCACTTCGGGGCTACACCCACATAAACACACATACACCCTCCTATGCTTTGAGAAATTTTAGCACCACATTCATGACTTGCTTATTATTACATCCTACGCAGTTCTTTGAATTCTCTCCCTCCCTCTCTCTCTCTCTCTATGTATCTCTTCCCCCCCACACACAATATTTTAGTGTTTATTGTATTAATGGATAGAGTATATATTCCTTATCATCAGTGTAAGAAATTGATTGACATGGTAATATGTTTGTGTCCTTCCATATTACAAAACAAGCACTCAAATAAGTTTGACTATTTTTTTTTAACTTACGTGACTCAATTGACTCTTATTTTCCTATTTTGAGTCAAATAGTTCCATAAAACTATTCACGATGCCTATCCACCCCCTCCCCCTTGTATAACCCTCAGGAATTCTACTTCATAAATTTGTACTTTTGTATATAGGGTTTACTTAAGGAAAAGAAATACTCTTGTTTCACTGTATCTTATAGAAATGTTCAGCAATATTAAGCGACTTCCTTTTATTGAACCTTTCTCACACTTCCTGTGCATACAGATGGGAGTTCTCAGGGAAGAATGCAGTCAGTCCTATCATGTTCGTGATAACAAAATCTCCTAATAATATAGCACGTGGTGAGTTGTATCTAAGTGCAAACGTTTTGCTCGTATACACCCCACGTGGAATGCTTTCTGGAATCTATCATTTAGGCAGCAGGCCACGCCAGGGCATGTATCTTGCTGTCATGTCTTACTCCAAGTGCATTTCATGGTGATTTTCAACAATTTGACAGATAACATTATCACTATGGGATTTCTGATTTTTACTTTCTAGAGAACACTGTTGAAAGCAGTGTTTTAGCTACAAAGACTGCAAATTCAGGGAGGTACTCAGTAGGAATGACCATCTTCTAGAGGTATTATACACATTAAATAAAAAGTTAGGTGCAGTAACGTGTGTGTGTGTGTGTTTGAGTGTGTGTTTACACATGTGTGTGTATGAGTGTTTTCCTGTATATTTTAAAGAATATGTTGAGGTTTCTTTGACATGCTTATGGTGGCACAAAATTGGAAAATAAAACCACTTAACTGAATAAAAAAAGAAGGGGTGAAAAACAAATGAGTAGGGAGACAGGTAGAATAAATTGATAGCTATGTAGATTATTAATAGATTGATAAATAGGAAATAGAGAATTTAAACCCATTTTGTTGAATATTTTAAATATATATAATTTACTATGAGTTATTACTCTTGGTAATAGAAACATATACATGAAGCATGTATATGCGTTCATGTATTATTTTTTTCCCCTGAAATTTTATTGAGATGTATTCACATTCCATACAATCATCCACAGTGTACACAGTATCATCATATAGTTGTGCATTCATCACCAGAATCAATTTTTGAACATTTTCATTACTCCAAAAAAATAAGAATAAAAATAAAAGTAAAAAAACACCCCAAACATCCCATACCCCTGTCTTCTCCTATTATTTATTTACTTTTTGTCTCCATTCTTCTACTCATCTGTCCACATACTGGACAAAGGGAGTGTGAGCCATGAGGTTTTCACAATCACACAGTCACACCATGTAAGCTACATAGTTATACAATCATCTTCAAGAATCAAGGGCACTGGGTTGAGATTTTCCCTTCTAGCTATTCTAATATGCTAAAGACTAAAAAGGAATATCTACATACTGCATAAGATTACCCTCCAGAATGACCTCTCAACTCCATTTGAAATCTCCCAGCCACTGAAACTTTATTTTGTTTCATTTCTCTTCCTGCTATTGGTCAAGAAGGCTTTCTCATGTTCATGTATTCTTAACCAGAAAAATATTAATCGATTAATTCTACAAACATTTATGTGTACTTAGTTACGTGCAAAACACTCCATGGGAGTACCATGGACATTGAGCATCAAATGACCAATTAAACACAGGTCTTCACTTAGGGACTTGGATCTGAGGGTTGGGGTGAGTGTCCCCAACTCCATTCTTCCATCTTGAATGGAATTTTAAACTAGTACCAGCACCCTCACATTACAATTTACAACTCTGAGACTGTTTATTTCTATTCTGAGATTTCCGGCTGCTTTGTCCCTCTCCACCCCCTGTCACTTTGTTGACTCTCTTATGTTGTGTAGGTGTTTGTTCACTTCCCTCCCCTGAAGTGTAAACTCCTATGAAGGCTGGAAAACAAGGCTCTTATCTTGTGGTACACTCTCCATCTCCCTCTATCCAACATCAAGTCCCAGTGTTTTACACTTGTTTATGTAACCAAATACCAGATATGTTGAGAGCATCCATTCAGATTTAAATAGATTTATATCAAGTAAATTTGGGGACAGTGGAGAAGTTTGAAATTTTTCTGCCTTCAAGCCATTTGAATGTCTAATAGGAGAGAAGGTTTGCACAGTGCAACATTTAAAGGACAAGACAGTTATTATGACTAATGTTTAACATACGTTAATGTTTAATAGAAGCACTGCATTAAGAAGTCCAATCTGCACTAAAGGAGGCTCAGAGGAACCTTAAAATTTATATGTTCAAAATTAAATCTCTAGTCTTCTTTCCATCAATCTCTTTCTGAGACCAATTCTCTCCTGTGTTCCCCATCTGGTTGCAATGCCATGAAACTTGGAGTCATAATCGATACCACTGCCTCCTGACTTCCCGTTTCTGACTCATTGCCGCGACCTCTCTCCAAATCCATATTCTTTCCTGCCTCTTTCACAAAGGCTGTAGTTCATCTACATTCATCTAGTCCATGCAAACACCTTCTCATTGGTTTACCTGTACTTGCTTTTGCCCCCTGCCTACCCATTTTCCACAATGCAAACAGGATATTTTAAAAACTCATATATGAGCTCTTCGAACTTTAAAGAGATTTTTTTTGGATAAAGATAAAATTTCTTAAAGTCTCCCATTTACACTGGATTTCTTTCAGCCCTTCTCACTAAGCCTGAATTTTCCTTGCCCGGAGACCTTTGCATATGTTGGACTCCTCCGAGAACTTGCGCCTCCTTTTTTCTAGGAAGTTCCTTCACATTCCTCAGATCTCAGATTAAGCACCACTTTCTCAAAGCAGCCTCCCTGACCTCCCAGACTAATCGAAACTATTACTGGCTCTGATATTACCATCTTTCTCCCCTTCAGAGCTCTTAACACAGTTACAATTTTCTGTTTATTTTGTTTTATTTAATACCTTTCTTCCACACAAATGGCCACATATTATACAGATTATTATACATCTTGCTTTTATTCAGTTAATAATATGCCTGGGAATTCTTCCTATATCTTAACAACTTTTGATTTTTTTTAACTAAATAGCATTATGTTTATGACGTTCCCTGATTCATGTCATATGTCTCTGATTGATGGACATACATACTAACTCTTGTTGTTGTTGTTTTGTTATTACAAACACTGCCACAGTAGTTATTCTAGCACATTGTGGAGTAGCAGTTAGGGGATGGCTCTGAAGCCAGACTGTCTGAATTTCCAATCTGCTTATACACTTCCAGACTAGTAACTATGGAAATTTCTTAAACTCTCCATGCTTCAGCTTCCCAAACATGGACAAAGCAATAGTTCATATCTCTTTGGATTATAAAGATTAAATGAGCTAATAGACATAGTACAAAGATCATACATAGAAAACCCTCATAAACCTTAACTACAATGGTGAATATATTTTTAACTTTTCATTTTGAAATAATTTTAGATTCTCACTGAAGTTCTAAAAGTAGGGTGGAGAATTACCATGTATCCTTCACCCGACTTTCCTCAGTGATAATATTTTACATAAAATAGTTCAATTATCAAAACCAGGAAATTAACTAAATAACTTATTATTATTTTTGGGGGTGTGTGTGCTTCTATGCAATTTTATCACATGTATAGATTTGTGTAACCACCACTAAGAACAAGCAACAGAACTATTACATCAGTATGAAAAAAATCACACATGCTAACACCTTACAGTCCTCATTTCACACAGCCCTAACCTCTGGCATCAAACACCTGAAGTGTTTTACATCACTTCTGTCCCAGCCAAATATGCCTCTGCCTTCCTCTTATAAGGAGATGTGATTGCATGTAGGGCTCACCTGGGTAATTCAAGATAGTCTCCCAATCTCAGAATCTTTAACTTAAAAACTTTTGCACAGACACTTTTCCAATGAGGCAAAGTTTACAGGTTCTGGGGATTAGTACCTTCTGTCTTTGTCAGTCATTATTCTGCCTACAGTGAAGGGTACAAGTTCTCTCTACTTTGGGGATTGTGCCGGTTTGAATGTATTGTGTCCCCCAAATGCCATTATCTTTGTGGTCTTGTTGGACAGACGTTTTTGGTGCTGGTTAGATTTGCTTGGAATGTGCCCCACTCAGCTGTGGGTAATAATTTTGATGAGATGTTCCCACGGAGGTGTGGCCCCGCCCATTCTGGGTGGGCCTTGATCAGTGGAGCCATATAAATGAACTGACTGAGAGAGAGAAAACTCAGTGAGTGCAGCTGGGAGTGATGTTATGAAGAGGAGCAAGCTTGCTAGAGAGGAACGTCCTGGGAGAAAGCCGTTTTGAGGCCGGAGCTTTGGAGCAGATGCCGGCTGCCTTCCTAGCTAGCAGAGGTTTTCCGGACACCACTGGCCATCCTCCGGTGAAGGTACCCGATTGCTTGTGTGTTATTTTGGACGCTTTGTGGCCTTAAGACTGTAACTGTGTAGCAAAATAAACCCCCGTTTTATAAAAGCCTATCCATCTCTGGTGTTTTGCATTCTGCAGCATTAGCAAACTAGGACAGGGCTATTATAAATAATGATGCTATGAACATTCATGTGCAGATTTTAGTATGAACATAAATTTTCATTTCTCCAAGGTAAATACCCAGGGAATTGCTGGCTATATACTAAGTGTATGTTAATGTTATAGGAAAATAGTAAATGGCCTTCTACCAGTTGTGGCTGTACCATTTTACCTTCCCACTAGCAATACATGAAAGATCAATTTTCTCTGCATCCTCAGTAACTCATGGTATTGTCCCTATATGTTATTTTAGCCTTCTAGTAAATGTGTAGTGGTATCTTATAATGGCTTTACTTTACATTTTTCTTAATGGCTAATGGTGTTGGCACCTTCTCATGGGCTCATTTGCCATCTGTATATCCTTTTTGATGAAGTATTTGCTTAAGTCTTTTACCCATTTTCTAATTGAATTATATTCTTACTATTGAGTTAAAAGAGTTGCTTGTTTCTTCTAGAAACAAGTCATTTTTCAAATATTGCAAATATTGTTTTCCAGTATGTGGCTGGTCTTTTCATTCTATTAAGGGTATCTTTGCACAACAGAAATTTTAATTTTGATAAAGTCCCATATATCAAATTTTTCTTTTAGGAATTCTGTTTTAGGTATCATGCCTAAGGATCCACCACCTAACCCTAAGTCACAAAGATTTTCTCTTACGTTTTCTTCTAAAAGTTTATAATTTTATATTTTCTATTTAGATCTATGATCTACTTTGAATTGATCTTTATATATGATGTGAGGTTTAGGTTGAGGTTAATTTTTTTGGCCTCTAAATATCCATTGAATTATTTTTGCATCTTTGTAAAAATTCAGAAGTCTGTAATTATATGGGTCTATTTCTGGCTCTCTGTACTGTTTTATTGATCTGTGTGTCTCTCCTTCTATGTATATCACACTTTCTTGATTACTGTAGCTACAAAGAAAATCTTAAATACATGTATTCTTCTTCTTTTACAAAATTATTTTATCTATTCTGATTCATTTGTCTTACATATAAATTTTAGAATTTGTGCCACAATATCAACAAAAACCATGCTGGAATTTAGACAGGAGTTGCATTAAATTGATAAATAAATTTAGAGAGAATTTACATTTTTCTATTTGGAGTCTTCCAAACCATGAACACAGTATGTCACAATTTATTTAACTTGGTCTTTACTTCTTTCAGTAGTGTTTGTAGTTTTCAGCATATAGATTTTGTATGCATTTTGTAAGATTTATATCTAAGGATTTCATTCTATTTGGAGTCATTGTATGTGGTATGATGTTTTATAACTTGTTTCCAAATGTTCAATGCTAGTATATAGAAATAAAACTGATTTTTTTAATATATTGATCTTGTATTCTACGGTCTTGTTGAATTTACTTATTTGTTCCAGGAATTTTTGGTAGATTCCTTGGGATTTTCCACATAGAACATCATGTCATCTGTAAGAAGGGACAATTTTATGTCTTCCTTTCTACTCTGTATGTCTTAGATTTCCTTTTCTTGCCTTATTGCAATGGCTACAATGCTCAGTACCATGTTGAATAGGGAAGGTGAAAGTGAACATTCTTGCCTTTTTCCAGATATTGTAGGGGAAGCGTTAAATCTTTCACCACAAAGTACAATATTAGATGTAGGCTTTTTAGAAATTATTTATCAGACTGGAAATATTCCTCTCTATGGGTAATTTTAATTTTTATCATGAATGGATGTTGAATTTTTCTCCACTAACATCTCTGCAACTATTGACAAGATCATACAATTTTTCTTCTTTACACTGGTAATATCATTGATTACATTAAGCGATCTTCAAATATTGACCCAGCCTTATATTCCTTGAGTAAACATCATTTGTTGTCATTCCTTATTCTTTTTAATATATTATTTGATTCATCTGTTATTCTTTTAAATATATTATTGGTATCAGATTTTGTTGTAGATTGTTGCATCTATATTTCTGTGGGATATTGGTCTATGTATTTTTTTGTGCTGTCTTTGTCTGGCTTATGAATCAAGGCAATACTGACCCCAAAAATGAGCTGAGAAATATTTTCTCCTCTTCTATTTGCTGGAAGAGATTGTGTAGAATTTGTGTTACTTCTTCTTTAAATATTTGGCTAAATTTAGAAGTGAAAACCTCTAGGCAAGATTTCTTTTCCAGAATGTTTCTAACAATACATTCAATTTCTTTATTAGTCATAGGAGTATTCTGCCTGTTTATTTCACATTGAGTGAATCATAGTAATTTGTGTTATTCAAGGACTCTATCTATTTCATCTTTATTGTTGAATTTGTGTGCATAGGATTTTTTATCATATTCTCTTATTATCCTACTATGGTCTCTATGTCTTGTTATGATATCCCATCTTTCTTTCCTGAAATTAATAATTTGTATATCCACTTTGTTCATCATTCTTGATAGAGGTTTATCAATATTTTCAACATTGATTTTCAAAGTGTCAGTTTTCAATTTGATTTATTTTCTAGTTTTTTTCTGTTTTTACTGTGTATTGATTTTTCTGTTATCTTATTATTGCTTTATTTCTTCCTCCTTAGGATTATTTAGCTCTTCTTGTCTTAGTTTCCTGAAAACGAAGCTTAGAGGTTCTATATATATATATATATATATATTTTTTTTTTAATTGAGATTCTTCACATACCATACAACTATCCAAAGATCCAAAGTGCACAATCAGTTGCCCATGGTACCATCATACAGTTGTGCATCCGTCAACACAATTAATTTTTTTTCAATTTTTAGAACATTTTCATTACTCCAGAAAAGAAATAAAGACAAAAAAAGGAAACTCAAATCCTCCCATACCCCTAACCATGTCCCCCTCCATTACTGATTCACAGTTTTGGTATAGTGCGTTTGTTACTGCTGATGAAAGAATGTTAAAATACTGCAAACTGTAGTATATAGTTTGCAATGGGTATATAATTTTTTCTTATATGCCCCTCAATTATTAACTTCTAGTTATAGTGTCACACATTTGTTCTAGTTCGTGAAAGAGATTTCTAATATTTGTATAGTTAATCACAGACATTGTCCACCACAAGATTCACTGTTTTATACATTCCCATCTTTTAACCTCCAACTTTCCTTCTGGTGACATACGTGACTCTGAGCTTACCCTTTCCACCACCTTCACACACCTTTCTGCACTGTTAGTTATTCTCATACATGCAACCATCACCCCTGTCCATTTCCAAACATTTAAGTTCACCCTAGTTGAACATTCTGCTCATACTAAGTAACCACTCCCCATTCTTTAGCCTCATTTTATAAGCTGGTAACTTATATTTCATATCTATGAGTTTGCATATTATAATTAGTTCATATCAGTGAAACCTTGCAATATTTGCCTTTATGTGTCCATCTTATTTCATTCAGTATAGTGCCCTCAAAGCTTCTTCATCAACCCATTTTTTTAAGATGGTTTTATTCACATACCATACATTCTATCCTAAGTAAACAATCATTGGTTCCCTGTATAGTCACATATTTATGTATTCAGCACCATCGCCACTATCTATATAAGGACATCTCCATTTCTTCCACAAAGAAGGAGGAAGAGCCAAAGAAGGCAGAGAGAGAAAAGAAAAAGAGAAGAGAAAGACAGAAAAAAACAAAACAAACAAAAAAATTTGACAACTACACAGCAACAAAAGGAAAGATAGCATTAACCTAAAGTAGAATAAAGAGTCAGACAACATCTCCAATGCCAGGAGTCCCATATCCTTCCCCTATTCCCCACCTCCCACCCCCTCCACATGCATTTAGCTTTGGTATATTGCCTTTGTTATATTAAAGGAAGCATCATACAATGTTTCTGTTAACTATAGTACCTAGTTTGCATTGATTATATTTCCCCCACTATCCCACCCTATTTTTAACACCTTGCAATGTTGATGCTCATTTGTTCTATCTCATGTAAAAACATATTTTTACCTTTTTTACAGTTGTTGAGTACCCTAGGTTTCCCTGAGTTACACAGTCACAATCTTTATCCTTTAGCTTTTGTTCTGGTGTCCCACATGGTCCCAACCTTCCTCTGTCAACCATACTGACAGTCATCTTTGTTCAGCGTACTTACACTGCTATGCTACTGTCTTCCAAAATTATTTTCCAAACCTCTCACTCCTGTTTCTTCCTTTCTGTCTGCAGTGCTTCCTTTAGTGTTTCCTGTAGAGCAGGTACCTTGTTCACAAACTCTGTCATTGTCTGTTTGTCAGAGAATATTTTAAGCTCTCCCTCATATTTGAAGGATAGTTTCACCAGATATAGGATTCTTGGTTGGTGGTTTTTCTCTTTCAGTATCTTAAATATATCACCCCATTTCCTTCTTGCTTCCATGGTTTCTTTTGAGAAATCCACATGTAGTCTTATCAAGCTTCCTTTGTATGTGATGGATCACTTTTCTCTTGTTGCTTTCAGGATTCTCTCTTTATTTTTGACATTTGATAATCTGGTTATTAAGTGTCTTGGCTTAGGGCCTATTCAGATCTATTCTGTTTGGGGTATGCTGCACTTCTTGGATCTGTAATTTTATGTCTTTCATAAGAGAAGGGGAATTTTCATTTATTATTTCCTTTATTATTGCTTCTGCCCCTTTTCTCTTCTCTTCTCCTTCTGGGACACCAATGACACATGCATTCTTGCTTTTCATTTTGTCCTTAAGTTCCCAGAGATGTTGCTCATATTCTTCCATTCTTTTCTCTATCTGTTCTTTAGTGTGTAGGCTTTCAGGTGCCTTGTTCTCCAGTTCCTGAGTGTTTTCTTCTGCCTCTTGAGATCTGCTGTTGTATGTTTCCATTGCATCTTTCATCTCTTGTGTTGTGCCTTTCTTTTCCATAGATTCTGCCAGTTGGTTTTTCAAACTTTCAGTTTCTACCTTATGTATGTCCAGTGTTTCCATTATATGTTTTGTGTCTTTTGCCATATCTTCCCTAAACTTTTTGAATTGGCTTATTATTAGTTGTTTCAATTCTGTATCTCAGCTGAAGTGTAAGTTTGTTCCTTTGACTGGGCCATAACTTCATTTTTCTTAGTGTAGGTTGGAGTTTTCTGTAATCTAGGCATGGTTTCCTTGGTTACCCCAATAAGCTTTTCCCAGACCAGACCAGGCTCAGGCCCCAGAAGGAAGAAATATTCAGTATCTGGTTTCCCTGAGGGTGTGTCTTAGAAAATTGGTACACCCTGTGATGCCTCAGGTCACCATGCTTTCTGCCCAGTAGGTGGCACCTGTCAGCCTGTAACTCCAGACTGGTGTAAGGAGGTGTGGCCTGTGGCTGTTTTCCCCTAGGCTCTAGGATCTGGTTCTGAATGGAAGGTGTTAGTAGAGCTGGGTGCCCATCCCTTTCCACTTAGGGAAGATAACCCCCCTAGGGAGAGGCCATTAGCATTTGAATACACTCAGCCTGTGCTATCTCCACCTTTGTCTGGGTCAGAGCGCTGGGAACTGAAAATGGCTAAGGCTTTCTCCACTGAGCCAAACAGAGACAGAAAGCCCCCTTCAGGGCCAGTCCACAACCACCCTCTGGCTCTCCAAGGTCTGCTTGTTGGGGATTCGTAACTTGTAGCAAGCAGTCCACGTTTGTTAATTAAAACCCCAGTTGGAGCTCAGCTGATTTACATTCACTTGCTGGGAGAGAGCTTGTCTCTAGCACTACGAGGCTTTGCAGCTCAGGCTATGAGGGGAGGGGGCTTTTGGCTTGGATCTGCAGTTTTTACTTACAGATTTTATGCTGTGATCTCTGGCATTCCTCCCAATTCAGGTTGGTGTATGATGAGTGGACAGTTACCTTTGTCCCCCTGCAGTTATTCCTGATTATTTACTAGTTGTTCCTGGTTATCTATTAGTTGTTCCAGAGGGACAAACTAGCTTCCACTCCTCTCTATGCTGCCATCTTAGAAAAAGCTTTGAGTTCTGATTTAAGACTTTCTTCTATTCTAACATAAGCAGATAGTGTTATGTATTTACCTCAAAGCACTGCCTTAGCTGCATTCCAAGGATTTTGATATGTGGATTTTCATTTTCATCCTAAGTATATTTTTTTACTTTTTATGTGAAATGATTATAGATTTACACTATGTAAAAAAAAAATACAGTAACACCTCTGAATACTGTCCCATATTCCCCCAGAAGTGACATCTTATAGATTGTGTATTCCTGATACAATATCAAAACCACAGAATTGAAATTAGCACAACTATTAGACTATAGAACTTATTCTGTTAGCATAACATGCACTCCTTTGTGTGTGTGTGTATATCTTGTGTGTATGTGTTTAATTCTTTGCAATTTGATCCCATGTATGTGTAATGTTTTAAAAAATGCATATATACATACATACACATACACACACACAAACACACATATATATGTAAAATTTCCCTAGAGATTTTCTCTATGGTCCAGAGATATTTTAGAAATGTATTGTTTAATTTCCACATTAAGAAAAAAATTCTTTTCTTTCCTTTTTTTTTAAATTGATTTCTAGTTTAATTTCATTGTGGTCATTTGCAACCGATCAACTTGCCTAGGTTAAGAATGCGTATTCTGGACCACTTTCTGTGAGCTATAGCCAAATGTCAATTTTGTTTTTAAAGCTTTGCAGTGTTATTCTGGTTTTCCCTGCTAAAGTCTCCACTCCACAGCCTAAGCATTACCAGGGGTAGAAGGGGAACCGACCACTTCCACTTTCATTACTGCAGATGAAGATGGCCAGCGGGGCTCTTCTGCACAGTGGCTGTAGTGCTCAGTGGACAGGAGGAAGGGACCACCTTGAATGGCAGGGATGTGTGTCAGGGCTTTACCCCACAGTCTCTGCCCACAGTGCTCACTGGGGGAAGGAGAATGGCTCTTCCCCTTCCTCTGTTAGCATGTGCTGAAGATGTTCAGCAGGGTGGCAACCACACTCTCCATGCAAACAGACTCATGAGGAGTGGAGGCATGGCTTATTTTTGTGGTGTTCATCTGGTTTATTGCAGATATGGCCAAAAGGTCCCATCCTGCTGTACTGCCCTCTTTTCAGTCCTTTGGCTAGAGAGATGACACCAAAATTTATAGCTTTTTGTCTGTGCCCATTGGTGTTTCTGGGTAGTGGGCTTCTGTAGGCTTGTGGCCTTCTGTAAATATCCAGACTAGGAAATGTAGAAAGCAAAGAAAAACAAAACACAAACAAAACTCCATATTCACAGAAAACAAAAACAAAACAAGCAGGGAACTCAAAATCAGCTCGTCCCTTAGGTCCCAAGATCTCTAGCCAGCTAATCTATTCTCCACCTTTCAAAGACTTCTGATAGTTGCTTTATAGATTTTTTTCCCAGAGATTTTAGCTGTAATTAGGAGGAAAAGAAGGGTGGCATGTATTTACTTTGTATTGTGCATGACTGGAAATCTGGGTCATATATTTTTATCCAGATTTCTGAATATATATGTGCAGTATAGAACTCCTTATTTGAATTGATAAGTCAAATAGTACATGCATTTTATAACTTGTTACATTGTGCAAAATTACCCAGAAGCTGTTGACATTCCAATAGTGTGTCTATGGATGTGGAAATTTATTTTTCCAGAACAAATCTACAAAGACAGAACATAGATTAGAGGTTTACAAGAAGACAAGGGTAAGAGGAAAAGGGAGGTATATATTTGGTGGATATGAAGAGTGTGCAAATAAAATTTTTTAAAAAAAGAAAAAAACATGTTTTCCACATCCATGGTAAAATTATTATAAAAGGATTCAATTTTTGCCTATCTAATCTGATGGTTTAAAAATGGCAAATAATTGTAGGTTTTTTAATCTTTGTATTTTTAAATACAATTTTATTGAGAATATTCACATACCATCCAATCATCCAAAATCTACAATCAATTGTTGACAGCATCATCATATAGTTGTACATTCATCACTACAATTGACTTTTTAACATTTTCATTACTTTGAAAAAATTAGAAAAATAAAAGTAATAAAGAACACTCAAAACCTCTCATACTCCTTCTCCCCCTTCCTATTCTTCATTTACTTTTGTCCTCACTTTTCTACTCAACTATTTCATTTATTAGTCAAATGTCAATCCCCTTAGGCCACCTCCGTCCATTGAGAATCATGAGTACTTTTGCCATAAACATCACTGTGCAATGTCCATTCATGTGCCTGCTTTCAGTTCCTCCAATTATATACCCAATAACCAGATTGCAAGACCATATGGCAACCCCATACTTAGCTTGCTGTGGAACCACCACACTTCCCTCCTGATGGGCTGCACCATTCTACTTCCCCACCATCAGTGAATAGGTCCATCCCTCTCCCCACATTTTCTCCAGCACTGTATCCTTTTGTTCATTTTTCAAACAATTTTATTCAAGCACCATAAAATCCATCATAACTAAACAATCAGTGATTCCTCGTATAATCATGTAATTATGCATTCACCACCACAAGCTATAGGAGGATATTTCCACTTCTTCTTCAAAGAAGCAGGAAGAGGAGAAAGAAATGAAGAGTAAAAATATAAAAGTTAGAGAAACAATAAAATGAAATAAAAAGCTATACAGTGAAAAGGTCAGATAACAAAAACAACACCAAGAATCCCATAGCACTCCTTTATATCCCCTCTTATAGACATTTAGTTTTGGTATATTGCCTTTGTTACAATTAATGGAAGCATCTTTCAACGTTACTGTTAACTATAGACTCTAGTTTGCATTGATTGTATTTTTTTCTCCTACATCATTCAATTTTCAACACCTTGCAATGTTGACATTCATTCTCCCTCATTTAAAAACATTCTTATATTTGTACATTTAATCACCATCATTGACCACTCTAAGTTTTGCTAAGTTTTACAATCCCAGTCTTTATCTTCTTTCTTTACTTCTGGTGTCATACATTCCCCTAACCTTCCTCTTTAAACCATACTCACGCTCATCTTTGTTCAGAGTACTACAGTATTGTGCTACATTTCTGGATCTATACAATCAATCCTGTTGAACTTTCTGTACACCTTCAGTATCAAATATGCAATCTCCAACCTCTTTCTATCTCCTGATAGTCTGTGTTCTCAACTTCATCTCTCAGAGTTCACTCATTAATGTTAGTTCATATTAATGAGCCCATACAGGATCTGTCATTTTATTTCTGGCTAATTTCACTCACCGTAATATCTACTGCCTGCCATTTTGTCTTTTGGAATTCATAATCATATCTTATTTTATTTTTATTTTTTCTCTCTCTTTTAACCCTTACTGATAGTTTTCATTTCAACACTCTTCTCCAAACCTCTCTCTCGTCTTTTGCTATCTACATGTAGTTCTCCCTTTACTATTTCTTGCAGAGCAGTCTCTTGTTCACAAACTCTCTCAGTGTCTGTTTTTTTCTGAAAATATTTTAAGCTCTTTCTTATTTTTGAAGGACAGTTTTGCTGGATATATAATTCTTGGTTGGCAGTTTTTCTCTTTCAGTATATTAAATATCATACCACTGCCTTCTCTCCTCCAAGATTTCTACTGAGAAACCTGCACATAGTCTTATTGAGTTTCCCTTGTATGTGATGGATAGATTTTCTCTTGCTGCTTTCAGAATTGTCTCTTTGTCTTTGTTATTTGATAATGATTATTAAGTGTCTTGGAGTAGGTCTATTCATATCTATTCTGTTTGGGGTATGCTGTACCTTGGATCTGTAATTTTATGTCTTTCATAAAAGATGGGAAATTTTCATTGATTATTTCCTCCATTATTCTTTCTGCCCCCTTTCCCTTCTCTTCGCTTTCTGGGACAAATGTGGCATGCACATGTGTGTGCTTCATGTTGTCATTCAGTTCCTTGAGACCCTGCTCATATTTTTCCATTCTTTTCCTTTTGTGTGTAGGATTTCAGATGTCATGTCCTCTCTAGTTCATGTATCCTTTCTTCTCCTCTTCAAATCTGCTGTTGAATGACTCCATTTTGTTTTTCGTCTCCTCTATTATGATTTTCATTCCCACAATTTCTGCCATTTTTTTTTCAAATGTTCAAGTTCTTCCTCATGGCCACCCAATGTCTTCTTTATATCCTTCATCTCTTTTGGCATATCTTCTCTCAACTCATTGATTTGATTTCTGATTTGATTTAGCATATGTGTTTGAACATCTTTATTTAGTTGTTTCAACTCCTCCTGCATCTCATTTGAAGTGTTAATGTGTTCCTTTGACTGGATCATAACCTCATTTTTTCTAGTGTGACTCATAATTTTTTGTTGTCTAGGCATCTTGTTTCCTTGACTACCCCAATCAGATTTTCCCAGACCAGATGGGCCCAGGTCTCAGGAAGAGGGTGTAATCAATATCAAGTTTCCCTGAGGATGAGACCCAGCAGGTTGTCAGATTTTCCTGTGATGCCTCTAGACTCTGTGCTTTTCCTATCCTGCCCAGCAGGTGGCATATCTCCTCTCTGGTGTGAAGAGGTGTGGTGCCTTTAATTCTCAGCAGAATTAAAGGCACAAATTTTACCCTATCCTTGCCAGGGACTGAGAGTGAGTCAGAAGCCAAGCTAGGGCTTAGGCTGTTTTCTGTTATTATTATTATTTTTTTTTCCCCACGTCCTGGGTTCTGAATTCTTTGAGGGAGGTCAGCCATTTGAGCTGGGCCCTGCACCCTCTCTTCTTAGGGAAGATAAGCCCTTTAGGGAATTTTCTCCTTCACTTGACTTCTTCCTTTGCCAAGGTCAATGATGACAAATGAAAGTTGCTGAGGATTTCTCTGATGAACTATTTAGAATGAGAGAAAAAAAAAACAAAAAAGAAAAAAGAAGGAAATTCCTTTTTCAGAGCTAGTCCCCAGCCCCTCAGTTTCTCCATTCAAGAGCCAGAGGTGGTACCCAGTTCTATGTGCCCCTTTACTTAGGACATAGCCCTCTTCCAGTATTCTGAGCTCAGCCAACTCCAAAAGCCTTGTTTTTATTTACATATTATTTTTATTTTCTGTCAACCCCACCTCCTCTTTGCTGGGAGAGACCTCAGTGTTCCTGTCCTGCTTACTCTGGGTTTATCTGTGCTCATAGCTTTTATTTAGTAGTTTAAAATTGTTAATTGAAACTGCAATTGGAGCTTGTTTGAGCTACCTTCTGCTGCTCCTAGCAGAGACTTCTTCTTTTCCCATAGGGAAGAGTTCCAACTCAGTTGCCATGCCAGTGGCAGATGGGTGCCAGTGCCACAGTTTGGGGAGCTTTACTTATAATTCTGTGCTGTGATATCAGCCATTTTTCCCATTCCAGAGTGATGTATGATGTGGGTCTGGCCACAGATGTCCTCTAACAGTTGTTCCAGACTATCTACTAGTTGTTCCTGGCTATTTACTAGTTGCTATAGAGGACTAATTAAATTTCACACCTCCCTATGCCACCATCTTGCCCTGCCTCTCTATTTGTTGTATTTTAATTCACCTGAATTTGACCCTTGGGTTTATTTTGCATGCTGAATTTGAATTTCCTTTTTTTAATCTTTTGCCCACTTTTGTTTTCTTCTCTAAATTTATATATTAAAGAAATTGGTCTTTGCCTGCAATATGCATTGTGGTTTTCTTGTTTGTCCTTTGCATTACTTAAATTTGTTTATGACAATCTTATGCTGAATGAAAGTTTATAATTTTAATCTAGTCAAATAGATCACTCTATTTATTATACTGTCTCTATTTTTCTTAGTTTAAAAGGTCATTTCTACTTTATGATTATTTTATTTTATTTATTTATTTATTTTTTAATCATCATTTTATTGAGATATATTCACATACCACGCAGTCATACAAAACAAATCGTACTTTCGATTGTTTACAGTACCATTACATAGTTGTACATTCATCACCTAAATCAATCCCTGACACCTTCATTAGCACACACACAAAAATAACAAGAATAATAATTAGAGTGAAAAAGAGCAATTGAAGTAAAAAAGAACACTGGGTACCTTTGTCTGTTTGTTTCCTTCCCCTATTTTTCTACTCATCCATCCATAAACTAGACAAAGTGGAGTGTGGTCCTTATGGCTTTCCCAATCCCATTGACACCCCTCATAAGCTACATTTTTAGACAACTGTCTTCGAGATTCATGGGTTCTGGGTTGTAGTTTGATAGTTTCAGGTATCCACCACCAGCTACCCCAATTCTTTAGAACCTAAAAAGGGTTGTCTAAAGTGTGCGTAAGAGTGCCCACCAGAGTGACCTCTTGGCTCCTTTTGGAATCTCTCTGCCACTGAAGCTTATTTCATTTCCTTTCACATCCCCCTTTTGGTCAAGAAGATGTTCTCCATCCCACGATGCCGGGTCTACATTCCTCCCCGGGAGTCATATTCCACGTTGCCAGGGAGATTCACTCCCCTGGGTGTCTGATCCCACGTAGGGGGGAGGACAGTGATTTCACCTTTCAAGTTGGCTTAGCCAGAGAGAGAGGGCCACATCTGAACAACAAAGAGGCATTCAGGAGGAGACTCTTAGGCACAAATATAGGGAGGCCTAGCCTCTCCTTTGCAGCAACCGTCTTCCCAAGGGTAAAACTTATGGTAGAGGGCTCAACCCATCAAACCACCAGTCCCCTATGTCTGTGGTCATGTTAGCAACCATGGAGGTGGGGTAGGCGAATACCCCTGCATTCTCCACAGGCTCCTCAAGGGGGCACTACATCATTTTTTTCCTTGTTTTTCTTTCTTTCTTTTTTTTTTTTTTTTTAACTTTCCCTTCTTTTTTAAATCAACTTTTTTGAAAAAAAAAGTTAAAAAGAAAACAAACATACAATAAAAGAACATTTCAAAGAGACCATAACAAGGGAGTAAGAAAAAGACAACTAACCTAAGATAACTGCTTAACTTCCACCATGTTCCTACTTTACTCCAAGAAAGTTACATAATATAGCAACCTTTCTGTGAACTTGTTCCTACTATATCCATCAGAAATTAACAGACCATAGTCATTTCTGGGCATCCCCAGAACGTTAAATAGCTTATCTGTTCTTCTTGGAATATTGTTCCCCCTTCGTTAATTGCTCTCTACTGCTAGTTCCCCTACATTCTACATTATAAACCATTTGTTTTACATTTTTCAAAGTTCACATTAGTGGTAGCATATAATATTTCTCTTTTTGTGCCTGGCTTATTTCGCTCAGCATTATGTCTTCAAGGTTCATCCATGTTGTCATATGTTTCACGAGATCGTTCCTTCTTACTGCCGCGTAGTATTCCATCGTGTGTATATACCACATTTTATTTATCCACTCATCTGTTGAAGGACATTTGGGTTGTTTCCATCTCTTGGCAATTGTGAATAATGCTGCTATGAACACTGTGTGCAGATATCTGTTCGTGTCACTGCTTGCCGATCTTCCGGGTATATACCAAGAAGTGCAATCGCTGGATCGAATGGTAGCTCTATATCTAGTTTTCTAAGGAACTGCCAGACTGACTTCCAGAGTGGCTGAACCATTATACAGTCCCACCAACAATGAATAAGAGTTCCAATTTCTCCACATCCCCTCCAGCATTTGTAGTTTCCTGTTTGTTTAATGGCAGCCATTCTAACCGGTGTTAGATGGTATCTCATTGTGGTCTTAATTTGCATCTCTCTAATAGCTAGTGAAGCTGAACATTTTTTCATGTGTTTCTTGGCCATTTGTATTTCCTCTTCAGAGAACTGTCTTTTCATATCTTTTGCCCATTTTATAATTGGGCTGTCTGTACTATTGTCATTGAGTTGTAGGATTTCTTTGTATATGCAAGATATCAGTCTTTTGTCAGATACATGGTTTCCAAAAATTTTTTCCCATTGAGTTGGCTGCCTCTTTACCTTTTTGAGAAATTCCTTTGAGGTGCAGAAACTTCTAAGCTTGAGGAGTTCCCATTTATCTATTTTCTCTTTTGTTGCTTGTGCTTTGGGTGTAAAGTCTAGGAAGTGGCTGCCTAATACAAGGTCTTGAAGATGTTTTCCTACATTATCTTCTAGGAGTTTTATGGTACTTTCTTTTATATTGAGATCTTTGGTCCATTTTCAGTTAATTTTTGTGTAGGGGGTGAGGTAGGGGTCCTCTTTCATTCTTTTGGATATGGATATCCAACTCTCCCAGCCCCATTTGTTGAAAAGACCATTATGACTCAGTTCAGTGACTTTGGGGGCCTTATCAAAGATCAGTCGGCCATAGATCTGAGGGTCTATCTCTGAATTCTCAATTCGATTCCATTGATCTATATGTCTATCTTTGTGCCAGTACCATGCTGTTTTGGCAACTGTGGCTTTATAATAAGCTTCAAAGTCAGGGAGTGTAAGTCCTTCCACTTCGTTTTTCTTTTTTAGAGTGTCTTTAGCAATTCGAGGCATCTTCCCTTTCCAAATAAATTTTATAACTAGCTTTTCCAAGTCTGCAAAGTAGGTTGTTGGAATTTTGATTGGGATTGCATTGAATCTGTAGATGAGTTTGGGTAGAATTGACATCTTAATGACATTTAGCCTTCCTATCCATGAACATGGAATATTTTTCCATCTTTTAAGGTCCCCTTCTATTTCTTTTAGTAGAGTTATGTAGTTTTCTTTGTATAGGTCTTTTACATCTTTGGTTAAGTTGATTCCTAGGTACTTGATTTTTTTAGTTGCTATTGAAAATGGTATCTTTTTCTTGAGTGTCTCTTCAGTTTGTTCATTTCTAGCATATAGAAACATTACTGACTTATGTGCATTAATCTTGTATCTCGCTACTTTGCTAAATTTGTTTATTAGCTCTAGTAGCTGTATCGTCGATTTCTCAGGGTTTTCTAGATATAAGATCATATCGTCTGCAAACAATGACAGTTTTACTTCTTCTTTTCCAATTTGGATGCCTTTTATTTCTTTGTCTTGCCGGATTGCCCTGGCTAGCACTTCCAGCACAATGTTGAATAACATTGGTGACAGCGGGCATCCTTGTCTTCTTCCTGATCTTAGAGGGAAGGCTTTCAGTCTCTCACCATTGAGTACTATGCTGGCTGTGGGTTTATCATATATGCTCTTTATCATGTTGAGGAAGTTTCCTTCAATTCCTACCTTTTGAAGTGTTTTTATCAAAAAGGGATGTTGGATTTTGTCAAATGCTTTTTCAGCATCTATTGAGATGATCAATTGATTTTTCCCTTTCGAGTTTTTAATGTGTTGTAATACATTGATTGTTTTTCTTATGTTGAACCATCCTTGCATGCCTGGAATGAACCCCACTTGGTCATGGTGTATGATATTTTTAATGCGTCTTTGGATTCGATTTGCAAGTATCTTGTTGAGGATTTTTGCATCTATATTCATTAGGGAGATTGGCCGGTAGTTTTCCTTTTTTGTAGCATCTTTGCCTGGTTTTGGTATTAGATTGATGTTAGCTTCATAAAATGAGTTAGGTAGTATTCCCTTTTCTTCAATGTTTTGAAAGAGTTTGAGTAAGATTGGTGTCAGTTCTTTCTGGAAAGTTTGGTAGAATTCCCCTGTGAAGCCATCTGGCCCTGGGCATTTATTTGTGGGAAGATTTTTGATGACTGATTGGATCTCTTTGCTTGTGATGGGTTGGTTGAGTTCTTCTATTTCTTCTCTGGTCAGTCTAGGTTGTTCATATGTTTCCAGGAAATTGTCCATTTCTTCTACATTGTCCAGTTTATTGCCATACAGTTGTTCATAATATCCTCTTATAATTTTTTTAATTTCTTCAGGATCTGCAGTTATGTCACCTTTTTCATTCATTATTTTGTTTATATGGGTCTTCTCTCTTTTTGATTTTGTCAGTCTAGCTAGGGGCTTGTCAATCTTGTTGATCTTCTCAAAGAACCAACTTTTGGTGATATTTATCCTCTCTATTGTTTTTTTGTTCTCTATGTCATTTATTTCTGCTTTAATCCTTGTTATTTCTTTTCTTCTACTTGGTTTAGGATTGGTTTGCTGTTCATTTTCTAGCTTCTTCAGTTGATCCATTAGTTCTTTGATTTTGGCTCTTTCTTCCTTTTTAATATATGCGTTTAGTGCTATAAATTTCCCCCTTAGCACTGCTTTTGCTGCATCCCATAGGTTTTGGTATGTTGTGTTCTCATTTTCATTCATCTCTATATATTTAGCAATTTCTCTTGCTATTTCTTCTTTAACCGACTGATTGTTTAGAAGTGTGTTGTTTAACCTCCAAGTATTTGTGAATTTTCTAAGTCTCTGATGGTTATTGACTTCTAATTGTATTCCATTGTGGTCAGAGAATGTTCTTTGAATAATTTCGATCTTTTTAAATTTATTGAGGCTTGTTTTATGTCCCAGCATATGATCTATTCTGGAGAAAGTTCCGTGAGCACTAGAAAAGTATGTGTATCCTGGTGATTTGGGATGTAATGTTCTATATATGTCTGTTAAATCTAATTCATTTATCAGATTGTTTAGGTTTTCAATTTCCTTATTGGTCTTCTGTCTGGTTGATCTATCTATAGGAGAGAGTGATGTGTTGAAGTCTCCCACAATTATTGTGGAAACATCAATTGCTTCCTTTAGTTTTGCCAGTGTTTCTCTCATGTATTTTGTGGCACCTTGATTGGGTGCATAGACATTTACGATTGTTATTTCTTCTTGCTGAATTGCCCCTTTTATTAGTATGTAGTGGCCTTCTTTGTCTCTCAAAACATCCCTGCATTTGAAGTCTATTTTATCTGAGATTAATATTGCTACACCTGCTTTCTTTTGGCTGTAGCTTGCATGAAATATTTTTTTCCATCCTTTCACTTTCAGTTTCTTTGTGTCCCTGTGTCTAAGATGAGTCTCTTGTATGCAACATATTGATGGTTTATTTTTTTTGATCCATTCTGCGAATCTATATCTTTTAATTGGGGAGTTTAATCCATTTACATTCAACGTTATAACCGTGAAGGCATTTCTTGAATCGGCCATCTTATCCTTTGGTTTATGTTTGCCATATTTTTCCCCTCTCTCTATTAATATCCTTTATTGTACCCATACCGAACCTCTTTAGTACTGAACCTTTCTCCAAGTCTCTCTGTCCTGTCTTTGTTTCTCTGTCTGTAGGGCTCCCTTGAGTATCTCCAGTAGGGCAGGTCTCTTGTTAGCAAATTCTCTCAGCATTTGTTTGTCTGTGAAAAATTTAAGCTCTCCCTCAAATTTGAAGGAGAGCTTTGCTGGATAAAGTGTTCTTGGCTGGAAATTTTTCTCACTCAGAATTTAAATATATCGTTCCACTGCCTTCTTGCCTCCATGGTGGCTACTGAGTAGTCACTACTTAGTCTTATGCTGTTTCCTTTGTATGTGGTGAATTGCTTTTCTCTTGCTGCTTTCAGAACTTGCTCCTTCTCTTCTGTGTTTGACAGTGTGATCAGTATATGTCTCGGAGTGGGTTTATTTGGATTTATTCTATTTGGGGTTTGCTGAGCATTTATGATTTGTGTATTTATGTTGTTTAGAAGATTTGGGATGTTTTCCCCAACAATTTCTTTGAATACTCTTCCTAGACCTTTACCCTTTTCTTCCCCTTCTGGGACACCAATGAGTCTTATATTTGGACGTTTCATATTATCTATCATATCCCTGAGGTCCATTTCGATTTTTTCAATTTTTTCCCCATTCTTTCTTTTATGCTTTCATTTTCCATTCTGTCATCTTCCAGGTCACTGATTCGTTGTTCAACTTCCTCTAGTCTTGTACTATGAGTGTCCAGAATCTTTTTAATTTGGTCAACAGTTTCTTTAATTTCCATAAGATCATCCATTTTTTTATTTAGTCTTGCAATGTCTTCTTTATGCTCTTCTAGAGTCTTCTTTATTTCCTTTATATCCCGTACTATGGTCTCATTGTTCATCTTTAGTTCTTTGTGTAGCTGCTCTAGGTGCTGTGTCTCTTCTGGTTTTTTGATTTGGGTGCTTGGGCTTGGGTTATCCATATCGTCTGGTTTTTTCATATGCTTTATAATTTTCTGTTGTTTTTGGCCTCGTGGCATTTGCTGAACTTGATAGGGTTCTTTTAGGGTTTGTAGACCTATTGAAGTCCTTATCTCTAATTTATCAGATCTACAGCTTCGTGGAGTACACTTTGTCTAACTAACCAGCGGGTGGCGTCCACGAGCCACCTGTTCTCCACAAGCCAGTTCTCCCCTGCTTAGCCTTTTTGGTGAGTGGGGGAGTGAGTCTTGTGGGGCCCAATTGGTGTACCAAGCTTGCGTGTGTATTTGGTGTTGCCTGCCCTGTATGTCGGGCGTGTTTCTGGGCAGTCAGGGAGGGGGAGTGGCCCTAACAATCAAATCTCCCTGGTGATCCTAGAGTTTTAAAGCTGCTGCAATAGTCTAATCCTTCAGTTCAGTCCCGCCACAGTTTGTCTCTGCCACTGACCCACAAGTCCTTGGCATTGGCGCATGGCTCCCAAGACTTGCAAGTGGGCCCCTCTTCCAGGCCGTGCACCCCGGGTCCTCCGTTGAGGGATGACTGTGCTATGTCACAGGTGAGTGCTGTCCCCCCAGGGCAGTTCTGGGCTGCTGGGCTGTGTAGGGAGGCTCCCAGTCTGCTCAAATGATGGCTGAATGGGGCTTTGTTAATTCACACTGCTCCACCTTCCCAACTCTGGGACAATCAGCTGAGGTTGCAGGGAAGGCTAATGTCCACGCCCCGTTTTGTGGTGTGTGCCTGTTATTTGAAGCACTTCCGTCACACGGGGTTGTCTGGGGCAGCTCTGGGCTATGGGGCTGGCGATGGGCAGGAGTGTTTCCTGTCCACCAGGATGGTGGCTGTGAGCGGACATCCCCCTTTTCTTGGGAAGTTGTGGTGTTTAGTGAATTTTCTCAGCCACTGAATTATTGCCTTTTGTCTCAGAGCTCTCTTAGTTCTGCTCTTGACTTGACGTGCCCAAATTGAAAGTCTTTGAAGCTTTCTGTATTGGGCTTCTTAGAGTAACTGTTTTAGAAAAAGAAAAAAGGATTAAAAAAAAAAATAAAATAAAAAAGGCCCTCCTCAGAGATCTAATGAGTTATTGAAATGCTAAGAGACAAAGCAACCAGGGCCATTAGGGAAAGGTCCACAGGGCAGAGAGATCGGCTTTTCTTCGGGATTTGCATATGCGCCTTAGGGCCTGAGCTCCGCCCTTCCCCTTTCTGTGTTCACCAGAACTCCAAAAATCCTCTGCTTTTATTTTGGAGTTTTTCGTGTTGTTTTTTTTTTCTATGTCTGTCTCCTCTCTGCTGGGCTGGCTGCTCTCAGATTCTCTGGTGTCTGGTCTCAGTCTATCTATGGTTGGAGTCTGGATCAGTAGAATGAGTTTCTGATAAGAGCAGCCACTGCAGTTCTCCCTTTTCCTTCCCGGAGCTGACAGCCCCTCCTCCCACGGGACTGAGCCTGGCAGGGAGGGGCGCGGGTCCCCTGGCCGCAAAAACTTACAGATTTCGCTGATCTCAGCAGTTTCACGTTTTCATGAGTGTTTTTGAAGTATGCCCAAAGACAGATTGCTCTGTGGTGTCCAGTCCACGCAGTTCCTGGCTTTCTACCTACTTTCCTGGAGGAGTAACTAAAACATACAGCTCACCAGTCTGCCATTTTGCCCCGCCTCCATGATTATTTTAAAATATTCATTTCTCCTTCTAGAAATTTTGGAGAATTAAATTGTTTTACTATTAGATATTTTATTTTTCTTGAATTTATTTTAAGACAGAGATTTCCTTTTCCATTAATGCCAAGTAAGTTATTACCAGACCCAGCCATTCTTCCAGTAACACTTCAACTTTGGACAAAAGATACTCACACTGACCAAAAGGAACTGGAATTTGAGTACATGCAGGCTGATTCTGGAAAGAATTGCATCTTGGAAGAAGGATTCGCTGTGTTTTTGTACACTGTTTTTACAACTTTTTACCAGAGGGCAGGACAAACCTAGTGCCATCCAGCAGAGTAGCCAAAACCTCCATAGACAATTTACAATTTATTATTTTTTCTGTTCTGAGGAACCAGAGAAGAGAGTTTGGGTTAACCATAGCTGCAAGAAGTAAAAAGCGAATCTGAGAAAACAGAAAGCCAGAAAGGTAGAGCCATAAATCCCTTTTGCAAAACCTTCTTAAGTCTCAGTTAGACCCTTAACCAGACATGAGAGGCATATCCTCAAAACAGTGTAGCTAAAAATGAAAAAAGACTGAGTGGACACTTTAGCAGCCATCAAAAAAAGGAATCTGGAACATTGAGTGCAACCAAGTTAATTATCTGCTAAAACAAAAAAACATAAATACTTTGGGGAAATAGAAAAGAATCCAGAGTTTATGTAACATAAAATTGACAGCATCCAGGATGCAATTTAAATTTTCTCAATGCTCAAAAACTCTGTAAAATGAGATTCAGTCTAAAGAAGAAAAACAATGAGCCAAGATCAAACTTTAGATTATGCAGATGCTGGAAAATATATTTATATACATAAATACATATGTATGTATATAAATATATTTATACTTTACATTATTAAAATATATTTATATTTAGGACCAAATAAGACCAAAAGGACCAAACAGATATCTTAGAACTGAAAAATGAAATACGTGAAATACAAAATTCACAGGATGAGATTAAGAGAAGGGAAATAACAAGGAAAGTGTCATTAAATAAGACACTACATCAACAGAAATTATCCAGTCTGTTCAAGAAAGAGAAAAATAATGAAATACAATGAGCAGTCTCAGGAAATGTGGATCAATAATAGAAGTTCTGACATACATGTAATTGGCATATATGACGGAGAATAGGGCATAAAAATATTTGAAGATATAGTAGCCAATTTTTTCCTAAATTTGCACAAAGACATAAAATTTCAGATTCAAAGAAATCAACAGACCACAAGCAGGGCAAGTACCAGGCCAGACACAACACAGTGAAATACAAAAACCCAAAGATAAAGATAAAATATTGAAAGCAGCCAGAGAAAAATGATAGAGACCAAATTCTAACTAGTAAAACTATAAATATTCGTGCAGAAATATCAAAGTATAACTTAATGGCTTGAAGATAATTAAATTTTTAAGACAGTTTAGAAAAAGCAATAACCCTAGAAGTACAGTATAACAAATTATACTTTATTGAAATTTAAAACTTCACATCATCAAATGACATTGTTTAAAAAATGAGTAGGCAAGCTATAGTCAGAGAAAATTATTTGCAAAATATATATCTGGCATTCCATATCTGTAAAGAATTCCTGAAACTTAATAATAAAAAGGAAAACAACACAATAAAATGGGCAAAAGTTTAAAATGCTTCAAAAGAGAAGATATATGAATGGGCAATAAAAGCATGAGAAATTGATTGATGTAATTATTCATCAGGGAAATGCGCATTAAAAAATCCACAATGAAGCTCCACCACAAACCTACCAGAGTACCTAAAATTAAAAAGACTGATACCACCGAATACCAGTGAGCAGTGGAACAACTTGGGACTCCTACATTGCTAGTGGGAACACACAATAGTACAACCAGTTTGGGAAAAGTTTTGGCAATTTTTTATAACACCAGACCAAACTCTATGATCTGGACATTTCACTCCTATGTATTTGCTCTAGAGAAATGAAAACATGTTTATAAAAATATTTGAGCAAGAATGTTCATTGCATCTTTATTTATAATATCCCTAAAGTGGAAAGGACCTCTGTCAAAGGATAATGATTAAAATTTGATATAATCATCTTTTTACTACCATCCAGTAAAAAAAAGAAAAAAATACATCACTATCGAGAAATGTAACAAAATGGATAAATCTCAAAGTCATTTTGCTGAGAAAGTACATACTTTATGTTTCCATTTATATGAAAGTTTTAGAGATGCTAAACTAAGCTACTGTGTAAAAAATTCAGAAAGATGGTTTATTTTATAGGATTGGTGATAGAGATTCACTAGGAAGGGGCAAGACAAAATTTTCTGGAAATATGGTATGTACTATGATAGCTGCTTGAGTTACGTATGTATATTTATTAGTTAACATCAGTGAATCAATTTCACTATATGAGATTTTCCTTAAATACCTATAAATAAATACTGAGTGATAATTAACGATGTGCATGGACTGAAGTAATTAGTGGAAAGAGTAAAGATGTCTGGAATTTACTTCCAAATGCACCAAAGCTAGATGGCTTTCTGGATGGATAGAGGGTCGTATGGATTGATGCATGATAAATCAGATATAGTAATATCTTAATGATAGAATGTAGGTGGTAGCTATACAGGTTTTCAAATTTTATTTTAAATTTTTCTGTATGTTTGAAAAAATTCAAAGGAAATGTTTGGAAATAAAAATAAGTTTGACATAAACCTACTTTTGTTTTCTTAAATGATCAGAGAACCTAGAGATAAAGAGGAGGACTAAGTGCTTTGGTTCAGAACCTGGATATTGCGGCGGAAATGTAATTACTCCAGAACTTTTGTGCCAAGTCACACCACAAATTATTGTCTGACTGGTACATAGTTCTAACATTTAACAGTGAAAGTGGGTTGGGGAAGAAGTAAAATATAAATAAAGACATAAATGAATAAATGAGTAAGTGAATAAATGAGTAAAAGAGCAGCAAAATGTAAGTTAAATTTAAAATATATAAGCATTGATTAATTTTTACGATCAATTCTGAGAAATATTTCTGGAAAAAAGTTCTGAGGTGCCCAATTAAGAAGGCAGAAAATAACTTTGGATTGGACAAAATTTCTTAATATTCCTGCACTCAGTAGAAAGTTTTTATTTAATGTGTTTGCTCAGGAAGTCACTGAATTTTAACATTTTGTTAAATTGTTTTGTTTTGTTTTGTTTTGGCCAACCTGGAAGCATCTTTGGACCATTCTGAGTAATATCAAAAGTCCAGGAACCACATAACATAACATAGATAGAAATTTTAAAGTCTTTTAGAAAGTGAAAATGCAGGGTTGGACCTTGAAAATCGCCGACCAGGAAAGCAACTGGAGAGAAGAAATTAGGACATTATGCCAACTGCTCTGCATGGAAGGAGAAATTGTCTGAGTTCCAGAACCAATTCTTGGATCAGTGGCTTGTCATCCCAATCAGACAGTAAAACAAGATTAAAAAACCAATACACCTCACAGGTAAAATTGCAGATAAAATTCAACATATGTAAATCTTGTTAGGATAGTGCTTAACACATAGTAAGAACTCAAGGATTGGTATTTTTCTTAGTATTAATCCTTTTCAGTGGACTAGATGGCTTGTTCTGATGATACCATTCAGCTTTATTATCTCAGGGCTTACTTACTCCCAGGTCTTACAAAAACAGATGGGTGTGGTGGCATAAGATGGAGATGCAGTATAAGACTGATGTACATACTAGTACTACCAACAACCCAATTTTCAAAGAATAAAATACCCAATCGCCTCATATCCCAGTGGACAGGCCAGCTTTAGTTGTTGGATTTGCAGCAATACTCCTTGAAACCCTGGAAGGAGCAAAAGAGAATGATTTTTTTTTCTCTTTATTTGAATAAACAATCATTCCAGATTTGAATTTTCTTTTCTTGATAATTATTACTCTGCCAATAATTGGCACAAGGACTAACTGAATGTCCCAAAGTCATCATGGTCTCTTACACAATTATTAACTAAGACTCAGGAACCCACTTTCAGGAAAAGCTGTTAGAAAATGGGTTGGAATGTATGGGAACATGGGTTGGAGTGTTGCCCACACACCTATGCAGAGAAAACTGAATTTATGGAACGAGGGAATGACCTGCTGAATGCTCACATACAGCTCCAGCTGAGAGATCAGATCTGGCAATGTGCAACCCACATGCAGCATTGTTCCCCCCCAGTCAGGAAACTATGGGTTAGGGTGGGTGTGGTCCTTCTCACAATCACAAATCATGCCTCACTGATAGCTATATCTGAGCTTCTCCTGGTTATAGGCTTTAGTGAGCACTGGATGTCTTATTTTCCAGCATAAAATAGGTTTCACTGAATTGATGATGAACCACAATCATTTGGGGCTTCTCATAACAGTAAGCAAATGTGCAAAAAGGGGAAGCATATAGTGTTACGGGTAGGCTGAACCTGCTATTATACAATCAGGGTCAAGAAGAATAGGATGGAACCTGCAGACGCCCACTTCTTTGTACCATGATGCCCAACCACAATCATTTGGGGCTTCTCATAACAGTAAGCAAACGTGCAAAAAGGGGAAGCATATAGTGTTACGGGTAGGCTGAACCTGCTATTATACAATCAGGGTCAAGAAGAATAGGATGGAACCTGCAGACGCCCACTTCTTTGTACCATGATGCCCAGATGTAAGGTTAACCAAGGGCTAATACAACCCTTTAACAGGGCCCCATAGGATTCAGATGCTTTAAGAATTTAGCCTTGTGTCATCTTGTTTGGTGCTGTGCAAAATCAGGAAGAACATGGAATGCTATTGGCAGAGAGAAGTAAAAATTACCAGCTTTTGCGGAAACTACCAGACTAGCTGCAGAAATTAAGATTGTAGCTTCTACTATTTGCTATGCCACATACTTTACCTTCAAAATTTCTTCTTTGTTTTCCTCTATTTTCCACTTGTATGTGTATGTTGTATATATACATATATATAGTGAGTTGGAGATTTGATATGGCTATTTAACTTATAGGTTGCAGTCTACTGACATGCAACTTCACTGGAACTAGTGAAGGAATGATTTCTTTATTTATTCATACAATTAAAATTTTTATAGTACTTACAATGTGCTAAGTACTAAGTGTTCTACAAATACTGATTCAGTTAATTGTATGATATTCTTAGTAAAATTATACTCAGAAAGAGAATGGAAGCACAAAGAGGTTTTCGAACTTGCGCAAGGACTCTCAGTGAAGTTTCAGGGCTGAGATTCCAACTAGTTGTTCTAGCTGTCACTCACAGATCCTGGACTTGAAGCTCTGCACAGTGATTGGCTGTTACTTTCTTTCTTGGAAGGAAGAAGATAGTCTGGTTTTGGTTACATAATGACTGGTGAGGATGCTTTTTAAAACTGGATGAATCCAAAGAAGGATGGTCAACAATTCTGTCCACAAATATTTCTAGTGTTCCTTCCAGGCTTATTGTAAGGTTGTACTTCCAGTATACTTTCAAAATGTTTCCATTGTTTGTTTGTTTTAATCTGCTTGAGGTAATCACTGCTAGTGTCTCTTCCTTACCTCGAAGGGACTATTTTTCTTACGGGGTAGAAAATGATTTTTCTGTTTCATTGAGTTGTTTAAAGATAAGTCCTTGGATTTATTCATCTCTTCAAATCAATTTCTGTATTTATTGATACCTATTTCTTCCTAGTACTTTCCTTGGGTTTGTTTTATTACTTTTTTCTAAATTATTAAATCAAATATTTACTTTGTTTAGTTTGCTTGCTTGTTTAGCAATGCCTATTTTGAAGGCCATGAAATTTCCTCTGAGCATTCTTTTAGCAATATCCTCATGTTGTAAGTTTTAGTATTTTTATTATCATTGCTTTCTGGATACTCTGCAATTTTGAATTTTTATTTCCCATTTACCAAAGTTTGTGAGAATTTTATTTTAATTTAGTCAGTAAGTTTATTTTCCAATTTTATTATTAATTTAATGTTTGTTTTCTTGTGAGCTGCATATTTATTTTTACAATTTCTATCTTTAGAATTTTTTGAAATGTTCTTTGCAGCAAAATATAAAATCAGGTGGGTTTTACCATTCCATGGAATTTAAGAAGATATATTTGTGGTTCAATGTACGGATGCCATATATATCCATTTCATATGTCTAATGAATGATTATTTTAATTCCCTATGTCTAGACCTATTTGTGTGTGTGTACTGGATACATGACAGAGGCACATGAATTATTCTTCTACAAATACTCCTGTTATTTATCATTCTACAATTTCGCTTTCTAAACATGTGTTGATGTATTTTTTTAATGCAGAAAATGCATGGCCTATATTCATTGTGAATTGTGCAGTTTGTTATCCTAAAATTATCTTGTATCTCTTGGTTTACAAATATGATTCCATTCTATAAAGACAGGGATGCTCAGTGATAACAGAAATTTTAGGCCAATCCTCTCAGTCAGGAATTAAACTGGAAAATATTGAACAAAGCAGACCATTACCAGTGGGAGTTAAAAGTGAAAGAATTACCACACCTTATTCCCTGTACCAAAATAAATTACAGATAGGCTAACTTAAATTAAAAGAAATAATTTATAAAATATTATATAATCTTAACATGAAGGAAGCCTTTCTAATTATGATGAAAATCTCAGATTCTACAAAAGGGAATATTGTCAAGTTTGAACATATAAAACCAAAAATCATTTTAATGATTAGAAAACCATAAACAAAGTTCAATTACATAGACCAAAACTTAGGAATATTTATAAGAGAAAGGACAATAAGAGTAATCTATAAATGTCTCATCAATAGTATGAAAGGACAAAAAAAAAAATAGAAAAATGAACAAAGGGTCTGAACAGATAGTTCACAAGAGAAAAAAATTACAAAGAGCCAATGAACATGTAAAAAGAATGTACATCGTTAATAATCATATAAATGCTAATGAAAATAATGACATAATTTCTGTAATAATTCCCAGAATAATTTTATACTATAGTGGGTGAAGTGCGAGGTAATTGATATTTTCCTTCACTGATGGTGGGTTGGTCAATTAGTACAGCTCTTCTTCCAAAGAACCAACACTTAAAATATGTATACCCATCAAAATCCAGGAATTTATCTTAATAAAGAAATGATCACAAAGATTTTCTTTAACAGATTTGAAGTAGAACACAATTTGGAAGCAATCTAAGTGCTCATCAACAGAAGATCTGCTAAGATACAGTCATGCACAGAACTGCTCAGGCAAATGGTTTAAAAGTGACATCAATGTATATACATGGTGTAAAAAAATGTCCAAGATATGTTGTTTGTACAAAATACAAGTAGATAATACTATGTAGATTGGAGTTAATTTCTTTTAAAATAATATGTATATGCAGGTTAGGAACTTTTCAAAATTTTATTTGAAAAATGTTAATGGTTCTTTCTGGAACAAAACTTCTTATTGTCTTGGGATACAACACAATGGACAAGGGGACATTTGGGACAATAGCATAATGACACTGTAGAATGATCTTAGAAATGGTAAAGGAACCAAGGCCCCCAGTGCCAAATTTGCTTGTCCAACATTCAGAACCATACATAACCTTGTCTTATTACCCTGTCTATCCAAATTAGTTCCTCAGTGCACCTCAGTACCCACCCTTCTACCCTAGATGCTTAAATTGTCATTCAGGCACTCCCAACTATGTTCATTTACTCATTCCATCTTATAGAGAAGGCAGTGTATCCCTGTTTCCCATCTTCCATCCAAATCCCGCCCACATATCAAAGTGTACTTCAAGTTCCATCTCTTTCATGAAGTCATCCAGAGCAACAGTATACATATTTTTGGATTTTTGGAGCTGTTGCCACTAACAGTCTAACTAATGGAAGGACTTTATGGTTAAATATTCATGTGGAGATACTTAATCCACAGGAAAAATATTTGGTTTTCCTCCGTCTTTAAATATCACCAGTTGGCACGAGATACAGAACTTTAACCAAATAAAACACTGAGAACATTGGGTTTCAATCCATTATTTTTCATAGTATGTATTTAATGAACATTGCAAAATACTCTAGGCCCAGCAACAAGCAAAAGTAAGACACACATTGGAGGCATTCTGTGCTATGATGAATAACATTTCCCACCAGAGAGGATGAGAATGTGTTGTGGGCAACCGATTATGTGAAAAACACACGAAGTAGGCTTCATAAGATTTTAGTGTGTGTATTTAGTCATTTGAGGAAATTGCCCAGGGCTTATGAAGCACACTTGGCTTTATCTCCTTCACCATCATGTTCCCCTGCAAATTAATCAATACACAACAATGAAACCGACAGAATCCTAGAATTACTCAGCTCAGGGTGTGGGCATTTCATTTTTAAAGGGTCAGTTATATTCAGAGTCTTGAAGACTTTGCTGGGTGACTGTGGGCTATTGATCTCCCTATTGTGGAATGTGTCTTAGTTGAAGGTTAGCCAGGGATCCTTACAATAGTGTTTCTGCAGGCAAGCCGCCATCCTCTGCTCACGAGGAAACTGTTTAATTCATAAAGCTTTTTGATGGTTAAACTGCTTCCGACCTTCTGTGAGCACTTCAAAGGGGAAAATTAGCTGCCTGGAAAAATATAATGACCTAAATCCAACAATTTGGGACACACATGTTATAGTCTGTTGAACTCATTTTAGCTATATACATTGTGTGTCTTTTTTGGAGCGGATTGTCTTGGAGGCCTATAATTGGAGAATGGTGCTAATCTGAAGAGTTTGGAAATGACTAGGTATCCGACTCTTATTTAAGTGCCATTCCTATTAGGGCTCAGCTCAGAGGCAAAATGTAAGGAGCTGGGCTAGAAAGGTTGTTTCCCTGTATTTGGCCTCAATTTGCATTTAGAAGAGTAAAATAACAGTAATGATAATGTATACAAAGCAGCAGCCATGCGTTTTTAAGTCAAGGGATTTTCCATAGCTGCTCTTAATTTCAGTATCATTTTAAAGCAGTAATTGTGCTCAATATCCTAATATCTGAAGCTAGTCTTAAATAGCCTTATTCTTCCATATTAATAATTGTATGTTTCCTTGATAAAGACCAAATTTAGATTAATGAACAGTTACCAGTTGCAATAATTAGGATGCAGTTTACAAAGTGTTAACTGAAATTCTAGAGTTCTGGGATGGAAACGAAAAGGATCCTTGCTATGAAAAAGCAAGAAGAAGTGTGTCAGTAAGAAATGCACTGTAAATAGCTGGGTAAAATTGAATGCCTGCTATTCAAGATAATGATGGCATGCATGCAATCACCTCCAATGACCGAGTGTCCTAAAGAACTGATGGACAGTCAGCATGACTAGACATTCCAGTGTGCCCACACCATCCTGGTCTGCACCTATTTCCCCAGCCTAATTATTAATACTGTCCTTGACTTGATTTATATATTAAATTCTACGGTCACCTTATGTTGGGGGTTGAATCATGCCCCCCCAACTCCTGGGCCTGTGGCTGTGAACCCATTTGTAAATAGGACCTTTGGGGATTAGATTAGTTAAGGTGTCCCCAAACTGAATGCAGGTGAGCCTTAAGCCAATATGGCTGAAGTCCTTATAAACAAAGTAAATTAAACACAGAAGAGGAAGCCACAAAAAGCTAGAAGCCAGAAGTCAACAGAATCCAGAAGAGAAAAGAGAGGACATTGCCATATGACTGAAAAGCCAAGGAACTCCTAAAATCACTGGCAGCCAGCCCTAGAATGCCAGTTTTTGGGGAAAAAGCATTGTCTTGTTGACACCTCAGTTTTGGGCTTCTTCTGGTCTCAAAACTGTGAGCCAATAAATTTAAGCCAACTCAATGTATAGCATTTGCTTTAGCAACCAGGAAACTAAGACACCCAATTAATAGTTGACCTCAACAGGAAAAAAAAAAACAAAACCAATCTCTAACATCATGAAACTTGTTTTTATGAGAGATTGTGAAAGAAAACAGGTGTTGAGATTTTAGGGAAACTATTGGTTCTTTGGGCTAAAGGAAGGTATGTTGAGGTGATTGCAATTTTTTCCATTGACTGCCAATTATGAACAAATCTAATCATCCATCGCTTTTGAACTATAGACCCATTTTTCTACTTGCTTCCAGGATATTTCCACATTGATGTTCTACAGTATCACAAGCTCACCATGTTCCAAACAGATAGTTTCTTCCCCAAACTTGCCTTCATTAATACTGTGAGTGCCACTTTCATTTATCTACTCATTAGCCATTATCCTGAAGCTTCTGAACATTTCCCTGTCCCTCATCCCCTAGCACAAAGGGTCTCCATGCCCTATTTATTACACTCTAAAAGGTCTCAACACTGCTTTAGTTTAGACTCCCTTTTTCTTTTTCTCCAAATATAGTTTCATTTCCAGTCTCTCTACTTCCATCATCCAAACTGCATGCTAACTAAATTTCTAAAACAGATCATATCATTCTCCTTCTTAGAATCTTGGATGTGCTCCCATTGCCTTCAGCATATTGGTCCATACCCCCAAGAATGGCATAGAAGATCCTATACAATATGGCCTCAACCCAATTTTCTCCTGCACCTCCTCCAACTCCCCACAGCTCCTGTAACGCAGAACTGCGTCCCTTCCTAGGAAAATGGCCTTTGTGTTTTCGTGTCTGTGCTTCTTGCCAGCTCTGCCCGTGAGCTCCCTTTTCTCCATCTACCAAATGTTACTTAATCCTCCAAATATGTTCTTCTCCACGAGGACTACCTCAACCACAGCAGGTTGATTTAGTAACCTCTTCATATGTGTCCTGCTAATATGGTCTTATGAGTCCACCATGGCTGTTAGTTCATTGTATTGTATTTTCTCGTCCACTCGCCTTTCTCTCCAGTGAAGAAGTCAGCTAAGAAGTGCTGTGATGTTCATTTCTGTCTTCAGCAATTGACATAGTGTCCAACCATGTGCAAGAACTCTGAGTTTTAGTTTAATCATATGTCATAATTATTTATTGTTTATCCCCCAAACATATAACCGAAAGGATAAGACAGCTGCTGGGAGTGGAAGGGAAAGTGCATAATGATCTTTAAGGAAGCTCACAGTGTTTCCCCTTTATAGGGAAAGAACCAGGAGAAAGCTCTAAGTTGTTTATAAGAAACGGGAGATCAGGACTCTTACTATTCTCCAGATGTGATGGTGGGTTCCAGATGGTTTATGTAATACAATATCTAGCCCATAGAGGGTACTCATTACATGGCTACTAAGAAAAAATTTTAAAGAAAATTAGAACATGAGTAAAATTCTGCATTATTGGAAGACACAACTTTCAAACTCTCCTTTTAGATAACAGATGCAAAGCATTAAAAATTTAATGTTGTAGCAAAGAGCTGCTGAAAACGAATCAAACATAAAACTCTTTAGGGCATAATCTCAGGTTGGTGTAAATTTAGCTCACTCTGCTTTCTCTTGCCACCTAATCTTTAATATTTGTATAATTCCATATGCTAATCGAAGTACATGCATGTTAATTTTCAAATGTGAACCTCTGGACCATTCTGGAAGGTGGGCAGAACAAATGTTTCTCTCTGAGATGTAGAGAGGAGGGAAACAAGTTACAGGCTCAAAACTGCAGAACAAATTAGTAAGAGTTGGGAAAAGTGCTTGCCTTATATTCCAGTTTCCTTTCCTGTTCATAATGCTCTTTCATTCAGAATAAATATTTAAGCTCTTATAGAATGATCAGCCTTCTTTCTCTATATTGTCTGTTCCAGGAAAGTGTATTAGTACATATAAGTTGGGGTTAAACCACAGATGTTAAAACACAAAGGCATTTTGGATGACTCGGTTAAACTGAAAATCCAATTAAACTAACCTATTATGGCTAATAGGGTTTTTACAGTAATAACAACCATAATAAAACCTGACCTTGAATTTCCGCAGTGCCTTTCCTTTACAGAGCTCAAAATGTCATCGCACAGTTGATCTCACATGCTTGTGATGGTCCTGATAGTGTTCCTCATAAAGAATACCTATTCCCAGTGTCAGGCCTGTTCTCAAGTATGGACATAAAAATAATCAAAGAACCTGTATTGAGATCCACAACACTCATGCTCAGCAGCAACCCTTATTTAAATGCATTTCATTCATTTATTATTCTAAACATTATTTCATGTAGAGGATATTTTATAAAAGGAACACTATCAACCCTACAGTAAGCCCCATTTTCCCATCTGTATGACATAACTATCAAGAACATCCTCATCATTTGTTATGCAAAAGTTAATTCTACATACCTTATTTATAAAGTAGTATTTAGAGAGTAAAATGCTTAATTTACTAAGGCTAACTTTATTCCCCGAGATATCAAGCATAGATAAGCTTTTTTCCCCCTCAGCTAATTCTTTCTGTCCCCCAATCTGGCCAAGGGAGTATTTTAATTATTCTCTTCCATCATAACATTAAGCCTATGAATAAATAATAAATCTCCTTTTCTCTAGAAAATGTAACTTTTCTTTCAAGTATTTCCCAGAAGAAGGAAACACTTAGGTTCACATCCTCTCCTTGGAGAAAACACAAACCCACTGACTTCGAGCCTAACCAGCACATTGAGTTCATTGACTCTTTCAACCTACCAAACAATCCTTCACATTCATCAAGCAGGAAGGGCCTCACCCCAAACTTGGCCCATGGCAGAATACGGACACCAGCAAACCTGGCCTCTGTAGGGGCTTGAAAGGAAGTTTCAGATGGTTGCCACTTTGCTTCAGTTTAATCTCACTTCTCTAATTAGGAGGTCGAGTCCTCAGTCAATTAAATTACTTTTGCAAAGTCATGGGAACTATCAGAATTCTTTTCCCAAGATCCAAGAGACTGTTGAACACACAGTAGCTAAATAGAAAATAAGTGTTGACAATAACAAATTGCGCATTGGATTGGTGGAAGAGAAAGTGAGCAACAGAATAATCAGGCACTCAACCAGAAATTTAAAAAATAAAATATAATGGCCATTTTTCATTCTCATTTCATTCTATTTTTTTGCAATCTTTAAATATATTCTCTTCACAATGATATACATGCCACATGTATACACATTTAAACATAGGACATGTTTTGAAATAAAACTGAATGAGGTCCCAGAAGACATTTCATGATATAAAGTTCTGAGACTTTGGAAATATATTCCCAATAGGAAAGGAGGGGGTATAATACCTTTTTTTTTTTTTTTTCTTGCATAAACAGTTAAAATTCCAGGATTCCTTGATGAAATGAGAGCTAAAACTTTGAACCAAGTTCAGATTTCTTGGCAGGATCATCAAACTGGAAAATGCCTTGGAAGTTTCCTTGATGATGAAAGTTGTAAGTGATCTTATGTCTGAGTTGCTGGAGATTTGAAGATATATTTTCCAAAAGTTATTGCACCTACTGACAATATTGCAGGGCATGACAAGTTTATAACCTGGTTAACTTCTGGAAACGGAAAGACCTGGAAACTGTCAAAAAATCCCTGTCCATGATCCATTTAAAGATGAACTTGTTTAAAATTCCTTCCGGATTTAATCAATAAAGAAACAAGGAAGAATGAGAGAAATAAAGGAAAAAGAAAGAAAGAAAGAAAGAAAAGAAAGAAAGAGAAAGAAGAAAGAAAGAAAGAAAGAAAGAAAGAGAAAAAAGAAAGAAAGAGAAAGGGAAAGAAGAAAGAGAGGGAGGGAGGGAGGAAGAAAGAAGGAGAGGAAGGGAGGGAAGGAGGAAAAGAACTAAAATGGAACCTAAGTCAGAAATCTACTCATTAATGTGATTAACATTTTTTATGGCCATATTGTTGCTTCCCTGAAAGATTAAAAATCAATTAAGCATAAAGAATATGCCCTCCTTGTAGTATAGCTCAATAACAATTTTTTAACCTCCAAATTTAAGTTTATGAATACTCTTTAAACCCAAGGTCCTAACAATAGTTCAAAGTCTGAGGAAGACTGTCAGGAATAAAGATCTTTTCTCATTATTGTTATTATTGTTATCATTATTTGGTAGCTTCTGAGATGGATGAAATAATACTGCATGGGAAGAGATCCCTTGATGTCTCCCACTCCACCTAGAAAGATTTTAGTTACCTGGACTGGTATAAAAAATAGAAGTCAACACTCTTCTAAAGATATCAAGAAGGAAATTTCTCACAAATCCACTTCAGCCTAATTACTCTCTTTCATGTGAAACAGGGTCCAGTCCTGTGTCTCCTTCATTTAGACTTGGCTATGGTGTGGGCTGGCTCCTACCCTTAGCTGGCACAGTAAAAAATTGTAATAGTCTCCTTGTTTTTGGTGCCATAAGTGTCCTCTTTCCTACCTCTTTTACATCAATCAATCAATAATAAGTAATTATATATGTATACACACACACACATATATAACGGGGACTGAAAATATATTTTAAGATGTAATCTATATTGTCTTAGTTTTCCCGAGCTACTATCACAAATGCCATAAATTTGTTTTGGCTTAAAGAACAGGAATTTATTGGCTCATGGTTTTGAGGCTAAACAGCATCCAAAATCAAGGCATCCACAAGGGGATGATGGCTGCCAGTTATTGGGGCTCCTTGGCTTGTATCTCTGCCTCCTGTCACATGGTGATGTCCTCTCTTTTTCACTTCTGTGACTTCCAGGTTCTCCTTATAGGGACTTCAACAGTCTGAATTAAGACCCACCCCCATCCAGTTAACTAAAATTAGAATTTCCAGAGGTCCTAATTTTGATGGGTTCACATCCACAGGGATGTGGATTAGGATTAAGAACATGTGTTTGTTGGGGTCAAAAATTCAACCATATATATATGGAGAGAGAGAGAGAGAACTCAATAGGGACAAAAGAACTCAATAGGGACATAAAAAGTCTCTTTCTGCCTTAGTCTACCAGGCCTCCAGTTCTTCTCAGTTATCTAACATTAACTCTTATTACAAGTTTCTTGGAAAACATTTGAGAGACTTTCAATATAGTCACAAGTGTATGGGTTATCTGTTAACCTGCATTTTAACAATAGCAAACATTACAAAGTTTTAATTATATATATATATATATATATATATATATGTATGCATGTATTTTTGAAATGAAGATATATCCCAGAAACGGTTCTTTATAAGAATCTATAGATCTGCCTCATTCTAATCAAAGTTGACATAGTATATAACATTATAGGATGATGTCCTTATTTTAAAATGTTCTTATTTGTCCCATTGAATGCTTTTTTCCATAAATTCAATCTTTCTCATATTATGATTATACTCATTTTCTTTGAGATGTTTTTATAGAACATTTCCTCCAGATTTTTAAATAAGCTAATAGTCAAATTTTTATTCTTACATTAAAGAATGAACGTGTATGATTTTGAATACTGGTTGCCTACTCAATGGGACCCACCTGCTCCCTTATTTCTTATGTCTCACAAAAGAAGCTGGAAATTCCAGATATTTCCCTCTAGCCTCTCTGGGGCTAGGCTTGGCTATGTGAAGTAGTTCCTATAAATGAATGTCTTCTGGGGGAGTTCTGGGAGGAGTTTCCTTCCAGCTGGATATTTTGTTGCTTGCAGCCAAAGACATTTGAACTGACAGAGGCTCCAACACACTGCTAGGCAATGAGTGTACAGGAGTAAGTAGACACTCTGACCCCTGTGTATGATAGCCACTAGGTCTTTCTATATCAATATTCTGGTTCTTTACCTCTTGAATAGTTCACATATTCTCTGAATCTGTGCTAAAGATTATTTTGGTTGGTTAGGCTGGATTACAACCATTAGTGGGTTGTATTTATTTTTAGACTGTGATAAAATTGAGATAGTAGTCATAAGCAATACTGCAAATGACTTAAAATTCCTAAGTTTATTTTTGGATGGGGACAAAACATTACTTTGTAAAATATCATTTTTACATAACCCTCATTTCTTGGCAAAAATGCCAATTTCATTTATGAAATGAAAATGGCTAATAAACAAAAAAGACCTTGACATGATTTTGTACATTGTGTTTTGTGATACTAATGCATTAGTAAATGCAATGTGAGGTGCATCTGAGGGTTGTCTTTCATCATTTTGGAGAAACAGCCCTCTTTAAAGGTCAGTAACATCACTTGGTCTAGATCAAGATGGATTAGAACATATTTTAGGTGAGAATTTTCCTCAAGAAAAGGTTTGAGGATAATAAAAAATGTGATTTCAGTAAAGGCATATCTGAGATCCATCTTCTGAACATTTAGAGAAGCCTGTAAAATAGACTGAGTAGTGGGTTGACCAGAAGTTCTGGTTAGGTGCTCTTCAGCATAATGACATGAAGCAAGAAGTGCTGTTATGGCAATTTGCAGCCAAGTCTTTAGGAGAGAAAGAGAATTAAACATGACCAACAAAATCAGCACAGCTCTGGGATTTCTGGTTTCTCCCAAGAAGCTGTGATCGGCGTAACATAAATTTGGAGGCACTGTAGGTAAGGAACCAAAAAGGAAGAGCCTAGATGTTTGCTATGGATATTTTTTTCTGCAGGGTAGTAGATGGAAAATGAACATGCCAGACTTCACTAAAGGAACAGAATCTGAGCAGTGGGGAAATCTGCATTCAGAAGTTGATTAAAGAGAAATGTGCTTTTCTTATAAATCTTCAGAATCTGACTACTTACTATTCTCCTTAATAGAACAGTGTAATTTAAAGAAAGAAACACAACAAATCACAAGAAACTTTGTACTAAACTGTATAATAAAACCAAATGAATCAGTGTTCCATTGCACAAGGAAATAAGTGGTGGCCTCTTCATCTTGGGAAGAGGTCAGAGAAAAAACTAAATAAGCTCTGATTAAAGTGTCATTAAAGATTTCTGAAGGAAACAATTAGAAGGAAGTAATGCAATCACTTCATATTTATTTGATAGTCTTGAGGTCATAAAGTCCATTGAGAAAAAAATGCATAAGCATTCTATTGCAGTTAATTAGGTGACAATACTATTAAAGTAACTATTAAGTTTTAGAATCATGAATATTCTTTTACTGCCACAATCAGACAGTGAAAAGAATTGTTACTTTTCCCTGGCATTCTTCAAAGTTAATCTTCACAATCCTACTTTATAATACATTTATGAAAGCCTAATCTCATATCAGCTATGTAAATTGAATGGAATCTTCTTTTCTTCTTTCATTTGCAGCATATTTTGCTGGTTGTGGCTGGATAAATGTTTAGGTGAAGGATAATTTGGTTGCCCTCCAGCACTTGAATGTCTAGTATTGCACGATCAGGGAATCGGTGTCACGTTAAGGCAATTCTTATAATATAAACAAAGTTCTCATGTCATACCCTCCTTTAGATGAAACAAACTAATGAAATGTATTGACCCCCCTCACACACTTCTGAAGCAAAATGACTACCCAGTATTGAGACGACATGAAATACACTGACATTGTTTGTGAAGCTGGCGTTTCCCAGTCACATTGGTGGCTGATTAAAGTGTCACATTGACAATATAGCCCCTTTTGAACAGGAAATTAATACCAACTTGTTAGCAGAGAGGATGTTCTTCTGCAAGGAATCTCGTGTTGTCTTTAATCCTTCTCAGAAAAAGAAAAAAAAAGGCTATATCTTTTGCGCTAACACCTATTTGAGTTTTTTCATTACTAAAGAATAATCAGAAGTGGAATCACTGCAATTATTTTAAAAAACAGGACTTCAATGGTGTTTCATGTTTATTTTGGCTATAAATAACAAACACTCAAACATATAAACAATAAAAAAGAATAAGACATTTTTGAACCTTTCAGGGACTCTTTTGAATGGACATTTAGCCCAAACACTAACAAATTCCCAAACTTGAGCATGTTCACAGACCCAGAGTAAATTGCAGTAAAGGTATGAAAAGGCTGGATCAGGTCAACTTTCAGAAGGACCCTACAGCACTGCCAAAGATTTATACTGTAACTCTTTCTCCTAGCCTTAACCAGAGGGACATGCAACTATTTACCCAGGTGACATGCACCAATAAAGGAGAAATAAGTTTTCAGGGATTACTGGTCACTGGCTCTGAGCTCACACTAGGTCCCGAGACTCAAAATACCACCATGGTCTATCAATCAGAGTAGGGGCTTATGGAAGTCAGGTGATCAATGGAGTTTTGACTTTTGTACATGTCACAGTGAGCTCAGTAGGTCCCTTGATCCATCCTGTGGTTATTTCCCCAGTTTCAGAATGCATAGTTGTAATTAACGTATATAACAACTGGCAAAAGTCCTACGTTGGATCCCTGACCTATGGAGTGAAGGTTACTATGATAGAAGGAGCCCAGTGTAAGGCATTACAGCTGTCTTTACCTACCAAAATAGTAAACAGAATTGAAAAAAACACATTCCTGGAGTGATTATACCAATTAGTGACATGATCAAGAATTTGATACATGCAAGGTGGTGATTCTGTCCTCACCTCTCTCAACATACTTGTTTGCCCTTGTGCTGAGGACAATATACCTTTATTGTCCCACCTCAGGGCTAAATCAGCTCTTTGACTCTTTGTTCAATCTAATCATCAAGGCAACTGATCACCTCTGCATGCCAAAGGTCATGAATTGGTCCATTACACTGATGATACCATGCCGATTAGATGATGTGTGGGAAATTACAACCATCTAAGACACCTTGGGAAGACATCTACAGGCCCAAAGGTAGGGTATAAATCCCAAAAGAAATCAAAGTTCTGCCAGATTAGTGGCTCTTCTCTGGTTGCATTGATTTGAGACTTGTTGAGTTATCCTTTCCAAGGTGGAGAACAAGTGCTGCATCTGGCTATTATGAAAAGAGATATGCTGCCTAAGTGGGCTTCTTTGGATATTGAAAGCAACAGATATGTTATTTGGATTTTCCATTCAAACCCACTCACCAGTAACTCAAAAGATTTGAGCGGGGCCCAAGAAAAGAGAAGGTCTGCAACAGATCCAAGCTTCCATGCAAGCTGTTCTGCAATTAGAACCATATGACCCAGTAGATGTCTGGAGACTGATGTGTACATAGTAGTAAGGGATGCTAGATGGAGACTTTGGCATGAACCTGTAGATGAATCACAATGCAGGCATTTCAGATTTTGGAGTACAACTATATAACCTTCTTCAGATAAATATCATTTTGAGAAAAAGCTTCCAGCTTTCTACTGACTCTCAATAGACTGAACATTTGACCATGGGCCACCAAGTTACTGTGAAATAGGAACTTCTCACAATGGACCAGATATTGTCTGACCTATGAGTCATGAAGTGGTGCATCTAAAGCAGCACCCAATCAAACTGAAGTGGTTGACTTGAGATTGGACTTGAGCAGATGCTGTCTCTCTCTCAACCTATACCTATTATATGGATCATGTGGAGTTACTTAATGTGCACTTGACTATAAAAGGGAAAAAAAAGAAAGTTCTTGGTTTTTTGCTGATTCTTTCATAATATGCTAGCACCACCTAAAGGTTGACAACCTGTACAATATTCTACTTTTAGTCCACGGTGTTCCTGAAGGACAGTGGTAAAGGAATATCCTTCCAGTGAGAAGAAATTTGAGCAGTGTACTATATTATTTATTTAGTCTGGAAGGAGAAATTGTCCTGGACAGTGGTTAAGAGTTTGTCTAAGTTGAGTCCTAGGCAAAACAAAACTGGATTATTAGCATCAAAGAAATCTGGGAAAACATGTGTATATACATATCTACCGGGACATAGAGAGTGAAAATCTCTGTATCAAAAGAGCTCACTAAAGAGTCACCTCAGGGAGGAGGATCTTCATGATCAGATGAATAATATCACCTGCTCTGAGGATGTCAAGCAGCCTTTTAAGATGTATAGCTGTATTGCATAGTTTACAACAGCCATGCCCTCTGTTAAAGCTTAAACTCCTCTGTATTGCCTTAGTATATATAAGAAAATGCTATGTCTTTGCCTTGCCTGTAGGAAAATAATATTTTTTTTCTCTTGTAATGAACTGTATAGGTTTTCTTCCTTTTCTCCATCCCATCCCTCACCTTACTTCTGGCTTTTTCTCTGATATTTTTTGAACCACAAAGCAAGTATACTATTTTACAAAACCCGGCTAGTAAAGATGCACATGCACAAAATGTAGGGCTACTTGAAAGTGCAAAAAAATTAAAATGGTTAAGAGCTTTTCAATCAATTTGATAAAAAATTTAAGTTAATTAAAAGAATACTCTATTTTTCCCTAGAAGGCGACACTGATCTTTATTATTAATGCATACCGGTGTTCCATAGCTGTGCATAATGATGGCCTGTAACATCAGGCAGGGTTTCATTGGGAGCCTAATTTGTTATAAAATCTTTTCTAATATTCTTAAAGTGTGTCCTCTGCCACTGCCTCCCTTCTGCTCCTGGGCTAATTCTGAACTTTGAGAGAATGTCTTACTCTCCGCCTTCACCTGAGAATTAATTTGCAAGATTGTTTTTCACTTTAAAGTAGTTTCCCAGCCTTCCAAAAAAATCACTTATAAGATTTTTACTTTGTTCTCATTTTTGTTATGTTCTGTTAATACAAACTATTGTCAAAACATCATACACATGCAATCTTAATAACGTCTGTAAATACAGTCTTAGCAAAGAGAGTAGAGAAAGGAGATTAAAGCATGACATATTTTAATTCCAATATTGAAGTTTGAGATTAAAATACTTTCCTCCAAAATAGTATCAAGTTTAATTGAGTGATTCATTCCTACATTCATTCATACAAATAAATATTCATTAAGAGCTTTCTATATGCCAGGTACTGTATTGTACGTTGGGAAACAAAGATGGTTAAGGCAGTTCCTGCAACCAAGATGATTTCTGTATAATATCTTCTACTTGTCATCCTAGGTACCACAAGGAGAAAAGGAAAATTGTTACAGTCCTTACCTTCAAGAAGATTATGATTTCATATACACAAAAAATCAGGGCCCAATAGGGAACAATGCCCCAGCTTGTGTGCCTAAAAGATGTCACATGTAGAAGTCCATGTGAGCCAAAATGTTTGGAGAAGAATTTGTGAAGGAGATAGTTCTTAACTTGGATCAAGCAGGTCAGGTTTTGGTAGATGCTGAGAAGGGGAGGACATGACTGACAGCAAAAGTTGCAAAAGGCGTACAGTATTTAGGGACAGAAAAATGACTGGACTTTTGCAGAATATACAGCATAGCCATCTTAGCAGAGATACAGGACAATGAGGAAAGGGATTTACATTATATGTTACAATCTGCAAAACAAGAGTCAAATCAATGGCCAAATCTTCTCTTAAGCATGATGTAGCCAGGTAGGCTCTAGCAGCGGTACAGGGCAGACTGGTAGGGCCAAGGATCTGGAAGTTTACCTGTGTCTATTGTAAAGAAAATTCTAGAAAAAAAAATAGGCAGCTACTGGGAAGAAGATCAATCCATGAAAAAGAGGGTTGTACCTGTGGTCAGAGACAACAGGAAGTTATCCAGACAAGCGGTTAGCTGGGGACTTGATATTAAACACAAAGAATTCCCCCAAACATACAGAGATATTTGAAATTTCTGGACAGGAAATGTATTCAGGGTAGCAGTTTCCTGTTACAGCACTATGGTTAAAATTTTGGCTCACTCTCTTTACAGATCACTGCATGTAGTGACAGGATGTCCCAGGTCTGAAGATAGGAATAAATGTACTCACTTGAGTTCAAGTGTGTAACTGGGTCCTGCAAATAAAGCAAAAGTCCACTTCTTAGATTTGAGGTGCAAGGTTAACACCAGACTGGCACAGTGGGCTCTGCCCCCACCCCCACCCCAGGTGATGGGCCAGTGTTCTTTAATCTTTTAATCACCTTCTGCTTTGGAACAGTATTTGTCTGAGGGTCTCAAGCAAGGCTGAGCCTGCAAAAAAGGCCCAATCATGTGGCTGTGAGAGGACGCAGGAGATAAACTTGGAGAGCGGAAGCAGCCTTTTCAAGTATTTGCACTCTATTTGGTAAACTTCTTATTTCTAACTCTAAAGTTTTCCCTAAAAGCTAGTCTTTTATTTCTGCATAACTCCTGGGAAATAAGTTACTTGTTATTTTTCTACCTTCAAACTAAGAATGAGTGAAGCATCACTTATCAGCTAAAGCACAAGGCCAATTAATGTCTTTTCCAATCTTATTTTTAAAAAACTCAAGCGGTACATTTTAGTTTGAACAGAGGACCCAATAGTTCCTGAATATTGACCTTGGCTAGCCACTCTTTCCCACAAAATGTATCTGGTGGAGAATGCATTAAGGCAAAAGGTCTGTTCTTAATGACCCTTGCTTAGGCTTTGATCCGGAACCCAAAACAGGATTTTTAATGATTAAGTTTAGAGATGCATTGTAGAATATTCTATGAAACAATGCCCCCCCCCCACACACACACCAAAAAAAAGCACTCTGTCAATTTATTCCCCTAAAACAACAACTTAATCTTCCTATTCCAACATGAAGAAAGGCCACATTCCCCATTAAAAATCAAAAGAGAAAGAAAAATGTTAGAGAATTTGATTTAATGCACAGTCGGATGCAGGGATGGGGGGCAGAGAAGAAAAGGGCACAAATCAAACTATCTTCAGCCTAGATAAGTGGAAGAAAAAATGGATGTAAAATGGAGACCAAACGAGAGTAAAGAGTAAGAGAAGCTGTGTCTGCTATTTCTCGAGGAGAATGGGCTTTCCTCAAAGCTCCTGGGAGGGAGAAGAGTGGTGGAGACAAGCCATCCCATCCCAGGTGTCTTATCCACTCAGTCCTGTATAAGGGAGCCCTAGTGTTGGCTTCTTGGTAACAGGACCCAGTATCTTCAAACTTTGTTGGCCCTCAGTAATTTTCCTCTTCAAAGGGAGAGTAAAGAGAGTGGAAAGATACGAACTGCAAGCATCATTTATTATATAACAAATTATTGTAACAGGACAGCAATCCCATGAAATTGCTCTTCACCTGTGGTTTAGTTACTAAAGTCAGTGCCTAAAGTGAAAACTCCATGGCATAAAAATGACTATTTCTATGACTTAAAGTATAGATTGAGATGTTGTATGAAAAGGACCATAAAACACAATGGCTCTCTCAAATATCAGTCCAGGTATAGGTGACAGGAAGGCCAGGAAATCCCAGAAATTTGTCTCCAAGTGATCATTCAGGGACCCAGATTATTTTCCTCTTACGGTTCATGTATACGATCAAAACAGGATGAGAAGATGAGGAAGAGAATCGGTTTTCCTTTTTAAGCAACTGATATGGGAGTTGGTTCCATCATCTTCATTTACATATCACTGATGAGAAATTGGTCACATGGCCACATGGAGCTGCAAGGGATGATGGGAAATATCGCCTGTAGATGACTGGCCATGGTCATTTTTAGGAGATAGTGAACCAATAAGTTGAAAAGCCCTGGGTTCTTGGGTTCTGCTTCCATGTACGAAGAGGAGAAACAATTTTAAGAGAAAACCAGCCTTCTATCCTGATCTGCCTTCCTTAGCCAACCAAACCATGCACTCTTCTTGGCACATATTCATCTCGACCTTTCAAGGGAAAAATGCAAGGTCTCCTTCAGTTACTTCAACTGCTTCAAAGCTCTAGGCCTTTGGGTGATGTGGATGTCTCTTCAACAAGCCCATTGGTGGTTCCTTATGAATCAGTGACCTGTACACTGATAGACAAGTTATTTGTCTTTCCCCACACCCAGAATATAATGATGAAGAGGGAACATGGTAACCTCAAGTAAAACTTCCAGTGGCAAAAGAGAAAACTGAAAACCATTCAGAAGTCAGTGATGCATTTTTAGTCACCGAATCCTGCTGGGCACGCATTGCAGATACTCCTGACCTCGCAGCAAATTTCCTTGATGACGTCCTTATTCTCCCCAGGAGGAACTCTATTGTCTGTTACTCTCCAGGAGCCCCGACTTCACCGTCTGAGAGGTTCTTCTTTTCTGTCACCTTCTGGGACTACATCTGAAGAGAATGAAGAAAAATAATCTATTCTTGGAGTTGTGTAGCTTTCTAACTATTAAAGACACAGGACAAGGGTTGCTTTAGGGATTGAAAAATCACAGGCGTTTGTGAACTTAGCTTAGAGTAACTTTGGCAATTCAACTCCCTTAGACCTAATAGGTTTCTGGACTGTTTCTTGTCAGCTCCATGTGCAAGTAACTAGACTCAGAACTTTCTTTTTGTGAACCCTAATGTAAACTATGGACTTCAGTTGCCAAAGTGTATCAGTATTGGTTCATCAATTATAATAAATGCACCACACTAATGAAAGATTAAAATAGTAGGGAAAACTGTATGTATGTATGTGTCTGTGGACCGTGGGTGGTATACATAGGAATTCTGCACTTTCTGTGCAATTTTTATGTAAATCTAAAACTGCTTTAAATAAAGCTTATTATGTTAAAAAATACAGAATGATTCTGTGGCTTCCTAAATTATTTTACCAGTTATTTTAGTTTTTAAAACAAGAACCTATTCTTCCTAGAGTTGTGTTGTTTTAAGTTTTGATTAAAAAAAAAAAAAACAAAAACCTCTCTTCTGTACATAAATTTTAAGCCTCTGTATTTGATTTGATTTTCTGGCTTCTGTGCTTGGCCTATCTCTTGCTCTTTCCTTTTAAAGGTGATTCCTTGAGGTCCCCAAAGCTTGGTTGAAAAGGCACCCCCTCAACCTTTATTCTGGACAGACTCCAGAATGGGAATCTAACCACTTGCTATTTTGGCTACAGAGGCAATGATTTGATCCATCTTAAAGGCTTTCCAAATCTAGATTCCCACTCAGTTTAAATTTCAGGCAGCTCTTAACCCTCAGAGCTCGATTGCATTCTCTTTTTGCCTGTATAAAGGCTTGTTCTTGCTCACACTCTCTCTCTTAGGGACTTTGCTAAAAGAAGCCAAGAGCATCCAACACAAAACATCATTCTGAGTTTTTCTAAGCATTTGCTTTGGAGCTACAGTTTCGAAAAACTCATGGTTTTCCTAAAAGCTATGACTAAGTGATTTTCCATTAACATCCAGGCTATACTATCTTGCCATCCAATTCCAAACCATTAAGAAATTGCCAAAGGTTTTAGATTTGTGCTGTGATAGTACCCCACTTCCTGATGACATTTGCTAAATAGGTTAGGGATAGGCTTCAATAAGACAAAATTTATTTTTTTTCAGTAAAGACCTATATTTTTACATTTAGACAACTTTTTGTAGTGTGATGTTTTTATACATAGAAAATGTAAATGGTAATATACAGTATACAATAAAAAACATATCCCATTGAATCCTTTATTTATTTTATAAAAGATAAATAGAATGAAAGTGAGAGAGGGGAAAGATCAATACAAATGAGTGTGTATAGCAGAATTTGTATTATATATTGCATTATATTATAATAGAGTTAAATGGAGTTATATGTTTTAGTTTGCCATGCTTCTATGACAAATACCACACAATGGGTTGGCTTAAACAACAGAAACTTATTTTCTCATGGTTTTTAGGCTATAAGGCTTTGCTTCTTCCCAGGTTCATCAGCATTCTGATGCTGGCTTGCTGCAATCCTTTGAGCTCCTTAGATTGCATCTCTGCATGGCAAAGTACTCTCCTTTCTCTTCTAGGTTCCTGCTAACTTCCTTCTACTCCCTGTGGCTTTCTTCTTATAAATCATGAGCAATCTTAATTAAGACCTACTCAGGTTCAATTTACCACACCTCAACTGAAAATAACTTCTTCAAACATTCCTATTTACAATGATTTAACACCCAAAGGAAGGTGGATTGAAATTAAGAGTATGTCTAAATTGGAGTACATAATTCAATCTACCACATGGATGATGTATCTCTACTAGACCCTTGTTCTTCTAGGCAAATAAATTACTTGTCTTCCTTTATATAGCCCATAATAATGAATCACCACCTTGAGTTCTTTTTTCTGAATTCTTGCTCCATTTCTGATAGAAAACATTTTTTTGTGACATTTGAGGTATTGTAAAATATCTTTCCTTGTTTAAATATGAGTTTGAACTACAATGTCCCTGTAATGTCTGCCAATGATAAATCCTGTATTTTAATGTTGTTTGTGTCAGAGCTGGATGTTCTCCTGAGCTACTGGTGTGTCCTTGCCTTTTAGGATCTGGAAATGGATGGGTCTGTCCTCTGCCCAACAGCTGCCCATAAGACCTGCTCTCCATTTCAGCTTTTCAGAATGCCTTCTTTTTTAATAATACAATTTTACTGAGATATAGTCACACACCATAAAATCCATCCAAAATATACAATCAATGAGAATGCCTTCTTTTAACCTCTATAGCAGAGAATATTGAGGACCTCATAATGAATGAGATCATTTAAGCCTCTTCTCATAAAGAAGTTTAAATTTTATACACACATTTTACTTCCTGAGTGGCTTCTGATAAGTATATAAGAGCACATGAGTAGTTTATGCACAAACCATATTTCTGCTCCAACTTATTTTGCTAGCTTTATTTTATTTTATTACTAATTTCCAGGTGTTTTATTATGCTATATGATATGTATTTTTGAAATCCCCCTTACATTTTCTTGAGCACATCAGAATTAATAAATAAAAACAACCTTACAGAGAAATTCACAATTGTACTTAAAAATCATTATTGACCCCTCCCTACCCCATTCCATCCATTTATCATTTCAAATGACTTTTCCTTTCTATTTTTTTCATTACAAAAGATCCACTTTTTCTTTCTGGCACCATTTCCCTTCTGCCTGAAAAACTTTACATTTCTTACAGAACAGTTCCACTGGCGGCTAATTCTCTTGGTTTCTTTGTTTTTTGGTTGTTTGTTTTTTTTTTTTTTTGGAAATCCCTTTGTTTTATTTCAATATTAAATGATTTTTTTGGCATTTAAGTATGGCTATGCAATAATTCTTGATTGATATATATATTTTCTTCTTTTACATCTTTTTAAGACGGTGTCCACTGTTTTCTGCCCTTCATTGTCTCTAATGAAAATACAGTGGTCATTTGAACTGTAGTTATTAAATAATGTATCATTTTTTCCCTGGCTGCTTTCAAGATTTTTCTCTTTTCTTTTGATTTTCAGCAGTTTAATGTGCTAATGTGTAAAGATGTGGTATTGGTTGCATTTATCATAATTAGGGTTACTGAACTTACTGAACCTGTAAATTTTTTACTTTGGGAAATTTTTAATTATTTCTTCAAATATTATTTTCTGCACAATTTTTTTTCTTTTTTTCATCTGGGACTCCAATTATGTGTATGTTAGACCATTTTTACATTCCCTACAGGTCTCTGAGGCTCTCTTCATTTATTTTTCCAATCTCTTTCTCTATATCCTTCAGACCGAAAGTATCTGTGGAACTATTCTCATATTTGCTGACTTCCTTGTCATCTCCATCCTTCTGTTAAATATATTCTGATCTGGTAATTTTAAAAAAAGTATTTCAGATACTTATTTTTCATTTTTTAGAATTTCTATTTGGTATTTATGAGTTTTAGTTCTCTGCTAGATTTATTATCTTTGCATTCATTATGAGAATATTTTCCTTTCCTTCATTGAGCATGGTTATAAATACTGCTTTACAATACTTGTATGCTAATCTCAATATCTTGTGCATCTCAGGTTTGGTCTTCCATTTCTTTTCTTTTCTTTTAAAAATGGTTATCATTTTCCCATTTCTTCGTATGTGGGGTAATTATGGATCTTCTTCTGGACATCTTGATTGATATGTTGTAGAGATGCTGGATCCTCTTATATTCTGTCAAATAATATTGATTTTTTAAATTGGCAGTTAGCTTGGCTGAACTCCAACCATAAACTCAGCCTCCTCTGTAGTTGTTGTCATGTCAGTTGTCAGGTCTGAACCTTTGGTTTTAGCTGCACTGCTTAGAGTCCACTTTGTACATTCTAAATCAGGAGTCATTCCGAGATTTGGGCAGAGTTAGTGCACAGAATTTGGGGCTTCTCCTTACTTTCTCTCTCCTTATCAGGATTTCTCACCACTTTCCAGTGACTGTGCTTGTGCTGAACTCAGTACACTGGTTCTTCAGGTAAGACTGTAGGCTTCCTATCAGAATTTTATCTACTTGATGTGGCACACAGTCTGACAGCTACCCTTAGGAAGATAAGCTATGTAAAGGAAATATGAATGCAGCATTATTCCCTTCATCCAGTGCCAATTCCTGGTCACTATTTGCCTTTTTTATTCACTGCCTAGTGCCTTGATTTACTTGCTTTTTAATTTTATGGTTGTTCATATTAGAAGTTTAGTTCAATAAGAGCAGTTTGCCATTACAGGGAGAGAATCCTATTCCCCCATTCCAATATTTGCCAACACAGCAATGTCTACTTTACTTAATCTGGGATTCAGGACTCTGAACAATCTGGTCTTAACTTCAGCTTTAACCTTTATTTTCCACTTCACTCCCACCTTAAACATTAAAGTCTGTTACCTGTCTTCGATTCATTGACCAGGTAGTTTCTGAGCACTTCCTGTGTATTAGGCAACTGTGACCAAAGCTAGTTTGTCCCTATACTCTAGGAGCTAACATGGAAGACTTGCAAATGTGCCCAATCATTGCTGTATCTGAGTCTTTGCCTATGCTTTGCTGCTTCCTCTCCATTTAATTCCTTTAAATATTCTCCTCTATCCTTTCTACCTCTCAAATACTACTTACCTCCAAATCTCATACAATACCACTCTTTATTAACTGTATTTATCTTATCTTTACTCTTATCTGGGGAACTAAATAAAGAAGGCCAGGGATTATGTGTACTCCCTTTGTGTCACAGTGTTCCATCTACAACACCTGTACAGAAATTCTTAACAAGTGAAATAATGTTATTTGCCAGCTCATTACTTGATTTCTAATTTCTCATCATATTTACTGAATTTAAAAGTTAATTGCTGATGGAGATAGGGATTATGTCAAAGACTATCCACAAATGAAACCTAGCCTTCACAATAGCTTTCAAAGCATTTTGTCCTTTTCATGTATTGAAAATAGTTTACTTGCATTCTTTCTGTACTGATCCAAATCATCAGCATGTAAAAGACATAGATTTGATATTTTTGTTTCTCTGTTAGTTTGTTTGGTTCCTAATATCATGGCAATGTTTGAAATGCGTTTACAGTGACTTTTGTGTTCTTTTGACCCAGGAGTATATCAAGATAATCTGAAGACTTTACCAAACACATCCTCTTTATTTTTTGTACTTGCGTTCACAAATTTATGTGTCCTCCCATCTGCCACCCAACACTTGTCTCAGAGGTTAGTGTGATGGGAGCTAGTCATGTAAACTAGAATGGCTCAAATCCAGAAGACAGTTTTTGATACTGAAGCCATAAGTCTCACTTAGAATTTACTGGTTAGCATGAGTAACTTTTTTTTTAAATTCATTTTATTGAGATATATTCACATCCCATGCAGTCATATAAAACAAAATGTACATTCAATTGTTTCCAGTACCATCATATAGTTGTGCATTCATCACCAAAATTAATTTAGTATCTTTCTTAAAACATACACACAGACAACCAGACCTGCAGGCATGCTCAGATAGAAGCTAGACCACTGCCAAAAATCCCATGGGAATCTGTCTCCTGAGCCACAAATCAGAACGCTGACAAAGGTTTCTGTGCCATTACTTAGAGTAAAAGGATATGTGTGAAGTATAGTTTGCACAATGAAAGGCCAGAATTTCATAATAGCTTGGTGACTAATCTAGCTGAGGAATACATAAAATGAGAACTGTCCAGAAAAAAAACCAAAGTAAACAAAAGTTGATTCATTTTAATGTATGAACAGTGGCTAATATTAAGTAGATTTTGAATTTCTTGATAGCAAATCTATATCTTATTTTGGATCCTTCATTGCAAATTGTGCAGTGCTGGGAACGTATGGGTGGGGCTGACAAACTGACATCTATCTGCCTATCTATCTATCTATCTATCTATGTATCATCTATCTATCTATCTAATCACCTCACTATATAAAATATAGAAGAAAAGTATTGAGTTGTTATCCTAAAATATATAGCCTTACCTCACCTTTGCAGTGTTCTCCTCCCAAGGAAAATAATCTCTCTAAAATAAAACACCTACCTTTTTTAAGTGCACCATTATAAAAATAACAATAACAAAACCCCATCACCCTTGGAGATATAATTCTATAGAACTTGAATCCTCTGTGCCCACATCATAAGCATGACTTGGCTTAGAGTCATTTATCCAGGATGGTGGATTGTACACTGAAATATGTGTGGAGCAGAAAGTGGTGAGTTAATGAGAACAGGAAATGGAACCACAAGCAAGCAGCATCAGTTTTCAAGTGTTGACATAGAGGGCATGAGAGAAACCATTAGGTATGGGAGGAAGTAGGTAAACAAGCAGCATTAACTTTAGAATCAGACAGAGTGGAATTTGAATCTCAGTTGACCAATTTAGAAGCTTTGTGGCCTCTGTACTGAGACCACAGTTCTGCCTCACAATTTTGCTACCTTGATTTTCTAACAAATTTTCCTACATTTTACTAGAACTAGAGCATATCAAATGTTTCCCTTCTTGTTAAGCCTCGAACTCCCCCTTCAACTCATTCTATAATTTATCAAACAAATAGAAGACATCAGCTTAGACCTTCCTCAATATCTGCAAGTATTCTCTACCCATTCTCTTCTCCTTCCTCCTATAGGGATGGGAAATATGAGTCTTCTCCTACTGGGGGTTAGTCTCTCCCAATGAGCTCCAGATCCCAGCTCCACCTATCATCTTAGGAACCTTCTCTGGAAATGTTGGTGTGATCCTCTTTTATCTATTTATATTTACAAAAGCTCTAAATACAATTAATATGTTGATGACACCCATATTTTTATCACCCATCATATCTTTGGGCTCTTGATTCATATATCATGTATTTAACTCAATATTATCTAAACGTGGATGCTTGGTAACTATCTAAGATATAGCACAACCAAACACTTGAGTTCTCCTCTTGATTTCTGTTCTTCCCTCTGGCTTTCTCAACTCAGTAAATTGCAGAGCCCTTGCTCAGGCAAAAACTCAGGGTCATCTGTGATGATGCTTCTGCTCTTAGCTACAGCCAACTCTAAAATCCACTCAGTTCTATCTTACAAAGATATTTCAAATCAGATCACATCTCATCACTTCAAAAGTCAAGAGCCATCATCCTTTACCTGAACTATGCAACAGTCTTAAACTGTCTCGTTACTTCCCCTCTTGCTTCTGCAATAGTCGCTCCCTTCCAGAAACCAGAGCAATCTTTAAATTGTCAATCTGATCACATTTTTCAGTTAAACACTACCCACTTTCTTCTCATAACTCTTAGTATAAATGCCAGGACTTGATATGGTGGATCCAGCTTCATTGTTGCCTAAGTTTGAACACTAAGAGTTTTATTGATGATGGCCCCTCATTGAGTCTAGTTAAAAGGAAATGGGCTTTGTGGAATCATGGAGAATAAGCCTCTCCATGATCACGAAGACGGATTGGAGACCACAGTTTTTTTATCAATATCCCTGGATTACTAATCTCTTAAATCCTTACAAAGGAGTGTAGTTACCATCTCCCAAAAACACAGGTTGGTTTATCTGCTACATTGGCAATGCGACTTTCACAAAAATATCTTGAAACAATTCCCAACATTATTATTTATATAAAATATGTAGAAATATATAAAAACAAAATTATAAATTTGTCTATTCCCTATGCAGCATAATAATTAAAATATTAAAAGAGCATACTAGCTATAGCTTTCTATTCAAAATCAAATGTTTTTCTCTCCCCATCAGAACTAACCTCATCCTGAATTTGTTTTTATCACTCCTGTTCATGTCTCTATACCTTCACTATGCATATATATTAATAAATAATATCTAGGCATGTTTCACATGTTTTAAAAGGTTTAATGAATGATGTAGTATTGTATGAACTTTTGGGCAACTTGTTTGTTTGTGTGTTTCAGTATTTTATTTCTGAGACACAACCATGTTACTTCCTGTGACTAGCTCATATCCATGGGTGAAAATATCATGTTCTGTGAATATACCACAATTCTTTTCCATCCTACTGCTGATAGATTGTTTTTCAGTTTTATGGTTTTACAAGCAATGCTGCTCTGAACACTCTTTTGCATGTCTCCTGGTAGATATGTATAAGAGTGTCTCTAGGATATGTACCGAGGAATAAATTTTTTAGATAACATAATACAAGAGTCTTCAACTTTACTGAATATTGACAAATCATTCTTCAAATATATTGAATCTATTTATATACAAGCAAGGTGCAAGAGTTCCTTTGCTCTACATCCTTGCCAACACTTGGTGTTGCTGGACATCTTAATTCTTTCCAATCTGATGGGGGATTGCAAATGTATTTCATTAAATCTTTATTTTATTTCCCTGATTATTAACATGGTTGAGACTATTTTCCGATAGCTGTTGTCCATTTGAGTTTCCTCTTCCGAGAATTGCTTGCGTATATCATCTGCCCATTTTTCTATTAGGGTATTGTCTTTCCCTTTCTATTATTATTGTTTTCCAAAGATCATTCCAAAAGAAAAGCAGTTAAAACGTGTCCCTTCCATGAGAAGAACTGAGAATACATAATGTAAAGTTGAGCTTGGCCAGCAGCTAGTTCTTTTTCTCTGAAGAGATAAACACAAAGAGAATAAGATAAAGTTCACAGGTGGGAGATAATAGTACTGGGAATCTCATTAAGTTACAAACCGGGCATAGAGAAGCACTTCTCTCCTGCCAGTAATTGTCCTAGAGAGCTTGACTTGATAATGATCGTCTTCTGGTCTGAAGATGAATCTGATACAGCGAGGCAAGAGTGTCTCTAGTTATCCCGGGGAATATACTGTGAAGGATGTGAGTCTATCTCTCACTCACTTTGTCTTATCTCACTGGTTGTAGACCAAAGCTGCTGCCCAGAGCCTAATGGCTCTTCCAACCAGATGTGGGCAGGTGGCCTGCAATCTCAAGTGGTCCTCTATAAATAATATTTATTAGGGGATTAAGTGATCACTTGTCAGTCTTGGAAGGAGTAGATAGGACCCCTGAGCCTGACTGCTTGAAGATCTGAAGGGAGCCCCAGCATCTCCTTGTCTGAAGGAGCCTTCTCTCCAGCTCTGCCTATGTCTCTGTACCTCTAGAGATTTCTGAATGTTTTTAATGTAAAATACACCATATGCAATGCAACAGATTATGTAGGGCACAATAAAGCATTCATGTTTTGCTCCCTCAACATATAAAAAACAGATGTGTTTCTGAAACTGGTCAGAAAGTGAAGGTGCAAGGAAGGAAAAATCATATTTTGCAGCCAAGAAAATGAAAGAATGATATTTTCAGATGAGGGTCATGCTGTGTGCATGGGTTGACCTCCACATCTGGGCATGGCCATTTGTCAACTTGAAAAGGGAGGGGTGGGGTGAGTGATCCATTTGCACATAAGCTCCCCCAGCCAGATATTTGTGGTCACATCGAGATGTCCATAAAAAGCAATAACAATAATAATGAGGGAAAAATCCCTTTAATAGATTGAAGTTTAGCTTAATTCAGTACAGTTGAGAAGGCTGAGTCCCTTCTGTGGATTTTATATATCATATTACAGTAGGAAATTGAACTAAGTTGTTTGAGTCTCAATTTCCTGATGTTTAACATGGGCATGCTGCTACATTGCTTGAGCCCATGTACCGGTTTTATAACTGAAGTAAGAAAAAGTATAATTTTATACCCTCATTTTAGCAATGAAAAGTTATTAAGACCCAGAGAGTTTTCCTATCTTTCCCAGGCAAATACAGCTGAGAAGTGAGATCATATTCAACCTAGACTTAAATCCAGTGCTATTTCTGCTAATACGTCTTGACTTCCTTTTGATGCAGTGAAGTGTGATCATCCAATAAAGCAATGCATATGCAAGTGTATTATGTGAAAAGATGTGTTTGATTTAATTCTTGCATTTAATCTGAATTATTTGTTGTTGATTTTTCTGTTCTTGCTGTTTCATTGGTTATCTATCTTCTGCTATTTGGTTTAATTTTTTGCTTGTGCATATCTGTTCTGCTCTTTTTTCTCTTTTAATAAGAACAACAATTATTACTATACTAGATCATCTCTGTCTGCCTTATATCTCCACTTTAATCAATTTCTCTCTTTTCCTTACATATATATTTTCCATATATATGTACATATATATATATATACACACACATATATATACGCATCTTTTAAGCCTCTCTCCCATGCCAATGGCTATATTTGCAGCAGTATCTATTCTATTTGTTGCTTGAATATGTTTTCATTTCTGTAACAATTTTTATCTTTAGAGGCATTTTTTGAGACAGTTTGGGGCAGGCTGAAGGAAGACATGTTAGAAATTGATAAGAGATTTGCAAAAGAAGAAAGAAAACTCTCAAGAATCCTCAAAACAACATTCCCATACTGGAATTTTGGCTGACTGGAGGAGAGGAAAATAATGGGTCAGAAAGGGAGTCATCAGAGAAATAAGTTGAGAGATATGTAGAAATGATTGTTAAGAAAATCAAGGGGTATTCGGTATCTGTGTATATGTTTGGAGCATGTGCAATTTCTCTGATGCTGTGGTTCATGATTCACTTAGTATTTTCTCACTAAGCATTGGAAGCAACCTAACAACATCAGTCTTCCGGGTGTTTTCAGTGACGAGATGGGGGCCACAGTCAGTTCAGAGCCGTGTTTAAAAGACCAAAGTAAGCCAATTGAGCCAGCTCAAACCCAGGTCCTCTGAATACAGGATTGTGGCCCTTTCATATACAAGCATAAGTTTGGGTCAGAAAAGTCAACACCGACAGAAAGATAAGAAAAAATGAACTCCAGATATAGCCAAATACCTCATAACAAGTGAATGACATCATCAAGACACAATGTAAGACAAGGTCTCCCCTCGGAAACAACCAATCAAAGGAACTCTAGAGGACGATGGAGACTGGAGGACTCCACAAATGGTGAATCTAAGAAAAAGGGAAAAAAAAACAAAAACCCAAAAAAGGTAAAAAAAAGTTAGATCTGTGACTCAAACTTGCCAGGCTAGACTCCTCCACTCCCTGGGTTCCACAGCTTGGAGTCACACAGAGGCAGCACAGCCCGGGGACCTCGTGCTGTGGGTGCAGACCACAGACCCACTCACAGCAGCGAGTTAGAACCCCACCACCCACCGCTCCCAGGCACAGGGATCCAAGGCACACAGGCCCAGGGCAGAACCCAAGCAGCTGGCAAGCATGTGCATACAAAAGGGTCCCCAGGAAACTAACCTTTGTGCATCAAAGGACTTCATCATGGACTTAAAAGGACAACCTACAGAATGGGAACATTTGGAAACCACATATCTGATAGGGGTTTAAGTTCAAGAATTTATAAAGAAATCCTAGAACACAACAACCAAAAGGCAAGCAACACAATGAAAACATGGCCAAAAGACTTGAAAAGACATTTCTCCAAAGAAGATATACAAATGGCCAAAAAGCACATGAAAATATGCTCAACGTCATTAACCACCAGTGAAATGCAAAGCAAAACAATGAGACATCACTTCACCCCCACTAGAATAGTTGCTATTAACAAAACAAAATGAAAAGTGTTGGAGAGGATGTGGAGAAACAGGAACACATACATTTTTTGTGGGAATGTAAAATAGTACAGTCCCTGTGGAAAATACTTTGGCAGTTCCTCAGTTTTAAGTATAGAATTACTATATGTTCCAGCAAACCCACTTCTAGATATATATGCAAAACAATTGAAAGCACAGAATTAAACTGATATTTGCACGCCAATGTTCATACTGGCATTACTCACAATTGCCAAAAGATGGAAGCAACCCAAGTGTCCACCAGCAGATGAATGGATAAAAAAAATGTAGTACCTACATTCAAGGAAATACTATGTAGCCATGAAAAGGAACGAGGTTCTGATACATGTGACAACATGGATGAACCTTTAAGATATCATGCTGAGTGAAATAAACCAGACAAAAAGATCAGATATTGTATGCTCTCACTGATAGGAAATAATAAGAATAAGCAAATTCATAGGGTCAAAAATAGTAATAAGGGTTACCAGGGGCTGGTGAGGGCTAGTGATTAGGGTGTTAAAGTTTAATTGGTATGGAATTTCTGTTGGAGGTGATGGGAAAAGTTGTGGTAATGGATGATGGTGATGGCTGCAAAACATTGTGAATGGAATTAACACCACTGAATTAGATATCTGAATGTGGTTAAAGGGAAAATTTTAAATGATATATATGTTAATTACTAAAGAAAAAATTAAAAAAAAAAACACCCTGATAACAACTTCAGATACTATAAAAGTTCAGACTGGATATTTGGGAATGAAAGACCCATTTAGTGTCTTCATGCCCTGTCATATATACAAACACCTGTTTCATCCATGTGTCCATGTTCCAGTTTGCTAATGCTGCCTGTTATGCAAAATATCGAAATGGATTGGCTTTTATAAAGGGGGTTTATTTGGTTACAAAGCTATAGTCTTAAGGCCATAAAGTGTCCCAGCTATGGCATCAACAAGTATAACTTCACCATACCAATGGTGTCTGGAAAACCTCTGTTAGCTGGGAAGGCACGTGGATGGCATCTGCTTGCTTCCCACGTTGCATTTCAAAATGGCGTTCTTCAAAATGTTGCTCTTGGGGTGTTTTGTCCTCTCTTAGCCACAGCTCCTCTTCAAAATGTCACCCCCAGCTGCTCTCCAAAATGTCACTCAAAGCTGCACTGAGTTCCTTCTGTTTGTCAGCTCATTTATATGGCTCCAGTGATTTAATTCAGACCTACCCTGAATGGGTCCAGTAACACCTCCATGGAAATTATCCAATCAAATGTTTCACTCACAGTTGAGTGAGTCACATCTCCATGGAAACACTCAGTCAAAGGATTCCAATCTAATCAACACTAATACATCTGCCCCCACAAGATTGCATCAAAGAACATGGCTTTTTCTGGGGGACATAAGGCATACATACCAGCAACTCCCACAAAGTAGACACTGGGCATTGCAGGGCAGGGCTGCACACTCTCTGGAGACGGGGTTTAAGTGAGAGAAAATTCATTCCGCAAGCCCTCCCAAAGTTATTTTTCTAGATTAATAGAACCATTGAATATGACTGGGCACTGGGCTCCCTATCTGGAAAGGGCCTGGGTTCTGCAGTATTTCGACAAAGAGCTAAGTGGTCCCTTCTCCGGCTCTGCACTCCAAGTTGTGAGAAGCACTATCTTTGAGAGGGATTCATGGTTCTGTGCTGTTCTTGGTACCCCTCATTTCTAGAAATTTTAATCAATTGTGCAAAGTTTAGCTTTACTAAAATGTGCTTTTTTGTAATATCCATTAGAAAACTCATGAAATAGGGTGTATCTTGCCGAGGCCTAGAGGAGGGTATGATCGTCTGTGTCTGGGGACTGAGGGGCTTCCAGAGACATGGAAATTTCAGTGCTAAAATAGGGAAGGTTAAGGAAAATCTGGGGTGAGTTGGTCAGCCTGTTATTACCAACTTGTATTAGTGCTATACATTTGTTATAGTTCATGAAAGAACCTTCTTATACTTGTACTATTAACTATAGTCCCTCATCTACAAAAGGGTTGTGTTCTACAATCCTGTTTTATCTTTAAACGTTTATTTTATGTTTATTATCTTTTAATTATTAGTCTATACAACCTAGTTTTCCCTTTTAATACATTCACCTATATAGTTCAGTGCCACTGATTACACTCACAATAATGCGCTACCATCACCACCAACCATTTCCAAACTTTTACCATCAACCTAAATAGAAATTTTGTACAAGTTAAGCATCAACTCCCCCTTCTCTAACCCCAACCCATCTCCTCGTAACCTATATTGTAGATTCTAACTCTGTGAGTATTCTTATAATAATTAGTCCATAACAGTGGGATCATACAGTATTTGTCCTCTTGTGTCTGGCTTCTCTCACTCAACATGATGTCCTCCAGGTTCATTCATCTTGTTGCATGACTCAGGACTTCATTCCTTTATGCAGTTGAATAATATTCCATTGTATGTATATGTAAATTTTGTTTATCCATTCATTGGTTGGTGGACACTTGGGTTGCTTCCAGCTTTTGGCAATTTTGAATAATGGCCCTGTGAACATTGGTATGCAAATATCTTTTTGAGTCCCTGCTGTCAGCTCTTCTGGGTGTATACTAGTAGCAGGAGTGCCAGATCATATGGTAATCCTATACTAAGCTCACTGAGGAACTGCCAAACTGTTTTCCACAGTGGCTGCACCACTTAACATTCCCACCAACAGTGGAGGAGTGCGCCTAGTTCTCCATATCCTCTCTCCAACACTTGTACTTTTCTGCTATTTTAATAGTGGCCATGCTAGTAGGTGTAAAATGATATTTCATTGTGGTTTTAATTTGCATTTCCCTAATAGCTAGTGTGTTGAGCATCCTTTTATGTGCTTTTTAGCCATTTGTGTTTCCTCTTTAGAGAAATGTCTGTTCAAGTCTTTTGCCCATTTTTAAATTGGGTTGTTAGTCATTTTATTGTTGAAATGTAGGATTTCTTTATATATTCTAGACATTAAATCCTTATTAGATATGTGGTTTCCAAATATTTCTCCCTTTGAGTAGGTTACATTTTCACTTTCTTGACCAAGTACGTTCATGCACAAAAGTTTTTAATTTTGAGGAGGTCTCATGTATCTATTTTTTTTCTGTTGCTTGTGCTTTAGGTGTAATATCTAAGAAAACTTTGGCTACCACAGGATTGTAAAGATGCTTCCCTACATTTTCCTCGAACAGTTTTATAATCCTGCCTCATATATTTAGGTGATGGAACCATTCTGAGTTAATTTTTGTGTAAGGTATAAGATAAGGGTCCTCTTTCATTCTTTTCTATATAGAGACCCAATTCTCCCAGCATCATTTGTTGAAGAGACTGTTGTGTCCCAGTTGAGTAGACGTGGCAGCCTTGTCAAAAATGAATTGACCATAGATGTGAAAGTCTATTTCTTAACTCTCAATTTGAGTCCATTGGTCAGCATGTCTGTCCTTGTGTCAATACTATGTTGTTTGTCCACTGTAGCTTTATAATATGCTTTAAAGTCAGGAAATGTGAGCCCTTGAAATTCCTTTTTTCTTTTTCAATATGTTTTTGGCTATTTGGGGTCACTTGCCCTTCCAAATAAATTTGATAATTGGCTTTTCCATTTCTGCAAAGTATGCTGATGGAATTTTGATTGGGATTGCATCAAATCTTTAAATCAATTTTCATAAAATTGACATTCTGATGTTCTGACAAACTGATATTTAATCTTCAATCCATGAACACAAAATAACCTTGCATTTATTTAGGTTTTATTTGATTTCTTTTAGCAATGTTTTGTAGTTTTCTGTGTACATGTCCTTTACATCCTTGGCTAAATTTATTCCTAGATATTTGATTTTTTTAGTGGCTCTTATAAATGGAAATTTTTTTTAAATTTCCAGCTTAGATTACTCATTACTAGTATATAGAAACATTACTGATTTTTGCATGTTGGTCTTGTATCCTGCCAATTTTCTGAAGTTGATTATTGGGTCTTGTAACTTTGTTGTAGATTTTGGGGGACTTTCTGTATATAGGGTCATGTTATCTGCATATAGTGAACATTTTACTTCTTCCTTTCCAATTTGGATGTGTTTTATTTCTTTTTCTTGGCTGACTATTCTAATTAGAACTTCTAGCACAATGTTGAATAACAGTGATGACAGTGAGCAAACTTGTCTTTTTCCAGATCTTAGAGGGAAAGCTTTTAGTCTTTCATGATTGAGTGCAATGTTAGCTGTGGGTTTTTCATATACGTCCTTTATCATATCGTGGAAGTTTCTTTCTAGTCCTATTTTTGAAGTGTTTTTATCAAGAAAGAATGCTGGATTTTTGTCAATTATCCTTTATGTATTAATTGAGATGTTTATGTGTTTTCTTGCCTTCATTTGTTAATGTGGTGTATAACAGTAATTGGTTTTCTTGTATTGAACCACCCTTGCACACTTGGGATACAATCCACTTGATCATGCTGTATGATTCTTCTAATGTGTTGTTAGATTCAATTTGCAAATATTTTGTTGAGGCCTTTTGCATCTGTAGTCCTTGGAGGAATTGGCTGGTAATTTCTTTTCTTGTAGTATCTTTATCCGGCTTTGGTGTTAGGATGATGTTGCCTTCATAGAATGAGTGAGGTAATGTTCCCTCCTCTTTAATTTTTTGGAAGAGTTTGAGCAGGATTGTTGTGAATGGAATCTTCATGGAATGATTGGTGGAATTCACCTGTGAAATCATCTGGATCTGGGCTTTTCTTTGTTGGTAGGTTTTTGATGACTGATTCAATCTCTGTACATGTAATTGGTCTGTTGAGGTCTTCTGTATTTTCTACAGTCACTGTAGTTTGTCCATTTGTGTTTAGTAATTTGTCCATTTCATCTGCATTGTCTGGCTTTTTGTCATACAATTGTTCATAGTATCCTGTTATGATCCTTTCTATTCCTATGGGGTCAGTAATAATGCACCCCCCCCCCATTTCTGATTTTATTTGCTTGTATTTTCTTTCTTTGTTTATTTTTCAATCTAGCTAAAGGTTGTCAATTTTATTGATCTTCTCAAAGAACCAACTTTTTGTTTTGTTAATTCTCTCTATTGCTTTATTTAAATCTCAATTTCATTTATTTCTCCTCTAATCTTTATTTCTTTTCTTAGTTTGCTGTTCTTTTCCTAGTTCCTCCAGATGTGAAGTTAGGTCTTTGATTTCAGCTCTTTCTTCTTTTCTAATGTAGATGTTTGGGGCTATAAATTTCCCCCTCAGCACTGCATTGGTTGCATCCCATAGTTTTGATATGTTGTGTTCTCAGTTTCATTTGTCTCAAGATTTGCTGACTTCTCTTGCAATTTCTTCTTTGAACCACTTACTGTTTGAGTGTGTTGTTTAACTTTTATATATTTGTGCATTTTCCAGTTCTCCTTCTGTTATTGTTTTCCAGCTTCATTCTGTTATGGTTGGAGAAAGTGCTTTCATATTTCAAAATTTTAAATGTATTGAGATTTGTTTTGTGACCCAACATGTGGTCTAACCTGGAGAATGATCAATAAGCACTTGAGAAGAATGTATATCCTATTGTTTGGGAATGTAATGTTTTGTGTAGTCTATTAGGTCTAGTTCATTTATCATATTATTCTCTATTCTCTGTTTCCTTATTGATCCTCTGTCTAGATTTTCTATTTATTGATGAAATTGGTGTATTGAAGTCTCCAGCTATTACTGTAGAGATGGCTACTTCTCCTTTCAGTTTTGCCACATTTTGCCTTATGTATTTGGTGCACCATGATTGTGCACATAAGTATTTATGATTATTATTTCTTCTTGATGGATTGTCCCTTTTATTAATATATAGTGTCCTTCTTTGTCTCTTATAACAGTTTTGCATTTAAAAACTAGTTTTCCCCATATTAATCTAGCTATCACAGCCTTCTGTGAGAACTACTTGCATGAAATATCTTTTTCCTACTTATTACTTTCAACTTATTTGTGTCTTTGGGTGTAAGGAGAGTCTCTTGTAAACAGCATATAGTTGGATCATACTTTTTTTTTTAATCCATTCTGCAATCTGTGTCTTTTGATTAAAGAGTTTAATTCATTAGCATTCAATGGTATTACTGTAAAGGGAGTACTTACTTCATTTTATCCTTTGGTTTTTATATGTCATATCTTATTTTTACCTCATTTTTACCTTTTACCAGTCCCAAGCCTCTCTCTCCTGCCTTTTCCTTTTAGCTTGCAGAAATCCCTTTAGTATTTCTTGTAGGGCTGGTCTCTTCTTGAAAAAGTCTCTCAGTTTCTGTTCATCTGTGAATATTTTAAACTTTCCCTCATTTTTCAAGGACAGTTTTGCCAGATAAAGAATTATTGGCTGGCAGTTTTTCTCTTTCAGTTCCTTTAACATATCATACCACTGTCTTCTAGCCTCCATGGTTTCTGAGGAGAAATCAACACTTAGTCTTATTGTGGTTCCCTTGTTTGTGATGAATCATTTTCTCTTGCTGCTTTCAGGATTGTTTCCTTATCTTTGGCATTTGACATCCTGATTAGTATGTGTCAGAATAGGTCCATTAGCATTTATTGTGTTTGGAGTATTTTGTATTTCTTGGACATGTATATTTTTGTCTTTCATAAGAGTTAGGGAATTTGGGGTCATAATTTTCTCAAATATTCTTTCTGCCACTTTTCCCTTCTCTTCTTCTGGAACAACCATGACATATATGTTTGTGCACTTTTGTGCTGTGTTTCAAATCCCTGAGAACCTGTTCAATATTTTCCAGTCTTTTTTCTTACTGTTCTTCTGTCTATAAGATTTCAATTGTCCTGTTTTCTCATTTTTTATTCTTTCTTCTGCCTGTTCAAATATGCTATTGTATGCTTCTTCTGTATTTTTAATCTTTTCTATTGTGCCTTGCATTCCCATAAGTTCTGTTATGTTTCTTTTAATACTTTCAAATTCTTCTTTGTGCCTACCCAGTGTCTTCTTAATAACCCTACCCTCTTTAATCATATTTTCCTTCAACTCTCTGAATTAACTTAGGAAATTTGCTTGAACATTTTGAATAGTTTTTCCAAATTCTGTGTCTCCTCCAAAATTTTAATTTGTTCCTTTGACAGGGCCATATTTTCTTGTTTCCTAATATGGCTTGTAATTTTTAGCTGACATCTAGGCATCTGATTTTCTTGATGAGTTTACTCTGAAGTTCAGTTTCTCTCTCTTGCCTGAGGTTTTATTATTGATTGGCTTTGTGTTAAGGTTCTTCTTTTACACTTTGTCTAATTTATCCTAGACCTTTAGAATATCCCACATTTAACTGACCAGATGTTTTCAGCTCATCTTCATTTGATTCTTGCCATGGATATGCAGTAAAATTTCCAAGATTGCACTATTTGTCCAATTTTTTCATCTCCAGGAGAAATCTTCCTTTCCTCTTTTCCCTCTCCAGGAATCTTGATGTTTTCTCTTTGTTTGTGTAATGCCACTATAGGGTTTTTTCATTCCTTTCATTGTCTCTTGCTGCTTTTTCCTTGAGGGCAAATTCTGGGAAGGGTGTCACCCCAGAGAGGACTTTCCCAAGTCAGTATTTTCTATTCAAAACAAGGCCAGGGACCCATGAAGGGAGTGTAGACTGGCTCTAAAATGCCCTGGGGAGAGGGTCAGGACACCTCCCAAAAGCTGCACTTTCTTAGCCTGCCCAGGAGATGGTGCCTTTCAGCAAACTGTTTCCTGCATCCCTCAACTTCCACTACCTCTGCCCTTGTCAGGGGTGGGTTTGAAATGCTGACTGCAGCTGCTTAGCCTTGGTCTGAGGTGAGTTGAAACAGTAGCTCAGAGCCAGGACCCAAAAATTTGAATTCACTAACAAAAAGCTGTGATCCATGCTCAGCAGGGCCCACCCTCTTCTTGGGGAAGAGGATTCATATGTCCCTCTGACAGCAGCAGCTAGCCAGGGACTGGATCCCAAAGGAGCCTGCCTCAAGAGTGGGGGATGTGCACCAGCAAGTGCTGCAAGGAGAGAGCTACCCTCAGTTCTTTACCATGGTTTATCAGCCCCTTCCTCCTGCTCTTTCCTGGATGCTGTATGCTATACAGTGTTCTTCTGGCCTCCAGAGCCCCAGAACAGTTGTTTCAGACAGTTTCTGCCTATTTATTAGCTGTTCTGGAGGAATGAGTGAGTCCCAGGGCTCCCTACTCCACCATCTTCCCCAGAAGAACAAAAACCTATTTTATTTTTAAACACATGATTTTTTATTTATCCCATCACATGCCCTGAAAATAAGTTTTACTATTGTGAAGTGTAACATAAACCAAAACAGAAATTGAAAAGACAGACTCAAGTTGTCACTTAAAATCAGTGCCAAGTGGGGCTTTGGAACCAGCTAGTCTTCCCATTCACTTCCTTTTAATATAGAGGAAACTGAGGCCCAGAAACAGGAAAAAGTAGTTCAAGACACACAACTGGTTAACAGCAGAGGCTTCTGAGCTAGGTTTTGCGGAGGTACATTGGGGAGATACAGTCTTATCAGAGGGAACTCCCTTCTTGGAGAATTTAGCATTTTGCCAAACGCTGAAGACATAGTTGGACCACAATTCAATTCAATTTATGTACCAGGATTATGTTTTGTTTGCCTCAGTTGGCAAAGTTTCTCTCGGAAGACTGGAAATCTCTGCAGCTTCAGCATGAGGCCTGTTTCAAAGAAAGAGTGGCAAGCAGAGCTGCTGGTCGTCAGCCTGTGAGGATGCTCTCAGGTGGCTGCGGCATCCTAAACACAGCCCTGGGAGAGCTGACATCTTTCTGAAGGGCTGCCAACATGTTCCCACACAAATACCGGAATTTGAGCCTTTATTAAGTAGCTTGCAGTTTCTGCTTTGGCGAGTGCAGCCCCACCACTGCGAAGACACCCTCCGTGTCTTGAGAGAGATCAGCCAAGGAAGAGAATGTTTTGGAGAATCCTCACACCAGTGGCGGAGTCACCTACCCCCCATCCCAACTGGGAAACTGAGCTTTCTTGCATGTGCAAACATGTGTGCTTTAATCTACATTGAAAACACAGGGATACTTCTTAAAAAATAATGATCTCTTTCATTTAGGAAGGAAAATTTAAGTGTCATTAGTTTGTCCACGTGAAACTATTACTGCTTATGATTTATTTTGGAGTGGTGAATGTATTGGGGGTAGAAAGGCACTGTTTGCCAATAATTGTAATGTTCTGTGCCAAGTTAATGACCTTTTACATATGGACTTGAGCAGACACTGTGGGTAGAATATACCTCCAGTGTCCCAGCAGGTCAGGGCCTAATTGATATCATTAGAGCCCCAGCCCTTTTGCACGTGTGTTACCAAGAAAGCTGCTTTTGATTTATTTTGCTTTTCTTCTTCATTCTTTACCTCTTTTCTTTCTTCCTTTCTCAAGTTCTGCTCAAAGGCCAAACTTGTGAAGGTTAAAAATCCACAATCCAACTGCAGGGTCGGAACATTCTGGCTTGCAAATCTGTTTCTAAAGCTGGAACATCTAACGAGATGCCCTTGGCATGTCTAATGGATAGCGAGTGAGTCTTCTTTTCAAAAAGGGGGCAGTCAGTGTGTAAGACACACTAAAACATTTCAGTCACTTCTCAGATGTTTCTTGTTCCCTATGGAAGAAAAGTATCTTCTTGCTCCAGCTGCCGCAGAAAACTTGAAGTCTCCAAATGATCTTATAAAACATGTGTCTGTTCAGGTTCAAGTTCTGTGTCCCCTTAGCTCTGATAAATTTTTCATGTTCACCCTTAAATACACAATGGAACTGACTTTTGTAGAATGTCTTTAAGTTTGATTTATTTTGATTTAAGTTAAAACAATCTGATCAATATGTTCAAATCGATTGTGATATATAAGCTTACATGTTTTAGATTATTTTCAAATTTATTCATCTGTCAAGAAAAATAATCTGAATTTGAGTTGATTCTGACAGTAACCAATGCTCGAGGGTGCCATCTACTAGTACCAATTCAATTATTTAGCGTATTCATTTGTTTCAATTTGATTGCATTCTAAATGATTAAATGTATCATTATTTGATGTTTTGTTAAAATGAAAATATGAAACAAAATGTCATGGATGAAATTATAGCCTTTTTTTTTTTTCTGGGTATCCTCTTAGTTTACTGAGCACTTCCACGAATTTTTATTTGTCTGATGCTCAAAACCAGGTAAGGAATGCAGAGTATTCCTGTTTAACAGATGTCAAGGCTGGTGCTTAAAGAGGGGAAATGGTTTGTCTAAGTTCACACAGTTGGAGTAGATCAGAGATTAGTACCCAGGTCTTAAACTTCTTAGATCCACTCTGGGCACATTACAAAGAACATCCTGTTTTGGGAGATGGACCAAATTCGTTAATTAATGTGGTTTGCAAAAGCTCTGCAAAGCTACACCTCTATGTTAGCTTTCTTTCTCCTCTGCTCAGAACATATGTCACTACATGTTTTGGCTAATGCAGATTTGCTATGTCAAGTTTGTTTGTTTGTTTTCCCCATCTCTGACTTTCTTCTCTCTGCTAGGAAATTTCTCTTCAGTACCTCAATATTTGTGTTATGGGGAAAAGTTGGGATACATTTTCAGATTTGTAAACAGTACTCTTTATTGCAGGACTTCTCAGGGCTTTTAATCTGCCAGTATGTGTTACAAAACTTCAAGAGGAAGAGTTTGCCTAACTTAGATAATCATGGGAGGTAAGTGACTTGTACAAGCTCATGTAGTTAAATAGTGATTATCCCAGGACCACAGTCTGGGCCTCTGGGTTCTCAGCCTGCAGGGACCAGTCTAGCATGGTTCATTGTCTCTCTGCTTTCCAAAGCATACATTGGTCTGTGAACTTTGGTCAAAATACCAAGATATCATGTAACTGCTTGGGAGTAAGGAGGCCATATGTGGAGGCTGACATTGCAAAGGAATCAGGATTGTAAAAAGAAATACAGTTTCTCCCCATCATCTTTATCCAGCTGCTAACTGAAACTGAGTGCTTTCTGAATCAGCGAAGGCTTAGCAAAGTATCTTCAACTTGATAGCAACCTCCTCTGATGTAGGAGCATCAATTTAAGTGTTCACCAAATCAGTAGCAAAGACCAACCCGAATTTTATAAATGGAATGCTCTGTATAAAATATTATAGTCTGTATGATTAAAATAGAAACACATACACCCACATACACACAAACATACTGCTTGAGCCACTATTAAGGATTATTTTTCTCTTTTGAATCTATCCAAACTTTGAACATTGCATTTTTCCTTTATAGCACCCAGTTTAAAGAGCACTAGTACCTCTAGGTCTTATAAAGTAGCAGAGTAAGACCACTGGTGAATTCTAAGGAGAGTAAATAAAGAACCCAAACAATTCAAATGGGGGGAGAGGAAGAGGGAATCAGAAACAGTGAAAGATCACAGAAAAGAGAAACCTTGTCTTTGAACACTATTTTCCTGGCACTTCTGGATCCCTTGGGCCAGAGACACAGTGAGCTCTAGTCCACACTGCATTTTCACTCAAATTAGAAAAAGGTGTATCCTCTGTGCAGCAACAATCTCATAGCTAAGGCATCCCTCCCACCCACCCCCACCCACATCTCGTGGGGGAGCCCATCCCCTTCACGGCTGCCAGCTTGGTGAGTGCAACTTACCCTCTTGGTTGGGTGTCCTAATGCAGTGAACACCTTGCACAACTGTCCACGGACCACTGACTGCAGAGAATACACTTCTCCCCTACCCTCTCCTGCCTTCACCAAAATATGATGTGATCTGCTTGGTCAGAGAACACAGCACCATTAGGGACACTTACCACCTAATACATTCTCATGGACAAGGAGCATTCTTGTATAGACTTTCCCTGAGGTGCACTTCGTATAACAATCATTTTCCCCAGGAGCTTTGAGTTCCTTTGTTATGATGCTACAGCCCCCCCACCTCTCCACCCCATGGATTCTGCTGTCTGGAATTCTCTTCCTTATTCTTTCAGGCTTCCCCCATCTACTCTTCTCTTGGCATATGCACCATGACCCTCACAACCCCACACATATGTAAGGTACAAAAAGTTCCTCAGGCATGAGCCACAGAAAATAAATCCCAGAGACAGCATCGAGTTACAGCAGTTTTATTTCCACCATCATTCTCTCTGGCCTTTATCCTCCCTCTCAAAGTGAAAAGAATCTCGACGTTGTCGCTGGGAAACCAGATGAATGGGTTTGGATAGCAGATGGAATGCTAGTACTGTTTCTTTGGGCAACCTGAAGGCTGAAGTGCAAAATAGTCTCTGTTCTAGGTCAGGGAGGGGCATATTTGCTTGTTTGATTGAAAAGATATTGTTGAGAATTCATCAAAATGAAACACAGGTTTTCCTGACTCTCGTGGAGTCAGGCAGACCGCAGATGAAATCTTGGTTCGGTTGCATACAAACTGTGGGATACTGGGTATGTTCATTTACTCTGAGACTCAGTTTCCTTTTCTGCAAAATGGAACTGATAGTGGCTCTTTCCCAGCCTTGCAATGAGAAGAAATGGACGGAATATCTCTTCAGTGGCTGTTAAATCACTTTCCCTGCTCTGCCCTGTGCTTCTTGCGTTTCTCCTTAATTTCCCCCTCTTTGTCTTTCCCTCTTTCCCCATGATGCCTCTGTTCCTTGTTTTTCTTCTCCTTCTCTTCTTTTTCTATGTCTTCCTCCACTTTTCCAACAGAAAGTGGTATTTTCCCCCACCTTTCGCCTTTCCACCTTATTCTTCAGATATTTCTCCCTTGCAGGCTGATGTCACAGCCCTTCCCCTCCTTTCAATAGAACCGTTTTAATCAAGATAAAACCACCATGGGATCCCTGTAAGGGTCACCAAGAGCCACGGTTTGTGGTACCAGTCCCACAAAGAGACCGTTCTTCACGGAGAACTTTTGAATTGAAAAGAATGTTTCTATTCACGACATCTTTCCAACTTAACAAGGGGAAGTTAAAAGACCTGCTCCTGAACTCAAGGACCATCAAACTTTACATATTTTGCTTCACCATAACCCTAGAATAGTGAACTATTCTTGGAAAAAAGGCTTTCATGGCCATTTCAAGAGAAACATCCTGCAACTGATTAAGAGCCTGACCCAACCGTAAAGCAAGGGATGAATATTTTTTTCCCCCTGAGGTTATCGTCCCTGGGTCAGTAAGAAGGCATATATGTCTAATAGCACCACACTGATTAAAAGAGAATAGTCTTCAACCTGTCCACACAGCCCCCATACAAAACCTTTCTGTGGCCAACTCAAAGCTTCCGGATGAACAATTTTAGTAATTTTTTTGCAGCATATTTTTTAAATACTGTTTTGCTTGCAATTATTTAAAAAAAAAAAATCCCTTATTGGATATCTGAACCGTACTGCATAGATCTTTAAGAGAAACGGGATGTGTCAGGGTTGAGTTGTTACAGATTATTTCTCATTTCCGTTCCTATTGTACTCGTCCTAGTCCCTCTTCCTGTCCAATGCTGTCCTTCCTTCTGGGCCACAGCAGATACTCTGACAAAGCTCTAGCAAACACACGACTGCCTTTCGGAGAGCCAGCCCCTTCCTGTGAATTCATACATCAATCCTGTTAAATTGTTAAATTTCAACTGCTTTACTCAGAAGCTGTTTATTCAAATGTATTTATAAAGCACAACACCAAAACCACCCACTGTCAGATGCTCGCACATATGCAGACTTAGACACCTCAACAGCCCATGCCGGCCTGGCAGTATGCACGGCTGCTATATTTTTATGTTATTTGAAATGCAATAATTAGTGCCTGTTAAAAGATGGAAAAAAAGAAATCACTACCTTGCGACAAGTTACTGGAATCGGTACATCCAAATTTTCAAGACTCAGTGCGGAAAGGAAGATCCCAGCAATAAGTTAATATGATGTGGCTGCCACTGTTACACCTGCCAGCATTATGTTCTCAACAAATGGCTTTTCATCTTTCTAACAGGGAGAGTGTCTCTATTGGAATTTCTGAAGGGAGGTGAGAGAGAAAGTGCTCCATCTTGGAATTTAATCGTTTACAAAATCTTAGGTTTGGAAGTTTGCTTTGCTTTTACAAGTTTAATTTAGGTGTTTGTTTCTGCTTTTGAATTCAGGGTAAAATACATTCATCTGCCAGGATTCAGCCTCAATCGTTCCGCTTCTGCATAGATGTTCATTTCAGGGCCCCTGTGGACTGTGTAAACCTTAACCCTCTAACATGTCCACTGTGACATCTGTCTCATTCTCTTATTTTTCGCTTGAAGGAAACAGTATTCGGAGTGGCTGACATTTCCAAATGGAGAAAATGATTTAACAGAAGTACAAAGCTTGTTTCCTTAGGCTCTACCCAAAGTCCCCCTCTGAGTTCACAATGTGCTTTTATAAAAATTAAAATGCATGAAAATAATGCTCTCTTGGAAGACAGTGAACCCCATCCCAGATTCCTCACCATTGCACAATTTAAATGGACAGCAGTGAGAATTCTTTATACACAAGATTCATTTAAAATTATGAAATTGGGCTCAGGTTATGCTTTAGGTGCATTAACATCCAGGAAAAACACTTTGACATTTGCAGTAGAAGTGGTCCAAACATTACCTTCAGGATACCTCTTTAAGTTTATCATTTAAACTTACCCCTCTTTTCCCCTGAGTTCAAAATAAGGAGCTCCATGCCTTGGCTTCATTTTGCAGGGTTGATTAGCTAGCTAATGGACCATATTTCGATGTTTTCAGTTTTCTCATATTTCACTAAATGCACAGACGTTTGTAGTGCCAGTCATTCCCCAGAGAATGTGAATTTCTGAGTTTTTTTCTTTAAGAACGCTAAAGTGTTTCTGTCTCTTCTCTGTTTCAGAATTGGCACACCTGCGTTAGCCTTTGGTCACTGACAAACGTCTAGCCATCAGGATTGCAAACACCCACTGCTGCCAATCCCTTCCAAGTCCTCAGCTGGAGCCCAGCTGTAGAGTCAGGGGCTGGTGGGATAGCTTCCCGGAAGCCCCAGGTCTTCCTGGTTTCTAATGACTCAGTTTCCTCTTTAGAGCCAAAGCAGAGGGGCCTCATTCTGCTGTCTGAGCAGAGACCCTCCACCTGCTGCTTTCTCAAGTTCTCTTCAGAACTTCACCATCCAGTTTGTAGAAGGCATTGTATTATTATCATAGCATGTGTATTTGAAGGCAAGGGGTGTGGGAAGTTCTTTCTCCCCTTTAATGATCCTTGACCCTAATTGAGCTCATTATTACGAGTTCATACATGAGGAATTGGAATGTTTTTGAGAAGTTGTCAGGAGGTCTGTATAAATGGCAACATCAAGACCAATCAAAACCAAGTGTGTATATATGTGTATGTGAAAATTCTTCTTCTTAGATATTTACTGACCATTTGTTATTTTGGCCAGGCACATGTGTAAGTTCTACATATAGATCTTTCAAACACAGTTCTTGAATTCCAGGAGTTTAGAATTAGTTTGTAATTAGGAAAGCCTCCTACAACAGTCTATTTTCTTGCTTGCAAGGTAATGAGTACGATATTGACCAAATTTAAAAAAAAACTCAGTTTCATCAGAGATTAAAAGAGAACATATGGCTGTTTCTTGCAACATGGCTAACTGCCTCTAACACAGGTAGCAAAAAATACAGAACTGGTTAAAAAAAAAAAAAAGAAAGAAGATGGGGTCAACAAAAGTCCAGGCCTCATAAAGACATCCAAGTAGTGAAAAGGTCATTAAAATAGGTATTGGTTCCAATTCATTCCTGCCACTGGTGAGCTACATGAATTCCACTGATCAACAAAAGTCCCTAAATGCCTCTATCCTATTCTGTCTCTCTTTATTTATATATGATATGTAATATATTGATATGTAATATATAATATATTGATATATAATATGTTATAATATAATACCTATTATTAGTAGAAAATTTAAAAGCTATAAAAGCTAAAAAAACAACTGAATTCTCAATTGCCTGTTCTGTTCACTATGTATCGATAAACCAACCCAAACCAACCAAAGGGCCCTGAAAATGGCAGCTGATAGCTAAGCTGCAGTGTTCCCTAGTGAAGATAATTTAACAGAATGTCATCAATAATTAGACAAAGCCAGTGTGTAATCATGCCTGCATATAAGGAAAAGACAAGGCTACCATGCAAACAAACAAACAGAAAAAGCCAAACATCCTCCTCTGTTGAGTATCGCATTGAGTAGTACATCTTCACTACTCCAGCCCTGCTTCATTTCTTCTGTCTCCGAAATAGACACCATTAGGTCCAAAAACCAAAATGTGCCTGTTTTAAGAGAGCATGCAACAAAGACCAAACTCTCACTTCTTAACTTTCCTCAAAACCAACCAGCAGAAGCCCGTCTCAACACTCTCTTACTGAGATGTCCTTTGTTTTAGCAATGCATATAATCTGACTACAGGTGTATGATTGGTAGCCTTTGACTGGTGCTTTAAAAATAATATTTAGTACATAGACATCTTTTACCAAAATAGAATAAAATTGAAGTTCTATTCTTTGTAATTGAAAAATTCTCATTTTAATAGTCTTTGAAAAGATGACTTTTAATACCAGCTTAGTATCCTGTTATATGGATGTCATTTTCTTTCAACTTATATAAAACATAGGAATTAAAGAAACAATTTATGTCCTTGACAATTCATAAAGTGCAACACAAAATTATTTTTATAATTTTATCCATACAAGAACTCAATGAAGTAAGTTAGGTAATACTATCCTCATTTTACAGATGAGAGGACAAAAATTCAGAAAAAAAATACAACACAGCAGTTATTGGCAAGAACTCCATTCCATGTAATCTAGTACTTTATTTGCTATATATGTTAATATACTTTGGAATTCTTTAAGGTCTAGCATGTCTTTTCATACATAGTATGTATTAAATTTGAATTTTTATATTACTCTTGTTTGCTGATGAATATATCAACATTGTGTAAGTCTGATATAAAATTTAAACTTCCTTGGCAATGCTTTATGATACTAAGTTTGGCAAGATAATTTATTGGATTATGTGAGCAGTACAGAAGAGGTAAAGATAATAGACTTGGGTCCCAGAGAATCTGGGATAGAATCATGACTCTACCATTTAATTGCCTGGGTAGCCTTGGGCATTTTATTTAGCATATTTGTGCATCAGTATCTCATTTTCAAAAATGGGAATCACAATTTTCATAAGGCTGTTGCTAAATTTACTAATTTAATATATGTAAAGTGCTAAGAATGATGGCTGGTACTCAGAGATGGATGTGCTACCAGTTATTATTATTTTTCTCTCTTTCTCCATTTGGAGAAGGTAACCAGGATTTATGCTCTCTTGATGCTGGGTAAATGCATGAAATCAATGGATTCTCCCAATCTTAAAAAAACTTAAAATTAAACACAGAAGATATTAGGCTAGATAGCCCAAACAGAGAGAGGAGAAAGGAGACTTTCTTTGAGGTCTTTAGAAAGGGAAAGAAGAGCTTTGCAAATCTTTTCTAGCATGGGAAGAGAGTTCTTATACTGGGGCATCGTATTGAGAAAATACAAGGATGGAAGAATGAATGGGGTGTCAGAAAATGATTTACCCTAAGACTCTGGAAACTTTGCAGCATCTGGGACATTGGGAAGAACCAGGCACTGACTTTTCTACTGGCTGAATGTGAAGGGACTCTGAATTTGACTTAAAGACACATTTTAAAAGCATAGAGGTAATGTTTAAAAATTTTGAGACAATAAGATTTATGAAATTATGTTTAAAAATTCCTACCTTCTATGTAACCAAAAATTTTTCCATTATTGGCAAAAAAAAAAAATCCATTTTTGAAGACATTGCAAATTGTCTCATACCTTACAAACAGTCCAGTCTAATGGTTCAAGCATTGAAAATGGAATTATAAATCCCAGATGTGGTGCAAGTCCTTCTGTGACCCTTAGCTAATGACTCATCTGCCCATTAGGTTAATTTCTCCATCCACAGACTGAATGTAAATTTCCACTGGCAATAAGGCAGGAATCAAGTTGTTTCTAAAACCTCAGATATATGCAAGTCCGGGTGAGACTGTCCACATAAGGGACTCCAGTGAAGGAGGAAGCATGCATCAATTTGGATAAATAGAGAAAGATAAATGACAGTGAATAATTCTGTAGGCTCAAGCAGCATTGCAGTGCTTGCTGAAGAAATGCATTGGTGCAAACATTAGACTGACTCTTGATTTCACCATTTATTATTTTTACCAATGAATTTTGAACATCTAAGTATAATTACTACAAGTCTCATGCTGCAGTGACCTACTTTCAATGTCATATTAAGATAAATATATGAGTAATGTGAGCCTTAGGGAACAATAAAAAAATAAACCTATGTGTTTATCTAAAAGCTAGTCCTCCCAGAGGTATGCCCATTAAATACAGTTCAGAGTAATAAAAAATAGTGCTATTTGTGCCATGCATAAGTGACCTCCATTTGAGCAAAGCAGGGAAGTTGGTATTTTCATATTTCTTTCTCCCTGTAAAATATCTTTTGTGGGAATTTGAAATAATCTATTAAAGAAAAAGTCAAGGAAAAACATGTAAAAATAGCTTCGTTTGAATCAATAATGGCAAATTGTGTTATAATAATTTTACAATGAGCTCATTTTGTTACCAAAAGGATTTGGACTCTGGTCTCAAAAGTCTATGGTAGAAATGTGGAAATATTAAACTTCCTCACCTGGGTTATTACTGATATTCTCACAAGCACTGGGGACTACTTATTTAGAAGGCTGAGCCCTTGAACTTGGAGCTTGTCCTTATGAAGTTTGTTATCACAAGGGAGAGGCTAAGCCTACTTATAATTGTGCCTAAGAGTCACCCACAGAGAAACTCTTTTGTTGCTCAGATGTGGCCTGTCTTTCTCAGCCAACTCTGCAAGTAAACTCACTGCCTTCCCCCCTATATAGGACATGACTCCCAAGGGTAAAAATCTCCATGGCAATGTGGGACATGATTCCTAGGGATGAGCTTGGTCCTGGCATCATGGTTTCAAGAAGCCTTCTAGGAACAAAAGGGGGAAGAGAAATGACACAAAATAAAGTTTCAGTGGCTGAGAGATCTCAAATAGAGTTGAGAGGTCATTTTGGATATTATTCTTAAGTGTTATGTAGATAACCCTTTTTAGTTTTTAATGTATTGGAATAGTTAGAAGGAAATATCTGAAATTGTTGAACTGCAACCTAGTAGCCTTGATTCTTGAAGATGATTGTATAACTATATAGCTTACATGGTGTGACAGTGTGATTGTGAAAGCCTTGTGGTTCACACTCCCTTTAACCAGTGTATGGACAGATAAGTGGAGGGATGAGGACAGAAAGTAAATGAATAATAGGGAGGGATGAAGGGTATGGGATGTTTTGTGTGCTCTTTTTACTTTAACTTTTATTCTTTTTTGTGTGTGGTAATGAAAATGCTCAAAAGATTGTGGAGATGAATGCACAACTATATAGTTCTTTCGTGAACAATTGATTGTACACTGTGGATGATTGTATGGTTTGTGAATGTATCTCAATAAAATCGAATTTAAACAACAACAAAAAAGTCTACGGTACCCCTACTCCCAAACTCCATATCCAAGGTTGAGAATTGGTGGATATCACCAACTAAATGGAGTGATAGTTCTAATGGTGTGGTGCACATAACACTCTGGTTGTTAAATATGATATTTTTATTATCACCACAATGATATATGTGTGTATGTGGGTGAGCATATATGTAATCTTTGTGTTTTTTGTATTTCTTTAACCCTCTTAGAGAGTTCCCTCATTTAACTCAAAGGAACTTATTTCAGTGAGAAAAAATATGTCAGTGAATCCTTGCCTATTTGAAGAATATTTTCTGCTTTCAAATCTATAGATTCTGAAAAGAACCCAGATCCTTAAAAGTAAATATTTTTTCTAAATTACAAGTACAAGAATTGTTGAAAATTAAGGATTCTGATTAATTACATGCTGTGTGTGTTCTCCATTGGGAGTTATATCTAATTTAAAAATCCAGTGGACTGTATGTTGTCATCTAGAAAAATGTGTCTGAATCTATGTAATATTTCTTTTATTAAATCTATCTTATGAGTAATCTGTGCATTTAGACAAACTACATTTCTGTTTTCTAAGTCTAGGAGTCTTTCAGGAATTTGGAAATTATCAGGAAATCAATTCAAGCATAGAGCTTTACATTTTTAATGATAATTCATAGAGCAAAGGGATTTAAAGTAAAATATCCCATACTATGACTCCAAGTCTATCTAAAGACAGTTGATAAGTTAAATTGAGGAGATTCCTACATGATGTAACTTTTAAGATTGGGAAACTCGGGGGACACCAGACCCTATCATCTGAATTGAAATCCAAGCTTCACCATTTTTTGCTGTGAGAACTTGGCCATGTTAAATAACTTCTCTATGCCTCAATTCCCATTTGGTAAATATTGAAATAACACCTGTCTCCTTGGGCTATTGTGAAGATTAAATGAATAAGTGCATGTAAAGCACTTAAGAAGAGTGTCCAACAGGGATTAACCACTGACTGAAGGTTAACCTTTATTAGCGGAACCATAGAATTAATCACACATCCCTGGAAAGTTGTGAAAATGAATGGGACACTACGTATAATTAGCTTGGATAACAGTGTAATCTAGAGGTGTCCCTGGCAATCCAAAGCACATGTACTCTAGCTTTAAATAGTTCTATGAACTGAAAAAGTTCATCTTCAAGGACTTAATATTGGATCATGGTATTCACTTTCTTGGAAAGTTCTTAGGTTCAAATGGATTTGCAAGTCCACAATCCTTTATCCACAATTACAAAATCTAAAAAGTTCTCAAACCTATAATGTGCATGAAATTTTTTAATGGTTAGTTTTGTTTTTCCTAAAACCATGAACTTAACTGAGGCAACATGTAGACTTTATTTATTCCATTTCTGATAATATTATTATGTTCATGGCCTGAAATATTACTGAATTTTAATATAGGAGGAGTCAGCCCTCAGTGTTGTTAGATGTACCATATTACCCTTCTAGACTCAGAAATATCCTAAATTCAAAACACACATGGCCCCAAAGTTTTCTGTTAAGGAAATGTGGACCTGTATTTGTGTTTACTTCAATTCAACAAACTTTTATAAAAATTCTATTATATAAATTTTGGCAATTTACAAGGCATTGGAATATTCAATTCAACAATAAAGATAGTTGGTGTCAAGGAATGTTAAAATTAGTAGACTATATAGGTATGTCAGCTTTCACCTATTGTGTTATCCTTGTTTTCTGGTAAAAAAGAAAGGTCAAAAGAATTGTCAAATTTCAGTTGGAAACTGGAATCTCCAATTTACTATGTTGACATGCTGAGCATGGAGGAGAGAAGATTGAGCACACATTTTTTAAGGGGAAAATGTCTTTTACACTGGGTAGGTTCTGAACTAGTGAAAAAAAGAAAAGGAATAATAAAAAATAAATAGAAAGAAGAGAGATGAGTAAAGGTTTGGAAAGAGCAGGCCAAACCAGTGGTTTTCACCTTCTCTATGCTACAGGAAGCAATGCCAGAAGAAGTCATCGGGTCTCAGGGTAAATTTTCTATTTACCGTGGATGATGTGTTTGGTTGCTATCATGACTGATGGTTGGTATTAGTGGTCCTGAGTGTGATTAATAAGGCGGCTCTGTCTCTGACAGAGTGGAAATGGCACCACTAACATTGAATGGAGGTGATCCTGCTAAAATCTGCTAGGGATGCTCCCTGGGGGGAAAAATGGTACAAAGGAAGAACCAGGAGTACAAGAGTCAGGCCACCAGCTGCAGCTGTATAGATCAAAGCAGATCCGCAGGTTCTACTAAACAGAAGAGCCTTTTGCTTCTCAGTCTTCTTAAAAATGAACAAGGCTGAATTCCTGGCCTCCTTCCACAGTGATATATGTTTAAAAAGCAGTATCATATATGTACAAATGTATATGTACATATATACTGTTAGATAACAGGGATAAAAGTAAGAAATCAAAATGACACATTTGTTATTGAGTATATTTTGTTTTAAAATCTAAATATCAGGTCTGAAAAGAATAAAAAGAGAGCAAAAGAGAGAGGGTCAAACTCTGGTCTGTTAACAGATGTGTGTAACATTTAGATACTAGAGCCAGGGTTTTATATGACAAAAAAATGAAAAGATAGTCTTCTATGGCAGTATATCTCTCATCACCATTAAAACCCAATAAAACTGTATGATGGGATGGAGGAAACATTTGAAAAGTTGGGTGAAACTGTGTCATATATTAAGTGTTAGTACCTGAGAGTTATGTTTTTGGTTTAGCTGGTATCAGGAGACATAAAAAGGTTAAAATGTACCTTTGCCCATCTCCCTGAGCTTCAGATATTGGAATGTGTGCTTGTAAAATCAAAGACAGCTGTTCTTATTGATAGCCTGTCTGAAAGAACTGACAGCACAGAGCTTGCTAATTTGCTAGGATATAGAGAAGCAGGAGCCAATCGACAGTCCCGTCTGATAATTGCAGCCTTTTCAATACCATTTTGAGAAATGTCAGTACTATCTCAACAAAAGTGCTTCTCAAGGATGGTGGAGTCTTGTACAATAAAATCTTCCATGATGACATTATCATTCATAAAGAGCATACACTGGATGCTAGCAGATGCTAGTAGTGCTGGCACAGGAAAACAAACAGTAAGAGTCCAAAAGCAGTGCATTTTTCACTGTACTTGATGCTATCTACATGAGAACATGGAATTTTACGACTGTTAGGTGGTCAATAACGTGCAATAAGAAAACAAATAGGAGGATACCACTTCAGTCTGGGCTTGAAGGGTGAGCTCTTTTACAATTGTCAGGAAGAGAAATAAGGGGCAGGAAGAAAAATCATTTTGAAAGGACAACAGTGGGCTTAGTGACTGATTTGATGTGTTAGGTTAGAGAGTTGGGTGGACAAAGAAATCATGGAAGAATAATGGTATTCAGTGGTCAAGAAGATTTGGGATGGTGGGAGGTGACAGGGAGGAAGATATAGAGTGCTGATTTGGGGTGGAAGATAAACAAATCTTTTGAGTCATGTTGAGTTTGAGAAGAAGGAGGTGCATCCTGTTGGAAATATCCAGTGGATGACTGGAAGTCTGTGAGTACAGAAGAGAGGTTAGAACTGGGCATATGGACTAGCTCAGAAGCAAGTTAATTCATCAGAGTTGATGCAGACATAGTGAAAGAACATCAGAAAACAGAAGGATGGGCTTTGGAGAACATTCAAGTCTAAAAGCAGGACGTGGACCTGCTCAAAGGGTTAGGAAGAGAATGAGGAAAGATTAGCAAAGAAGAAACTCAAGGAAGGAGAGAGTTTCAAGAATAAAAATTCCTAACAGCACCACCACAGAAAGGTGAAGGACGAACAGGGCGGAGAAAAGCCCCCTGAGTCTGGGAATCAGGTAGTATTGCTGAGTTAATGTGATAAAATGGTGATGAGGTGGACATAAGTACTAATGAACTCTTTCCCTGGAATTTGTGGGTTTAGAACTAACTCTCTGGGTATTATATTATAACTTGTGATCTGCAAAAGCCTTTGATGGCCATTTTTCTTGACTTGTAGAGTAGTTTAGCAAAGTAAGGTGGCCTTTGGAGAGGGAGAAGAATGAGTCATATATACAAAGAGCAGAGATGAGAGTCAAAGAGAGAATCCCACCTCCCCATACTTGGTTTTAGATTTCCCCAAGGCCTAACTACCCTCAGGTCCTAGGATAGATCCCCAAATTCTTTAAATACATTATCTTTTTAGAATGATGACTCCAATAGAGTTCTAATTAATACAACTGAGTTGATCTATCAAGGGAAGGTTTACAACATAATTAGAGTTTGCACATTTTTTGAAAGCTGAAGAATGGGAATCAGGCCTGAAGACAAAAGTAGACAAAATAATTGAGAAAAATCTCCAGCAAATGGGAGCATAAGGAGAAACATTTTGAGAGCTCATAGAGAATGGCTACAATTCCCTTGGTACCAGAGACATATTTTTTAATATGGAAAGATAGGAACATTGGACAGAGTGCAGAGATTTGGATTGGCAATTATGGGTGAACATGGTACACACTCAATGCTTATCAACACAGTTATGCACTGTATTAAGTTCAAAATAGTTGAAGTGTTTAGTGCTTCAAGTCATAGAAATTCAATGATTTACTTTTAAAAAGTTTGAATAAATTCATGTTAATTAACGTATATGATTCTAATCATGAGTAACTCCCCAGCACACAGTAATTATCAATCAGTGTTTATAAATTAAAATTCTTGATTTCCATGTGATCACTGGATACAGATGTATTGCTATGCTATAGTAACCATGAAAAATATCCAGCTCCCTCCCAATGAACCTTGGGTAAACACTTCTCAGTGGTTTAATAAGCATAAAAGCAGAAGATAGAAGGTGGCCTTCAGTGAACTCCAAGCAATCTCACCCTGATCCCAATCCTCACACTCAACGTAGATGGCTCAGGCATGCAAATGAGGGCACTAGAAGGAAGTGGGGGTGAAGGGACTCAGTTCTATTGTCCAAGATGGTCTGTGTGTCCATTTCAGTCTAGGGTGGCCTGTCTGGAGTGGTGCATGTGTCTAGGTTGGTTGTAGTACTGGCCATCTATTTCTCCAGCTTCTCCTCTTGAAAGTGGAAGTGGGATTGTAGTGTTGATTCAGCCTGCATGGAGGACATGAAGCTTGTGGTGGGAGAGAGACTCTGGCAGATCTCCTCTTGACTGGGACCCCCATTTCCTCAGCAGTTCTTCTCCTCCAGGCAGCTCAGACCTGAGAGGAGCCACTCTTGGCACAGGAAATATGTCTCTGCCATGACCGTATCAAGGTCTTTCCATCACTCAGGTTCCCCAAAAGCAAGAAAAGGGAGCAGAACCTGGTTTTGAGGGCTCCTTCTCTTCTACTCTCAGGCCGCCAAGGGCTGACACTCCTTCTGTTGCTGCCTCAGCACTTTGGGCTGGAAAAGCCATGGAGAATTATCCCAGGGGCTGGTTACCTGTCGGCTTTAGTCCAATTTTCATTGGAGCTCTGCCACTGATAAACTGTGTGATCTCGGGCGTGTCATTAGTTACTTTGAACCTCAGTTTCTTCATCTGTAAAACAAACATAAGTTAACATCTATTTAATAACACACATTATTTTGTCTGAAGAAAGAAGTGCAGTGTTTGACACGGGTAAGATGTCAGTATTGGCATCTATTCACTTTTTATGTTATCATTAGCATGGTTTTATAAAATGCTTTCATATATTTCTCTAAAGGTTAGTCTAGTGTTGCTTTTTTTAAAAAATGGATGATGTTTATTTAATGGAGCTAACATGTATAAAACATGTATAAATAAATGCTAAGAACATGTATAAATGAATGCTGAGAAAACTAAGAAAACCACACCAGCTAAACCATGAAAATACATAACAAAATATTATAAGCAGATATATTTTAATTGGTTATAATTCAGTCACCTCCATTCAACACAGGTAACAAGTGGTAGGGCTGGTAATTATTTTTATGGCTTCTATTTTTTACCAAGATCTATCTTTTTTTCAGATTGAATCACATAATTCTATTAATCATGCCAGATTTTATCTGGCACACAGCTGTTCGTTGAACTTCTTATTAATTCATTTTGCCAGTGAGATCCTGAGAACCATCCTATGCAATAGCTCTGTTTGTAAGATTTTTATAAGACCTATAAAGAAGCAACTTCTTTGGCATGTTGGAAGATGATGAAAATGCTAATGAAATGATGTTTGAAGGCTGTATCTTATAGTTCTCCTCAATAGACATCTACAAGAAGATGGCCAAGCTATCCTTTTTTTTTAACCTGGCCTGCCTGGGGCAGAATCAAGATTATGATGTAAAAACCTTTGATTTTAGTCCCTTAAACCTACATCACTCTTTTAACCATAGCAGTTAAATGGTTTCCCGGAGTAGCCATAATGAGGTCACAGTAACTCATTTCAAATTTCATATATCGCTATGTGGGACACCATGGAATTGATCCTCTTCTATAAGAGTTATCGCTGGTTTTCTTCTTTGCAAACTCAAGCGTGGTTAAGTTTTGATATGAAATGGTAATAGTACTCAAAAGCCTCACTAGAAAGGAATGTTTATAGTCGGCAATACATTACTTTATTTCTAGGCCTCTGGACTATATTTGTGAAGCTCCCCAAGGGATCACTTTATTCAAAGAAAAGGGATCACTGTTAATTTGCTCTTTGAAGATGAGGTCACCTTTCACTTCGAACCAACTCTATTTTTGTCTATTTTTGATATTATCCAGTTTGGGGAACTTTAAGAAAAAAAAACATAGCTGTAATTAACACTGATTTTTAAAAAATCTGTCAAAATGGACACGAATCATTCCTGAAGGATTACCTAAGGTGAAACACAAGCCAAAAGAAACTGACTTTAAAAAGGGAGAAGAGATTCCTTAAAGGTACATACTTAGGCTAAGACAAAAATCTTGAAGGAAAAAGGAATTAAAAAAAGCAGCTTGCATTCATGAGTTGCAGAAAGTCCAAATGAGCAAGAAGAGGTATTACTGTGAAGTCTTCCCCAGGTATAAACATGGATTATAAATGAACTTTTATGCAATAATCCAACTCAACTGGGCAGAAGAACAGCAAAAGACATTTTGGAAAGTCTGTTACTATGCAAGCTTCCATTTAGGAGGCTGGTTACAAATGAAATTGCAAAAATTTCACATTAAAGGATTTCTTCAGTGAGCATACTGGAGGTACTAAGAGCTAAATGCTTGTGTCTCTGTCTCCAGAGCCTAAATACTAAAACCTGACAAGCCCTGGGATTTTTATCACTATCTGTCTTAGACCATTGGTTTCAAACACTATCACTTTTAAAAAATGACATTTAAAAAGTAAATTTGGTAGGAACCTCCAGGAATCAGTACCCCCAACAAGAGCAAAAATTAAACAGTCAGGGACTATCTGAATGAAATATTTAGAAACTCCAGAGCCCAACAGAACACTGAACAGCATCCAAGGAAGAGGGGAGGAAGAGGTTGGTAAGTTACAGCAACTACCAGTAAGTTGCTCTCTCTGTGCAGCTGTTACTGGTGACCATCCTCCACTCTGACGGCAGGCAGCAGTGAGGTCCAGTCCCTGGAGTAGCTCACTGGTGCTAGTAAGAAACATGAAAATCTCCTTCCCCAAGAGCCAGGGTGGGCACAGGTAGATCACTGATCATATCTTTTGATTAGACACTTTGGATTGCTGGGGGTCTGGCTCTGAGGGCAGACATTGTTCCAACATACACAAAGGTGGTGGAGGAGACTTGAAGACAGTGTGCTTCCTGTCAGAGCTGCTGAAGACAGTCTAAGGGCTGCTTTCCCTAGTTGGGTCAGGAAAGCTCAGATCCCGGGAGCCATGGAAGAAGCTGCTTGTATTCTTTGTGGTTCCTCTCTGATATCCTATCCAGGGCAGATTGGAGCCAGCCAGCATTCCCTTTGTGGATCCCTGGCCTTGTTCCAGCTGGGAAACATTGACTTGGGGAAATGCCTCTCCAAAGTGCCCACACCCAGAATTTGCCCTCTGGACAAAGCAGCTTGAGAAAATAAAGGCAGTGTAAGAAATAACTAAGGTATCTATATTGTTTGGGCAAAGGCTTACCTGCTTTAAGTCCAGCAGTAGAACACTTGGGAGAGGGAGGAAGTCTGTCACATTTCTGTAGAAAAGGGAACTCTTAAGGCCACTAGCAAACACAAACCCAGGTCAAGACAGGTCCTGAAAAGACAGGGAAGACCCTGAACTTTGGGCTGACCTTACCCAATGGAAGGCTGACACTCAAGAAAATCTCTGGCATATCACCAGCTGGCTACAAACACAAAAAGCAGACATCTCATTAACTAATGCTACAGTTAATATTTTAAAATATACACTGTGCAAGAAAAGATTGCAAGACAAGGAACAGGAAATGATGATCCAACTAAAGGAAGAGAATACAAATCTGGAAAATAACAAAGAAGACCAGACTGTGAAGAAATAAGACAAAAACTTTTAAAAAATGGTTCAATATGCTCAAGGAAACAAAGGAAAAAGCAGAGAAATAACTAAAGGTTATAAGGGAAACAGTGAATGAACAATATGAGAATCTCAATAAAGAGATACAAATTTTGAAAAGGAACCAAACAGAACTAGTGGAGTTGAAGATCACAAAAACTGAAAAGAAAAATTCCCAGGAGGGGTGCAACAGCAGATTGGAGTTGACAGAAGAAAGAATCAGCAAACTTGAAGACAAGAAAATTGAAATGAGTCAGACTGAATTGCAGAATGAAAAAACAATTATAAAAAGCAAAAAATAGCCCAAGAAACCTCTGGGACACCGTCAAGAATACTAATATATGTATTATGGGAGTCTCAGAAAGGGAAGAAAGGGAGAAAGAAGCAAAAGGAATTCAAAGAAATAATGACAGAAAAACTTCCCAAACTTAGCAAAAGATATGAATATGAGTATTTCAGAAGGTCAGAAAACATCAAACAAGAAAAACTTGAAGGAAAATATGCCCTGTCACATTCTGATCAAACTGTTGAATGCAAAGGACAAGAAAGAGTTCTGAAAGCTGTAAGAGAAAAGCAATGTGTTATGTACAGGAGCATCTCAATTAGATTAAGTACCTATTTCTCATCAGAAACCACAGAGGCAAGAAGGCAGAAGGTTGAAATACTTACAGTGTTGAAAGAAAACAATTGCCAATCAAGAATTTATATCTGGTGACACTTTCTTGAAGAAATGAGAGAGACGTTAAAACATTCCAAGGTAAACAAAAGCTGGGGGAGTTTATCACCACTAGATCTGTCCTAAAAACAATGCTAAAGGGGGCTCTTCACACCAAAAGGAAAGAACATTAGACAATGTTTCAAAGCAGTGTAAAGGCATAAAGTTCACTGATACAGGTAACCAATTGGGTAATTATAAATGCCAAAACTATTGGATTGTAGTCTTTGGTATGTAACTAAACTTCTTACTTCCTACATGGGCTAAAATGCAAATGCATAAAAAATAAAGGTAAATCTATGGTTTGGGGCATACAATGTACAAAGATATAATTTGTAACAAGTACAAAAAAGGTGGGGAAGTAGGGGTATAGGAACAGTGTATGTGTATGCTGTTGAAGTCAAGTTGGTACCAAACCAAATATAATTGTTATAGATTTAGGATGTTAAATTTTAACCCCATGGTAATCACAAAGAAAATACATGAAAAATATTTCCAGATAGAAATGAAAAGGTAATCAATGAGGTACAATCCAAAATATCAAATAAATGTGAAATAGTCATTAACAAAAGAATTGAGGGGAAAAGGTATGACTTACATTGTTAAATAGCAAAATGGCAGAAGAAAGTCCTGCATTATTATCAGTAGTGACTTTAAATGTAAGTGGATTAAATATTCCAGTCAAAATGCAGATATTGTGCAGAATGGGGGAAAAAATGACCCAACTTATGCAGTCTACAATAGACTCACTTTAAATTAAAAGATATAAGTAGCTTGAAAATGAAAGGATGGAAAAAATTATATACCAGACAAATAGTAATCAAAAGAGAACTGGAGTAGGTATATTAATACCACTTAAAATAGACGTTAAGTCAAAACCAGTTATAAGGGACAAAGAAGTTTACTATATACTGATAAAGGGGTGAATTCAACTAAAATATATAATAATTATAACTATATATGCACCTAACAGCAGAGCCAAAATATATGGAACAATTACTGATAGATTTGAAGGGAGAAATAATGTTTCCACATTAATAGTAGGAGACTTTAATATACCACTTTCTACAATGGATAGAACATATAGACAGAAGACCAATAAGGAAATACAAGATTTGAACAATACTCTAAACCAATTAGAACTAGCAGACATGTATACAGAGAGAAAACTTCACCCAACAACAACAGAATGCACAGTCTCCTCAAATGCACATGGATCAATATCCAAGATAGGCCACATCTTAGGTCACACAATAAGTCTCAATAAATTCAAAAATATTGAAATCATACAATATATCTTCTTTGACCACATTGGAATGAAGCTAGAAATTAGTAACAGAGGGAGAAATGGAAAATTCACAAGTGTGTGGAAATTAAACAATGTTTTCTTAAGCAATTAAGTTTAAAAGAGGAAGAAACAGGGAAATTGGGAAATATCATGAGGTGAATGGAAATGAAAATACAACATACCAAAATGTGGGATGCAGGAAAGGCAGTGGTAAGAGGGAAATTTATAGCAATAAGTGCTTACATGAAAAAAGAAGAAAGATTTCAAGTCAGAGGCCTAACCAAAAAAAAAAAAAACAAAAAAAAAAAAACTGGAAGAACTAGGAAAAGAAGAGCAAACTAAACCCAAAGCAAGCAAAAGACAGGAAATAATAAAGATGAGGGTGGAGATAAATGAAATAGTGTATCAAAAAATAATAGACATGGGGCAAGGTGGCAACATAGGGAGGTGTGGAATTTAGTTAGTCCTGTAACACAACTAGTAAATTGCCAGGAACAACTAGCAAATAGTTACTAGAAAATAGTCTGGAATAACTGTTGGGGGACATCTGTGACCTGACACACATTGCACACCAGTCTGGAGTGGATGGATCAGCTGAGATTGCAGCATAGAACTGTAAGTAAAGCTTCCCAAACTGTGGAGCTGACTCCCCTCTCCCACTGGTATGGCAGGTTGAACTGGAGCACTCCCCTGTAGGAAAAAGAAGCAGGTTACTGGGAGCAAGAGAAATTAACTCAACCAAACTCCGATTGCAGTTTTATTTAACAAATTTGGACTACTGAATACAAGCTATGAGCAAAGATAAACCTGGAGCAAGCAGGAAAGGAACCCTGAAGTCTCTCCTGGCAGAGAGGAGGCAGGACTGACGGGAATAAATAAATAAATAAATAAATAAATAAATAAATAAATAAAAGCAGAGGCTTTGGAGATGGCTGAGCCCAGAATACTGGAAAACAGCTGTGTCCCAAGAAAGGGGCACATACAACAAGGTACCAACTCCAGTCTACTGGTGAAACTGTGGGTCTGGGGACTGGCTCTGAAAAGGGATTTTTTTCTCTTTTCTTTTTTTTTTTTTCTCTCAGTCTAAGTAGCTCATCAGAGGAAGCCTCAGACATTTTCAGTTATCAGGGCTGACCCAGGCAAGGGTAGCGTTAAGATAGTTAGAGAGACAAAGAAAAACATCAAGTAAAAGAGATAATTCCCTAAAGGGCATATCTTCCCTAAGAAAAGGGGTGTGTTTGTGTGGCCTATCTCAAGTGGTGGCCCTCCCTCAGAGAATTCAACCCTGGGACCTGTGGATGGGGGGCCCAGAAATGACTTAAGCTTGGCTACTGATGCCCTTGGCCCATGGCTGGGATAAAGTCAACTGAGAATTAAAGGTATGGTACCTCTTTACGCCAGTGGGGAGCTGTGGGCTGACAGCACCACCTGCTGGGCAGATCAGGAAAAGCACAGTGTCTAGGGGCCACACAGGGAAGTCTGACAACTTTCTGGGTCTGATCCTCAGGGAAACTTTATACTGATTACACCCTCCTCCTGAGACCTGGGCCTGTCTGGCCTGGGAAATTCTGATTGGGGTAACCAAGGAAACCAGATGCTTAGACAATAAAAATTGTGAGTCATACTAGAAAATGAAGATATGACCAAGTAAAAGAAACAAACTTACACTTCAAATGAAATCCAAGAGTTGAAACAACTAATTAAAGATTTTCAAACAAATCTAAATCAAATCAGCAAGCTGAAGGAAAAGGTGACAAAAGAGGTGAAGGATATGAAGAAGACACTGGGTGATCATAAAGAAGAATTTGTAAGCTTCAAAAACAAATGACAGAACTTATGGGAATGAAAGGCACAATAGAAGAGATGAAAAACCCAATGGAGACATACAACTGCAGATTTGAAGAGGCAGAAGAAAGGATTCATGAACTGGAGGACAGGACATCTGAAATACTACACTCAAAAAAACAGGGAAAAGAATAGGAAAATATGAACAGAGTGGCAGAGAATTGAGTGATAACATGAAGCATATGAATGCATGTGTCATGGGTGTCCCAGGAGGAGAAGAGAAGGGAAACAGGGAAAAAAGAATAATGTAGGAAATAGTCACTGAAAATTAACCATCTCTTATGAAAGACATAAAATTACAGATCCAAGAAGTGTGGCATACCTGTAACAGAATAAATCTGAGTAGACCTTCTCCAAGACACTTAATAACAAGATTATCAAATGTCAAAGACAAAGAGAGAATTCTGAAAGCAGCAAGAAAAGAGTGATCCATTACATACAAGGGAAGCTCAGTAAGAATATGTGCAGATTTTCTCAGTAGAAACCATGGAGGTAAGAGGGCAGTGGCATGATATACTTAAGATACTGAAAGAGAAAAACTGCTGACCAAGAATTCTATATCCAGAAAAACTGTCCTTCAAAAATGAGGGAGAGTTAAAAATATTTTCAGACAGACACTGAGAGAGTTTGTGAGCAAGATACCTGCTCTATAAAAAATACTAAAGGGAGCACTACAGGCAGATAGGAAAAGACAGGAGAGTTAGGATGGATTGTAAGGTATGTGAATAAAACTGTTTAAAAAATAAACAGAGGTATATAAGTGTTGGAGAAAATGTGAAAAGAGGGATGTACCCATTCATTGTTGGTGGGGAAGTAGAATGGTGCAGCCCCTCTGGAGGGCAGTGTGCTGGTTCCACAGTAAGCTAAGTATAGGGTTGCCATATGGTCCCACAACCCTGTTATTTGTTGTATAGTTGAGGAACTGAGAGTGGGGACATGAGTGGACATTTGCACACTGGTGTTTGTGATGGCAGTAGTCACAATTTGCAATGGATGGAGGTAGCCTACAAATACATAGATTGATAAATGGAATGACAATCTGTGTTGAATACATACAATGGAATATTGAGTGGCAGCAAGAAGGAATGAAGTTGTAAGGTATACAACTAGATGAATGGACCTTGAGGACAGTAGGACTCTGGCTCTGAGGCCCAGGTGCCACACAGATCCATAAAGCTCCACAGAGGTCACACACAAACAGCTCAGCATCTCAGAATATAGAAATAACTTTTACAACACATGAATAGATGTGACTTCTGTAAGAGCTTAAAATCTAGGAACCTTTACAAAAGTTTTCTCGATAACCCACACTCCCAGATTCAATTCTCAGAGTTTGCACATAATTGTTAGTCCATATTAGTGGGACATTATAATGTTTGTCTTTTCATTTCTGGCTTATTTCCTCAAGGTCCATTCACCCAGTTGCATACCTCACAACTTCATTTCTTCTTGCAGCCACTCAATATTCCATTGTATGTATACACCATAGTTTGCCATTCCACTGATTAGTCAACGTACCCTTAGGACACCTCCATCCACTGCTAATTGTGAATACTGCCACTATAAACCGCACTCTGCAAATGTCCATTCATTTCCCTGCTCTGAGTTCTTCCAAGTATATAACCAATAATGGGGCTGAAGGACTTTATTGCAAACCCCATACATAGCTTTTTGTAGAACCACCCCATGGCCTTCTTGATGAGCTGCATCATTCTACTTCCCCATCAACAGTGAATAGCTATATCCCTCTCTCTACATTTTCCTCAGCACTTGTGTAGATACAAATACCAAAGATAGTAAATAACTAATGTTTATTGTGATTATACTGTAGCCCAGTGTGCCAGTTTGAATGTATTGTGTCCCCCAAATGCCATTATCTTTGTGGTCTTGTGTGGGGCAGAAGTTTTGGTGTTGGTTAGATTTGCTTGGAGTGTGCCCCACCCAGCTGTGGGAGATAATTTTGATGAGATGTTCCCATGGAGGTGTGGCCCCGCCCATTTGGGGTGGGACTTGATCGGTGGAGCTATATAAATGAGCTGACTTGGGGGGAGAAAAACGAGTGCAGCTGGGAGTGATGTTTTGAAGAGAAGCAAGCTTGCTAGAGAGGAACGTCCTGGGAGAAAGCCGTTTTGAGGCCAGAGCTTTGGAGCAGACACCAGCTGCCTTCCCAGCTAACAACGGTTTTCCAGACGCCATTGGCCATCCTCCGGTGAAGGTACCCGATTGCTGAGGTGTTACCTTGGACACTTTGTGGCCTTAAGACTGTAACTGCGTAGTGAAATAAACCCCCGTTTTATAAAAGCCTATCCATCTCTGGTGTTTTGCGTTCTGCAGCATTAGCGAACTAGAACACCCAGGCACTCGGCTAACTATTTTACATTAATAATGCCAATCAATTGTTGTAGCAACTCTGTTAGTTGGTTCTTCTCCTTGCTTTACATATGTAAATTTATCCAAGTTTTACAAATAATACATACAATTACATAATCCTAATGCTTATTGATAATAATGCTTTCTTCTACAAGATATTAAGAATTGTTTTAATCTATTTATTCTGTAATCTGCAATATTAGATTTTATATCCATTAAACAATATGTGAATATATATGTATATATAAAACAATCATATCTATTAAATACTTAATTTCAAAATCGATAGTATGACTTCCAGTATTCAAGAATTTTTTTAACCTAAGACCAAAGACTTAGACCCACAGGTACAGAAAATTAGATTGCCAACAAATGTATTAAACTAATTCCCATGTTTTCCAGAAAGTATACAAGTTAAAGGCATTGGAAAATCATCTATTTTTAATGTAATTTTATTGAAATATGTTCACAAACCATATAATCCAACCAAAGTATATAATCAATGGCTCACAGTATCATCACATAATTGTCCACTCATCACCACAATCAATTTTAGAACATTTTCATTGCTCAAAAAAAAACAAGAAATAACAATAAAAAAAGAAAGCCCGAAGCATCCTATACTATTTACCTCCGCCCATTTTTGGTCTTTATTTTATTACTCATGTACCCATACACTAGATAAAAGGAGTGTCATGCACAATGTTTTTATAATAACATGGTCACACTATAAAGCCTATACAGTTATACAATCATTTTTTAATGGAGAATTATCTTTTGATAATGAAGAAAACATATTGAAAGTGGTTAGCATAGCTGTAGGAAAATACTATAAACCCCAAATAAAAGAGATCTATTTTATTTTATTCATGAAAATTCATATTTAGAATAAGAACCAAGAGAAAAAGTTATCTATTTTCCAAGGAGTATTTATATATCAGTGGAGACTTAACTTGACAAATTTAGGGAAAGATGAGGAAAGTTGAGATGGAAGTAAAGGGTATTTTATATATAAGACAACTACCTCTTTATAATGCCAGAATGTTTCCAACAGTAATATTTCTTCATGTGTGGCATCTTTAATGATTTGAAACTTAGACACTTCACAAACAGCACCTCTTTTAGGCAAGGAAAGGTTTCATGTCAGCATATTAATTAAGGACAAACTGGCACATGGAGGAGACACATGATTTGCCCCAGGGAAAAACACCTTTCAGATGATGCTGACTTTTATGATGATCAAAATCCAAACCAAACCAATGAAAGCAAAACACTCAGACACATACAGACACAACAGAGAGGAGTGGGAATGCAATGATTTTTATATAATGATAGTAATTTACTCAAAACATTTCTAGAAAGATTTTCCTTTGGGAATCTACTTTACATAGTAGAAATAAGTAGTTTCCAATGTTTTTACAAATAAGAAAAATAGATAGAGATATGGACACATATACCCGAAATATAATCAGAAGATTAAAAGTATTAAACCAAGTCAAATATAGTCAGGAGTATTTTCCTTACATAGAAGTCAAATCAGGGATTATTTCAGGACATCAGCTCCCAAAGTTCACATACAATTAGAGTAAAACTGAGAAGTAAAATTACCCTATTCGCACCCACTAACCCTTCATTTGGAAAACAACTGTTTTGCTCATCACTATATTCCTAGTGCCAAGATAACAGTTTTGCATGCAATAGACTTTCAATTGATAATTAAAGAATTGGTCCTTTCTATGCTAGTACAATGAAACGTATATATTTAGAGAGAATTATAAGCCAAATCTCAGAGTCACGGAAACGAAGGAGAGAAGCAGTATTTTACCAAGCTGTGGCTTATAAAATACACCAGATCAGTCACTATCCAGCATCATGTCCTCATTATTGCCTTCAAATTAGCAATACCATATAGGTTCCCAGAGTGTTAGTTTGCAAAGTTACTGGTAAAGATTCAATCTGCCCAAGCTATCTAAAATGTGGATAAAAGATATACAGTCTGTCTAAGCTGCTGAAAAAAAAATTTGAAAATTACAGACTAATGGATAGCGTCCTAGTTGCTCACTTGCTTTCCAAATGCAGATCTTGGCTAAAACTCACGTGTACATATGATAATCATATGCCCACACAGAAATGACGCCCAATTTCCAGTGTAAGCACTCACACAGTGGCGTCTGTCATTAGAGCAAATAGAATCAGGGGAGGGAGGAAACAATGTAGCCACACGGGAGTGGATGGGAACCTTTGACCCAGTGTCCTACGGTTCTGTTATTATACTCTCTCCATTTTTCTCTCTCTCTTACACTCACTGTCTCTGGGGACCAAGGCCAATTCACAGAGTGGTACTGGCTTTGGGGGAAAAAAAATCAATGACCTATTCTCTTGGTCAGAGGATGAAGTGTGTGATGGCAGTCAACACAGCAGGAGGTGGAGAGGAAAATGAAATAAAAGGATGCACTATCAAGGGATGGGGTATATAATTATGCTCAGAGAAAAGTATGTTCAATAAGCAGATTGCTAGGGAGTGGCACAGACTAGCTTTTCATAAATATGAAATTGAAATTGGGCTGAAAAAATTAGGACACCAGAGCTCTTTCTCTGAAAAACGAAGGCATGGTAATAGAGGTTATTTTTGTCTCCACTGCTACCTGCCATTTATCAATCACCTAATTACACTTTGTAGAGTGGGCTGCAGCTAAAGTTCTCCATTGTGCTGAAAGCCTGGGTGGGGTTTCTACAGGGACCAACTTGCTTTGTTTCATTTTTGTTTTTTGAAGTTAAATTTGCATTTTAGAGAATTACCGAAGGAAAGGGAAGGAAGGAAGGAGGGAGGGATGGAAGGAGAAAGGAAGGAAGGAAGGAAGGAAGGAAGGAAGGAAGGAAGGAGAGGGGAGGAGAGGAAGAAAGAAGGGACAAAGGAAAGTTGCAAAGGGAGGAGGGAAGGGGGAAGGGAAGAAGGAAAGAAGGAAAGGAAGGAGAAAGAAGAAAGAAAAAAAGGGGTGAGAACAGACTGTGTATCCCTGTGAGGAAATGTACATCTGGCTTAGTCCAAGGTTTGGGAACTCGGCCACTCCCCTTTAGTCATTACAGAAAGAGACCTGCCAGGATGAGAAATTACCACAGGAGGGGTTGGATATTAGGATTAATTGTCTTGAACAAGTGCAGTGGAGCAGGTATGCAAGGCATATCGATGTGGAGATAATAATGCCATGAGCAGCCGTCATTGCTTTTTTTTCCATCCTAAAGAAAAGTGCAAATTTAAGTAATGGTACCCACATTTTCACAACACTGTTACAAATTTCATAAACTGCAAGTAAGACAAGATAATGACTTTTCAGTTCGTTAATGATTTATGTTAAAGGAAGATGCATATCTGTGGTTTTAATGTAGCCCACCATCACTTTCTTTCTCCCTACCCCAAATGGAATTGGTTTTACTTTTTGGTATTTATGTTGACCATTGACTTATTGCTTTATACATCTAGGTACTTTTAATTGGCTTAAAGGACAGTTTCAGATAATTACTTACAGACCAAGCAATATTTTTAGAATCGCAGGTATCAAGGCTGAGAGATAAACTTGAATGTCTGAGTCTGCAAAATGCCATTCCATTGAAAATCACTGGTTTACAAATGCCATAATGCTCCCCTATAATCGAGGTGGAAAACGAAGGGGTTGAGGTGATGCATCTATCTTGTTGATGTGCCTATGTTTATAAAGGATTACAAAATTGCATGTAACTATCATATTAATGCTTGGCTGTCCCCAGCGAGCCATCCCTTAGCTTTCTCCCAACTGTCCTTTTTTGGAGCAAAGTGTAACTAGTAAGTTCATCATATCATTCTGCCTTTTCCATTTAATATACTCACATTATTTGTTGACAACCTGGATATTTCAAATTCAGATGAGCCGTGGATTTTCTTCATGTGAATGGTCAGCAATGTTTTCCAATTTAAGTAATCCTGATAATTCCTTCTGGGAAGTCTAATGGAAATTAAGTATTTATTGATAAAACACTTTTGACTTCTGTCTCAGTTTCCTATGACTGCTGTAAGAAATTACCACAGACTTAGTGACTTAAAACAACACATTTATTATCTTACAGCTCTAGAAGTCAGAAGTCTAAAATGAGTCATCAGGTCAGCATTCTTTCTGGAGGCTCTAGGGGAGAATCAGTTTCCTTGCCTTTCTAGCTTCTAGAGGCTTACCATGCTTCTTGGCCAGTGGCCCTGTATCAGGGGGAGCTCTTCTGCCGTCATTGCACTGCATTCTCTCACCCTGGCTCTGTTGCCTCATGCTTTGATTTATTAGAACTCCTATGATTCCATGGAACCTGCCCATACATGCAGGGCAATCTTCCCCTGTCTCAAGATCCTAAACTTACCACATCTGCAAAATCTCTTTTGTAATGCTACAGAGATTCATATTTGGATCTCTTTTTGGGACCGTTGTTCTACCTACCTACCTCTAACTCAAATAAATGAGTTAATTTTTCTTATTTTAACACATCCTATTAAAAAAGAATCTGTTTTCCTTTCAAAGGCACATATAAACATGTTTTAATTTGGCTTGGTTTAGCTTATTAAAGTAAGAATGTGACTCGGCAGAGGTAGTTTTCAGTGTGTCAGAAACCAGTCACGTCGGTGCCTCTGACGTACCCCAAGGATGACCAGTGAGCAGGGCTAGAACTAAAAAGCTTAGGGTTGGGGAGGGGCCTGGTATTCACTGCTTTCCTCACCAATTTTTTTTTTTTTTTTTCTGGAATCCCAGGACATGGATTGGCTTTTAGAGCTTATCTTACTAACATCTAAATATATTCAAGAGGAATACAACTTTATCTTATTCTCTAAGGAACTGATTGCCGAGAGCTATACCAACAGTATTCAGCATGGTAAGTGTCATATGATAGATATGAAACCAGTGTTTTCATTAATAAATAAACATATTGGTATCCTGGCTCAATTCCTTAGTAACCACCAGGCCTTATGCTTTAACGATTGGGTAAAGAGAAGGATGGCAATAACTTAGAATTATTGGTGTCCTTTGGTGGATCCCTGGTGAGGCAAATTCCTGGGGAGAGGGGGCTTGGGGATCGTCAGAAGGCAGCACTGGTGAGTGGGAGCTCTCAAAGGTAGGTGAGCCATGCCAGCTGGTATGTCCACTCACAAGGGAAAGATAGCCAGTACCTGGTGGGGGAGCCCAAGGGGAAACCAAATCAGGATTGCAATCAAATAGGACTGGGCTCTTGCTTTATAGTAGAGCTAAATGCCAAGGAGGAAACCAAAGCCCAGTGGTGTTAACAGTAGCAATTCAGGGAAAGGAAGAGATGATATCTCAGAAAGCAAGAGCTGGCAAGATGAACCTTACATCCTACCTGGAGGAAGGCTTCTAAAGTATATGATTCATTGGAGGTGACAGCAGGATTGAGTTTACATGTTCAATCACCGCGTACAACTCAGATTAGCTACAGAAGGCAGGAATCATCATGAATGTTGAGGAAGTAGTTATGAATGGCAATGATGACCCTGTGCCAGTTTGGATATATTATGTCTCCCAAAAAGCCCTGTTCTTTAATGCAATCTTGTGAGGGAAGATTTATTAGTCTGTTAATTAGGGTGGAAATGTTTGATTAAATTATTTCCGTGGCAACGTGGACCCGCCCTTTCATGGTGGGTCTTAATTAAATCACTGGAGTCCTATAAGAGAACTCACAGACAGAAGGAGCTCAGAGCAGCTGAGAGTGACTTTTGGAGAGATGCTTGGGAGCTGACAGAGATGTTCAGAGATGCTTGGAGTTGTGGAAAGAAGAACCTTTGAAGATGCTAAGCTAAGAATGCACAGGAGCTGAGAGAGGAGCCAAAACACAACCCGGGACCAGCAGATGCCAGCCATGTGCCTTCCCAGCTGACAGAGGAGTTCTGGATGCCATTGGCCTTTCTTCAGTAAAAGAAAGGCCTCTTGTTGAGGCCTTAGTTTGGACACTTTTATGGTGGTAGAACTGTAAATTTATGGCCAAATAAACCTCCTTTATAAAAGCCAATCCATTTCTGGTATTTTTGCATAACTGCAGCAATAGCAAGCCAGAAGAGACCCTCAAAGAAATTATGTCTTCCCCTCACTGGAAAAGGTAATTTGAAAATGGCCCACTTTTTGGGATAATCTGGAAACAACTTATGCAGGCAGCTAGTATTCATATGATTATCAACTAACACACCCTTAGAATGGAATAGCTGCTTTGGATGCCCATTTTATACTTTCAAAGTTTTTATTTCCTTAGATATGAAGGAAAGCTGAAAAAAGTTATACGTTCATGACCTCAAAGTCTGCTTCATCTTAACTAAAGTAACTGTTTCTTTAAATAGGCAACATGGGCTTGGGTTGTGCCTGACAGAGAGCAGAGGCCTCATCTAATTTAGAAGAGTGCAGGCATCCTTGTCAAAGCCTGGAGAAGCTCCAAGAGGATTCTCCATCGGAGCTTGACCTCATCAATCACAGTGGCCTGTGGTCACAATTTTCTGGGAAATGTGGAAAGGAACCATCTACATTAAATCTGCTGCCTGAAATGTCTTCATATTATCTATATTTTATTCAGAATTTTGGTGTTTGCCTCTGATCCCTTTTGTGTCTTTAAACTTTGGTGTAATGAGGTCTAGCTCAAGAGGAGCCAATTTACTATGGTGGAAAATACCTACATGTACAGCAAAGAACCAAGTTGTTTTTCTCATTTCTAAGTTTAAATTTTTATTTTTATTAAAATGTATGGGATAATCAACCCCTCATAATAATCAAAAGACTTTGTATATCCAAGACACAATTGAACCAATGATAGGCATGAAGACACGGCCACTGGAACAAGAGTTATCACTAAAGAGAGAGTCAAGAGCCTATAAACACTGCTAGATCTTTCAAGGGAAATTCAGAGGGCTAAGGGAAGATGGGAGGTTTTCCACAGGACGCTACATGGCAGAGTCATGGAGGCTAGAGAAGCCATGGCTCTCTTTGTTGTTTGGACAAGTAGCCTGGCATGGTTGCAGGGAGAGTTGCCAGTTAAGGAGAAAAAGCACAGGCGATTGGGAAAGTAGGTTGTGGTCAGTTTGAGTAGCTCCCAGAATGACTTGGTGATGGAGGAGAAAGGGCAAAGTGACAAATGTGCACGATGCGAGTAGAGGTGGGGAGGGTGATGACACCTCCATGACTTCTACCTCATTGACTTGGTGGATAGAGTTGCTATTTCTTGAAAGAGAAAACATAGTCATCATTTTAGGATGTGTAATCCAGATGGTATTATAATAGACTCTTAGAATCATATGGCTCCGTAGATATCAAATAACCCAATGCACTTTAGTATTACGCAGAGCTACCCTCTGTAGTATTCTGAACAATTAGTTGACCATCCTCTGTCTGGACAACAGTACCTTAGATTGTTGGATTGTGACCAAGTTCTTTCTTGAGTTGAGCCGAATCTGTCTGCATCAACTGTCCACAACCTGGCCTTAGTCCTGAGCTCTGGGGTCACATGAACTATTGCAAATTTTCTCACACATTATAGATCTGCAATCATTTCACAAAAACAACTGCTTATCACTTTGACATATTCTCTCCTTCAAGTCTTTGCTCTCAGGATATAATCTTGATTTCCTACACTCTTATGGTGCATTTGCTCATCTATGAAAGTCTTTTTTTAGATGGTGGGCTCTGGAAATAAAGAATAAAATGCCTAGGTGTGGCCTGATGAAAGAAAGTAGAGTATTAGGAGTAGTTCCTCAACCCTCTGGGAGACCATACTTGTGAAGAATTCAATAGCTATATGTTATTGAGCTGGCATCCCAGGATAAGCCTAGAATCAGTTATTTGCAAGCAGGACTCTCTGTTCAATAAATGAGGAAGCTGAGTGCCAGAGAGGCCACATAACTGCTCTAAACTCATCCACATAGCAAGTAATGGAGTCAAAAAAATAAATTTAGGCCAGCCTCACTTTGAGAACTACCTCTTTTTATTATCCTATGATGCTCTTTATTTACTTATTAAGCTACATCTGCAAGTCTCCGTGAAATGAGTGTAAATACATCAAAGATTACGTTATTTGACTACAAACACAACAGAATAGACAAAGCTCTCTTAATCTAGTTTGTCTTCTAACTCCAGCTTGGATTTGTAAATAGTTCTTGAAGGTAAATAATGTTATCAAATTAAAATTAGATTAATGACATTGAGAATATGGTCACATCAAGAAAGGTGTTAGGATTGAATAGATTGACTTGGGAGGCTGTGAGAAGAAATGGGTCAATAGGATATACATATACTCTTGCCAATTAACTGTGCTTTCATCTTAATTTTCAGAAATAACTAGAAAAAGTGTGCAAAGCTGTTTTCCTCATAGCACAGTGATGCCAAGTAGAGATTGTTGTCCTTTGGCAAGGACAATATAATTCAGAATAGACCTTGTAATCTTTCAAAATCTTACAAACCACATTCCATTCCATACTTGTAAAGTTGACTTCAGAGATTGTTGTCAGCATATAAGAAGACAGCACTTTCATTATTAATTAGTGAAATAAGGTAACAGACTTGTTAATATTCTAAGAAAAAATTTTAAGTAGGAAATCATTTAGCATTGTCATGAAGGAGTAGAGGAATCACCAGTGTTTATAGCAAATTGTGTGAATATTTTATGGAAAATGGTTGTTTGAGATATTTTGGAGAACATCCTCTGAGCTGTGACCTGTCCAAATAAGAAAAGTAATGAGCTGTGCTATGATGCACTCTACTCAACTATTAAGCATTTTTCTGATCTACATGACATATAAAGACCAATACAAACTAGTAAATCTTTGGCTTCATTTTTACAACTTCTATTTGCAATTTCAAAAAACTCAAATTTTCTTTATCCTCGATATTTTACAAATTTGTTGTTATAGCCTATTTTATTTTTGGTGAATATCTGTGAGAGACATAATTATTTCCACTAACTTATTTTGATCTAAGAACACTAATATAATTGATTATGGCAGATGGAAATTGAGTTATTGGATAACATGACCTTGTATTGTATCTGGGATTCCAATATTCCTGCCAGCTACCACCACTAATACAAAACTCAATTTCAAGTAAATTTTACACAACTCAAGATATTAGCATGTGATTTCTTTAATCATTCCAACTCTCAATTTGAATAATAATGCCTAGGCAATATGGTGAGTTTTTGTACTAAGCCATTAACTAGGGAAACTTGAGAGCTGAAACTTGGGCTAAACTGTGTGTGACTCTTTTATGTAATTTAAACCTGTGAATGACAGAATAAAATACAGTTCTAAGATAAGAATTTTTTATTTTATATTTCTAATATATGCAATTAAAACTTAATTGATACATGGATGTTTAATGTGGAAATGTTTCTTTCCTGCTTTTAATTGATAGTGGCATCTTTATGCCCCGAAACAGTGGTAATATGGCTTAACTGAAGAGCACAAGTACTGGTTCCACTGTGGGCCTTGTAAATTATAAGGCAGTTTGGATTTTTTTTCTCCTTATATATTTAAACTGGATCTTAAAATTAATATTTATCCTTGTAGGAAGCATGTGTTTCCAATAGTTACTGACTGTCCTTTTTGGGAGAATAATGACGTGTATGTTTAGCCCTTTCTCATGAGAAGAACTTAAAGGAGATGATGGCTGGAGGCCCATCACTATGGGACATTATCAGACTTGGGGAAATGTACTGCTTGTGCTAGTGCAGTGAATCCCCAGCCTGGGGAAGGGACTATCCCAGAAACCTTTACTCTAGAGGGGGGATGAGAGCAGGCGATGCTTGTGCTACATGTAGGAGTCACCTCAGAGGACAGTCAGCCAAGGTCATTTCCTGGCTCCTTCTTCTAAACAATCACATGAGTCCAAGTGGCCCCAGAATAGGTAGGTTTATTCCTTAAAATACCCTTGAAACACAGGAAGAAGGCTACTATGGAGCCTTCAGTAATATCATCCTAATGGCCCCAGAGAGATGCGTTTTTCAGGAGTGGATATTTTAGACAAAAGATAATGAAGGGAGGGTGACTCTCTAGAGTGATCCAATGGTCAAACATCCCTGAGCAGTTGCTAGGAAAGGGTTGTCCTTGAGAAACAATGTGTCTGCACATTATTTGTCTGATTTTCTTTTAAAAAATTTGTTCAATTTTCATCAGAATACAAAGATTAGTATGCATCTCCCATCATTCCTCCAGAAAGACACTTTACATGTAAGTCTTTCCAGACTACTTCTGGTTTTCTGAATTTCTCATGATATCTCTCTTTGCTGTATCTTCACACACATAATGCTCTCCAGAATATCATTTACCTAATTTCTGTCTAGTCAACTTTTATACATCCTTGTGCCAGTTTGAATGTATTGTGTCCCCCAAATGCCATTATCTTTGTGGTCTTGTATGGGGCAGAAGTTTTGGTGCTGGTTAGATTTGCTTGGAGTGTGCCCCACCCAGCTGTGGGAGATAATTTTGATGAGATGTTCCCATGGAGGCATGGCCCCACCCATTTGGGGTGGGCCTTAATCAGTGGAGCTATATAAATGAGCTGACTCAAAGAGAGGAAAGAGAGTGCAGCTGGGAGTGATGTTTTGAAGAGAAGCAAGCTTGCTAGAAAGGAACGTCCTGGGAGAAAGCCGTTTTGAGGCCAGAGCTTTGGAGCAGACGCCAGCTGCCTTCCTAGCTAACAGAGGTTTTCCGGACACCACTGGCCGTCCTCCGGTGAAGGTACCCGATTGCTGAGGTGTTACCTTGGATGCTTTGTGGCCTTAAGACTGTAACTGTGTAGTGAAATAAACCCCCGTTTTATAAAAGCCTGTCCATCTCTGGTGTTTTGCATTCTGCAGCATTAGCAAACTAAAACAGTCCTTCAAGGTTTTACTCAAATGTCACCTCCTCTGTGACCCTTTCCCAAACATCCCGAAAAATAAACACTTCCTCTGTCCTCCTCCCAAAGCACCTCTGTTATCTCTCATCTAACTATAAAGTAATTATTTCTTTATAGCTATGTCCTCTCTTGATTTGCGTAGACAAGCCATATGAAATAATCTTTGCATCTCTAGAGTCTACGTTTGTAGTTGCCATTCAGGAAATGTTTATGAATAAATACATGTATCTGGTAAAAAGATGTTTTACAATTCTGAGTGTCACATGATTTATCTTGTAAGCTCTATCTTCTAATCAATATGACCCTTAGTCTGAATGAGTTCAAGGCCTAGCCAATTCTACTTGTCATTAGAAAATAAAAGTAGATCCAAGACTTTGAACTCATGAAAGTCTTTTACTTGTGCTAAAGGGAGCCATCTATAAGTGTATTTTATTGGTAGTTCCCTAATTTTTAAGACTTCTTGGTTTTACATATGCTCTGTGAGGATAAAATGAGCACAAAGCAACATAAGAATTAAAGTTTCCAACTCAGGCTTGGTAGTAGATGATTTCTAGGATACATTCACCTTCTCAGATAGGATATTATAAGACATTAGATATTGGATGAAAGGATTTAATTGGTGAAAACCAATAAAGGGTAATGAAAACTTTCCATGCCAAATTTTAGTTAGATTTGCTCACAAAGGATCACTTACCGTCCCACATAGGAATTTTCCCCTTAATTTCTTTTAAGAGATCAATCTCTTAAATGATGAAAAATATTTTATTTTCTTAATAATATTAGATATTTTCCTTTCAATACTATATAGACTCTAAATTATTTGCAAACATAGATCAGATCTCCCTATGACCAAATTATCACATATTCTCTACTAGTAGAGTCAGAAAAAAAATGAGATTGTTCTTAGTTGACTAGTGCTATCAATATATTTTTATTTATACAGCATTTTCCAAGTTCTTACTATGTGCTAGACACTTCCAGCCACTGTGAAGGCACAATTTAATAAGGCAATGTGCCACCTTTAAAAAGATCACTTTCAGACAAAGAATTGGTGAGCAAAAACCAAGCACAAAAATGCCTTCAGAATGATTATAAACTGAATTAACTACTTTATCAGCATTAGCAATCATTTTTCTTAGTGCTCCCATTGGCTGTACAACAAATTGCCCAATACTTACTGACTTAAAATGATCACATTTATTTTGCTTATGAAGCTGCAGTTTGAACAGGACTTGGGAGAAGTGTTTCTCTCTCCACTCGGTATCGTCTGGGGAAAACTTGGACACTGTGGGGCTGGTATCATATTCCTGATAGTTAATAGTAGCTCTTAGCTGAGAACTTGGCTGGAGATGTTGGCTGGAATATATCTACTCATGGTATATCCACGTGGTCCAGGCTTCCTCACAACATTATGTTTGGGACTCATGGGCAAGTATCCCAAAAGGACCAGATGGAAGCTTTATTGCCTTTTAAGGCTTAGTCTCAGATGCTATATATTGTTACTCTTGCCATAGGTATAGCCCTGCCCGGATTCTAGAGCAAAGAACGTAGACTACCATCCACACACATACCCCTAAATGGAGGAGGTCACCATTACTGCTTAGGGAAAACATGTGTGATGGGTTACATTGCTATGGTCACTTTGGAAAATACAGTCTGGCACATACCTAATGTTATTAAGTTGGTTGTGTTAATCTTCCTTCTTTCCTTCTAATAATTTGCTTTCGAACCCTTCATTGAATATTTGTTCTGTGTCACATACTGCATTGGGCAGTAAGAATAAAAACATGATTTAGAAGTAGTCACTTGGAGCAAAGTCTAGTAAGTTTGGCCCAAGATATAAAGGGATGAATATAAAACATTATTGTAAGTGTACAGAGAATAGAAAAATACAGGGAATGGGCACCTACTGAGGAACATCATCGAAGTGATAGACACTTAGAAAATACTTCCATGGAGGAGACAGCATGTGCACTGGGTCTTAAAAGATGAATAAGCATCTTTTTGTGGAATAAGAATATTCAGGCAGGTAGGAATGAGAAAGCAAAAACGTGAAGGTGAGAAACAAAATGTATGGCGTGTGCAGAGGAAAATAAGAGAAGTTTGTTGTGCTATAACATAATTTGTGATTCATGAAGTGATAAATTATAGTAATGCTGGGAAGTTTGGTAGAAACAAGATTATGAAGGATATTATATACCATTTAGAAGACTTTGGATTTTATTCTCTCATCCAGTAACTTCTAAGCAGATAACACAGTAAAATAGGTTTTGCTGTGTGAAGGGTTAACTTGTGGGACAGGACAGGAAACTGTTGTAATAGTTTTGGGGAGAGATAGGGTCTAGAGTATAGTATAAGTAAGAATTGTAATTTAGAAGAGAAATATTCAGAAAATAAATGTTTGAGGACTTATTGTTGGATTAGAGAGAAAAGTAGAAAGGGAAAGCGAAGAACCATCTTTGACCCCCAGTGTTTTAACTTTAATGATGGTGGATGTTGATAGTGCCATAACTAAAGCAAAGATAAAGGAAGAGCTGATTTTGAGGAAAAGTTACACATTACCTTTGGGCATTCTGAATTTGAGTGTTCGTGGTCTATCTAAATGGAGAAACCCAAGAAGTAGGGAAATGTATAGGTCTTATGAATGGGAAACAGTTTAGGCTACAGTGATAGCTTTGGAAGAAATCAACATCTAAGAGGAGCAGTGGACTAAACTGATAACTCTGGATGATCCTAACATTTCAGGCTAATACATGAGGAGAGAAGGGAGAAAGAATTTTCAGACCGATGTAAGGAGAAGTCCAAGAAGTCCAGAAAGACAATGACAAAAGATATTTTTACATTTTGACAACTTACTATAATGTAAGGTCCTAAAGGGTTGAGAAATTAGTCTCCTCTTAATTGTTTTGTTTGTTGCTGCGTCCCTAGTAACTAGAATAATGTCTGGTGTTAGGAATACGGATAGACTTAAGAATGGCAAGTTCAATACATCAATGCAGTCAAATGCTAGATGGATCTGGAGAAAATATATGGAGAAGCAGTAAAGACAGGGGTATAGATCCATTTTTAAAGAATTTTGGATGGTAACTGAAAGAGAAAGATGTTGAGAAGGCATGCAATAAAAAGGGCTTTTATTTTAGGGAGAGAGAAGCTTTGAATTACAGACTCAGATAAATCAAAGATTCTGGAGTAAGATACCATGAGTCCAGGGGCACAGTCCTGGAGGAATGTAAGAGGATAAAACCAAGAGCCCACACAAGTGAATTTTTCACATCGAGGGAAGAACACGTCATCATCTGAAAAGAAACAAAAGGAAGGACATGGACGAGGAAAATTTGTTGGTGGAAGATTGCATTAGTGTACTGTGAGTTCTTCTGAGGGCTTCACTGTTTTCAATATAAGGGCAGCAAAAACATCTGCTGAGAAACAGGATCAGCATCAAGGACACTGCTTGAGAAGAGTAAGAAGCTTTGAGACGTGCAGTGAGGACCAGACAAGGGTTCTGACCAGCTGTATGGAGCAGATAAAGAAGAGAAAGAATAGAGGCAATACATGTTGAGGCCAAAGGATATTCAGTGGAAGTGAGGTTATGAGAAGAATGTCATCCATTTCTTGTCATGGAATTGGTTATTGAAATTTAAAGTTCCAAGATGCAGCAGCTCCAGGAAATGACAAAGCTTGAAATATTCCCTAGATTGGGGTGGGGGGAGCTAAAATAAAATAGTGGTGAAGGTGCTAGGAGTTAAGAAATCCAATAAATAATGAATCCTTAGACAAAGAACAAATGCATCTACATGGATGTATTTTGCAGACTATTGTGATACATCAAGCAAGTTGATAGACTGCAACCAAGAGGTTGAGTAGAGGGTTAAATTTGAGGGAAGAAGAAAATAACTAATTTTCTCCAGCAGTCCAGAAGTGAGTCTTTGGCACTTTGTGACCATACATGTGGATAATAATATTTAGCGATTGGGTCTGAATATTGTAAGCCATCATCCAGGGAGTGATTGCCCCTAAGGAGAATTGTACCCAGAATATCATGCAACCTCGTTAGTAACCCTTATGTTCATTTGAAAATTATGCTACATGCAAATGTAGATTTAAGAAAATGGTGCTACTTTTATATGAAGATATTATCTAACCTCTGGAGTCCTTAATATTTTTGCACAATGACAGGAGGATTACTTGTTCCCTCAGGTTTATCTTTCTGAGGCAATTTATATGGAACAGCCTGTTAGCGCTTTCTTCTTCAGACAACCAGGGTCTGTGAAGTATTCAAAATTAGTCCGAAACGGGAGCTAAAAAGCTTCCTAAAATATGCCCTAAGATTATACTCCACATTTTTTTTTATCCTTTAAAAAACACTGGCCATAAAAGTGTTTAATTGGCCAGAAGTCTCTCTGGAGGCACGGCATTTCATTAACTCAAGGAGACATCTTAAGAGATAAATCTGATCTGACAAATGCTAACATTTTGTAAGATTAGAAGCACAGAATACATAAGTAGTTTACAAGGGTATGCATGTATAGCCTTTACTTGGTGGACTTCTACCTTCTACTTCTTTAGTTTGAGTCCTTTCCTACTATTATATTCACAAGCTGAAAATTGTAAATAATTAAGGTTTGAAAGAGATCCCAGCCATGTTGCTCAGAAATGAGTTGGCGGAGTTCTGTGCTCTTCTTGTCATTTTACCAGAATGCTGCCCTGAAATCTAAAGCTATCTTTAATGCCAGCTGCCTGTGAGGGGCTCTGTAGAAAGGTGATCAAAAGGACTAGCTTGGTTTAGGTGCCCTTTGTCTGGGAGGAAGGTGATCCACGGCATCTGGAGATGATGGAACGCATGATTAACATTACCACAGAGAATGATTAATATCTTCTTAAAGCACCTACTTCCAGATTATCCATCATTTCATTAGAGTGAAAAAAGTTCCCTGTGAAAAGGGGCTAGCCCTCTGAACCATGGATAACTCACCCACCCCTTGACATGTTTACTAATTGAGTAGCAGAGCGGGCTTAATACTTTAATATATTTATACTAAGCAAATTACAACTTTTTTTTTTTTTTTTCAGTGCCCAGAGTGAGTTCAGGATTGTAGTGAAATAACAAAGTGCTTTTGTTTGGCAATTAAAGGTCATTTTATGATTAATACTAAACTTAACCCTTCTTCTTGACAGAAAGCATTAATTTTTTTGTCATAAACCATTGACCAGATTTCTTGTGAGGGAGTTTTGCTATGCAATATTGGTTAATTTGCACTGTAGATGTGACATTTAAAAGATTCCTCGTTAACCAAGGGCTCTGAAGGCATCTAGTTTTCTTGTGGGTCCCCAGTCCATGAATCTATTTAGTGTTTTACTTAAAGAGGGATTATGCATTCAGAAGTACAATGATGTCAGATTTTCTGTCTTCTCTTCTTCCCCAACATAGAATGAAATATCTCATTAATGTGGTGGTGATGCCTCCAAATACTGAATATTAATATATTATTATATATTAAAACTATAACATTAATATATAATATTACAACTATACTGAAAACCATTTAAATATATGTGACTTATGTAAATAGAGAATCAGGAAAATTATTTGCACAAGTCAAATAACAGATCACCTTAAATTGACTCAAAGTCTTTATTTCTGATTCTGTTTCAACAATTCAGATAATCGAGTTTTTTCACTTCATTTTGATTCTGTGAGAATTCTGGAAAACTATCAAATTGATATTTGTGTTCAGGAAAATCACCACCTTGCCCCATTCCAGACACTATAGATTTGTTTAAGATTTTACCTTTCAACTAGCATATTTACAGTCTTAAGAATGCATCGAAGCATATGGACAAATGCCCTTGGTGGGAAGTCTTTGAGGGTCCTCGGGAAAACCTGTCAGGGGAAAGAGCTGTGTCATTGGCCCCTAAAGGTAAGGAAGGGTTTCAGTCAATGTAGCTCTACCAACCAGCTGGGTGACTTTGAGGGTATTACTTGTATTCTCTTAGTACATCTGCAAACTGAATGTCCAGGCTAATTGATCAATGAGGTCCTAAAATATTAATGAGACAGATTCTTTGAACAATTTTGATCATTTTTACATAAAATTCTCATCTGGAATCTTGTATCATCACAAATCAACTCTTCTTACCTTTTCCAAAAGTGATATCTCATTTTTCCTGTCTGTGATGTACAAGTGGACATGCACATATCATAAATCCTTGATTGCCGGAAACTTAGTTGCCTTAGCTTTCAATTAAAGTCTTTAAACATTTTGCATTTTTTGGTGAAAGGAACCAACTGATTAGAATCATTTTTATTTCAAGGACAGTCCTAAAAAGAGAAAATGTTAGGGAACAATTTATCTCAGATTTCTACAAATAAAATGTTTTGTTGTTGCAATGACCTAAAAGATTATGGATTATCAAAACCAAACTCAAGTCTCTACTATATTGCACTATACCCACCATAAGCTGGAAGTAAACTCACAGACATAAGACTCATTTCTTAAACAATGGTCTACAGACACTATTCTGTGGGCCTTTAATAAACATTCATGTAAAAAAAGTCAAACACATATTAGAAAGCCAAACAAGATGAAGTTAAATAGCTTTCTTTACCTTGGGAGTTTTCAGATACTTGTGAATTTTCAAAAAGGAAATTGCATTGATTCATAATACTTCACAAAATAATTTGACAGTGGAAAATTTTATTTATTTATTTACTCATTTTAAAGCAAAACACATTGGATAAGAGCTAAATGGAAAACAATTATGCATCAACTTATATATATATATATATACATAACTAAATATTATTTTCTTTATAACTATATGTAGAGAGAAATACATAATTATTGATAATATTTAAAGATTTAGGCTTAGCCTGGAAAATCAGGAAATATTTGTTATAAACATGAAGGACTCGAAGACCCAATGAAAGATATAAAAGCCAACAAGAATGGTTGTGGTGCAAACATTGAAAATATAGAAATAATTTAGGATTGGTAGAATGATTCATTGCGTATAGCTTCACCTTTTGGATGTTTACTATATATACAAACAATTCTGCCTGGGTCTAGGTTAAGAAAATCATGTGGGATTTAGGTCATTGGATTTGTTATCAACAGTGCGCATATCCCACTTAACTTGAGTCAAGTGGTGACTTTCATTTGATGGTTTTAGTGTCATGTGAACACAAGATAAGTTTCACGGTTTGGCAAGATTTGGACAGGGGGAGGGGTGGGGGGACAGGTGCCGTGGAAAGAACTTCAGATGGGGGGAGGTATGGCGAGCTGATTTCTTATCCTGGTCTGCTGTGGCCTGATTAAGTGGTCTTGCGCAAGCTCCTACCCTCAAGATAGTATCAATAAACACTTTCAGTTCTAAACTTCTGTAACTGTGGCCTAGAGGACCTGCTCTTTTCTTTAAGTGGTTCCCGGTTGGTTCTACCTCACAGCCATGATATTTCATTTAAATAAATGATACCCATGAGTACCTCAAGGATTTCTTCCTCCTTCCTTGACATGCTCCGGAGTCTCTCTAGAGTCACAGTGTTTCATTAGCACAGAGTCTTTGGAGACTTTACAAAGTGATAAAGCTAACCTGAGATGTAGGTCACCACTGCAGAAGCTTAATTTCCTATTTCATTTTTCCTACTTCTGCAGCCAAAATTATGGCTCTTTGGGGACCAAGTGTCAAATCCTCATGTGAGGGGCACTGCCGTACAGAAGTATAGAGTTCATGGTCCGGCATTCCTGAGTTCCAGTTCTGACTCAGCCACCTACTCCCTTGTGTTTGGTCAATTTTGCCATCTAATGTATACGATGGAGGCTTGGTACTCAAAGTGTGGTCCCTGGACCAGAGACTTGGGCATCCCCTGGGAGTTTGTTAGAAATGCAGAATCTCAGGCCCTACCCTAGCCTTACTGAATCAGAATCTGCATTTTTACCAGGATCGCAGATGATTCGTGTGCACATAACAGTTTGCAAAGCCCTATCAGGGATGATAATAATGAAGAAATTCAAATATCTGTTCAAGAGGCCTGAAAACTATAAACTGTGACGTATAGAATATGCACTGTTACAATGGTTGTGATTACTGAGATGAAACAATTGAAGTGCTTTGGATTATTAAATAGCCTCGTCCCTCACAATCTTTACAGTTGCCCAGGAGAAAAACTTCATCGTCACTGTGTACTAGATCCTATGGCCAACATTGCACATCAGCATTTCTGCTGCTCCTTCACTCCTTCTGACATTGCTCATATTTTCTTAATGTTTTCATATCCTCATAGAGTATACCATAGGACAAAATCTTGAGTAGAGTTAATGTGGACTTCAAATTTTTTCCTCCCTTTATTTTCAGCTCTGGATTTTCCATGTTAAGTCAAGATTTGTAGAAATCTGCTTTCAGTTCCCTACCGTTGAAAACAATGTGCAGTAAACCAACAACTCTACAACTATGTAGATCTTCCTTCTATAATCTATTCTTCTGAGAACATTCCAGTGCTGTAGCATGGTAGCATGGTTTTTTTTGTTGTTGTTGCTCTTATGAATATTGTAGTATCCTGATTATATGGGGATGAATTATCTGACAAAGAAAACAGAAGTGACAGTAATATTTGCCCAAGAGCAGAATGTTCCCCTGTCTTCATCTACTAATACATCAATTTGCTTTTCACTATAGGCAGCCAATGTGTGTATGTTTGTGTGTGTGTGTGTGTGTGTGTGCTGGTGTGTGACCATATAACAGAACATAGGGCTATGGATTTTGGAAAATCTTTTCTTGGCATCCTTGTATGTATGAAAGGAGAAAATCATAAAAAATTAAATATCTGGCCAAAACCCATTGAAAAGGGGACAGAAGAGCTGATGAAGGAGACAAATAAAAAAGGGGACAGAAGAGCTGATGAAGTAGAGCAAATAACCAAAGATGAGCTCTTATCAAAGGTTATTTATTTTTTTTTCAAATCTCTGGGAAGTCAGTTTGGTTTGGTGAGAAGAGTAGTTGTTTGAGAGTCTTGGACCCCAAGTTGAAGTCTGTATCACCTATTAACTCTGTAACTTTGAATAAGTCACTTAACTCTTCTGGACCTCAGTTTTCCCAACTGAAGAAAAGGAAATTAAGCCCCCTTACCTCATACTGATCTGTGAAAGTTAAAGTATGGAAGTGAGTGTACTAGTCATATCATAAATACCGCAATGCTTCAAGATTACTCACTGTTTCCAGAATGGCATGTACATTCCACAAAGATTCAACCCCAGCTTGTCCGTTCCCCTCCAGGCCATGGCCTCAGGGGCTCAGGTGCACATGTACAAGAGAGCTCTAAGCATTACTTAAGTAGCAACTGAAGAAGACCTCTCGTCAGTGCAGATCCCTCCCCGCCCATCAGGGCTCACCAACCGCACTCTCGAGGCTCTTTGTCCTCCTCTTTGCCCTCTCTGCTCCGTTGCGATTGTCCTGGATTTTCCCTCTATGTGACTGCTGTCCAGACCAGCTGCACCCACTATATCTTCAGCAGTGGACTGAGCAGGGAATTAATCATATTTCTGAGGAGGACACTCTGCTATTTATCTCCCTGACACCTCCAGTGTCGGGCTGCTCGGGCCTGTCCACAGTCCATTGACTGGTGAGATTACACATTACCTTGCTCCATTGACTTTCCCTGCCCTCTCCATTGACTGGCTGTTCAACAGTGGGGTTGTGTTTGTTCAATCAGACATAATTTATACCTTTTTTGTTCTTTCCGGAGTGCACACACTAATTTTTAGTTGAAGTGCGGCATTTTCGGTCTAATTTCAAGTTAAACACAACTGAGAGCAAGGATGCTAAAATTTTTTTCTGCCACCCCTCCTCTACTGCCACGAGCTACCATGGGAGTTATGGGGACATGTGGGCTTCAACCAGCAGCTGCAGCTGTTGAATCTATGATCCGGTTTCCAAGGTCCCATGTTTTGTTATAAATTGTGTACAGATGTGCATTCATACATAGACTCTTCCTTGTAGTTTAGTTGAAGTTCCTTGCAGAGAAATAGCCCATGCTTGGTTCAGCCTCCATGTAACTCATTTGTTCCTTATGTGAAATCTCTTGTTAGAAGTCACTCTAGCTTGTTTGCTTTGCACATCCCATAGCTTAATTTGCCACTTACCCTCTCACTTCTTAACCCTCTTATTTTATTTTCAAATGCAAAGGAAGGAGGAGGATAGCAGGGTTGTTTAATGACTGTAGATATCCAAATCCTGTGTGTAAATGGCATTGATAATTAAATTAATTACTGATTTGCTAATCAGTAAGCTCAATAATAAACTGGCTGCAGAGGGACAAAAAGCTCTGCCATGACACACCAAAGTGACTTGATTCTTTGTTTTCATAAGCATTGTTCTTTTGAACACATTTCCATTTCTAACATTAATAATTGGCTCCACATCTGCCTGATTATGTGAATAGACAAGTTAAAGAAAAGAAAGGAAGCATTCAATCAAGAGCTCTCTGACTCGTCCAAGCATTTTCTGAGCATAGAATTATTATGAACCTACTATGTGTTGGCTGCTGTGCAAGCAGCTGAATTTTTATTTTGTTTTCATCTGCACATGTGCATCCTTTTACTTATTTATTTAGTTACTTTAGAATAGGTGTTATTATTTCCTATGCTCATATAAACTCAGAAATGCAAAACTTCCACACAGGCTTCTCAGAGCCATGGCAAGGCTTATATGCTGCATATTCAAAGTTAGAAACTTTCATCATCTGGCCACTGTGTAGTAGCACCAAGAACAGTTGAGTGATGGTGGAAATACCCCTCGCTTAGGAGTCAGATCAGACTGTTTTGGAATCTTAACTCTACAGAATAGGTATTTGGTTTTGGAGAAGTTTGCTAGCCCCTATGAACTCCAGTTTTCTCTTTTTAAAAAACATAGTGATAATGCCAACAATTTAGAACAGTGTAGTGAGAACACATCAAAATAAATGTTTAAAGAACTTGGCACATAAAGAACATTCAACATATACCAATTTGATCATTATAACTTTTGTTCATGGACAGAAACAGACATATCATCAAAGGAACATTTAATTATACATATACTATCAATTGTGTTCATGCTCCAGAAAATCTAGGGAAATGTATCAGGTAGAGGTAATGAGCAAATCTATATTAGGTTATGCTGCGTCTGCCATCTCTGCATCGGAAGCATCTTGGGCTTCCTGCTATGTAGACTGGCTCCTTATTTGCTACAGCCCCCCTGGGCAAAATCAGTGCTGTGACTTCCTCCACTGTTTTTGCATCAGCTCTCTTCCATTGCTTTCAGAATCCATAAATTTGCTGAAGACACTGGTCTTCTGATGGCCCCCTCCAATCCCAATGTTCACTGATTGACAGCTCATGACTTTTAGGGAAGAATTCCTCATGTCATGGACCCACTATCCACTTATTAATTGCCTCCTGTTGGGACAGGCATTCCAACCAGTGGTCATCCTTTGTAGAGATCAGCCCAGAGAAAGTTCTGCCCAGGGATGGAAGTGGCGGCTTAAACCAGAAGCAAAATCTGAGCTCGACAGACAAATTGACATATATGGTATACAGAGTTGTTTGGGATATTTTTCACAAATGGAAAAAATTAATCTCAATTCTGTAAGTACATTTGAAAATTATAAAAGTAGGATCAAGCTAAATAGAAATGAGGGAGAAAAAGAGATGGGAAAAGAGAATGTTTTAACTATTCTGCTGTAAGCTCAGGAAAAAGCAAACAATTTTCAACAGTGTCCCAGAATTTTCTTTAGAATACCAGCAGATTCTCTGCCAATTAAGTTTAGTTTGGAAGGAATTTTCCTGGCTTTGTTGTAGAAAATTTCTCTGCTGGCGGACATAACATGTAAATAATCAAAAGAGGCTTTTCCACTCTAATTGTAATAAGGTTTTGAACTCAACAAAAAAAGCTTGACAGGGGTGAGAAGATATCCTCTGAAAGCATGCTCTGGGTGGCCAGGGCAATCCTGGACAGGCGGAAATGCCACTGTCACTCATATAAGGGACTTTCAGCTCCCAAAGCAAAGCCCTGGACACAGGCTCCTGGTGGAGAAGCAGGGACCTCGGATGGATGTGATGTGAAGGAGAGAGGACCCAAAAAGGCAGTAGGGGTAGTGAAGAAGGGAGTGAGACTAAGAAGCTCCTGAAGTGTCAGGAGCTGAGAAATATTTGTTCCCCTGTCCAATTCATAATGGTGATGTCACAATCAAAACTCTCCATTTCGCAGCACCCCAAAAATACCTGTGTTTATAAGGAAGTGGTTTCACTCTGGTGGCCTGCTCAGCAGATTTCGTTACTCTTTTCTCAGGCCACAATAATTGGGAGTTGCAATCAGAGTGGTACAAATCACCCTTTAAATTTAGGGTTTTAGTTTTTCAGCAGGAAACCAAAAAACAACGAAATGAAGCTTTCATTGACAGAATGAGAATTTTGCCTGGTTGAAGTGAAAACTATTAGTATTGGGACTTCCTCGGCATGTGTAAAAGCTGTGTGTAGTTCCCTTTAAAAATCTTTGGCCAATGTTTGTCCATAACTTCTCATTGATAAAGGGACTTCCTTTTCATCAGTTTGCAAATTTGTAGAGCAGAGATTGCCTCGCCCAGGTGAACATAAAATTAGTGACAGATAAATGGCCATAAGATGCTTCTACCATGTGATTTTATAAGACCTTTTTTTTTCCTTAAGTGCTTCTTAGTTCTGGAATTATGCCCCTTGGTTGTGGGCCATCCATGTGAGTATTCAATTTCCAGGCTGCGCCAGGAGGGAAAATAGCAATGTGTTGATAACTTTCTCTTAGTTCATTTGACAGTAGATACAAATACAAAGAAAATCTCACTCCAGGTTCAATGCTTATACTTGCCCAGGGCCTTGTATTCAGTGTTTGCAAACAGGAGATACAGAGATAGAAATATGTGAATAGAGTCCTGTTATTTCACCTGCTTGATTTGGAACATTTTATTTGAGTAAGAATAGCCATGTCTTCTTGAGGAAGTCTTAGTAAACATAAAGTTGTGTGGTTACACTGATAGATGTGATTTCAAAAGCAGTGCCTGAGTTTTCATGTGAAAAAAACAAGCAGGAGGAAGACAGGCTACATAATTTGCAGAGCACCATGCAAAATGAAGATGCAGGATCCTTGTTCAAAAATTATTAGAAATTTCAAGATGGCAGCCACAGAGCAGTAAACCACTTGCATGATCTTTATGAGCATGGGGTCCTGTGTGACTGGTTGCTTTGTTTCTAAGGAATCTGTGATTTGGTTAAACATTAGATTTCTCTCCTCAGGGTTTTCTGAAAGCCTAACTAATGAGGATGAAATTGATCAATAAAAATAACTAACAGTGAGATCTGCCTCTAGCCTGCTCTTAAAACTTCAGAATGCACCCAATAAGTAGAGCCCATCTTGCTGTTGGTTCATGTTTCCCGGGAGTCAGATAAATGCCTTAGTTGTGTTGTGAAGAATACAGATAGTATAGAATATGAACTCTTTCCTTAGGCTCTGCCTTCCAGGAAGAGGGCTATGCTTATTCTCCATAATGGATCTGATATCTTGCTGGGCACAGTGTTCCATGTTCCAGTGCTTACACTCAGGAAGACTAGCAGATTTACTAGCTGACCAGCCATTTAGTCATCTGAACTGGGGCACTCAGCTCAAGGAAAGTAGGGAGACCTCTACATGCATAGAGCTGAATTAAAACTGGCCCATCCAAGGAGCAAAAGCCCACCATGGATAAACTTGCAAATGATTTCCTCATATGGGGCAAATAAGAATATCTATTGCATAAATTCAGCTTCCAACAGCTAATCCATGGATAGTGTTTAGTATGGAGCTAACATATGATAAGGATTCAGTGAATTTTAGCTCATATTATTTTTAAAAAGGGTGTCCTCAGCCTATATTTCCATTTACATTCCCATTAACAATGAGGAGGAAAATGTCAAAGCTTCCTCAAAGCTTGTGATTTTGTTTGTTTGTTTGGAGATGTCTGTTTCATCTGCAAAATCATTGAATAGAAAAAGAATTATTTGTTTGTTTGAGGATTTGGCTATCCAGGGGTCGCCAGGAAGTTGAGACCATTTGATGATCATGATTCTGGGACCAAGAGGAGGTATTTTTTTAAATTAACTTTTAAATGTTACAGAGAAGTTTTACATTTACAGAAAAGTTGTGAAGATAGTACAGAGAGCATTTACTCTACACCCATTTCCTTCTATTATTAAATTCTTAAATTAGCATGGTATATTTGTCAAAGGTAATGAACCAATACTGATGCATCATTATTAAAGTCTATAGTTTATTCATATTTCTTTAGTTTTTACCTGATGTCCTTTTGCTGTCCCAGGATGCCATCCAGGGCACCACGTTATATTCAGCTTTCAAGTCTCAGGCTCCTCTTGGCTCTGATGGATTCTCAGACTCTCCTTTTATTTGATAATCCAGAGAGCTTTGAGGAGCCCTGGTCAGGTGTTTGGTACAATGTCCATTGACTGGGATTTGTGTGATGTTTTTCTCCTGAGTAGACTAGGATAGTGAGTTTGGGGGAGTTGTCTTTCTCATCATATAATATCAAGAGTACATTCTATCAAAATGACATATATCTGTCAACTTCACCTTGATCATCTGGCTCAGGTAGGATTTGTCAGGTTTTTCCACTGCAATGTGCCTCTCTTTATTTTGAGAGGAGACATTTTAAGAGTTAAACATTGCAGATCCCAGAAGAGCCTGGCACAACAGCATCCCTAAATACAAGCCCCCTGCTAGTCTGTAGGCAGGTAAGTCCGGTTCGTCTAGCATCATATATAGCATCTGGAAGGCCCTCAGTAGATGTTTGATGAGTCTATGATGGAGAAGTGACCAGGAATGTGACCCCCTGGAGAACCCTTCAATTATGATTTATATCCATTCAACACAATTAGCTACTGTGCTATGTGCGTGGAGCTGTCTAGATGTTTTACATATATTATACATTTAATCTTCATAGAGATCTTTTGAGATAGGAATTAATATATTCGCAATTTCCAGATGAGGAAACTCAGGAGCAGAGAAGATTAAAAAAACTCACTCAAAATTGCACAGCTAATAAGTGATTGGGATTTAAACCCAGGCAGTCTGACTCCAGAATCCAATATCTTAAACACTGCCACACCTGCATTGTCCTCATCAAGGCCAGAAAGACTCCACCTGCATGAAATTCTTTAAGAAAGTCTCTAAACCTTAAAAGATATTAAAATATTCCCTGTTATAGAGTATGTACTGTATTGCACGAAGGTTGCAAAAAATATAAAAATAAAATCTGGATCTTTCAAAGTGCTGATACCCTCCCAATCGCTCAATAAATTTGGAGACACATTTTGTCACAATGGATTTAGCAAGGGTTTTCCTCATTGCAGCCTAGGGCCTCTATCTCCTTTAAAAAGATCCAGCAGTGGTTCCTTCAATCTCATTGGAGTTTGACAAAATTGGGATCCTAAAAGCCCCCAAACAATGAAAGAATCACTAATAAGAACAGGATTTAAGGAATATAATTTCAAGCTATACAGATTCAGAAGAAACAGCAATTTTTTAATTCAAACTTTCACTTATAGGGATATCTTCTTAATTCTGCAAGAAGAGAGATAAATTCATCATGTTTCTGGAATGCATCATTCTTAGATGAGTACTTTGTTACAATTTTGGTCACAAATTTATATCTGTAAATGATAATTTTTTATAGTGACACATCTGATCAGTACATAGTAAGAGCTACAGTTCTTCATAGCCGTTTTTAAAAAGTCACAAATAATCTAAACTTGAAGTACATTTTAATTACATACCATAACCACATACACACATAAAAAATATACATATATATTTGATGGTGACATTCTTACAGTGATAAGTCCTGAATTGTTCTCGCTCCAGGTGATACTGATATTTCGCTCCATGGTGTTGGCAGTTGCCGTATATATTAGCACATTTTGACGTCCTCCTTCTTCAGCTTTCTCAGTCAATCAAGTTGTATAAAATCCTAATCAGAAATTGCTCTTCTTTTTCAAGTCATGAAGCTCAAAAATAAGCAATGATATTTACGTAGTTTGCTTTTAAATGTGGGCTTGGAGTGATCATTTAGGCACAGAATGACTTCCAAGGATGAATTTTGGTCCCTGGAGCTATCTAAAACTGTTGGCATAGTCTTAACATGCACATACCCATGAAGTATGTGTATGTATTGTGAAATTCTATGAAACTTCTACCTCTATGTATGGGTACCCAAGGAAGGCAACAAAGACCTGAGTTTTGGCACCAGCCTACATTTTCTGCTCAACCCTCTCCCAAAATTACACACTCACCAAAAAAAAAAAAAAAAAAAAAAAAAAAAAAAAAAGAACAAAAAGATGAATCAGGCAAACCAGAAACCAGTTACCTTGTTTAAATAAAACTTAAACTAGAAATAGATACTAGTTACCTGCAGGCATATAATCTAATGGCAAAGTCTTCTGGTTCCTTCTTACACGACATCCACACTGGCTTCTTATACTCGATCAGCAAGCATTTAATGTTTGTCCTTTGATTATTTCAACACTAATGTTTTATAAATGCAAACCAATATTTGCAACATTGACTGAAAAACCAATATGTCTGGAGCAGAAAATACTTGACTACTGACAACCACTAATATATATCTTGATATAGAACGTGGCAGCAGATGGAAATAGTTCTTATCATAGCTGATCTAATGAAGACTCATAGTTTGATACAAATATTTCAACATGATAAAGTTATTTCCCTATGATTTTTCAAATAACTCTTGATACTGGGGCAAACCTGGTTCAAAACCTGATCCTGCCACTAGTCATGTGCTACTAGACAAAATGCTCAAGTTCTCTGATTTTACTTTCCTCATCTGTAGAGTATTTTAAGGATTGAAAAGAGAATTTAGGTAAGGCCTCAGTAAAATAACTAAGAGAGTATGAATACTCAACAAATGGTAGTAATTTAAAAGCTATTACAATGGCAGAGCCTTCAGGTAATTAGGGGATAATCAGAGTATGCTCTACAAAATACTCCTGGTATGATGCATTAAAGAATGGTAATCTGGAGAAAAACTAGAGCAGCCTCTTGGAAATTTCCAATACCACTGTCTGCAGTGTAGAAAGACATTTAAAGTTTTTAACCCAATTTTTCCCAAATTTGTTTAACTGAGGGACCTTTCCTGAAGTGACCATCACAATGACCCAAAAGATTAATCTGTTCCTTACTCCACTCTTAGAGAAATCCTGAGCTAGTTGAACTTCAGCAATCTGTTGATTTTTACTAAGTAAGAGAAAAGCTATGATTGGATATAGGAAAAAAATCAATCAGAGGCCACTCTTTTTCAGATTATAATTTGAAATTAAAAATATTTTTGCTAGTGAGATACTAGCATCTTTTGACAATGCTAATAATTGAACTCATAGTGGAAAATGAACATCCAGAATTATGTCTCACTCACACACATTATACATGCAAGAAAATTTCACCAGGGCAGAAGTCAGAGGTTCTAAGAGGGTGGGAGGCCCTCATCTGTGGGGCGGGAGCCAGATCCAATTTATAGCACCCTTGTTCCTCGAATGCAACAGTATGCAATTTGCACATCCTTCAAAATGGTAGACTATTAAACTAAAATACACAAGTCTACAAAAATAAATATATGTTTAAAAACATTTAGCATATTAATGGGAACAATTTTACTTGAGATTTTCTTGAAAATGCAATGAGAATAATGCAGTCCTTCCAAGTGTACAGAATTTCACTAATACACAGACATCATTATTTCTTCTAATTGCTCTGATTATGTAGCTGTGCATATTTACACAGAGTATGTATATAGTCACACATTTACCATACATCATTGAATGTATGCATACATACATAGAGTGTGTATACATATACATGTAATACAGTATGCTACTGTGTTCTCGAATCCCACCATCATTCAACATCTTGCCAAATAGCATTATAGGCATGGAGCCAGATCTTTTCACTTCCCCACTGAAGTCACTTGGAACATATCTGAACGTGGCAAAATACATTTGCCAAATTATGTGCATAAAAACATCCTTTGATCTTTCAGAGTCATAAATATGTAATAAACTACATGATTGCCCTACTGATCTGTCCAACATCAATCTTACCTTCCCTTTTTATAGGTTCATCAAAATAAGATGTGATCAAGACACAAAAGAGTTAAAGAAGCTATTTATTTTAATGTTTCCTTGGAGAGTGTTCTTGTTATTGTGAGTACAAATTATATATATAATATTTCATGAATGATATTGAAGCATTAAAAATCACCTCTGATCTTGAAGTTAACACAAAACTCTGGCCTTCTGCCAACACTCCCCCTGTTCCCTTATGGCCTGCTACAAGATGCAGTGTCATTTTTCCACAATAATACTAGAGGGTTTCTTAAAATTCTATTTTTAAGTCATGGATGGGATTCTTATCACTTTTTTAAATATCCAGGAAACTGCACTCTGAAACAGCTATTTGGTCTGAGCTAAATAACTAAAGTTAGGGATTATCCAAATTTTACAGTATCCAAGTAAGGCTTATGGACATGGAAATAAGGATAATAGAGATAATGGGAGGGGATTATAGTAAGAAAGGACAAAACATTTTGAGTGTATGCACTTACTTTTAATCTTTAAGAAGTGCATATCAATAGCTCCTATGCCCACTTGTGGTTTATGGAGGGGTTTTTTTTTTCTTTTTTTTACTACAAGATGCATACATGGGTTACATCAGGTGATGAGATCTTTAAATGGACTTCTGTGAAATATTGTAGGAAAGCTGAAAATTTATGCAAGCTATAAATTGAGTGAGTGATGCAGTGGGTAGTAAAGTCTACAATTTTTTTCACAAGGGACAAATAAGATTGAACTAACAGTTTAAGCCATTAGAACAATGTAACTTTTACCTTAGAGCAGAACAAAATAATTATCTGAGTTCATTCTGATTTACTTAGGACAGTGAAGAAGGAAGATTTATTTCAGTGGACACATTTTCACAAGCAGTGTGGTGCATATTTTCTCCATGGGAGCATAAAATGGAGTGGATGTTAGCTTGCATTTGCAAATAACCAAGGGATTTTCTGCAGTGTACACAACTATTCTATCAGGGAAAGAAAGAAACACTCAAAAACAGTTCAATGAAATTTAATAATGTGGAAACATTCCAAAAGTTTTTAATCTCACTATCAGTTGAGCTATCGATTCATCATATGAATTTGATTAGAAAAAAAAAAAAGAATGGGAGAATTTACCATACACATCCATTAATTCAAGAAGGTAAGAACAAAAAATGGGAACCACAGAATTTAGAGAAATGTTTGAACCGGGGCTTTTTGCTTTTTGGTAAAAGAGAACACTAGGTCTTAAATGCTGATTTTGCACATATAAAGATCATGAATAGTTACAATTTTTATTTCATACAGATCCATGGTTTGCTGTGTTGTTACTCTGACTTCCTGTTTAAAAAAAGAAAGAAAGAAAGAAGCACAGCTCTCTGCTTTGCACCAAGGGACTTTTGTTGTGCCTTCCTGTGGGGGAGAGAAAGCTTTCTGTTGTCCCTCGTGCATGCTCCCAGGTTAAGACCTCATGAAAGGGAACTGAGCCAGCTCTTGAAGAACAGTGCATGCCTTCCTGAAGCCCATCTAAAGAGCAAGGCTTTGTCCACAGACATGAAGGGGGCCAACACGTAAGTCTTGGGGATATCAAGTCAAGATAATTGCAGTAAAGTTTATGGTAAGATCTTCCTAGAGCTCTGTTGAAGACCTCCCTACATAACTTTCATGCTCTTCTTTCTGCCTTTATTCCCATCTCAGGTCGGGTCATCTTCCATTATTCATCCTTTCTTTTATCTCTCATCCAAATCTGGTTTTCCCCAGTCCTGGCTGTTTTAAGCAATTTTACTCCCTAAGCCCCACCTCTCCCTTATCATGCCTACTTAGAATGATGGAGTCACCACTTTGCTAAAGAAATCAAGATCATGCATATTGAATTTCTTTCATAAGACCTCTTTTTTCAGCATTTTTCTTATCCTTTCTGACCCAGTGACACTCTCTTACTTTTCCTCAGAGGGAAATGCCTCATGTTTAATTTGTTGTGTCATTAAACAAATATTCAGCCCTGATTTCCCCGTGCAAAGAGCTGCATTAGCCTCCTTGGGGAGAAGAGTGCATATATACGTTGTATATTTTATTGTGTGTATATATATATTTATATACATATATATGCATAATCTCTGCCCTTAAGGAGATTTTACCTTAATTTGCATTGTGTATAAAAGTGAGCAATAATAGAAGAATTTTGAAGGACTTTCAGTGTGGTGTGACAGAGTGATATCTAAATTCATAGCAGGAAAGAACAGCTTCTGGAGAGAACTGAGATATGGTGGGTGTTCTGGTTTGCTAATGCTGCCTTTTTTGCAAAATACAAGAAATGGATTGGCTTTTTTTTTTTCTTTTTTATTCATTTTATTAAGATATATTCACATACCCCACAGTCATACAAAGCAAATCGTACATTCGATTGTTCACAGTACCATTACATAGTTGTACATTCATCACCAAAATCAATCCCCGACACCCTCGTTACCACACTCACAAATATAACCAGAATAATAATTAAAGTGAAAAAGAGCAACTAAAGTAAAAAAGAACACTGGGTGCCCTTGTCTGTTTGTTTGTTTCCTTCCCCCACCTTTCCACTCATCCATCCACAAACTAGACAAAGGGGGTGTGATCCCCATGGTGCCCCCAATCCCACTGTCCCCCCCTCATAAGCCACATTTTTATACAATTGTCTTCAAGATTCATGGGTTCTGGGTTGTAGTTTGATAGTTTCAGGTATCTACCACCAGCTACCCCAATTCATTAGAACCTAAAAAGGGTTGTCTATATTGTGTGTAAGAGTACCCACCAGAGTGACCTCTCGGCTCCTTTTGGAATCTCTCTGCCACTGAAGCTTATTTCACTGCTTTCTGATCTTCCAGGTATATACCGAAAAGTGCAATCGCTGGATCAAAGGGTATCTCTATATCTAGTTTTCTAAGGAACTGCCAGACTGACTTCCAGAGTGGCTGAATCATTATACAGTCCCACCAACAATGAATAAGAGTTCCAATTTCTCCACATCCCGTCCAGCATTTGTAGTTTCCTGCTTGTTTAATGGCAGCTATTCTAATTGGTGTCAGATGGTATCTCATTGTGGTCTTAATTTGCATCTCTCTAATAGCTAGTGAAGCTGAACATTTTTTCTTGTGTTTCTTGGCCATTTGTATTTCTTCTTCAGAGAACTGTCTTTTCATATCTTTTGCCCATTTTATAATTGGGCTGTCTGTACTATTGTCATTGAGTTGTAGGATTTCTTTATATATATGAGATATCAGTCTTTTGTCAGATACATGGTTTCCAAAAATTTTTTCCCATTGAGTTGGCTGCCTCTTTAACTTTTTGACAAATTCCTTTGAGGTACAGAAACTTCTAAGCTTGAGGATTTCCCATTCATCTATTTTTTCTTTTATTGCTTGTGCTTTGGGTATAAAGTCTAGGAAGTGGCTGCCTAATACAAGATCTTGAAGACGTTTTCCTACATTATCTCCTAGGAGTTTTATGGTACTTTCTTTTATATTGAGATCTTTGGTCCGTTTTGAGTTAATTTTTGTGTAGGGGGTGAGGTAGGGGTCCTCCTTCGTTCTTTTGTGTATGGATATCCAACTCTCCCAGTCCCATTTGTTGAAAAGACCATTATGACCCAGTTCATTGACTTTGGGGACCTTATCAAAGATCAGTCAGCCATAGATCTGGGGGTCTAGCTCCGAATTCTCAGTTCAATTCCATTGATCTATATGTCTATCTTTGTGCCAGTACCATGATGTTTTGACAACTGTGGCTTTATAATAAGTTTCAAAGTCAGGGAGTGTAAGTCCTCCCACTTTGTTTTTCTTTTTTAGAGTGTCTTTAGCAATTTGAGGCATCTTCCCTTTTCAAATAAATTTGATAACTAGCTTTTCCAAGCCTGCAAAGTAGGTTGTTGGAATTTTGATTGGGATTGCATTGAATCTGTAGATGAGTTTGGGTAGAATTGACATCTTAATGACATTTAGCCTCCCTATCCATGAACATGGAATATTTTTCCATCTTTTAAGTTTCCCTTCTATTTCTTTTAGTAGAGTTATGTAGTTTTCTTTGTATAGGTCTTTTATATCTTTGGTTAAGTTTATTTGTAGGTACTTGATTTTTTTAGTTGCTATTGAAAATGGTATCTTTTTCTTGAGTGTCTCTTCAGTTTGTTCATTTCTAGCATATAGAAACATTACTGACTTATGTGCATTAATCTTGTATCCTGCTACTTTGCTAAATTTGTTTATTAGCTCTAGTAGCTGTATTGTTGATTTCTCAGGGTTTTCCAGATATGAGATCATATCATCTGCAAACAATGACAGTTTTACTTCTTCCTTTCCAATTTGGATGCCTTTTATTTCTTTGTCTTGCCGGATTGCCCTGGCTAGCACTTTCAGCACAATGTTGAATAACAGTGGTGACAGCGGGCATCCTTGTCTTGTTCCTGATCTTAGAGGGAAGGGTTTCAGTCTCTCACCATTGAGTACTATGCTGGCTGTGGGTTTTTCATGTATGCTCTTTATAATATTAAGGAAGTTTCCTTCAATTCCTACTTTTTGAAGTGTTTTTATCAAAAAGGGATGTTGGATTTTGTCAAATGCTTTTTCAGCATCTATTGAGATGATCATTTGATTTTTCCCTTTCGAGTTTTTAATGTGTTGTAATACATTGATTGATTTTCTTATGTTGAACCATCCTTGTATGCCTGGAATGAACCCCACTTGGTCATGGTGTATGATCTTTTTAATGTGTCTTTGGATTTGATTTGCAAGTATCTTGTTGAGGATTTTAGCATCTATATTCATTAGGGAGATTAGCCAGTAGTTTTCCTTTTTTGTAGCATCTTTGCCTGGTTTTGGTATTAGATTGACGATAGCTTCATAAAATGTGTTAGGTAGTGTTCCATTTTCTTCAATGTTTTGAAAGACTTTAAGTAAGATTGGTGTCAATCCTTTTTGGAAAGTTTGGTAGAATTCCCCTGTGAAGCCATCTGGCCCTGGGCATTTATTTGTGGGAAGCTGTTTGATGACTGATTGGATTTCTTTGCTTGTGATTGGCTGGTTGAGGTCTTCTGTTTCTTCTCTGGTCAGTCTAGGTTGTTCATACGTTTCCAGGAAATTGTCCATTTCCTCTACATTATCCAGTTTGTTGCCATACAGTTGTTCGTAGTATCCTCTTATAATTTTTTAAATTTCCTCAGGATCTGCAGTAATCTCACCTTTCTCATTCATTATTTTGTTTATATGGGTCTTCTCTCTTTTTGATTTTGTCAGTCTAGCTAGGGTCTTGTCAATCTTGTTGATCTTCTCAAAGAACCAACTTTTGGTGTTATTTATCCTCTCTATTGTTTTTTTGTTCTCAATGTCATTTATTTCTGCTTTAATCCTTGTTATTTCTTTTCTTCTACTTGGTTTAGGATTGGTTTGCTGTTCATTTTCTAGCTTCTTCAGTTGATCCATTAGTTCTTTGATTTTGCCTCTTTCTTCCTTTTTAATATATGCGGTTAGTGCTATAAATTTCCCCCTCAGTACCACTTTTGCTGCATCCCATAGGTTTTGGTATGTTGCATTCATGTTTTCATTCATCTCTATATATTTAGCAACTTCTCTTGCTATTTCTTCTTTAACCCACTGATTGTTTAGGAGTGTGTTGTTTAACCTCCAGGTATTTGTGAATTTTCTAAGTCTCTGATGGTTATTGACTTCTAATTGTCAGAGAATGTGCTTTGAATAATTTCAATCTTTTTAAATTTATTGAGCCTTGTTTTATGTCCCAGCATATGGTCTATTCTGGAGAAAGTTCTGTGAGCACTAGAGAAGTATGTGTATCCTGGTGATTTGGGATGTAATGTTCTATATATGTCTGTTAAATCTAATTCATTTATCAGATTGTTTAGGTTTTCAGTTTCCTTATTGGTCTTCTGGTCTGGTTGATCTATCTATAGGAGAGAGTGATGTGTTGAAGTCTCCCACAATTATTGTGGAAACATCAATTGCTTCCTTTAGTTTTGCCAGTGTTTCTCTCATGTATTTTGTGGCACCTTGATTGGATGCATAAACATTTATGATTGTTATTTCTTCTTGTTGAATTGTCCCTTTTATTAGTATGTAGTGACCTTCTTTGTCTCTCAAAACATCCCTGCATTAAATAAATGCAATCAGAAATGGGAAAGGAAATATAACTACCGACCCTGCAGAAATTAAGGAGATAATGAGAAGATACTATGAGCAACTATATGCTAATAAACTAGACAACTTAGATGAAATGGACAACTTCCTAGAAAAGCATAAACAACCAACATTAACTCAAGAAGAAATAGATAACCTCAACAAACCAATCACAAGTAAAGAGATTGAGTCAGTCATCAAAAAGCTCCCAAAAATGAAAAGCCCAGGACCAGATGGTTTCACATCTGAATTCTACCAAGCATTCAAGAATGAATTAGTACCAATCCTGCTCAATCTCTTCAAAAAAATTGAAGAAGAGGGAAAGCTACCTAACTCTTTCTATGAAGCCATCAACAACCTAATACCAAAACCAGGCAAAGATACTACAAAAAAAGAAAATTATAGACCAATTTCTTTAATGAATATAGACGCAAAAATCCTCAACAAAATACTCACAAATCGAATCCAGCAGCATATTAAAAGAATTATACACCACGACCAGGTGGGATTTATTCCAGGTATGCAAGGCTGGTTCAACACAAGAAAATCAATGAATGTAATACACCACATCAATAAATCAAAGCAGAAGAACCACATGATCATCTCAATTGATGCAGAAAAGGCATTTGATAAAATTCAACATCCTTTCCTGATGAAAACACTTCAAAGGATAGGAATAGAAGGGAACTTTTTCAGTATGATAAAGGCAATATATGAAAAACCCACAGCTAACATCACACTCAATGGGGAGAGACTGAAAGCTTTTCCTCTAAGATCAGGAACAAGACAGGGATGCCCACTATCACCATTGTTATTCAACATTGTGCTGGAAGTTCTAGCTAGAGCAATTAGGCAAGAAAAAGAAATAAAAGGCATCCAAATTGGAGAGGAAGAAGTAAAACTTTCACTATTTGCAGATGACATGATTCTATATGTAAGTAATCCATAAATATCTACAGCAAAGCTACTAGAACTAGTCAACGAATACAGCAAAGTAGCAGGCTACAAGATCAACACGCAAAAATCTGTAGTGTTCCTATACACAAGTAATGTGCAACAAGAGGAGGAAATCAAGAAAAAAATCCCATTTACAATAGCAACCAAAAGAATGAAGTATTTAGGAATAAACTTAACCAAGGACCCAAAAGACCTTTACATAGAAAACTATAAGAAACTGCTAAAAGAAATTGAACAAGACCTGAAAAAATGGAAGAACATACCATGTTCATGGATTGGAAGACTAAATATAGTTAAGATGGCAATTTTACCTAAACTGATTTACAGATTCAACGCAATACCAATTCAAATCCCAACAACTTACTTTACTGAAATAGAAAAACCAATAACTAAATTTATTTGGAAGGGTAAGGTGCCCCGAATAGCCAAAAATGTCTTGAGAAAGAGGAATGAAGTTGGAGGTCTCACACTACTTGACTTTCAAGCATATTACAAAGCTACAGTGCTCAAAACAGCATGGTACTGGCATAAGGACAGATATACTGATCAATGGAATCGAATTGAGTGTTCAGAAGTAGACCCTTACATCAATGGACAACTAATCTTTGATAAGGCAGTGAAGCCGAAGCAACTGGGAAAGAGCAGCCTGTTCAATAAATGGTGTTTGGAGAACTGGATATCCATTTCCAAAAGAATGAAAGAGGATGCCCATCTCACACCTTATACCAAAATTAACTCAAAGTGGATCAAAGACCTGAAGATTAGCACCAAGACCATAAAACTCTTAGAAGAAAATGTAGGGCAATATCTTAAAGATCTTGTGAAACGAGGTGGTTTCTTAGACCTCACACCCAAGGCACGAGCAACCAAAGAACAAATAGACAAATGGGATCTCCTCAAAAGTAAACACTTTTGTACATCAAAGGACTTTGTCAGAAAAGTAAAAAGGCAACCTACACAATGGGAGATGATATTTGGAAATCACATATCAGATAATGGTTTAATATCCCGAATATATAAAGGAATCCTGCATCTCAATAACAGAAAGACAAACAATCCAATTAAAAAATGGGCAAAAGACATGAACAGACATTTTTCTGAAGAGGAAATACAAATGGCTCAAAAGCATATGAAAAAATGCTCAACTTCACTGGCTATTAAGGAAATGCAAATCAAAACCACAATGAGATATCATCTCACACCTACCAGAATGGCCATTATCCAAAAAACAGAAAATGACAAGTGCTGGAGAGGATGTGGAGAAAGAGGCACACTTATTCATTGTTGGTGGGAATGTAGAATGGTGCAACCACTCTGGAAGACAGTATGGAGGTTCCTCAGGAAGCTAAATATAGATTTGCCATATGACCCAGCTATTCCATTGCTGGGTATATACTCAGGGAACTGAAACTTAAGACACAAACAGACATTTGTAAACCAATGTTTATTGCAGCATTATTCACAATTGGCAAGAGATGGAAAGAGCCCAAATGTCCATCAAAAGACGAGTGGATAAACAAACTGTGGTATATACACATGATGGAATATTATGCAGCTGTAAGACAGAACAAAGACATGGATCATGTAATAATGTGGATGAACCTTGAGGACATTATGTTGAGTGAAGTTAGCCAGAAACAAAAGGACAGATTCTGTATGGTCTCACTAATATGAACAGGCATTAATGAACAAACTTTGGGAGTTAAAAGCTGACAACACAGGCGACCAGGAGATAGAAAGAGGGCAGAGATCAGCCATTTGATGCTGAAGGACTACAGAATGTTTAGGATTGATTGCATAGATCCAGAAATAGATAGCATAATACTGTGTGATGGTAGCACGGTATTGTAAGTACACTGAACAAAGATGTCTGTGAGTAAAGCTGAAAGAGGTGGGATAGGAGAATGTATGACACCAGAGGTAAAGATAGATGATAAAGACTGGGACTGTATAATGTGGCAAAAACTGGAGTGGCCAATGACTGTTACTAAATATACAAATATAAAAATGTTTTTGCATGTGGGAAAGCAAATGAATGTCAACCATGTAGAAAATTGAAAAACGGATGGTATTCAGGAAAACATATAATCAAAGCAAACTGGAATCTATGGTCAACAGTAACATTGTAATATACCTCCATTAAATGTAACAAAGGCAATATGCCAATGCTAAATGTATATGAGAGGGGGATATAGGGGAGTAATATGGGATTCTTGGTAGTGGTGTTATTTGCTGTCCTTAGTAGTATATTGTATTGTATGACATGTTATTTTTCTTTTTATCATTTTTTCTTATTGCTAAAAAAAAACAATTTTTCTTGTAGTAATCAGTATGTTCAAGTGCTGATTGTGGTGATAAATGTACAACTTTATGATGATACCATGAACAACTGATTGTACACTGTGGATAAATGTATGGTATGTGAATATAACTCTATAAAATTGTAGGAAAATATATATATAGGAGTAAAAGTGTTGGAGAAAACATGGTGAGAGGGATGATGCCTCACCAATATGGACTAATTACAATGTGTAAACTCAGAATTGAATCTTACAACATAGTCTAACATGGACACAATAATTGTAATAGTCCCTAGATTGTAAGCTCTTACAGCAGTTAACTCTATCCCTGAATTGTAAGGCCTATCTCTAAACTTTGAGATGCTGATCCCCTAGTGTATAACCTGGTTGGTCTCTGGAACAATGCATATCTCTGAGACACCTGAAACTCAGAGCTAGAGCTCGGCAGATATGAATGTCAGTATTAGTGCATACAGCCACTGTCAAAAAAAAAAAAAAAAAAAAAAAAAAAAAAGCTGAAAAAGAGCCCAGACTTCAATTAGTGATATGAATGAAGCAGGTCTGGTTAAGACCAGGGCAAGCCAGGCCAAAGGATAAAGGTTGAAACTGATTGTGTTTTAAAACTTCAGCTTTCATATGAGACCAAGGGAATAGATATCTATTTGGTACAGGATCTAAACTTTCTAAATGGTACAACTCTACAGTCAATTTGTTCAAACACCACAATTGCATGGAACTTTGAATAGGAAGTGAGATACGTTAGGTTAGTATAGGATGGAGTGAAATAGTGACACATCCTAGAGTAATTTGGGCAGATAATAAAAAACATATTTACAGCCTCCCCCTCCCCAGCCCCGAGGATCTGGCGGAAGGTGCGGATGTGTTGGACATCCTCACCTGGACTGGTGTTGATGTTGTCACAAACATTGAGACTGGCGGTTTGATGTGCTGAGCCCTCGAGCAAGGGACTTGCCCTTATGAAGCTCATTACCACAAAGGAAAGTGTAAAGTTGTATGTAATGGTGCCTAAGAGTCTCCCCCTGAGTGCCTCTTTGTTGCTCAGATGTAGCCCTCTCTCTCTCTAACTGAGCCATCTCGACAGGTGAACTCACTGCCCTCCCCCCTACGTGGGACCCGACTCCCAGGGGTGTAAATCTCCCTGGCAACGCAGAGTATGACTCCCAGGGATGAATGTGGACCCAGGATCGTGGGACTGAGAGTATCTTCTTGACCAAAAGGGGGATGCAAAATGAGACGAAATAGTTTCAGTGGCTGAGAGATTCCAAATGGAGTCGAGAGGTCACTCTGGTGGACATTCTTATGCACTATATAGATAACACCTCTTAGGTTTTAATGTATTGGAATAGCTAGAAGTAAATACCTGAAACTACCAAACTCCAACCCAGCAGTATGGATTCCTGAAGACAATTATGTAATAATGTAGATTACAGAGGGTGACAGTGTGGTTGTGAAGACCTTGTGGATCACACCCCCTTTATCTAGTGTATGGATGAGTGGAGGAATGGGGATAAAAACTAAAGGACAAATGGGGTGGGATGGGGGATGATTTGGGTGTTCTTTTTTCACTTTTATTTTTTATTCTTGTTCTGGTTCTTCCTGATGTAAGGAAAATGTTCAGAGGTAGATTGTGGTGATGAACGCATAACTATGTTATCATACTGTGGACAGTGGATTGTATATCATGGATAATTGTATGGTGTGTGAATGTATTTCAATAAAACTGAATTTAATAAAAAAAAATCCCTGCATTTAAAGTCTATTTTATCTGAGATTAATATCGCTACAGCTGCTTTCCTTTGGCTGTAGCTTGCATGAAATATTTTTTTCCATCCTTTCACTTTCAATTTCTCTGTGTCCCGTGTCTAAGATGAGTCTCTTGTACGCAGCATATTGATGGTTCATTTTTTTTTATCCATTCTGCAAATCTTTATCTTTTAATTGGGGAGTTTAATCCATTTACATTCAATGTTATAACTGTGGAGGCATTTCTTGAATCAGCCATCTTATCCTTTGGTTTATGTTTGTCATATATACCTCTCCTGCTCTCTATTAATATCCTTTAATGTACCCATACCGAATCTCTTTAGTACTGAACCTTTCTCCATGTCTCTCCTTTCTTTGTTTCTCTGTCTGTAGGGCTCCCTTTAGTATCTCCAGTAGGGCAGGTCTCTTGTTAGCAAATTCTCTCAACATTTGTTTGTCTGTGAAAAATTTAAGCTCTTCCTCAAATTTGAAGGAGAGCTTTGCTGGATAAAGTATTCTTGGCTGGAAATTTTTCTCACTAAGAATTTTAAATATGTCGTGCCACTGCCTTCTCACCTCCATGGTGGCTGCTGAGTAGTCACTACTTAGTCTTATGCTGTTTCCTTTGTCTGTGGTGAATTGCTTTTCTCTTGCTGCCTTCAGAACTTGCTTCTTCTCTTCCGTATTTGACAGTGTGATCAGAGTATGTCTTGGAGTGGGTTTATTTGGATTTATTCCATTTTGAGTTTGCTGGGCATTTATGATTTGTGTATTTATGGTGTTTAGAAGATTTGGTATGTTTTCCCTAACAATTTCTTTGAATACTCTTCCTAGACCTTTACCCTTTTCTTCTCCTTCTGGAACACCAATGAGTCTTATATTTGGACGTTTTATATTATCTATCATATCCCTGAGGTCCATTTCGATTTTTTCAATTTTTTTCCCCATTCTTTCTTTTGTGCTTTCATTTTCCATTCTGTTATCTTCCAGGTCACTGATTCATTGTTCAACTTCCTCTAGTCTTGTACTATGAGTATCGAGAATCTTTTTAATTTGGTCAGCAGTTTCCTTAATTTCCATTAGATCATCTATTTTTTTATTTAGTCTTGCAATGTCTTCTTTATGCTCTTCTAGGGTCTCCTTGATGTCCTTTATATTCTGTTCCATGCTCTTCTTCAGGTCCTTTATATCCCGTGCCATGGTCTCGTCGTTCATCTTTAGTTTTTTGATTAGTTGCTCTAAGTACTGTGACTCTTCTGATCTTTTGATTTGGGTGCTTGGGCTTAGGTTACCCATATTGTCTGTTTTTTTATCTGCTTTATAATTTTCTGTTGTTTTTGGCCTCTTGGCATTTGCTTAACTTGATAAGGTTCTTTTAGGATTTGTAGACCAATTGAAATCCTTGTCTCTAATTTGTCAGATCTACAGATTTGTGGAGTGCACTTTCTCTAACCAGCAGGTGGCGTCCACGAGCCACCCATTCCCCTCAAGCCAGTTCTCCCCTGCGTTGCTTCTGTGGTGAGTGGGGGAGTGAGTCTTGTGGAGTCCAATTGGTGTACCAAGCTTGCGTGTGTAGTTGTTGTTGCCCGCCTTGTATAAGGGGTGTGTTTCTGGGCAGTCAGGGAGGGGGGTGCGGCTCTAACAATCAAATCTCCCTGGTGTTCCTGAGTTTTAAAGCTGCTGCAATAGTCTAATCCTTCAGTTCAGTCCTGCCACAGTTTGTCTCTGCCACTGACCCACAAGTCCTTGGTATTGGCGTGTGGCCCCTGAGACTTGCGAATGGGTCCCTCTTCCAGGCCTTGCACCCCGTGGTCCTCTGTTGAGGGATGACTGTGCTATGTTACAGGTGAGTGCCGTCCCCCCAGGGCAGTTCTGGGCTGCCAGTCTGTGTAGGGAGGCTCCCAGTCTGCTGAAATGATGTCTGAATGGGGCTTGTTAATTAACACTGCTCCACCTTCCCAACTCTGGGACAACCAGCTAAGGGTGCAGGGAAGGCTAATGTCCACACCCAATTTTGTGGTGTATGCATGTTATTGAAAGCACTTCTGTCACACTTGGTTGTCTGGGGCAGGTCTGTGCTATGGGGCTGGCGACGGGCAGGGACAGGAGTGTTTGCTGTCAACCAGGATGATGGCTGTGAGTGGACACCCCCCTTTTCTTGGGAAGTTGTGGTGTTTAGTGAATTTTCTCAGCCACTGGATTATTGCCTTTTGTCTCAGAGCTCTCTTAGTTCTGCTCTTGTCTTGACCTGCCCAAATTGCAAGTCTTTAAGGCTTTCTGTATTGGGCTTCTTAGAGTAATTGTTTTAGAAAATGAAAAAAAAAAAGTTAAAAAAAAAAAGGGCCATCCTGGCAGATCTAATGGGTTATTGAAATGCTAAGAGACAAAACAATTAGGTCCATTAAGGAAAGATCCAGGGGGCAGAGAGATCAGTTTTTCTTCAGGATTTGCATATAAGCCTCAGGGCCTGAGCTCTGCTCTTCCCCTTTCTATGTTCACCAGAACTCCAAAAAGCCTCTGCTTATATTTTTGAGTTTTTCTTGCTGTTTTTTGCTATGCCTATCCCCTCTCTGCTGGGCTGGCTGTTCTCAGATTCTCTGGTGTCTGGTCTCAGTCTATCTATGGTTGGAGTTTGGATCAGTAGAATGCGTTTCCAATAAGAGCTGCCACTGCAGTTCTCCCTTCTCCTTCCTAGCGCTGATGGCCCCTTCTCCCACGGGACTGAGCCTGGCAGGAAGGGGCATGAGTACCCTGGCCGCAAAAACTTACAGATTTCGCTGATCTGAGCAATTCCACATTTTCATGAGTGTTTTATGAAGTATGCCCAAAGTCAGATTGCTCTGCGGTGTCCAGTCCACGCAGTTCCTGGCTTTCTACCTACTTCCCTGGAGTAGTAACTAAAACATACACCTCACCAATCTGCTATCTTGCCCTGGATTGGCTTTTATAAAAGGGGGTTTATTTGGTTACACAGTTACAGTCTTAAGGCCATAAAGTGTCCAAGGTAACGCATCAACAATCGGGTACCTTCACTGAAGGATGGCCATTGGCATCCTGAAAACCTCTGTTATCTGGGAAGGCATGTGGCTGGTGTCTGCTTTCAGTGGCCATCTCCAAAATGTCTCTGTAAACTGCAGCTCCTCTCTCAGCTCCTATGTGTTCTTCAAAGTGTCCTTCTTGGCTGTAGCAAGCTTGCTTCTTCTGTCTGAGCTTATACAGTGCTCTAGTAAACTAATCAAAGCCCATGCTGAGTGGGTGGGGCCACACCTGCATGGAAATTATCCAATCAGAGTTATAACCTACGTGGGTGGCATCTCCATAGAAACACCTATCAAAGAATTACAATCTAAACAACACTAATACGTCTGCCCACACAAGATTGCATCAAAGATAATGGCGTTTTTTGGGGACATAATACATTCAGCCAAGTCAGCCTCCAGGCAGGAGACAAAGGCTTGAAAGGCAAGCTGTGGCCACAGAGGTGAGTCATGAACTTCTGCTGGGAAGGCTAGACTTAATTTGACAGGCAGGAAATTGAATGATTTTGTCCAGGAAACTGTTAAAAACATTTTTTTTTATGTTGTGTTTTTAGAAGATTGGACTTTTGATAATAATAAAAAAATTATCTTTCTGATATTTTTTTGACTATCAGTGGTCTAAAACAACCTTTTAAGCACTATGTAATTCAACCAAAGTTATAAAAGGAACAAAAAAGCATTTAGTCATGAAAACAACTGAACTTCTGGCAAGAACAGTGGGAGCCCACACCATTTTTGGCTGGGGCTTCTCCCACCCTCCACCCAGTCCCCCAGCTCTGCCAGTGCCATGGATCAAACACGATAGGGTAGGCTGTTAAAATAGTAAGTTTCCAACTGCTACTGAAAGGCTGTCTCTTGGGTTGGAGTGTGGTCAGTTAAAACAGTAATCTTGGTGACAAGCACCTAAGGAGGGCCAGAGGCTACATTTACCTGAGACAGAAGGCCTATTTGGGTTAAGCAATGGAATATAGGACCAGTCAAGGATGTAACAGGGAGTTCTGGAAGGCAGTCAAATGGCTTTCAATAAAGTATCCACATATCCTAGGATAACCAGGGCCTTGTTCATGCATATTTGATCAGTGGTGTCTGACTAGAAGAGATGCAAGAAAGCCCACTGTAAAATAAAAGCCAAAACAGCTTGGAATTTGAATACACTCCCCATTCCGCACTAAATCCGTCAGAAGAGAAAGGAAATCTTTCTAGTTCAGGACATTCAAGGACAGAATCTAAGCAAACTCTGACTAAACACCGTAATACAGAGACAGGGAAGGACCCAAAGAAGACAGGCTTCAAAATAAAAACAACAAACTGAACACACACATCAGTCATCTCACATTGCATGAGACAGAAACCTCAGAAATTAATCCAGTCAAGTTACTAAATAAACTAAAATTTAAAACTTCAAAAACAACATCAGCAAACCTCAAGGACAAATGTCAGAATCCACAATATATGACCTACTATCATACACAACAAAAGAAATGGGATATGAAAAAACAAGAACTTGGGGAAAGAAAACTGTCATAGGAATTGTCTCTGACTGTCTCTAGGTGTTGGATTTAGGAAACAAAACCTTCAAAGCAGCTGTTAAAAATATGTTCAATGAACTATAGGAAATCATTGTTTAAAATAGTAAAGAAAAATATAATGACAATGACTAGGCAAATACAGATCTCAATAACAAATTATACAAAAGACCTAGATAGAAATTGTGAAGTTGCAAAGTACAATAACTGAAATAAAAAGTTTACTAAAGGGCTGAACAGCAGTTTTGAGAAGGTAGTAAAAAAGCAATGAATAAATTTGAATGCAAATCAACAGGAATTATCTATTCTTGAGGAAAAAAGAGAAAAACAGATTAAAGATAAATGAAAAAAAGATCTCAAATATAATTTTAAAAAAAGCTGATATGTGGGTAATGACGAAAAGAGAAAGGGGAAGAATAAATATTTGAAGATATAATGGCTGAACATTTCCAAATTATATGAAAAAACATTAATCAACATTTCCAATAATCTCAAAGAGATTCAACTGGGATGAACAAAAAGAGATCCACAGATCATAGTGAAACTCTTGAAATACAATGGCAAAGAGAAAATCCTGAAAGATCTTGTTCTAATATGCTTAGCTGCCAAAATGTAATGCACCAGAAATGAACTGGCTTTTAACAAAGGGGATTTATTGGCTTACAAGCTTACAGTTCCAAGGCCATGAAAATGTCCAGATCAGGTCATCATCAGATGATAACTGGATTCCTCTGTCAGATGGTACCTGCTGGTCTCTCCCATCTCTTCCAGGTTTCATTGCTTCCAGCTTCTGGATTCAGTGACTTCAGCTCTGTTTCTGTGGCTTTCTTTCTCAGCTTCTCTGTGTGTCTTTCTCTCCCAGCTTCTTTCTCTGAAATTCATACTCTTCTAAAGGACTCCAGCAAGAGGATTAAGACCCACCCAGGGCAGGCCTCAACTGAAATAACTTAATCAATAGGTCCCACTCCCAATAGATTTATACCCACAGGAATGGATTAGCTTTAAGAACATGACCTTCTGGGATCCATAGAGCTTAAAACTACCACAGATGTGAAAGAAAGCAATTCATTGTATCCAGTGCATGCTGGTTTGGATGCATTATGTCCCCCAAAATGCCATGTTCTTTAATGCAGTCTTGTGGGGACAGGCATACTAGTGTTGATTAGGTTGGAATCTTTTGATTGTTTCCATGGAGATGTGACTAGCAATACCATTGATTAGGGTATGACCTGTTGATGGGATTGTTTCCATTGAGGTGTGGCCCTGCCCATTCAGCTTGGGTCTTGATTTAATTACTGGAGCCCTATAAAAGCTCAGAAATGGAAGGACTTCAGAGAAGCTGCAGCTGAGAGACATTTTGAAGATGGCCTTTGAAAGCTGATGCTGACATTTAGGAGAAAGCCATTTTGAAACACAACCTGGGAGCAAGCAGACTCTAGCCACATGCCTTCCCAGCTAATGGAGGTTTTCTGGATGCCAATGGCTTTCTCCAGTGAAAGTAGCCTATTGTTGCTGCCTTACCTTGGATGCTTTACAGCCTTAAGACTGTAACTTTGTAACCAAATAAACCCCATTTATAAAAGCCAATCCATTTCTGGTGTTTTGCAAAATGGCAGCATTAACAAACTGGAACACAGAGGAACAACAATATGGTTAACTGCTGATTTCTTGTTAGATACAACAGATGCCAGAAGCAATAGAATGCCACATTCAAAGATCTAAAGAAGAAAAACAAAGTTGAACCAGGGGTTCTATTTCTAGCAAAACTAGAAATAAAATGAAGGCAAAATAAGTACACTGTCAAATAGTGAAAGAATGAGGTAGTGCTTTGCTAGTGGACCTGTCTTAAAATTAATAGTAATGGAAGCTCTTCATTTTGAATGGAAATGACACCAGACAGTAACTCAAAAGCACAGTCAGTAATGAAAAAATGTCAAAATGATATATCTGTAGGCTAATATAAAAGACAATAAATGTATATTTTTCTCATTTCTTCTTATATTTTTAAAAATTACAATTATAAAATTGTAATGTTGGGTTTACTATACACATGAAAATAATAACAGAGAAGGGGAGGAAGGAAAAGAAGATACAGTGGAACAAAGTTTATATTTTACTAGATTTAAATTAGCATTATTCTGAAGTAGATTTTCATAAGTCAAGTTGCATTATCATCCCTGGAGCAACCACTAAGAATAGAAATCAAAACAATATGTAAAAGTCAACAGAAGTTAAAAGCACATTTATTCAAGCCAAAAGAAAGCAATAAAGCAGGAATGAAAGGACAAAAATTATATCATCTGTTCCAATTTGCTAGAGATGCCATTATGCAAATTATCGGCAAAGGAATGGCCTTTATAAAGGGGATTTATTTGGTTACAAATTTACAGTTCTAAGGCCATAAAGTGTCCAAAGTAATGCATCAGCAATTGGGTACCTTCACTGGAGGAAGGCCAACAGCATCCAGAACACACTTCTGTCAGTTGAAAAGGCACGTGGCTGGTATGTGCTGGTCCTTTGCTACCAGGTTGCATTTCAAAATGGCTTTCTCCAAAATGTCCCTGGGCTTTTGTCTCTCTTAGCCTCTCTTTCTCAGCTCCTGTGCATCATGCTTATTCTCCCAGGGTTCTTACTTAGCTTCTCTGGGGCAAACTCTGGGCTTCACTCTTAGCTTAGCATCTCCAAACCTCCTTTTGTCTGTATCTCCAAGTGTCAGTGTCTGTATCACCTCTTAGCTTCTCTTGAGTACTCCAGAGAACCAGTCAAGTCCCACCCTGAATGGGTGTGGTCCACAGCTCCATGGAAATAACCCAATCAAAGGTCTCACTCACAGTTGAGTGAGTCACATCTCCATGGAAACACTCAATCAAAAGCTTCTACTCTAATCAAAAGACTAATAAGTATGCCCCACAAGATTGCACCAAAGAACATGGTTTTTCTGGGGGGAAACAACAAATCCAAACTGGCACATCATCCAAATAGAGAAAACAAATAAAAGTGGCCTAAAAACCTAACCATCTTATTTATTACAACAAATATGAAAGGACTCATTATTCATTACTCTGGCAGAGATTGCCAGATTGGATTAAAAACTTTATTACAAACAAAAACCCTGTAAGATTCACTCCTTCAATTCAAAGACATAATAAATAGGCTGAATGTAGAAAGGATGTCTAAAGACAATAAGGAATATTTAAATACGTCAGGAAAATTTAACCATTACAAATGTAAACACATCTAACAACAGAGTCCCAAACACAAGAAACAATAAACTGACAAAGTGAAAGGAGAAATCACCCATTCAAAAATAATAACAGGAGATTTCGATAGCTCACTTTTAGGTATTAATGGAACAAATAAGATAGAAATTCAGCAAATTTACAAGAATCTTGAACAAAAATACTATATTTATTTCTAGGACTGCCTTAATAATGTACAATCAACTGGTTGGCATAAAATAGCACATAATTTTTTTCTCTCTTTCAATATTCTGTAGGCTAGAAATTGAAAAGCAAGATTTTGTCAGGGTTGGATCCTTTTTGGAGGCTCTAAAGGAATATCTGTTTCATGACTCTCTAGCTGCTGGTGATTGTTAGCAATCCTTGACATTCCTTGGCCTTGTATATATGTCACTCTGTCTCTGTCTCAATCTTCACATGACCTCTTCCCTGTGTTTGTGATTCTGTTTCTTCATCTCATAAAGACATCAGTCATTGTATTAGGGATTATCCTAATCCAATATGACCTCATCTTAACTATTTACATCCTCAAAGATCCTACTTACAAATAAGATCACATTCACAGGTTCTAGGTGGACATGAATTTTGGGGGTACATTCTTCAACCCAGTGCAGCTATCAAATAATTTTACCTAAACTAACATATATAAACCATTTCACCCAGCTAAAGTGCTGTACATGGAACATTATCCAGGATAAATCATGTGGTGGGCCACAAAGCAAGTTTTAATAAATTAAATACATAGGCAGATAGATATAGATAAGTAGATATACATAGATATAAATATAGTTTTCATAGAAATTATGCTCTCTGATAAACAATAGAATTAGAGATCCCCAGAAGCAGAAATCTTGGAACTCCCCCACAAAATATTTGGAAATTAAACAGAACAATTCTAAATAACCTTTTGGTAAAGAGGAACTTTATAATGGAATTAAAAGTATACATATTTTGAAACTAATGAAAAGGAAAGCAAAATTTACAAAATTCAGTTAAAGCAGTGCTTACAGAAAAATTTGTAGGATTAAATGTCTATATCAGAAAGGTCTAAAAGCAATAACCTAAGCTTCCACCTTAAGAAATTAAAAAATGAAGTATGATCTAAGCACAACACAAGAAGAAGGAAGGAAATGCTAAAGATCAGAGATGAGATAAAATAGAGAACAGAAAAAAATAGAAACAATCAAAGAAACTAAAATGCTTTTTTGAGAAGATCAAAACTAAAACTGCAAATCTTTAGCTAGAGTGATGAAAAATAAAGAGAAGGCACAAATTGCCAAAATCAGGAATAAAAGAAGGAACACTAACAAACATAGGTAAATTAAAAGAATTATAGCATAATTTTATGCAAAAGTATATGCCAAAAAATAGACAACTTAGATGAAATGAAACTTAAACACTAATTAACAAAACTGACTCAAAGAGAAATAGAATATCTGAATATAACAATAACAAGGAAAGAAATTGCATTACATTAAGTCTTTCCATGAATCAAAGCCCAAACATGGTTTCACTGGTGAATTCCATACATTTAAGGAAAATATGATTAGTATACTTCACAAACTCTTTCAGAAAAATATAGAAGGGAACACTTCATATCTCATTCTTTCCAGAATTACTATAACACCATAGGTAGAAAAAGGTATCACAAGGAAATACAACTCCAGACCAATATCCCTCAAGAATATAGATGCAAAAATCCATAACAAAATTTTAGCAAACTGAATTTGTCAACATCGAAAAGTATTGTATGTCATCGTCTTGAATTCAGATTGCATTCGTTGAATGAATGATGAAAACTTCATGATCATTTAGTCAACATAGAAAAAATGTTTGACAAACGCAACATCTCTTTATGGAAATAATTCTCAAAAACTAAAAATAGAAAGGAACTGAACCTGATAGAGGCAATCTATGAAAAATCTACAATTTACACATAAAGACTGAATGCTTTCCCCCTAAAACCGGGGCTACTGTCAAGATGTTCAACTCTTACACATTTATTCAACATTGTAATGGAGGTTCTACCTATTGCAATGAAAAATTAGTATTATTGAACTGTCTTTATTCACATATGACATGATTATATATTTAGAAAGTCCTGAGGAATATGACTACTAGAACTAATAAATGACTTCAGTGAGGTCAAAAGAAACAAAAATACCTCAATAAACAAATATCAGTTTTATTTCTAAATAGTGGCAATGAAAAAATTTTAAATGAATTTAAGAAATAAATTCCATTCAAAATAGAATCGAGAAATAAAATTGGTAGGAATAAATTCAATGAAAGAATTTCAACATTGCTGAGCGAAAGAATTTCAGCTTTGCTGAGTGAAAGAATTTCAACATTGCTGAGTGAAATTAAAGAGACTCAAAAGACATGGAAAGTCATTACATATTCATAGATTAGAAGACTGAATACTGTTCAATTGGAAATCTTTCCATATTTTTCTATAAATTTAACACAATCCCTATAAAAATTCAACATCCTAGCAACATCTTTTTTGGGGGGGAATTGATAAGCTGATATTAATTATGTGTAAATGCAAATGATTCAGACGAGCCAAAATAATTTTTAAAAAGAAAAAAGTGGAAGTGACTTGCACCACTTGATTTCAAAACTTACCATGAAGCTACAGTAATCAAGAGAGTATAGTTTTGGCATACAAATGTCCATGTAGACAAATGTAAAACAATTGAGTGACCATAAACAAACATTTCTGTTTCTAGTCAGTTGATTTGGAAAATAGTGACATAACAATACATTAGGGCAAAGAAAATGTTTTCATTAAATGGAACTGGGAGAATGCAAAAAAAAAAAAAAAAAAAAAAAAGAGTGAACATAGGCCCTTCCTCACACCATGATACCCAAATGTTAACTCAATATGAATCACGGACTTAAATACAAAAGTTAAACTGATAAAACTTCTAGAAGGAATCATAGGTAAAAGGTTGTTAGGCACAACCATAATCATGAGTCATAAAATAAATAATTGATAAATTGGACTTCAATAAAATTAAAAATGTTGTACTTCAAAGGCACCATTAAGAAAATGAAAAAGCAACTAAGCCGTGGGCTGAGATAAAATGTTTGCAAATCATATATCTTAAATAGCACTTGTATCCAGAACATATGAAGAATTCTTAAATTTCAATAATAGGAAGACAAATGACTCAACTTACAAAAATAGGCAAAACACTTAAGTGGACTTTTTACCATAGCTACAAAGGACATTGAATGATGCTCAATATCCTAGTTCACCAGGGAAGTGCAGGTTTAAACCACAATGAGATACAATGATACATCCACTAGAAAGGCTATTATCCAAAAGACTGAAAGTATTAAAAGTTGGCAAGGCTGAGGAGCAATGGAAATACTCATACATTGCTGGTGGGAATGTAAAATGATACAGCTATTTGGAAAACAATTCGGAAATTTCTTTAAATTGAAACATAAGCTGTTTATGTAGCCCTTCTTCTTTCGTATGAATTTACCCACAGGAAATGGTAACATATGTCACACAATGACTTGTATGTGAATGTGCATAGCAGCATTATCTGCAATAGTAAAACAAAATATGGAGACAATTAAAAAGTACTTCAACTGATGAGGGGATGAATAAAATATAGTATGTGTATACAACGGAATTATTATTCAGAAAAAATATCCTTACACTTGCTATAACATGACAAAATATGAGGATGACCCTCAAAAGCATTACACTGAGTGAAAGAAGCCAATAAAAATGACTATATATTGTGTGATTCCATTTATACAAAAGGTATAGAAGAGACAAATGCAAGAGACAGCATATAAGTGGTTTCCTGTGCCTGAGTTTTGGAGAAGGAATTGACTGTAAATGGGGTCATGGAAATTTTGGGAGTTACTGAAAATGTTCAAAAAATGAATTGTCGGAAGTCATCATGATGCAATTATTTTCATTTTGTGAAAGTTTGTTTTATCAGCAGCATATGATACACCTTGGTGAATATTCCATGTGTACCTGAAAAGCATATGTATTCTGCATTTCTTGCATGGTATATCCTATAAATGTCAGTTAGATCCAGTTCATTTCTGTGGAGTTCAGTTCTTCAATATCCCTGCAGAATTTCTGTCTGTTAGTCCTAGCTATTACTGAAAGAGGAGTGTTGAGGTCTACAACTATAATTGTGGATTTGTCTATTTCTCCTTTCAGTTCTGTCAGGTTTGGCTTTATGTAATTTGAAGCTGTGTTGTTAGATACAGAGATACTAAGGGCCATGATGTCTTCTTGGTGAATTGACCCTTTTATCCACATGTAATATCTCTTTTTATCCCTGGTAATTTTCTTTGCTCTGAAGTTTACTTTATCTGGTACTGATATAGCCATTTTGGCTTTCTTTTGATTAGTGTTTGCAAGGCATTTATTTTTCCATCCTTTTACTTTTAACCTACCTATATAATCATACTTGAAGTGAGTTGCTTGTAGCCAACAGGCAGTAGACACATTTACTTTCCACTATTCTAACAATCTCTGCTCACTGTGAAATGTGTTTAGACCATTTGTGTTGAATTTATTATTGATATGTTTGGATTTAGGCCCACCATTTATTTATTTTCTGTTTGTTCCCTCTGTTAGTTTGTTTGGTTTATTTTCCTGTTTCCTCTTTCTTGTCTTCATGTAAGTTATCTGAATAATTTTAGTGTTAAATTGTAAATTATCTGTTTTGCTTTTATCATTGTATATTTTTATTGGTTATTTTAAATATTAGAACATGAATATTAGATTTTCACAGTCTACTTAGAATCAATATTTTACTACTTAAAGAGGAATATAGAAAACTCCCCCTCATTTAACTCTCTTGATCCTTTTCTTGTATGTTTTGGAGTGATAGAACTGTTGGTAATCCTGATTGTAGTGGTGGTTACACAAATATATGGAATTTTACACCAAAAATTATTCAATTTTACTGCACAATAATTAAAAAGAAAATAGTCATTGAACAAGTGCAAAAAATCACAAAAAGCAAATAGGATGGGGGTTATACAATTCTAAATTTACTAAATATCATTGAAATGTACATTTACAATGGGTTAATTTTATGGTAAGTACTTTATATCTCACTAAATCTTTTCTAATGTAATTTTATTGAAATATATTCACATTCCATACAATCATCCAAAGTGTACAATTGTTCACTGTTTCATTGCATAGTTGTGCATTCAACACCACAACCACTTTTTGAACATTTTCATTACTCCAAAAAAATAAAAATGAAAATAAGAATAAAAATAAAAGTAAAAAGAGAACACTCGAAACATCCATACCCCTCCTCCCCCATTTACTTTTTAAAATTTTTTAATTGAAATATATTCACATACCATACAATCATCCAAAGTGTAAAACAGTTGTCCACAGTATCATCATATAGTTGTGCATTCATCACCCACAATCAATTTTTGAACATTTTCATTACTCCAGAAAAGAAAAATGAGAATGAAAATAAAAGTAAAAAGAAAACCCAAAATGTTCCATATGTCCCTCCTCCATATTATTCATTTACTTTTTGTCCCCATTTTTTATTCATTTGTCCATACTGGGTAAAGGGAGTGTGAGCCATGAAGTTTTCACAATCACACTGTCATACCATATAAGCTATATAGTTATATGACCACCTTCAAGAATCAAGGATTCTGAATTGCAGTTCAACAGTTTCAGGTATTTCCTTCTAACTATTTTAATAAACTAAAAACTAAAAAGGGATATGTATATAATGCATAAGAGTCACCTCCAGAATGACCTCTCAACTCCATTTGAAATCTCTCAGCCACTGAAACTTTATTTTGTTTCAATTCTCTTCCCCCTTTTCATCCAGAAGACTTTTTCAATCACACAGTGCAGGGTCCAGGCTTATCCCCAGGAGTCAGCTTCCACATTGCCAGGGAGATTTATACCCCTGGGAGTCATGCCCCACATAGTGAGGTAGGGCAGTGAGCTTACCTGCCAAGTTGGCTTAGAGAGAGAGGCAACATCTGAGCAACAAAAGAAGCCCTCTGGGGGAGACTTTTAGGCACAATTTTGAGTAGGCTTAGCCTCTCTTTTGCAATAACAAGCTCCATATGGGCAAGCCCCAAGATCAAGCTACTAAGCTGTTGGTCCCCAATGCTTACAAGAATATTGGGTATTCCTCAGGTGGAGAAGTTTAATATTTCCACATTTTTCCACAACCCCTCAAGGGGGCTTTGCAAATACTTTTTTTATTCTCTGCCCAAATTACTCTGGGCTTCATGCTAACCTGTACAAACCAACAAGGTCTCTCTCTCTAGTCAAGGTTCCGTGTAATTATGGCATTTGAGTAAACTGGCCATACAAGTAAATTATAGTGTGCTACAGAAAATATAAATTTGGTCCCACACAGAAGCCAAAGTTTTAAAACATGGTTAATATCATCTTCTACCCTTTAGTCTGATCTACTCCAATCTCAACCAAGTCCATTTTGTTCTTATCTCCAGTTGAAGTCTGATCTCCTTTTCAGCCTCTTTAACAATTGATTCATGGGCCAATGATGTCACACAGAGCTGCCAAACTCTGGATTTGAGTCCCAGGTGCCACACACCCAAAGCTCCAGGGACCAACCACGTCACATACAAATAGATCAGAATCTCAAAATTTAGAAATAACTGTTATAACTGATGAATAAATGTGACTGCTATAAGGGCTTACAATCTAGGAAACTTTCCACAAATTTTCCCCTTATAACCCATGATCCCAGATTAAATTCTCAGTTTTTACACATTGTTATTAGTCCATATTAGTGAGGCATTATATTTGTCTTTTAATTTCTGGCTTATTTCACTCAACCTACTGTCCTCACAGTCCATTCACTTCATTGCATACCTTACAACTTCATTCTTTCTTGCTCCCTCATGCAAAAACATTCTTATATTTGTACATATAATCACACTTATTGACGACTCCAGTTTTCACTAAGTTATACAGTCTCATTCTTTAACTTCTGTCTTTCCTTCTGGTGTCATATAGACCCCTAACCTTCCTCTTTCAACCATACTCACAGTCATCTTTTTTCAGTGTACTTACAATATTGTGCTACCATCACACAGTATTATGCTATCCACTTCTAGACACAATCAATCCTCTAGAACATTCTATTCTCCTTCAACATCAAATGCCTGATCTCTACCCTCTTTCTATCTCCTGATATCCTCATTTCTGCACTCTTCTCCAAACCTCTCTCTCTTGTCTTTTCCTATCTGTCTTTATGTATCACCCTTTAATATTTCCTGTAGAGGAGGTCTCCTGTTCATGAACTCTCTCAGTGTCTTTTTATCTGTAAATATATTAAATGCGCTCTCATTTTTGAAGGACAGTTTTGTCAGATAAAGGATTCTTGTTTGGCAGTTTTTGTTTTGTTTTGTTTTGTTTTTCCTTTCAGTATCTTGAATATGTCATACCACTACTTTCTCACATCCATGGTTTCTGCTGAGAGATCTGCACTTAGTCTTACCAAACTTCCCTTGTATGTGATGGATTGCTTTTCTCTTGTTGCTTTCAGAATTTTCTCTTTGTCTTTGACATTTGAAAATCTGGCTGGTAAGTGTATTAGGGTAGGTATATTTGGATCAGTCCTGTTTGGGGGACCTGTGCTTCTTGGACCTGTAATTTTCTGTCTTTCATAAGAGATGGGAAATTTCATTGATTATTTCCTCTATTATTCCTTCTGCCACTTTTCCCTCTCTTCTCCTTCTGGGACACCTATAACAGGTATATTCATATGCTTCATGTTGTCATTCAGTTCCCTGAGACCCTGATCATATTTTTCCATTCTTTTCTCTATCTCTTTCTTTGTGTGCAGGATTTCAGATGCCCTGTCCTCCATCTCACTGATCCTTTCTTCTGCCTATCCAAGTCTGCTGTTGTATGTGTCCATTGTGTTTTTCATCTTTTCTATTTTCTTTCATTCGCAGAAGTTCTGCCATTTGTTTTTACAAGCTTATGAATTCTTCCTTATGATCCCCCAGTGTCTTCTTTATAGCCGTCATCTATTTTGTCACATTCTCTCTCACCTTGTTGATTTGATTTAAAAGATCTGTTTGAACATCTAGATTAGTTGTTTCAACACCCGAATCTCAGTTGAAATATTAGCTTCTTCCTTTGACTGGGCCATATCTTCCTGTTTCCTAATATGGCTCATGATTTTTTGCTGGTGTCTAGGCATCTGATTCTCTTGATTGTTTTTTTTCTGGATGTTGTTTTCTCTCTTTTGCCTGAGACTTTTTTGTTGGTTGACTTTGATCTGTATCTGTTCTTTTTTTCTGTCCCTGGCCAGTGGCCAGTTGTCAGATTGTCTCTGCCCCCCAGTCTCCCCGCCCACCCCCCACCTCCCCCACCGAATCAGGCACCATCCATGGCCTACCACAGGGATGTGTGGTAATACAAATCTGCTGGCTCCCAGTGGTGCTCTATTTTCCACCAGCTAGCAAGATCTGGGTTTGTTTTGGGTCCCCACTTTAACAGTTGGGTCTTCCCTATTTCTCAGTCAAAACAGGGCTGGATTTCCATACAGGGTGTGTGGAGTGTCCTGCAAATGGTGCTGTTCAGTAACTTAATTGTCCTCAGAGGCTACTTTGCCTCTGAGCACAGGCTTTGACCCAGCCAGATGAAACTGTGGGATTCCTGTGCCTTCACTTTGCTGGCCAAAATCTGGCTTGATGAGGGGATCCCTCAGTCCACCCAGCATTCCAGCTGTCTCCCAGCAAGGAAATGGCCACTGGCTGCTGCTTCTCTCAAGGCTGGAGGAAGGAATTTCAGACCCAGGGCTGGAAACCCGTCTCTGCTCATGTTTTCTTGGTCTTTTTGTCCCTCACTGATCTGGGCCTTGAAATGTCCTCCCCTGTTCACTGGGTCTTCAAACAGTGAGGGTATTTTTCACTACTGTAAGATTTTAAAACCTGTGGCCCTGGTGGGAGGGCTCCTATCTGCTGTATCTCTGCCTTTCCCACATGAAGACTGAGTGAGGGGGTGGGGAGAGTATCAGCTGGTCTAGGATGGAAAATTTTTACGTGATTTTTTTCTCTTTCTTCAGTTCAGCAATTACAGGATCTTTCTCCAGTCTATATCCTCCTACAGAGTTTCAAACAATTCAGAATTTTCCTTTGTTTCATTGACTCTCTGGAGAGAAGTTTTCAGTAGCTGTTTACATCAACATGTTGATCACTAAAGCTTTTAAAATGCTTTTTAGTCACAGCTCAGGATCTTTGAATTTATGCCTCCTGGACAATTTAATTAATGGTGTAGGTCTGCTCTGTAGCTACTGTCCAACAAAATATATTACAAATGTATCAATGATTACAGTGAAAATGTGAGACTATAGAAACAGTAGAAGAAAATATGGGAGATTTCTTTTATGAATAAATCCATATGGACAGACACCATAAACCAAAATAAATTATAAATGAATCAATGATTTAAATGCAAAATAAAGACAGAGAGACTACTCTAAGAAAACATGGGGAAATTCCCTTACATATCTAGAGTTTGGAAGGATTTTCTAACTGATTCACAATCTAGAAGCTAAAAAATAAAAGATGGATATGTTTGGCTATGTAGAAAATTTAAATTTTATGTATTGGAGTATTGGCATCATACATCATAGAAAAAAAGACATCCTTTTAAGATATAGACAGCTCCCAAATATTGATAAGGTAAATGTACAACCTAATAGAAAATAGTCAAAGGATAGTAAATAAATAAATAAAAAGAAAGACATACAAATGGCTTTTAAATATTTTAAAAATTGTCCAATCTGCCATAATGAGAGACATACTAATTACAGTTACATAAAATGCAGCAGCCTCAGAAATTCTGACATCGAAGTAGCAAAAACTAGTGGATAATTTCTCTAGGATTCCACTGTCAAAATGAATCCCTTTTGAACACCCTTGAGTTGGCTTTAAAGTAACAGAAACTCTCAAAAGCAGTGTGGTAATATGCACCAAGGTCTTAAACACTTTTTGTATTAGTTTTCCCACAATCCTATTTCAGGGAATCTACCCTAAAACTCACAGATCTATGAACAAATGTGATAGTGATTTTTTTGTTGTTGTTGTTAAACAATGAGCCTGATTGTATTTGGCTTAGGTATGCAGTGCAGTGTGCCCGGTGATTAATAAAAGGTAATAATCACTGTGGAATAGCATTGAAGAGAATTAGGAGGAAAGTATTTTTCTTTAATTTTCACTTCAAGGTTTGCATATCCAGGGTATTTGCAAGGAAATAGAAACCTGTGAATGAATATGGCTCAAACAGCAGACAAGTTTTCAAACCTTGGGCTCCATTGACTTCTATTCCATGATAATTCTAACAGCAGATTGGCCAGAACAAAGATGGGAATTTATCAATATTTATTATTACATATAATAATTTATATAATAGCAGATGAAGGGATTTTAATGCACTGGAGGAATTGTTTTAAAGCAGAGAGAGTCAACACGTGATAAGTAATTGCTATATATTAAAAAATTCTTGAAATATATTTATTCAACAACTACCTAGCAGGACCTAGTATGAGTCAGATGCTGTGCTAAGCTTTGGGCACTATTCTAAGCTCCATCTCACTTTCCGTAATGTGATTGATGAAGAAAAAGCACTTATCTGGCATAATGCCTGTTGATTCACCACTTTAGTCAAATAGCTTTCAATAGATTTCAGAGAAAAAAAAAAAGGTAAATTGGTCGCGTGACTTAAATATGCCAATTCATTAAAGAGTCAAACTAGCAGCTGAATATACCATGGCAATATATTCTGTTTACATATGGATGTCATGAAGCCACCTGTGGTGCCAAGTTATCGCACAAGTGCAGCAAACAATTCAAGAGTTACACGGCAAATTTGATAGATGTCAGTCAACAATCAGTGTGCTTCTGGCTTCAAAACAAGCATTCTGTGCTCTCAGTAAATTAATTGATTTTAATTCATTTTCCTTTTATTCTGGAAATACACATAATGAAATTTTATAACAACTTTCTTACTCATCAGAGATTTAAAAAATGAGTGAATGTCAGAGGTTAAAGAAAAGTTTAATGAAGAAAGGCTAAAGCACAATATGATTTTCCATAAAATTGCCTCTTTTATTTCTTACACTGAAACATTTCTCCTAGGATGTTGAAAATGTCTTCAAAATTATTTTAATTTACATAATCTTCCCCCCCACCCCATTTATCAATATCACAATTATTCTGGTACATATCTGATTATTATTTTGAGTAGTCTGAAAGGGGGTTGTTGGGGCAAGAGATATAAAAGTTTTATGTTTTTTGTGTTTTTTTTAAGATCTTGGTACATAGTGTCAAACTGCTTTTCAAGTTTTTTTTACCTCTTAAAGCTTAACTGAACTGAATGGAAGTGTCAAATTTATGCCATTACACTGACTGTCATTACTTGTTATCTTTAAACCATTGCCATGCTTAATTTTATGGGAGAAGAATGACAGCTTCCTGGTTTAATTTGCACACTCTCAAAAAGTGTATTTTGAATTCCTCCTTGTCCCAGGCATTGTGGTAGATTTATTCCATTTAGAAATGTTGGCAAACTTGTTTGTATGTCAATTTCACGTGAACATTGGGACTAGCATGAGTTAGATTCTGTGCAGATAAACATGTGAAATTAGAAGTCAGAATCCATGAATAAGTTGTACCCCAAATTAAAACAGAAATCAAGGGTTTTAAAGAAGAGAATATATATTATTATCTTAACCATAAAGAGTTTTGAATGAGTGCAGCAGAAATTTGAGGTACCAAGTTAAAAAAAAGCAATATAAATGATTGTTCATGTGTTGTTGGTTTTGTTTTTGAATTTCACTGATTTCAAAAGGAGCTTATTATCCCCTAATAGCTTACAGAAATATATATTCATGGCATGTACTTGCCTAAAGGACCTGCAAAATAATGTAATATTATACTAAAATTGTGCCATTGCTCATTCTGAGAACTTTACATTTGGAAGAATTATGAATGAAAAAGTTTCTTTTCAGTTCACATATTGTGTTAGATTTCTATGGCTTCTGTAACAAATAACCAGAAACATAGTGACTTAAGGCAACAAAAATTCATGATCTTACAGTTCTGTAGACCAGAAATAGAAAATGAGTTTTACTGGGCTGATACTAAGGTGTGCCAGTTTGGATGTATTACTTCCCTGAAAACTCCATGTTCTTTAGTACAATCTTGTTGGGACAGAGGTATTAGTGTTGATAAGGTTGGAACCTTTTGATTGAGTGTTTCCATGGAGAAGTGACCCACCCAACTGTGAGTGACACCTTTGGTTATGGTGTGACTTCTTGATTGAATGTTTCTATGGAGGTGTGGCCTCACTCATTCAGGGCAAGTCTTGATTAGTTCACTGGAGTCTTATAAAAGAGCTCACAAAAGAAAGACCTCAGAACTGAGCTTAGAGAGACATTTTGGAGATGGCCATTGAAAATAGACTTTTGCTAGTCCAGAGTTTGCCTGGGAGAAGCCAAGAGAACACCTCCAGATGCCTAGAGGGAAACGTCCTGGGAGAAAACCATCTTGAAACACAACCTACGAGCAAGCAGACAACATGCCTTCCCAGCTAACAGAGGTTTTTCTGGACGCCATTGGTCCTCCTTCAGTGAAGGTATACTTGTATTGATGCCTTAATTTGGACATTTTCATGGACTTCAGACTGTACCTTTGTAACCAAATAAAACCCCGTTACTAAAGCCAATCCATTTCTGGTATTTTGCACAACAGCAGCGTTAACAAACTGTGACAAAGTATTGGCAGGGCTGTGTTCTGTTTGGAGGCTCTGGGGTAGAATCTGTCTCCATGCCTTTTACAGCTCCTAGAGGTGGCCTGCATTCCTTGGCTGGTGGTCCCTTCCTCCACCTTCAGAGTCAGCATCCTCAAATCTCTCTCTATCTCTGCTCCCATCTTTAGTGGAGGACCACTCTTCTGCTTATAACACCTATATTTTATAAAAAATGAGGTTTGTGACAATATGTATTTAAGTGCAGAGTCACTTTATAAATACTCATTGAGTTTTGTTGTGGTTTGGGATATATTCAAAATATGCTGTGTCTTTTGTGATGAAATGTAAGAGAATACTATTTTCCCTTTCCTTAAACGTGTGTTATTCTTGTTTTCCTCATTTAGGACTAAGTTTAGTGGCCTAAAAACAACATGCTTATTAGCTAATAAGAATAATGAAGTCAGGCAATTTTGTATATTAATAACTTTGCAATCTGCATAATATATTTTATTCCACAGGGTAAAAGGGACTTCACAAATGAGAAAACTAAGTACCAATGCTCTATACACACCCAAGAAATTAGATGGCTGGGATGGCTATATATAAGACAATACACATTTTAATTAACTCATTTTCCCCTACTATTATGTGACCTAATAATAAGAACATGTCATAGTGGAAGCAGCCCAGGGCTTTGGAATGGACCTCCAGAATTGAAATTCTGGTTTTTCTACTTACCAGATATTTGAATTTACTTAACTTTTTTAATGTTTCTGGGATTTTTAAAAATGTGTATCATAATATTTAACACACCAGAATATTGTAAAGATTAAGTAAAATAGTGTATGTAAATTATTTAGCATAAAACAGGTACTCAAAACTGGTAGATTCCTTTGCTATGCTCTCTTTGCTTTTAAAATCATTCTCATTTCATCTTCTTGTATAGATTTATCTTTATGTCAATTACTAAAAGATTTGAAAATATTTTATTTTATTTATTACATTTTATTAATGTAATGCCAACCAGGTGTTCTCTTTTACTAAAATCTGCTTTTCATGCATGTTGGAAGAATAAATGTGGCATTACTTTGGTTTGCAGACAGAGAAAATACATCCTCTGAGGATTAATGTATGCCTATCTATATCCTTCCTGTCCTCAGAACTTTTGAGGTATAGTGACTTATTTAAATTATATTCTGAATAAGTGATGAAATTAATTAGCTCCTATTCATATGTTCAGCATTAAAGAGTGTCCTGGGGAAATAAAGAGCAAGAGACCATTGATAAGGGATGGACATTCTACATAAAATTTTGTATTCTATGTAAAACTTTATCATACCAGGCATTTTCTGTTCAAAGACTTTAAGAAATGCTCATGCACATTAGTAAAATTATACTCAACAGATGATCCTACACTTTGATACCATTAGGAAATTTCTGATGCATTAAGTGTATTTGCTATAGAAAATCATCCTGGAAAAGAAGAGTTGCACCTCAAGTCAGGATCCCTGAATTCCTTTCTTGGGCATCTTCAACAAGTTCAGCCCATGCTGAAGTTGTTCCCTAGAAGAACTTCCAGGGCACATATTTTATACTAACTGGATTGTTACATATTTAATAAAATTTTAAAGTAGGTATTAATGTATTAGCATATTATTTATTTTTATGGTGTCAAATGGTTTTTCATGAGTATAACACTGGTTCATAACACTGCACCTTTTGTATACAAGATTTTTATTTGTGTGAGTAAATATATAAAATATAACTATCATTCGGGTGGCAAATAGATCAAAAGTCATGGGTTACCTGAAATTTGGGAACTTGTGTTACTTCATTGCAATTTGTGGACTGGAAATGGGAGCAAGCTATTTGATAAGAAATTGAACTAGTGAGTTTACAGCTATAAGTGTTATATCTTAGGGCACACTCCCAGGCCCCGGGGAGGTAGCCTCTGGACCCTAACGAACTCCTTTGTGCCACAGCCCACAATCAGCCTTTCTGAAATTCATCAGGAAATAATCATGGGTGCCAGTGGATTACTGAGAGATTTGACTGATTAAAGATAACATAGATCCATACCCAAAATTCCTGATTGAAGTTTGCCTGTGTTTAGTTATCCAAACCTGCTTATATTAGTTAAGATTATTTTGGTTGCAAGTAAACTTGGTGGTATATCATGATGTGATTTATAAGAAGGGTATTTCACAGAATCAGAGGAAAAGTTGAACCAACCAACTTCAGTAATTTGAAGAAGCAGGACAAATCCAGGAACTGCAGCAATAGGAAATAAGGGATACACCTTCTGTCCTCCAGGGACATCTGGTTATTAGTCAGATCCCTGACATTTTGAAGACCTGTGTTTCAAGATCTGATGGGCTCAGATTAAGTTAAGTGGCTAGACGTCTACTCCTGACCAATTTTCCAGTAGTCACTGTCTAAATTTTTGGAGAAATATTGTTGGAAAGCCAACACAGTAGATGTCTTCTATTAGCACTGGTTGGAGAGGTAATTTGACTGTTTTCATATTTCCTAAGTTATTATTGGAGCCACGAGCCTACAACTGCATTTCCCACATTTTGAGTTGCTAAAAGGAATATCTTATACAGGTTTTAATACATTGGTGGCTGGTTGATTATGATAACTCTAGTGGTAATGAATGATAACTAATTTAGTTCCCAGATGGCATTAGAGAAAAAATAACGAGGCTAAAACAAACACCAAAACACAAGAGATAGAGATGATAGAGATAGAGATAGAGATATAAACAGAGAGTGAGTTGGGGTGGGGTTTAAAATATTGACAATTCAGACTGGAATATTATTATAGAAATCCCCATTAAACTTATTGTTTTTATTAGCTGCACTTAGGACTATAAAATTATCAATGTGCAAGAGTAATTCTTGTTGCATGCTAAGGGTCCTCTTTAAATATCAAGAAGGGCTTGAACATATGCATTTGGTATAAGGAGATTAAGTACATCGTTCATGCTTCTGGAGAATTGTTTTAAACCCAAGGTCATTCATGAGTTTTGAGCTAAGAATTGCACACTAGCATCTGTTTGTGGCTCATTACAGAATTTCCAAAACTTTATTAGAACAAAAGAAGTCTCTGAATGCCCCAATGAAGAAAACATGTTTCAAATTTTACAAAGTGTCCAACATGGGATCCTTTTTGTTTCTTCATTCTTGGTGAACTCAAAACGTCTTTATTGGAAGAGAACCTCACAAAATTATAGGATTGGTTTTGGTGCTCCATGCAGACTTCAGAGAACACCTGGTGAAAGCATAATTGAGGGAGACAATGCTGTCAGTTCCTGCATCCAGAAACTTAGAAAACCCAAGAGGGAACGTCCATCACTGTGACTGAAAGCATTTTGCACTCATTTGCTTTGTGCCTGTCCAAAAGATCTAAAAAGAAATGATAAGGGGCAATAGTCATCTGCTGAACAGAATAAACAGCCTCTGACGGATGAATATATTTTACACACTTGTAGCATTGGGAGGGTTGCAGGTGGGGGAGGAAGGAAAGGGAAATGGAGGAAGAGTGAAGGATTAGGGTTCTCTCCAGCAGCCCAGGGCTGCCTCTCATTGTCTGTGATCACACGGAGCTATCTGACCAACACCATTCAAACCTGGAGACAACTGGACATGGTGCAGAATGGTTCAGCGGCCAGTGCTTGTCCAAGTCACTACTAGACAAGCAATCCATACTCTGGAGGAGATTAAAACCCACCTGGAAATTACTTCCAAACCTCTGGGAAAATAGATACTAGTCTGATTTCCCCAGATTATATTTAAAATTTTCCCTCTACATAAATGTAACTGCTCTAGGGTGGTTCGAAGCCTCTACTCCAAGTCCAATTAAAACCAAAAACGACCTTGGACTTGTCATCTTTGTCTGACTTTGCTGATAGCCTGCAAAAAATCCTCGAGGAAAGGCAAATGCAGCTAAATAAATCACTGGGGGCTCTGTAATTGGCCCCTATTTTGAACTGTGAAGAGGAGGGGAGAAGGCAAAGGAGCAGAGAAGATGGTCTAATAAAAAACATATGGTCTTCTGAAAGCTAAACACAGCTGGGACCCAAACCATGTTCTACTCACTGTCCTAGGCTCCAAGCCCCCACAGGCTCTCATTATCATTGCTTCTATTTATGATTATCTGTTTGGATTATTATTAGGAAATGTGGTGAAATTAAAGGAAAATAGATATGAATCCAATCTCTAGGGCTATAGTTAATCAGAAAAGTCAATCATATTTTTCAAAGACCAAAACAATGAATTTTATTATTAATCCTCAGTTTCTTTGGGAGATTTTGTAAGGTGCTTGCCATCTGACCTCTACTCATTTGACTTTCTAAATAAATAACATGTGATTCAAGGATTATTTTTGTCTCATGGAAAAATGGGAAGACTGTACTACTGGCTATTCAACTAGTAACCCAACATCTTCCCCTTCTGTAGAAAATGGGATATGGAATTTGAGGAGCACCACTGTGTAAGCCCATCCATAAACATTGTCCTCAATTGCTGTGTAGTGTTATTCACTCCTTTGGGTGGCATCATAACAAAAGTGTTTTCTAGAAAGTATAACACAGTAGGACAATGGGTCAGATAGTAATGCCTCGGCAGAAGTATCTCAGTAAATGGGCATAGATCAGGTCAGAAAAGAAACATGTTTTTGTCTTGGGGAAAGTGTGGGTAACCCAGCAAAGCACACTTTGGTGTAGTGCCTCAGTTAGGATTCCTACCCCAATGGATTTTCAAAAACCTATATAGTTTCTGGGTTCAGAGCCACAGGGTGAGAGAAAGAAGGCATGAAAGAGAAATGGGATTTCCAGCTTTATGATTTTTCCTAAAGTAAAATAAGTCTACCACATTTTGCTTTCAAATTATTTTGCTTACTCAAGTTCAGAATTCTGCTTGTAATTAAGTGTAAGTGATATGATGTTTCCTTCAGGATTTTTACATTCTTGCATATATACCCCAAATGTTCTTAGGGCTTATGAATAGCAAGTTGGTTTATATTTGTGTGTAAATAATGATTTTGCATGTTCTTTACTAAAAAAGTGATAAACAGATAACAAAGAAAGAAAACAGAAATGAAATTTTTTTAAAATCTTCCTCCATCAAAAGATGAACATTATTCCACACATTTTAATTCATGCCTATAAATCTATAACTAAAAACAAAACAAATTTTAAAATATCAACAAAAACACAAAAATGAATATGAATATCAGTGAATACATACAAACATATACAAATATATGTGTATATATATGCACATATACATATATGAAGAAATGGATGGATGTGTGAGAATGGATAAATAGAAATAATGTCATGAATTGCATTCGTGAAATTTTTAAATTTGGAAGTATTAAATTTTATTTTACTTTTATAGAAGAAATAGAAATTGCAATGAAACTGATGGAATCACTAAGTGTCAGATAACTGTTTTATCATCACAAGAACTATTAGTTCCTTAAAGGAACTAAAAATTAAGGATATAGAGAACTAGAAAAATTAAAATCATTGTGCTTTCTGAAACAGAATATTTAAAATTTTAGTCAATATCTACTGACTAAAAGCCATGAAAAATTAGAAAATTGGCACACTTTCTTCCACATCTCATTCCCTCACCTCAACATCTATTTTTCACTTGGTTGAGCTTATGATGTTTTTATATTATATTTTGCAACTGTGTTCTGTTTGTTTTGATAATTCCCACAAATGCTGTCACCAGTTATTTTTATTATAGAGAATCCATTTCAGAGGTTTTTATTTGGATTTACTTCTTTGTTGGCTCTTGACTGACTAAATGTTTTGTTGTTTTTGTTGTTAGTATCATTATTTTTCTTTCATTTCTCTTATTCGTTAGTTATTTATTTTTAGTTTCACAGACAGCATAGTTCCTAAATCCCTGCACGTCTAAGAATGCATGGTGCCTCTCTTCTAACAAGATAATCTGCCTGGATAAATGTGTTTCTCAAACATTTCCTTCCCTCTGGTGTACTAGAGATACTCTCCTTTGGCATTTTTGCCGTACTCTTAAACTAGGCTGCTCCTTTCTTTTCTGAGTGGTTAAATTCGATCAAGTTTGTCTAAGCATGTGCTGAGAGTAGAGGTCCCAGAAGGGCTTTAGTTTGAAAATTAGTTTATGGTTTAGACTGTATATCTGTCACCTTTCTACTTAAAGGACAACCTGTGAGGGATCATATTGCCTCAAGATCATTTTTCAGCATTGTTCCCTTGTCTTCTGGCACTGAAGGTTGCTGTGGAAAATTTTGAGATGTCAGATTTCCCCCCCATATAAATGACTTGCTTTTGCCCCAGGGGTATCCATAGAAATATTTATTCTGGAAGTTTAATAATGTAAATAGGAAGCCTGTTGTGCTCTTCCATGTTGTACTGAAATATGGTATACTCATTCAGTTTGCAACTTTATTTCTTCTTGTATTTCAGAAAAAAAATCCATACGGTGCATTAGGCTCTCTGTTTCAGGAATAGCAAATATCCATATCAGAACATCTTTGTCTGTTTTATAGACCTATTAGCTTTTCTTTAATTTTTTAATCCCCTCTCCTTTTTCTGCACTGATTGTGATTATCTCAAGCTTTTTGTCCATATCAACAATTTGATTTTTAGCCACCTCTATGTGCATCCTGGTGCTTTCTAATGTACTTTGCAGTACCGTAAAGGTGAGGTTTGTTTTGCTGTGTTTTGTGTTTTAATCTCCAATTATTTCCTCAACTGTGCATTTTTCATGTTCATCAGTTTCAGCTGGCTTATCATTTTATCTTTGAAACATTTATTAACTTACAATTTCATTAGTAATTTTTATGATATAAGACATTATTTCTAATTTTCTGGCCATTATGTTTTCTTATGGCTATCTTCTTTACTTATTTTGTAATTTCTGGGTGGCCTGTTTACATAGTTACCAAGTCATTTTGTTCTTATTATGCATATTTAATGTAGATGGATCTACTTAGGTTTTCTGTACATTCTGCAATGTTGTTGGTAAAATTCCATTGTTACCACTCCCATCTTATCCGAGACTGCTTATTCCCCATCCAAGGCAGAGTTTGAGGCTCCACTCTACCTAACTTTAGCTTAGGTTAAAAATAATGGGAAAGTGCTCAGCCAGGGAATTGGGTCATCTTTACTGTCAAACTTTGTGCCAGTTTGAATGTATTATATTCTCCAAAATGCCATTATCTTTGATGCAATCTTGTGTGGGCAGACATATTAGTGTTGATTAGATTGTAATTCTTTGAGCGTTTCTATGGAGATGTGCCCCACCCAACTGTAGGTGATAACTCTAATTAGATCATTTCCATGGAGGCATAGCCCTGCCCATTCAGCATGGGCCTTGATTAGTTTACTTGAGCACTACATAAGCTCAGACAGAAGGAGCAAGCTTGCTACTACCAAGAGGGACACTTGGAAGAATGCACAGGAGCTGAGAGAGGAGCTACAACTTACAGAGGCATTTTGGAGATGGCCTTTGAAAGCAGGCTTTTGCTCCAGAGAAACTAAGAGAGGACAAATGCCCCAAGAGCAACTAAGAGTGACGTTTTTGAGGAGCTGCAGCTTAGAAAGGAACATCCTGGGAGAAAGCCCTTTTGAAACTAGAACTCCAGAGCAGACACCAGCCACATGCCTTCCCAGCTAACAGAGGTTTTCCAGACGCCATTGGCCATCCTCCAGTGAAGGTACCCAATTGTTGATGCATTACCTTGGACACTTTATAGCCTTAAGACTGTAACTGTGTAACCAAATAAACCCCCTTTATAAAAGCCAATCTATTTCTGGTATTTGCATCCCAGTAGCATTAGCAAACTGGAACAAGCCTCAACTCCCCACTTTCTTCTAAGAAAGGAGTGGGCAAACATTTTCTGTGAAGGGCCAGAGAGCAATATTTCAAGTTTTGCAAGCTTATGGTCTGTTGCAATGATTCAAATATTCTATTGTGGCAGGAAAGCAGCCACAGACAATACATCAATAAATGGGTGCATCTGTGTTCCAAAAAAACTTCATCTACAAAATCAGGTGCTGGTCTACAGGCCAAAGTCAGCAAACCCCTGTCTCTAATAGATGGTTGAATGTCTTCTCTCAGGGCTTATTCCACCCTATTGGAGCTGTAATCTACTTAAGAGGAGGAATTACCTACAGAATTAAGATCTATGCCCTAATTCACCCCAGAGCCAGGGAACACAATGTGTCTCTTCATCCTCCACTGACACCTTTGGGAGAAAGGTGGGCATTTCCCCAGAACTGGAATCATTCCTTTCTTTTCCCTAGGGTTAAATTCATATTCCTAATTGATTGCACCCACATTTTGGGGTATTAATGAGAACTCTCAAGATGTTGATGATTCATTTTCTCTAGTGCTACTTGAGAAGGGGATATAATTAAGAATTTTACCAAGAATTTTGGAAGCATAACCTTTTCCTTATTTAGTTTGACGGCGAACTTTTTTTCTTAGTTATTTTATTATTTGGGGGATATTCAGGCAGTGGGATTCAGCAATTGGTTTTGCACCACCATTTTTACCTGGGAATGTTCATTGTTTATTTAATGACTCTCTTACTCCTCCAATGTCTCCCAGCTATTTCTGACAGTTCCCTAAAGGACAGTCAAGGATAGGCTTCCCAGGGCTATTCTACCTGGGCTCAACCCTCCATCCTGTGGCTGCTAGTGGGCCTCCCACAGATCTCTGCAGCTTCCCAATGAGAGTTCTCTGCATCTTCCCTCTAAGCTAGTGCACAGGTAGGGGGTAGACAGTAGTGATGCTGTAGGGGAACTCTGTCCTCCAAACTTCTTCCTAAGGGCAGGACAAGGCCAGCAACAGATAGAAAATAACCTGCAAATTTTTGACTGGCAGTCCCAGAACAATACCAGCTGCCTTATGAGGCAAGACCAAGCTACCCACCACCCCTGGGAGAGCTCTGAGCATCTCAATGCCCCAGAGTGTAGACCCAAACCCCAATTACCAGAAGGGGGACATTTTTTCCTTATATCTAACTAAAGGTCTATCCATCAACTCCCAGGAGGTTAACGCTGAGTTTTCTCACAACCCTCAGAGAAAGCCCTGCCCCCTATGGGTTTGCATCTTGCCTGGGGTGCCCCCATAATAAGTTGTTCGAGGTACATAACACCAAGGGTGTGATAGCAATGAACAGCTACTCACCTGGCACCAGTCCCACCGGATTTCGTTGCTCAATTTCTACTGCTATAGCACTCTTCATCCTTGCTCTGCCACCATTCAAATGATAACTCAATTCTCAAAATACACGTATTAATTGACTCTCAAAGAAATCATGCAAATATGATTGAAAAGCATATCTAAAAAACAAACAAACAAAATATATACATATGCTCACTAGAAACAATTTGCAGAAACCCAGGTACCCTAAGAGATGCACCCAATCAACTTGACTACATAAGACACTTCAATTTCCATTCCAAGTACAAGCATTTTCATTTCCTCTGCTTTCAGATCTTCTGTGGGATGTACTTGTTTTTCCTCTGCATAACACAAAAAGGGCAAACACAAGAGTTCTTCTCTCTCACAACCTCTGTTACCTCTTCCATCTCCCTGCCACCACCACCACTAAAAATAAAAAATAAAAATAAATAAAGGTATTTTCAAATGTGAAAATGCTTGTAAAGGGTCAGATGAACAGTTTAACAGCTTTGTGGAATAAGTCAATGTTCAGTGCATGCCAAGGTGCTGGCTTAAGTATAGTTTTTTCCCAACACCCACATCCAAGTCCGTGTGGGCAATTTGAAAATATCATCAGCCACTTCATCCACTTCTCTTAACAAGAAGCAGAGTTTGCCTATGGCTCTTGCTTTGTCCCATTCTGTAGATGAAGATATTCATCCAGAGTGGTGTGTGTGTGTGTGTGTGTGTGTGTGTGTGTGTGTATTTGTGAGGTATTGAAGAAAATTCACTTACTATATAATTGGACCACATTTATCCAACTAAACTTAAAAATCTTCAAAGTAAGTGTCTTTCACTAAAGACAAGGGTTGATTTTAAGGTGCATTTTTCTTCTCTTAATTTTAAGACAAATATACAGTATTTTTACTTTTTTCCTCTCTAGTTATGGGGAGATGAAATGATTTCAATGCATTTGCATTTTATTCAGTAGCCATTTCTCATTGGGTGTAGAAAGAGGTTATTATTAGGAATATTTGGCATTTAATGGGGATTTTAAATCTGTACTGTGCTGTATAGACCAATTCTTGGATAAGTGTCCTTTAAGTTAGTTGCATGGAGTTCTAATCTTCATTAATTTATATACAGCAAAGAAAACCTCGGAGAGACGTTACTGCTTACTAAGCAAAGAAGCTAAAGCTGCACGTATGTGCCATGACCAGATGCATCAGAATTATTTTTATCTTTCGAGCATGGTAGCAGGGAAGAGAGTCTGACATGAAAGGCATTCCCTCACTCCACCAAGACTGTTGGAAAATAGAGCTGCAATAGCTAATGCTGCTTTTAAGAGGGCTACAGCATCAAGAGGTAGCCAGAGGGACTTCAAAAGCTAGGGCAGCTGTGGTCCTAGAAGTACTTGCTATAAAACCCAGGCTCCAAGTCTCATTTTCTCTCCTTTGAAGAGCTATAACTGGGGGAGAAAAAATCAAGCATTTTTGACAAGACCTCTGCCAAAGAAAATTATGGGAGGCAAAGATGAAAAGGAATATGTCCTGATGGTCCTGTTATTTAAAAGTCCCCAAACAGGAAAGTCTCATTGTAATCACTGATGCTGAAGGACAGGTCCTTCAGGGATGATTCCTGTCAGTGATAATGAACTTCGAGGCCGAGGTGGATGGAATAAGTGAAGGTTCTTTCCCAAAGATCGGGGCCAGGTGCTTATGGGAGGTTACATTCCAAATTTAAATGAATAAAATGTTCAAAAGGAACTGGAGACAAATTTGTGGTAAAACAGTCTAAAGAGTTAACTTTTTCAGTATTAGAAGATTAACACAGTAATAGTAGGGTTTGGGAAATGTAGTGTCTTGGAAGTTTAACACTTAGAAATAGTGATGTGTATGCCCTCATTTTTAATGAAACATTTTACTGCCTCAAATTTCATCTGATATATATATAAAATCCATAAAATATATAAAAGGTATAAAATATATAAATATATAAAATATATAAAATCTGATATATAAATAAAAGAATTTAATGCAAAAAACACAATATATAAATATACAAAATATATAAAATATATAAAATCTGATATATAAATAAAAGAATTAATGCAAAAACACAAACATAAAATGAGAAAACAAATAATGAAAAATAACATAAAATAAAAGTAAAAATGCATAGACAACTGCAAGAGCCCTGATTGTTCTGCAGAAAACTCAAAAATTACAATTTATTTCTGAACATCAGTACACAAATTTTGAAAGAAGTTCTTGGTTGATAGCCATTTTCATCCATAGGATCCTCATTCTTAATTTCCATCATGGCCAACAATGTCATATATTGATTTGCTGGTTTTGATTAGGTAACTCTGACCAAATTAAAAAACAAAAAAGGCAAGGCTACTCAGCATATGAGAAGATCATGGAAAAAAGTTGGGAGAAAAAAGTGAAACACAGCTGTACTGTCACTGGAAAGGAGATGGATACATGCTGTTATAGATTAAATTGTGTTCCCAAAAGACATGTTCAAGTCCTAAGCCCCTGTCCTGTGAATGAATGTGACCTTATTTGGAAATAGGGTCTTTGAAGATGAGCTTAGTTAGAATGAAGCTGAACTAGATTAGAGAGGCCCTAATCTAATATGACCAGTGTCCTTATCCGAAGGGGAGAGTTGAAACAGAGACACACGGAGAAGATGGTCAAGTGACAACCGAGGCAGAGATTGAGGTCCAGGATTGCGGGAAAACCACTAGAAGTTAGGAAGAGGCAAGGAGGGTTCTCCCCTATAGCTTTCAGAGGGAACATAGCCCTGCCAACCCCTTGATTTCAGACCCAGACCCCAGAACTGAGAGACAGTGTAGTCCTGTCACTTTAAGCCACCCACGTTGTGTTATGTTGGTTCTGCAGCACCAGGAATCTAAGACACCTATATAGTAGGACTGAAGAGTGTCCACAGGATTGAGTGATGGGGGTGATGGCTTCTTTGCTTCCTTTTTACTCCATGCAGATTTCAAAATGGGGGCGGATATGGGAGGTTTGAGAAGAGAGAATGAATTACTAAATTGTCATGTTAGAGTAGAAAAATGAGCTTATCAGGAAATAAGGGTATATCACCAGGCAATGTTGAGTGACCTTTGAACCTGCATTTAAAGTGAAGCCAAGCCAATCAGAGATGGCATGGGAATGGTGGACAGGTAGGTTTGCCGAAGCACAGAGATTTTAATGGATGTGCCCATGATCTCATCATCAGTTAATGATGGAATCTAACTATTTCTATCATCCTTTGCCCCACTCCACATTTTCTAGGATTTTGTATGCTTCAGCTCACCTGGTATAATTCCTTCATTCGGGCGATTATTAATTGACTTCTTTAACAGATCAATTTATTGATGACATATCAATATTTGTGTTTGGTGTTATGGATATATAAAAGGTTCTGAGCAAATACATGTTGATTTGTTATGGATATAACTATTTTTAAATTTGATAATTTTTGTTCATTTGGGAAATAGGGAGTTAATGTCCTTAGAACTCAAAAGATGAAATTTCATGTTTTTAAAAACATAGTTAATAGGAATTCTATATATACAAAGTCAAATAGTTGCTACATAAACAGCGTTTAAAACTTAAAGTTCTGCCACTTGATTGATATCTTCTTTTATGTGCTACATAAGTTATATTAGAAGTCTGAATTTTATAGTACATTGTGCTTTGATGAGTTTTAAGCAAGTATTTGAGACCAGTCTTGTTTTCCTTTTCTTTTAAGAAGCAACTCAACAGCCATTCGTTCACATTTCTAAAACGGATTTTGGATGCTTTCTTCCCATTATGAGGATTACATGGAAAAGCCTTGAATTGATAATATGAATTCTTTTCTCTTGAAATTCCAAACCTGTAAAATAAATAAATAAAGTTAGAGCCTAAAGTCTTTGATTTACTGGAGTATAAGGTATAAATACCACCCTAAAGTAACCTTGCTCTTAAGAAAAGTCTCTTATATTCCGATAATAATTGAGGATTCAGAAAATCAGGAAGGGTTTCTGTGATCCAAACCCAGAAGTCTATTATATGGATGAGGAAAAGGGTTGTGTGTGGCTTGATTTAAGAGTTTTAGAAGCTTGGAGCAAACTTAAGCTTGAGGAAAATCAGCTCTTGATTCACAGAGCTCCAGCAACTTTCTGATAAGTATCTTTGATCTCCTTAGTGACATTTTATCAGATTTCTTCGCCTGTTTTTTCCCCCTGCCAAAGTTAACTTCCCAGAAGCTAAAATGCCTTTTATTTTCCTTGGGGCAATTTGTTACACTGACACATAAAAGAATTCACCCTCTTCCGCTGGTTTGCCATCTCCTGACTCCGTGCTTGGGCCTCCTTCCCTGGGTAAATGGTCAGTAGAGATTCCGAACAGCTGAGGGAAACAGCACTAGAGAATAAAAGCACGGAGACCAAGCCCTGAGAAAAAAGCATTCAAGTTGCGGGAGATGAAGATTCATGTACATCCTTTTTCTTTTGAGATAGCTTTAAAAAATGTGGATTTCAACTGTTTTTAGCTACTTGCAGAGGTTTTGCATTGCAGTGAAGATGTGTGAAGGTTGGTGTGTGATACAGAACTCTGGTTGCTTTGAACAAAGTAGGTACAAGGTAATTAAACATCTTAAAAAGTAGAAGAAAGAAGAGAAGGAGGAAGAAGAGGGAGAGGAGAGGAAGGGGGAGCAACAATATTTTGTCTTGGAGACCAACATGTGGGAAACACTGCAAGGAGACTGTAACTTCTCAGCTCTCTCTGACAAGTTCCTCTAGTTGAAACTTGGTGTACATAAAACCACAAACTAACTCCTACCCAGCCTAGGTCTTTTAGGTAGTAGATTATTTCTACTTAGCCATTGGACTTCAAGTGAAGTCCCAAATCCTTTGAATATTACTTCTACTGTTACTCCTACCACCAACATCATCTAATTACTAAGCATGTACCAAATACCAGGTAATCTGCAAATTGTTACACAGTCATCGCCAGTAATCGCTGAAATGATTTTGAAATATAATTATAATCATCCTTCTTTTAGAGATAAGAAAAATGAGTTTCAAAGAGAATGCCTGTCTTTCCTGGTGTTACTTGTTGAGTGGGCTGTCGATTAAACTGATGTCTAAAGGACTCCTTGGTCTCCTTGTTCTACTCATCAGTCCACACTCTCTACTCAGTAGGGAGATGCTAATGACATAAATTAGCACCTCTGAAGAGATGCTGCTGGGAAAAAAATAAAAGCATAGCTTTGGCTTAGCCAGAGAGAGAGGGCCACATCTGAGCAACAAAGAGGCATTCGGGAGGAGGCTCTTTCAAGCCAACTTGAAAGGTGAAATCACTGCCCTCCCCTCTACGTGGGATCAGACACCCAGGGGAGTGAATCTCCCTGGCAACGTGGAATATGACTCCCGGGGAGGAATGTAGACCTGGCATCGTGGGACGGAGAACATTTTCTTGACCAAAAGGGGGATGTGAAAGGAAATGAAATAAGCTTCAGTGGCAGAGAGATTCCAAAAGGAGCCAAGAGGTCACTCTGGTGGGCACTCTTACGCACACTTTAGACAACCCTTTTTAGGTTCTAAAGAATTGGGGTAGCTGGTGGTGGATACCTGAAACTATCAAACTACAACCCAGAACCCATGAATCTCGAAGACAGTTGTATAAAAATGTAGCTTATGAGGGGTGACAAGGGGATTGGGAAAGCCATAAGGACCACACTCCACTTTGTCTAGTTTATGGATGGATGAGTAGAAAAATAGGGGAAGGAAACAAACAGACAAAGGTACCCAGTGTTCTTTTTTACTTCAATTGCTCTTTTTCACTCTAATTATTATTCTTGTTATTTTTGTGTGTGTGCTAATGAAGGTGTCAGGGATTGATTTAGGTGACGAATGTACAACTATGTAATGGTACTGTGAACAATCGAAAGTACGATTTGTTTTGTATGACTGTGTGGTATGTGAATATATCTCAATAAAATGAAGATTAAAAAAAAAAAAAAAAAAAAGAAAGTGGATACTGCCCTCAAGGTCACTTGGCAACGGAGGAAGTGAGATTCAGCTTCTGCTGCATGGCTTCCCCTCCCTGAAAAAAAAAAAAAAAAAAAAAAGCTTATGAAAGGGTGTGACCACGTTCAGGAACAATTCAGTACTTTTGAACTGAAAAATAGCCTCTCACTTGCTTTTTTTTTTTTTTTTTTTTTTTTTTTTTTTTTTTTTTATTAAATTCAGTTTTATTGAAATACATTCACACAGCATACAATCATCCATGATATACAATCCACTGTCCACAGTATGATAACATAGTTATGTGTTCGTCACCACAGTCTATCTCTGAACATTTTCCTTACATCAGAAAGAACCAGAACAAGAATAAAAAATAAAAGTGAAAAAAACACCCAAATCATTCCCCCATCCCACCCCATTTGTCCTTTAGTTTTTATCCCCATTCCTCCACTCATCCATACACTAGATAAAGGGGGTGTGATCCACAAGGTCTTCACAATCACACTGTCACCCCTTGTAATCTACATTATTATATAATTGTCTTCAGGAGTCCAGACTGCTGGGTTGGAGTTTGGAAGTTTCAGGTATTTACTTCTATCTATTCCAATACATTAAAGCCTAAGAGGTGTTATCTATATAGTGCATAAGAATGTCCACCAGAGTGACCTCTCGACTCCGTTTGGAATCTCTCAGCCACTGAAACTGTTTCGTCTCATTTTGCATCCCCCTTTTGGTCAAGAAGATACTCTCAGTCCCACGATGCCGGGTCCACATTCATCCCCGGGAGTCATACTCTGCGTTGCCAGGGAGATTTACAACCCTGGGAGTTGGGTCCCTCGTAGGGGGGAGGGCAGCAAGTTCACCTGTTGAGATGGCTCAGTTAGAGAGAGAGAGGGCCACATCTGAGCAACAAAGAGGTACTCAGGGGGAGACTCTTAGGCACCATTACATACAGCTTTAGACTTTCCTTTGTGGTAATGAGCTTCCTAAGGGCAAGTCCCATGCTTGAGGGCTCAGCACATCAAACTCCCAGTCCCAATGTTTGTGACAACATATGCTATGGGATCAGCATCTTAAAGTTTAGAGGTAGGCCTTACAATTCAGGGATAGAGTTAACTGCTGTAAGAGCTTACAATCTAGGGACTATTACAATTATTGTGTCCACGTTAGGCTATGTTCTAAGATTCAATTCTGAGTTTACACATTGTAGTTAGTCCATATTAGTGAGGCATCATCCCTCTCACCATGTTTTCTCCAACACTTTTACTGCTATATATATATTTTCCTACAATTTTATAGAGTTATATTCACATACCATACATTTATCCACAGTGTACAATCAGTTGTTCATGGTATCACCATAAAGTTGTACATTTATCACCACAATCAGCATTTGAACATACTGATTACTACAAGAAAAATTGTTTTTTTTTTTTTTTTTTTTTTTTTTAGCAATAAGAAAAAATGATAAAAAGAAAAATAACATGTCATAAAATGCAATATACTACTAAGGACAGCAAATGGAAATGTTGCGCTTTATGGTACATACATGAGCCATTGCTGAAGTGTCAAAAAAAAAAAAAAAGCATAGCTTTGGAGCTGTTTCTTCTTGCTGACTAAGCTGTTCTCAGGGGCATGCAGAAGTATAATTTTCCTCCAGAAATCTAGAAACTTTGTAACAGGCATTTTGGGGTCTATCTAGTAGCCATTTCTCCTCCTTTTATCAAACCCTAAAATTATGTTTGTCTTAAGCATAATAATCCCATTTCCCTTTACCCCAAAAAAAGTAAACTCAAAATGGATCATTTATGGAAATATAAAATGTAAACTATAAAACATGTAGAAGACAACAAAGGAGAAAAATCTAGGTGATCTTGGGTTTGGCTATGACTTCTTAGATACAATGTCAAAAGCATGTTCTATGAAAGAAAAAAGTATTGGTAAGTTGGATTTCAGTAAAACTGCAACTTCTACTCTGCAAAGGCACTGTTAAGAAAATGAAAAGATAAGGCACTGACTGCGAGGAAATATTTGCAAAACAAATATCTGACAAAGGACTTGTATCCCAAATACACAAAGAATTCTTACAATTCAACAATAAGACAAACAAAAGAACAATTAAAATGGATAGATGGATGGATGGATAGATAAATAGAGTGATAATAAAAATTTTCAAAATGTTAAAATAGATAGCTCTGGATATCTAGGAGGTAGGGTGGGGGTATGTTGGAGTTATTCTATGTGTATTCTATATTTTGCAACTATCCTTTAAATATGAAATTATTTCAAAATAAAATATTTCAAAATAGAGTTAAAAAATGGGCAAAATATCTGAACGGACACCTCACCAAAGAAGATATACAGATAAATAAACATACGAAAAGATGCTCAACATCGTATTTCATTAGGGAGTTGAGAAATAAAACAACAAGGAGATATCACTATATTCCCATCAGAATGACTAAAATCCAGAAAACGAGCAACATGAAACACTGGGGAGGATGTGGAGCAGTAGGAACTCTTCGTTTGCCACTGGAGGGAATGCACTATGGTAAAGCTACTGTGGAAGACAGTCTGCCAGTTCCTTACAAAGCTAAACATAGGCTTACCATATGATCCAGCAATCACACTCTCATGTATTTATTCAAGTGAGTTGAAAATTACACAAGAAAGCTAAAAGCAGCTTTATTTATAATTGAGAAAACTGGAAGCAACTAAGATGCCCTTCCATAAGTGAATTAGTAAACAAACTGTGGCACATTCTTATAATGGAATATTATTCAGTGATTAAAAGAAATGGGCTATCAAGACCCAAAAAGACAAGGAGAAATCTTAAATGAGTGTGGAAGAGGCCAGTCTGAAAAGGCTACACATTATATGCCTCCAAGGAAATAATTCTGGAGAATGCAAAATTATAGAAACAGTAAAAATATCAGTGATTGCCAGGGAAAGGGAGGAAAAAAGAATAAGCAGGTGAAGCACAGGACATTTTTAGGGCAGTGAAACTATTCTACATGATAATGTCATGTGGGTACATGGCATTGTGCATTTGCCAAAACCCATAGAACAATACAACACAAAGCGTGAACCCTAATGTAAATTATGTATTTGATGATACTATATCAATATTGGTTCTTTGGAACAGTTGGAATAAATGTACCTCACTAATGCAACACGTAATAATAGAGGAAAATGACAGGGAGGTGGGTACATGTAAAGCAGCATATGAGAAGTCTCTGTGTTTCCTGCTCAATTTTTCTATAAACCCAAAACCACTCTAAAAATAAAGACTATTTAAAAATTGAGGGCAAAAGAAGGTAACATAGGAAAGTTAAGCTGGAAACCCAGGTTGCATTAATGTCTTAAATAAGTGCCATGGGAACTCAGAGGATGGGAGAATACCTTCAGATGGTGTTTTAGTTTTCTGGCTACTGAAGAAAATACCATGCAATGGCTTAAATAAACGGGGATTTATTGGCTCACAGTTTTGAGGCTAGAAGAAGTTCAAATCAAGGTATCATAAAGGCGAGATTTTCTTCCCAAAGACTGGCATCTTGGGGATGGCTGCTGGTGATCTTCGGGCTCCTCTGTCCATGGCAATGCATATAATAGTCTCTACAGGCCTCTCCCTTCTCTTCCAGGTTCCCTTGACCTTCAGCCTCTTGCTTCCTGCAGTTTTCACTGTATCCATTTGAATGCCCTTCTGCTTATAAAGGACTCCAGTAATAGGTTTAAGACCCATCCTGACTGAGGTGGGTCACACCTTAACTGAAGCAACCTCATCAAAACTTCCTACTTACAATGGGTTCACACCCACAGGAATGGATTAAGGTTAAGTACATGGTTTTCTGGGGTGCATTGCTCCAAACCACCACAGTCAGTGATGGATTATGATGTTTTAAACCACCTCCCAAGCCAGAGGAACTTTATGAGGGGTAGCACAGGAGCAGAACACTGAAGATGGAAAAAGACTAGGAGACAGCCAGGTTGGTTTGAAAGGTAAGCAGGGTAAGAATGTAAACTTTGAAAAATAGCTGGAGGATACTGGCATTTCTTTTATTTTAGCAATAAGAATTCTTAAAAGTGCCAGGGACCTAACATACCAGGCACTTTTGTAGGAAGGGGGCTATAGCAATGAAAGATAAAGAGAACAGAACCCCTACTCTTATAAGCAATGAATATAATAAATTGCTAAATTACATGGTCTGTTAAAAGATGGCAAGTGCTATGGGGGAAACAGCAGGATAAAGGGGATTAGGAGAGTTTAAGGTGGGGAGGTAGTATAATTTCAAGCAGGGTTGAAAGTGATATTGGAGGACACGGTTGAACAGGTGAAGACAGCACCATATGGAAAGCAGGCAGGCTGCAGAAACAGCATGTGTGGAGGTCCTGGGGCAGGAACATAATTGGCACATTCTGCTACAGCAAGGCCAGGGTAGCTCAGTGGACTGGATATAGGCATAACAGTAGATAAGGGCAGAAAGATAATGGGCAGGGAATACTGGGGTCTTGTGGCCATTTTAAAGACTTTGACCTTTATTCTGACATTATATTAAGAATGGATAATAATAAGAAGAAAGAAAACTAAATCAAGCAATAATTAACTGCTATGTGCCTAATGTGGTGCTTTGGGTCATAAAGATATTAGAATATAGGTTTTGTGTATCCAAGCATCATATAATTTAGTTGTAGAGATAAAATATACTCATATGGCCTAGTTAGAGTCAACTTTTTATTTACCAGAAGAACTTCTCGTATTTTAACTCAAGTGATACTTATGTATGACCTTCATATTTAAAATAAGCAGAGCCATCCTGGTGAATGTGTTGAGCTAGAGCCCAGGTATAACAAAAGCTGCCCTTATTTCTCCAGTGAAAAAGGAATCGAATGAGAAAAATAATAAGAACAATAGTAACATAATAAAAAATAATAAAACATGGACTCAGAGTATGAGAGCAGAATATTAGGTGCTAAGTACATAAGAAGGTCCATTTGGAGTACTTAGAGAAGTGAAGGAATGAATAACTTTTGACTAGAGTCACAAAGACACCCGAGGGGATATCGAATTTTCCATGGATCTCTGAAGGACAAATCAGTCATGCAAGGAATATCAGATAGAAGTATTCCCATGAACAAAAGCTAAATGAGCTTCGTAACCTAGGATACAGTTGGATAAGAATGGGCAAAGTCATGCAAATCAAGAGAGGAGACTGTGTTTACTCTGTCATTAACCAGAAGGATAGAAAAAGAATGACTCACTTTGGTAATCAGAATTAATTTGGTTGCAAGCAACAGAAATCAAAGGGGCTTAAGTAACCAGTAGATTTTTTTTTAACCATGTAAGGAAAAATCATAGGGAAGACATTTCAGGTATGGCTGTTTTCAAATGATGAAGAAATCTAGGATTCTATCTCTACCACTAAATCCTGTTTCTTTCATGCTAACTTTATTCTCAGTCAAGGTCTTCTCTCACTGGGGCAAAACTTGCATCAAAGTGATGTCCTGGTAAATCTGCAACCCACAGAAGGAGAGTCTCTCCTTACCAATTCTTTCCTCAGAAGTCTGAGGATTAACTTTTCAGTGGACCAATCTCTCCTCACTGTGCGATTAGCCAGGCCAGAGGCAAACCCCAAAAGCCATGTCAGAAGAGAAGTAACAGCAGCAGTTTGTCCCCAGAACCACTGGTTCCAGGAGATACAGTAATTCTTCAAAGGAAATCTCGGGTGCCCTTACCAGACACTGGTCATCGGAGAAATTATTTTTCTGAACTTTCAAATGGCCATTCCGCACTGTCTCAAAACAAATTACTTTTTGGACTTTTAAAATTTTCTGGTAACTCATTCTTCCCAGTCTTCCTAAAACAGTTTTTGAAAAAAAGAAAATTATAATATCATTTGAATAAATTTTCTTTCCCAGTACAGTAATAAATTTTAAATACAATTGGCCTTCTTATCTGTGGGAACATACCGTCAAGAGGTAGAGGAAAAAGTAATGTTTTATCTTTTGAATTATTTAAAAGGTGGACCTTATCAAGCACCATGCTGCCATGTATTTTAATCATATCTTCACAAACTTGAAATACCTTTTGCAAGCTCATCAGTAAAGTTCTACTAAGCTCCCCTGGCTCACCAAGTTCAAAGCTACACACTCCAGGTTGCTTTTATTTAAAACCTACTGGCGGCTTGCAGTGAGGAAGCATTAAGTACCACTTAAATCTATTCCTGAGGAACTCATCAAGAATATACTGGAAGAATACTCAAACTCTGACTTCACTGTGATCCCTTACAAACTCCCCTTTGGCCCTATCGTCACACAGCTAGCTGGCTGCAACACGGCATTTCTTCCTCTGGTTCCCACCAATTAGCTCTCTGACCTAAAATCAACAGAAGAGAAGTTTAGCTTTTCAGGGCCACTGTATAAAGCTGAGTCTCCCTAGCAGCTTGGCATAAAAGTACACAATGCTCAAGGAAACCTAGGAATAAATTCTGGAACAGAAAGCCAACACAAGAGGATATGCACATTAGTGTATTAATGTGTGATATGAGGTTTGTTTAAACAAAGATTTAAGTGCCTGAGCAGTAACACCTCTAGGTATGGTACCAAAATTCTCGGAAAATCCCTCCACATGGAATTTTTAATGTCCACAAACAGATATTGAGTAGGTGCCCTCTTTGCAACAAGTCTTCTAATACAATGAGATTCTTCACAGTAGAAGTAGCCTAGCAAATCCTGCAATAAATTCCCTGTACCCTGACATGGTTAGGAGCTTAAACTATGTTCTCACAGAGGCCTGGTTTCAAATTCCAGCTGAACTTGGGTGACTTTCTTTATCTCTCCATCTCTCAGTTTCTGGTCAGTAAAATGGGATTAAAATGATACCTATCCCAAAGGCTTATTTCAAGCTGAATGAGAGAACGTAAAACATTCAATACAGAGCTTGATCTTGCTCAAGTTTTCAATAAATCAAAGTGACACCAAAGAAAGAAGAGGTATAAGACTAGACACAGATTATAAGGTTTTTATCCCTGAAATATTTGCAGGGGACCATCCTTCCTTAGGAGACGGGTAGCTTACTGTATGACTGTGTTTAGTTGGGAGAAAGGCTCTTTACCACTTGGTATTTGCTGAATCAAACACAAAGTAATTTGTTTTTGATGTCGGTGTTCCTTTTTCTTTTTTGAGCTACTGCTGAATAATTAAGCGTTGTTTTATAAGAAGGCCTGCAAATTTCTCATTTCAATTGCAACTAACTACCATCTCGTAAGAGCCACCCTCTTTTTGAAAGCGGCATTGTTCTAGTTTGCTAATGCTGCCGGAATGCAAAGCAGCAGAGATGGATCGGCTTTTATAAAAAGGGGTTTATTTGGTTATACAGTTACAGTCTTAAGGCCATAAAGTGTCCAAGGTAACACATCAGCAATCGAGTACCTTCACTGGAGGATGGCCAATAGTGTTCGGAAAACCTCTTTTAGCTGGGAAGGCATGTGGCTGGTGTCTGCTCCAAAGTTCTGGTTTCAAAATGGCTTTCTCCCAGGATGTTCCTCTCTAGGCTGCAGTTCCTCAAAAATGTCACTCTTCGTTGCACTTGGGGTATTTGTCCTCTCTCAGCTTCTCTGGAGCAAAAGTCTGCTTTCAATGGCCGTCTTCAAACTGTCTCTCATCTGCAGCTCCTGTGCTTTCTTCAAAGTGTCCCTCTTGGCTGTTGCTCCTCTTCAGAATGTCACTTACAGCTGCACTGAGTTCCTTCTGTTTGCCAGCTCCTCTATATGGCTCCAGTGCTCAACTTAGACCCACCCCAAATGGGCGGAGCAACACCTGCATGAAAATTATCCAATCAGAGTCATCACCCACAGCTGGGTGGGGTGCATCTCCACAGAAACACTCAAAGAATTACAATCTAATCAACACTGATAACATCTGCCCACACAAGATTACATCAAAGATAATGGCATTTGGGGGACACAATATATTCAAACTGGCACAGGTATATTGGCAGTGACTAGTCTACAGATTATATCACAAAGCATTGTTTCCTGTTTTACACTTGTTTGTGTAAACATATTGATTGGCCTAGCTCAACCTATATAAACCACATAAACAAGCTGAAAAGAGCAGGCAGCAATACATGGAACTATAGTGAGTAAGGGACAAGACAAAAATAGTCCTGTGATGCATGGCTAAAGGAAGAAATGTTTTCATGTCTTGTTTTATGCTAATGTTTTTTTTAAATGTGTAAGACTGAATCAATAGACCTTATGGAGCCATTTCAGGCTGAAGATATTTACTTGCTCATTGTGCATCAGACTTTTTCTTCAGTGCAATCCCCAAAAGATTTTACCATGGAAGCTGGAAGAATTGCAAAGCATGCATTTAAAAATATATGGTAGTGTCTTCAGCGAATCATCACCTAGTTCAGTGGAATCAATCTGTTTTTCAAATAGTCCACCTTTTGGGGGAAATATTTTATGTATGGAAACTGTATGCTGATATTATTGGTAGACCAAGATTGGTAATGCTATTATAAAATAAATGGAAAGTTGCAATGGACAATAGAGGTTTATGTCCATTATGTCCCTTTAAAAAGGGATTGCACCATTCTTATTATCAGAAAAGAAAAACCTCACTTGTAACTAATATATGTAAATTGCAAAGCACTGATAATTTTCAGGTTTAATATAAAGATATATCCTGGGCTGATGCTAATGAAAAAGTAATGCCTTGTATATTTCACATTCTGGAGCCTGAGGACGTAGATACGTGAGAAAGCAATTCATACCAAATTGTTTTACAAGTGTGAAAATTCTGCTAGCCTAGAGCGATAGCTCTTCAGGATCAAATAGGGGAAGCAACACCCCAATATAAAATTTCTGCCCTGGAATTACTCTGCAAACCTAATTTAGTTTGTTACTATGGTCTCCCTTACACATGGGTCTGTCCCCTACGTGGTTGATACTCAGAGGCCAGCATTTGAAATCTGCTACATGTTTTTGGCTCACACCCAAGCACTCTCTTCAGTCAATAGACAGAACTCATTCAAATGAATTTTCAACATCCAAGTAAAGCAAAGGTGAGAAAATACAGAAAGGCCAAGGATTGAAATAAAAGAAACCCTATCCCAGAGAATGGTTTCATAATTATAATAGCTCCTTTTAATCACTGTGATTGTTTAATATATTATGAACACAAAGCTTTACAGATAATAATTGTCTGATCAGTCACAATCTTTTTGTTATAACCAGTGCTCATTTGGGATTTAGCATCCTATAGCTCCACTCCCCACACTTTCTTCAAGTATCAAGTGGCCTTAATTATGTGGGTAGTCAGACCCTCTCAGGAGACAAAGATAGGGCCGACTAAACCTCAGGTAAGAAAAGACACTCTGGCTCCTTCTTTCTTTGTTTCTGCTCAATCCCTCAATCCCCTGTAGCTAAAGATGCATATGCAGCCTTCTCCATTTTTGAGACACTTTAAATGTGAAAGGAGTAATTTAGCTGAAAATTTTCAGTTATTTTTTTTTTTTTTTTTTGCATGCTTCATATGCTGGGTTAAAACCATTAGCATATAACAAAAATCTGAGCAGATGCAATGCAACAGATTCCTTAAGGGAATCCATATTTTTACATATTTTGTAATAAGGAAACTGTCACTCCCAGATGGTATCGAGCTAATACTGGTGGTTTGCTTGCTGATAACATACTAAAAAATAAAATTAATTGTATTCTATTTGATGACAATGAAGTCATTATCATATATACTGCACTCTTAAAGGAAACGGATCCAAAGATCTTCTTCCTGAATAATTAGGTTTATTTAGTTTCTTGGCCTGGCCAGAAAAAAAAATATATGCATATATCAACTCAGATCCTAGAGTTGGAATTCCCTCACAACTGGCACCAAAATGCACTGTGGTTTATAAATGTGGTGAAGAAGAAAAAAATGCTCTCTTGAATTGCTAACAATATTAGAGAGAAGCCTGGTAGTGTAAACACAACACATAAGACACTTCCGATTCTATCTCCCAATAGGGATATGTGAACTATTGAGACTATTCGTTGATAGTTTATGGTGAAGTTATTTCCCACATGTGCACACTAATTCAAATTTGAAGGCAGAAGCAGTGTGGTAGATAATGAAAGAGAATGGCTTTGAATTCTGGATCCCCGTAACCAGGGTCATAGTTTTAGTCCAGCCTTCATAGGGAAGAGTCTCATGTCTGTAAGTGTCAGTTTTCTCAGCTGTAAGATGGAGATAAAAGTATTTGTTTCCACTTACCTTTATTGGGTAGTTGGGGGGGTCTCCAATGAGTTAATTTATATGAAAGTGATTAGAAAACTATTAACATTCTACAGATCTATTAGGATTTATGAAAATTACAAACAGACAGGTCTGATGGGAGGGTTTTGGGGTGCATGTAAACAACATGAGATTCCATCCAGCACCCAGAAGGCAGCTCCTTCTCTTCAGCCATGGGAAACAGCTGCTTCCAGGCTCCAGTTTGGAATGCGCGGGCTTGTGCCTCGAGATTTTTAACAGACTGTTTGGCACTGAGTGGAATTCTTTCAAAGACCTGGCAGGAGAATTAGTTTAAGTAATAGTATGTCAAATATTCATCAAGACAAATACTAATTTAAGTTTCAAACAAATTAAGCTCTGCCTGTGCAATGCTAGAAAGACAAGAAGCGAGTCTTATGCATTTAATTTACAGGAGATCTGCTTTTCCCGTCTGAATTGCAAAGATCGTAACTCCTCTCTGAGTCTGCCCACCTGACACAGACTTGAACAGTAGCTCCAACCCTTAAAGCATTTTCCTTGGATAGGGATGCATGGCATTAGAAGCAAAATACATCTCCAAGGTCATTCTATGCCACAATTAAATTGAATTCAGAGGTGCTACATTCAAATGCCATATTTTTATGAATGACACACTTGGTTAGGGACACTATCTCATAATTATTCCTTTCTTGTTCATCTTTAAACTTCTCAGAACCTACCACATGGCACTTGGTAGGCACTCAGTATGCATCTATAAACCAGCAACTGAAAAAATGTGTTTATTTACTTAATAAATATTTATTCAATGATCCTTAGGTACCAGGCTCTGGATGAATTCAGGAAGTACCCATATCATACTTCATTTTATTAAATGCAACAATAGCAAGTTTTAAATATACTGTCAGTCTTTCATTCCAGATTAACCTTTGTAACATCTAAGCTTTTTTGATGAAAAGTAGTTTTCAAAGGCAGCCTGTGTATTGCAAAAAGGGAAATGATAACAGTTTGAAACTTGCTATTATAAAACCCAGGAGGGAGTAGCCTGGCACCATGGATCAGCAGGGAAAAACAGCCCTCTGTCATTAGACAGGCACAACTTGACGCCTTTACTTAACAGTTCACAGGTGTTCCTGGGTGAAGGGAGAGAAAGGGAAGGTGTGGTTCAAAATGATAAAATGTAACCCATGCTGAATACCTCCTCCAGCTTGTAACTGCTCCTCTCTGTGTACTTGTAAATAGGATTTTAGGACCCCCAATGGGCATATGAGGTGTGTGTGGTGCTGTTTTTGCGACCGAAAGTGTTAGTGTTCTTTATAAAATCAGTTGAGTGCTTCTGAGGTTTAAAAATACATACTTCATGTTAAAAAAAAAAGGAACACCTTAATTTGAAAAGGATATTTTCTTGTTCACATGCCAGTGAATTATGCAATTTGTCTAAGTAAAAGAGTCTTATGAATGTTTGGTTCAACAATTTTGAATTGGCATTAAAATGATTTCATGAGAATTTGCCAAGACCCTGTAAATAAACATTAAACATGGGATGTGTTATGTAACCACAATCCTCAGGGCAAATTCCTTTTAAATATAAATGCACAGCTGGAAGTTTAAAAGATACCACATCTTAAGAGGGTTCTTGCTATAACTGGTAAGATTAAAAAAAAAATTAAATAACTGTTTCCTTTTGTAAATCTTTCCTCCACTGGGTATATTGTTGTGCACAACCTATAAACTAGTAAAGTATCAGAAGCAGAGAGGAAAAGGACTTAGGAAGAAAGATCACAGATTCAAAACATTGTCACACATTTATATATTCCTTTTTATGTTTTGAGGTAATTTCACAAGAACCCTTCAGGTCAGGCAGTACCATTCCCAGATAATAAACCCAGGGAGGGAAATTGACAGAAAGTTGGTACAGATGAGATGTCATCTTCTGGCTTTCAGAGCACTGACTTTCTTAGGATACCAGCGCTAAGTCATCCCCTTTGTGGATGCTTTAAATAATAATGTCTGCTTAACTCGACTGGTGCCCTGCCTCTTTCCTCTCGTTCTGGAAACTCAAGCATGAATAGTATTATGAGTCTGGAATGTGATTTTTCCCCTTTGTGGGAGCCAGTCAGCTTGACTGTATGTCGTTAGGGTCTATCTACCTACCTACCCTATCCATCTATCTATCCATCTGTCTATCTATCTATCTATCTACCTACCTACCTACCTATCTATCTATCTATCTATCTATCTATCTATCTATCTATCTACCTATCTGTCCGTCCCTCTATCTTTCTAGTCTATGATCTATTTAGTTATTTAGCTATTTACTTAAAAGGAATCTTCCCAGTAGTTTCAGGAAAGTAGAGAATATGCTTATCCCTGACTTGTTGGCTCATGAATCCACAACACAGAAACTTAGTGGTGAGCACTTAGTGGTGAGCAGTCAATAAATTATTCTTGAAAGAAAGGATAAGAGAATGAATCCTGTACATGCTCATAACTCAACCTGGGAAAGGCGTTTCTCTGGGAGATCACATTTGCTCCTTCACATCTTAAAACTTTTCTTTCCTGCATATTTACAACATTGGCACTGAATCAAGATGGTTTATCAATAAATAATTTGCATTTATCTTGTTTTTATAGAGTTGACCTAGTGCATAAATCTTATCCTCACTGGATGTTTTACTTTTTGAGAGGTGATAATTCAATCTCACTAGGCTTCTCTTTCTTCTAACATTTTATAAGTACCTAAATATGTGGAAAAACACAAAGTACTTGAGTAGACTAAACCCTTGCTGATGAGTTTAAAGGTCATGTTCAAAGTAGCACATTACTTTTATTAGCCATATCCTCATTTTCTTACCCCAACATGTGAAGTGCAAATAGTGACCTTCTGGGAAGGAATATTGGACTGACTGTCATAGTTTTATCTTTGAGGAATCAATACTGCTTTCTTTGAAAAAGTACATTATTTGAAGCACCACTTTGTCATTCCAAGCCCTCATAATATTACCTCATTTCCTTTTTATAAAAAAAAAATGTCGTTTTTTGAATCTATTGTTTTGGTTTATTTGTATTTCTGTTAATAACAATATGTAATTCATTTTTAGGCAAATAATATGTGAATATGGTCTATGTAATACATGTATGTATATATACATATGATTGGTATATATATATATATTTACAAATAGAGCTTGGTACCCCACAACCTGACCCCATCACCCACATTATCACCCTCACCCATTCACCGATCACTATCATTCTTTAAAAGAAAGAATCATCACTGGCACCAATGGAGTGTGTACCCTTCAAGCATCTTCCTATGCATCTGCATACAACAAAAATGGACCCTAGGAGATATGCACTATTGTTTTGTGAGTGTATTTTCTTTATCCTTAACTTGTGCTTAGTTTAAACATATCTTGATGATTTTTTCCATGGGAGTGCCTAGAACGCAACCTCATTTTCCTTAATCCCTACCTGATATTTCATTGTAAGGATATGCCATATAATCACTCTGCTACTGATGAACATTTAGAGTGCCATCAATTCTTTTCATCCTTAGAGTTGCCAGTTTGAGCAAATAAAAACATCTCATGGGACATACTTACACTAAAAGATTATTAATTGTTTATCTGCAATTCAAAGTCGATGGGCACCCTGTGCTTTATCTGGCAATTCCACTTATTATGCAGACATACAAGTGTATTCTAGAGCAGATAACAAGAAATGGGGTGGCTGGTAAAATGACAATGGATACTCTTATTTTGTCTTGAAAGTTTCTTCCTTCTGCCCTTCTAAATCACACCACCAATCTACAGTTTGTATTTTTCTAGCCTTGTGAGTTGAAAGCTGGTTAAATCTACTTTTCAGTTGTTTTTCTCTTGAGTATACATATCTACGTAAGTATGTACAGTATATGTGTATGTATGTGTGTGTACAACATGACTATCGTAAATGAACAGCTGGATTACTTTTCACAAATTGAATATACCCGTGAAACCAACCTGCATCTTAAGAAATACAACATCACCAGAAGCCCCCTCCTTCCCTCTTCCAATCACTAGGGACCCTCTCACCCATCACACACACACCAAAGGGTGACTAGTATTCTGACTTCTAACAGCTTAGATTAGTTTTGATTGTTTTTGTTCTTTTCATAAATTAAAGCATAGAGTACAGTCCTTTGTGCTTGGCTTTTTTCTGCTCAATATTTTGCTTGCAAGAGTCATGAGTATATGTAGTTTTCAAGCATTCATTTTCATTGCTGTATGGTATTCAGCAAACTGTAATCTTTCTACCTATTTATCCCTGAGTCAATTATTTATTTAATCCCTAAATCAACTTCTTTATTCCTAAATCAAGATTAAATTTTGTTTAAAATATCATCTTTAACCCAATAATTATTTAGGATTGAATGTTTATTTTTTTTAAGTATGGGTTTTAAATTACCTTTTTTCTCCTTTGTGTCAACCAATACCTAATTTTTCATGGTGGCTTATTCCTTTTGTCAGTTCAAATTATTACTTATTCACCCTTTTAAAACATTGAATTATAATTTTCCTGACTTAAATATTTCTACTGTACGCTGTTTGTTTGCTTAGTATCTCCTTCCCCTCCCTGATTTTGTTTAGATGTGTAGTGAGTGCATGGCTGTTTTGTATATACCTGAAATTTGTTTCATTACCCAATATTAATCTCTGTTTACAAATGGGTGAATATAGCACCTCCACTCTTCTTATGAATAACAATTATGAAATATTTTATTTCTTTTCTGGATAACTATCCAGGGAATTAAGAAATATATATGTATACACACACACAATTATGAAACATTTTATTTGTATTCTGGTAACTACCTAGAGAATTAAGAAAAAAACATATATATACACACACACAAAAAAAAAATCTAGAGTTAACCTAGAAAAATCTTCTTCCTGAATCAAACAAGACTTTGGCCCACTTTGATATGCTACATTCTTATTTCTGCTCACATACCATGTTGATAATCCCTACTATTTTTATGTCTAGATTATTATTACTTCTTCCTAAAAACACAACATTGATTTTCACTCAGAATTTTTTTAATAGCCATTGTTTCCTCTTCATCACAGCTTCCTTTGGGCTCCATTTTACTTCTTGTTGGATTATATCTTCCAGTGTTTCGTTCAGAGTGGGTCTGTGGATATTTTCCTGATGGATACCTGTAGGACTGGCATTGTTTTATCTTCCATTGTCCTCATATCTCAGAAACACTTTGCAGGATTTAGAATGATAAGCTTCAAATTATGTTCTTTCAGGATTTGAAGACAGTCCATCTGTTATTTTCTTGTATTAAGTGATGCTGATTGAAGTCTGATGTCAAGTAGATTCTCCTATTTAAAATCATTTGTATTACATTTGTTTGTGTCTGTTTTCTGAAATCAAAGTGTTAATCTGTTTGTTTTTTATTAGTGCTCTGAGAAAGGCACATAGGTGTTTTTGTTTGTTTGTTCGGAGGGGAATTGCTTACGCATTCTGCTTGTCAGCCTGTAGGTATCTTAAACAGGGGATTCATTTATTACTTCTGTTCTGGATCAATTTTTCTAACATTATTTTGACCATTCCTTCACCTTAATTCTCTCCAGGTTCTCTGTGAAATTCCTTTTAGATGAACACTGAAAATACTAGAACTATCTTGAGTTGTCTTTTGTATTTTCTGTCTTTTTTTAACTTTGCTGAAATTTTGGAGAATTAGTTCAGCTCTAACTTGTAATTAGAAAGTAATCCTGATCTCTGTGTTTTCTGTATTTAGCCTTTATGTTCATTTCAATGCTCATAGTTTTACTTCTGAGATCAATTGTTTTTATCTTTATAGGTAAAATTCATCTTTCATCACATAAAAGCTATTAATTATTCTTATTCTAAGGTCTTATTTTCCTTGTGTACTGAACTCTATTTCCCTTAAGTGTAAGTTCTTCTAGGTGTTCCTTCTTTTCTTTTCATTTTTATTTTTTTTTGTTTTGGTGATTTCTTTCTTTCATTTTTGATTTTTTTACCAAAGCTTGATGTTTTGTCCTTTTTTTTAACCTACTTTTGAAGGCCGTGGGTAAAGGGTAGGATTCACCATAATTTTCCATTTCCTTGCCTTTGATGAGCTTAGAGTTTCAAGAGCTGAGAACCAGTATGTAAAATGTTCATTTCTGAACTAGTATGTAAAATGTTCATATTTGAATGATTTTTGTACTCATGTAAAAAGATTCCATGTTTTTAATTTTCAAAAATAATGTTAAGGTGTTTTTTTTTCTCACCTTTACCTTCATTTTTCTTGCTACAATTTAAAATGTTTTTTTCTTACTGGAATTGGAGAAAAGTATAGTTGGTCCCCACTTTCTAGTGGGAATCCTTTAACAGTGGTGTTTTAAGACTTTCCAGGGACAATTTCCCAAACTCTCGGTCCCCAAGTAAAAATATGGAGACTCAGGACTATCTCCTGGAGATTCTCATATGTGCATTCCAGAGACACTATTTTTAAATTAAATTCAGCTTTACTGAGATATAGTCACATACCATACAATCATCCATGGTGTATAATCAACTGTTCACAGTACCATCATATAGTTATGCATTCATCACCTGAATCTATTTTTGAACATTTTCCTTACACCAGAAAGAATAAGAATAAAAAATAAAAGTAAAAAAGAACACCCAAATCATCCCCCCCATCCCACCCTATTTTTCATTTAATTTTTGTCCCCTTTTTCCTACTCATCTATCAGGATACTGGATAAAGGGAGTGTGATCCATAAGGTTTTCACAATCACACTGTCACCCCTTGTAAGGTACATTGTTATAAATCGCAGAAGACACTTCTTTTTATTAACAGGTGTTCCAGGTAAATTTTAAGATCTGGCCAATTTGGACTAAGCAATATCTCCAGAGAAGGCATAGAAGTGCACACAACCTGAACTTTTACTTTAGGAGGGATTGAATCCTTTGCCAAGCAAACTCTCCAGCCAGAGTGATGAAATTGAATTTAAGTTTCATCTCAGGTAATATTCTGGGCCCTTGTTGGGCAAATCCTCACACATCTGCTGAATGTAATATTTTAATCCCTAATGGGTGACATTTACTATGCTTTGTGTCAGTTGTGATTCGAAAATCATTTTTCTGACATGTGACAGAAGAGGTACGCACTACTCAGCTGCTTGCACCTGCTAAGATGGGCAGCATTTTAAGCAGGGTTAACTGAGAAGCATCATTTGGAAATAGTTTGGAAAAATGCCTCACTTCTCTCGGGAGGCAGACTGTGTGCTGTGCCGGTTTGAGTGTATTGTGTCCCCCAAATGCCATTATCTTTGTGGTCTTGTGGGACAGACCTTTTGGTGCTGGTTAGATTTGCTTGGAATGTGCCCCACCCAGCTGTGGGTGGTGACTTCGGTGGGATACTCCTATGGAGGTGTGACCCCACCCATTCAGGGTGGGCCTTGATCAGTGGAGTGATATAAAACATGCTGACTCAAAGAGACTGGACAGAGTGCAGCTGTGAGTGACGTTTTGAAGAAGAGCAAGCTTGCTAGAGAGGAACGTCCTGGGAGAAAGCCATGTTGAAACCAGAACCTTGGAGCAGACGCCAGCCACGTGCCTTCCCAGCTAACAGAGGTTTTCCGGACGCCATTGGCCATCCTCCAGTGAAGGTACCCGATTGCTGATGTGTTACCTTGGACGTTTTGTGGCCTTAAGACTGTAACTGTGTAGTGAAATAAACCCCCGTTTTATAAAAGCCTATCCATCTCTGGTGTTTTGCATTCTGCAACATTAGCAAACTAGGACAGATTTTGGTACCAGAGAAGTGGGGTGCTTTTGCTGCTGTGTTTGCAAATACCAAACATGTTGGAACGGCTTTTCAAATGGATAAGGGGAAGATTCTGGAAGAATTGTGAGGAGCTTGATAGAAAAGGCAAAAACTGCTGTAAAGAGACTATTTATGGAAATATGGACTCTAAAGATACTTCTGATGAGGACTTAAGCAGAAATGATGAATGTGTTGTTGCAAACTGGAAGAAAGGTGATCCTTGTTTTAAAGTGGCAGAGAATTTGGCAAAATTGAGTCCTGGTGTCAGATGGAGGGAAGAATTTGGAAGCAACAACCTGGAATACTTAGCTGAGGAGATCTCCAGACTACATGTGGAGGATGTATCCTGGCTTCTCCTTGCAGCTTATAGTAAAATGCGAGCAGAGAGAGATAAACTTAGAACTGAACTCTTGGGTTCAAAGAAACCAGAAGTTGATGGCTTGGAAAATTACGAGCTTCCAGGGGGTGGAATCCCAGAAGCTACAGCCCAACATGAGGATGTAACCAAATGTGGAACCCAGCCGCCATTTCAGTACAAGCCAAGACTGGAGATGGAATTAAGCAGAAAGGATTTGTGGAAAGTCCTGTTGTCTGATGGCTTTGACCCCTGCGTGCTTCATGCAAAGCCAACAGAATTTTTGCGAGATCTTTATAGACAGAGCCATTGCCAGTCTGGACTGGAGGAGACAGACAAGGAAAAAATTAAAGGAAAAATCTCTTCAAAGACAGAGCCATGGAGGTTGAGGTCTGGAGTCAGGAGGTCTCGGGCTGGGAGAGCGGAGCAGCCCACACGCATGGAAAGGGTGAGTTTGCCCTGGAGGTCGAGGGCGGGCTTTCCATCCCGATGCTCTGGAAGAGTTTTGCCACCTCAAGTCCCAAAGAGGGTGGAGCACATTTCCAGGGAGTTGGGGAGAGCCTGGCTGCCACCACACTGTTCTGAAGGGGTTGAGCATGTGCCCCGGAGATGGAAGGGAATCCGGGAGCTGCCCCGAGGTTTGAGGAGGGTGGGGCCGAGAAGGTGGTCTCCCCAATGTGTGGAAATGTTGGAGCACTCATCCAAGCATTTGAAGAGGAAACAGCTGCCAAAAAGGCCCTTAGGAAGCATTAGACTCCCGCTCTCTCAAGCCCCAAGGACGCAATGTTGTTCTGTAAATGACTCTCAGACTTTGAAATCTAATGGAGTTTGTCCTGCAGGTTTTAGGAACTGTTTTGGTCCTGTTAACCCTGTTTTCTTTACTGTTTCTCCTTATGGCAATGGGAATGTTTATCCTATGAATGTCCCTCCTTTGTATATTGGAAGCATATAACTTGTTCTAAGTCCACAGATCCAAGCTAAAGGAAAAGTATGTCTTAGGACTGACCACGCCTATATTTGATTTTGATGGGATTTTGTACTTAACTTTTGTTACTGAAATGGTTTAAGTTTTTGTGATATTGTGATGAAATGAATGTATTTTGTATTTGCAAAGAGTATGTTTTTCTGGGGTCCAGGGGGTGGAATGTGCCGGTTTGAATGTATTATGTCCCCCAGAAAAAGCCATATTCTTTGATGCAATCTTGTGGGGCAAGCATAATAGTGGGGATTAAGTTGGACTGTTTGGATTAGGTTGTTTGAATGGAGATGTGTCCCACCCAGCTGTGGGTGGTGACTCTAGTGGGATACTCCCATGGAGGTGTGACCCCACCCATTCAGGGTGGGCCTTGATCAGTGGAGCCATATAAAACATGCTGACTCAAAGAGACTGAAAGGAGTGCAGCTGTGGGTGATGTTTTGAAGAGAAGCAAGCTTGCTAGAGAGGAACGTCCTGAGAGAAAGCCATTTTGAAACCAGAACTTAGGAGCAGATGCCAGCCACGTGCCTTCCCAGCTAACAGAAGTTTTCCGGACGCCATTGGCCATCCTCCAGTGAAGGTACCCGATTACTGATGTGTTACCTTGGACACTTTATGGCCTTAAGACTGTAACTGTGTAGCTAAATAAACCCCTTTTTATAAAAGCCAACCCATCTCTGGTGTTTTGCATTCTGCAGCATTAGCAAACTGAAACATGTGCCTTGTGGTTTCTTCGTGCTTCGAGGCTTAACATGATCTCTACGTCAATCAACCAGGAATCAGGAAAGAAGACTGGGTAACAGTTTTGTGAATCCAATCAATTATTGAATATTGCAGTTTTGTTGCCATTTGATACCAGTGGTGCACTAGTCCTCACGTAGAATTTTATGACATACTGTGTAATATCATATCATTCTCAGAGTTTGATTGCCTTGACTTCACAGCAAGCACTAATAGCTAATTTTGGCTAACGCTGATAAAGATAGTGCTGGAAAGGGCTTGAATCACTGCAGTCAAATCCACCTGAGGTAACAAGTTTGCTTCACACAGCTTCTCCTTATCAAGATGGGAGATAGACAAATGTCAAACAGTTTGAAGGTTTAATTTGTTCAAAGCAGAAGTCAAAACTTGATGTTTTGATATTTCCTTCCTTCTTTCTCTTCCTTCCTTCCTTCCTTCCTTTCTCCCTCTCTGCCTCTATCTCTCTTTCTTCTTCCTCCCCTCCCCTTCCCTCCCTTCCTCTCCCTTCTCTTCCCTTCCCTTTCTTTCTTTCCTCTTCTTTATTTCCTTTCATTCTTTTTTTCCCATGTGGGATAGGAAATTAAAAGGGAAGGAGAGAATATCTAAATTCCCTGGATATGCAAACTGGCAATAGAAATTTTGTGATTATTTAGTGCCCATTAATTAATTAATTTTCTAGGCCATGACATATGAATATAATTTTTAATTGTGTATTTTGTGATATTTTCCACATTTCATGGAAGAAAGGGAAAAGGAGAGGCACAGTTATTGGGATAACAAGGAAAAGCTAGCTTAATGAGAACAAAGTTTGATTTAAACAAACTCTAGTTTGCATCCAAAGTTTGTCTTCTCCCCAGTGGCATTTGCTTTATAATCCCTGCTTGTGCAGATCTGCCCTGAAAATGACAAACAGCCTAACAGGTCATCCTGTGGCTTGGAACTTCAGAAAAAAACTCAAGTTTGTGACATAAAAGAAAATCAATATCTCCAGTCAATCAAAGTGTAATCATTATATTATGATTGATTTTATTAATAATTAGTAATTTTGACAATCCAACGAATCCATATTAAAATTTGTTTTATGATAATAAAATATACCTGCTTATAGTAGGAAATTTAATAGCTTAGGGAAAAATAGAAAAATAATTACCATCCAGAGATAACTATTGGTGTCAAGTTTCCATAATTCTTTTCAATGTATTTCCAATGTATATTTCTGTCTGTTAGAATTCTTTTCTTGTAAATATCAGAAAAGCCATCCCTAATTGATACTGACTTAGGGAGAAATAAAAAGGAGGTGTTTCAGTTTCCCAGCTGCTAAAACAAATACCATACAATGGATTAGCTTAAACAATGGGAATTTATTGGCTCACAGTTCTGAAGCCAGGAGAAGTCCCAAAACAAGGCATCAATAACACAATGCTTTTCCCATGAAGATTGTGTCATTATGGGGCTGGCTGCCAGAAAGCCTTAATTTTCTGTCACATGGCAATATACACGGTCACGTCTTCTCCTTTCTCTTCCAAGTTCCATTGACTTCCAGCTTCTGGCTGCTCTCTGTGGCTTCCTTTCCCCTTCTGATTTCCTTTGGGTTTCAGCCATATGGGATTAAGTCTCAGGCTCATTCCATCTGGGCACCCCTTAACTAATCACATCTTCAAAAGTCCTTCTTCCAAATCGGTTCCACCCATGGGATGAAGGGTTGGGACCTGAACATGCCTTTTGTGGGGGACATGATTCAATACCCAACATCAGAGTGGAAGGGCAGTGAAGCTTGATTCAGGGTGCAAATAACTTTACCAGGGTCCAGATTTTCTCTCTCCCATGTTCCGTCTGCTTCCTCAGTAATATGATCATTCCCACGTGGGTCCTCCTTGGAGCATCCAACATGGCCGACAAGTTCACATAACTGTCCATGCTCAGGATGACTTTATAGTGGCTAGATATTCATATCGAGTCATGTTTGGAAGGGTCATTTCTTTCTTGGAGTTGGAGGTTAAAAAAAGATGTGAATTATGCTTTTTGAGTAAGAAGTGTTTTATTTAACCTGAACCTGACTTATAGGAGAAAAAGTGCCAATGATACTGAGAGCTATACCTGTTGACATTAATTATTTTTTAATAATGTTTTAAAAAATAACTTTAAACTTATAGGAGAGTTTAAAAAATAACACAAAAGAATTCCAACATATCCATACCCCTCAGGTCCATCAATTTTAACATTTTGCCACTTTTGCCACTTCATTCTGTTTATCTATGAATCTATCTATTTAGACCTATCTATCACTTATTAATCTACTTATCTATCTATGTAAATTTTCTGAACATTGGAGAGCAGATTGTACAACATCATATTCCCAGAACACATAATACTTTCATGCACATTTCCTACGAACAAGGATATTCACTTATGTAATCAACTTAAGTGCAATTATCAAGTTCAAGAAGTTTAATATTATATATTCCTATTTCTCTTATGTCCCAATAATGTACTTTTGAGCCTTTTTACCTTCATTCTTAGATCCCATGCAGTATCACATATTGCATTTAATTGTCATTATCTCTAGTTTCTCTGTATTTTTTAATTGTGGAAACATACATACATCACTAATCTTCCTATCTCACTCTCTCCCAAGACTAATCCCATGGGATTAATCACATTCACAATGTTGTGGCACCCTCACCACCATCTGTTACTAGAATTTTCCCTTCACCCCCTACAGAACCCTACATTCATTTTGTATTAACTCCCATTGCTCTGCCTCCCCCTTCTAATAACTTATACTCTAGTTTTTGTCTCTCTGAGTTTATAAATTCTCCGATAATTTTTGTGGTTCTCATGGGTCTTAAATTTAACATTGTAAATCTATAGCAATCTCCTTTGCTTTGATATCCACTTAACTTCAATAGCATACATAAATTATGTTTTTATATACCTCTGTCCCCCACCTTTATGTAATTCTTGTCACAAGTTACATATTTATATAAGTTCCATCATTACATCTTATGTATTTGCCTTTTAGGTCCTATAGGAAGTAAATAGTGGAGTTATAAACCAAAAATAAAATGGTACTGGAATTTATATTTACTTATGGCATGATCCTTACTGGAGATCTTTATTTCTTCATGTGGCTTCAGTCAATTGTCTAGTATCCTTTCCTTTCAAACTGCAAAGCCACCTTTAGCATTTCTTATCGAACCAGTTTAGTGGCCATAAATTCCCTCAATATTTGTTTATCTGGAAATGTCTTAATCCTGCCTTCATTTTGAAAGATAATTTTGCCAAATATAGAAACTTGGTTGGCAATTTTTTGCTTTTAGCCCTATAAATAGGTCTTCCTACTTTTTTCTTGCCTCCATGGTTTCTGATGAAAATTCAGTACTTAATCATATTGAGGCTCTCTTCTATGGGGCCTATTGCTTCTCTTTTGCAGTTCTCAGAATTCTCTATCATTTTTGCATTTGACAGTTGGATTGTAATATGGTGTGGATCTATTTGGGTTTATCCTATTTGGAGCTTGTTGCACATCTTGCATGTGTATATTCATGTCTTTATTAAATTGGGGGAGTTTTCATCCATTATTTCTTTGAATATTCTCTCTGCCCTTTTCTATCTTTCTTCTTCTTCTAGAACTTCCACAATGCATATATTGATTGGTGTGCAACTTCCCCAGGCTCTGTTAACTTTTCTTCATTCTTTCCATTTTATGCTCCTCAGACAGGATGTTTTTGATTGTCTTATCTTCAAGTTCACTGATTCGTTCTTCTGCCAGCTCCAGTCTGCTGTTGAACCCCTCTAGGACATTTTTAATTTCTGTTACTGTGGTATTCAGCTCTGTTTGGCTCCATTTCATAATTCACTCCACTCTATTGAAGTTGTCGTTTTGTTCATCTATCATTCTCCTAATTTCCTTTAGTCCTTAGTCCACATTTTCCTTTAGCTCCTTGAGTGCTTTAGGGTGATTTTTTTTAGGTCCTTTTCTGTAATGTCCCAGGGCTGATCCTCTTCATAGATGGTTTCAAATGCTTTAATCTTCTCCTATGCCTGGGCTCTCACTTCCTGTTTATTTGTATGTTTTGTAATCTTTTGATGAAACCTGAACATTTTGATATTTTAATGTTTTATCACTTGGATTTAGATTTCTGAGGTGGCTGTTTCTTAACCTTTTATCTAGCTAGTGTTATGACAGAACTTTCCTTTAATGCCAGCAACTTTATTTTTAAAAGAAGATGAGGGAATTAAAGCAAACACCTCTCCCAGTCTTTGCAGATTGCCCTGTGGAAGGGCTCTCTTTTAGAATTTATCCATATAATAAGTTTAGAGAACAGCTTCAGGACAAAGCATAGAGACCTCCCTGCTCCCTTCTGTACATGCATCTTATCTTGTGCATCTATGTGTGTCCTGGAAATTTCCCCTTTGCATGGATATGAGTGTCCCCTCTTCCCTAGGGAACAGTCTCCTCGTGGTCTTAGACACTGCACTGTTAATCTTTTAGCCAGAAATCCCTTGTCCTAGGCAGCCACTTTACTGTCCTTCTGAAGCATTCTGTAGAAGAACTCTTTAGCCACCTTCTACCTGCATGGCAAGTTCTGCAACAGTGAGTCCCTCTGGCCAACATCAAGATATTGGGCCAGACATGCACGTTCCCAGTATGTATACAAAAGTTACTCTGCTCACTCTGGAACTGAGACCAGGGACCTGCACTGGGAGCACAGGCTGAGTCTGCACTGAACCGGAAAGGGATGGTGGAAGGGCCAGCCAGGGTGCCAGGAGATCCTACCATTTCTAAGTAGACTTTTTCTTTTTCTTTTTTTTTCCTTTTCTTTTCTTTTCTTTTCTTTTTTTTTTTTTTTTTTTTTGGCTTTTACAATAGGAATTTATTAACTTGCAAATTTACAGTCCTAAGGCCATGAAAATGTCCAAATTAAGGCATCAACAGGATTGATACCTTCTCTGAAGAAAGGCTGCTGGATTCAGGTTTCCTCTATCAGATAGCAAGGCACATGGCTGGCATCTGCTGGTCCTTCACTCCTGGGTTCTATTGTTTTCAGCTTCTGATTCCAGTAGGCCTCTTCTCTGAATGTCTGTGGACCCTCTGTTAGCAACTCCAGGGTGATTAAATAGACTTGTTCTTAATTCTGTGCTTGTTCTGTTACTGCAAGCCTTTAGCTGTTTCCTGGACCCTTGAGAAAGGTGCTTCTATCAGTTCTTGCGGTTGTTCAAAGCTTCTGTGGGAGTGGAACCCTGAAGCATCTCACTCTGCCATCTTGATTGGGGTGGGGCTCTGGGGTTAACTGCTCTTTAAATAGTAATTGTCACATCAGGATGTTCCCTGGGAGGATGAATCTTGTTTAGGGAAGCATTTATCCCTTACTTCCTTCTTCCAGGAATAATCATAGTAAAAATGATAATGATGATACATGCAATTGATCATCCCTGCAATTGTAAATGGTTTTTCTCAACCAGAAAAATGCAGGAGGACGCTGAGCTTTCCAAAAATTGAGGACTCAGGAATTCTGAAATTAGACCGCATGTGCATTAGTTTCTTGAAGCACAATTGGGGATGATGAAACAGCCTGGCCAGGGCTGTGGCAGAGATTGAAATGTGCTAATGTAATGAATATGCAAGTGCATTTGCATTGCTTAAGGGCCATAAAAATTTATGAAGTTACTTTGAGTGCCACACAGAGCACATCTACAGTCTTAGGTAGAAAGATTTTTTTTTCTCTGAATATAATACTGTTTTTCAACATGAACATGTAGGTCCATAACTCCTACAAAATTTCACTGAAACTCATTATAAATCACAAACATATTTCAACAGGAAACTTGAGCTTTGTCATACCTTTCTGGGTTCAGGAGAAAGAAATCATTCACAATGTGAGTTTATGTTGCATTCTACCTGTATAATTGGAGACTGTTACAAAACATCTTTGGAGTTCATTTTCCTCATTTGTGAAATGAAAGAGTGAACTTAAAGGATCACTTACATCATTTCCTCTTTTAGGATTCTAATATTGTACACAGTTACCAAATTTGGTCAAGTGCAGAGAGAACTTTGAAAGAACAAAGAGGCAGGTGGGATGTATTGATCATTGGCTAGCAGTGGAGAACTCATTTCAACAAAACAATCTATGTTGGACATAAAAACTAATTTGAAAAAAATCATTGCTCCTTACCATTTGGAAACTAACATTCTTATAGTCTAAAGAAGTCAATATAACCTGCCCCCTAAAATACAAATTTGCACCTGCATAATGGTCCAGAACTAAGTGTCTGTTCCAAAGTAAGGGTCATGCCATTAACTGATGTATTATATAAAATATTTTGTCAGAGGTCGCCTGTAATAACTTTCCCAATCAAATTACTTGGGGGCAGGTTTACCAAATTTAATTCAGCATTTAGGCATTTTCTTACAGTATTTCTAATCAAGTACATTTGAACTGGAATCACCAGATGCTTCTTCATAAACACCAATTAAGTGTTGAAGTGAAACTTGGAGGGGAATTATGATCATAATAACCCAAATCCCTTTTTAATTCCAAGCACATGGTGATGGTGCTGTTGCATTTCTCAAATATTTCCCGCTTTCATGATTGCCACTACTATTATTATTATTGTTATTTGCAAACCTTTATTGAATGTTACCGTGTTCTGTGCATTGCTCAGTGTCATCTCATCCAATCCTCAAAATGCCATTCTGTAGTGAATGCTACTATTAACCTCATTCCGTGGTTTAGGAAACTGAGGACTACCTCATTTATATCACCTACACAAGACCACAGAATCATTAAACAAGTCCAGTATTGAGGGATATCACACTTGGGCTTATATTTCCAAGCTTTTAAAAGTTGAAAGGAACCAGCATTCCTTGAATGATACTATGTACCAGGAATTTTAAATTCAATAGCAATAAAATAACATTTTGAAAAAAAAACACAAAAATAACTACAATTAACCAAACAGTAAGAAAAACTGGTTTTCCTTTTGTATATCCCCTTATTCTTTAGCTACACATGTCTAAATTTATACAGTTGTAATTAAATGGCTTATATTATTTTATAGTTAACTTTCCCTTCACTTGGTGTTACATCATAAACATTTGTTATGCCAACATGGTTTTTATAATTATTATTTTTAAAAGATGCAAATAAGTTTATTAAAGATTTCATGGAACTGTTCACCTACTGTTAGGCATTTAATAATAAATATATTTGCAATATAAAGGATGCATATGCTTTAGTAGTAAGTTTATTCTCACCAGTTAATGTGTAAAAGCTCTGCAAATTGTTTTAATTCATTATTTCTTAAATTATTTTCAGAAAAGTATAAAAGATTAATGGAAAAAAACCTTGAAAACTCATCACTTAGATAACAAGTGTTTCTATTTTTCACATTTCACTGATGAGTAATTTCTAAAACTCAGTTTTAAGTTAATATTTTTAAACCAGGATAACAGTCTTCCACCAGTGGTGAAATGTAGTTCTTTGATCTACAATCCATGGACTACATAAATTTGAGTTTGGCCAGTGAGGCCATTGACTAGAGAAAACTCTGAAGTTCTTCACTTCATTTTGACCAAAGGGATGGTAGCTGTGTCTACAAAATGTCACTAGTTAGTGGGTAAGTGCTGTTGAGAGAGAAAATGTTACAACTCGTGAATATTACCATGATTTGCTAAAGTATAAGTATGCTTTGTTTTTAATAAACTTTATCAAGAGTATAGTTTATATGCAGTAAAATGTACCTACTCTTAATATACACCTCAATGAGTTTTGATGAACGTATATATTTATCATGAGGGTAATCACAGATGCCTGTTAAGTGGTTGTGCTAGTTTGGATGTATTATGTCCCACCAAAAGCCATATTCTTTAATGCAGTCTTGTGGGGGTAGATGTATTAGTGTTGATTAGGTTGGAACCTCTGAATTAGGTTGTTTCATGGAGACGTGACCCACCCAACTGTGTGTGATGACTTTGGATAATTAACGTGAAGGTGTTACCCCATCCATTCAGGGTGGTTCTGTATTAAATGACTGGAGCCATATAAATGAGCTGACAAACAGAAGGAACTCAGAGCTGCAACAGAGACAGACGTTTTGAAGACAGCCGTTGGAAGCTGTCACGGACATTTTGGAGAATGCCATTTTGAAACGCAACCTGGGAGCAAGCAGATGCCAGCCCTGTGCCTATCCAGCAAACAGAGGTTTTCTGGATACCAAACGGCCTTTCTCCAGTGAAGGTACCCTATTTTTAATGCCTTACCTTGGATACTTTATGGCCGTTAAGACTGCAACTTTGTAACCAAATAAATTCCCTTTATAAAAGCCAATCCATTTCTGGTATTTTGCATTCTGGCAGCATTAGCAAACCAGAACAGTGGCCATCACTCAGAACTCACGTACCCCCACTTCCCTCTCTGGGGGAGTCACAGATATACACTAAGCGGCTGTACTCCAGCCTTGTGCTACCTCCACCTCCTTTTATATTGTGTGTCATTCCACAACTTGGGGTAAATGTTAGGTCTAATGAAAAGTCTAAGGCCAATCCTTAAACTCAGAAACTGAGAACAAGCAGCCCCAGATGCTTATTAGAACAGGAATTCTCAGTGGCAGGGCTCCTTCCTCTGAAGTAGATAAAATCCACATTCAAACATACAGTTTTTTTCTCTCTTCTCTGATGCACAGTGGGGCATATAGAGCTAGCATCTACTGACCCCAACATGGAGCAGTTTTGGAGACCCTGGGAGACCAACCATGGTCAGACTTCCTCCCCTGCTCTTTTGGACTCTTGATGCTGTATCAGTTGACAAGGAGACTATTTGCCCTTTCTGGACTCTTACCCTGTGCAATTAATAAAGGGATCATTTGATGAATGTTCCTGTTGGGCCCTGAACCTGTGTTTCCATGACCCAATGCTGTAGCAACTTGTTCTACATCTATGTATTAAACCACCATAACCAAACGTATAATGTTTTCCTTACCCTAAAAACTTCCCCTTCCCCTTTGCAGTTACTTTTGCCAAGCACTACAAACCCTGAGTGACCACTGCTCTAGTTTCTTTCTCTTTGGGTTGTATTTCCTTTTTTCCTAAAGTATCACATAATTGGGATCATACAGTATGTATTCTTATATTTAGTCTATTTTGATCAGAATAGTGTGTTTGAGATTCTTCTATAATTTTGCATATATTAGTCATTCATTTCTTTTTATTATTGAATACCATTCCATTTTATAGATTTCCACCTGTTAATGAATATTGGGGTTGTTTACAGTTTTGCATTATTCTGAATAATGCTGCCATGGATATCAGAATGCAGGCCTTTGCACAGACAAATATTTTTATTTCTTTTGAGTAAAGAGTTAGGAGTTGAATTGCAGAGTCATATACATCTAAGTTTAACTTGATTAAAAGTTGCCAAACTATTTTCTAAAAAGTTTTTGGCATTTTACATATCCATGAGAAATGCATGGGAATTACAATTGCTCCATCTCCTTTCTTGCACTTGATAGCATGAGTATTTTTTTTAATTTAAGTCATTTTAGTAGGTATCACACCATTGTTTTACTTTGTGTTACTCTGATGACTACTAATGCTGAGGATCTTTCCATTTCTTTGTTAGCAATTTAAGTGCTAACATTTAGATTGAACAGACACTTCAATCTTTTCAATCTTTTGAAAAGTGTCTGTTCAATCTTTTGCTCATTTTTATTGTATTGTCTGTCTTCTGTTTATTAATTGCAGGAGTTATTTATATATTCTAGATATATGTCCTTTTCAGATACATGTATTGTGAATATTTCCTCTCAGTCTGTGGCTTGCATTTTCATTTCTTTAATGATGTCTTTCAAAGAGCAGATTTTTAATTTGAAAGAAGTCAAATTTATTTTTTTCTTTTATGATTTATGCTTTTTGTGTCCTAAGAATCATTTGCCTATCTCAAGGTCTTAAAGGTTTTTCTTAAGTTTTCTTCTAAAAGTGTTTTGTTTCCTGGGCTGCTGAAAGCAGATACCATAAAGTGGGTTGGCTTCTAACAATGGGAATTTATTAGCTTTCAGTTTCAAGGCTGAGAAAAATGTTCAAATCAAGGCATCATCAAGGTGATGCTTTCTCCCCAAAGACTGGCCACCAGCGATCCTTGGCTCCTCTGCCACATGGCAAAGCACATGGCGGCATCTGCTGGTCTCTCTCTTCTTTTCTGGGTTTCATTGCTTTCAGCTTCTTGCTTCTAAGGCTTTCTCTCTCTCTCTGTCTGAATTTCATTCTCCTGTAAAGGACACATCTTAACTGAAGTGGCCTCATCAAAAGATCCTATGTAAAATGGGTCTAAACCCACTGGAATGGATTAATTTTAGGAGCATACTTTTCTGGTGTACATACATTTTCAAACCACCACAGGAATTTTTATGGCTTAGCATTTACATTTAAATCCATGGTCCATTTAGAGTTAATTTTTGAATATTGTGTGATTAAAGAGTCAAGGTTAATGATACTCAATATGACTTTCCTTTTTTTTTTTTCTTTTTAGCACCATTTGCTAAAAAAGGAATATCCTTTCCCCCATTGAATTACCTTGGCATCTTTGTTGAAAAATACTTGGACATATATGTGAGTCTATTTCTGGATTCTGTTCTGTCCCTTTGATCTATATGGCTATCATTATGCCATCACCAGAGCTTAGTGCACAACATACATTGATCGATTTAATAAGCAAATGAAAATTAATAAATGGGTGAATCAATTTACGTATACTCAAAATAGTAGGTTCTAGGTATACACTGAACCCCATCGGTCTGTGGCTTTTAAGTGAGGACTTTCATTATTGGTTCCTAAAATTCATTGGAATAATAGCTTCTACCTACCACGTGAGAGGATCTCAACCCTTCACTCATCTCCGTAGAAATCTTCAAGGAATGGGAGGAGGATGTGTGTATCACTGCCTGTGGTTCTGTCTCCCCTCTGTTCTGGCTGACGCCACTTCTCTCCACTGCCATGAACTTATCATGAAACCCCTGGGAGTGCTGGCTTTCCCTTACACCCTGATATCCCTGGGGCATCTGCTTTCACCACTACTTCTCAGAACATCTTTCCTTTGCCTCCTTCCTTTAGCCTAATGTTTTACTGACATTTTAATTCCATCAATAAATATTTTCCATTTAAACTGCCCAGAGTGATGATGTTGATCTGACTTCTTTGATCTCTGATGTCCTTAAATCTTTCTGTCTCTCTCTCTCCTGAATGGAGTTATTCTTGATCTTCTCTATGAATATTCAGCTTTTTTAGAGGGATACCCCACAGAAAAGAAACCCAGGCTCCTATTGTTATAACTGATTTAAAAGCAATCCTTGCCCTTGCGATGTAAATTGTGTGTACATGCATATGTGTGTGTGTGTGTAGATGCCCATGTGTGCGATTGGAAGTGGGGATGGGGGCTGCGTCTGATGTACGCCTAGCACCATGGATTTCCTCAATATAGGTGTGGAGACTCTTCTAGAATTAAGTGCCACAGAGATTTTTCTCCCTAGGAAGTCATTGTTTCTCCCTATACATTCGGCTTTCCTCACACTTCCCTCACTCTAATATATCAGGTTTGCCTTATTTATCAAAACCCTAATTATGGACAAGTTTTTATTTGAATAAATCTACTCCAGTTGAAAATAACTGTGTTGAAGAAAATACAAATAAATTTAGGAAAAATGTTTGATATTGCTATTTAGTAAAAAATAAATTTAACTTTGTTTCCTGGCTTAGAAAAAAAAAGCCAAAGACATGGTTCAGAGAACTTCGAGAACAGCTATAGAACTTATTGCCCAAAGTGTAGTGATGTTTAAGATTATAAGTCATCAGTTTGATATAGGACACATACCTGCTTGATCAAGTATTTCCTGAGATGCCCCTACACCTAGGAAAAAAAAAAAAACTAATTTAATGCTCTGGCCTAGCATTTCTTCTCTAGGTAATATATTGTAAGGAAATATTGAAATTTCAGCAGTGACAGTCAGTGCAGCACAATCTATAATTACAAACAACCTCCCTATCTAACAACAGGGAAATACCATGCAGCCATGATAATTGATGTGTACAAAACTTTTTTTATGAAAGGACAAAATATTCATAATAATACATTAGTAAAATGCAAAGTTACACTAACAACATATTGTTAACATTTTGAACCAATATAGGAAAGGAGAGGAAAGAGGTGCCTCAAAATGTTGAGAGACTTAGTATCATGTTTGATATTTCTTCCTCACTAATACACTGGTTAAAATAAAATACCACAATGTAAATATTTAAATATGAATGACGTAAGTAATGTAATAATGGTTTACAAAAGTCCTTCCAGAGGACCAAGCATGGGAGAATTGTTTTAACTAGTTCTTTTAGTACATTTTGATGACGAAACTGACATATGAGCTAAGGCTTAAATTTGATAGGAGGAGTTCAGACAATATAGAAAGATGAGAAAGTTTGGACTGCATGTGGTCCTGAATATGGAGGACATGATTGGGAAGCATCAAGTAATGGGATGTAGGAGAGGTATAGAGGATATGGGAGAATTTTCCAGAAGAGACAATCCTTGAAAATATGTTGAGCATAAACCAGAGGATACTTTCTAAAGAGGGGAGTGCCTTGTTACAAAAAAAGAAATCAAAACATTACCTTTGTGTAAGAATATTATCATATTAGAGAAACCAAAGGTACTCACTTCCTAGGAAAGTCTAAGGACACAACTTCCCGCCAAGAAGATCACTAGGCCACACTTTTATCCTTCTCTCTATACATTCTCTACCTCTCAACCTCTCTTTTGGATACTGCTTACTCTTTGTGCTGGTTTGAATGTATTATGTCCCCCAGAAAAAGCCATTTTCTTTGATGCAATCTTGTGGGGCAGAAATATTAGTGGGGATTAAGTTGGAACGTTTGGATTAGGTTGTTTGCATGGAAATGTGCCCCAACCAACTGTAGATGATAACTGATGAGATATTTCCATGGAGGCATGGCCCCACCCATTCAGGGTGAGTCTTGATCAGTGGAGCCACATAAATGAGCTGACAAGCAGAAGGAACTCAGTGCAGCTGAGAGTAACATTTTGAAGAGGAGTTGCAGCCAAGAGGGGCACTTTGAAGAAAGCACAGGAGCTGCAGATGAGAGATAGTTTGAAGATGGCTGTTGAAAGCAGACTCTTGATCCAGAGAAGCTGAGAGAGGACAAATATCCCAAGTGCAACTAAGAGTGACGTTTTTGAGGAACTGCAGCCTAGAGAGGAACATCCTGGGAGAAAGCCATTTTCAAACCAGAACTTTGGAGCAGACGCCATCCATGTGCCTTCCCAGCTAACAGAGATTTTCCGGGCGCCATTGGCCATCCTCCAGTGAAGGTACCTGATTGCTGATGTGTTACCTTGGACACTTCATGGCCTTAAGACTGTAACTGTGTAACCAAATAAACCCCCTTTTATAAAAGCCAATCCGTCTCTGGTGTTTTGCATTCCGGCAGTATTAGCAAACTAGAACACTCTTCAATGCCAGGAGTTACCTACTGGCCTTGGTCAACTCTGACTTTTGGGATCCCGAGGCTCTCACAGGGCCCATGATTCATTTTTCTCTGTTTTGTCTCCCTTTTTTCCACCCTTCTCGTAGGCTAGATCAAATTTTTTTTCTTTTCTAAGAACCTCTCCTAGCCCATCCTCTACCCCACCCTACTAAATATCCCTGGAGTGTTGTGCTTCCAGCAGTTTTGTGATAAAGCATCAGTAGAATGGATAAACAAAAGCAAGATGAAAATGACTGCAGTTGAAGTGACACATAAGGCCTGTGACCTGAGCCTCAGTTAGTGGTAAACCAAAGGGGTAGGGTGGGAGAGTGGAGCTGTTCCCACAGTAGAGAGGAATATTTTATTATTGACATTGTTTATGACTGCCGGTATATGGGAATAATCAAAAGTAGACCAACTTTAGATAGTTTTATTATTGTTTCAAATGCTTTACTGAAAACACACCCCCTGTTGCTACATAGGGGAAGAGTTCTCCTGTCATTTTGATACACCTCTGGTGCCAAGGAGGGCTTTAGGGGATTTGGAGCAGGTGAGAGATTCTGGAGTACTTGGCATTGGCGAGTACAAGAGAATTGGTTAGAAAAGGAAGGGAGATTGTGTTATGAATGAAATTCCTCTTAAAATTTCTTCAGGAAATGTCAATTTGGGATCTACTGTAATTAGTCTCAGCTGTTGCACTGTTCTTTATAAATGATATGGTGACAGGCTCCACTATTAGATTTACATACTTAAGTCATTTAGAAACCTGAGAACAGCATTTGCAGCAATAGACTGTGTGATTTAGTAATAAGATCAAAGACTTGGAGTCAGATGTGTCTTCAAATCTGGGTTCTCATCATGACTAGCTGTTTGCCCTGCAAGAGACATGAAACAACTTTGGTCCCAAGTTGCTATTTTTTTTTTTTAATTTATGAAACAGAGCTGATAATACTATAAATATATCATAGGTTTCTTAAGAAGATATAATTAAGTAATAAAGATAAAATTTATAAAAATCATAATGTCATTTGAATACTAGCTATTGTGTTAATATTGTATTAAAATTAAAGAGAGTCAACTTTGAAAATATTCTAAATAGGAGAACAGGAGATAGTTTTAAGAATTTTCATAGCAATTATAATTTCAGTGTTGGTTAAACTCCAACACAGGGAATGGGGTTAAGTTATTTTAAAATATACTACTCGGGCTTTCTTACCCCCATTCAAACCTCAGATAAGTGAACTCTGCCTTTCAATTTCTGCCCCCACTATATACAACTGAAATGTTTAAGTACTTGCGTGCATCAATCCAAAATGGCATTGGTTTCACAATGTCCAGCCTAAATTCAAGTGACAAAGTCATTGTGCTGTTACAATATTAAAATAATAGTATAATGCAATGTTTTACTTTTTAGCAGTAAAATATTCCAAAAAAACAGAGTTAATTTTAAAAAACTAATAAATACAAGTTGCCCTAATCTTTCTTGAGCAAATTATAGCCTCCAGCCAGCAGCTGGATTGGCTCTGAAAGCCTTTGAAGCAGGGCAGCCCCTCACACCATGAAGGGTGCCTTGGGCCCAGTGTGATCACACCAGGTCCAGAATTCACAGCCTTCTGGCTTTGTGCCTTCTTAGTTACTTAGCAAGTCACTGACACTGGGCCATTGGCTGCCAGGGTTTAACTCAGACATTCAGGAGAATGATCTTGACTTGGCTTCTGCACATGTCCCTATACTAATAAAGGGAGGACAGATGGATAGATGCTTCTCCAGTCACTTTGAACAAAATTTTACCCAAGAATTTAGCTGGTTTCCAGAAACAAAGTGATACTATATGGTCTCTGCTGACATTTTTTTCCCTTCTCGTTGGAATAAAATGAATCAGCTATCAGGCCACTCAAAGATGCATTACCTTATTAAGAATATATATATTTGACTGCTAATATAGCTACCCAGCATTCTAGGTGCTGTGTTCCAGAGATAAATAAAAGATGGTCCCCTGCCAGTGAAGATACAGCAATTCGGTAGCATCCAGTACTTGTTGAAATCAATAAGTGCAAGAAATGGGACATATAATATGAGATGTTGAAGATATCTTCATGCAGAGAGATGAAGCCACTACCAATCCCATTTGGTAAAAAGGGGAAATGAGAGAAGATAGGGTGTCATGAATAAATTATTTTGTTAATATTTCTCACTCTTCATGCAGGTTAAATAATTCTGCCTATCTGTTTGTACCTATGCATGTTTTGTAGGTGAAGAAACAAAAGTAATGAGATAGTGAAGAGATAAAAATGGGGTTTGACCCAGTCTTTCTGGTTCCGAAGCATTCTGGAGGATGCAATATTAGCAAAACTTTCAAGTTGTCCATGCACAAATCCTTTATCACACCAAAGAGCCCAGTTTTCCTTGCCATCAACCTGTGCCATTGCATGGCTCAGTCTCTAAAGGAACAGGAGTGATGCCAAACATCCACACTAACATCCATTCTTCACTTTTGCAGAGCGTGTATGGAGGAACTGAGTAATCTCCAGCAACAAACTCTGTCCACCTCAGTTTTTTTTTTTTTTAATTTCAAAATGGATAAAGGATGTTAACTTAAATTAGATATTGAAAGCAAAAGTAATTTTAAACCAAAAAATGCTGTACAAGTATCTCAAAAATCTTGATGCCTAAGTCAGGCACGATTTTTTTTTAACTAAGCCTGATACAGGGTAGAATAAAATGTGGTCTCCTTTTCAGATTGAAGCATATTTGTGCATGTTAACAATATTTTATACATATAAAGTGTATCTCACCCTTACAGAGATAAGGTGGGAGGAGTGAACCAAATGATAGCACACTACTCACTTTTCACTTGCTTTCATATACTTAATGAATTTTTGGTGATCACTCTGTATCACAAAATAAAGATAGTTCTCATTACCTTTTACCTTAGATAATTAATATGAGGCTATTCATTTTTCTCCACTTTGCTTGTTTTTCACTTAAAAATATATCTTGGTGATCACTCCTTATCCATTTGTAGAGATATTTATCATTCCTATCTATGTCTGCATAAAATGAGAACTCCACCGAGTTTATGCACAAACTTTTATTCATCCAGTACCTTACTGATGGACATTTACAAGTAGTGATGCATTGAATAGTCTTGTGCATGAGTCTTTTCTTTTCTTTTCCCTTTTTTTTTCTTTCCTTTTCTTTTCTTTCCTTTCTTTTCCTTTCTTTTTTTTCTTTGACAGTGTAAAAATTCTTAGAAGAGGGATTGCTGGGACAAAGGGTAAAATGCATAGGTGATTTTGCTAGGTGTTGCCAATGTCTTTTTTAAGGGATGTTTATGAGAATGAATGGTTACCCATAGTCTCTCCAGTAGAGCATATTGTCAAATTTTGCTTTTTTTTTTTTTTTTTTGCCAATCTTCTGGGTGAAAAATAATATCTCCATGTAGTTTTAATTTGCATTTAGTTTGAATATGTTTTCTTATGGTTAAGGACTATTTGCATTTCTTAGCCCTTGGAAGTGAACTTTCTATTTGCATTTCTAGCCCAATTTTTAAAATAGGTAGTTGGCCTTTTTTCCTACACTTTTTGAAGTTACTTATATATTAGGGATGAGAACTGTTTGGGATATAAGTTGCAAATATTCCCTGTTTGTTATTTATCTTTTAACTTTGCTTATGACATGTTTGCAGGGCTAATATTTTCTTTTCAAGGTTTTTTTGCATTGTTTCTGTATTTTAAATCATAGTTACGAAAATCCCCCCTCTCTTCCATTCACCCATGTTTTCTTCTGCTACATAAATCCTTTAGGATTTATCCTGGTATAAGATCTGAGGAATGAATATAATCCAAATAACTTTTCTAATATCTCAAGATATCTTATGAAAAAGTACATCTTTTCCCTACTTGTTTTTGATATTACATTTTATTGTGTGATACATTTCTACATATAATTAAGTTTATGTCTGAATTTGCTATTCTCTTCCTTTGATTGTCTGTTTATTCATATATCAATACCATACTGCTTTAATTATAGAGGCTTCATAATATGTTTGATGTCTGGGAGGATTAATTTCCCTCAACTTTCTTAGTTTTGCTTGTCTATTTTTTTACATAAAATTTACAACACATCTATCTCTAGGGGAAAAAAAGATGGCATTTTTAATTGAGATAGTATTTAAAAGATAATTGAGACTCTTAAATTTCTAAATGAACTTAAGAACAACTGACGTGTTTATGATTATCCTTTCAAAAATATGTTGTGAAAAAATACTTTATATCTTTAGAATGATTTTTGAACACTTTCCTCATGTAGATTTTGAACATAAAAAATGGAAGCACTTTTAATATGAGGACCAAATTTGACACTTTTCTGTTGCATAATAGCTTTGACAATAGTGGTCTAAAACTATCAATGCTTTTAAAACTGTCAGAGTGATAGCATCATCATCCACATGCAAAATAAACAAACAAAACAGGAAATGTTATCTGTGATTTCAGAATGAGAGGAGTCTACTATAATTTTGTTTCTTTTGCAGATACATGAGTATTCAACATTATTGGAATATAATTTAATAAATCCACTCTATGTAATACCCTGAGGTGTCTGATGACTTTGTAAATTATTTATTTGCTGAACAGCCTAAAATGTCCCCCTCTTGTGTAGCCAATTTTAAGGCTGTAAATCAATCATCTAAATACAATGCAAACTTACTTTTAAACTTAATTTAACTAAGGAGTATAGGGAGGAATCCTCTTTAAAATGCAGCTTCTAGTAAGTTGTAATGTAAAAAAGGCTTTGGTTTTTATGTTATTATCAGTAATTATCTTTTTTTAACAATAGCAAAATGTTTGGAGAATCATAGATCTTCATTTATAAGACAGAGTGGTATGAGAATATTATATGAAATAGCATGATTTATTGAACTTGGGAATTTCAGTAAAAGGCTGAATGGCTTTCAAAGCCAGTAAGAACTGTCTCTTTGATTATTGCATTTGCTCTAGTGGGAACTGTCACTGTATCCTGCCAAGAAAATATGTAATATAACTTCTGCAAAACCTCCGTGACTTCCTGTCCATCAGTGAGCTTTGTGAATCACTTATTCTCACTCTCACCTTGAATATATGTATGAACAGGGATGCCCAGTGTTTCCCCACTGGCTGCCTGTGAAGCAAAATAAAGAAAGCCTTAAACTTCACAATTACCAATAATGAGCAATCATTACTCAAATTACTCCAAGCACTGATTAGGTTTAAAGTAATGAAGAAACCACCATAATCAATCATCATCAACCCAAAGGAAGTCAATCTGCATGGAGGGACCACAGGAATTAGCACAGGGCTCCATCTACAGGGTTCCAGGGGCAAAGATATGGCAGAACCAGACCGGCTTCACACACTAGTCTGCACTGCACCATCTTCTGTGTTCTGGTCACCCCCACTGCCAGCCCTGAACAGAAAAAGGAGGGAAACTGCATTCAACGCCTCCTTTTAAAAATTGTTCTTTCCAAACAAGCAGTCATGATAAAAGCACAATATAAATTATGGTGTTTTCACACTTGCCATCAGCTAAAGAATACAAACACATCTATGAAGACCATGGCATCTAAACATCACATCTATTAAAACCATGATATCCAAACATAAGTACAAATATAGATAGGTGATGACAGATAGAGAGAGAGAAAGAAAGAGAAAGAGAAATGATAGCTAGATAGCTAGATAGATAATAGATAGATGAGTAGATTAAATAGATGGTAGATTAAATAGATGATGGTAGATTAAATAGATGATAGATGGTGGATTAGATAGGATAGGGAGATAGATGACAGATAGATAGATAGATAGATAGATAGATAGATAGATAGACAGACAGACAGACAGATAGACAGAGGTAGATAACAGATAATAAAATATCCAATTTTGGTATGCGGTGACCAATCACCCTCCTGTTTTGCCCGGGACAGAAGGGGTTCCTGGAATGCAGAATACTCAGTTTTAAAATTAGAGCAATCCTGGGCAAATTGGGATGAGTTAGTCACCCTATTATGTTACCAGCATTTGGAGGAAGTTGAATTTTAAAATTCAATGTATATTTCTTGTGGTAGCCACTTTGGAGGGGAAGGAAGACTGGAATATTGCGAGTAGAAATTTTAATGGAATCATGTTTGTCTACTTTTTACTGCAGAAGAGAATGGCATTCCAAGTCGACACACAAGGCTCTTGGTAAGTACCTGTGCAGCACTTTTGTTTCCACCAGTTAATCAGGAAAATTGCAGAGCCAAGGAATTCACCATTTTCATGTGTTTTGCCGTTTGCTTCTCAACTTCTTGGGACTCTGCACAGCTGAAAACTTACAAAGAAACTTCTAAGTATAAGAATGAGTCAATGTGAGAGAGCCCTAAAGAGTTATATAAAAAGAAAAAGTTACCAAATGCACCTAGGAAACTTGTGATCACACGTGGATGTACATGTATATTATGGGAAGAGGAGGTAGAGTTACACAATTTTGAATATAGGTATTTGCTGAACCTTTTGAAGATAACATTGTATTCTGTCCAATTATAGTTTACTAAACAGATATTACTCAAAAGAATCCCAGATTTAAATGTGTGTGTTTGTATGTGTGTGTGTGTTTGTGTGGGTTTTGTCTATGGTTTGATTTATAGTATATAATGAAAATAAAATATGAAATATAAATGTGCACAATTTTTTCTTACATTTCCACAACAGTAGATTGTTAGAGTAGCAACAGAAAACAAGAGTTTCAAACAGATGGATTACATTTTAAAATATTATTGAAAATATTTACCAAAGGTTCATGCTAATGGTGCTCATAGTGGAACTGCAAGGTCATGGAGAGCTTCTGGAACTAGTTTATCAGAGACAATAACAGAACAAGTCTTTTTTATGAAAAGTTTCAACATTATTCTTAACTTAAAATGTACATGGGCCATTCATCTTTGCCAACAATAATAAACTATTTCCATGGTAATCCAGGAAAAGAATCAAATAGATGTCATCTCAGCATTGCAACAAAAGGGATTACAGCCGCAGATCTTTGTCAGTGTTATGGTGAAGATATTGTATTGCAAACATTTTAAAACTAAATTCTCATGGCCAAAAATGAGGGTTATTGGACTACTAGAAAAGAAATTGTCAGAGGAAATGTGAATTATCTTTTTGGTAAAATGAGAAATGGCAATGTTGGGAAGAAAAATATCATATAGGGCTTGTAGAGAAGGATCAGAAATGGATTTTGACACTTAACAATAAATTGATAATAAAACCTGTTAGAACCCTGTATGAAAATATTAATCCTCAGCAAGGAGTCTGCACTGAACAGTGCTGCTAGGACATATAGATTCAGTTTCCATTTAAAGCAATCAGCAATATCATTTATGCCAAAAATTGTCCTGTTATTCACTTAGGTTAATTTTGCTAACCTTGCATTTCAAAATATTTAATTATTTAGTAGAAACCATTCCTATTTCTTTTCTATCTTGTAAGTATACCTAGTCTTTACTGGTGCATTCTTGAATGGGCAGTAGCCAAATTATGGGTCTGAATTTCAGTTATTTAAGACATCTTCCCTGAAAAAGAATTGCTGAAAACTTCACATTTACAGTAGCTTTTCGGTCTCTGTGATGTCACCAGCATTTAGAGTGGTGATACAATCCTTGTTAGATGTACATTAAATGATCTCCAAGTTTCAATATCTACTTTTAAGAAATGTAAATAACTCTAAATTCCAAAGGATTGTATCCATTAGCAAGTTCGCGTTGGGTCTACCAAAAAGACGACACAGGTCAGTAGAACTATTTCATGAATTTACTGATTTTCCCCCACTGGGTTGATTGTCTACATTAAATGAATCCAAAGTTTTGATTAACTGGGAATAACATGTGAAGGAGAAAAGAAATGGCAGAGATAACACAAAAAAAAACACCAATCACTGTTAACCTCATCATAGTAACAGTAATAATATGACGGTGGTACTGACTAAATCTTTACAATGCAAGTGCTTTGCATGTCTTATTAATTTACTCTCCATGAAAACCATTGGAAGGTGGCTAGTATTATTCAGGTAAAGGCAACTATTCACATGCAAACAACAAACCAAAACGATCTCTTATGGGTTCTCTAGATCCAGATTAACTGTAGTTGTGTGGTGCAGCAGCATCTGGGATAACTGGCCTCTCCCACATGCAAGTGCCTCTAAGGAGTCAAGTTTATCTTGGTGCGGGGTCCAACCCTTTCATGGTGACATCCCTCAGATGTAGTGATCAGACAGACTTCTTTGTTTAAAGAGGTGTTCCAGTTTGTTAATGCTGCCATTACACAAAATAACAGAAATAGATTGGCTTTTTATAAAGGGGGTTTATGTGGTTGCAAAGTTACACTCTGAAGGCCATGAAAAGTGTCCAAGCTAAGGCGTCGCCATAGGGTACCTTCACAGAAAAATGGCCAATGGCGTCTGGAACACCTCTGTTGTCTCGGAAGGCACGTGGCTGGCATCGTCTTCCTCCCAGGTTGTGTTTCAAAATGGCATTCTCCACAATGTCAGCGTCAGCTTTCACTGGTCGTCTTCAAAATGTGTCCCTCAGCTGCAGCAAACATCTTGGCCTGTGTGGCTTTTTTTTTTTTAATAAGAAAATAATTTATTCAATTGTTAATAAGGAATTTTATTCTTAGGAACGTTTGAAAATAACCATTCATGAATCTTGAATTTGTCCATTTGGGATTTAAACTTTAATGGAAAAAAAAAAATCAAGAAAGACCCTCAAAACTAAACATCAGCTCTTTTCTCTAAACATTCAGGATAGATCATTTCTTTGCAGGGCTTAAACCATTAACTCTCCCTATTCCAGAATAAGTCAAATGTAACTTGAGTTACACAGAAGATTCCTGACTGACATGTGGTCTCTTCTTTCTTTCTTTAAAGCCCACTTTTTTTCCAGGATTTCTGTTTTGTTTTGTTGGGCTGTGAGTTTTTTGGGCAAGAATTTTAAAGAGGAGGAGGCAGCAGTGAAACACTAGAGAAAATAGAAGTTTCATTTGAACAAAGAAGCCCATTGTGCTATACATCAAGCCAATGGAATGGGCTTTTAAATAAACTGCTTGAAAATGGAGAAAATACAAGCAAAATATCTAAACGTGGATATGTAAATGTTGCCTCCTAACTTCCTTTACCCTGAATTGCTTAACTGTAAATAATATCTAGGATTTCACAGCTTCTGTTAGAGAAAGGAATTGAATGTTAAACTGTTGAGTCCTGAATGGACTGGGTTTTCCAAAGACATTTCATGCTTTTGTTATAAAATCAATTAACCTTTACACTTGGGATGGGATTGGGGGTGGAGTGAGAGATTACTTGATGGGAAGGCCTTTCCTCCAACACCCCAAAATTGGGGCTTGAGGGCCTGAGGGGTTCTGAGGAATAGAGCAGCCCTGACCTGTCTGTCCTCTGGTGAAGATCAGGCCCTGGTAGATCTCTTGAATCCACTGCAGGCCTCTCCCTGCCCTGATACCATCCACTTCTTGCCAAGGATTTGAAGACTCTACAAGTTGCAGTTTGGCAGCTTGAGTGTGACTTGGGCAAAACAAGAAGCATCTTCCATTCAAGCTCCTGCTCCTCTGATAGTTGTGGGGTCCAGCACAGGTTGGATTTCACCCACACCAACTCCCGTTCATCACCTGGATCCACGATGTATTTAGATGCCAAACCCATGCACTGTGCCCTTTGGAGGCGGCACTGCCCCACAGCGATGAGCCCTCTTTCCACTCTTTCCTTGCTATTTCATGGAATGCTCATTTGGAGGTTTTGTTGTCATGTCCCCCTGAGCACCCAATAACTCTTTCAGATGCCCTGTGACCATTCACCATCACATCCACTGGGAATCTCTACCAATCATTTGCCCCAAAGTCAAGCAACATCCTGATGAGAAAGTGACATGGACCACAAATAGCCTGAACCAATCTGCTGTAGAAAGTTACTAAGAGTTCTCCTGCTATAAAGCAATCCTCACCATGGAAAGGAAGATGAAATCAAGGGGATGTTCCTCCCCCAACTATATCTTGTTACCAGACACATTCCTTAGAACGTTATCTGGCACATACAGAGTATTTCTGACTTTTCGTTTTTTTTTTACCTTGTGACAAATTCTTTGGTTCAGCTGATAGTATTTACCCCAAACTCAGAATAGATAATAAATCACTAAGAATTTACACGATTACCCTATATTCATTCTCACATATTACAAGACTCAAAGATATAAGGAAGAATAGATATGTTTGTTGTGTTGTTGGTGTTTGTTAGTATTTTTAAAGTGAAAATTAAGTGTTACTTTTCTGAGGATGTAGCCAGAATAATACTTTCTCAAATTCAGAAACCTACTGGCACAATTTGAAATCAAATATTATTTCTAACCAAATTATATTCTTTTGTCTGCCAAAATACCTTGACAATTTTAATATCTGAAGGCAGGTCTATGTGATAATCCCAGGAGTATTCCAGTGATAAGATTTTTGTGGGTTTGTTGAGAAGGAAATACTTGTTTAGGTGGCTTTTATCATGCCATGTGCTTCTATGTCATTTTCCTTGTCCTGGAGGATTCCCTTGTAGCATTCCTAGGTGATACTTGGAACCTGAATGGTTGTTCCTCCAAAAATGGCCACATGGTAATAAAAGTCCCCCAGGCCGAATGGGATGAAAGCTGCTGACCCCCTCTTGCCTCTCATAGGTAAAGTCATCAGGATGTGCCTTGTACCACCAGGCCTATAGCTGACCCACTGACTGGCCCAGGGCCTCTACCCCAAAGTTGTCTTGGAAGACCTGGTCCACATCCATGCAGAAGATGAAGTCAACTTCTTGCTGGATGTGGTCCACACTGTGTTCCCTGATGGTCTTTATGTGCACCATACTGATGTCCAGACACTTCTTCTCAGGATTGATCTCAAACACTTTGAATGAGCAGAGAAGACCTAGCTCTACCAAAGGTATCCTGTAGACATCATCCACCATGATATAAAATATGACTTTGTGGCCAACCATGAAGTACCTATTAGCAGATATCATGAACTCCTCCCAGTAATGCTCAATGTATATTCCAACAGCAAAAACCAGCGGCCCCATGGTAATTTTCTGTTTGGTGTAATGGTTTCCTAAGACAGCTGTGTAAGTGCCTTCCCACACAACAGGAGCCTTCCAGTTGATCACTGTCACAACGTCTGGGCGTTTGTATGGATCAAACCAGTCCCTTAGCTGTAACCCTTCTTCTTCATCTTCCTTTCCTTTTGTTTTGTCTATGTCTTCTTCTTCTTGATAATTGTGGGTTCCATTGCTAAACCAGCTCAGAAACCACCAGCTCTTCTGAGTGCTGCCACCACCAACTTCTGAGTTTTTTGAGTGATGTATCCACAACAAAGAGCCTTCTGGGCTGTTGATATATTCCCAAAACACCACAACTACAGTTGAGACAGCCAGCTTAGAAAGAATTACTTTTCCTTTGACATTCATTTTTTTCTTCTCATTGTCTGCTTCTTTCCCCGGAGTGGAGAAGGCAAAACAGCAAAGTTCTATTGTGCTTGGTTCCACAGAAGGAGGCAGAGCTGGGAAAAGATAGTGGTGTGTTCCAATTCGTGTAGATGCTTGAATCTCAGTTGTGGACACAGGTCTTCCTCTCCAGTAGCTCCTTAGCCCCCAGTGAAATCAGCGGGGACAGTAAACACTGGTTTGAGTGGAGGCTGTCACCTAGCTGGATACGTGTACAAAGGTGTCTGACTCCCAGCTCCGACCATCCAGGATCACCAGAACACAAGGATGACAGTCTCTCTCCCAGTCTCCTGCTAATAACATCATTGGGTAGATGTTCCTTTTTTAGTTTCCGGTATATTGGAGTAGACAGAGGGAAATACCTGAAATCTCTAAACTGTGGTCTGGCTGCCCTGATCTCTGATCTGTGTGGCTCTTTTAAAAGTACTCCAGTAACCAATCAAGATCCAAGCAGAATAGGTGGGGCCACACCTCCATGAAAATAATCCAATTACAGGTATTACCCACAGCTGGGTGGGTCACATCTCCATGGAAACAACCCAATCGAAAGTTTCCAACCTAATCAACAGTAATGTGTCTGCCCCCACAAGATTGCATCAAAGAACATGGCTTTTTCTGGGGGACATAATATATCCAAACTGGCACAGAGGGGGAAGGAAATTCTGCATGACATGGGGCTTTACCTTACCTGGGGGAGTCACATATTATTATTCCACCCTACAAGTTAGAAGCGATTAAATGTGTGAAAGTCACAATGATAGCATATGCAGATTCACATTGGGCAGGGACAGGCTGGGGCAGGAATAAAATAAATCTTTTTTTTTTCTCAGATGCACTCAAAATACATTAAATACCTTATCATCATATCTTATTACCTTATGTAAACTTGGTTGCAGTTTCATAAAACTTCTTGAAACCAGATGAATAATAGAGAACATATAATAAAAGAGAAAAATAATTGTTTCCAATTTACACAGTGATATTATTAAGGGAAACACCTCTCTAACACAGGCCCCACATGGTCAGGTTGTACATGGATTTGAATACTTTTCCCTGTTTATTTTCCATTGTTCCCTCAATGTATTATAGTATGGTATAGTTATCTGCTATATTAGTAACAGTATAATTATATTAGTAACAGTATAGTTATATTAGTTACATTAGTATAACTAATAGTATAGTTATATTTCTAACAGTATAGTTATATTACTAACAGTTATAGTTATCTGCTATATTAGTAACACTATTAGTTTCTCTTATACCTATATATAATTTTATGTCTATTAATTACATCAGTGTGAGAAATAAAAAATATAATTTAACACATAGTGCAGAGAGCTAAAATTGTTTAACAAGAAAAGTCTCCAAAGAGAGAACAGAAGAAAATGTAATTCACCTTCACTTTATAATAGAAAGTAAAATTATCTACCATAAAGTACCGTAAATATATAAATTTCCTGTTTTGAAGTGTTCTTTCAAAAACAATCTCACAATCCATTTACATGTAAAAAATATCTCACACAATAAAAAATAAACAATGACCCCTGTAGAATAAAGGGCCAAAATATGAGAGGACAATCCACAAAAGTGGCTAATAAAAATAAAACATAAAACCTGGTACCATTATTGTAAAAAAGAAATATAAATTAAACCCACAATAAGGTGACAATTTGTTTTACCTAATACATCAGCAAACGTTTAAAGATGATACTCAGTGCTGATGAGTTGCAGTTAAATGGGAATAACCTTTTCTTGGAAAGCAACTTGGCAACTGTATTACAATTTATAAAACTCACATATTCCCTCATCCTCTAATTCTATTTCTAAGAATAAATCCTCATAGAAATAATTAAAATGAGAAGAAATTTTGCCACAAAGATGTTCTCTGTAGAATTATTTTAATAGTGAAACTTTGGAAACAACGAATGAAAAGCAATAGTTAATACTATTGCAGGTTAATATAATAATAATGGCAATAATAAGTTATCATGTATTTATTAAATGATGATTGGGTGTCTGGAAATGTGCCAAATGCTTTATTTACATGATCTCAAGCCTCATAAGAACCCTATGAAATGATTGTAATGATTTTCCCCATTTTACAGATAAGAAATTGGAGGCTCAGGGAAATTATATGACTTTTCCAGGGTCACCCAATAAATAAGTGGCTGAGGATTTAGAGCAGACCTGCCTAATTCTGGAGTCTGTGTTCTTAACGAATATACTCTACTGCCTCCCACAGAATGGAATATTAAGTATAAATAGCTAAAAGTATGCTTATAAAGGGCTTTAAATGGTCTGATGAGAGCATGATGGAGCAGTGACGTATAAAATACTTATAACATGTCCATTGAACCAGCGTTCGTTGAACACATATTATATCCAAGGCACTTGTAAACTGTCAGTTCAGAATGTTACCCTATGAGCTCAACTATTAAAATAAAATCTAGAAGGGGATGTGCAAATGTGTTAGCAATGGTTATTTCTGGATAGCAAGAATAATGACTATTTTTATATTCTTCCTGAATCTTTTCATATACTATTTTCCAAGGGTAAACAAAATGAGAAATGGCTAATGTCAAGTTTTAATATTGAGGCTGCAGTTCAGTCCTGTGGCATGCAGTATAGCCAAGGACAGATAAATTCTCATTAAATTCACAGCATTTTTTAATAATTAAAAAAACATGCACTGATTTGTTTCTTTGCTAACATAGCAACCAGCGATTATTCTTGCACATCTTGGATCAGTTTATTGACTCTTAGAAGTCTTTGCCATGGTTCTTAGTTTCTCTACTCCAAAAAGCCAAAGTTCTTGCAATGGTCCAAAAGACTGATCCGACCAATTTCCTGTCCCCAACCACCATCACCTCTGATCTCATTTCCTAACTCATGGAAATGAGATCACTTGTTCACTCCACTCAGCCACACTGCAACCATCTTCTTAAACATGCCAAGTATATAGAGACTTTGCCTGGCTGTTGTCTCTGCTGTCGTGCTCTTTTCCCATGCTTGGCTAACTTCCTCAACTTCTTGGAAATTCCCTAATGCCTGTCCTAATTACCTTACTTAAAATTGCCACAGAGCTGCACCCCACACTCCTGTTCCCCCACTCTAGGATTTGTTTTCTTTTATTTTTTTCAATAAGGAACACTTTAACTATGACACATGATTTTTTGTTTGTTTGTTTCATTTACTATATTTCCTCTTTATTGTCTTTCTCCCACCATTAGAAGGTAGGGTCCCCCTGGGCAGGTATGCTTTTATCTTATTGTTAGTTGATGTATCCCCATTACATAGAATAGCCCCTGGGCTGTGCTAGGCACTCAGCACAGGTTGAGTGGATGAATGAATGTTACTGCTGGCTGATATGTAAGTGTTCAAGTGAAACTGGGTGGCTTGGTCCAGATGATGAAATCATATTCCAGGTCTGATACCAACTCTTTCCATTCACTTCATAGCCATAACCCTGCATGCCCTAGCTAATTTTTCTTACAAGAAAATAAATGTTGTCATCTAATCCAATACAGCCACTTTGCAAAGTATAAATGTGAAATACTCCTGGCAGCTGATTTATGGTGCATGCCTTCAAATGGAAGTTTCCACCTTACACAAGCTTCTCACAAGATTAAAAACTTGAGGAAATGATGAGCAGCCTCACTTTCTTCACTTAGCCCCAAGTTAAAGCATTATCTTTGGCTCACCTCTAGTTCCACCCTCACTCCTGCTTTTGTTTTCCTAAGCTCTACCGTTTTGGCAAAATCACTTCTTCGTCCACCTCCCCATTGTCAATGAATGACGCTTTATTAAACAAATCACTTGGTATGCTTATGAGCCTTTCCTGAATGCAAAGGCCAGTCTGATCAATTGCCTTCCCACCTGTGGCTCTTCAATGACCAGCTAAAGATTACCCCAGTTCTTGGGGGCCTCGATCATGTCAGCAAAAATTAGCAAGAACATGACCGAGTTGTCAATAGAGCACGGAGACAATTAGTTAACGATTAGAGAGCCAGCATTTGGGGAATTGGTAACAAAATAAGCCATCCTGGGTACATTTGCATGCATTTAGAAAATCTGTAGCACAGCCAAAAGTGCATTACTACAAGAGAAAAATGATGTGACTTGAAACCAGATTAAACAAGAGCACTTCATGGTGGCCAGAAATTTGCCAACTTGGTAGAAGGTCATGGCTATGTCAGAATAATGCAATGGCACTGACTAAATAGATTGATTTGTAACCCACAACCCCGCCACTTGCTTTCTCTCTTTATTTGGATTCTTTCATTTGTTGATTCATTCATTCAGTGTATACTTATTGAGCATCCACTATGGACCAGGATATACACCAAACACTGTTTTTGGCATCAAGGAAAAATTAAACGTCAAAAGAGATTGATTTTGTCCCCACCCGTAAAGGGCTGAAATTCTCATCAGACTTTTAGAAAGAAACCAACAAATAATTAAAATAATTCCAAATGGCTCTAAATGTATTGAGAATGTCTTGAGTATAATTAGAGCAAAGAGAAAGAAAGAGTCTCTCCAAGATAGTTAGGAGAGGAGATTAAGAAGCTGCATTTGAAGCAGATTCAATATAAAATGTTTTTCTCCTTAGAACACTCCATTTTTTCTGCGTTTTTGACAGAACATGGAGAGGAGTCATAACAGTTCGAAGTGTCGGGAGTGGGGAAGTGAGTCAGTTTGGATTTATCCCACCTTATTTAAAATTCTGCTGTAGCTTTAGCCTCAGGGTGCATCTACAGTCACTGAAAATGATGGGGCTGTCTGGGGTCATTTTTTTGACAGTTTGCAAATCACTTGAACCTGCTGTTATCATTTAAACTGCAGCAGTGGGAAATCTTGCATGTTCAAAGTAACACCGCACGCATGACAGGCAAAGATTTTCAAATGTTAGAAGGATCGCACCAAGCTGAGATGCCACAGCAATTTGTGTCACCTTGGACAAAATGACTACTCCTATCCTACACAAATGCTGGGCAAATTTGTCAGGAAATTCAAGTCATACAGTCACAGGGGCAAAGAATTCCAGACCTAAAAAGAGTCCCAGAAACAGCTGTCTTAAAATCACCTACTTCCTCGTCATTTAACAGCCAAGACTCTGAGATCAAGCTCTTTGGTAGAAGATCCTGGTGGTAGAAAGCAATCATCCTAATACCAGGCCCATACCGAGACCCTATAGGTTGGGTATCCTATAGACACAGAGACGGAATTTCAAGGTTTCCAGCTAAATGTTTGATATATGAGTGTATGTGTTTGTGCATGTGTATATGAGTAAAAGAAATATTGTGACTCAAAGAATAGAAAACCTGTTACATTCATAGACCTACATAGATTTAAGTATATGTACTTTGAATTAAAACCAACATTGTTCCTCTAACTCACATACCAAAACTCTTGAGTAAAATATATTTCTGCCAAATTTATTTTTACTTCCCTGCAGGCCCATTTATGCACAATTAAATTGATTATCTAGCTGATCCTCTTCTGTATGAAAGCAGAAAACTGTGATTTAGCTGGTGGTTTTCACCTGTCAATTGGCTGCTTAGTGCACAGACATATCTTACTTTTAAGATACACTTTTTGCTTTTTATTTTTCATTTGTATGAAATACGTGAAAAGGTGATGTGATTTTTTTTGTTAAAAATCTCATTCTTCTAAAAATAAAGCCTTTTGTTATTTCTGCAAAGTTGATGTCTCTAAATATGAATTTATAATCATTTCCCTTCACTAGTTTCTAAATTTCTCAGCTGACAGGACTAATATAGACTCAAATAAAGCAATCTATTATTTGGGTTATTAACGATATAAATATAATTCAATTTTGGACTAATTATATAATGCCAAATCAACGGATCCATTCAATCTTTCCCTCAAATTATTCTATTGAATCAAAGAGTAATTTGGTTTAATAGAGACACAATTCTACTTGTCTTTGAAATAACCACTTATTATAATTCCAGTAAAATGCTTGATTCCATTTGTCTGGTGTGAGGAAAAGGTGGGAAGGAGATACACAGAAGCTGAGAGTTTTCCATCTTATATATTCTCCCTTTTTCTTTAATAATGAAAAAATCTATTAAAAGAAACAATTACTAGTTGGGCATATGCTCCTCTGGATAAAGGCTTTCTCAGCTTTCGTGTGGCCGTGGTACTAAATTCTGTCTAATGGGATGCAAGTAGAAACACTGGTCTGGATTCTAAGCAGTGACCTTGAAGCAAAGGTCTATGCAGTCTCCCACACCTTTTGCCCTGCAATGTGACAGAGATGGATAAGCAGAAGGCTCTACTGGGCCATGAGTTGGTGATCACAGAATCTTCATAGCAGCCTTCAACTGCAGATATCCTCAGAAGAGAAAAATCAACTTCTGTCTGATTTCAGCCACTGTTATTTCAGGTTTTCAGTCACTTGCAGTTGAATAGAATTTTAACTTTTCTATGAAGGGAAAAGAAAGAGAGGAACGGCAGGAGAGAAAAATATGCTAATGTATATTGATCATTTACTTTTGCTTTAAAATAGGATTCTTGGAATTATTAATTACAGCAAATGATGTGACAGCTATTGTGATCCTCAATTTTTGGAAGGAAGAGACTGACGTTCAGAATGGTTAAATTACTTTTCTAAATTCATATCACTGGAATGTGACCGAAGTTAGCTTTGAACCAAGTTCACTGGCTCCAAATCATCCTATTTTTTCTGCATATTATGTCACTACCACCCAAAACGCTCTTTGAAGTTGGCTATTACCAACTTGGAGAGTGGAATCATTTCCCAGTACCCACTATTTGCGGTATTTCACACCAGACTTTAGTGTCATCAACAGGCTAGAATGAAAGCCAAGACTCTTAATATAAAATATTTTTATCCCTTGAGGGATTTCTTCAGTCAGATCAATATTGCATTCCAGTCAAAATATATAGAATGCTAATTTAAAAATAATTAAGTTCTATGTCAAAAAGTGGACCTGTCTCTTATTTCAATATCTTTTGGGAGATAAAACTTAAGTAAAATTTAGCACAATTTGTTTTCCTCTGTGAGAATTGCACGCAAAATTTGTAATTTAATCACTACATTGAAGTGACTGATTTGTGCTTGTCCAATCATTCCCTTCACCTTCTAATTAGCTTAGAAAAGTTCTTTATGCTTAGAGGCTTGATTTAGGAATATTTTCAAATATTTTCTTTTGTATTGTAGGGAATTGCCGAGGTATATTTCAGGTTCTTACATTCCCTTAAGCTTTTAAAGATGACTCCTTTCCATTCCAGGGCTATTAGCTGATTTACCCAGCACTATTAGCATGCTCTCCTAAGAGTCTTAAACTCCATTGGGTTATAAGAGAACACCATGTTTTCCAAAACAAGACTTGAAGACAGACAGATATAGGGACACAGGATATGCAGGTTATCTTCTGACCCACTTGCCTTTGCGTTGATGTTTGGCTACTTGGCCTTATCTGCTTCAATGCTTCAACACACAAGCACCCAGTTATTTTCAATTTAGATATAGTTGTCAGTACCTTTGCTTTTTTTTGACCCTAAGCTTGGGTTTCCTAAGTTTTCAAAGGGAAGAATCTGTTGAAAAGAATAAGGAGATATTTGTAGCTGTTTGTTTGACTCCTTTCCTTCCTCTTTCACAAATTATAGTACCTTAAATTGTGGACAGGTGGGTTGGTTTGACTAGCAAATTTGCCATGGTAGTCTAGCAATGGGGCTATAGAGTCATTGAGAATGACACAAGGAATGATGTCATCCTCAATTCTTTCGTCTCCCTGATTTTCCACACCTGTGTACCACCAAGCCCTATTGCCTTCTCCTCAGAAATGGATTTCTAACTTCCTGTCTCCTCACCAGTGCTACACTCTTAGTCCAGAAATTACAGCAATAAAATTTTTTGACATCAGCAGCCTGTGCAGTTAATTGGTGTTTAAATAATTAACATTGGTTTGGCAAGCCAATCATATCTTACCTTCCAAGATATGTTTATTTCCTAGCTGAATGTAATGCCATGTTCAGCTCTCCAGGGTACAGTGTGAAAAAATGTTCCATTCTGGTTATCACACTCAAGCCTATTCAAGGAATAGTTTGGTTTTTATCAAAACCTATATATTAATGGTCCGATTAGCAAAAATCATAATATTCTCACATAACTAGCTTGTATATCATGGTGCTGTATCTTATGAGTCTTCCCTAAGGAGTAATGGAAAGTTCAAGTATGCTTAAGGGAGAGATTTAATAGTTCTCTGCAGAACTGTGTTACCATCTCAAAAATGTTCCTTGATTTAGAACTGGCAGTTCAAGTGTTATTATAAATTGTACAGTAAATCATCAAGGGGAACGGGAATAAATATTAAACCTGAGGGTTTTAAATACACTCTCTAGACACTGGAAAGCTTTAAATCAGCTAATCTTGTTTGCTTTTCTGTTTTCTATAGAATGCTGGCCAAAATCATGGGGCTTTGATGAAACTTTTCTAAATATTTGATGTCATTATTTGTATAACTTTGTAGAAAACCTATCTACTGTAGGTATAAAGAGTCTTGAATAAGTCTTAGAGCCTATCATTCTTTATACTAATAAGTCATTTAAGTTTTAATGAGTTCTAAGTACTTAAGGTTATTTTAGATAAATCCTTTTCCAAGCTATCAGTGGGTTAAGAGAGGCAAATTATTATGTTCCTGCCATTAATATTAGAAGCTGATACTGTGCAAAAGAAGATGTCATGGTCAGGTTCAGTCAGGAAACAGAGTGGCTGACCATTCCCTGCAGAATGATGTCATAACAGGTGCTTATTCTTGTTCTCTGTAGGCAAGAATGGGTACTGAACTGTTAGGTTCAACCAGACTGAACTTGGTGAGTGGAAGCCCACGTGACTACACCTATTCAAGGCCACTATCACTGCTGTCACAGCCATGCGCCCATTAGTCAAGACACAGGAATGGCTGGAGAAAGAGGCTTGTTGACACATAGAGAATAGATCATCTGTTTATTGAAAATCTCCTCTGCAATGGATATCTTTTCATGAGCATTCAAGTGTTACATAAATATCCTCACATATTGTATCCATTTAGAAAGATTTATTCACACACCTCTTCCTCCTTGTTAACTGTTTTCCAGTCACTGACATTTGAATTCCCTGACCATCCAGCCACACCATTAGCCACTTCCAATGAATTAGTGTAGACCTGTATCTCTGGCCATTTCTCCTTGCAGGGAAAATGAGCAAAGAGAAACACTGCTCAACTTTGCCCACTGGGAAAATTTACTTTTACCATTATCCTTCAGGACCTTCCCTGATTATGCCTGATTTTTTTCTTTCTCCATCCTGAGGAACTCCCTATAATGGCATTTGAGTAGGTAGAGAGAGAAGGAAATGTACCAGGAGTAGAAGCTACTTGATCATGCAACTTACTTTTATTTTTAGGACACGCTCTAGTAGACTCTTACTGCTTCTATTTGATGATAGAGTAAGACTGTGCATGGCCAATTTTATGGATGTGTTGGTCAGCAATTCCAAGTTTATAATCAGTGGCCCAGGTCACATGACATGGTAATTTTGCAGTCTATTGTCAAGCATTTTGTCTCTACTAGGGCACAGGTATAAAGTAGGAACTGTTTTTCAAAAGGAGAGTAAATGTCTGCAGAAGATGGCCTAGTTTGCTTCAAATTCCTGATTAACTACATTGATATTCACCTAAAAGATCCTGACTAGTCTCTATGCAGCATCTCTCCTGCCAATGGATCTTCAAGTACCATTGGTTCTGCTCTGTCATATGGCCCAAGATCAAAAACATCTGTCACTAAATCCTGAACTTGTTATAGAGCTATCTCTTACTTTGCACCCCACTCAAAACTCTCAGCCTTGATGGGTTGGATTAGCAAGCTCAGATGAGATATATGTTGTATCCAAAATCCAAAGAGACTCACGGGGCATTTTGCTTCTTAGTGGTGAGGGGACCCAAATACAGCACTTGTCCTTCACCTTGAAAGGGACATTTCAACATGCTGAGTCCACAGGACCCCTAAAAATTTCACCAAGGAGGTAGGACTAAATTTATGTGGATTTATTTTCCATCCTCTAGCACACTTATTTCTTACTACATTTTCCAGGGTAGTAACTACTTCCTAGTCACTAGGTTCTGTAACCATAATATTATCAATATAGTAGACCAGTATGATGTTCTGTAGAAAGGATCACTGAGCAAGGTCCCTGAGGATAAGATCAGGGGTTGGCACACTATGAACCATGAGCAAAATCTAGCCTATGTGCTAAGAATGGCTTTTATACTTTTGTATTTCCCATGAGCTAAGAATGACTTTTACATTTTTAAAGAGTTTAAAAACACACAAAAAAGTATATGCAACAGAGACCATGTGTGGTCTCCAAGTGCAAAAATATTTACTATCTGGCCTTTTACTTGCCGACACCTGGGTAATATGATAGAAGATTGAGAAATGGAAGTAGGACAGTAAAGGTGTATTGCTGACCCTGTCAGATGAAAACAAACTGCTTCTTGTAGTCTTTATTAACAGGTATAGAGAAAACATTTCACTGCTCAGTAGCTGCAAACTAGGTGCAAGGAAATATACTGGTTTGCTTCCATAAAGGTAGAGTGGCTGCAATTGAAATCAGCACTAGATTAGGCCTATGATAATTTCCTATCATTGTCCAAGATCTTTGTTTCTTCTGCACAAGCCAAATAGGCAAGCTGAGAGGGAATATGATAGGAATTACTCTACGTTCTTCAAGTCCTTGTTGATGGCACTAAACTCTGAAATTTTTCTAGAAATGCAGTATGGCTCTTGGGTTACTATGTTGGTAAGTAGAAGCAATATTAGGGATTTCCATGGCAGTCCTCAATCCGAAGTTCATTGGATCCACATTCTGGCAGTTATTGAATATGTCTCTTCCCATTATCCATTCTGGAACTGTAAGAATAACCACAGGCCAGGCTCAAGGACCCACTTGACCCATTGTGAAATTAATCCAAATCAAAACATGATTAATTAATCACATGACTCCTCATCTTTTTCATTTCTAGAGATATTGTGGTCAGTCAGCAAAAACCAAAGATCTCTGAGGGTCAAATCATTTTTATTACTGCTCTGTCTCTATTGACTATTAGAGTTACCCCTCACACCTTGTTTCTGTTAGTTAATTGCCACCGTTTGACACCTGCAGCTCATCTTCAGAAGGCCAATTCTATAACAGCATTTCCCACTCATAGTCATGGGCTACAGAGAATAGCCACCACAGAGTCTTTAGGAGAGATGATGTTCTCTTCACCAAAGTGTTTCTGAAAAATTTGGTAAGGACAGTATCGTCTGGGCCTTCCCAGAGCAACATAGCAATATAGTTAGGGATAAGTGAGCAAGTCTTACATAAATATGTGCTGTAGCATTCCTGTCTTCTTACATCTCCAGGACCCTTTCTTTTCAGTATACCAAGGAATTTCCTGATTCTTAGTTTTAAAGGTGTAGGCCACTATTTGATTCAAGCTTCAGTCAATCACTTGGGCAAACTAAAGGAGTTTAGTTTGAGCTACCATATGGAAACCAGAATCATTATGCAATACATCTCTAGCAATAAATTTCTCCTGATTTAAACTTAGCCTCATGCTAACATGATCAAATATTTTTATGGGAAAATACCATAACCTAGTCCCTGGTTATTGTCAATATAAATTGGCAATATCTTACAATTCTGTAAGCATGTGAGCTTTATACCCACACTTTATACCTCTGGGGCTTGTAAGATCTTGACTGTGGTTACAGGTCTAGAAGCAATGAAATATGATTGGGGTAAATCCCAAGGGAATTTAGCAATACTCTGAAAGTCAATGACTGAAGAAAAGAGCAACAAGCTTCTTTGGGAAAGAAAGCAAGGCTCATAGCCTTGGACAAAGGAGGAATACTGCTTTCTACTGACAAAGAAGGCTTAGCAGAATTTAAATGTGAAGGCCTTCAGCATGATTGACATCTGTCTACTATCTCCAAGGTAATTTCGAGGGTCCTCCTCTTTCTCAAAATGCCCTAACTTAAACTTAAAAGACCCTGAAAAGCTGTAAATTTAATTTGCATTATTAATCCACCTTCAGGACTAGTGTTGGTGTTTGTTGTTTGTAAATCTTAACCTAGTGGCTCCAGGAGATGAGTTCATTTTAGGGAAGTCATAAAAGTTTATTGGCTCTTATCCAGATCTTAAGAGGGGAATTTAAAGTCTTGAGTTTACCATTTTCTTTATTCAAATTATCCTTGCAACCAACAAACCCCACAGCCCTTCTATTCTTTATTTTCATGAAAATATTTGGCATCAGCTATTTGCCCAAAGCCTTGCCTTCTATGGACACTTGACTCCAGAGGACTGTAGATAACCAACTAAGTAACATTTACTTAGATGCCTGCCATGGATCCCCAATGTCCCACTTAGAGTGACATCAATACCTTTATATGTAGTCAGATCAGAGAACCAATTCTATCTTTAAAGTTCTATTCCCATGAGACCACTTCTAGGAACAACAACTGTGTTAGGGTTCACTCAGGGAAATAGAACCAATGCAAATATTATGGGAATAAGGGATTTATTGTAGGAACTAGACCTTACAACAATATGGGAGGTATGGAAAAATAAGGGCTGGAAGGGGAAGTCAGAGATCAGAGAAAGATTTACTAACAAATTTGTCTGATGCATAGACATGAATGAAAATTTGGAATTTGAAGGAAAATATGCTATGCCAAGCATGCCTAGTCCCAAAATAGGAAGAGGGGGTTCATAAAAGGCTTAAAAGGAAGCTTTTAACTCTGTGTGGGTACTGCCCCTGTGAGCTTTACAGTGGAGGATCTGTGAATACTGCTGGTCAGCAAAGTCAGTCTTCAAGAAGACGAGTCACGTGTGGAGTACAGGAGATCAAGGAAAGCTGGGACCTACCAGGACCCTTTGTTTCTTCATTGCCAAGTCTGATCATGACAACACTTCTGGGAATAATGGCCTCTAGTTCACTTCCACCTTCTAAAATTGTCAGGTCCTTCATTTGGTCAATTCTAGCACAGGGAAAATGATTTGGGGATATATAATGCCCACTTTATCCAAGGGAATGATAGCAAAATCCGGCCCCGAAGTTTCAATATAATGAGTTAAAATAATGGATCTCAGCCTTAATACTGCAAATTTCTGGTTGCATGATCTTAAACAAAGCATTTCAACTTGTCAGACCTCACTTTCTTCTTCTGTACATTAGGATCAGTATTATTGTCTCTCTCACAATGTGAAAAAAAATGAGATAATATTTTCAGAAATAAAATTCAAACTAAGTTATGACATACATATGAACAACAATATTTTCCTTCATTATGATCTGCTTTGTATTAACTTCTGTATCATGCCAAGATTCACCCAAATGATCTAGCTCCTAAAAGAGACTTCATAGTGGTAGAATCTAGGATATTTAGAGAGGGAGCAGTGTCTCTCACACATACACACACACACATACACACAAAAGCCATTGACTCTAGATCTGGTCTTTGCTGACTCAGAGTCTCATTAGTCATATGACCTTGAACAAGTTAGTAAATTACTCTAAACCTCAATTTTCTAAATCCTAAAATATAATAATAACTGCCTCTTGGGCATTTGAAATAATGTATTGGATACTTACCTATAGTAACCACTTAAATGTTTATTTAAAATGTGTGTATATGTGTGTGTGTGTGTGTGTGTGTGTGTATATATATATATATATATATATTTTTTTTTTTTTTTCAGGATGCAGACCACTGAGTGTGAGAATGAAACTCACTCCTGAAGCATCTGCCTGAGTACTTAGAAAATAAATTGAACCCATCCATCCATGTGTGTGATCCTCTACCAGGTTCTACCTTCAGGGGATTTATGACATATTCATCCAAATCTTCTTTTCTTTTCTTCTTCTTTTTTTTAATTTCCAATGCTTTGTACTTGCCCTGACTCATAGTAGGGCATATAACAATCAAACACACAGGATACTTGATGCCTTGGTAAATATGAATAAGCTAGATTTTCCCCACTCCAAAATAAATCCATCCAAGAAAGATCTCCTTTGAACAAATGTTTGGAAAGTCTGCATTTTTCATCTATAGAATTCATCTTTAGAATTTAGAAAACTGGAGCAAAATTGTCAGTACCATGCAGTCTGTTTCTGTTATTAAAAAACAAGAATGTTGATTTATTAATAACCATTGTTTTACATACCCTTCATTCTGAAAAGGTTATCATTCTCCTACATAAATACATATTTTTGGTTAGTAGAACATTTTTTAACTAACCACTATCAACTCAAAGAGCTCTTACTTCATGACGAGCTGACTGAGCTTGTCAGTGGATATCATGGATGGTAGGATGAGAGTGGGTCAAAGGATCTGCTTTGCAATCAAAGTTGATTTACAAAAAAATCAGAATGAGTTCCTGGGACTTGAGAAATACCACAAACAGTATCAGGCATGGGAACTATTCTTTCTCATCTGGTCTTTTAGAATTTATAAAACCCCCTTTTCAAAAGCATGACATAGCCCCTCCAGCATATCAGCAGTCAAATAATGCATCATGTCCAATATGCCCCTGCTTAGGAATCCAGTGGGTTATGAAGAGATTGTAGTAATAGACTATGCTAAGACATTGATTTGATTTCTACTAGAAGTTTTTCTTTTTAAGATCATTTCTCACACAAAGAAACTTTATAAGGATCCGCCTTCTAAAGGTTGAGGTGATGAAGATATTAAAGACACTACTTATTATGTTATACTATTCCCTCTTTAGAATAGTAAAAAATGAACATATTCCATGGTCTCAGAACTAATAATAGCTATAGTTTCTTGAATAAAAGGTTTATGTTTTCTTAGAGACAAAATCCAAAATATTCCATGGTAATCAGTTTGGCAGTTCCTCAGAAAATTGACCCTTCAATCCCACTTCTTGGTATGTACACAAAAGTATTAAAAGCTGGGTCTCAAACATATATTTGTACACTAATGGTTATAGCAGCATTATTCATAATAGCTAAAAAGTGGAGGCAACCCAAGTGTCCATCATCAGATGAATGGTTAAAAAAATGTGGCATATACATGCAATGGAATATTATTCAGCCATAAAAAGGAATAAAGTTCTAATACATGGTACAACATGGATGAACCTTGAAGACATTATGTTGAATGAAATAATCCAGACACAAAACGACAAATACTGTTTTATCTTGCCCTTATGAAATAAAGTATCTAGAATAAGCAGATAAATTTATAGAGACAGATAGTAGATTGCAGGTTACCAGGGGCTGGGGATAAGGGAATGGGGAATTACTGTTTAATAGGTGCAGAATCTATCTGGGGTGATGAGAAAGTTGGGGTAATGTATGTTGTTGATAGTAGCACAATATTGTGAATTTAATTAATGTCACTGAATTGTATACTTGGAAATGGTTGAAAGGGGAAAATTTCAGTTGTATAAATGTTACTATAATAAAAAGTTAAAAAAAAAAAAACAGCAAAAAACAAAGCAAAAATATCCCACATGTGAATTTTGAATTTTTTTATGGATATAGGTACTCAGAGTTGAGTAATAACAGTACTTTATTTCTGTAGAGAGCTCTATTAATAAAGCACTTTCACATTTATATTCATTAGCACCTTTAATTTCTCAATAACTTTTTAGTACAATTTTATCTTCTTTATTCTATGTAATTCCAAGGCAGAGAGAGAATAAACAAATTGCCCAGGAAATTCAATTAGTAGGCGGAAAAGACCATCTCGATGTCCTGATCCCAAGAGTTCTCGGGGCCCTTCCTAGTGTCCCATTCTTAAAACCAGTGAAGTCATTGCTCCCGACTAAATTCTTTGTCTTCTTGACATTTAAGTCAGAAACCAAACTAAAACATGAAAAATGTGGATGTGTGTAGAAGGTTGGCCCTTGTACATTTTACTGCGTGGTCATTGCTGTGCTCTGTTAGCTTCCATTGTTCTGAGTAGAATGCTAAAAAGGCATTTAAAAGTTAGTATCTACAACAGACAAAACTGCCTTTCCTCTTTCTTGTTAAATTAAATTATTTGACCCAGAAGCAACAAACAGGTTAAATTGTTGACTTTAAAAAAAATTGGCCATGATTTTTCTTTCTACTAGGAATGTTCTGAGTTGCTGAAACTCCATGTAATGGAGTTAAAAGTCACCAAAAAAGGGGGGAGGGGGCTTTAATTAGCAAAGACTCTATCCTTAATGTAGCATTGAAAGCTGCTCTTATCAGAAACAAGCCACAGAGATATAAAATACCATTTTAGAAAGAATATATTCTAGACAGAAGAAATTGTGGCACTGGTGAGTCATGGCCCCGTGAACTAAGTGGGAAATGACAAATTGACACAGGCTGTAGGAGCAACACGCTCCAAACTGGTTTTAGCACGACCAACCCCACATTTGAAACAACCGCTGCATTTCCCTGACAGTCCCAATCTGTTGAATTTCAATACATCTGAAAACAAAATCCACTTCTACTTTGTCTTCTGCCTCTGTAGTCAGTTCTTCCAGGTGCTCCAAGAGCTCATTTAAAAATAAAAATGTTTGTGACATTTTTCTGCTTACAATCCTCCAATTAGCTTCCCCCTACACTTGGAACACCTTCCAAACTCTACCGTGGTCTAAATCCCCTGCCTGATCGCCTCTGCCTTCTCCAACAACAGAGCTCCCATTCCCCCCTCCACAATACACTGTAACTCACTAACCTGGTGCGTAAAATACCAAGCTTGTTCCAATCCCAAGGGCTGTGTATTGAATCTTTCCCCTCCCCCCACCCCCTTATCTCTTCTTGTATTTCAGTCTCAAGTTATATGTCAACTTCCCAGAGAGAATTTCCCTAACCACTCATCAAAAACATCTCTCACCTCTATATAAATTTACTCTATTTAATTATCACTCTATGACATGATTTTATGAGCTTATATACTTATTTACTTACTTATTTTGTTCTCCATCACTACAGATAAGTTCTTTGAGAAGAGAGAACATATTCGTCTTGTACATGTCTGTACTCCCTGCCTCTAGAACAGCTCCTGGCACTAAGAGGGGGCCCCAGAGACCCGGTGGCACTGCATAGACCCTCTACCCTCATCCCCAGCAAGGGACAATTTACTTTGGACACCCATGGGCCCTATTCCTACCTATTGATTCAGAATCTCTGTAGATGGGGCCCAGGAAATTGTGGTTTAACAAGCTCTCTGGGTGATTCTTATGCACGCTTAAGTTTGATAATCACTGATCTAACATTATAATCACTTTCTTATTCTCCTTATTCTTCCTTATTCACCCTTAATTATTCTGATCCTCTTTCCCTTATCATATCATTGGAAAACCTCACTAAATTTACCCAAACCTCATTAAATCCAACTCTGCAATCACCCCAAAACCCACCCCTGAGCTGCTCCACTTGGGTGAAGGGCAACACCAACCAGAGCGAGTAGCCACACTTCACCTTAGGTGGGATCTTGGTGCTGCCCAGTTACTGCACTTCCCTGATTCAGTCATCTCCCAACTCTGCCTTGACTATTTAACCTGTCTGTTGTTTTCACAGATCTCCAACACAATTCTTCCACTGACTTCACTCGCAACCAATGGTCTTGTTTCCTATATCAATAAGAAAATGGGAAAAACCAAGAGAGGACTTCCATATCCTCAATGGCTACATTCACCACCAACTCACATCTAGACCCATATATAATGACTTCTTCCTTTCATGAGCCATCCTTCACTGCCCTTTGGATCCTATCCCCTTCCAAGTCCAACTCAAAATGCTCTATTAATGGCCCCTTCATGCTCTAGCCATGTTAATTACTCCTATCTCCTGGATAATTCCCACACCCCCACATACCCTGTAATATCTTCCAGTTTAGCCAAAAGTCTTTTGCTCCCACATTCCCTTCTAGATATCACCCCATTTCTCTTCACTTTTTAGAGTAGAAATTAGCAAACCTTTTCTGTAAAGCATCAATAGTAAATATTTTAGGCTTTTAAAATCACACAGTTTCTGTCACAACTACTCAGTTCTGCTGTTACAGTGCAAAAGAAGCAAAGCCAGAGACAATACATAATTGAATGGCTGTGTGCCAATAAAACTTTATTTGTAGAAACAGGTAGCAGGCTGTAGATAGCCCACATCTCCTTTAGAGCAAAACTCCTTGGAAGAACTGCCTTTAATCAAGGCTTTCACTTCATATACTCTCATTTTCCTTTGCATCCGCTGAGGCTTTCAGGACTCTAGGGAAACACCTTTTATCGAGGTAGCCAATGACCTGCATGCTGTAACTTTATGTGTCCATCTTAATTCCTCACTTTACTTCACCCAACAGCAGCATCTGCCACAGCAGTTCATTACGTCTTTCGTGAAATATTTCTTCATTCCACATCCTTCATACCATTCTCCTTTGGCTGCCCTCTGGCTCACTCATGGCTTCTTTCCAGTTTCCTTTGCAAGATCTTTCTCATGACTCCTGTACCTAAATGTCGACATTCCCCAGAGATTAGTTCTCTTACATCTTCCTTTAAATACTGTTTTAGTTTCCTAGCCTTCTCAAGGCTAATACCATGAAATGGTTTGGCTTAAACAGTGGGAATTTATTTGCTAACTGTTTTGATGCCAAAAAAAATATCCAAATCAAGGCATCACCAAGTGATGCTTTCTTCCCAAAGACTGACTTTCTGGGACTGGCTGCCGGTGATCCTTGGCTCCTCTCTCACATGGCATCTGCTGGTCTCTCCCTCTCTTCCAGGTTTTGTTGCTTTCAGCTTCTTGCTTCCATGGCTTTCTCTCTCTGTGTGTCTTAACTTCCTTCTCTTCTAAAGGACTCCAGTAATTTGATTAAGTTGCATCTTACCTGAGGTGGGTCACTCCTTTACTGAAGTAACCTCATCAAAAGGTCCTACTTACAATGGGTTCACACTAACAGAAATGGATTAGATTTAAAAGCATACTTTTCTTTGGTATGTATAGCTTCAAACCACCACAAATACTATCTACTGTCTTAATTCCAAAGTTTATAATCCACCCTGCACTTCTCCTTCAATGCCTATTATTCCAACAGCTCTAGCTCCAGAATGTACACAGAATCTAAGAACTTCTCATTATCTCCACTGCTAGTATCCAGGGCCAAGCCCCTCTCAATTCTTGCTTAGATTATTCCAATAATTTCAAAACTACTCTGCCTTCTTTCAACCTTGCCCTTCTCCCATAGTTTATACATGGAATAATATCATTGTGATTCTTTGAAAATTTCCCCACCTAATTCATGCCATTTGATAATGTCTAATGTACCCCCTGTCACACAGAGCAAAAGCCAAACTCCTTATCGTGCCTTTGAGAGTCCTAGCTAGCCTGGCCCTGCCCCTTCTCTGATCTCATCTCCTACCATGCACACCCCTTCCATCTTTGTTTCCTGCCCTGAGGCTGTGCTACCCTCCCTTGCAGCTCCTCAACCTCACTCCTGCCTCAGGGATTTTATACTATTCATGCAATTAGCTTCATCATTCATTCTCTCCTTTCTTTAGTTTTTTGCCCAAGAGAAATTAACAATTAGGGCTTTCTTGTTCACACCATAAAAATACTAATAATCATTTTTTTCCCCACACCTTGACACTGCTAATCTCTCTTACTGTGTTTTGTTTATAACGTTGCACTTATCACTTTCTGATCAATTACATAGTTAGCAGATTACATAATTATTTTGAGCATCTGCCTCTCCCTAACTAGAATGTAAGCTTCATGAGGGTAGAGCCTTTGGCTTTTTGGTTCACTGTTGTCCCCCAGGTCCCTAGTAGAGTCGAGCCATGGGTACTTAAATATTGGTTGAGAGAATATTGAAAGACTGCATCCTCTCTTCACCAACCTAAACCTCCTGTGGCTGTTCTCTGACACTACACAAATCCCAACTGGAAAATTTCAAATTCTCATAAAACCTAGAACTCCTCTTCCAATTTATTACAGTCTTCTCCTTGCCTAAAACCTTAGATATTCTTCCTCTCCCACCCATACCACAATTGCACTCAAAATCTTTCCTTAGGAATATTTCTGATTTATAACTCTAGATTACCTACCTTCGCTACTAGATTGCCCATTTTCTATTGCATGGCTTTCCATACACCCAGAGCTTCCATTTTTCCATCTGCCATGGCATTGTCAGAGCGTATTTCTAATGGGACTCCTTGGCTTGAGAGCCTTAAGGGGTTCCCCACTGTCGGAGAGTGCTTTTCAAACCATCTGCAACATAAGAATACTTTTTTCTCCCAATTTATTCCAAATTAATATTTTTGTAAAACAAAATATTTTTTTATTTTTTGTAAAACAAAAATGAAATGAAACAAAAAAACAAAGGCCTATAAAATATACACCCAATGTTATTATTAGATTCAGCAAATATGAAATTATATTTTAATTAACATATCAGAATAAAATGATGGGGAAAAGAAAGAAACTTCAAAACTGTATGCTTTGGTCCTTGAATGTAAAAGTATAGACAATCTATAAATAGAAAATTGCCCATTATACTCATGACCTTCTGTTGGTCTGCAATCAGAAATAAACAAAATAATGTAGGAAATAGCAAACACTCATTAAATGCCTACGAGTATATTTTGAGCAAATGCTCATGTACGTAAATATTTAAAGTCGTTAATGTGAAAAATGGGCTTGCTTCTTGCTTGTTAACTCATCAAGTCTAGGTTGCATTGATGACAATTCTACCCACAGGAAATTATGTGCATCTAAATCGTTTCTACATTTTGTTTTAACATCACTTTATTGGAGAAAAAGCAATCTTACAGTATGTTCATGGGAATGAAAAAAGAGATTTTAAAGCAATTTCAGCAAGCTCAAAATATTGTCTTTTTTTCCTCTTACTCCAAATGAAGCAAATATTCTATTTTCAAATGTTTTCTTCAATTCTTCAAGAGTAGTAGGTTTTGACATTATCCTGTAATGTCTGATGTCATCAATAAATTTAAATTATCTTTTGATGAAAAAGATGAATTCTGAATCCATGAATTTCCTGTATGTAATTCTTCTTTTTTCGGAAAGTAAAAATTTTAAACTTTCTATCAACTTTGTAAGTTATTCTGTAATAACCTTTCATGGATATCAAAATCATCACTTCATCAAAAATCTTTATTAACTTATGAAACATATATAAAAAATCTGTAGAAAGTCTGTTCTTACAAGTTCACAAATTTTTCTTTTGCCCTTTGATCTTACCTCCCATTTGCAAGGGAGTGTTATAGTTATTTAAAATACCAGAAATCAAAAAAACAAGCGAGTCTTGTTCTGCAATTCACACATTTAAAACAGTTGTGACCAAATTGGCTATTTCTCTTATAGAAACTCTGTAAGAATTTATTCTATAGTTCAAACATTCATAATACACAGTTTTTCTCTCCATAACCATCATATGTCAGCATGCAATACAGGTGTTCATGTCAGCTTCCATATTGTCACGTAATAGTGAGAATACTTTCAAATTTAGTACATTAACCTTTGTTTAATTCACAACTTTTACTACATCATTAAGTCACTGTTTAGCTCAGATGACACGTTTCCCATTGTAAAACATTCTCAATGAGAGAAGCAATGCATTGATTTATTTTCTGGTGCAAGCTCCTTTATCTGCATAACATCTCAAAAATGTTTTCCCTGCATTACAGTTGTGCTATGAAATGAATATACTCCTGTGCAAAACAAATTCCAAACCACATTTACTGATACAGATTGCATGCTTCAATGCTGAGGCAATTGCAACGTGACCATACAGAACTTTCTGAATTGTTATTCTCAAAGGCTGAATGCATCTCATCATGGACTGCTGACCCAAAGCCCAGTCTGCATCCACACTTGGAATAATATTATTGTTCTAAATGTCTGCTTCACACTTTCTCTCCTCTTTATCCCCTCTACATCTTTTCCCTCTGTCCTCAATCTCAACTGCCTTGTGTTTTTTCAAGTAATCAGAAAAGGATTTTCCAGTTTCCCACTATAATATTTACCATTTTCCAGCATCTGCACACACACACTTTGCTTTTCCACCAACATGCTCTCACCTAAGCCAGTTGCAGCCTAGAGACCATCCCTTACCAGCTACTCAAGGACCTCACTCCAGCCATTCTCCCCTCTGTCATACAGCAATATTTTTGCTTTCTATTGAATTTTTCCTGTCACACACAATCTGCTATTTCTTACATCTGAAACACACACACACATACATATATACACATGCATATAGTTCTGTCCTATATATACATCTATAAACACACATATCTGTCCAAGATATAGGTATGTGTGCATGTGTGTGTACACACACTTCCTCCTCCATCTGCAGCCTCAGTTCCTTGCTTTTCTTTGCAATAAAAGCCATTGAATATGCACCACCTTCAATTAATCTTTCTTCATTCTCTTTTGACCCTCTCCAATCAGTCTTTTGCTCACTCTCCAGGAGAACTACTCTCAACAAGGTCAAGAGTGACTTCCACATTGCAAAATCCAGTAGTCAATTCTCAGTCTTCATCTTACTTCAGGCACAGTGTGTGTTGTTTTTTTAACACACTTCTCTTTTCATATTTACCCCCTTGGTCATCACATTCAGTTTCAAGTACTACCTATATGCCAATGATTTGCATTTTGTACCTTTACCTTGGATGTATTTCTTGAACCTCAGACTTGTATATCCCCCACTCTTTGTGCTGTGCCTCCACTTTGATGTTTAATGTCCCTTACATGAGAATTAAAATCGACTTAAGGGAAAAGTGAAGACCTTAAATGAGGCTTATTTTTAATAATGCTCACAAAAATAAATAAAATAAGACCATTCCTAAGAAATTAATTGTGACATTTAAGAACACAAAGAGAAAATCAGAAAAGTTTCTGGGGATGCATGTGGATGTCATAGAAAATGAAGGGACATTGTGTCACCCACAGAGAAGAAGAGTCAAGCTGACTTCACTGATAAAAATATGAAAGAATGCATTCAACATCCTGAAAAAAAATCATTATTAAAAGCAAACTATTAATAAAGTATGAGGAAAGTATAAAGATATTTTTATACATTAAAAGTCTCACATTTTGCTTCCACTGCATCATTTCTTAAAAAGTCATTGAAATACATGCTTCAGTAAAAAAGGGATAACCGTGTCAGAGAAAGATACACATATAAGGATACAGAGAATCTACAGGAGAAAGAAGGAAGAAAGTCCCCAAGTAATCATCAGAGAGTTTTCAACCCTTCCTGGAGAACTTATCAGTTTTCTAGGGAGGCTGATGCTTCATGTGGGCTGCTTAGGAACTTTTGAATTAGTAATATCTAATTAAACTCCTCTTTAATGGTAGCTGCTATTTGAACAGATCTTTTGGCACTGCTATGACCAAGGGCAACGTGGGTCTCTGAAACTCCAGACAATGAGGAATCCCACTCAACAGAAACTCCTAGAAACACCACCAGCCCCTAACTTTAATGGGCAGCAGCATCTGTATCCACACTGCATGTAAAACATTTTGGAGTCTGCTAGCTCACATTTCCACAATGCCACTTATCCACATTAGTGCAATAGTGAAATGCCTAATATATTTATTCAGCAATTTGTGATTTTCCTCTCAAGAAACGATCTACAAATCCACCCGATCCAGAACCTTCTTGAAAATAATTAGTAAATTTAAATAAGTAAACAAACTCTGATAGGCAAAACAGTGAACTCAAATATTTGACGGTTCAAAAAATATCATGTAGAAGGAAACGTACTGAAGGTGTTAGATGTCGCTAGTGGCGAAAGCAGAGATTTCAATCAATTCAGTGGGAAGAAAATGAGTCATTTGAATGAGTGAATGATGCACAAATCCAAGTAAAATCATCACATTCAAATGTTGGAAAGATTGCAATAATAATTATAACTTTTCTTTTCTTGCATTTTCTTTTCTTTTCTCTTCTTTCCTTTGTTTATGGATCCCCTCAATCAATAAACTAGAGCTCTGAGCTTGCCAATAAATTTCTGACGTTAGAAAAATAACAATAGGGAGGGTTTCTTCATACCTTAAAATCATTATTAAAATTACCCAAGTCTACAATTTTGTTCATGACCATATGTAACCCAATGGCACAGGCATTTCTCAAGGGAGGTAAACATAATCATTAATTACTAAATACCAATTTTATTTTAGTTTACGTTCATGTTAGTGGAAGAGAAGCTGCTTCTGTTTTCTCAGTCTTACAATGCACATGTTTGTTGAATATCTTATTACCCTAGTGCTTGTGTACAGAGCTCTTTGAGTTATTGCAGGTGAAAGAAACCCCAGCTTCCTGTCGACTCGCAAAACAAATAATCCCAAATTATTCACATCATTATCTTTCCAGCTGGTGTGACAAAATGAGCGGGAAAAACACAAAGAGCTAAAACTTTCTTTAAGTAGAAACATCATTAACTTCTTCATTTTTTTCCTCATTAAAATTACTGAGGTGACCATCTATATCTTTGCAGGTTGAGAAAGTTAAGATGAGGGCTTTCAACATGTTAAATGACATTATGAATGATCACTTTTCCAGAAATCAGGACTCTCTCACTGAATTAACTTCAACAGACAAAATATATGTTCCTAAGTCAGAGGACATGGAAGGTTTGGCTGACATTTCATAAATAAGTTGTGTATTATGCCCAGGGAGGTCCTATCTCTCAAATGCAAATCACTTTCCAGAAAGCTCTTAAAGCATTTTATTTAAAATAATCAAAGAATGTTTCAGAGGTGTGTAAAGCTGTTTTGGAGTCTTCATTAGCAACGTCATTATGAGGTACACACATTTTTTAAAATATTCAATAAACTTAAAAATATAATGCTTTCTCTTGGAAAGGAAAGCTGTTCCTGAAATGTTTAGTCCAATCCAGCTACAGATAGCAGAGTCCTTGATATATATACTTAACATACATAGGGCTGGAGAACCTAATGAGGAAGCTCTCCTTCCCCCAGTCTACAAAGTCACTCATAGGCTGCTGCACCTAGAACCTCAGTCTCTTCTTCAGGCAATAGGAGATGGCAGGCCACTCCCTTTCCTGTATGAAGGCGCCCCCTGGCTTGCACAGTTTGAGAAGATGGTTCATAGTTTGATTAGCTGATATTCTTTATGGACAACTGGCTGGAGGAGTGTTTCATTTTTAACCCATTATGGTGGTGGCAGGGGGAGGTGACAACTCTGGGGCAGTTGTTTTTGCACATTTGTAGACAGATACTCAAATTAATCAGAGGTGCGATAGGGGTATCTTACTGGTGAAAAACAATGCAGGGCAAGGATGGTCCACACACTTATATTTAAAGGAGCATATCATGCACAAATTGGGTTGTCTCAGGAAATATAAAAGCATTATTCCTCTGAGATTTGAAAAAAAAAATGTAATTACTTCTTCCACCAAGCATGATTCTTTTCAATAACCTTCATTTTTGTCCCCTGGAAATGAAAAGAGGTTTGTATTAAAAAAGGCATTTCCTCTGACTCCGTGTCCTTGAACAGCACAAAATGTAAACCATTCCCTCCCCTCCTTCCTTTGAAGAAAAAGGGGGCTTCAATCTTTCCTCAGAACACGGTCCATTTAAATAAGGAGATGGAGTCCCATCTTTTCGATCAGCCCCCATTGTTTGACTTGTCAGTAATAACACTTGAGCTGAAATTGTACAGGCGTCCCGCTAATTTAGTAATTATTGACATGGTGCTGAGAAGGAAATGATAGCAAACAGAAGGAACTGTTAAGGAGAAATGAAATAAAAGATGTTCATATCATTGTTGAATAATGGTTGAGCTCATTTTGTGCTTTAAGTAGGCCCAAGACGCCTTTTTCCATTTTCCTGACACATTTATAATTTATGCTTTGTAATAGTTCCAAATATTTTTAGGACACTGGACTTTGTTTGAGAATCTTGCCGAACTGAATGAGAATCACGGAGCACACACACAAGTGAGTGGGGGTGTGACCTGCTGAAGCTTTCCATTTAAGAGGCAGCCCTTTTTCTCTCCAGCCTGCCTCTCCTCCTAATGGCTTTTTTTCCCCTTCTCCTTTTTAAATTTGCATTTCTATTTATTTTCCTCTTAGCTATAGCTAAGATCTCTCTCCGTTGCTAGGGTAGGCAATTTATCCTAAGCTGTTACGTGTGTCAATGGTATTTTTATTTTATTTTGTTATATTTTTTAAATCTGGATGTTTTTCCTAGTTAGAACTTCCCTAAAATTTGGCAAGCATGGATTCAAATGGCCCATTTAAAGAAAGTTGCATATTTGTGCATTAATAGAACTGGACCTTGGCAATATACACGTGTATATATGAGAATCTGGGCTAAAAACATTGAGGCGTGAGTGTACAAATTGGAAATGATTTGCTGGAAGAATATAAATATTGGCTCTGAGAAAATACAGTAGATCTCTTTATAATCCTGTTATTGGAGAAGAAGGACACCTTTTGTATGGGGCAACCGTGTTATGTGGTATTTGCTATTATGCTCCAATTACATATCAAAACCTAATTTGTCAGTGCTAGTGGGCAAGTCGTTAGAGCATAACAAAACATATTACAGCAAAGTTGTACAGTATGACAACTTCCTTAGCGTATGGTGTAATCAAATCATGACAATGTGGTTTAAAAAGAACAGGAAACTTGTATTTTAACACGTTCACCCCAAAATGCTACACCAAAAAGGGATACACATGTCTAGTATGATCAAACTATGCAAGACAAGCAGGCATAAAATAAAAGAAGGGAAAGAAGTAAACCTGAATGATTTGGAAAGCTAGGGTTTGGGATATACAAATGATGAAGCTAACAACAGTATTGGCCTAACAACGCAATAGCAACAACACTTGCAAGGTTCATTAGCATTACGAGGACAGCTAAGACTTGACCAATCTCGAGTGCCAGGTGCCATCCACAGCACATCACACAGAGCAACTTATTTATTCCTCCCCCAAAATATATCATTCATATTTGACTCAGGAGTAAACCAAAGCTTAGGGGGGAGGTTTGGAATGTTGCCCAAATGTTTTTAGTAATTACAGTAATTGTTGGCTCCTTGCCTCTTGGGTAACTGAGCCAGAGCTCTCAGACACGATATTCTATTGCTCCTTTTAATTTTCTTCCCTTCTTTATTTTCCTAATTTTGAAATTATTGCTATATAGTTGAAATTGTCATTAAAGGGATTAAACAGAACACAATTTTAAAAAGAGCACTCACTATAGCAGGAATTGAGACAATGGGTCAAACCATGTTTTACAGGTTCTCTATTGCCTAGTTCCTTGTACTATACCTGCATTTTCCCCCTGTGGCCCTTTGTATTTTTAAATGCTCCATTTTATGTCTAAATACATTACTATTGGAGACCCAGTTTAGGTGGATCACCAAGGCACTTAGCTAAATATTTTTTTGAAGAATCATGCCATGCTTGCCCAGAGAGAATCTTAAGTTGTTAACATTCTGCTGGGGAAAAAAAAATTAATCCTATTTGGTTGTGTCACAAAACGATTCCTTTCATATGTCCTGTTGACTGTCAGACAGCACAACCACAACCAGCACAAACTGAAAGCATGCTTGGTTTCATTTGGTTTCATTTCTCTATAGTGCTAAGTAGAGATTGTTCAGCTCCTTTTTGGATACTAGTTGTTGTTGGAACATTATTCATGAGCAGAGAGAGACGCTGGATTAAGAACTCTAAATTTCAATTAAGTCTTTCCCAGATATTCCCACATCCCTACCTTTCTTCCAGAAGTGCGTTAGCTACTCTAGGCAAAAGCTGAATAAAAATTGTTAAATGGCATTGTGTGAACAGCCATAGATGTATTTTTTATCCTTATCCTCAAGGTAATTGCAATTAGGTCAGCTTCTTGCTCAACGTAGCTGAATTTTAAGACGTTAGATTTTACCTGTGGTATACTGAATCCTCTGAACTAATGATCCACGATGTATCACAACCCCAAGCAATTATTGACATGGGAAATAAGGAAGTGTTATAATAAAACAGCAATACTGGCCTCTGATAGTAACAAGCCAAGACCATTCCAACACTGCCAGGACCAGCATTTTACTGGGTTTCTTAAGTAAGCTCAGGGGTAAGGGTTTAGTCTTCCTTGATCAGCAGATTCCTAACCTATTCATATTATGTAAAGGCCCTATAACATCTTGCATAATTCAGTAGATGATGATTCAACTGAAAATGTCTTAAACCTTTATCCATTTAAAAGTAATTAAAAACAGATTTGCAAATTGTATCAGCAATTAATGGATTCTAATATAAGAGGATATTTACTGAAGAAAACCTGTTAAGCATTTGCATGATACAATCTTTTTGGGTGGAGCCCAATGTTCATGCCATTTCCTATTTAAAAAAAAAAAATGGATATTCCTATACTCCCTAAAGATGTAGTATGTTGGACCCTGCCCTTCCTCCATCCAAATGTTTTAGGGCCCTCTCCCTCTATCCCTCCTATCTTCTAGATTGTGAGGTTAAATGAACTGGAATAACTGATTTGGACCTGTTGTAATTATGTATGTGTTACATCATGTTGTGTTTGGGCCCCTCCCCGTGTGATCCCATAGCAGTTTGCACAGATTGCCTATTGCACTGTTGTCTGTCTTACCTAGCGAATGATGAACAGAAACCTTATTTTATGTCACCCAACTCTGTACTTCAGCACCCAGGACAGTGCTCAGCTCGTGATACCCCACCCTCACTGGGAACACCTGAAGAGCAAAGCTAGTGTGTCATTCCTCTGTGGGATTAAACAAAAGAATCTCCACTTGGAGGAGGAAGAAGAGAGTTGTTATTTGGCGGGGAAAGGAATTGATGATGACACTGATGATGGCATAGAAAGGTGGCGAATGAGGAAAATGCTCCTTAAAAGCCTTGGCTGGAAAGTTGTGGCTTCCTCTGAGTTCTGTTGATGAGAGGGAGCCATATGGCCAACTCTACCTGCAAGGGATGTGGGGAAATTAATGTAGCTGTGTGTACAGGAAGACAAGGTAACAGATTTTTGGTGACCAGCCACATACACAGCCAAAAGTCATATGCCAGCCTGAGATATAAAGGCTGAAGAAATGATTGAGTTGCTCAGGGAAGAAAAGAACAGAAGAAAATGTCCTAAGGAGAACGATAATGAAGCAACCCTGATTCCACATTCCCCATCGTTCTTTGCCTGAAATGTTCACACTATTTCTAGTACAGCCTTACTAGATTCCACCCTTTAATTGAGGTAGCATGAATGGGTCTCAGTTCCTTGCAACTAAAGAAGGGAGCTAACATAATGAGGTGTAGAGTTAGAGGAAGGAGATAGGCTTGGTAAAAATGCTATTAATAGTTTTACTTTGTAGTGGAAGGAATTTAATGATGTGGTTTCCAGTCCCTATATATGTGCAAACAAGAATTGGGAAAACTGAGACCAAGATGCTATTGCAACATGAAGACTTTCCAAGATCCTCTCAGTAGAATGCAGTGAAATGAAATGCCAACTTCCATGTTTGGCTTAATTCTTCCATGATTTCAATTATCTTTCTACTCAATCCTAAGATTTCCCAACAACCACTTCTCTTAGAATCTCTGTAAGTGATAGAAAGCAGATTACTTTGTTCACATGCTGGGCCAATTCAGCAGTGTCTCGTGAACAGAGTGTAACTAAACTAAAAGTAGAAAGAGAGAAGCTGAATTCTGGAGTGTTTTCCTCCTTCCCTCAAGCAGGAGAAACATTTCCACTCAAAGAACAGCTCCACTTTCCTTATTACATCTTCCACGTACCATGTGAGCTACCGTAGGACTCAATTGCATTTTCCCCTGAGGCGGGCAACAATTAAAAACTAGCTGCCATAAGACAGTATTTACACATCTTTACAACAAACAGAAATTGACACTTTTCATCGACATAGGTAATGCATGCCACACACACTATGGAACCCAAATGTAACTGTCTGTTTCGATGTCTAACATCTTTGCAACAAGCTGTGCTATTATTACAAGCAATGCCTCAATACTGTTCAGCCGGTTGCATGCCTTTCATAGTTTTATTTTTTTATCTTTTCCTTCAATACAAACTGCCGATCAACTGATCTTCTTGATCAGGTTGTAGAAGTTGGGAGCTGAGGGAGCTTCCCAGCGTTTGGAAAGAAAGAATATAATTTAAGGAAAAAGCCTCAGAGGAATGAAACGCTATATATGCATTGCCATTTACAAACATTCTAGTACTTTCTCCTTTTGGATAACCTCCCTTCGCCTCAGCTCCTCCACATTTCTATAGTATTGCCTCAGATAAGATATTTAGAATTTTTTTTTATTTTAATGGCAACTGATTTTTTTTCTATATTTGTTTTCTAACCAATCAGATATTTCGAGGCAACAAATAGGAAATGGCTTTGTTATTGAATTGGCAACAAAAGATACAGTGGAGAAGCATATTAAAATGTTCAGAAAATCCTAAAATGAAATCTGTTTACTAAGCCACCAGCTGTCACTTCCTCTCTTGGCTACCAAGCACCACCTATCCAAAACTACTGCCTGGTTCTCATTGTCCTCACTCTACAGTGAGTGCTCTGATATTTTTAAAAATGGTCTACCAAAAAATAATAACTCATATCAAATAACTTAATCATACTGTATATTTGCTTTCATGATCAATTACATGTAATATGCCCCCTTTCAAGTTGATTTTTAAATGAGCATTTGTAAGGAATAGAGCACCAGTCAATCTATGGAATAACAAAACTCAAAAAAATTAAACAAAATGACCAGTTCCAATGAGTTTATGGTTAAGGTGACCACAATAGGAATCATGAGTGTGCAACCAAGAACTTACAGTTCAATGATGAATTTAAAATAGTTACAAATCAGAGTTTGGGGTTATGAATTCTATTCTAAATTTTAAGTAGCTATTTCTAGCCTGGGAGAATTATTTTGCAAATCTTAATGAAAAGTTAAAGTTTAAATTTTTAGGCAATCTTTACTAACCCTCTAACCCCAGTCCCCATTACCACCTCAGCCTTAGCAGCATCAGACACCATTTTTAGCATGATCAGGAAAGGATCCAAAGATTAAGTGGGCCATGGAAAGCAGACTCCCTCTTCTCCCCACCCGCAAATGTGCTCTGTAAATGCCTACGTCTGGGAAAGAGGAGCTGGGGGGCCGGATGGGACTGCTCAAGGCTGAGCTGTCCTCACAGGATTAATAAAAATAAGCTTGCCCATCATCCAACTGCTCACCTAGCTCTTTTCCCACCAGCCTCCTATTCAATCTGCATGTGATTCCTAATAAAATCCTTTTTATTGTGAGACCAACAAGGGTCTCAGAAGAGGGAAGAGGACATCTGACCTTTGGAACCCTTGAGCCCTCACTGCCAGATACGTTCTTTGAATCAATCGCCAGCAAATAGATCCCCTTAGCTAAGGAGAGACGTGAAAGCTTGATGGAGCTTCCGTCAAACCTGCAGCGTTGTTTTTAAGGAGTCATGAAATCCACATTGACTGACTAGTCCTGTTAATCTTAATTTTGAACAGTTGCTACTCCAATTAAATTCTACCACGTAGCATTTTCAAACAGCGCCTGGTTGTTTCCACAAACTCCGTTAATGGACAGCTGTTTCTGACAGCTCCCCTGATTTGCCAGCACGGCGTCTGCTGGCAGAGCAGGAGGCTCCTGCATTCTGCTGCTGGCACCGGGGATATGCAAATGAACACATGAATCAGTTGTCACCACCACAGACATGGTGCAGGAGACATCAGAGTGTGCGTGGAGCTCAGTTGGCTGCAAGTGAGGGAGGACGGGAGAAAAAAATAGCTTAGATTTCTTGAAGTGAGTTTTTTCCTCCTTTTTTTTCTGCTTTTCAAGCGTCTCCAGTTTATTTTCGCTTTTGCGGCATTCATTAGATTTCAGTTCAGGAAAGTGCAATCTGTTCCTCGCAAATCACCAAAGGAAACCCAAAAGTTTGGGAATGATAGAGACTTTTCACATAAACACTGTTAGAACTCCGGTAGCACAAGCAGAATAGTATATCAACTTCAGAGTTTCAAATATATTCACATCCAAGAGAGAGAAGAAAAAAAAAATGTTTGTTTCCCACTAGGATCTGTATAAGAAAATGTTGTTTGTGTTCCCAAACCTGGTTGTAAGGGCTCTGAATTATTTCCAACAAGGACTTTCTTTGAGTTACTCCCTACGTTGAGTCAAATGCTCATACACAAGGAGTGAAGAAGTTAAATCAAGAATAGGGGGTGCCTCGGCCCCAGGGCCTCCTGTTCTATCCCTTTGACCTCCCTACTATTCTAAAGGTTGCAGAAATGTTTTGCCATTGTATTATTTAGGGTTCAATCAAGGAAGTGGAACCACTATGGGTAATGTAGAATAAGGAAATTATTTTGGAGCTTGGACCTTATGTCTTCATGGGATCCGGTAAGAAAGTTTCTGGAAAGCTAATACCACTGGATCTGGTGGTGGGTCTGAAGTCACTGTGGGTCAGCAGCACGGGCAGCTAGGAAGAAAAACTGATACAAAGTAGAGCAGAGCAAGGGTACATTGGAATCCACCAGGAGGACTTAGACCCATGAGGACAAACTGACTATCCCTGTCTCTTACTGCCTGAGACTGATGGTCTCTGTGATCTGCAGAAGGAGCTGGCACCCTTGGCCACCCAGCTGTACATGCCCTTGAGTTAAGACTTGAAGAGATGGAAGAAGTGCTACAGTGGGAGCTGGAGGAGATGGCTCATGCCAGTTAGGTGAGCCAGCGGACAAGTGACAACATGCAGGAGCTGCAGTGATGCCTGGAGTCCTACGGCAGCTTTTTTGATCATAACAGCTGCTGTTACACTTCATGCCTTCCCAAGTTTCTGCAAATTTCCCTGAGGCCAACCCTACCTCAAACCATAACAGGAAGTGAATTCTAGGCAGGTGTCATTAGTTCCAGATCTTCCAGGTTGACCCAGTACACAGACACCACAGATATAGCCAGTTCCATTCTGCCTTGAGAATCTGATGTGTGGCAGTTTACTATAGTTCTATATATCAGGGCTAATACCATACATTACCTGGGAGATGAAGGAAGAGGACAATTAGAGCTAGAGTTAGAGGATGGAGCCAGTGGGTCAGATTACAGAAAGGTTTAGAGTGAAACGGTTAGATACTCTACCACTGTTTGGGAGTTAAGAGCAAATCAACATCACATATTGATTTTATGCAAATACTGCTATGAGTCCTACATTATGGGGACAGGTACCCAAGGCCAGATTTTGCACAGGTACAAGGTGGAAAAAGACAAAATATTCTGATCTCAATTATACCTGGCTAACACGTATTATCTGGGACTCTATTTGCTTTTAATTTAAAAATAAATGAATTTAGACTCCATTTCTAATTTGATTTTACACCAGAATGTCCAAGTTGATTTAAAACTACAAATGTTTTGAGAAGGTCTAGATGTGGAGGAGACAAGATTTGATTTAACAAGAGAGCAATAGCCAGAAGAAATCCTATGTTATCATCAGATTTAATTCAAAACATTTTGAGGTCTCATATGGTTATTTATTACTGGGAAAATGATAATATTTTCCCTCAAATTTGAAATAAGTTTAGAAGTCATAGCAGCTAATTTCCACCCAAATTTAAAATTATTCAATTGTACAATTAACCAAGGATGATTGATCCTAACGGCATCTTGAAAACACATGCTAGCACACACGCACACACACACATAGAAAATCTATAAAGGGTAATTCGCTTTCCGCCACAATCAGACCTATCCTTCATTTCAACCCCCAATGAACTTGAGATTCCTAAATTATTCCTATTCATTTACAGACATCAGTTAGTCTTGTAGACACACATATATGTGTATTTTTCTTATATTAAAGGGAATTCTTTTGTACTTATTCACTTGTAATTGTACCAAACACCTTTCCATATCAGCAATAATACAAATATCTCAAATCTTTATTTGCCTTCCACTTTGTCTCTACCATAATCTATTTAACTGTTCCTTTACTGATGGGCATTTAGGCTACCTGTCCCCACTATCTCAAATAATAATAATAATAATAATAATAATAATAATAATAATAATAATAACATTCAGTCCTAAAAGCTTTGTGGCATCTCTTCTTCCTAAGTTGGTCTCTCACAACTAAGTGTGTTGGGTTCCCAGATGTGAGTAGAGACTAGGCCATTTTACTCGCCTGAAGATCAAAAATTGACATGCACACTACCTTCAGGTCACAAATATTCCATTTGTTTGTTTCTCCCCACTTAGATCCAGATGAAGTAGCAAATGATAGATCCTGCCTTAAGGAGTCATGACCCATTGCTGAAGAAGCAAAAGATTTTACTCTTCGTCTCTACATATCATTGTCTAAGCAGATTTCCCAGTTTCAACAATATATTGGTGATTTGGCTCACTGCCACAATGAAGTTTTCAGAAACAGAATTAGGTAAATTACTTCATATGGACCAATTAATTAACATAGTTCCACAATTAAGAGTGCTCAGCTCTTCTTCCTGCATTTGCAAGTCATGCTCTTCTGAATGCCCATTCCTGGGAAACACCTCATAGGATTAGATTAAAGCAGACATTTTGCAGTCACTAGTCTGTCTTTTCTCAGAACTGATTGTATAGGCTTGCACTTACTCTCTTTTTAATCAATTAGCAATCAATGCTAATGGCAGAATCATTTCCTTCTCAGCAGCAAGTTTTCCTTCTGCTTTAGCACTTTGTCAAATTCTGATCATCCTCTTCATAAGAGGTTTGAGAAATTAGAACATCAGATCGGTTGGTTGGTTGGCATAACCCAGTCCGTTCTGCCTGGGAAGCCAGAGATACTATGTTGAGTCGTCACTGCCTCTATTCAGTGCTGGAGGCCCCTGCTCTCTTAGAAATTTTGCTTCGTACGGGAACCCTTGGACTATTGAAAATGAAGATAAGGCAACCATCCCAGTATTGCCTGTAGTACACTCATAAAAACAAGCTTATTACATCTCAAGAATGCAACTTTGATTAGAGTCCCATGCCTACCCCTTACCCTTTCTCATGTTTTCATAACTTCCTGAGCTTCTGGAATAATAGATCTCATCACATCAGTGCTTTTATTATTTGTCTCTGTGTCCTTCTAGATTATAAACAACTTGTGAGAAGGGGCTTTGCACATCGCATACTCCTAAGACAATGATGAAAGAGGGAGGAAGAGAAGGAGGAAAATAGCGAAGCAGAGAGGGAGGAAGAAGGGAAAAAAAGAACGGAAGGAAGACAGTATGCTAGATGTTATGGAAAACTAGAACTTGAATAGAATCAAATGAGATTATTATGCATTTGAACTCTGCAATCTACATGCTATTAATATTATGCAGTCTATGCCAAATCCAATGGTTGGCCAGACTAGTAAGCTTGACCCAGGGGCTGGAAAGTAGGTGATATTTTAAAATGGGGCATTTCATCAGTTTACCATGTGTACTGGTGAAGGGAGCTGGTGGTCAAGGGGTGATGATGGCAGGTAACCTCAGATTCACCCAACTAGAGAGGAACTGTCTCAATTAAGCATCTAACTGAGGGCTGGCATCTAGCAGGTTCTCAGTAAATATTTTGAGAATAGTTGCTTAGGTCAAGGGATTCTAACAGCTGTCTTCATTAGGTCTATATTTTCTGCCTACTGGCTTTAACAATAAAATAACGCTCATTATAATAAAACTAAAAGAAAAAACTATAGAAATAAAGAAGTAGAAAGTTTTCAAATATACATAAGTTTTTTAAAGGAAATTAAAACATGGAAAATAAAGAAACTAAGTCAAGATGGAATAAAGTAAAAAACTAAACAAATAAATTGTTAATAAATTAGGAAAGCTTCTATCAAGCAAGATGTTAAATGACAAAAAAAAACTTTTAGAAACATGTAGATACAATATAATGGAATGGAAAACAAAGAACTAGGTTTTCCAAATTATTTTCAAAGAAACATTGATCCTCCCTCTTCCCTTGGAGATTTTAATGCAATTAGCATTTTAGAAGCTCTGAGAATCTTACAATCTAGTAACTTACTAAACTTTGCTTGAAACCAGTGTTTCCAAGACTTATTGGACCACTGAAACTATTTTTTTTTAATTTAACACTTTTAAACATCTGATGGAAGAAGTGTTCCAAAGGGATATATTTTAGGAAACACTAAACAAACCAATTAAAAAATACACCCTTTAGAATCTGCTAAGGTTTACAGAAGTTAATTGATTTTTATCAGAGCCCACGCTGCCAGCAAAGACCAAGCAGGATATAAAGGCAAAAGCTGCCTGGCTTGAAGACAATCTTTATTCCTCTAGTACTTACCTGCTCTGGCCTCGGTTTTCTCATCTATAGAATGAGAAGATGAGAACACATAAAGTGTGGCATAGCAATCGGTGCTACTACTTTCTCACTTTGTGTGTTGGGTGGGTTCATTAAACTTTGAGCTGCAGATTTCTCATCTGGAAAATGAGAATAAGGCCCAAACTCAAACGAGAATGGAAGAAAATTACTCCTGTAAAACAACTAGTGCTTTTCTTTTTCTCATTTCTTAAATCTAACCTATAACCAGATAAAGCCAGACATGCTTTAAAAAGTTTTACAACTTGCCCCTCTCTTACGCGCCATTATTTTGTTGTGAAAGGCCAGCAGTTTCTCTTCTTTGCATTTCTGATAATAAATACCTTTGTACTTGGTGAATACAGACCTTCATTAAATGTCCTACCTCACCCTTACAGCTTCATAAAAAGCATAATTTTAATTTTAATAATTGGTATATTTATTAATAAGGAGAGTAGTCATCACAGGCTAAAAGGTGTCTGGTGATCATGGTAACTAGCACTATAAAACATTATTTCATTTAATATTCATGAAACTCTAAGAAGAAAGTATTATTATGCCCATTTGCACATTGAATAAGTAAATTCCAGATAATTCATTTACCTGCCTAAACTTTGTAGATACTAAGAGGTAGAAGCACAGTTTAAATCAGTTCCCTCTGATTGCTTTTGGTTTCTTCACAGTGTTTTGAAATGTGCTCACTGGGTTTTAAGAGATCTGTCTGGGGCTTATCACTCTATTTTGTTATATGTCTCACAGAGAAGGACAGAAATCATCTCTGATACCTCAGAAGCCCTATAATTCAACATTTGGAAATACAGTATTTTTCATTATACTTAGCATTTATTCAGTTCTCAGATTCTATCCAAATTTCTCTTTCAAAAAAATGCAAAAACATGAAATCCACCCTGCCCCCCCCGAAAAAAAATCCATATTGCCTTTTCCTTTAACATCATGGAAGACGATAGCATGATAAAATGACAATATCCTTCCAAATTTTCAGAAAATAAAGGTGTGAATATCGACGAACTAATTCATAATATAAAACACATTTATAATGATGGAGTGATCTATGCATGTGCTTGACTATGTGAGTAAACAGATGTTATCAATTGGAATATTTTCTAAGCAATGCTCTGCAAATATCAATTCTTTTGTACAAATCAGCCAATAATATTTGCTAGTCATTTATTTATAAACAAGCTCATGTTTTCAGATGTCTACTGGGAGTCACATACCGTGATAGAAGGCCATAGGAAAATAACGCCACTCTTGATTTCTCTTGTTCCGCGACCCTATTAGCTCATCCACCTTGCATCTTTCATTCTGTACCATATCCACCATCCACCAGGCTGATACAAGCCATCACCTTCTCTCACCTGACCCCCTATAACCATTCACGATGCAGCAACTGGACTGTTCAGATCCTGCCTTTCCCATCTCAAAAGCCTGTGAGTGACTTTGAGTAAAATTCAAACAGCCATAATGCAAAACTCTGCTCCATCTGGCTCTGGTGGACCTATCTAATCTCATCCAGTATCACTCACCCACTCTTCCTGGAGTCTTTGTGCAGCTTACCACAGAAGACCAGATCTGTCAGATCTCAGATGACAAGTCAATTCTTCACAAAGCCAATTCTGCCCTAGTGCCCCCACCCTTGATAATCCCAAACAGAGCACTTAAAATTAAGAGCTTCACAAAGACACATAGGATGTCTGTTTTATTCATTACTGTGATAGTTTGGAGACTGAATATACCCCAGAAAGGATCATGTTCTTTCAATCCATTCATGTGGGTGTAGACCTATTGTGGGTGGGACCTTTTGATTAGGTTATTTCAATTGAGATGTGACCCACCCATTCAAGGTTTGTCTTAATCCTTTATAAGAAGACAAAATACATCAAGAAGCTAAGAGATGAAATTCAGAAAGGCTCACAGAAAAAAAAAAAAAAAAAAGAAAAACAGAAGAGGTGAGAGGGGAAGCCACTGAAGCCAAAAGCTTGAAGCAATGAAACCCAGGAGAGAAGGACCAGCAGATGCCTCCATGTGCCTTCCCATGTGACAGAGGAGTCCCGGATGCCAGCAGCCTTTCTTCAGAGAAGGTATCATCCTGCTGATGCCTTAATTTGGACATTTTCATGGCCTTCAAATTGTAAACTTGTGAGCTAATAAAGCCCCATTGTTAAAAGCCAGTCTATTTCTGTATACATTTCATCAGCTTTAGCAAATCAAAACAATTACCCTGTCTGATGCATGGTAGGTACCTGATAAACATTTGTTGGAAAGAGGAGAAGGAGAAAGACTAGAGCAGAGGGAAGGGAGAAAAGACAATGTGACAGCCCCAGACAATAAGATTTCACTTTCAAGTAATGAGTCCATGGGGCTCAGCTAATCATTTGAAGTTGTAAAACATCAGAAGAGGAGTACTTTCCAACCCAAATAATTAGCTTTAAATTAAGCTGAAGCTTTTATTAATTTCAGAGATAGGAATGGGTCTTCTCTTTCTTCTGGAATCCTTGCAGTAAAGGTTGGGTTGCAAAAAACTGACCCATGGATTATTTTGTTTTACTTTTTTACTAAAATAGAAAATGCCTACAGTAAGGTACATAAACTGAACAAATCTTAATTGTACAACTTGACATTTTTTTTTCAGATGGAACCACTACACAGATTGAGATACAACATTCTGCCCTGACAAGTTTCTCACCTACCTTCCCAGAGATAGTCAGTGTTCTTACTACTGTGAACTTTGATTAGTTTTACCTGTTTAAGAACTTCATATCTATGAAATCACACAGAATGTACTCCTGTGTGCCTGGCTTCTTTAGCTCAACGTTTGTTTTATTGTTTTCATTCCTGCTTTGGTTTTTCTTTGGTGTTTTAACATCTTTATTGACACAGGATTGACATGAAAATGCACATCTGGAAAGTGTAGAATTCCATAAGTTTTAACATTTGTATACATGCATGAAATCATCCCCACAATCAATACAATTAATATATTCATCAACTAATAGTTTCCTTATGCCACTTGGTAATCCCTCCCTCCTGCCACCTCTCTTCTATCACTAGGCAACCATTGATCTGCATTCTGTCACTATAGATAAATTTGCATTTTCTAGAGTTTTAGATAAATTAAAATACGTATTCTGTTGTCTGTTTTCATTCCCTCAGCAAAATTATTTTAATATTTGTCCATGACCTTATGCATATCAATAATCCATTCCTTTTTAGTGCTGAGTAGTATTCCATTAGATGGTATACCACAATTTGTTTACATCTATTGATGGGCATTTGAGCTGTTTCAGGTTATTAGCCATTATAAATAATGCTGCCATGCACATCTGTGTACAAGTCTTTGAAGGGACATATACTTTCATTACTCTTGTTTAATACTTAGGAGTCAAAAGCCTGAATCATTCGGTAGGTATATGCTTCACTTTTTAAGAAAGTGCTAATGTGTTTTCCAATTACATTCCCACCAACGTGTATGAGAGTTCCAGTTCTTCCACATCCTATCCAAGACTTCATATATTTTATCATGTTGTGGGTTTAATTTGCATTTCCCTAATGACTAATGATGTTGAGCATCCTTTATGTGCTTATTTGCTGTGTGTAATGTGGTGAGATATCTGTTCAAATTTTCTGCCCATATTTTTTATTTGTTTTCTAATTGTTGAGTTATGAGAGTTCTCTACATATTCTGGATAGAAGTCCTTTCCAAGATATAAAATTAATGAATAGTTTCTCCCAGATTGTGACTTGTCTTTTCAATCTCTTAATGGCATCTTTTAAAGAGCAGAAGCTTTGAATTTTGATGAAGTCCAGTTTATCAATTTACTATTTTATATATCATGTTTTTGGTGCCACAGATGAGAAATCTTTGTCTAACTCAAGGCCCCAAAGATTTCTCTTATGTTTTCTTCCAGAAATTGCATCATTTTCATTTGCACCTTTAGATCTGTGATACATTTTGAGTTAATTTTTATATACTGAGAGGTATAGATTGAATTTCAATTTTGGGTCATGGATATTCAAATGTTCCAATACTAGATATTAAAAGTATCTCATTTCTACACTAAACTGGCTTGTACCTTTGACAAAAATCACTTGTCCATATATTTGGGGGACTCTTTCTGTTCTCTATTCAGTTCTATTGATCTATTTTTATCTATATGTGTCAATATCATACTGTTTGATTACTGTGGCTTTATAAATCTTGAAATCAGAAAGAGTTAGTCCTTCAACTTTGCCCCTTTTTGTTTTCCAAATTGTTTTAAGTCTTCCAGGACCCTTGGATTTCTAAACGAATTTGAGAATCACCTTGTCAAATTCTACCAAAATCCTTTGAGATTTTGAATGGGATTGTGTTGAATTTGTAAATAAATGCAAGAAAAATTGGCATATTAACAATATAGTCTTTTGACATATAATCACAATAAATCTCTCCATTTACATCTTTATTAAAATATCCCAGCTATGTTTTTCTTGTCATCGTATAAGTTTTTCGTATCTTTTGTCAGATTTATACCTATTTCATATTTTTATGCTCTTGTAAAGGGTATCATTGTTTATTTCCAATTTTTCCTGCTATCATATAGAAAAATAGTTGGCTTGTATATATTCTACACCCTGACAAACTCACTTGTGATTCTACTAGCCCTTTTGTAGATTCAATTGGATTTTACACACAAGTGATAATGTCTTCTTTGTATAGAGACAGTTTTACATTTTATTTCTAATGTGGAAAAGAATGAACTACTATCATGCACACTAACAAGGATGAATCTCAAAATCATTATGCTGAATGAAAGAAACCAGGCAAAAAGCAGTGCATGCTCTATGTTTCCATTTATATAAATTTCTAGAAAATGCAGATTTATCAATTGTGACAGAAAGTAGATCATTGGTTGTCTGGGGCCACAGAATAGGTAGGCAGGGATGGACAGAAAAGAGGAATTGCAATTGGCATGAGGTAGCTTTGGGTGATAATGGATATGTTCAGTGCAGAGATGGTTTCACAAGTGTGTGTGTGTGTATGTGTGTGTGTATTATATATGACATACATATGTCAAAACTTATCAAATTTACTCACATTAAATATGTCCAGTTTACTCTATGTCAGTTATATCTCAATTAATAAAAAAAAGGAAAAGAAAAAACTGTTCATTGCTCTAGAGAAGATTTATACTTTTTATTTTGGGGCACTTGGGAACAATTATCAGTATGGGTCCACTTTACTTTAAAATAAGTCTCTGATTTGGTATGAATAGAGGCCCAGAGTATTCTGTCTTAATTGCACGGGCTTGCAAATTCATGTGTAAAGATACTCATGGGAGAAGTTTCTTATTTTGCCACCCCACCTTGAGACAGAGCCAAAGAAGACATGTTCTGCCATTTGAAGTGCCAGCTCTAAACCAACCTACCCTTCCTCCCATTTCCAAGGCACTGGCTTTGCAAAGCTAAGATGGCAGCATGCTTGTATCGAGAAGATCATTGGAAGTGGATCTCAAGCAACTGTGAGAACAAAGAATTTCCTCTTGTTTCTTTGGTTTGTTTTTTCTTCTGTGTCTAATGATGAGTTACAAACTGAGATATCATAAATATCTGACCATTTGCTTTTGAGTTTGAATAAAAATTGACTTTGAGATACAGAGTATTAATTAAGGAAAAGCAAGCAGCTCAACTTTGTAAAATCATTCAGTAGTGATTGAAAGAAGTAGGAATCCACAATTCATATAGGTATTTTCATGTTCATTTTTAAAATAAAAATGCTATTTCAAGAGAATATTGCTTTTTTAATGTTAGAACACACATTATTCCCAAACATTCCTTCATGTCAATATATTTTAATTCAAATTGTGCTTTATTTTCTATGTATAGCCTCTTAAAGGAAAACCTCCACATGAAAGGCAAGAGGTTAAAAGGCAAAAGAGGGAAATAAATACTTGGCTTATGTAAAAAAGTGACAGTTATCATCATTATCTGCATCATTATAAATAAATGACTTCAACTTTAAGGATAAATAAGGACTAATTTTGTTTCAAACTGCAAGATATTATTTTGTCATCCAAAAAGTATTTTAGTAAAAAAATATTTATGTTGATATTAAAATGCCTATTGTTTTTGTCTCTGCTTTTCTGTAGAAAAGTGCTTAGCAGTAGTAGGTGTTCAATAATATTTGTTGTAGTAATAAATGAATAACAACTGTATTTTTAAAAGAAAGGAAAAGAAAAACTTGATGTTGGAACGGACATTCCGAGGGAAGTATGTAGGATTTGAGGACGATACGTGTTTCTTTCTTCACATAGTCCTGAGCTGAGTACTCAGGGTAAACATGAAAGAGAAGCTCTCCTTAACTTAGGGGAGCTTATTAAAGACAATACAATATGAAGAGAGAGACATTATGAATAATAGACTAGGTTGATTATTCTAGAGAGTAGCTGTGAGTTTCCTTCTCAACCTTTCTGTTCCTTGGATGGCTGCTGATTGGTCATTTGAATCATAGGACAGATGGAACACCTACCTTTCTCCAGTTGAGTGAGTGGAGAACCAGCCATTAGAGGGGCATGCTTCCCAAACCCAGAAGAGGAAGGGCTTTGGTTAACTCAGGGCAGTAACACTGTCAATGGAAGTCTAAATCCTCCTGAGGTGGTTCATTTAAATCCTTCAATCAAACCCTTTGGGTGGTAAATTCCTGAATATCTGTGACTCAAGGGGATGGGTCATGTGCCAGACAGTGGGGAGACTTTAGTTTCTCTGTTTTTAGTTCTAGTTCTAAATTCTACCCTTGGTATCATTCAGTTCTGAGCCTGAAATTTCTTAGGGTTCAGATGAAAATCTGTTCCCTAGCTTAGTTGTAGGAGGTTCCTGCACAAATTCTGAACCTCTGAACCTCAGATTTCTCTGCAGGCTTCCATCCCTCCACATATGTCATCTGCTTTTGATATTCCAGAACTCTGCTGAAATCTCTCACCTGCCTATCAATCCACCTCTCCTTCTTCTCTTCACTGTCACTGGACTCCAATTTTTACAATCCAGGAGGAGATCACCCTATTGCACTAGAATTTACATCTTCTACCTTAGACTTCTCTCTCTACCTAACTTTGTTTCCCTTTGCTGTTTTAAGTCTTAAGTTTTTGCTGTCTGCACCCAGAGTGCCTTTTATTCCTTCCAAAACCTTCATATTTCTAGACTTAATAGAAAATCTATATTTTGTTTCCTGGAAATTCGTAGCCAATTCACCACTTTATATTGATCCAACAGGAAAGTGGAAGCCAAATAATTAGACTGAGGCACTCTTGTCTTGTTACGGTGGAAAACATCTCTAAGTGATACCACTGAGCAGCCCCTGAAGTGATAAGACGTAGCACTCTTTATGTGCCCTTCAAACCTATGTGCTCTCCGTATCTCTGCTATACCTTCCTTCTCTTCCCTACCTCGCTGCTTCTTCTTTGGTTGCTTCACACAACAAATTTGCTCATAGTTTTTTAACTGTATGCATGCATTAGCTTGGCTAAAAACAAAAGTTGAGGTATAAAGATAGACTGCACAGAGGACATGGACATGAGATGAGAACTTTGGAAGCAAATGTAGAACTGGCATCAAGTAACTATTTCATTCATACTGAGCTGTCCTCTATAGTGGGAGAAGGTAAGGAGGAGATTCAGGTTCCACTATTCAAAGCTTTCTTTTTCTACATGTGATGGTTTTTTGATGTATCAATCTGATTAGGTAAAACCACAAGGATGGAAGGGAGGGCAGTGCTCATTTTGTAATGTGCACACACTTTCTCCCATGTATTCAAACAAACATTAATCTAGGTGATGCTTGAGGGAATTTTGAAGATGTAATCGCAATCCCTAATCAGCTGATGACTTTCAGCTAGGGAGATTTTCCTCAGAGTACATGACCCAATCAAGTGAACTCCAGGATGGGGCTGGGCTCTTCCTAGCAAATGAGACTCTAAATAGCAGTTACACATTGTTTCTTCTCTGGAACTACACTTACTGGCTGCCTGTGGATGACAGCTTCATCCCGTGGCCCTGAGTTCCAGGCAGCCCGTGATCTTCCCTTCCTGATGGGCTGCCCTGTGGCTTTCGGACTTGCTCATCCTGCTGCTACAACCATGCAAGTCAATTCTTTAGAATAAATTTATTGATCGGTCTATCAATCTACCTATCCATAGAATTTCCTTCTATCCATAGAATATTCCTTTAGGTATAGGGAATGGGTAAAGGACAACTACAACCTTACTGAGAACTTGCTAGATGTTGGGTACTCTAAGATTTCTTTACCAGTATTATCTTTCTGATCTGTTCTTTTGCAAATAAGCTTGCTGAAGCTCTGGGAGCTTTCCAGTTCTTAGAACAAGTTAGTAGCAGAAATAGGATTTGAACTTAGGCTTGGAAACTACAAAAATCCATGTTTTTATTCCATGCACCTGGAACATTCAAAACTAAATTGCTTTAGGGGCCAGTTTCTAAGGGGATATTTCAGCCATCTTGGGTATTTACAAATGTTTTTCTTAACTCTATCTTATCAGTCTCTGTATACATTGCGTATTTGTTTAGAATCTTATTATGTCCTATGTGTTCATCATTATTCCAGTCTTTGAGGAGAAAGGGGATGAAAATAAAATGTAAAAGTATGATTCCCTCTTTTTCTAAAAGTGATATATTTAGAGAACAGTTCTATTGGAATATGATCTATTTGCTAAGATGGAGCTTAGAAAACCCTAGGCTTTGGGTTTTAAGACATGAATTGAGCTGTATAAATATTTTCTTACTTTGAGAAAAATAGTTTGTCATGTGTGCCAGTTTGATGTATTATGTCCCCCAAAACCCCATTATCATTGATGCAATCTTGTGTGGGCAGACCTATTAGTGTTGATTAGATTGTAATTCTTTGATTGAGTGTTTCCATGGAGATGTGATCCACCCAACTATAGGTGACAACTCCAGATATTTTCCATGGAGGTGTGGCCCGGTCCATTCAGCATGGGCCTTGATCGGTTTACTGGAGCACTATATAAGCTCAGACAGAAGTAGCAGGCTTGCTACAGCCAAGAGGGACACTACTTAGAAGAATGCACAGAAGCTGAGAGAGTAGCTGCAGATGAGAGACGGTTTGAAGATGGCCGTTGAAAGCAGACTCTTGCTCCGGAGAAGCTGAGAGAGGACAAATACCCCAAGAGCAACTAAGAGTGACATTTTTGAGGAACTACAGCCTAGAGAGGAACGTCCTGGGAGAAAGCCATTTTGAAACCAGAACATTGGAACAGACGCCAGCCACATGCTTTCCCAGCTAACAGGTTTTCTGGACACCATTGCCCATCCTCCAGTGAAGATACCCGATTGCTGATGACTTACCTTGAACACTTTATGGCCTTAAGACTGTAACTTTGTAACCAAATAAACCCCCTTTATAAAAGCTGATCCATTTCTGGTGTTTTGCATTCCAGCAGCATTAGCAAACTAGAACATCATGCGTTTACTCTGTGCGAGGAACTGGACTTAAGCATATTACATGCGTTTTCTCACACAATCCTCACATAAACTCTAAGAGATATTTTCAATTTATAGATGAGGAAACTGAGGTTGAAAAGCAGGCATAATATCAGTTTGGAATCTCCTAGGAGTGGTAATTGTGGGGGTCCTAAAGTTGGGTTAAATTTAATGAGGTGGAACAAGGAAGCAAACAATTCCAAGGAACAATCACAGAAACAATGGGTTTCCAAACCCTAGACTTCAATAAGAAGAACCAAACCCTTTGCATGCTAATCTTAAAAAGGTGTATTTATATATATATATATATACATATATATATATATATATATATATATATATATATGTATATATATATATATGTATATATATATATACACACACATGAAAGTTAATGGTCATATTGGAATTTTTTATTTTATCCAATAGTCACATGATTTTTCAAACTTAAATATTTTAATTTCATGTTGTGCTTTAAATAAAAAATTTTTTTTAAATGAAAACAGAGGATAAATGAGAGACATCTTTTTTTGTTTTATGGGTGAAAATAGCAGCAACAGATATTTACAGGAGTGTCACCAAAGTATAATCACATTCTAAAAAAAGTCTTTAATAATAACAAAACTACAGATAACCCAAATTTGTTGAGGGCTGCATCATTCATGTCACTATTGCTACCAAATCATTCACAGTGAATTTAGTTTAATGTGTTTTTCTTCCTTCCAACAGTCAATTTTGCCAGGGATTTGTGCCCTATCATTCTGGGGAATACAATGCATCTTTAAGCAGAAAGGTTAGGGTGACATTCCAGTTAGGATCATGTGAAGGTGTTGAAATAAATTAGGGAATTGGGCTGCAGATTTGTCACCCACTGCTTCTGATACCTGAAAGTAGACCCACAGCCAGTCTCCTATAAGGATTGTCCCCTTACCCCTCCCCCTGCATCTTTTCCCAGCCTACCTGTGAGTGGGGCTTTGAATTGGAGACTCAGTGCTTCAAGTTGTTTCTAGTAAGCCCTTAAATTAGAATGTTTTTGAAAGCTAGAGCTTGGACAGGATTGAACACATGCAAACCAAAGAGGTTTGAAGAACTGGCCAGCAGAGGTAGAGAAGAGTGAAGTTGATATGCAAAGAGAAGCAGAACAAGAGATTATATAACACTAAAGAGATGGAGAAGAGAACTGGTTGTTTCAATCCTCAACCTCTAATACTAGCATTCATTGGACCAGCTAATCCATGTCCTTGGGTTCCAGAATATTCAAGTTTCCCCATAAGTAAATACCCCCTTATCACTCCATTTTCAACCAGAAGACCCTGTCAAAACCAATGCTTAGTCCAAATCCCTCATTAAAAATTCAAAAATGTTTGTAGAGTCCCAAACACTCTGCACAGAGAATCAAAGTAAATGGCACATGAGGAGCTTCCAGTATTAATAAAATCAATGACTACAGCCCTGTGCTCAGTTCTGTGAAATTGTAGCAGAGGCTGCTATGGAGGCATAGAAAAGGAAGATTTCATTGCACCAAGACATCCAGGTGGGACTTCCAGGAAAGCTACATTTTATTTGAGATTGTGTTTTTTGCTTAATAAATTCACCATTTTTGCTTTTGTTATTATTTTACTTTTGAAAATAAGTAGGAAAATAAGTGAGAAAGGTGGGAGGAACATTATAAACAATGGAGAGATAAATGAAAATTCAGAGTAAAATACCAGATGAACTAAGGAAATTCCAGTATTTCCTACTACTGTAAGGTCATGTGCATATGGAAGGGTGTTTGGAGAGGAAGCCGGAGAGGGCCAGAGGATATATAGCAAGTGCTGTGTGCCCAGTCCTGCAACTAAGGGGGCTTTCAAGTAGTATTTTGGGAATACAATAGCATAGATTAGCACTTCAGAAAGCCCACAGCGGATCACCTGGAGAGCCACGCTGTAGGAAACCCGTTGTTAGGAGGCTAACCCAATCATCCAGGTGAGAAATAATGCATGTCTGAATGAAGAAAATGGACAAGGGAATAGAGAACGTGAAGGACATGAGATATTTAGGGAAGAGAAGCTTTAAGTTTGATGACCAATTATGTTTGTTGGTGAAGTACAAGGGAGGACTGTAGAAAGTCTCTCTGATCCCCACTTGGATGATGAAGATGATAATCCCCAAGGTAAAGGGAAAAGCTCTTTGCCCTTCTCTCTCAGAACGCTACTAGTCCAGGTATCCATGTGTCCTCCTCTGAATGCCATGGGGTCCTAGAAGTGAGAGGTGATTCGTGACTGATCCTAAGCTAATTGCTGTTGACCCATTCTCCTGGGAACAATAGTGCAGTGGCCCCTTAATTCAAGGAATCAGAACTTAATTATGCTTTATTATGATGACTTTGCCAAGAAATGTTTGCATGAATGTGTCAATACTGTTTTTATTTTATTTTATTTTATTTTGTCCTGGAATAAGTTTCAAGGGTGCTTTTCAAGAAACATAATATTGGGTTCAAGATGTAGATGGCAATATTACATTGCTTAATATATATATTGACAATGTGCTGAAGTTGCTCATTGTTTGTGTGTTGGTTATTTTTCTCAGATGGTGGTTGGGAGAAGTTAGTATATATCACTTGTCTTCCACTGCTGGTCAATATCTTGGAAAAATCCCTGCTGAATGTTCCAATTCTCTCCATGCATGACTGTGCCTGTGGTAGGCTAAGATGGGGTTGTGGGGACAATGATGAGGAGCCAGAGAAGGGAAAGACAGAACCAGGGATCAGTGACAAACAGAGAAAGACAAGTAGATACATTGCGTTTTACAGTCTTTTTGCTTTTCATATTTTCCATTGCAGTAAACAAACAAACATGAATCTTCCCATCAATCAGAAAGATATATTTACATCCCCAGGAATATACCATAAACATAGAGAAAAATGGCAAATCAGGGTGCCCCTGGCCTTCTTATATAGAAAGAGAATCAGTTGATTCCATCTGGGCTTGGTAACAGCAGCAAACTTTCATTTTTAAGCAATGGAAAAGCAGTGCTATATAATACCCCAATCAAAATCTTTTGGGTGATCATTTTGATTGTATTTTTTTCATTACAATGGTGAGCACCATTGGAGTACCCACATAGTCCAGCCCAAAATTAGAGAAGTTGCTGTCCCTGAAGATATCTGTGGTACCCAGAATGATGGAAAAAAAGTGAATTTCAAGGTATTGAAGTCAAAACTACAAAGAAATATAAAAGAAAAGGCAGGCATTAGAAAACTCACCGCAGGGGGTTGAAAGCAACAAAGAGGGGGGCAAAAATCTATTACAACAAAATAATGAAGTCTTTTTTAAAGTTTAAGGGGAAAATCATCTTGTTTTGTGAAAAAATGGCGAGACATGTTCATTGATCTTTTTAAGAGACAACAAAAAATTGGCCGTCAACTGAATAAAAGAAAATGAAGTTCCATTAATACAATCTGTCGAAAGACAACTCAGATAAATTGATCAGTGCTGTAGAAATCATTTCTAACCTTTCCCCCTATTTGGAGAGGATGTTTTTTCAAGAAAGTAAACAACATACATCATCAACTTCAAGTGCTTTTTAGATGGCTTTTCCAGCAATAATGAAAATGGAGAATTTCTGGAACTAAGCATGTAATGTTCCTTTTATTATTATCAGTCCAGAGACTATTAATACATTTGAAGAGATTTGGACCTGGCTTTTAAAACTTTTTTTGCAACTTGCATGTTGTGGTTTCTTTTCTGATTCCTTCTATAGACTTTTTAAAAAAATTTTACAAATGTATGATCTGTAGTGGCTACGTTATTGAATCCAGGACCCTCTGTTAAAGGGACCATCAACTTGAAAAGATAATCACATTGTTTATCCATTTCTGTACAAAAATTTTTTAAAGAAGCTGTCATTGCTCCTCAGCACTGCTATTTCTCAATCTGAAGGAAGAGCAAAAGAAAATGATGTATTATTTGTATTTGTTTTCCCTCCCTTCCTCTCCAAAATAGATAAGTTAAGCACATCCTCCAATTTAAAAATAACCTATATAAAATATATGTCATAGAATTTTTAAGCTAACTTTCTAATAACTTATATAAATTTATTTGTTTTATTTTAACACAGATTTAGTGAGGTACAGGTTATCGTATACTAGAAAATTTAAGTAGCTCAATGATGCGGAAATCTATTGGGTACAATGCATCTATATGAGTTACCTCTCCTGGAAGGAAAGAAGTTTCAGAAAACATGGACTAATATTAAAACTACATTTATACAATGCTCACTCAAATTTTTAAAAATTAACGTATTTACTGACTTGTATTCAGGTAAGCAGATATTTCAAGTAGTGCCCCCCATATATCCAAACTGAGATACTTTTGATGTTGATATTATTTCTAGATGTTTGTATTCATGTAGACTGCAGACCATGAGATGAACAATTTTAAGTTCTGTGTTTACTAAATGCGTTTTGGGTCATTCATGAAGGGTCCATCCAGATTCATACTAATTACATCAAAATTTCTTCCCAGAGAGGCATTTCCTCAACCTGGAATTCCAGACAATTATCAAAATAAATAAACATATATATGAACACTCATGTGAGAATGCGAGAGGGGGAGCAAAGAAGAGGGAGTGTTAGGATCTCAGTCAGTGATAACCACCTGAAGTACTGCCCTTAGTGCCCTAATCAAATTAGTATTTAGGGTCCCTATCTCAAATCCTAGAGGGGAGAATGCCTGCCTCCCAGATGCGTCAATCAATTCAGCGTTATCAAATTCTTCAGCGAGATTTGCTCCAGAGCTCAAACTGCCCCCTTGCCTGGGGAAGATTCATCATTAGATGTGGGTAGTTAACTGAAGGCAAGGGAAGGAAGGAGGCTGCATTTTATGCTCTTTTAGTAATTTCCTAAAGTGCATTTTAACCACTTGCTAAATACTTCTGGCACACAATATTTTTTACTGACAGTATAAGAAAAGTAGGGACAGAGAAACAGAGACGGAAAGATTCATGAAGAAATTAGAAAAAAAAAAAAAAGGTAATTTACAAGAACTTCTTAGAAGTAGAGGAGCTATATTCCATAGAACAATGGAAGAATCAAGCTCTTCAGAGAGGAGCATTTTCTGAGCCTGGTAGGTCTTTTGAGGAAGATGGTTGTCCAAGATGTAAGAAAGTCTGGGCTATTTTTCAGATCATGGCATCTTTTTTTTTTAATGCCAAGGCAAGAGACCTTAGAACTTGTATTCTAGGGGCACCATCAGATTGAAGCCCAGATGAATTTCTGTCCTCTGTTTCCTTTGGAGTGATGTTAACACCTAAGAAAGGGTTGACAATTCTAACGTTCAACTCCATTCAGGAAGGTGGAAAATGACAAATCGTTTTAATGTTTTCCATAGTGCTAAGAGTCTTATGCTAAACACAGTTGAGTATTTTAGTAAGTGAATCTGAATGAAACAGCCTGATAAGATAAAAATTAAATTTAAGGAATTTTCTGATTTTTTTTTTTTTTCTCAATAGACTCTGGATAATAAAGCTCTATCCTGGAGAGCATCTGGAAATCCCAGGAGCAATTCATTCTCTGCCTTACAGAACCTTTCTCTGCTTTTCCGAGTACCCTGAGCTTTTACATAATTGCAGCACCCTAAAGGCATTTCCACATGGAGAAAACTGAGTATTGTAACATGTATTCATCAGGTAACCTACCTGGGAAGCACATACTCCTAAATGATACCATTTTTAGATTTTGTTGTAATATCTAATAACAAAATTTCAGCCACAAATAGATGTATGAGGATCTCTGTAATTTATTCCACTTCCTTTTATTTAGTTTTATTTTGGAGGTGGGTGGGCTAAGTTACCAAATTTATGTGTCTGTCACATCTCAGGTAAATTTGCAGTACTTTTGAGAAATACGCAAGTAGACACATGACTCTTGAAGATTCGAATTCAGTGACTGTGTATGCTCTAAAGCTGAGAAGGATTTGATGAGTAACCTAGGCCTAGAAACTTCTGCAAGAAAACATTAGGAATTTCCAATTATTGAACGCCTCCATTGTCCAAGGCAGTGTGCCAGGCACTCAGCATTTACTATCACATTTAGTCTTTACACCAATCTTGTGAATTAGAGTTGATCCCTGTTTTTAAAATAAGCCAGTTCAGTTTCTGTGAAGTTAAATAATTGGCTCAAGCAGTGAGGAAATGACAAGGAAAAGATTTGAACCAAGTATATCTGACTCCACTGGGGAAGCTAAGAACTACCAAAACATATCTCCAACTGCCATCAAGAAAACACACACACAATACACATATACATATTCACAAACATATATAATAAAACAATATACCCTTTGAGGGTTTTTTTGTAGAATTCATTATTTTAATTCTTCAGGGTTTACATTCTTCTGGGATGAAAACAGTAGTGAAATGGATTTGATTTCATCGTAAATAAGACACTACTCATTTTATGATAACTCGTTTTCTCCAACAGAACCTTTTCTAGGTCAATTCCCAAGAGATATTTTCTAATTTTAAGTCTAACCAACCCCAGGTTTTCATGCCATTAGATAGAGCTCACCAAATCAAAAAGAAAATAAACCCTTGAATTCTCCACTCACATGAAATAGACAGATATTTGTCAAATATGTACTGAGTGCCTGATGTGTAACAGCCACTCCTCTAAGTCTGACAAATAAGCAAAACAGAAAATATCCTTGTCCTCTAAAAGCTTACATTCTAGTGGGGGAGAGAGAAAGCAAGTTAATTAATGAACTAATCCATGTACAATATAATTACAGGTGGTGGTGAGGGCAGTGAAGGAAAGCAGGTCAAGCAGAGAGAAGTGGATGGAGGCAGGGTTATTTTAGGTAGAGTGGAGAGGACAGTCGTGTCTGCGCAGGAAACTGTGAGAACCGAGCAGGAAGGGAGACCCCTGAAAGCGTCTTCACAAGGACTGTTCCAGGCGGTGGGAGGAAAAATGCCAAAACACCAGTGAAAAAATGAGTTTGATAAATCCTAGCGAGTGGGAGAATGCCAGCGTGGCTGAAGATACAGAACCAGGGCAAAGCAGGAAAAGGAGAATATTCAGTGGAAGTACGGGTCAGGTTTTACATGGTCTTAGAACTGGAGTTTCCATTTTATTTTTGAATTATTTTTATTGGGGTGTGCTTGGAAGCCATCAGATGCTTGGAGGCAGAGGAGTGGTTTGTTATAAAAAAAATCACTCTGCCATAGTGTACCAATCACTATGATAAAGAATTCTCCAACATAATTACAGAATGATGATTCCACCAATCTATTTCAACACAAGGACATTAAATCTGGATTTTCTCAAAACTCTGAGACTGTTCTAAACAGGGACCAGCTGTGTTTTAAACATCATTCTGTCAAACCTCCAGGTAACGGGATATAAATTATTCCACAAATTCCTAACCCAAATTAGGTCAAAGATATGTAGATTGACCTGGGTACCAAACTTCTAAAATAATATGCAAATTTTAAGGCATATTAGAATAACTATATTCTGCCTAAAAATGAGTTACTCATTTAATATTATGCAAAGCCAGGTACATCTATATATCTATATCTATATCTATATCTATACCTAAATCTATGTCTATGTCTTTGTCTATATATCTATATCTTATCTATATCTATATCTTTATCTATATCTATATCTATGTCTATATCTATATTATCTACCTATCTACTTCCTAATAATCACTCTCTGTGCAAGCCAGGGTGCTAAGAATTTGTTTCAGGTTGGGTTATTTGGGAGTGTTTCTTAGTTTGCCAGGGCTGCTGTAAGAAATTACCACAGACTGGTTGGCTCAAACGACAGGAATTTATTGTCTCAGTCTTGGAAGCTCATAGTCTAAAATCAAGGTGTAGGCAGGATCATGCTTTCTCTGAACTCAATTTCTGCCTCCATCACATGGTCATCTGTCTCCTATCGACTGTCCGAATTTCCTCTGCTTATAAGGACTCCAGTTATATCAATTAGGAACCACCCTGATTCAGTTTGGCCTCACCTTGACTCATTGCATCTTCAAAGATCCTATTTACAAATGGGTTCACATCCACAGGACTGAGAGTCAAGACTTGAGCATGTCTTCATAAAGGTACTGTTCAAACCATAACAGGGTCTCCTTGGGACCAAAGTTGAACACAGAGAAACTGGGCTGCAATGTCGTCTCCATGAAGCTCTGTAGCTAAGATGCCCCATCAGTGTTGTATCAAGTTGGGGCAAAGAAGTCAGGCCACACTAACCAGTAATCGGATGTGGGATGCCCCACAAAGGATATGTGGCTTTGGGTGAAGTTACTATCTTCAATCAAGGCAATTCCTGAAGATGGCTGACAGCTAAGGTATTCCAACAGCTGGGAAATATGTCCTTCAGTCCTGACAGAAATAAGTGGAATATCCCAGAATCCACTACAGTAAAAAATTTGCATTCCTTGTATTCACTTCTTCATATAATTTCTGGAAGCAGCTCTCCCAGGATTCTGGTGGACAATTTTCCCTAGGGGAAATTTATAAAAGGATGGTTACTGGGACAAACTATCTGCCCTCTATGATCTTCCCAGCTTGAGGCTGCTGGCCTACCCATTTATCATCAAAACTGGATAAGGCAGTACAAAAAGGCACCCAAGTGGATTACATGTTTTCAAACATACTCCTTATTGTGTCACAACAGCTCTACCCCTTGATGATCAGGGTCAGTTACCATTTAGGATGGTGTGGTGGTTTGAAGCTGCATGAACCTCAGAAAAGATCATGTTCTTTTAATCCAAGTGTAGACCTATTGGGGGTGCGATCTTTTGATTAGGTTATTTCAGTTGAGGGATGGGTCTTAATCTTCTTACTACAGTCTTTCATAAGAGGATAAAAGACAGAACACAAAGGAAAAAAAAAAAAAACTGAGAAGCTGAGAGACAAGGGCATTCACAGAAACTCAGAGAGGAAGCCAGTGAAGCCAGAAGCTGGAAGCAGTGAAACCTGGGAGAGAAGGGAGAGACCAGCAGGCATTGTCATGGGTCTCATCATATGACAGAGGACCTGAGGATCACCCGTAGCTGGTCTTCAGGGAGAGGGTATCACCTTCTTGATACCTTGATATGGACATTTTCATAGGCTCAAAATTGTTAACTTGTAAGTTAATAAATCCCCATTGTTAAAGCCAACCCATTTCTGGTATATTGCATTTTGTCAGCTGTAGCAAACCAAAATAGATGGTGACTACTCTTCTTACCTACTGGCCTCTTGCTGCAAGGATCTCCAAATCCCAGCCAGCAGCCATGGCTTATAACTTAACGATATTCTTGCTGTGTTCCTTAGTGGAAGTGTTTCCCCTTTGGGAACCAGGATTTCTAAATCCACAGAGTCAATAATTATGGGCATGTGAAACATAAATTCCCCAAGTGAATCACTAGAAGTGATGGTGAGCAGATCCACTCCTGCTTCCACTCTTAATTCCCAGAACCACATCTTCTCCTGTTGGAGCTCTGCACCATTCAGAGATCATTAATTTGTAGCATACCCTGTATCCTGAAGGATGCCTCTTCATTCTTGCAATTCATCACCTCCAAGTTGGTGCTTCAACTATTCCTTCAACACTTCATACCATTTCTCTTTCAGATAAGCAGCATCTGTGGATTGCAAAATGAGATGTGATGAATGGATCCCAGGGACATGTACTCACTCCTGCACCTCCTTTGCTGCAAATGGGTCCTGTCCTCTTATGCAGTGTTATATGATATCATATTATGATTTATCAAATGCTTAAAAGTCCTGAGGCAGTGGTGATGGCCGAAGCCCTATGATGAAGCAAGCCAAGCGTACAACTAGAATGTATGTCTATTCCTCCCCCTTCCAGGGCAGAATGTTCCCAGTGTAGAAAAATTATAATCAAGTTGCTGGTTGGTCTCCTAGAGGGATGGTTTTGCATCAGGAAGTCAGCCTTGGTCTCTGTGCCTTGATGAATTACCTAGAAGGTGTGGTAGTTAGATCAGCAGTACTGTGGAGTTCATACATAGCTTCCATCCCTGCCACCATAGCTACTCCATCCCCCTGTCCACAGGCACCCATTCTAACAGAAATCCCATATCACCCCTCAGATCTCCATATATCAATGTTAACTTGAACCTGTGTCTAAAAGCCTTTGAAATGTTTGAATGTACGGTTACATGAATAAATGACCCTATATCTCTTTGGGGAAGCAATGGAGGGGATTGTCAATATGCATCAGTGTACTGGTGTTGCAAGGTCTTAACTCCTGGGAACCAACTGTTCCTTCAGTCAATGAGTCTTTGATCCAAAATTGACTCTTGTCCAAAAACAGAGTAGAGGATCATGACTTACTGGAACAAGTACCCTCATTCTCCTAATCATGCTTCCTTTATTTCTTTTGATTTTACAATTTTACCATTGAGCAGGATCCCCGTTGGCTGCCCATCTATTTTGTCCCTGGGGAAACTGAGTTTTATTAACCTTCTCTCTCTACAGCTCAAGACCTTGGGTTTCAATCTGGCTTCTGATGGTTGAGCACCACCACCTGGTCTGTATTGTTTTGTGGTTCTTCCATTCCCATTTCTATCAAAGAGTGAGTTTTCTAATGTCCTTTCTATAGAAGAGAAACAACACTGAACTTCTTAGTGATGCTGATTCCTTTTATGACAATGCATTTCTTATTGCTTCTTTCAAATGACTCATTCATAATACCGTTCCATGGAGCATAGTCATTTAATGGGCTTTTCTGCTTTACATAGTAAATCTCCTCCAGCATTCTCATTACCTTAACCTTTTTAATCCTTTCCTGCAATATCAGTCATGGTTTTTCTGGAATTTCAACTTCATTAAAGTGGGCCATCACTTTCTCCACCCTTCTAGGAGCCATCCCTGCAGCATATTTGCACCATTTCTCTTGCTTCTTGCATATTTTTGAACTATTTTATCTAGGGAGCACACTGTCAAGTTAAATACTCCCTCTCATCCTACCTTATCTTCCACCCTCTTGAACCAGAGCTCTCAGAATTTAGTCCCACCTATACTGTCCCAATCTATGCTAAATATGTTGGCTAGATCCTGCAGCTACCAGCCAAAAACGGATATAACCCTTTCTACCCTTTCTGAGATTAGAAAGGCAAAAGGCCTTTTCATGGTCTTTAAGCAAAGCGGGAGCACCCACCCCTTAAGAGGGAGGAGTCTGCCACTTCTGCAGGTTTAGAGAATTTAGGAGAATATGGGCATTTGGGGTACATAATTCCAGAGCTCCCCATCCCTGTGTCAAAGTTACATTCTTTCCTAATTATGGCTCTGAACTTGGCATAGCAGATCCGCCTAGTTTGAGAGTGTATCTCTGTAATTCTTAAGTCCTGGTCCACTTGTCACCCAAGGGGAAAGTGAGAAATGAAACATAGGCATATAATTTAATCCTCTAATAATAGTGTTTTTAACAGCTTTATTGAGATATAATTTACATGCCACCCATTTAAAGTGTACAACTCAATAGTTTTAAGTATAATCATGTTCTTCACAATCTAGCTATGGAACATTGTCTTCACACCAAAAAGAATCTCCATACCCATTAGCAGTCACCCTCCATCCTCCCTAGCACTAGGCAACTACAAATCTACTCTTGTCTGTAGATTTGCCTATTCTGTATATTTCACATAAATTGAATCATGCAACTTTTAGTCTTTTGTGAGCAACATCTTTTACTTAGCGTAATCAAGTTTCAAAAGTAGTAGCACATATCCATACTTCATCCCTTTTTAATGTTATTATCCCTCTGGATGGATATACCTACATTTTATTTAATCATTCATCAACTTATGGGCATACAGATTGCTTCCTCTTTTTGGCTGTTACAAATAATTCGGCTATGTGCATTCATATACAGTGTTTATGTGCATGGATCCATGTTTTCAATTCAGCTGGGTGTGTACAATGGAGAGGAATTGCTGGGTTATACAGTAACTCCTATGTTTAACATTTTGGGGAAACACCAAACTATTTTCAAAAGCAGTGGCATCATTTTTCATTACTATTGGCAATGTGTGAGACTTCTTATTTATCCACATCCTCGACACCACTTGTTATTATCTGACATTTTTATTTTAGTCACCCTAGCAGTTGTGAACTAGTCCTGTGGTTTTGATTTTCATCTCCCTGATTATTAGTGATGTCAAAAGCATCTTTCCAAATGCTTGTTGGCCAATTGTATAAATATTTCAGAGAAATATCTATCCAGATATCTAATCCAATTGATCAATTGTTTAGTTGGTGTGTTTTTCCTTTTATTATGGAGTTAGAAGAGTTCTTTATATATTCTAGAAACAAGTCCTTTGTCAGATATACAATTTGCAAATATTTTTTCTCATTTTTTGCATGTGTTCACATTTCACGATGGTGTCATTTGAAGTAAAAAAAAAAAATTGTGTGTTTGAATTTTGGATAAGTCCAACTTATATTTCCTTTTGTTGCTTGTGCTTTTGGCGGCATGTCAATGAAATTCTGGCCCAATTCAAGGTCATGCAGATTTACCACTAAAGTTTCTTCCAAATTTTTTATAGTTTTACTCTCAAATTTAGGTCTTTGATCCATTTTGAGTTAATTTTTGTATATGTTGTGATGTAATAGTTGAACATCATTCTTTTACACGTAGCCATCCAGTTGTCCCGGCACCATTTGTTAAAGACTATGCTTTCCCCCACTGAATGCCCTTGACACTCTTGTTGAAAGTAGTTGATCATAGACACATGTATTTATTTCTGGACTCTCAACTCTATTCCATTGATAAATATGTCTTTCCTTATGCCAGTACATTGTTTTTTGTTTGTTTCTTTGTTTTTGTTTTTTACTGTAGCTTTGTAACAGATTTTTAAATTGGGAAATGTGATTTCTCCAATTATGATCATATTTATCATGATGGTTTTAGCTAGTCTGGGTACCTTGCAATCCCATAGGAATTTTAAATAAGCCTGTCAATTTCTACAAAGAGGCACTTTGTATTTTGATTGTGATTGCACCGATTCTATAGTCATTTTGGGAGTAATGCCATCTTAACAATATTAAGTCCTGTACTCCATGAACATGGAGGACTTTCCATTTATTTAGATCCTCTTTAATTTCTTTCAAAAACATTCTGTACTTTTCAGTGTACAAGCTCTGGATTTCTTTTATTAAATTTATGTGTATGTATTTCATTCCTTTTGATGCTATTGTAACTGAAATTGTTTCTTAATTGCATTTTCAGTGCCCTGCCACTATACAATTAATTTTCCTGTACTTATTCTATACCCTGCTACCTTGCTGATTTCATTGATTAGTTCTAATTATTTTTCTTCCTTTCTTTCTTTCTTTGTCTTTCTTTCTTTATCTTTTTTTTGTTGTTGTTGTTGTTTTTTGGTGTATTCCTTAGGGTTTGCTATATATAAGATCATATCATCTGCAAATACAGGTAGTTTCATTTCCTACTTTCCAATAGGGATGTGTTTTATTATTTTTTCTTGCCTTATTGCCTTGGCTAGAACATTCAATACAAAATTGAATTGAAGAGGTCAGAGTAGATATCCTTGTTCTATCCCTGATCTTAAGGGGAATGCACTCGGTCTTTCATCCATAGGTATCATGTGGCCCTATGTCGTTCATAGATGACCTTTATCAGGCTGAGAAAGTTCCATTCTATTCCTAGCTTGTTGAGTGATTTTAATCATGAAAGGCTGTTGGATATTGCCAAATGCTTTTTCTGCATGTATTGAGATAACCATGTGATTTTGTCTTTTTTTCTTATTATTATGGTATATTACATTGATTTTTATTCCTGGTATAAATATTTGATCAGATTGTTTTATCCTTTTTATATATTGCTGGATTTGGGTTGCTATTTTTGTCGAGGATTTCACATCTATATTCATAAGGGGTATTCTGTTCTTCATTTCTACTTCATTCCGCTGTGGTCAGAGAACATTCTTCATATTAATTTAATTTTTTTTTTTAAACTGAGACTTCTTATGGTCTAACATATGGTCCATCCTGAAGAATGCTCCATGTGCACTCAAGAAGAATATTTTTACTCTTCTTGTGGGGTTGAGTGTTCTATAATTTCTTTGCGAGGTCTTGTTGATTTTTAATGTTGCTCAAGTCTTCTATTTTCTTCTTGATCTTGTGCTTAATTTTTCTATCCATTATTGAAAATGGGTACTGAAGTCTCCAAATATTATTGATGAATTGTCTATCTTTTCCTTCAATTCTGTCAGTTTGCGTTAGATATTTTAGAAATCTGTTGTTAAGCACATATATGTTTATACTTGTTTTATCTTTCTGATGGATTTATCATTTTATCATTAAAAAAATTCTGTCTTTAATAACATCATGTGTGGCAGTGAACTTTTATGATGATCGTCTGAAGGTTATTTCAGGTTGCTTGTATTTTAGAATCTAAAGTATGTCTCCTGTAGCTGCAGTAGGACAATCTCTGCCTTTTGATTGGATTACTTAATCCATTCAATTTAATGTTACTGACATAGTAATATTTACTTCTGCCATTTTTCTTTTTGTTTTCTGTCTCATGTCCTTTTCATCTCTATCCCATCCTTTTGGTTTCTCTTGTATTAAATAGATATTTTCTAATGTTATTCTTTTAATGATTTTAATTATATTTTGAGTTATTTTCTTAGTGGTTGCTTCAGGGTGAACAAGATGCATCCTAACAAAATGGAATCTACTTTAGATTTGTACTGATTTAGTTCCAGTGAAATATGAAAACTTTCTTCCTACAGAGCTCAATTATCTCCCTCATTTTTGTTCTACTATTACCATATATATTGCAAATACAAAAAAATTTATATATATAAAATAATTATTTCCTAATATCTTTTGTCTCTTAAATAGGCTGTGAGAAGAAAAGAAAGCATATATTTACAGAGTTTGCTATATTCATTTCCTAGTTACCCTTTCTGGTTATCATTATTTCTTTCTGTGTATTTGAGTTACCTTACGGTTCTATTTTCTTACTCCAATCCAGCTTTGTTCCCACTAACTTCCCCTGTACTATTATTGTGAAAAATATTAGGTTTCCATATGTTACAGTTCCAAGAATAAAATTATATAAGTATTGTTTTATTAATGGCTTTTTAAATGAGTTAAGAGAAGTAAGGAGAAGAAATGGGCAATTATCCTTTCTTTTGTAATTAGTGTTACTTACATAATTACCTTTACTGTGCTTTTTATTTTTAAGTGTGGATTCAAATTATTGATTGGTGTCACCTGCTTTCGTTCTGAAGAACTTCCTTTAGAATTTCTTGTAAAGCAGATCTACTAGCATCCAATTTTCCCAGTTTTTTCTTTACCTGAGAAGGCATTTACTTCATATTCTTTTGAAAGATAATTTTGTTGGATGTTTGATACTTGGTTAAAAGCTAATTTTACTTTCTCACTGCCTTCCAGGCTCCATTGTTTCTGATGAGAAGTCAGCTGTTGACCTTCATGGGATTCCTTTGTATGTGTTGAGTCATTTTTCTCTTACAGCTTTTCTCTCTTTTTTGGCTTTTAACATTTTGACTATGATGTCTCTGAGTATAATAGATTTCTTGGATCTCTTTGTGTTTATCTTACCTAGAATTCATTGATCTTGGATGTTTAGATTAATGCTTTCATAATATTTCTGTCCCTTTCTTTCCTCTCCTTTAGTACATTTTATGTTTTACTACATTTTTCTGAGAACTTGTTCATTTTTTAACTCATTGAATCTCTATTTTCAGATTGCATAATCTCTACTGAATATTTCTTCAAGTTTACAGATCCTTTCTCTGCAAGGACAAATCTACTTTTAAGCCCTTCTACTAAATTTTTCATTCTGGTTATTTTACTTTTAAATCCACAATTTTAATTAGATTATTTTTAATAATTTCTACATATTTATTCATATGCACTATTTCATAAAACATTGTCATCATACCTTCTTTTAACTAACCGAACATCATTTCCTATAGTCAACTGAACCTACTTATAATATTTACTTTGGAGTCTTTTTGTGCTAAATCTACCATCTGCACCCCTTCAAAAGCAGTTTCTATTGCTGTGTTTTTCCCCTGCATGAGTCACAGTTTCCTATTCCTTTGTAGGTTCCATAATTTTCTGTTGAAAACTTACTTATAAAATTGTATTTTCTGGATTTTGGTTCCTCCCATCCACACATCAAATGCGATTTTTTTGTTGTTTACTTAGTCATTTTTTTTATTTACTTATTGACTTGGATGAACTAATCTGCCAAGTCTATTTCCTCTACTGTGTGAAGCTTCTGATGTCCCTACTCAGATGCCCTACCTCTCTTTTTAATCTTTCAGCCTAGCTAGCTAGAGATCATCTCTGGGTCAGAAAAAGCCACTTATTCATTAAAGGGTGTGCCAGGTAGGCTTTACTCTTTACCATCATTGGATGTATGTGTTTCCTGGAGGTTGCCTTACACTCCAAGAGCTTATTGTTTTTGCCATATATTTAACCAGGAACTAGCAGCTTAAAGGTAAACTCTGATAACCCCTGAAAGTCTTAGTCTTGAACATACACACAGTCTTTGAGACTCCCAGTGATAACTGTAAGGTCATTTTTAAGCCTGATTTCCTAAGAATTGCCGCTAGGTCAGAATAGCTTATTGTTCAGCCAGTTTTTGGTCAAAATTGTGTTTAAGCCCCTTATGTCATCATGGCTCTGTGCTGATGCTATGTGTATTTTGAAGAATGCTTTCAAGGGAGATCTCATCTTCTTGGCTGCACTGGTTGAGAATAGAGAACCTGGGGTAGACCCTCTATAATATGGCTCTCAGGGAGGCAAGTGGAGACAGTGGGTAGTGCTACAATACCACAGACTCTTACTGTTTTTACTGAGATTCAGTAGGTTTTCTTGAATTAATATTTCTCCATTTTCTGAATGCCCTTAGGACAATTTCCATAAACTACAAATAATATTTTTTAAATATTTTTCACCAGATAAATTGTTGTTTAGGGGAGGAAATCCAATGAGTGCCTCACTCCACCATTCCAGAATTGTTAATGATGAACACTGTTTTTAGGGATAGCATTGGTTTCCAAAGCTCCTTTGAGTGGAATCCATGAGCTTCACTTGAAGGCATGTATATCCTTGCCTACATATATAGATGTATAAGCTCATCTGAGTACATGGTATATGAGGCTATTTCCATTTTATCTATTTTATTGGATATGCAGCAGGAAGAATCTCTGAAGCCTCAGTTTTTAGCCATAGCCATTACTAACTTCTAAGAAGGGTCTAGATCAGTACTTCTCTGAATAGGTCACTAAATGCTTGAACAAACCCCGTGTGTCAAGAGAAACTAATCCTCGAATAGAGGGATTGGTGCACGAGCACTCTGAGCTGACTGGGTATGAAATTCTCAGTAACAGTGGTGCTCCCTTTTGGATGGTGGCTAAATGATCAAGCAAATCAATTATTTGCAGATGTTTAGAATGCTGGGTTAAGAGAAAGAAGACAGATAATTTGAGTTTAGTTTTTAATCTGAAAGACACTAAGACATCTTCCCACTTCATGATGCCTGCAGTAAAATTGTTTCTTTGAAGAAGTGAAACCCCAAGTAGCCAAATTACATCCTACTGTATCCTTACAAAAAACAGCTATTACCAAAGGCAGTCTGTGTGCCTGTGTCTCTTTATTGGCACCTCAGAGAGCCTGGCTCTAAATCTTGCATTTCCTTCTGAGAATTATCCCCAAACATCCAAGTTGGTTTGTAGAAGATGAGGTTTCCATTCTAATCACAAATGAATTTGTATTGTTCAGGATGTATAGCTAACTTATGGTTCCCTTCCTCTCATTTTTGAGGGTTTTTTAGTTTAATTTAATAGAAAATCCAATTATTATGCAAATGTAAACCTAGTATAATTGCCACAAAGAAGTGAGCATAACAATGAACTGTTGGAAATTTCTGGAGTTAAAGCAACCTGTGATTTATGAGTGTCTCTCAGGTATGATGGATACAGACAGCTTGGAGAAATGTTTTTAACCATTTCCCCCCAACATAATGTTAATGTGTTCACTTTCAGTTCATCTAATTTGATAGATGTTGGCAAAGAAAAGTTGTTTTGGAAAGGAATGTATTACAAATTCATTTTCTTACTTTTTCAAACTTATTAAAGACAAGAAGCTACAAACGTCACTATTTAAAATGCCTCACTTTAAACCGTTCCCAGCAGATGTTTATGTAGAGAAAACATTGGATCTCTGTTGGCAAGACACAGAAGTGACATTTCTTGAGGGTTCTACTTGAAAAATTAGTCTTTCGCATCTTGTCTTTAAACATCTGCAACAGCAAAATAATCTTTATAATCCCGCTAACTTGGAGAAAAGCAAAACATACAGCCCCTAATCTTTGAGACAATCTTCAATGGAGTAACAAAGAAAAAGGGCCAACACTATTTTCCTTCAGCAGACTTTCTCACTGTGGCCTTTGAACTCCAGAGTCAGAGTGCTGCCTTCTTTAAATATGAATAATTTTCTTGGTTAACAAGGGAGAAAATAGCAAATGAAAACCAAAATCTCCACATTCTCCCCAAATTTATGATTTTCAATATTTCCATTTATGCATTCTATCATTTTAATATTTCAAAACCAGTTGGGAAATTTAAAATAGAATGAAAAAAAGCAACTGGTACTAGACTAGATGAAGGAATTTTGCATTATATTTTCTCATATCCAGATGTGATTTTTTAACTTGGATTTTTTTCTTCACTCCTTATAAATGTAAAGATTTTTTCTCTCTCTCTCTCATTTTTTGTTCATGTTGTCAATATATAATAAAATTCACTTTCTAAGACCTCAGCTGTGATTGATTGAGTGTCCTCTTAAAGAAAACCCAGGCATAGTGGTAAGGAGCAAAATGAAATGACTTGTTGCTTCTTACAGGATGAACATTTAAAAAGAATTCCAACGATTTGGATGTTCTTTCTTTTTCTTTGCTATTCTTGTTCAGGGCATTATACTCAAGTGTTGTCAAGTCTCCAGCTTTTCTGTCCCCCTACTCCTTAATTTTTACCTCCAGGATTTTCTCTGGGAAGAGATCCTGGACTGACATTGAACCAGTGTGACAATTCACAGCTCTGCTGGTTAAACCAAGGATTCAAGCTGCTTTGGAGGTGTGTTCGAGTGAGGTGGAAAATTTTCTTTATGCACCTAGTGCCCTCCTGTACTCTTAAAGACTGCATCAGTGTACAGTCTTATATGCCCAAGTGTGAAGCTTGCTAAAACTCACAAGTTGATGCTACAATATTCAGCATTTAAGTTCCTTTAGTCCTCTATTTAATTCTCTTTTCGGCATTGGGAGAAAAGAAAAGATAAACAATTAATTTGTTTTATTGGCGTCGATGCCAAAAATAAAATTTCTAAATTTTTGATTTATTATTTCAATAGGTAATGTTAATAAAAAAATAAAGTTTTCAGAACTTTATTTTAGAAAAGAATGCATGTGTTTTATATATAAAGTTAATAAGAAAATACTGCACTGTATTTGGAAAAAGATGAAAATATAAAGAGTAAAATTTTCTTCTCACACCAACCAGAAATCATTACTGTTAATGGTTCAGCATATTTCCCCCCAGCTTTTTCAATGCATACATATAAATAATATATACAAAATGAGAACATTTTGTTTCTGCCTTTTAATGTAAAATTATATTAGAATTTCCTATGTCAGAAAATATTCCTCAAAAACATTAATTTTATTTCTTGCATCATATCCATTGTACTTTTGTATTTGTAAACTGCTAACAATTTTTTGTGATGCTATAGTAAATCTTGTATATAAAGTTTGCAAGTATGTTGCTTTTCTCTAGATAGGATAAATTCTTAGAAATGGAATTATGAAATCAAAAATGCATATTTATTTTTGGCTCTTGATAGTTTGACAAATTGCCTTCAAGATATTTTTGATGGTTTACATTTTCACCTATAGTTAGTGATATAATTCATTGCAACAAAATCTGACCAAATATTATTGATATTATTGTGCATCATTTCCCCTTCATTAGGAAGAAATGATATTGCCTTGCCTTTTAAATTTGTTTTCAGTGTAATTAATTACTAGGCTGGAAATATCTTTACTTAACATTTGCTTATTGAACATTTATGATCCTTTCTGTGAATCTTCTGTTAGTGTATTTTGATCATTCAATTGGAATGTTGAATAACATCATCATTGGTTTTTAGTAATCCTTATGTATAAATGACATTAATTCTTTGCCTTTTTTATTTATTGTAAATATGTTTCCCATTTTATCATTTGCCTCATCTTTGCCCTTGGTATTTTATAAAGAATAAACTGTTTATGTATTAAAATATGTCTATATTTTCCTGTTACTTATTTACTTTAGTTGTTCTTTCTTCGCTTGAGATTAAATATCATGATTGTTCATTTATACCCCCTCATTTTAATGGAACAATTACTTCATGTGGGGATGCAATATAAATATTAAATGTACTTTTGAAAAAAATAGCAAATTTTTGCAATGTGATTTATTGAATAATTGGTCACTTTTCCATGTGTTTGAAATGCTGTCACTGTCATATAATAGGTTGAAACACACACAAACACACATACACACTCAGAAACATCTACTCTAGGATCATATATGCTTTTTCTTTAATTATCCCATCCACACATTCCCTAGTACCTTCCTGTTTAATCATTGTAGCTCTGTGTTTTAATATATTAAAAAGCAAGTATCCCTCTATTAATATTTTTTAAATGTCTTGTCTATTTATTCCTCTAGATTAACTTTAGAATAATTTTGCAAGTTTTAGAGCATTCCATTGATAATTGCATTAAACATACAAATTAATCTGAAATAATTGGTATATTTTCCGATCCCCCCTTTTAGGAACAAAGTAATATAGGAATACAGGAATACACAGACACAGACACAAACACACAAACAAGTTTATTCAATGCTTCTTTTATGTCTCTCTGTAAGTTTCTGTGATTTTCACTGAAAGTTTACAAATTTTCTTCTTCAATTAGTTCTAAGTATTTTATGGGTTTTACACTTCCTGGGAATCTTTCGTTTTTCTATTTTTAGTATGCTCTAGACTCTTTTTGATAACTTATAGGAAAGCTATTGATTTTTCTGTATTTATTATCATATTATTTGCAAATGATAAGGTTTTTTTTGCCTCTGTCTACCTAATAAGTTTATCTCTGTTTAATGTATTATCACGTTGACTAGAAGGTACAAAAATATTGAATAAATAACAAACAGTAGCTATTATAGTTTTGTTTCTGATTTTAATGCAATCTTTTCAAAATCATCACCAGTTAATATACAATATTCTTTGGAATTTTTATGCTTTTATGTTAAGAAAGCAGTATTTTTCTTAGTTTACTAGGTTCTGAATAACCTAGTAAACTTGTTGCTTTTTCATTGCTTTTTGTTTTGTTTTATTTAATTTTTATTGTAAATGGGCATCAATTCTATGGAATACCTTTTTGCCTTCTATCAAAATTCTCAGAGCTTTTGTTTGCTCCTTAGGTATGTACATGCTTCCTAATATGAAGTCACCTATATTTTCCTGGAATTCAAGTAACTTGGATTCAAGGATGATTATTTTAAGAAATTTATGGCTTAGACTTTTTGGTGTTTGACAAATCTGTGTGAACATCCTTGCTCTGCCACTTGTTAACTTTTCAAGTCTGAATGATTCATTTAATTTCTCTAAGCCTTAGTTCTGTCCTTTGTGAAATGGGAATAAAGATGCCGTCTACTCACAGTTGGCTGTAAGGATAAATCTGAGATGATGCATTCTTAGTCCAGTGCCTAGCAAATAACAGTGTGCAACAAATAATGTAATAGCAGTAATGGTAACAGCAGTAGAATTTATATTTTTCTTACAATTTTGTGGCTTCATTTTTTAAATGTAATTTTCTTTTATGTCACCTCCCTCAGGTTTTGATAGCAGGATTGGGCTACCTTTAGAAAATGGATTGGTGGAATTTTGAATTTTCCCACATCTAGTATGGAATAAATCACATGGTATGGAAATTATACAGTCCATGAAAGTTTGAAAAAACTGTGTGATCTTGGGGCCTGTTTTAGGTGAAAAGGAATTTCATTGTTTAGAATATTTTATGCGTCTTTATCTTTTCAGATGTTCTACCCTTCTTAACTTTGTTTCTAATATCCCAAAGGGTCTGTATTATACCTTTTTTTCCTCAAATTATTTTGCTTATCTGTGATTTTTATCTAAAGTCTTGCCTCTTTTATTGATTTTATATTTTGAAAGCCCTTTTATTTGTGGATCAATGGTTTACAATTCTAAATTCTACTCTGATGATAGTTGCTTTCATTATTACCTTCCTCCTACTCCTTGGTTTATTTCTTTTATTTTTTTTTTATTTTTGTTATTATATCCCCCCTTTTGAAAAATGGAAATATTTGTTGCTGTGCTTTATCTTTGAGTCTGGCTTTGGCCATATCTCATAACTGTATTTTGCCCAAGTCCTGCTAGATATGCAGCTGGTTTAAACCTTATCTTAATGATGACAAATCTGAAGATGAATTACTTGGGCTCATGAGAACATAGCATCAAACACCACTGATGAGAATCCCATTGTTACTCTTTTTACACCCCACTAAGCATACATTACACTGTCAGAGAGTAAAACCTGTAAGTAGAATATTTATTGCAACACAGACTTAAACATACAGGTAGAATTTCAACATTCCTCTCTCTCTTGTTTATATCTTCTTACTCCCCCTTTATTAGATATTGCAATAGCTACTAGGGTTGCAGGGCTCAATAATTCATAGCTCCTGTCTTTAGGGAGCTCACAGTCTGGTAGAGGACACATAAAAGTAAACCCTTTGGGATGGAGTTTATCCTACCCTAGTGTTTTCACTTCCTATGGCTACTATAACAAACTACCACATACATAGTGGCTTAAAGCAAAATGAATTTGTTATTTACAGTTCTGGAAGTCAGAAACCCAAAATGGATCCCACAGGCTAAAATCAAGATTGCAACAGGGTTGCAATCCTTCTTGGAGGTTCTAGGAAGAAGGGCTTGACTTTTCCAGCTTGAACAGGCCACCTGCATTCTTTGCCTAGTGGACCCCCTGCATCTTCATGTCCAGTAACAGTTGGGGAAGTCTGGCTCCCAATGCCGTCTCTCTGGCTCTGATTCTTCTATTTTCCTGTTCCCCATGGAAGGCTCCTTGTGATTGCATTGGGCCCTTCTGGAAAATCCAGAATAATCTCCTTATTTTAAGGCCAGCTGATTAGCAACCTTAATTCCATCTCCTACCTTAATTCCCTTGCCAGTTGTCTTAGTTTGCCAGTGCTTCCATGACAAATACCACAGAATGGGTTGACCTAAACAACAGAAATTTAATGGCTCAAAATTTTGAAGGCTGGAGGTCCAAGTCCAGGAATCCACAGGCTATTCTTTCTCCAAGGGTCTGTAGTATCTGGTGCTGACTTGCTGTGATCCCTGGGGTTCCTTGGCTCATAGGGGTTATCTCTGCCTCCCTCTACCTTCCCAGGCTTCTCCTCTGGGTTCTATGTCTGGGTTCTATGTCTGTGTCTCCTCTGGGTTCTATGTCTGGGTTCTATGTTCTATGTTGCTTATAAATTTGCTTATAAAGATGTCAACCATATTGGATTAAGATCCACTGGTCTTTGGTTTGGCCTCACTTTAATGACATCCCCAAAAGTCCTATTTACAAATGGCTCACACCCACAGGACTGGAGAGGTCTTTTGTGGGGGACTCAGTTCAATCCCCAACATCATGTAGCATAATATATTCACAGGCTCTGGGGATTCACCTTTTGGGGACATCCTTGGGGTCATCATTCCATTTACCACACCTGGAAGACCCAAGTATACAAAATGCAGTTGATGAACACAAAAAGGAATTATATGTGAATAAGTCTAAGAACGAGGAGGAGTAACTGCAGTAGAGAAAGCACAAAAGAGCACTTTAGACAGAGGAAACAGTATTGTAAAGGAACAAAAGCTTAAGTTAGAGGACAGCAAATCTGGGTTACTTGACTTAGCTCTGAATGATTTTACAGCTATGAAATAACATTTCACTGGAAGCAAATGCTCTCCAGGAGTCTGTTAGCAAACTCACGGGTTTACCCTTGGTCCGCTTTAGATTCCTGTGTTGCATTGTATTCCCTGACTTTATGCCTTATGAGAAGTTCTTAACTAGTGTTAAAAGGGGACTGGCCCTGGAATCTCATGTAATGGAAATAAGGCCATCTAGGAAAAGGCTTGTGACTGTATTTATGTAATGATCTTTGGGAGTTTCTGCATACTCGGTAAGGGCTGAAGAACTTACATGCTCGTCACATATGCACTTGTGCAAAAGACAGTGATGACAGAAAATAGCAAGTACAATAGCAAGTCCTTTGAAGTGACAAAGGACACACACACACACATTTATAGAGATATTAAGTAAGAGCTTGTGACAACACAAATACAATCTGCCAAAAGATTTTCAAACCAGGCGGCACCTGCAAGTTCTACTCTCACCTAGGCGTATATTAAGAAACTCTCTCTTACACTGTGAACTCCATAGCACAAATACACTTGATTGGTAAAGACTGTAATACCCAGCAACACCCTAACTAAGAAAGTCTGAAAATGAAGGACAGACAACATAAGGCGTATCTGAACATTTAATGAAATAAGAATTGCTTTATTTGTTGCCTATGGAATAGAGAAAAATAAAACCAAAATAATCTGTGCCACATATGTTTGCACCCCAACTAAAAGTGAAATGATACTTGCGAGTGTGGGCTGAACTCTTGGGAGCCAACCGCATGGTTATCTCAAACCGTGGCCTGAGGTCCCCGTGACTAGTCATAATGACCACTCTACCTACCTATGACCCCTTTACCTACCTGAGCCTGTGGCAACTTCCTATCATTGACCAAATCCAAAGTGTCCACCATTAATCCTGCACCATCATCATTCTGACCACTTGAGTGGGGTCAGCAATGGGCTCCTCCTTAGTTCTAGCCTGCTGGACTCTTTCTAGATCCATTATGTGCCAAAGGTCCCGGATACAATGATAATTCCTGGCATATAAATGACCTTTCTACCATTTTCCCTGTTATTTTGTAATCAACTATTTAATCTCTTTAACGATGTTATGGACATAAAAGTTTTACTGAAGAAGTAAAAAGACATTTGTCCATGTTAATTTTATATTGCTACATGTAATGATCCAAATGGCAGACACTTGTCATGTTTAAATTTCCTTTAAATTTGTCATGGTAAAAAATTCCATGCAAAGATATTTGAAAAGATCATATGCTAAACCATTCCCCCCTCTTTACTTGCTCTTGCCTTCCATCTTTCATAATTGCATCTTTTCTTGATTGTCAAAGGTCTCTTGGGCTCCAGACATGGATATACGCACTGGGTATATACACAAAGATGGGTGAAACACAGAAAATTATTGTCAGGTTATGTTCTATGACTTTTTATGACATAGAACCTAGGGACTAAGGAAGGGCCAGAACCAAAAATACTAGGGTAAGATGGGGAAAAAATTGGGGGTTGTAAACTAAGAAAGAATGATAGTAACAGGAGGCAGAATATTTAAAAAAGAGAGAGAGAGATTTATGTGGGGGTGGGAGAAGGTGGAGAGATAAGGAAGAAAATTCTGGTGAGAGATGAATGGAGGGAGAAGGCCTTAGGGGAAGTAGATAGGTGAGGAAAAGGGATTAAACTTTTTTTTCTAAATATCTCATATTTGGATTCCTTATGGCTAACAACAACAAAAAAAAAGTAGTTCATTTTTATGCTGTTAAACCTGGCCTCTTGCAAATGCCTTGGCCCTGAGACTGACTCTATATTTCTATGAATGCATAAAAGGTATAACTAAAATGCAAAGTATGTGGACCAGTTCATCAACCATCTATTATATTTGAGAAATCATTTAAAACAAATGTAGTTACAACAAATAACTTACCTTCTGTCATTATTTGCTTGACATAAGTTCTGGATTTAACCTCATTTATTTTTCCACAAAATGCTTATAAACTCTGCTTGTTCCGTCTGGACCTAATACGCACCACAAATTTTCTGAATTTGATTCCCTCTCTTTACGCATGTCCGTGTGCTCATGTGTGTGACTGTGGTCTCACAATGCAGAAATAGCTTGATATTCAGCCAACTCAGCATACAAGATAATATGGCTTCAGTTCTACCCAAGATAAGTTCATAACGAAGCATTTTGCATCAGCCCATCATAGATATATATGTCTCAGCTCCCTCCTTAACAGACAATGGTATAAAATCCAAGTTTTCCTCACCCCCATCAGTGTTAATTTAACTAAGGCTGTTTTTGAAGAAATAGAAAGGAAAGCAAAAAGAAAAAACAAAAAAGAAAAAGAAAAGAGACTGGCTTCACTTCAGCTATCTGCTTCTCTGTTCTACCTTTTTCTACTCCCAATTTCATTTCTTTTGTTCTAATGATAGTCAACAGGAATGGAGAAAAGGACTGAAATTCTCATGAGTACAGGAAAGGTGTATAAATACAATCCCACTTCCCAATGTCCAACAGTCCCTTCAAAGCAGGCGGTGGGAACCTCCCTTGCCCCACTGCCTCATCTCCTTTAGGGAAGAAAGACCCACTGTCTGATTCAGGGAGTTTATTTCTGCCCTGCATCATGAAATAGATGGGGCCCAACAAAACCTCAGAGAGGGGGTGAGCTATCCTTCCATGGGGCATCTCCCTGCAGAAAACTGACACCCTTCCTTCCTGGAAGAGGGGGGTGAGGGACGCTTCCATACGAACAAATGTGCTCTTGCAAAGGTGCAAAGATCCGGTAGAGGGAGAAAGTGCATGTGCTGTGGAGGGGGAGTGGGGTCGGGGTGATATTTAAAACAATGTATGTTTCTTTCCCTGTCAATCATTTTGTCCTCAAGTTTCTCACCCATTGAATCAATGGCCCTAATTGTTTCCGGAATGGCAAATACCATCTAGGACAAAGAAACCATTGTTCAGCTTGAATTTCAAACTAATTTTTTTTTAAGTCTTAAAAGAATGGCTTTGTTGAGGGAATAGGAGATTTTTAAATTCCACAAACGTTCCTCTACATATCCCTGGCAAAGTTTGGGGCTCTGATCACAGTGCTTTGCTGTAAACCACGAAAATCTAGATGAAGCCCCTGATAAACAGAAAGGGGCATCCTGCTGGGCTGGGAGGAACTTGGAGCCATTTAGAGGACACAATTTTAAGGCTACGGTGTTATTTGAATCCTTTCAAGGCAACAGGAATCGCCTATCCATGATGTGACTTTAGAGTTTGGGGAGGCAAGATGATAGAAATTCCAGCACTGGTGATGACACAGCCCAAATGTGAAGTCACAGGTAATCCACTTCCTGTATGGAGTGTAAGGCTCATTGCAGTAGAGTAGAAACGACAGTGGGAGTGCTGAGATTCTGAACCAGTCTGCAAGCTCTCACAGCCTGTGCCTGTCAAGAAAAAAGAGAATAGTTCCATGAGGCTGGAGTATAGGTAGGTGATGAGTTAGGATGGGGCAGAATGAGCCTGAAAAGTAGTTCCATTTCTAAAAAGTGTAGCCATCCATGCTCTCTCTCTCTGGGTGATCTTCTGCCACCCTGCTTCAAATGTCATCTCTTTGCAGATGACAGTGTTGACTTTTACCTGATCCCTGTGATCCTGGAAAACAGAAGGTTAAGAGACTACCCCCCCCATCCCAGTACTGACCAAGACAGCCTTGACTTTCCCATAGCTTGGCTGACTTCAGACAAGCTTCTTGATCCTAGGTCCCTGAGGTTCCTCATCCTGCCCCTTAAGAAATCCAGATAGAACATTTTCCACCTGGCATTAACAGTAAACTTGGGATATACTTCCATGGGATCAGCCCACCCCATTCCTTGACCTCCCCCTAATATCCTTGCAGCATTTTTCCACTAGTTTACCCAGTCCTTACAATCCTTCCTGACCGCTATAGCGGTGGAGTTGAGTTCAAATTTTGGTCTGGTGTCTGTCCCTTATCACGATAGCCTTTGGTCTCTCTCTCTCTCTCTCTTCCCTATTGCTTTGAAGCTTCGAATAAAGTCATTCTTGCCTGTTTAACATTGCCCAGTACAAGGATACTGAGATTTTTTACATCTTCAGCCCAGACATCTCCTCTCATACCCAAACTCCTAGTATAACTGCTTCTTGACATCTCTACTGGGATATCTCATCGGTATCTCAAAGTTGATTTGTTCATTCTAATTTTATTTCCCTGCAAGATAGTTTTTAGCCCCAGACTATGTCATATTAATAAAGGGCACCAGTATCCACAACTGCTTAAGCAAAATTCCCAGAGCTTTCCTTGGTTCTTCTACTTTACTCCACCCTCATGTCTAAACCATCAGCAGGTGCTGTGAGTTCTCTCTCCTCATGTAGCTTGACTTTGCTATTGTTACTCTAGTCAAAGCAAAGTTCATCAAGACCCCAAACTAGGATAGTGAAGGGCAGGCAGTAAAATGGAATAGAGGGTACATGACTTAGGCCTTGACCATATGAAGAGTTTGAAATTGAGAGAGAAATGTACATGGTTGGCTTCCAGTGCAGATAAAACTGCCACACGAAGAATTCAAGGGGAGAAACTGCTTTGGGGCACATTAAAAGTAAAGAATCTAAGTGATATCCAGGAGAAAACATTCATCAGGCACTTAGCCATGCCTAAAGCTGAAGGGTGAGCTTAGATCTAAAAATACAAACGTGAAAGTCTCAGCAGCTTAAGTACTGGAAGTGGATTACAGCCTGAATTCCTAGATCTAACATTTCCTGGGAAATGTGTAAAAATACAGATCTCTGGGCCCACTCCTTAGCAATTCTTATGCAGCTAGCTGGGCATGGTGCCCAGGGATCTTCATGTTTAGAAGGCACCCTGAGGAATTCTTATATATATACAATTTTGGAAACCAATGGATTGGATCACCTCATGGATGCTGTGAAGAGTGAGAAGAGCAGATGACAAAGAACTGATCTTTGTGCAACCCCACATTAAGGCATGGGCTTGGAGAAAGAGGTGCCTGTGCAGGAGACCATAAAGAAACTGTTGAACAGGTTGATAGGGAAGCAAAAGAAAGAGAATGAACTCTTTTATCCCTCTCTGTACAATGATTCACTACCAAATTATCATTTCCCCAGTATTATTTTCTCAAAGTTAAAAATGTTCTCTTTCTATAGACTACTTCCTCAGAGCCTATTTTTTTTTTACAATATCCCATTGAGTGCAAAAAGCATTTTATTAAAAGCAGTAATTTGTTATTTCTGTAAGTGATCTTCTATAGTTTCTAAAACACAGTGCCTCTTGATAAAACATTTCCAAGAGTGAATTATTAGGCTACTGGAAGTTCTTGCCAATGAACAAAGACACAAAGCACAATGTGCCTTAAATCTGCTAATGTGAAAATGCAAACTGGCTAGGGTGTATTTGCTAATTAGCATGCTGCTGTTAACACCTTTCACCTTTCTTTGTTTCTTTTTGAGGTTTCCTCTAGAAAAAATAAATTACTTGCAAAAAAATTTTTTGAGACTCAAAATAAAGCACATACCTTTGTGTAGGCAGAATTCAAGCAATGCCATGCTGAGATAGCTTCACTTGTCTTCATCAAGGTGACGGTCATTGAGTGAACCCCAGGCTAATGTCTCAGGCAGAATCGGAGTGCATGGGTAATGAACCACTTTAGTTTTACTCTTTCCCACTTTCTCAGGACATTCTTGGACTCACATGTACAAAATGATTTGAAAGATGGGAATGAAGGTAAACCCATAGTCACCTCCACGTCTGTGTTTACACACCTTAGTAAATAAAGCTCTCATACTTCTGTCCTTCCTGTAAAAAGAAACCCAAGAGAGACCTCAGAGAACCCTAAAAAGCCTCCCAATATGTTGCATTGAAAAGCCATTAAGAATTTCACAGTTGACAGCAGTGCGTCTAATTACTGAATTATTAAACGGAAGGCCTCCACCTAAAAAGCAATGTCCTGTCACTCAAAAAGATAAATTCAAGTGAAAAGCAGAGGTACAATTAGGTAATCTTGCTCATTTCTGCAGATAGATTTGAAATATTCAAACTCAACTCAAGGGGGAAGGAAACTTTATTGCCTCTGTTATCTGCTTGAAGCTGAACTCAAATGTTAAGTCAAATGTGTTCTCAATTCCTGCAACTGGTTGCTGGGAACGAAAGTCTCAGCCTTCTGCTATTTTGCGTTTTCATTTCAAGCCCAAAGAGCCACTTCTGAACTTAGACTATCACCCATACAGAAATCATATGTAAGAGATTTCTGTAGGGGAAATAAATAAAAGGAGGGCTAGTTATGGGCCAAAAGTGACAGAGATGGCCATTATGAGACAGGAAGTTTTATGCATGAGCCATTTTTTTCTGGTGGCTTAAAAGTGGGATTGCAAAAATTCCCTCTCCTCTCTCAACCTACTTGTAGAGAAGACCGGAGACTGGTATACTTTCCATTTTTATGTTTATGCCCTCAAAAGGCATTTCTATCTGACAATAATAATAAAATAATGAATAACAATGATTGAGAACTTACTGTTCTACAGGCACTTTCCTAAAAGACTAGTTATTTTTTCTTTTTTATTTGTATAAGGTAAATGTCATCATCAGCTCTACTTTAGAGGAGAGGAAACTGAGTCACAGATATATAAAGCAACGTCCATGCTCCAAATAACAGAGCTAGAAAGTGATGAGGTAGGATTTTAAACAAGCAAAACACTCATCCTTAACCTCTATATACATAGGCATTTCATAACTGGCCACTTCAGTCTTTTAAAGGATTTTATGAAAAGGAATATGAAAACAGCAACTTCTTGTGCCCTGTTATACTTTATATGGCATTAGGATGTCCATATCTTTGTTAATGGAGCAGAATAAAAAATAAATAAATAAATAAAAACAAGTTTCGCCATCCCATCCTGATCAGAAGCTGTCACCTACAGCTCTGATGTGCCTCTCTTATGCAAAGCACCTTACCCATATTACTTGTTGTTCCAGTTTGCTAAGCTGCCATTAATGCAAAATACCAAAAATGCATTGGTTTTTATGAAGGGGATTTATTAGTTCACAAATGTCCTTAAAAGCGTGCAAATGAAGACATCAACAAGAGGATACCTTCACTGAAGGAAGCCCAATGGTGTCTAGAACACCTCTGTGAGCTGGGAAGGCACATGACCGGTGTCTGCTTGTCCTTTGCTCCCATGTTCTGGTCTCAAAATGGCTTTCTCCAAAATGTCTCTGGGATCCTGTCTCTCTTAGCTCCTGTGTATCCTTGCTTGTTATCCCAGGATGTTTCTCTTTAAGTATCTGGGGGTTCTCCCTTAGATTCTCTGGGGAAAACTCTGAGCTTTGTCTCTTAGCTTAGCATCTCCAAACATCCTTTGGTTTGCATCTCCCAGCATCTCCAAGTGTCAGAGTCTTTGTTGGCTCTTAGCTTCTCTTAAGTACTCCAGAACTAATCAAGACCTACCTGGAATTGGCAGGGTCACATCTCCATGGAAATAATTTAATGAAAAGTCTCACCACAGTTGGGTAAGTCACATCTCCATGGAAACACTCAATCAAAAGTTTCCACCCAACAAGATTGTATTAAAAGATCATGGCTCTTCAGGGATCCATAACAGTTTCAAACTGGCACATTCCACATCCTGAACCCCAGAAAGACATGCTTTTCCAAATGCAAAAAATATATATTCATTCCATCACAATATAGGTAAGTACAAAGTCATGTAAAAATCAGTTACAGGTGTGGTTTGTCTTAAGGCAACATTCTCTTCTGCCTGTGGACCTGTGAAACTCAGAACAAGTTATCTCCTTCCAATAAACAAAGGAGGGACAGTCATAGGATAAACATTTCCATTGCCATAGGAAGAAATTGAAAGGAAAACAGGTGTCACTGGACAAAACTTGTTCCTAAAACCTGCAGGGCAAACTCCATTAACTTGCAAAGTCTGAGAGTCATTAATTGAATGATGTTTTTTCCTCAGGGCTTGAAAAGCAGGAGTCCAATTTGCAAAGTCTGAGAGTCATTAATTGAATGATGTTTTTTCCTCAGGGCTTGAAAAGCAGGAGTCCAACTCTTTCCAAGGGCCTTTGCAGCAGCCCTTTTCTCTCCAAATACTGGGGTGAGTGATCCAACATATCCATGTATTGGGGATACCACCTTCTTCTTGGACCCATCCTCCTCAAGCATCAGGAAGTCACCTGGACTTTGAACTCCAGGGCAAAGGCTCTCCCCTCTCTGAACAGTGGAGTAGTGGCCAAGCTCTCCCCAATCCCCAGGGAATGTGCTTCACCCTCTGTGAGCCCTGGGTTGGCAGCACTCTTCCTGAGCATCAAGGTGGAAGCCTTGCCCTCTGCCTCCAGGGCAAATTCACCCTTTCCACATGCATGGGTTGTTCTGCACTCCTTGCTCAAGATTTCTTGGATTAAGACCTTGGCTTCCATGGTTCTCCCTTCTCTGAAGTAATTTTTCCTTTAATCTGCTCCTTTTCTGTCCCTTTTAGTCCAGACTGGCAATGGTTCCTTTATACAGATCTTGCAAAAAAAAAAAAAAAAATTGTTGGCTTGGCATGTAGCATACAGGGGGCAAAACCATCAGACAATAGAACTTTCCACAAATCCTTTCTGGATAACTCCATTTCCAATCCTGGCTTGTACTGAAATTGCTGGTTGTTTCCAGGTTTCATTAAATCCTCACATGGCACATTATCCTCTGGGGTCTCACTTTCTGGAAGCCCAGAATTTTCCAGACCATCAATTTCTGGTTTCTTTGTGTCCAAGAGTTCAGTCCTCAGTTTATCTCTTTTCTCTCACATTTTACTATAAGCTGCAAAGAGAAGCCTGGCTGCATTTTCGACATTCAGTTTGGAGATCCCTTCAGCTAAGTATCCCAGCTTGTCACTTTCAAATTCTGCCTTCCATATGACACTAGGACTCAATATTGCCAAATTCTCTGCCTCTTGAAAACAAGATCACCTTTCTTCCAGTTTGCAATGACACATTCAACATTTCTGTCTAAGGCCTCATTGGAAGTATCTTTACAGTCCATATTTCTACAAACAGTCTCTTCAGTCCAGGCCTTTTCTATCAAGTTCCCAACAATTCTTCCAGAATTTTCCCCTTATACATTTAAAAAGCTCTTCCAACATGTTTGGTATTTGCAAATTCAGCAGCACCCCACTTTGCTGGTACCAAAATCTGTTCTGGTTTGCTAAAGCTGCTGTTATGCAAAATACCAGAAATGGATTGGTTTTTATGAAGAGGATTTATTAGTTCACAAATGTCCATAAAAGTGTCCAAACTAGGGCATCAACAAGAGTATACATTCATGAAAAAAGACCAATAGTGTCCGGAACACCTCTGTCAGCTGGGACGGCACATAGCTGGTGTCTGCTGGTCCTTTGCTCCTGGGTTCTGGCTTCAAAAAATGGCTTTCACCAAAATGTCTTTGGGCTTCTGTCTCTCTTAGCTTCTCTCAGCCTCTGAGCAGACTTGCTTGTTCTCCCAGAGTGTCTCTCTAAAAGATCATGTGACTTCTGGGGTCCATAACAGTTTCAAACTGGCACACTTGTCAATTTGTTTGCACCTTCTACTAAAGGAGACAACTCAAAGGCAGGGACACATTTTGCCTTTATATATCCAAGTTGCATTTTCTCAGTTTCTACTCAGTAAATATTAGAGGGGACATTAAGTTTGGAACGGAACTGAATCCAACCCACTCAATTGCAAAGAATGGATTCTAATACTGCTTGACTTTAATTGTTTCTGCTGCCTCATGTAACTACTGGACTAGCCAGGTATCCAGGTCAGGCAGGGAAGAACCATCCTGAAGTATACTTATGACAGGGACCTGGGAGTACAGAATCCATTCAGAAGCACCAGCTCATTTCATTTTCCCACCATCTTTGGTACACAGAAATTAACCCTGAAGATAAATCTTTTTGAAGAGATGAAGAGAAGATTAAGACTCATGCCCAGGGTAAAGCTATAGGAATCTTCCCTTTCCTTCCCATTCTACTGGTAAATAAATAAATACATGTATATACACACGCATGCATACATACATATACTGTGTATACATATACATACATATGTAAGTATTATATATCTGCATGTGTATATAATATATATGTATACCACTTTTCCCCTTTTTCAGAATAGCATTTGACATTCTTCCATCTTTAAACCAAATAACGAACTCAGAACCCAGGACATATGACACAGTAGTTAGGAATACAGGCCCTAGAGCCAAGCTTCCTGGGTCTAAATCTCAATTCAGCCATATGCTAGCTATGTGTCTGTTGTGCCTCAGTTTCCCAGTCTATACATTAAGGATAAAAGTATATCCAGAGGTCATATACCTGCTAAACCATACCAGCTAAGTGCCTCTCTAATTATCACATTAAATGTTGATAAGCACTTTTACCAGTTCATCTACTTGAGGACTTGGACTTGGTCTCAATTTTTTTTTATCTTTTCATTCTCAGCACCTAGCAGAGTGTTTGGCATATAGTCGATGCTCAGTAAACTTACATTGAATGGATTTTGATTATTGTCAAAAATTTTAGCCTATTATAGGAAAATATCATCATAATTCTAAAGAAATAATATTTTATGGTCCTGTAAGAAAAGTAGTTTGAAGCAGAAAACAATGGACAAAGCTCAGTTACAAAAAAAAAAAAATATATATATATATATATATATATATATATTTCAAATACAACTAAAAAGGTGGGGGGAGTACAATGGCAGGAAGGCCAGAAGCCTACACACATGTGAAAAATGTTAACATCACATTTTTAGGCTTATTAGAAACAGCCTAAATAATTAAACCGGTCAAATTACTGGTGGCTTTTGGCTCATGCCCAGAATGAAAGGTCATGACCCCACATACCAGGGCCCTGCGTGGCACAAGTGATTGACAAGGAGAGGAAATAACCTGATACCCTTCACATGGGAATCACAGTTTGTTGCAAATATAAGCAAGATGCATATCTGCATGCCGTGGAAAAAGTTAATTGTGTTCCGATTCACATTCTTTGTTCCCAAAGTTGTTTTTGTTGAGATTTAGTCCTTATTTGATGAAACAGCTGTGTCCCGTAATAAACGATGGGTCACCTGCTGCTGGTTAAAATCATCACTGGGTAAGTCTGTGCTTTCTTTCCATTGCAGTATGTATTAGATACACTGGCTCCAGGCAAAGAGGGAGATTCTTCTGAAATGGATTTTTTTCCAATACCTATATAGTAAATTATTAACTTTTGAGGTTCTAGATAACTATTTACAGTTTTTCCATGAGGAATATAGAAGATGTGATTTCAAAAGAAGTTCTGTACAAGGATCATCTATCACAACCTCTCCTAATAATGATGAGCATAAGGATTCCATTTGGATCTCCAACTCTGTGCCTTGCATCTGCTGGCAGGCCAATGACTCACCACACAGGGAATAAGAAAAGGGCTTATATCATATAGAGGATTTATTGAAAGGCAGATGATGTCCTTCTCAGATTCAATTCCATGAGGCTTGGAAAGATTTAAGAATGCACAAGAAGTTAAAAGCTAACTTATCAGCAGGCTCTGTTTTGTTTCCGACTGTGGTGCTTATGCCATTTTGAAACTATTTTGTCATATGGCAGAAGTTATCAACATTAGACTTATCTGGGGAGCTTTTAAAAATCACACCAGAACTCAGACCACTTGAGTAGGGCCTAGTCATCAGTGTTTTATGAAGCTCCCAGTTGACTCCAGTGCAAAGCCAAGGTTGAGAACCAGTATTTTGTCATGTGTGTATATACTTTAGATCCTATTATCTATCTCTCTATCTATATTTTATATGTTATCTATATTTATGTATATATATGTTCTTTATTGCTTTTTTGAGTTTTTTGAACAAATATTATATTGCCCTACTTGCTACTATGGACTGAGGAGAGATCTGTTAACTTGAAGGCTATAATCTGACCCAATTCCCATTCCAAGTCTCCTTTGAATACCAAAAAAAAAAAGAAAAAGCCTTGATAAATTTACATTCATATTTTAATATTATTATTTAATATATTCTTATATCACATGAGAACAAACCCATTGTGAAGCCCACCAGATTATGAAATACTAGATCTTTTCATTCACTTTTGTTCAATAACAGTTTCTGAGCACTTATTATTTCCCAGAAACAAGGACACCCAAATTGTGTCTATGCCATCAAAGAATTCACCGTCAGCAGATAAACCGGTTGTGTGTACAGATAACTATCATACTATGGGATAATAGTACTAAATGAACAATTTATTAAGGGTTGATCAAGGGGTGATCAGAGAAGTTCCCAGAAAAGAACCATCTTTCAGCTGGGACATGCAAGGTGGGTAGAAAAAGTCCATCTGGCAAGAGGAAGACGGACATTCTGGTCAGGGCAACAACAAGCAAAAATTCCTAGAGAAATTTCTAGATCACTGAGATTTTGGTACCACTAGCCCAACTGCCAAAGACGGGCTTATCTTTTCAATGGCTCAAAATAAGTAGGGATGAGACACTCTTGAAATTTTTTAAAAAGTTTTTCAAGTGAAAGTAATGAAGATTAAACAAATTCAGAATCATTTCTGCTTATTTGTTTTTATATCTTTTCCTTATTTTATAAAACATGGAAAAAGCTTTTCCTAATCATGATTCTTCAAGGCATTTTTCTACAATTTCATGACCACATAACATTTATTAAAGTGACATTTTCTTTAATTAACATTTTACACAAGGTCTAGTAGTCCCAGAGGACATGTGCTAATGCAATAGTCATTATTTCTAAATAAAGACCAAGGAGAAGCAATTGGCTTTAGAACCTTATATATAATTGCATGCAACAGGTTTGTTGCTTTGAAGAGGAAACAAAAAAATATGATAAATCATCATGCCATCCCGAAATGCTAGATGAAGAGACATTTTCCCCGATTTTAGAGAATAGAGCACACGAATGTTTAGGTCATGGTGACAGAGGGTAAGTACTCTTGACCTGCAGTAGGTTACTTACTAAAAATTGTGAAAATGGCTACCCAATGGATTCCAATGTGGGCACCAACCCAGAGCATACCTCTGCATTTATGTGCAGACTTGGTCCTCTATATTGACTGTTCTTTAGGTTATTTTTTCACTAGACAACCTTATTCCTCCAAGCTATGGTGCTGGAAAGTTGTTTACCTTTATCCAGATCATCTAGGGAACCCAAATGAGCTATAATGAAGCCTCCAAGCAATAAATTCTGTACATCCTACAAAGGGAAGAAACATGTTGCTGAGTGGAGTGAATATTGAAGTAGAAACCAAGACAAACATTAGGGTCCTACTATTCGCTACCTAGATGTCCTTGGGAAAGTCACTCAGCCAGAATGGCATGATTGAAATTCACCTTCCTTAACTCAGTATGGAGAAAGTAATGCTTCCTTTCTCTTACTCACGGGTTGGGAGGACCAAATAAATGTGGAAAGATTTTACAGCGTGCGTGCCGGTTTGAATGTATTATGTCTCCCAGAAAAAGTCGTATTCTTTGATGCAATCTTGTGGGGCAGACATTTTAGTGCTGATTAGATTGGAATTCTTTTGAGTGTTTCCATGGAAATGCACCCCACCCAACTGTGAGTGATGACTCTGATTGGATAATTTCCATGGAAGTGTTGGCCCACCCATTGGGTGGGTCTGAATTAAATTACTGGTGCACTATATAACATCAGACAGAAGGAGGGAGTTTGCTACAGCCAAGAAGGACACTTCGAAGAAAGCACAGGAGCTGCAGATGAGAGACAGTTTGAAAACAGCTGTTGAAAGCAGACTCTTGCTCCGGAGAAGGTGAGAGAGGACAAATACCCTAAGTGCAACTAAGAGTGACATTTGTGAGGAACTGCAGCCTAGAGAGGAACATCCTGGGAGAAAGCCATTTTGAAACCAGAACTTTGGAGCAGACGCCAGCCGTGTGCCTTCCCAGCTAACAGAGGTTTTCCAGACACCATTGGCCATCGTCCAGTGAAGGTAACCAATTGCTAATGTGTTACCTTGGACAGTTCATGGCCTTAAGACTGTAACCATGTAACCAAATAAACCCCCTTTTATAAAAGCCAATCCATCTCTAGTGTTTTGCATTCTGGCAGCATTAGCAAACTAGAACAGATTTTGGTACCAGAGAAGTGGGGTGCTTTTGCTGCTGAGTTTGCAAATACCAAACATGTTGGAATGGCTTTTTAAATGGATATGAGGAAGATTCTGAAAGAATTGTGAGGAGCTTGATTTGCAAAGATGAACCATAGATAAATACATTTTTTGCTGTTTCTATTGTTTGTATTATACAGTTTGTCAAAGCAATCTATCCTTCAGCTAGAAATGTTAGAACTAGCAGAAAAAATACAGGAAGCCAGCAGAAATACTTAGAGAAAAACAATGAAAACTTTTAGGTTAAGCCTCTATGCATGATCTTTGACATAATGAGATTTTACTCTAGAAATGAGTTAAATATTTTAGTGGTAGCTCCAAAAGCACTAACATCCATCTAAAACATATATATATACACACACATATATATATACACATACATACACATATATACACATACACACATATATATACATATATATACATACATATATATACTTTACTCCACATACAGATTGAGTAAAGAGAGAATGACAGAGAGAAAATATTTGAAAAACATAGCATAAAATATCCCATTACTGTTAGATACATACATACATAAATAAACAAACAAATAATAAATAAATAATAAAATGTGTCATCAAATTGAAAGGGTACATGGAATCTGAGAAGGATAAATTTAATCAAAAACCTAAAAAAACTCACATTGAGATTCATTATATTGAAATTTCACATCAATGCTGAAAACAGTCTTAAAAGCTACGTAAGGGAAAAGAATGATTATTTAAAAAGGAATGAAAACCAGATTGACCCAAGATTTCTCATCAGAAATGTTGAAAACAAGAACACAGCAAAACATTAGCAAAGTTCTGAGGAATAATATTTTGAACCTAGCACACTATACCTCACCAAACCAACCAAAGTATAATTCAAAAAGGAGGTCATTAATAAAGACATTTTTCAAACATAGAAACTTCACAATTTATAGAACTTCTCTGAGAAAACCATTAGAGATTTGCTTAAATACAAAAATGGTAGAAGGAATACATAAGAATTATCATAAACAAACATCTGTAAAACACAAATAAATTTTTATTGATTATAAAATTTATTCCACTTATAATAATCTAGGGGGAAATACAAATGAAAGGAACAGGGCAAGCAAGAGAAGAAACTTTGCTAAGGTATAGAATATAGATACTGATAAATTCTAGACTGAAAAAATATATTGAATTTTATAGAGGCACCTAAGTAACTATGCAGCTTAAGGCAAAATTTAGGAAGAATATGTCCAAATCTATAATAGTCTTTGTATTTGGGGGAGGAGACTGGGAATATATCCTGAGGGAGGACCAAGAGCATTGACAAAATTATATTTAACTGTAATGTTTTAATTTTTAAAAGGCAGATGGATTCATGCATTTGTAATAAAAATTAATAAAAATGAATGTAGTACATATGCATTATAAGGTATATTTACAAAAAAACACACACCAATAAATGTTTCATCACCCATAATTTCATCATAAAATACCGTCAACATTAATACATGGTGCTATTTTCTTCAGTCTTTTCTTTGCATATTTTCATTTAATTGTGATCCAAATCATGGAAAAAGATTGTCAGACTTTTCTACTTATCATTATAATGATTAGTAGTATTTTCATGCCAACCTATTTTAAACATAGCAGATTTTAGTCTTATGAATGGACACTACTTTTCTGGCTCCCTTTTATCTCAAAACATCTCAATTTCGTTGTCCATACTTGCCATGTCTATCTCAGATTTTTTGTAGAACACAGCCTTGTTGGACTTGTCCCCATTATATCATTTCAAAATCTCCAAATGATCAGTCCTAAATTCTGAACCCGTTTTGCCAGATGACCTCACAGCTTTGGGGTACACACTAGTGACTCCATATTTTTGTCTCCAGAACCTTCCCCTGAACTGGACTTGCATATTCAGCTCTCTCCTAAGAATCTCCATTTGGACATCTATTAGTCCCATCAAACTCATTATATTTGTTACCAGCGTCTTGATTCCCAAGCCCCGTAAACCTAATTTCTTAGTTTTGCCCATCTCAGTAAACGGCATTTCCATTTACTGGGTTGCTCAAGGTAAAAGCCTTCTATTTGACTATTCTTTTCTCTCACAGCCCCTATCCTGAATCAGACTGTTTGTAGAAACCCACTACAATCACCTAGTACAAGCCACCATCATCACTCACCTAGAATTCTGTGACAGCTCCACTCCTGCACCCCTAACTGCCTCCCTGAAATGAATTTTCCATGCAACACAATGTTCTTCATATGTAAATGTAACTGTACCCCCACCCCAGCATCTCCCTGGGTTGAGGCTTAGTCAAAGCCTCCAAGGAGTCAGCTGCTGAGCTGCTCCCCTTAGTCAAATCCTCCACACTTTAAATTCTCTCTACCTGGAATGCTCATACACAGAGTTTCCTGGTTCACTGGCTCACTTCCTTAGCCTGTGACCGAATCCTCAGAAAGGCCTTCTCTGGCCCCTAGGTCTAAAACTAGCAGTGCCACTTCTCCATTCCTTTACCTCTATTTTTATTTATACTGTTTGTTACTCTTAATGTCATATGCTATTGCTTCTATTTCTCCCCTCAAATATAAACCGTTTATATTGAGGCTTTTCAGTGACAATTGGAGTTATTAGGGGTGGGGCTGAAACCCAAGGTATGGTGTCAACAGTTGCTCTTTTTTTACAACATGATTCTATGATGCTGGGCTGGAAGAGAAAGTTAAGGAGTATAGGAGTAATTCATTTTTTCTGTTTAGAAATAGAGGACCAAAAGCTCTTTTAATTATAAATCATGGGCTCTGCTCAGTAAGGAATTGCCCACAGCTGCCGCCAAGAATCGACCACAGCTCAGTGACACAGTTTTAAATGACTGCAGGTGTGATTTAAAGGCATCATAGGAGCCAGGACAGGGCAGAGGTCACTCTTTGGATGATATAGGCTATTAAGGTAATTTGGGAGCTGAGTCAAGGGAGATGTAGTTTGCCGAACCACAAATCCAAAGGGAAAATGTAAGGCCTTTGAAAATGGGTGGGGGTAAGTATTCCTTTGTCCTATTTGGGAAAAGGGCAAAGTAGGCCCAGCTGGACACAATTAAGTCTGCAAAAGGTCCAGAAGGCCAGGGGTAAGAAAGAGCAATGGGTACAACTGACCTCTATGCCAACTCTGACACAAACCAGTGAGGGCCAAGAATGTGTTGTCAAGCTGCATATTTCCAGAAGGGGAGAAGACAGTCAGCCGCACCATGTCGACCAAGCCATATGTTCAAGGATAATCTGAAATAAAATAAGAACTGCATTGAAGGCATCTGGAAGAACTGCTGCTGCATACAGAATGTGAAGCTCAGACCCTAGCAAGCCCACCCAGGCTTATGCCAAAATCCAAGCTGAGTGCCCCTCTTCTGTGTTCTCTATCATCCTGCACATTCTTCTCATCGTTGCTTATAATACTATTTCTCAACCACAAGATGAGTTCCCTCACCCCAAGGGGAGAAGTGTGTATCTTACATCTCCATATCCCCAGACCTCTGCCTGGTTCTTGGCATATAGAAAGTGTTCCAAAAACATTCGGCCAAATGATTGTGAAAGAATGGTAAAACATAAAGAAAAAATCCTGATTCTCATTCTTAGAATCAAGTATTAGGCACTGGCCATTTGAATAAGACCCAAATGCAGGCCATAGAGTAATAGTGTACCCAAGATTATACGCATGGCTCCGTTCCATTTGTCTAGAAAAAGGTCTGTATCTGTGCAGATAATTTGTACAGCTGCAACTCACATGCTTAATGTAGGAAAATAGATGTGTCCATAAACAAATGATATGTGCAGAGAAAATGGGAGTCTCACTTTTGCATCCCAGGCAGACTCCTTTGTGGGTCTACAAATGAAAAAGAGAGGCTTTTGGGATTGTGGGATTAATGGCAGAGATTTCTCTTTTTATAATGTACTATTTTAACACCTTTATTAGTTAATACATGCTCACTATCAGAGAAGTGGGAGAAAAAGACCAGTATAAAAAATACTGAAATCATACACTATATCATCTCTGACCACAAAGAAATGATGCTAGAAACCAATATCAGAGGGAGAACTAGAAAATTCACAAATATGTGGAAATTAAACTTTCTTAAACAATCAGTGGGTCAAGGAAGAAACCATAAGGGAAATTACAAAATATCTTGAGGCAAATGAAAACACAAGATACTAAAACTTATGGGATGCCAGGCTGAGAGGGAAATTTATAGCTCTAAATGCTTATGTTAAAAAAGATCTCAAATCAGAGATCTAGCCTCATACCTGGAGGAACAAAAAAAAGAAGAGCAAACTAAAACCAAAATGAACAGAAGGAAGGAAATAACGAAGATAAAAGTGGAGATAAATGAAACAGAGAATTAAAACAAACAATACAAAGAATCAACAAAACCAAAAGTCTGTTCTTTGAAAAGTCTGTTCTTTGAAAACATTAATAGAATTGGCCATTAATTAGCTAGACTGACAAAGAAAAAAAGAAAGAGAACATCAATAACTCAAATTAGAAATGAAAGGGGGGCTGTTACTACTGACACCACTAAAATAAATAGGATACTATGAACAACTGTACACTGACAAATTAGACAACCTATACAAAATGGGCAAATTCCTAGAAACATGCAAACTAACTACACTAACAGAAGAAGAAGTAAAATATCTCAATAAACCAATAACTAGTAAAGAGTTTGACTCAGTATTCAAAACCTCCCAACAATAAAAGCCATGACCAGATGGCTTCACAGGGCAATTTTACCAAATATTTTGGGAAGAATTAATATCAATCCTGCTCAAACTCTTCCAAAATCTGAAGATGAAAGAGCACTTACTGACTCATTCTATGAGGCCAGCATCACTCTAATACCAAAGCCAGAAAAAGATGGATATAGATGGGAAAATCTTCAACAAAATACTAGCAAACTGAATCCAAGAGCATATTAAAAGAATTATATACACAATCAAGTGGGATTCATCCAAGGTATGCAAGGGTGGTTCAATATATGAAAATCAATTAATGTAGTACACCATATTAACAGAATGAAGGAAAAAAATAGCCATCTCAGATTTTGCAGAAAAGGGATTTGGCACCACTTCTTGATAAAAACACATAGAAAACTAGAAATAGAAGGAAAATTCCTCAATGCAATAAAAGGCATATATGGAAAACCCACAGCTAATGTCATACTCAGTGGTAAAAGACTGAAAGCTTTCTCTCTAAGATCAGGAACAAGAAAAGGATTCCCACCATCACCACTGTTATTCAATATTGTGCTGGAAGTTCTAGCCACAGCAATTAGGCAAGAAAAACAAATAAAAAGCATCAAAATTGGAAAGGAAGAAGTATAACTTTCCCAACATGCAGATGGCATGATCCTATATAGAGAAAATCATGAAAAATACCTCAACATACACCAAGAGCCAAAAAATGAACCCAGCAAAGTGGTGGTCAGCATACACAGATCAGCATGCACAAGATCAGCATGTACAAATCAATATTGTTTCTATAAACTAATAATGACCACTCTGAAGAGGAAATCAAGAAAAAAATTCCATTTACAATAGCAACTAAAAGAATCAGATAACTAGGAACAAATTTAATCAGTGATGTAAAAGGCTTGTGCACACAAAATTACAAAACATTGGTGAAAAAATCAAAGAAGACCTAAATAAATGGAAAGACATTCTGTATTCATGGATAGGAAGAGTGAATATTGTTAAGATGTCAATTCTACATAAAATGATTTACAGACTCAATGCAATCCCCATCAAAATTCCAATGTTATTCTTTGAAGAAATGCAAAAGTCAATCATTAAATTTATATGGAAGAGTATGGAGCCCCATATAATTGAAACCATCTTGAAACAGAACAAAATTAGAGGAATCACACTTGTCAATTTTAAAACTTATTACAAAGCTACAGTAATCAAAACAGCACAGTACTGGCATAAGAACAGACATACTGAATTGAGAGTTCAGAAAGAAACACTCACATCTATGGTCAATTGATTTATGACAAGTGTGCAGGTCCACTCAATGGGGAAAGAATAGTCTCTTCAACAACTGGTTCTGGGAAAACAGGATATCCACATGCAAAAGTATAAAGGTGAAACACCATGTACAAAAATTTACTCAAAATGGATAAAAGACTTAAATATAAGAACCAAACGTGTAAAACACCTAGAAGAAAACATGAGAAGCATCTTCAGGACTTTGTGTTAGGCAATGGTTTCTTAGACTTTATATCAAAAGCACAAGCAACAAGAGAAAAAAATATATAAGTGGGACCATCAAAATTTAAAATTCTTGTGCATCAAAATACTTTTTCATGACACAAAAAGACAATCTGGAGAATGGGAGAAAATATTTGTAACCCACATAACTGATAAGAATTTAATATCCAGAATATATAAAGAAATCCTACAATTCAACAAGAAAAAGACAAACAACTCAACTACAAAATGGGCAAAATACTTGAATAGACAGTTCTCTAAAGAAGATACACAAATGACCATGAAAAGATGCTCAACATCATTAGGCAAAATATAGAAATGGGAACTGAATCCACAATGAGACACCTTTTCATACCCACTAGAATGGCTACTACTAAAAAAAAAAAAAACTAGAAAATAAGCTTTGGAGAGAACACTTGTTCATTGTGATGGGAATTTAAAATGGTGCAGCCTCTGTGGAATACAGTTTAGTGGTTCCCCAAAAAGTTAAGTATAGAATTACCATATGACCCAGCAATCCCTCTTCTAGGTATACACCTAAAATAATTGAAAGCAGGGACTCAAACAGATATTTTCACACTGGTATTCATAGTGGTATTATTCACATTTTCCAAAAGATGGAAGCAACGCAAGTGTCCATCGACAGATGAATGGATAAACAAAATGTGGTACATATGTGCAATGTAATATGATTCAGCTGTAAAAAGGAATGAAGTTCTGATAGATGAGACAACATGGATGAATCTGGAAGACATCATGTCGAGCAAAACAAGCCACACACAAAAGGAAACTATTGTATGATCTCACTTACATGAAATAATTCGAATATGAAAATGTGTAGAGTCAGAAACTAAAATACAGATTACCAGGAGATAGGATGGGGTTAGGGAATGGGGAGTTAATGTTTAATTGATACAGGGTTTCTGTGTGGGGTGATGAAAAGGTTTTGGTAATAGATGGTGGTGATGATACCACAAGACTGGGAATGTAATTAACACCACTGAATTGTATATGTGGATGTGGTTAAAAGAAGAAATTTTAGGTTGTGTATATGCTACCAGAATAAAAATTTAGCAAAGCTACAGAACTATACAACCCAGTGATCCTTAATGTAAACTGTGTTCTATAGTTAATGGTACAATTATAATAATATTGTTTCATTAATTGTAACAAAAGTACCACACTAACACAAAGTGTTAATAATAAGAAAAAACTGTGTATTAGGCGGGGAATATGGGAACTCTTTACTTTCTGCATGATTTAGTGTAATAGTAAAACTTTTCTAATTAAAAAAACAGGTGAAAGACAAGTATAAAAAAATAAGTCCCATATATTCCTTCCCCCCAGAAATAGGCACTCTGAATATATTGCTATGTTCTTATCAAGTTAGGTGGGCAGTAGGAAGACATTATATTTGACTAGAAATATCTATCTATCTTTCTGTCTATCTATCTATCTATGTCATCATCATCTCTTCTTAAAGATTAAAAGTATATTCTCTAAAGCTTTACCATTCTGGTTTGGGCCCATGAGTAAAGAAAATTACTTTTAATTAATCACTCTTTACCTGGGTTATGCTCAATTCTACTATGAAAATAATAACAATGCCCTTTCATCTTTACTTATAATAAATTAAATGAAATAATTAACATAAAGGATTTTACATGTTTGCAAATCACTAAAATACTAGCTATCTTCATAACAAAACCAGAAGCACACTGCAAATTTCTTTTTCACCTAGGTTTTTGCATAAACTCTCTTGCCATTAAAAGTACACCCAAACCTTTCTTTCTAAGAATTGTGTAAGAATTTCATTTTATAGATGTGCCATAATATGTATCTTTGTTATCTTTGAAAATTTACACAATGTATGCTGTTTCATGCTTGCAAATAACATTGTAATGAAAAACCTTTATTAGCCTCCAGTTTAATGGAATGTTTATCAGGTATAGAGTATGTCTTAGGCACTGGAATAAAAATGCAGATATAATAACTATACTCATAACACAGAAATTAAGCAATTTGAATAAAGCATAATGTGGTAGCATATGAGGTAGAGAGAATCACAGGGGAGTTGAGATTCTACTCAGACTGGGTCAAGAAGTCTTCTTGGAGGAAGTAATGTCTACACCAAACTTTGTAGGATGACTAGAATTACCCAAATGGGAAGAGCTTATGGTATTCCAAGCAAAGGGGATATCACATGTGAAGGCCTGGAGATACAAGAGCCCATGGACAATTCCAGAACTGAGAGTGGATCTTATTAAAAGAGAACACAGCACACTGCTAGCAAGAGAAAAGAGTGGCCTGGTTTGTTTAACCTAATCTGAAGGGAAATCCATAGGCATGTTTTAAAAAATGAATTGACATCATTGCATTTCTGGTTTAGAAAGATCCCCTCTCTTGACCCAGCCTTGGTATGTGGCAATGATTGGAGTGGGATAAATTTGAAAGATGGGGCATACAAGTGTGGGGTGGGCCTGCTACAGGAACCCAAGTAAGAGTGATGTTAACCTGGGCTGAGGAGGTGGCTGCAGAGATGGAGCAAAAGAGCAGGTGGACCTCGTAGATGTCTAGAAGGCAAAATCAATTGAATCTATAAGTGATGGGTGATGGGGGTATAAAGGAGAGAGAAGGGTCAAATATGGTACCCAACATTTTGTTTGAGCCCTTGATTAGATGGCAATCCCATTCACCGACTGTGAGCATGAGAAAAGGAACACTTTTGGGAGTGGGATGCAGTATATTGTGGAGCTCGTGAGCTTAGTTTTGGGTTTGATTCCTTTTATGACAACCATATATAGATGTTCAAGAAGCAACAGAAGATACAGGTATCAATTTCAAAGGAAGCATGTGGGGCTTGGGGAGGAGATAAAGTCTGGAGAGGCATCATCATATGGTTTGTATTTGAAGTCACGAGAAAAGCTGAGTTCACCTGAGCTGAGGATGAAGAACAAGCAGAGGGTCAAGGACAGATCCTTAAGGAGCTCATGCACCACAGGAAAAGAGAGAAGCACAGACCTCTCAGTGAACACCGATCAACACATACATTTCTTTTTTTTTTTTTTTATTTTACAAACAATAATAAAAAAAAAAAATTTCAAACAAAACCAAAACAAAGGAATTAGAAAAAACAAATAACCTAAAATAACTATATTGCTTCCAACATGTTCTGACCCTACCCCAAGAAAATAAACAAACTACAAAGGAATAAGAAAAACAATTAACCTAAGATATCTGCATTGCTGCCAACTTGTTCCTACCATACCCCCCAAAATTAACAAACCATAGTCATTCCTGAGCATTCCCATAAGGTTAAGTTTACCCTTGATAACTTATCTGTTCATATTAGATAATCGTTCCCCCTTCACTATTTGCTGTCTATCACTAGGTCCCCTACATTCTACAATATGAACCATTTATTTTACATTTTTTTACAGTGTTCACATTAGTGGTAATATACAATATCTCTCCTTTTGTGCCTGGTTTATTTCACTCAGCATTATGTCTTCAGGGTTCATCCATGTTGTCATATGTTTCACGACCTCGTTCCTTCTTAGTGCCATGTAGTATTCCATTGTGGGTATATACCACATTTTGTTTATCCACTCATCTGTGAAGGACATTTGGGTTGTTTCCATCTCTTGGCAATTGTGAATAATGCTGCTATGAACATGTGGGTATCTGTTTGCATCACTGCTTTCAGATCTTCTGGGTACATGCCAAGAAGTGAAATTGCTGGATCAAAGGGTAACTATGTATCTAGTTTTCTAAGGAACCACCAGATTGTCTTCCAGAGTGGCTGTATCATTATACATTCCTGCCAACAATGAATAAGAGAACACATATATTTCTGATTATGTCCTTAGGGTAAATTCCTAGCTATGATAATATTAGCTAGTTGGGTTTAAATCATTCTGACAGTTGGTAGTGATTGCAAAACTGACCTTTAGAAAAGTTATATCGATTTGCATCCTCATGCATGGTTTATGCGAGTGCCCATTTCCCAATTGTTCAACGACACTTGATAATACACAGATTTGAAATCTCAGCCAATAAGTCACAGTCTGGTTTCAAATCCTAGTTTTCTCAAATAACATGACTTGGTTGACTATTAAGCCACATGTAGAAGAAAGAGATGGATTCAGATCCCAGAGCTAGCACTTCCTGGCTCTGAATTAATTTAACTCAGAGCCAGTTTTCTCATTTGTAAAATAAGTATGACTCCTGCATGCCAGGTTTGTGGTAGGATAAAAAGTGAGAGAACTAGCAAGTCCCTACTCAAAATGTACATGTTTCTCTCTTCTTCTCTAAGTCTGTAGAAAAACGAGAAAATAATGTGTTCACCTGAGGCTGTCCATCTGTAAAATTTAATTCAGAAAACGTATTTTGAAAACCTGCTCTGTCTAAGGTATTCTTCTGGGATTTTATGATTAGCCATACACTGCTCCTGCCATCATAGATGAATGAAAGAAACTAACATTAATTGTGTATGTGACAGCTATTTTGCTGGGCATTTCATGTCTATTTTTAAAAATCAATTAATTCCCCAGAGCAAACCCATTTTATATCTGTGAAAACTGGCTCAAACAAAGTTCTATGACCAAAGAGAAAAAGATAGAGAGGAGCAGAGCAAAGAACTCTTTCCACAATGCTAAACTTCCCATACTCTAATATGCTTACATTTGGTAGAGTTTATTCAATAGGTACACAGAGGGCATGATAAGGAAAGACATACATTATATTAAAATTTCAAAATAATAAAGAATGAATTGGTAGAATTAAAAAGAATGCTTCAATTTTATGGACTTATAATTAACACAGTTGACTTCATTGTGTTGAATTTGTATTGCCACTACTCTTTTAAAGTGATATTGGAAGATAGAGGCAATGCAATTGGATAAGAGAAAGCATTGAGAGAGATAATAATTGGAAAAGGAGAGGTAAATAATCCTTATCTGGAATGACTGTATATTTGGAAAAGCCCCAAAGAAGCAAAAATAATATTATTGTGAAAATAATGGAATAGAAGAATTACATTTATAATCAAATAATTTGTTAAATATTTTGCATTAACTTAACAAAAGTTATGCTAACTCTATAAGAAGAAATTTTAGAATACTATAGAAACATGCAAAGTTGCCTAGAACAAACTGAAAAACAAACTGTGGTTTGAGATAGGAAAACTCAACATCAAGAAGGTAAAAAATTCCCTCAAATTAAATTTGTAAATTTAACGCAGTATCAAAAAAAAAAATCCACGATTAAATAGCTAACCCTTGGAGTTAGGACACTGGTAATAAAGTTCAGTTAAAAAACAAGAAACAAACAATAGCCAGATTAATCCTTAAAAATTGGTCAATATGAGGTAGAAAAACAATTTAATCAAATCAGTGAGTATTGGCAAACATATAGACAGTCCAATGGAACAGAATAAAAAGTCCAGAAACAGATTCAAATACCTTTTAAAATTTAGTATATCATATCATATGGAGTTTTTAGCAAATGGTGCTGCAACGACTGGATAGACATATGATAACTACATAGGAAAAAATATAATTGGAGCCCTAGTATTTATTAAACAGGATAAAATCCAAATTGATCCAACATCTAAATTTAAAACTATTAAACCAGATATGTAGAAGAAAGCAATTGATACCATTTATAATTTAGGAATGTGGGGAAAAAGTATTCCTAAAAATAAAATCCAGGGGTCATTATTGTTAAAATGACTGTTAAGTTCAATTGCATTTTTAAAAAAAGACACTTTTGCATGAAAAACAAAGTAAATAAATAAGTGACACTAGGAAAAAAGAATTTACAACTTACATGTCAGAGAAAGAGAGAGAGAGTGAGAATTCCCAAAAATCCTAAAATAAGATCAATAAGCTGTTAGAAAATTGGAAAAGGAATATGAAAAGATATTTGAAAGGAGAAAAAATATAGATGTCCATTAAATATATGAAAAATTCTCAATTTCATTCATATTAAGGCAAATGCAAATTTAAACTAAATTGACATCTCACTAAAGCTTTGACCCCATATTCAATTGGAAGGGATCTGTGACAACTGACCCTGTCATACAATTATTATGGGAATGCAAAATGGTACACATATGGAAAAAATAAACAGTATCTAACAAAATGACATATGCAATCCCTTGACTGAATATCCCAATTTTAGCAGCTATCCCAAGAGATACTGTGGCAAAAGTAAGAAATGACTTAGGCATAGATTATTTTTTGTGACACTTTTTAAAGCAAGAGATTGGGGAAAAAATCCAAATATCCTTCATAAGCAACTGATTGAATAAACTCTATAATTTTAATGCAGTGGTATTTTTGATGCAATTTTATTGAGAAATATTCACATACCAGATAATCATCCAAAGTATATAATCAATGGTTCATGGTATCATCACAGTTATGTATTCATCACCACAATCACCTGTTGAATATTTTCATTACTCAAAAAAAAAGAATAAGAATAAAAATAAAAATGGAAAAGAACACCCAAAACATCCCATACTGCTTATACCCCCATTATTTATTTGTTTGTTTGTTTCTGTTTTCTTACTTATCTGTCCATACACTGGATAAAGGGAGTGTCAGTCACAAGGTTTACACAATTAAACAGTCACACCATAAAAACTATATCATTATACAGTCATCCGCAAGAATCAAGGCTACTAGATTACAGTGCAACAGTTTCAGGTATTTCCCTCTAGCTATTCTAACACACTAAAATCTAAAAAGGGGTATCTATATGATGCATAAGAATAACCTCCAGAATGACCTCTTGACTCTGAAATCTCTCAGCCATTGAAACTCTATTTTGTTTCATTTTGCTTTCCCCTTTTGGTCCAAGAAGACTTTCTTAATCCCATGATGCCAGGGCCAGATTCATTCCCAGGGGACATGTCCCATGTTGCCAGGGAGATTTACACCCCTGGAAGTCATGTCCCACATAAGGGGGAGGGCAGTGAGTTCACCTGCAGAGTTGACTTAGAGAGAGAGGCCACATCTGAGCAACAAAAGAGATTCTCTGAGGGTGATAATTTGGCATAATTGAAGGAGGCTTAGCTTCTCCTTAGGAGGAATAAGTTTCATAAAGGCAGGCCCCCAGATTTGAGGGCTCTGCCTATTAAATTGGTTGTCACCAGTCCTTACGAGAATATCAGGAATTTCCCAGGTGGGTAAGTTTAATATTTCCACATTTTCCCCAGTCCCTCAAGGGGGCTTTGCAAATACTTTTTTATTCTCTTTCCACATTACTCTGGTATGTATCTGGGCATCACACTAGCCTGTACAAACCAACAAGATCTCACTCCCTATTCAAGTTTCCATGTAATTATGGTGATTGAATAAACTGACCATACAAGTTAAGTTAGATAGTGTGCTACAGAAAATATAAATTTTGCACAAAATAAACATCTATTCCTTTTGTCTCACACAGAAGTTGAATTTCTAAAACACAGTCAATATCATCCTTTACTCTTTAGTCTGATTTGCCCCGCATTGCCAGGGATATTTACATCCCTGGGAGTCAGATCCCATGTAGAGGGGAGGGCAGTGAGTTCACCTTCCAAGTTTCCATGTATATTTTTCACTGTGAAAAGCAGGGTGCAAATGTTTGCAAACAGTATTTTAAAGTTTGTGTAAAAAAGGAATTTCATAATCGTATGCATGCATGTGTATAATATATATAATATATATACACACACAGATTTTTGGATATGTGTCTTTGATTATATGTATGCATATGTATATCTAAATATATGTATGTGTGTATGGATAACAGTCTAAGGAAAATAAGTAATTATGTATTGTAAGACATCAATATTTCTGGTCTACAGTTCAACAGTTTCAGGTATTTCCCTCTGGCTATTTGAATACACTAAAAACTAAAAAGGATTATCAAAAGAGAAATAAGAATGAAATCAAAGAAGTTAAATATGAATGCTGAAATGGAATTTTAACTGGCAATATCAGCACACTTCATATATTTTATTTATTTTCAAATATTCACATTCCACACTTGGACCCACTAAAAATGCCAAGAATCAAGGATAACACAGTAGCTGTGGATTGTGGTCTTGAAATGCCATTTCTCAGGAGTTGAGAGTTATATTTGCTTCCTATTGCTGCATAAAAAAATTACTGCGAACATGGTGGCTTAAAAACTCCATGCATTCATCACCATACAGCGTCTGTGAGTCAGGGGCCCAGGTCGGGGTGAGCTGGGTTCTCTGCTCAGGGTCTTGCCAGGCTGAAAACAAGGTGTCAGCCCAGGCTGCAGTCTCATTTTATGCCTGGAGACTGCTTCCAAGCTCACTCAGGTGGTTGGCAGAATTCATTTCCTTGTGCTTATGGGATAAGACCTTCAGCTCCTAATAGCTGTCCCTCTCCACAGGCAGTTCGCAACACAGCCCTTTGCTTTCTTCCTGAAGTTCATCAGAACAAAATCTGCTATTGTTGCTTATTCTCTTTTCAGGAGCTCACCTGAATAGGTCAGATGACCCCAGGATAATTGCTCTAATTTAAATTCAACTGTTTATGGCCCTTAATTACACGTCAACATGTAAATATCTGAAGAAACAACATTACTCTTTAATCACATCTTCTATAACATTTATTTATATGTGTGCAACACTATTGTTAAGTGATTTAACATACAATACAAGGGCACTATGGGTGATACCTTATTAGCATTTTACAGGTCAGGAAGCAAAGAAAAGCTAAGTGACTCGTCCAAGAAAATACAGTAGTAAGAGATTCAGGACCCAAATCCTGCTGCATAGAGTCCAGTTTCTCGAAATATATCCTATGATGATCCTTTATTTAAAAGTGGAACTAGAAATTAATTCAAAATTCCAGATAAAGTTGAAATATTTCACAGGCTAATGTGGCTCTCCCATTACTTATTATAGATTCTGTACTTCACTCAGAAGGAGCTGAATTTCAAATTGACAATTTGGCATCCAGATCACCCTTTTGTCTTCCAGTGCATGGGTGTAGGGTGAGCTAAATATGGTTCTATACAATCATATCCTTCCATTCCTGGGCTTTTGCTATTGATCTTTTGGGCCCAAGTCTTGGTCATCACATTTATTCCCATTAAATTAATCTAATTTAATTCAGGCCACTGATTAGTTTATCATGATCATATAGGACCTTGAATCTAACATGAAATATTTTCTAATTCATTCAGACTTGTGAACACTGCAGTTCTGATTTATCCACATTTTTCAATAATTTCCTCCAAAGCTGAAAAATGTAATTAAAGCTCAAGACAGACCCCAATTACACCATGAGAAAGAGTATTCCGGTTTGACCACAATCTACCATCCAGCAATTTTGGTGCAGTAATTCAATTTCCTAACCGCAGCAATATCCATTCTTGTGCTTCTCTTAAATGGTAGATGTTTCAGGAGAAAACATGTGCATTCCTCTCTGAAAACCATTTGTATTACAGCTGCCATTGTGGCTTTTTCAAAGAAGAAAAGGGGGAGATAGCATGTGACTGCTCACTTCAACCATCAGTTCCGGAAACTTAGTCAGAATCCACATTACATTACTGTTCTCTCATTTATGAAGTTATCCACTCCCTGTATTTGAAAGGAGGAGCAACAGTTTTCCTTTTGCCTTCCAACCTGTGCCCTGTTCCTCTGTTCCTCAAAGACTAAGGACTACATTGCCAAAATGTCCTCTTCAACTTGTCTCAGTGCATTTCACACTGCTACAGTGTCTTCACTTTATCCTCCAGGAATTATGATCTTCTACCTCTTTATATTCTAGTTGGGTTTTTTCTTCAATATGGACATTGCTATCCCATCCTGTAACACAAATGTAATCCAAAGCACTTCACTGAAAGTGCAGATATAAAATGAGAATTGACTATGTCTGCATTTTCTCTGCATCCAGTGAGGACATCTCAGTCGCAAAAGTAGCCCATTTCCTAACTCTGAACTCAACTGGGGAGCTCGTGAGTCAGACTTTTTCGGTTACCTCGTCCTTATTTTCTTGCTGCTGCGCTCACCTGGAGTTTTAGCCTTCCAATCATTGTCTTGTCAAAAATTGTGACCCCCACATTTTCGTATTTCATCACTCTGTTTTATGAAGGAGTCTGCTTAAAAATCTGCACTTGTCGGAGAACTTCTTTACAAATTTCCTCTTCCATTAGGAATGTACTCCCTGCTCACTTCCTACTGAGAGTTTGTGGTGGCAATATACAAATTTTCGTTTCTGATGTTTCTGGTATTTCCTAACTCTTCTCTTAGGAAAGCCTAGTGAAGGAGACTTTGAGCTTTCAAATTACGTTTGCTGTGCAGATGCTGCCATTTATTATCTCTGTGTCCTTGTGGAAGCTCATAACCTCTCTGATTCTCCATTTCTTCAACTCTAACAAGCCCAAAGATTATCATGAGGATTTAGCAGAATGAGCCACATATGCAAAGGCTCACATAAGGGAATGATCAAAAGTTCCATCAGCAATACTAGCTGCCATTGATTGAGCACTTACCTACTGTTATGGGTTGAATGGTGTCTCCCAGAAAAACATGTTGAAGTCCCAACCCCAGAGCTGTGTGCATGACCTTATTTGAAACAGGGTCTTTGAAGACATGATTAGTTAAAATGACACCAAACTGGATTAGGATGGGCCCCAATCCAATATGACTGGTGTCCTTATAAGGGAGAGGAGATGGATGACAGACACAGGGGGAAAAGCCATATGTACGTACACAGAGGCAGAGATACGAGTTATACTGCTGCAAGCCAAGGAAAGCCAAGGATTGCCGGTAACAACCAGAAGCCGGAGAGGCATGGAGCAAATTCTTCCCTAGAGCCTTCAGAGGGAACGTGCCCCTGCTAAAACCTTGATTTTCAGCTTTTAGCCTCTAGAGCTTGAGACATACATTTCTGTTGTTTTTAAGTGACCCTGTTTATGGTACTTTGTTATGGGAGCCTTAGGAAAGTAAGACGCCTACCACATTTTCAGCACAATCCTAAGAGCTTCGCATGCATTTTTTCATGTATTCCTCACAGGGATCATCCACGTTGGTGCTTTCAGGCTCCCTATTTTCTAGATCATTATGCTGACACAGGTAGAGGCTTACTCAAGCTATCTGACTCCAGGCTCCTTGGATTAACCTCCCAACCACATGGAGAGAAGCTTTAACCAGTTATGGTAAAACCAAAGAATGCAGTACCGTCAGCCCTTCTTTCACTCATCCATTCCTCTCACAAACAACTTTAGCAGCAGCTAATAGGAAGTTTCCGCTCCAAGATTAGGTTTTATGTGTTGATGTGAATTCACATGACCCAAGTCCCAGTAATCCTAAACAGTTAGTGTTTTTGCTGATACTTGAGGAGCAGGGCTGTTGGGTATAACAGTCCTTGGAGAACATTTCTGCCCCTCTATGCTTTGACAGGCAGCTTGAAAAAAGTGAAGGTGACAGCCTTCTCTGCATAGATTTTTATGGTTTCCTCAGAGAAGCTTGTATGACCCTCGTGGCTCGGTTTTCACAGGTAATATGACTTGGGAAATAAATTGTTTATTCTTCCTGCCACTGCCACAATCAACATGAGCTGACAACAGACACGGTTTGATGGCAAACCCCAAATATTCTAATAAATGGGCCTCAGAATATTTATGACCACTCTGATGGCAAGCTGTCTATGTCAGCTGGACTAGACTATAGTTCCCAGTTGTTCAGTCAAATGTGAATCTATTAGTTCTCATGAGGGTGTTTTCTGGTGTGACAAGCATCTGTACCAGTTGACTTTAAATAGAGTAGAATTCTCTAGATAATTTAGGTGGGCCTCATCCAATCATTTGAAAAGCTTTAAGATCAGAACTGAGTTTTCCCTGAGGAAGAAGAAATTTCACCTGTGGACTGCAGCATTCGCTCCTGCCTGAGCTTCCAAGTGCCTTATGGATTTCCATCTTGCCATCTCCCATACTTCCTTGAAATATACTGGTTCTGTTTCCCTGATAGAACCCCGATTTATACAGATTTTGGTACTAAGAATGAATGGTTCTAGAGGATCAGATTCTTAAGGACTTTCTGAAATTGAATCTCTAATCTTATTAGAAATAAAAGTACTGATGTCTCTTTCCTGTGGTACGGGCGCTGGTAGTTTGCATTGTGATGTGGCGATAGAGATGTGCAATATAACGGCAGCAACATGTTAAGTGGTCACGTATTTGATACCTTAGAGTATTTTAGTCAAACTAAGGAGTATAAAGAATTTGGTTTGCTGCTTCTGACTGTGCTGGAGAGTGTGGGGAAAGAAAAGGATGAGCTCAGGGCTTCAAAATCCCAGTTCAAACTCCACATAAATGATCTAGAAGCATCTGTGTCTGCCTTGAAGGCAACCTGAAGTAAATCTCTTTCTATTTAGAAATCTCTGGTTCTGTTTCTCTGGCAGCAATCTGACTCGTACATGATACAGCACCAAACAAACTCTCTTGCCAAGAGCACATGCCAGTACTGGTCTGTAATAGTTCTTCACCCATTGTAATTATAAAATTCACTCACATCATAGAACAAAAGAGTGACAAAGATCTTTCAAAGTAGATTACTGGAGTCTGAGAGCCCCATCACTGTCCACTTGTGGATTATGGAGTTGCCGTAGAAACTTGCTGTAGGTCCCAGCAACCTGCAGTTACAGCTGCAGCTCCCTGGAGCCCTGATTCTCACAATAGACAGGAAGGTGTCTGTGTTGTTAGCATCTGTTGATAAGGGTTTCAGAGCTGGAGGAACCGGAAAACTGGAGCTAAATGGAGTAAAGTGGTCAGCAGCAAAAGGAGTTAGGACATCATTTTTGCTCACTCTTGCTATCTTTGGTTTTCTGGTGTACTCCTAAAAGAAGCACAAAAGACAGAATGAAATAGTGACCTGGTCCCCACTGGTGTTGCCTTCCCTCAGCTAAATGGACCTCTGATATCCTCCTGAGTGCTTATATCTTCCCAAGAATATTCCTTATCCTAACCATATATAGACATGGCACTATTTCAAATTTTTAATTAGACTTGAAAAGAACTCTAAGAAATCCAACCTGAGATGTGCTTTTAAAAATGAGAGCCAGTTCCTTTGTCTGTTCTTGACTCTTCACAAGTGATTACCCAGATCGATCCTCATCTCCCAAAAGAAAAATAAATCCCTGCCTACACCTTTGCATATTGATCATATGATAGATATAAAGACATGCACTATGGAATGAAGATGCTTCATTCTGGTTTTCAGAAAAGCATGAAAAATGAGTGGAAAGTGGGAAAATGTTATACAAAAGTATCAGGGCATATCCACCAAAAGAAGCATGGAACACTTCAAGGCAATCTCCTGGGAAATCTTGTCACCTATTCCTTTCATGTCACCCAATACTATAGGCAGGTGCAAACGAAGTAAAAGTCACACTCCAGTCCACCTCCCAGAAATGACTAGGGTTAACCTGTGAACCCATAGTCTTCTATTTTCAACTACTTATCCTTTTAGCTGCATCTGTATTCTCTATATAATTTGATTCCTTCTCTTTATACTTGACATTACATTAAAGATGTATTCTCAGGTTAAGGACTTAATGAGTTAATGTTTATGTGTGTGTATATGCCTGCGTATCCATGTTTAATTATTTAACACTTAGGTAGCTTTTATTATGTCTTTACAATTTTTGGATTCCCTTTAAGTATTTTCCCTATTTGGCTGGTGAACTCAAGAGTAAAAAATCATAACCATATTTCTCAGTGCTGAGTAAAATGAGGTATTCAATTGGTAGTCGGTTACAGGATTAAGAAAAGAAATTTCATTTATCTATAAAATTTGTTTTGGACCAGGTTTGAATCTCAAGATAGGTCATGACTGCTGGTAAAGAAGGGAAGGAGAGTACTGAAACCATATTCCCTCTTATGTATTTCATCATCTGGGTTTGTTCAGAACTTTTAATTTTGTGTTTATAAAAGCCAAAGTTTTATATTTAGTAGCTTAATAATATTTGAGAGTTGCACTTTTTAAACCTCATTTCACCACTCTACCTTCTGGAAAATAAACACTGTTTTCCAGAGCTGAAATATAAATCTTATTTTAATTCATTCCCAAAACATATTTCATTGGAATTTAAAAGTATATAAAGAATGAATAATTTTACTGATTTTTACTAATCATATAAATATGACTGACATTTCTAAAAATCTAAGCCACATCAAGATAAATATTACTATAACTAGATATATTTTAAATATGCTGTACTTCATGTGAATTAAATTTCTTTGCTTAATGAAATATAAATACATTACATATATATGTATACATAATATAAATATACATATATTTATATATAATACCCATATCTATTATGCAGCAGACACAGGGCTAACTGTGCATTTTGCATATGTTGATCATTTAAACCTTACAGAAGATATAGAAACTCTTAATTATTTAATATTTAATTAATGCTGGACTTTTCCCAATTTGAAGAATTTGGAATTGTTTTCAATAATGTACAAAATGCACTCAAATAGCCCAATTAAGAAGTATGGACTTTTTGTTCAGGACTCATAAATTACCTGCAGGTTATCATATATATAGGTCAGAGATACTATCTAAATACATTTAAAACTTACAACAAATAAGACCTGCAAGGTCTTATTTATTTAATTAATGTTTCACGTTATTTCAGAGAAAATTTAAGGTGGTTTACGGGGTGGGTGACCTTAGGTTCCAGTCTAGCTTGGTGTACAGAAGTAATTATTAACAGTCTAACAGTCCCCTCAAAAGGGTGCCCATTTACACGATAAATTATCTGACTTTTTGATTATTGGAGGAACATAAAATATACCAAGATAACATGAATAAGAAGAGTGATAGGATCGTTTAAAATTCCAGTGTTATTGTAGCTTAGTCTCTCCCTGTCTTCCCAGATTCAAGGGAAAACAAGAGACTAACAATAAAATCTTAACAAATTTTCCAAAAATGGAATTTGAAGTAGTCACAATCATTGATAACAAGAAAATAACCAAAAATTACTATGAAAAGTTTAAATAAAATCCCCATCAACTTAGAATTTAAAGGATATTGTTTAAAAACAAATTCCTGGGCCACAGTGGAAATCAAAGTAGCAATTAGAAAGTAACAATGGCACGCATAGTGTTCTAGTTTGTTAATGCCGCCGGGATGCAAAACACCAGAAATGGATTAGCTTTTATAAAAGGGAGTTTATTTGCTTACAAAGTTACAGTCTTAAGGCCATAAAGTGTCCAAGATAAGTCATCAACAATTGGGTACCTTCATTGGAGGATGGCCAATGGTGTCTGGAAATCTCTATTAGCTGGAAAGGCACATGGCTGGTGACTGCTCTGGAGTACTGGCTTCAAAATGGCTGTCTCCCAGGACGTTCCTTTCCAGGCTGCAGCCTCTCTCTACAATGTCACTCTCAGTTGCTCTTGGGGTGTCTGTCCCCACCCCCAACTTCTCCAGAGCAAGAGTCTGCCCCCAATGGCCGTCTTCAAACTGTCTCTCATCTGCAGCTACTCTCTCAGCTTCTGTGCATTCCCCAAAGTGTCCCTCTTGGCTGTAGCAAGTTCACTCCTTCTGTCTAAGCTTATATAGTACTCCAGTAATTTAATTCAGACCCACTCTGAATGGGTGGGGCAACACCTCCATGGAAATTATCCAACCAAAGTCATCACCCATAGTTGGGTGGGGCACATCTCCATGGAAACACTCAAAGAATTCCAAAATCTAATCAACACTAATATGTCTGCCCACACAAGATTGCATCAAAGTTAATGACATTTTGGGGGGCATAATACATCGAACTGGCACACACAGTAATAAATAGATTTTTAACAGATTGTTCCCTCTACTTGCAGAGAAATTTCATTTCCTAAAGTTTTCATTATTACATGAAAATAGCAAACAACAGAGCATTTGATTGAAAACACTTTGCCCAATGAACGCAAGGGGAAATATGTAAAGTAATAAATTAGAAAACCTAATTTAAATGAAAAATTCAAGAGCTAGTTTGTTTTCTCTTTTAAAATACCAACCAAAAGGACAAATTTTTGCCAAGGAAAATTAAGAAAAGTGAGGGAAATCACAATCTTAATAATAATACATGGAAAATAACCTCAGTTATGGACGATCTTTTGTAATAACAGACAGTCATACAATTCTGTCTTTAAAAATACAGAAATGTGGATATGAGAAGTTTTATTGGGGAAAATGCTAAGATTTGACAAAAAGTGAAAAGAAAACACGAATAACCCAATAACTATAAAAGAAATTGAAAAGGTCATGTTCTATTTCCAAAGTTCAAAATCAGTTTCTTTTTCTTTTTACCTCTTCAAACCTATAAGCCCTTAGCCTTCAGAGCATGTCCCCATGAACTTGCTCAGAGTGAAGAAAAGGAAAGCACCCACTTCTCTTTCCAAGGCTAACACAACCCTGAAATCAAAGACAGCAGAAGCTTTGCACAGGAAAATTCTAAAATAGATCAGTCCTTCTAATTAGTACACATGATTAATTAGGGTTTATTAGATAAATGTGAGGATGATTCCAAATTAGAGAGCCAAGTTTAATAATTCATTATATCAAAAGAGAAATCCCATGTGAGAACCATGATAGATGCCAAAAAGTTATTCTGTAAAGGTGTACACTCTAATCTTATTTAAAAAATTAAAACAACTGATGACAGATAGAAAGCTGTTACCAAAATATCCTAATAATTTCTATCTGAAACCAATCAAAAACTTCATACTTAATAGTAAAATGCTAAATGGAGTCTCATTAAATCAGGAATGTGTCAAAGATAGATGCATATAGAAGGAGGACTAAGAAGTTGATGATGGTGAGATATCTCGATGAATTTCATGTTTTTCTTTTGATCACTTCTATTTTCTAATAGGTTTCCATCCTTACAATGATTTTTAAAGGAACTTTTAATGACAGTTTTGAAAAGGTAGGTAAGAAAAAAGATTAAAAAAAAAAAAAAGATAAAACAAGTTTAAGAATAGGAAATGAAGGCTAATATAAAATTGCATATCGTGGAGTTTTATGCTTCTCCTTTGTATGGCAGGGCTGATAGTCACCCATATGCACCAGCACAGCCAGACAAGTTGTTAAAATAGTGAAATATTTTGGTATTTGGAGAAATAGCTGCTTCCCCAAATCCTAACTGCCTGCACCAGCATTCTAGCTGCTGAGCCCCTTTTACAGACTATCAGCCTTCAACAGCCACTTAGGGTTGTCCCACAGAACAGCAAAAGGCCCCAAGGGACACCACCCCACCCCTAAAGCCAGCATCCATTCTGAGTGGTCCACAGGCCCATGCCTACTAAATATCTTGAATATTATCACCCCTGTCTATGGGTGTGACCCATATTCAGTTGTGAATTCTGCAGCCATCATGAAACGACATGACATGAGAAATCATGCAATCTCCAGGAGTTTTAGATAAAATACAAACCAAGTGTTCAGCACAAATACAATTCCCGATATAAAGAAAGGAATTGCTGTCACTGTCTTGGTCCCAACCAAACTCAGGTGGAGAGTGCTTCATAACACAACCAGCAAGGTCCTCAACAGCATCCCCTGCTCTACAGTCACAGGAATTATCAGGGAGCCGCTTCCCAAAGCACCCTCTCTCGGAGGGCACCAAAGTGCAATTCTGTATGAGCGCACCCCTTTCATGGTGCTCTGGCTTGTGTCAGGCACCCTTGAAAAAGTTACACACAAGGAGATGAAACTCTAGGAGATTAAACGGTTCTTTTATTTTGGGTCTCCAGCTACTATTTATTCCTCAAGAACTTTGTATACATCATCTCTTGATTCTCCAACCCCACTATGAGGCAGTATTATCAGGCACTCTTTTATCCTTTATATAAAAGAGACTAGGGTCAGAGTATTAGATAACTTGTTCAAGGTCAGACAACTACCAAAAGTCAGAAGCAAGATCCCAAATGCATCTGACTTTAAAACATTTAATGCTTTAATATTTAATACTCTATCACTCAGCTTCCCTGCTTGCTACGATTTAAAGCTTGCTCTGGCTCCGTCTAAAACCCCTATTTCCACCACACGCTTGCTGCCTTCTAAAGTACGATGTGGACGTGTGCATCGTTTTTGAAATACGTCCCATGTGTAAATAAAGATCTTATAGCACGACAGGGTGCTACTCGGAGCAGCAGGCTTTCATCCTCTATTATAAAACGGAGCTTCTGACCTAACCTATTTCCTTTCACTGTCATCACCAAGGGCACATTTTAACAACCTTATTTGAAGCCGCTGCAAATGGAGATGTAAAAACGGGGAGGTGGCAGAGCGTGGTGGCAGAGGCACGCAGGTCCTGCCGTCATGAATTAGTAAAGCGACTTCGGGAGAGCGGCCGTCTCTGCGCACTTGACCCCAGCCCTGAGCGCCGAGAAGGAAACTTCGCCGTCTGCTCCCCTTTTATCGGCAATGTTTTCCTTTACTTTGACGTCAGCCCCAAGATTGCTGGCTCTGATGTGCTACACCTTTCATATTTTCTTTCCAGTCATAATATTGCTTCAGTCATAACCTCGGCACTTTGAGGAATAATTGTCCCTGACGAGGGGGTGAATCGCTGACAGAGAGTTGATAAGCATTGCATCCAGATGACAGAAGTCAGGACATATCGGATTACTGCTGTGAATATAATAAAAGAGAGACTAAATACTTTGGCAGCTCAAAGACAAGCCATTTCATAACTCTCCAGTGGGGCTATTATCTTCCATTTACTGCCACTGATAACCAGGTTGTGACTTTCTCCCCATGATCTAGTTTCAATTCAGTTAACACGTTGCTGGCCAGACGTGAGGGAGGAGGCAGAGATGAGAGTCAGGATTTTTTTGGCATTTATTTTTAGAGTTTATCTTCTGCATCCCCCTTTCTGCCGATAAGGCCCTAAGTGAGCAGGCTTTGGGCCACACTCTCCTTTAATCTATGAATCCGTGTTTCCTTTTGAAGCTGCCATATCCAGCTGAGGAAGTGACAGTCCACTTTCTCTTCTCCTCTGATATACCTGGGCCTAAAAGCCTGGTGCAATAAACAGCCAGGCTATTTTTACATTTAGGGGCTCCATGAAGATAAAATTCTGTCCTCCCCCTCCCACCCCCTTCCCCAGCTACGCCAAGTTACCTCATGACAGCCATGAGGGTGATTAAATGAACCTACAGGGTTGGAATGCAGGTGGCATTTACAGGAATTGTAACAAATTTTGTTTCTAAATATGTAGGAAATATATTTAATAGGGCAGAATTTTGGATATAAAAGTTAGACCAAAGAAAAACAATAAAAGGATGAAAAATCCTCTAATTGGGATTTGTTCTATTCTTGCAGCTAGCTTTGCTGGTGTCACAATTAAATAAAAGTTTATATTCTGCATCATGCTTCTTCTAGAATAACATTGCTTGCAATGTTTCCAGCTCCTTGTGGTTTTTAGCTCACAATGTGTTCCCATATCCAAGAAACCCTAGATTCTCTTCTTTGAGTGGATAGCTATTTGAAAGATAGATTTATTGTCTATGTCTACATAAAACTATCTGTTATTGGAAAACCACATTTTCAGATCCACTAGATAAGTTCAGGTTTGTGATTATCATGACAAGAGCAGGTTCAAGAATGAAACAAACTGGCATCACAGTAAGGTGGGCTTGGAAGAAGCCGGAAACTGGATGGGACAGATATAGCAGTGAGAAAAAAAAGAGCTGTCATGTGAAAAATGTCCAGAGGGATTGAAAATTCAGGGAGATTTTAAGCAACTATTGGTTTTAGGAATCAGTATGTGAGGCCCAATTGGGAAGTGGTGTGTCATTCAAAAATTATTTGAGAACAACCAACTCTGCTGGGTACCACACATTGCAGCCCGGTGGGCCACCAGTACACTGGGCAGGTTGTACACTTATCATCAACTCCAGAGAGCACTATTCCTGAGTCTATGTGAGTGACACCCCCTTATGCTGTATAGGGACAATCTAACTGTACAATAATACCACAGTGGCTCAGTGGGGGGGGGGGGGGGGGGTGGCTACAAAAGCAAAATTCCATGCTTTTGGATTCCGTGTACTCTAGGCTTTCTTCACATAGCCTCTAAATCCAGAGAAGCTGAAGCTCACTTGACAAGTTGCCTACATAGTAAAATAGAGATAATCTCCACTAAGGTTATTTGAGCTCTACCTTGGTACAGCACTCACCAGCTTTCTCTCTGAGCCCAAAAAAACGTTTATGCTGAGTTAGCTGGTAAACTCCCTGCCTCTATTCAGATGGCTCAGAAGCTGGAGTAAGTACTCCCAGCTGATGGGTGAAGTTTTCTCAATAGATACACCTGAAGGTTGGGTAAATTAGACAGGACAGACAACAATCAGATCCAATTGACCCAGAAGGTTTTCAGTTCCATAACCACACAGCATCCTCTCTCAACTTGCATACATGTTTCCCAGAAGCCTGAATCAATGTGACAGTGGCTACCGCATAGTCAAAGGCAGGGTTTGAACCAGCAAGCAATTTTAGTTTCATTTCAGGCCATGACATTTTGAAAAGAAGCAATATCTGAGAACTACTCATTTCATTCATTATAGCTTTCTATGTTGCTGGCTACCTTCAGATGAGCCTAATGAACAAGACCTATGGTGTGGACTTTTACTCCCTATGCTTGTAAATTTCACATCCCAGGCTTAGGCTGGGGTTAGCTCAGCATCACCACCTCCTGAGTGAAGGGGTTCCATTCCACAATAGCACCTGGAAACTCAGATGCCAGTGGATGGGTCAGGCCAGGAGAGCTAGAAAAGTGGAGTAAAAGGATGAAAACCACCATGAGGGGATACCCACCCTGTACCAATCACCAAAAAGTCAACCTTAAAACCGCCCTGTGATGGTTTGAAGCTATGTATACCCCGGAAAAGATCATGTTCTTAGATTTAATCCATTCCTGTGGGTGTGGACCCATTGTAAATAGGAGCTTTTGGTGAGCAGGATCTTAAGATGCAACCCACCTCACTCAGGGTGGGTCTTAATCCTTTTACTGGAGTCCTTTATAAGAAAATAAAAGACAGAGAAAAGATACACAGAAAAGCCTCAGAATAGCTGAGAGAGGAAGCCACTGAAGCCAAAAGCTGGAGGTAACAAAACACAGGAAAGAAGGGAGAAACCAGCAGATGTCACCACGTGCCTGGCATATGACAGAGGAGCTGAGGATCACCGGTAGCTGGTCTTCAGGGAGAAAGCATTGCCTGTTAATGCCTTGATTTGTATGTTTTCACAGCCTAAGAACAGTAAATTTGTATGTTAATAAATCCACATTGTAAAAGCCAGCCCATTTCTGGTGTGTTGCCTTTCATCAGCTTTAGCAAACTAAAACAAGCCCTCAGAGCTACATGCTGTATCTCTGTTTTAAGGATGAAGTCACTGAGATTACGTCAGTCGTTGAGTAATTGGCAGATCGGCGGATGGAGCTCATGCATCTGACCAAAACCGAGTTTGTTTGGCTCTTTCTAGCTAACTCTCACTAGAGTACTGGAGGCCAACAACTCCTTCTTCTCACCCTCCACCTTCCAGAGAAAGGCCCAGCTATAGACAAAGAAGAAGAGTCCCTGCAGATCAGCAGGATATAAGGTTCATTTTATTAGAAATTGAACTAATAATTATTATCACCATCTCTTCTTCAAACATTCATCCAGGCAGAACAGAAGTGGCAATTGGAGACATTGGGCAATAGACAGCAAGTTTGTTGCCTCTAGACTCAGAAGCAAAATTCTAGTTCTCCAGAAGAAAGAGAATGGTAACAGGGCTACAGAAGTGCAGAAGCTCCAGGAAGTTCCTCCAGGCAGAAACTTAGAGTCCAGGGATCTTAGAGTGGGAGTCTTCCCTCCTGGGACTGGGGTACATGGTGGGGTGAGGTGAGGTCTAAAAAGACCAGAGTAGGACTCCCAGGAAGGCAGACCTAAAGCTCAACAATCCAAGCAATTGAATTTGGACTCCTGAAGTCCCTCCTGAAGACTTGATCAGCCCCAGCACTTGGGTTGTGACTCAAGGTGAAGGCCTCTTGGAAGTAAAGGAATTTTATGGAGATAAGAAGCCAGGAAGACTGTTGGAATTCATTTTTGGAGAATTTCCCCTTAGTCATCTATATCCTTTCTAAGCATTTCATCTCCCTGTAGATCATCAACAGACTAATATTCACAGATGTAATGAATTTACTGCCCAGAGCAGCATCTATGAAGGTTGTTTCTGCTCCCTTTAGCTATGATAACCATATCTGCAAAACCATAAAACCTTTTGCACAAAGAATTTAAGGACTGCTTTTGTAAGAAACAGTGAGAAATTCCACTCTGGGGTCAGTTGGTCTTACCCAATAGTGGCTCTGCCACCTACCACACATGGGAACTGGGACGAGTAATTATTCTCCTTCTCTCAGTTTTCTCTTATATAAAATGTGGATAATGACAGTTGTTATGAAATTAATTTAAGTATCATTTAATGACTGACTCATAATAAACTCAGTAGATGTATAGGCTGTTATGATGGCCATTATCATTATAGTTAGTTTGAATGACCAAACATGGAATTTCTAGGGCTTTTCCCATTGGTTTTAGAGTCAATGAGATGAGTATTTGGAATGGACTCAAAAAACCAGTGTGAAACTAAAGGATCTGAATCTCAAGTTTTCCCCTTACTATATATAAATGTACTTTTAAACCATGCAGAAAATGATCATCCTAAGAATTATGGACTAGTTCTTTCAATGTGGTCTTTTTCCTGTGCTCTGTGGTTCAAGTTGTTATCTGTTGAAATAGAATAAAGTTGCGGTAAATAAAGAATAAAGTTGCACAGAACAAATTTACAGTAAATAAAGTCACCTAATGAAAGTGTTTCATTTGTGATTAGGAAAAGGTTGTTTCTAAAATGATTTTAAGAAGACCAAATTTTATGGGATTAGTTTCTGAAGTATGAAACTATTAATCGGGATTTTACAAAATGAAATATTTTTATAGGCATGCAAATAACTGGCTCTGTTGTCTTCAAAGAAAAATTCCTTTATATATTTTAAAACTTAGGAATTCGTTCTATTTGGAAGACAGAAAACAAAGAGGGATTAAAATGAGTCTTGGCTCCTAGAAGAAAACTTAGAGAAGCATCTTCTAGACCTTGTGTTAGGCAATGGTTTCTTAGGCTTTACACCTAAACACAGAATAAAAGAAAAAGTAGATAAACGGGACTTCACCAAAATTAAAAACATTTGTTCCTCAAAGGACTTTATCATAAAAGTAAAACAACAACCTACTCAATGGGAGAAAATATTTGGAAACCACACATCTGATAAAGGTTTAATATCCAGAATATATAAAGAAATCTTTCAACTTACCAACAAAAAGACAGACAACCTGATTAAAATGAGTCTTGGAATTATTTTTAGAAATGCTGACTTGTTAGCTCTGGAATTAAGTTCTATCCATCAGCCATAAATGGATTGGGATGGAAATACTTAATAGGGTGGTCAGTTGCCCATAATAGTGAAAGGTTTCTGCACTCTGAAAACCATTTTCTTAATTATTTTAGGTTAACACTTGTGTCCATAGCCGAGGGAGAGAAGAGGACACGTGTAATCTGAGACCCCAGACATGGTGCCTGGCCTGACTCGAGATAACATTAAAGATTTTATTGCTGATACATTATAAATTATTTCTATTACTGTGGTCCTATGGGTATTGCGTTGTCAGTGCACTTTGCCTATTACCTCACCTAATGTTATTAACACACTTTGGGGTATAAAATTACGGTTTTATCATGGAAACCTTAAACACTTACATCCAAAGTACTGCATCAAGTTATTATCTTTACTGACCAGACCCGTTTTATTGTGTTTTTATCACTCATAAAATCTGAGATTCAATTTGATTTAATTATTAAGTAAAGCTCAGTCTTTGTGAGTTTAAAACCAACTGCAATATTAATATATTAATATATAAGATGACTTCATTTTATTAAAGGTGAGGTAACTTAGAAAACCTCTTTTAATGTCTTTCTGTGGCTAAGAAATTTAACCTGACCTGTTTGCACTTCTGTATTACCAACATCGACAAAAATTTAAGATCATCTTCTTGGAGGATGTTGAATGCTAATTCTATCCCGCGTCTGGCTTTTATTAACGGACTGGGTCAGATTAATCAGCCATAGAATGACATCGATCATCAAAGTGTCAAGAAGCAGTGTCCAACTTTTAAACAGAAAAAACATGGTCCACGCTTAAGAAATCTGATGCAGAAGTGTATGAGTCTATCATTACAATTACTCCTAAAATCAGAGAATGGGCATTGGCTCCCCAAATCAAGCTATCACAAAGGAAACAGGAGGTTATAGAGAAAGGCACTGATTGTGCCAGTTTTTCTATAGGGACAACTTCTGATCTTAGCTCTGTGCCTACAGGTTAGGCGGAAAGTATATGGTTGCATTGGTTTAAAAAAGCAATGCTCATCTTGTTATGTTAAATACCATCCTGATATTAATCAAAAAAATTTTTATATGATATTCACAATACACTATTTTATTGCAATCCAGAGCTCTGCTCTTTTTAAAATGCTTTACTCTTAAGTGTTAGGAATCAGGGCTCTACTTATGGGAATTATCATCATGAGGACATGCTGCAATTTTGTAGCTCTGAAAAGGCAGGATGGAGTGGACATTTTGGTGGACCAAATGTCTCATAATTCGACCTTTAATTTCAGCACCTGTAAAGAAAAAATAATACCTGCCTCCCAGAGCTGCTCAGGAATTTCAGTTATGAAAGTCCCTGTCATATAAAAGGTGGTTAGTAAGCAATCATTCAGCCATTTTCTCTAATCCTGTAGCATCGTATCAGCATGAAATATGGCTTTTGGAAGGTAATATACCCAGAATCATAAAGAGATGGACAGGCAGCCAAAGGGGGTGATCCCCAATGCATAGCTTAATGCATGTAAAGCAATGAATGGTGTTTCTTCATGACCATTGAGGTCTTGTAGTCAGCACCCTAAAAACTTCCGATACTGGGAGCTACCTATTTTTACTGAGAATCTGTTTTCAGTGGAGACAGCCTCATATTACAAGAGTTAAAGACATTTTGTCAACATTGACTCTTCAAGAAAAAGATCACACTTCTCTAACAAGAGTCAGCCAGGAACATGGGATTGTTCAGTTAAAGTAAGAAAGTGGAAAATTCCCTGAAATGTGATGAGAATGTGATACCAGCCATATAAAGGAGGATCAAAAGTAAGTAAAATTTTATGCAAAATAACAGGTGGAGGAGTGGATGAGCTTCACTGGATATGGACTGATAAAGCTAGAATGGCCTTTACAGATCACTAAATTCAACTCCTGCAAGAAAATGGGGACTTAGCAAGGTTTACGAATTTGCCCAAAGTAAGGCAGCTGTTAGATGGTGACCCCAACCCGAGGCTTCCTGGCCCTCAGGGTAGAATCTTCTCCCTGAGTGAGGAGGCGCTCAGTACCAAGGCAAACTGTTAACCAGAGCCTCAGTATTCCCTTTTTATGCCCATTTCCTATAATAAACACTGACTGATCCCCTGCTAGATAACAGATTATATGCTGAGCCCATGGCGAGGCATCAACATCCAAGACTTGCTCTCTGCTTGTCTTGGAGGAAAGACCAGTATTATAGATTAAACTATATACTCCATACCACCACCACCACCACCACCACCACCCCAAAAAAAGACTTGTTGAAGTCCTAATCTCTTGTACCTTTGAATGCAACATTCTTTGGAAATGATGTCCTTGCAGATGTAACTATTTTAAATGAGGTCATACTGAATTAGAGTGGCCCTAATGCAACATGAGTGGTGTCCTTCTAAGATGAGGAGAAGATCCACAGACACAGAAACAAAGAGGAGAAGGCCCTGTGAAGACCAAGACACAGAGGGAAGACAGCCACGTGGACATGAGGCAGAGAGTGGGGTTGTGCTACCACAAGCCAAGGAGTGTTTGGGACTACCAGAAGTTAGACGACACAAGGAGCCTCCTCCCTAGAGCTTTCAGAGAGAGAATGGCCTTGATGATATGTTCTTTGTGGACTCTGTCCTCCAACACTTGAGAGAATAAATTTCTGTTGGTCTAAGCCACCCAGTTAATTTGTTACAGCAGCCCTAGGAAATGAATGCAGCCAGGCACAAATAGTGGGTTCTTTTACCTTGATGGGTAATCTGTTGCATGAGAGAGAGCCTATGTTTGAATGTGTTTGTGTGCCTCTGTTTGTGTGTTTCTTTTCAGCAAATCCCATCCTTAATCTTGAAGTTCTGAAATTTCATTAGGATGTATCTGGGTGGGTCTTACCATTCCCAACCTTGTTTCATGTAATTCTTTCCTCTATTCAACCATCTCTGCTTGCTCCCTTTGAACTCATTGTTAAAGGCAGTGGAGATTTCAAGTTATGTTCTCCTTGTCTCCAAAACTTCCTTCCATATTTTTGCATCTCTCTGCTCCCTTGCCATATGTTCTAGTAGAAATACCTCAGGATGATCGTTGAGCCCATTAGTTTCTCTTCAACTGTGTGCTTTCCCTATTTATCCCATTTACTGAATTATTTTACTTCAATAATCAAATTTTGTGGACAATTATTCTGCTGTAAGAAGGAATGAGGTTCTAAGACAGGGTGCAATGTGGATGGACCTTGAAAATATTATGCTGAGTGAAATAAGCAAGGCACACAAGGACAATTACTGGTTTCACTTTTAAGAAATATCTGGAAATAGAAAATTAATCGAGAAAGAAAGTAGATTACTGGTTGCCAAAGGATTGCAGGGAGAGGGGAGGGGGCTTCTTGCTTGCTAGATATGGAGAGTTTGCAATTTTTTGAAATTAGAAAAATAGTAATATCACATTCTCGATTTCTACCACATTTTATGGACATTCTATTTCTCATCTCTCTCTGAGGATATTAAGTTAAGAATATTAATTATATTATTCTAAATTATAATATATATTTACATTATTTTAAAGTCCTGTTTACTTGATTAGCTTTGTTTTCTCATAGTTCTTGTTTTTCTCTTCTGTTCTATGATATGTCCCTAGAGGTGATTCCCTCCTTTTACAAATCTGCAAACTGAGGAATATAACCAATGACAAATTAGCTTTCCTATGCCCTTCTCCTTGGTCCATCCTTCCAGCCCTAGATAACCTTTTTTGCTTTCTTTTTTTTTAAAAAAAATGTATGCTGCCTTTTCTTTTTTCTTGGTAAATAGGGCATATATATATAGTATATATATAAGTATATACATACAAATAGGACCATGTATTCTTATTTCTTAGGTACTACAGGGTCTAAGATGTAAATTCTGTAACACTTTTTCCAATTTCTTTTTTATTTAACAATGCAACCTAAACAGTAAAGATATAAGAATGTGGAGATATTTATCATTTATTGTTAGAGCTGCACAGTATTATACTCCATGGATGTACCATAGGTTTTTAAGCAATCACTTAGGTTCTAAATCCTGACTGTGACCTTGAGCAAGTAATTTAACCTTTATGAAACCAGCTCATAGAAAACTGTGGGGCTGTTAGTAGCTGCTCAATAAATATTTGGTAAATAAATGAATGAACCTTGCTGGAAAACTTTATCAGCATTAAACATGGAAATGAGATCTTAGAAGACCTCACTCTCTGGAAGGATAATTTTACCTCTAGGTGAAAACTAATGGAGAACTTAAAATAATTGAGAAGATCAAACATCACACACACACAGAGCTAGATATTATATGTTTCCTGATGGAACTATACAACACTACCTAGGAAACATTTGGGGCAGATAATTTAATCTGAATCTGATCAGCTTCTGGATCCAACCACTTGTTTATAGGAAACACAGAGATGAGAGAAACAAGGTAAAAGATGCCACAAGGGTGAAGTTATCAAAATCCATAATGCGGGAAACTCTATAAGAAAAATTGAGCAGGTTTCTCCAATGAGAATTGCAAGGGAAAAATAGGTGAAGGGAAGTCTACAGATTAAAAGAGACTAAAAAGCTGTATGCCCTTTTTTTGGGGGGGGGGGGGAGGTTACTATTTAAATTGACAAACTTAAAAAATTATGGCACAATCAAGGAAATATTGACATTAATTGGACATTTGAGAAAAGTAAGAAGTTATTTTTTATTTTCTTAGATATTGTAATAGCATTGTATTTAAGTTTTTTAAAGGAATCCTTATATTTTAAAATGTATATTAAAACTACTTAATGATAAATTGAGTCAATTGGTTTATTGAGATGATGACTGGGTTTCTTTCTAATTATTACAGATTTTCGACTTGTTTGTAGTTCTGTCTTGTAGGAGATGAATTCCCTGATATAGGCAACAAGATTGAAATTGGGGAGAAATGGTTTCTATTTGACCCATTCTGAGAATCCCCTTAAATCAAGAACAGAAGCAGTGTTGTGGGGTCAGAGAAACATTCTCCAGGTCCCAAGATGGTAATTATGTGCCTTTCAGGGCCTCATCAAATACTTGTAAATTCAATCGATTTTTGATGAATCATATTTCATCAGAAAAAGGTATATTATTTAGCTTTAGAAGGATCTAATAATTATGTGCTAACTCATTCCTGAGTATAAGCATCTTCACCCTTTTGACACCATTTTTTTTACAATTCTCCCTGGTAAAACTGTTGAACACATAATCGCACGTCTATGTTCAGGAATGTGATGATGTCAGCTACCGACAATAGCTGAAGCAGGGTCCTAAACACCAACTTGGAAGGACCTTATCTTCTGGGAACTTCTCACTTGGATGAATTACTTAGTCACAATAACCATAACAGAAGCCTTCATATTTGACATATCTTGCCCCTTACAATTTCCATGACTTTAAATCATCTTTACCTATTTGAATTCTATGATGATATGCATATTCCGTTTTCCATACTAGCTCAAAGCCCTTGTGGATGTAGATAGTACAAATAATAAATAAATAGTGGCAACGAAACTCCACCATTTACCCTTAACTAACCATGCAACCTAAACCAGTCCCTGATCTCTGGGCCCTAGCTTCTCATGTTTCAAATGAAGGATGTGAACTCATGCTTGTTGAATACAATGGCCTCTGTTTTCAGAGGCTCTCCTTTTTCTCACCATAGACAGACAGAGCCAATCAGTCACCTTGCTCTTTATAGCTGACTCTGAATGCAACTTACCAACCCACGATTTAGCACCAAAGGAAGCCACCAGTAATTCTGAGCCGAAAGATATCCTGGGATGATGGAGCAGCTACCATGTGGAGCATTGCTAGAGGCCACAATAGAGAGAAAGGACTTGGAGAATCACTCACTGGTTTTTAAATCTTCTGTCTGGAGTGGTATGACCTTCCTTGGCTCACATTTCATTGGCCATAGCAAGTTACATGGCCATGCCTTTCTTCTCACCATGTAGCTAGAGGAAGAGAGGATAGGGCCTATAAGATATTATACTTGTACAGGGCTTTACAGTCTACAGTCAATTTTTGCATAAATTATTTATTTTTATTTAATTTTCTGAATTCTATAAAGTAAGAAAACAATATCAAATTTCCCATTTAACAGAATGGGAAATTGAGACTAGGATATCTAACTCATTATCACAGACTGTTAAGTGATGGATCTGGGACTAAAACTGAGTCCAATGTATCTCAGGCTGAAGTTCCTGTTTCTGATATTTCCAAATTCAATATAGTGCTTTGAAGGAGAGTACAGCAGACTCATAAATGAATTTAATGTATTAAAAGATTCAGAAGAATAGAAGAATTTCAGCTAGTAATATTTATTTATCTCTAATTAGGTACAGAGCTATGTTGAACCAATCATTGTTTTTAATGGTTATATAATTGGCAACAAGAATAGAAGTAAATACACAGAAGACTTAAAGATAGAGAACAAACTAAAGAAAAATGCACAAATACTTTGCTTAAACACAGAATAGTTTGGTTAAAAGAAAACTGTATGAGTGAGGAAAAATTATTGGTTATTCTGCAGTAACAAACAACCCCCCTAATCTCAGCCTTACCAAAACAGAAGTTTATTTCTCACTCATAGCCCAGTGCAGATTGAGGAACTCTAAGTTCTAGCCCGACTCCCTTTATAACCAATTTTGGGAAAGTCACTTGTCCATAAAGCACCCATAGGCACAAGATTTTCAAGTACTTTGAAACAAGAAGGGAAAGCCATTTAAAATGCATGAGGGTTATTTGTAAATGGCCAGGATAAAAGCTGAGAAGCCTGGAGCAACACCAGTTACTGAAGCCATCAATAAATGCAGGACAATGTGGGAAGTACTGGTATAGCCTCTCCTTTAATCTCAGACAGTGAATGTATTTATTGAATGTTTATTGTGGGCAAGATACTATGGAGTACATCAGATGCACAATCCCTGTCAGAAGCATGATCCCTGTTCTCAGTGGCCAATAGTCTGGTCACAGAACAGAATGTCAAGGATAAAACAAGTATAAAACAATCAAGTATAAAAAAATAAATATTAAATGTTGCTTGAAGCTGAAAAAAAAAAAAAAAAAAACCCACAGAAAATTGAGTAGAAAGTAGCCAGACACAAAAGAGAACGTTCTGTTTGATTCCATTTATATCGAATTCAGGAACAGAAAAAACTCACCCATGAGGACAAAACCCAGAATAGGGGTTGGCTAAGAGAGTGCCCCAGGGAAGCTTCTGGGGGCTGGAGGTGTTCCATGTCTTGATCTGGTTATGGGGGGGTTGGTCATACAAGTTTAGACGAAAACTCAAAATACACAGAAGTCCATCGAGCTGTCCCCTTAAAATGTGTTCAATTACTGTATATACATTGTATCTCATTTGAAAAAGTATTTTTATTATTTCCCAAGAGTTTATTTGAGGATTTCCTTTAGTTGGCTTGTCAAGTGAAGGACAGAACAGAGCAGGTCATAGATAGTTGAAGCAGCAATATTTGAGCAAACCCTCAAAGCCCAGAGGGTCTCCTTCACTGTGGGATGTGCGAGAAATGTAAAAGAGATTTCAATATGTGTCATGGAACTTGGAGATAAAAAAGATGAGGTCAAAGGAAGAACTTGGTTCTTTCGGTGTCTGTGAAAGCAATAATTTGTTACTTTGGATTTTATAAGTCTAGATGAAGGGGCAAGGGTTTGGAGGTGGAGGGAGGGAGATTTACTATGCTATCATCATTTCAAAGAAGTTGAAAGTCTAGGTCATAGCATGATACCCATTAAATGAATTTATTCATTCTACAAAGATTTGTTCCAACACTTCTGGTATGCCAGACTTTATGCCAAGGGCTTTATCTATGACTTTTAACTCTTGCATGATACCTGCTCTCTGAAGGTCTCATTGGGTAGAGTGGCCCTGAGTGGGAAAATCTCCAGCTCTTGCACAGTTTGTGCTGATAGGCTAGTACATGTTTTACTCTAGGTACCACTGGACTAGTTTATGCTCAGTAATATTGCCAAAACCAAAGAAGAATAACAGACTTAGTGGTTCTCAACACACCAACAAAGTTCTCAATTCTTGGATTCCCTTTATGCTATAAATCTCAAGTTACTCATGGAGATCTTAACTACTTTGAGATAAAGAGATCTTGAGCAATCAATAACACAGATTTAATAGAGGGAATTACACCCTTTTTGGAACCCTATTAGATAAACAACATTAGCAGGGATTCTGCACAGCCATAGCAATAGGATGGGTATGTTAACTTAACCAGTCCTGCTCTGGCACACACACAAAACCCCCATAGCAACAGAGATGACAGCTTGGTAACAGCAGCTGCTGCTTAATTGAAAACATTAGAAAAATATTACAGTATATCTGTATTCCTTGTTTTTATGTTTATTTTCATCACTAGTAAGAAAATAACCCAGGAAAAATACAAAGAAAACATGAAACAAAGGTTCCAGACTAACAATGGTAATGGATGAACAGTTGTGTGAAATTTAATTTTCTGGGGGCTCATTTCACTTTTCGTGCGAGTGAGCCATCTTTTTGTGTTCCAAGGGCCAGAAATCCCTCCCAGGATGCTGAATTTTGTCCTTAGTCAACTCTCTAAGTTTGATTAACTCAAGCGGGGAAAGAGCGTATGTTTGTCTTTGTGTACATCTGTGTGTTTGTGCATTGGGGCAGTGGCGTTGATATTTTAACGTGCCTGCACATGTACAGAGATAGATTTGAGGCCCGTAATCTGAATCACACTGATGTGAAGCTTGGACCATACATTCCGGAAAAGTGATGTGGCTCTATTCACAGTCACTGGTCAAGTGACCTATTCACAACTAAGCCAACACCAAAGTATGGAGCACAATTTAAAAAGTCTTATTAAGAAAAGTAGAATATACCTGTGGTTTTATACAAGCATGGAATGAGCATGGAGGCATTTGCATCTCAAACTATGAAGCCAGAAGGGACCTTAGAATTCATCTCATCTCCGCATTCATTTAGATCAGAAATTCTAAACTTTATGTTGGTGACTCAGAAAGCTAGGTAAAGGCAGGAGATGAGCTGTATTCTTGGGCAAGGATTATTTTTTTCCTAAAGTCATGTAAGTAGTAGTGGTCCTAATGAATTTCGGGGGCCCTAAACGTTACTTGGCTTGTAGTCAGATCCATCTGGCCATTGGAAATCAGGCAGCCCCACATGCAAATGAAATTTCCAAATGCAGGCAATACATTGAAAGTTCTCATTGCAAAATGAATATTGAATGTTCTAGTTGATAGCAGTGAACTCACTAAAGAAACATGTTGCAAACTCTTTGGTCCATGTTTTCTATCCTGCAATTATAGCTACTATATTTTTTGCTATTAGAATTAAAGATTTTTCAAGATTAATTACAACCTAAGGAAAACAAATGCTATTCTGTAAGCTTCTTGAGGTCAAGAATTGTGTCTTACCTATTCTCTGTTCCCTCTGGCACATAGTGAAAAGACTTTTGTGAAGTAGGCACTCTACAAATAAACATGACAATGAATTGGAAGTAGAATTGATATGTTTGTTTACCTACTGAAAGATAAAATGGAATGGCAGCTAAGACATTTCCCAATTAACCAGAAATTCTGCAGTGTTAGTTAATCAATTCATCTATTTCTTTATTCATTTAATACATAATGAGGACTTCCTCCATTCAACCAAAGGCCTAGGCAGTAGACTGAGATTTTCTACCCAATTCTAAACATTGCTACTCAGTAAACCAGGTTTGGATAAAACATTCTTCCCACACCAGTGACTCTGGATGCTCTACTTACTTGTCAATAAACAAGTTACTTATTATGTTAAAGACTCCAGGTCGATTTGATTAATGTTTGCCAACAGCTTTTGAAAGGAAAGGTGCAAAGATAGCATATTTGTGAGTTTGTAATTTTTTTTTCTTTTTCTGATTTAACACTGCCCTTTACTTCCCCGGGTGAGTCTGCAGGGATAGCGGAGACCAAAAGATCTTTACATTTCTCAATGTTGATTAGCAACACAGGCCACATTTTCATAGTGGTCTCACCCTTTTAAATCATCTTTGAATTATCAGTTCAGTGACAGTGTCAATAGAGTTGATGTGTAATAACTTGCTAGAGACTACAGCCCTTGCTCTAATGATTGACATTGTCATATGTATCTTTATGAAGTGCTTTCTGATAAGAAAATACCTTGTTTTGATTGGGAAGAGATGTTTCCACTTTCATCAAATGGATGCAAAGTGCCCAAGTTAAAAAACAACGGATAAAATAACTTCCAAGAAAAACAAACAACAGGATTGCAAAACCACTAATTAAAACCCACTAATGAAGGGTGTTGATAAGCAAGTATTAGACTGATGAAAACTCAAGGTTATATTCAAGAAGTTTCTAATACTTGTCTCGTTGATGAGTTCACATATGCAAAATGTCATGCTATCTTTCCCTGATACAAAGATAATCATTAAATAGCAAATCTCAATATTAAATCAAAAGGAATAAAGAAAAAAAAAGAATCTCTTTAATGGCTCTATTATTGATTTACTGTAGATGGAGAAGTTTGCCCCACCCTCTTTCAGCCTCTATTAGTGTTTCCAAGCAGACAAATAAATGGAGATTAAATATTTTAAGTATCCAAACCTTTATTGGAAATGCAAATCAATAGTGTAAATCACTCAGCTATATCCTTGGAAAATGCTTAAAAAACACATTAAAGCAAGTTGAACAAAAGGATTAACTACAGAAAATTGTATTATGACTTCCTGTAGACCTACAAGCTTAGAGGTGGAAGGATCTCTCGGAAAATATCTAAGTCTAAGATAATAATCAGCTCTTTCTCAAAGTAGCAATCTCTTCTCTGATATACCTGATATGTCTTCATATAAGTTTTGATCATACATGTCCAGGAGTGAGGAATAACTATCAATAGGTCAGCAATGGAACATTGCAAATGTGGTTTAACCAGAGTACCTTCATGCCTTACAGCCTGGGAAATTTAGTGAGAGCTTGTATTCTAGAGGCATTGAAATCTTAAAAGACAAAATCCTGAAACACAGGTTTTAAAAGCCTGAAAGTTAATTTAAAGTTTGTGAAATAAAATTTATGTGTAAAGCTTACAATTGCTGAAGTTCTGGATTGTTTAACTCTGTTGAGTTAGCACAGTCATGATTGGCAATTACCTGAAAGAAAATAAGAAAAGAGAAGAGTGAAAACACAGGCAAGGGGATCAGAACCCTGTCATGCTTCCATTTCTACAGCTGCCTAGCTTGAAAGGCAAGTTCCTTAAAGTCTCTGAAATAGAGTTTAAATACCTGCAAATCATGAATTGTAACACTTACTTTCAATTCAGCGTGAAAACACCAATATTCTTAGCAGCATTATTCACAATAGCCAAAAGGTGAAAGCAACCCAAACATCCATCAGCAGATGAATGGATAAATATGTGCTATATGCATGCAATGGAATGTTATTCAGCCATAAAAAGGAATGAAATTCTGACAGACACATGCTACCCACGGAGGAATCTTGATCACATGATGTTGAGTGAAATAAGCCAGACACAAAGCACGGATATTATATGATCACACTTACATGAAATACCAAGAATAAGAAAATTCGTAAAGAAGGAAATTTACCAGGTGCTTGGGGGAGGAGGAGAAGAAGGATGAGTTATTGCTTATTGGGTGCAGAGTTTCTGCCGGGGTGATGAAAGAGTTTTGGTAATGGATGATGGTGATGGTAGCACAATATTGTGAATGTAATTAATATCCCTGAATGATACCCTTGAAAGTGGTTAAAGGGGAAATTTTGTGTTATAGATATGTTAACACAATAAGAAGTTAAAAAAAAAAGAACACACAATATAAAAGTTCTGAATGTGCTTAGAATTGGTCAGTGCTTTCTATATGATAGAAACTCCAAAAAATGTCAGTTGAATGTAACTGAATGGTTGGGTTCTCATTTTTGCTATATCTGATATGAATGAACAGAAAAGAAATTAATTATCAATATGAAAATTTTAATTGAATATAACAACACATCCTATGAGTTATGTGAAAATTGATTCAATGGATGAAATTTTCTTCCCCAGTAATGTACATAATTTTTATCTGTATAGTATGATTAAATTCTATTTCTGAGATGCAATGAAAGATTCCTCAACTTTCTATCAATTATTCAGTTTCATTCCACCTTTGCCTAATATGTGGCAAAAATTATAAATAAAGCATATCCAAAAAATAAGTATATAACCATACAGAAAAAAAAAGTAAAGTTTAAAAAAGAATAAAATTTAAAAAGCATATTTAAGACAATGCATAGAATACATGCTAGTTGCATTATATAAATGTTAAAAGTTCTACATAGCACATGGAAAAATTCTAGTGGAAGCCAAGATGCTAGCATATACTTTATATTGTTTGTGATATTAGATTACCTTATCATTTATCATACTGTTTTTGGTACAGCTTTGCAATGAAAATCATAAATGGTAAAACAGCACTATTTGGAATCCTGAGCAAAACTACCTTTTGGGTTTTATAATACAAACTTCTCATCCTGAGATCCCCTAGAGAAACCATTTATTCATTAAGTACTAGATTTTAAATAATATTCAGTTGATAATAAATTGAAACATTGCAAAATTTTGCAGCAAAATAAGGTTGTTGAAGGTTTTAGTTGCTAATCATATTATTTATGGGTATTAAAAATCGAAGAAGATTTCACTGAAAATTAGCATTTCTCTTAATCCTACTGATCAAAATTTCTCCAATGCAGACATACAGAAAATGATCTGTATCAAGAAATCAAACCTCTTTCAGATAAATTATGCATGGGAAATATCAGATCCCTTAAGCACTATGGATATTTGATTATCCTATAATCTCTATATATTTATTTCTAATGATGGGTAATTCTGTTTAATGTTGTGATTCTTTTCCAGCTGGAGATTTGAGTTTGATAACTCAGTGCTTATATTAATCCCAACATTTATGTACAAGCATATTGATTCGTTTGTTTTGGTGGCAGTGTTGGCTGCTTCAGAGGGCTCTTACAACCATCCTGAAAAAAACAGGCTATGGAAATTATAATGAATATGGTTACTGACTTTGCCAACGGAACATACTGTTTCCATTTTAGCTGGAGTTTAAGGCCAAAAGGGCATTTAAAAAAACAATATCCCATCCTGTAAGCATATTAACATTCTGAGATACCCTCCTGGAGATTTTAGAGGATTGTGTGTTGAGAGGAGGTTAAATTAATTCAAAAAAGCTTTGACAAACTTTTGGTTGTTTTTAATTCACTGTAACTTTGGCAAGTTGAAGACAAGTAATTTTGGAGTAGCAATGTAATACCACCAACAAATTTCCTATCTTGAACATTTTAGAACTATGACTCAGGTCTTTGACAAAGGAGGTAGGGGAGGCAGGCAAGAGAGGGGGGATGTCAAGCAGGGGCAGTGTTCGTTTGGGGAGAAGAGTGGGAGAAAAGCCATAGGCACCTGGCAGAGGAGAGAGACCCTGTGCTAATCACCCATCACAAGCAATGAAATTCCTCAGGCAAGGCGCGCCAGCCAGGTGCATTTCAAAGAGAAGTGCTGGGAGGGGAGGGGAGCAAGTGTCACTCAAGGCAGATATTTATGAAAGATGACAGTTTGCAAACATCTCAATCTTGGACAAGCCTGAGCCAGTGACACGGAGGAGTGCAGCAAAATTGGACGCATCAGCAGCCAACATTTATTTCGTCAGGACCTGTCCAGTCTCCACTGATGGTTTGATAGTCTGGGAAAGAGGACACCAGTGGGGCTCATTCTGCTGGTTACACTCAGCCAGTTTGCATGGATCAGTCCAAGGAGTTGCAATAAATATGTAAAGAAGGATAAAACCAAGAATTTTAAATAGGTCTGCTCGCAGAACTCGCACGCGACTGGATTACTTTGTTAACTATGTCAAAGAGAAGGCAGAGTAATTACAGAAATATTGATTGTTGCTCCACCCATTTGACAGCGGTGTCTCTTGCCAGTGTGAAGAACTTCAACCTGGTGCAAACATCCTGTTGGACCAGACGACAGAAGAAGCCATCCCATTAGATGCCCTTCCCTATGGCAGCTACCCTGCAATCTCGGATACACTGAGTATAGTGAGCTTTTTCAGAAATAGAGACTTATGTTTCTTCCCCAGAAGGATGAGATTATAAACACTGGCCTGAGTAAATGCTAAAATAAATACCAAGGAGGAATTTCCCATAGTGTTTCTATCAAGCTGATAGATGGCATGGACTTCAGAAAGAAACAGGTATCTGGGGCAAGCAGACTTTGGGTTTGACATTACCATATATCAGAGGTTGCTACCTAGCCAAATCCAGCCACCGGGTGTGTTTAGTTTTGTTATCAAAATGCCTTTAAGGTATATGATTTAAATACTGTGCTGGTTTGAATGTATTATGTCCCCCAGAAAAAGCCATATTCTTTGATGCAATCTTGTGGGGCAGATATTTTAGTGCTGATTAGATTGGAATTCTTTGAGTGTTTCCATGGAGATGTGCCCCACCCAACTGTGGGTGAGGACTCTGGATAATTTCCATGGAGGTGTAACCCCACCTATTCAGGGTGGGTCTAAATTCAATCACTGGAGCCATATAAATGAGCTGACAAACAGAAGGAACTCAGTGCAGCTGAGAGTGACAGTGACTTTTTTTTTTTTTATAAAATCATTGTGGAGAGTGACATTTTGCAGAGGAGCTACAGCCAAAAGGGACACTGTGAAGAAAGCACAGGAACTGCAGATGAGAGACAGTTTGAAGATGGCCGTTGGAAGCAGACTGTTCCTCCAGAGAAGCTGAGAGAGGACAAATACCCCAATTGCAACTAAGAGTGACATTTTTGAGAAACTGCAGCCTAGAGAGGAACATCCTGGGAGAAAGCCATTTTGAAACCAGAACTTTGGAGCAGACGCCAGCCACGTGCCTTCCCAGCTAACAGAGGTTTTCCAGACACCATTGGCCATCCTCCAGTGAAGGTACTAGATTGCTGATGTGTTACCTTGGACACTTTATGGCCTTAAGACTGTAACTGTGTAACCAGATAAACCCCCTTTATAAAAGCCAATCCATCTCTGATGTTTTGCATTCTGGCAGCATTAGCACACTAGAACAAATACCAACACTAAAAATCAGAATAAATCTGGAAATCCTAACTTCAGATTTCCCTGGAGAAAATCAGATTTGGCAACTTTGAGTTTATAATACTTTTGGCCACAACTTGGAAAAGCTCAATAGCAGCTACTGCCTTCAGAAGATGTGTCTTCCCCAGTTCTCCATTCCCCCAATTCTCTGATTTCCCCAAATCAAGGCAGAGGATCAATTGCCCTTGACCATAAAATTTGTGCTTTTTGTCATTTACACAATGCTCTATTCCACTTATTTATATAACTTGTCTATCATCTTTAAGCATTTGAGTTTTGACCACAGAAAAGAAACACATTAGCTCTGTCATTCAGTTAAGTTACAATCTCAGGTTCCTGATCCTTAAAATAAGGATAATGCTGATTGTTTCATATGATTGTTGTTGAAGATGAGATACTGGAGTGAAAAACCTTAGGATAATGTGGGTATATACCATCACTAAATAAATGCTAGTTTCATTCATATACCCCTTCCACTTCCTAATCTCTGTAGAAGAAAAAAATACTGCATCTCATTTTAGGGCTACGTATAGATGAACAGATGTTTTCCTACATAGGTGCAAGAGTTTGAAAGCTGTCCTGCCCTCAGTACATTTTGGTGAATATCCAATCATCGTAGCTTTTTTTTCCATTAAGCACTGCGCTACCGCAGCACTTCTCAGACTTGAGTGTACAATCAGAATGACCTGGAGGGCTCATTGAAACACCCACCATTAGGCCCCGATCCGAAGTATTGCCTGAGAAGGGGCATTCCAAGTTGCTTTGAGAATCACGGTGCTGCTTTATTATGATTGAAAGCATAGAATCTGGAGAAAAGAAGTGTATTGAATCCATTGCCTCCAACAAAGAGAAGAAAAGGCATTTGTTTGTTTGCTTATGATATTTGTAACAAAGTCAATGATTTGATCCCGAGTGTTTTTCTTTCTAGGCAATAGAGTTCCCAGGTTCATGGTTAGATGATGGGAACTAGAGGAATGTGAATCTAAGAAGAGTGTAGTTCTTGCCAGTACCACCACAACCAGAGATTTCAAAATCTATTGAAACAATGGTATCATGATCAACATCCTCAAGAAGGATGACAGTCTGCAAATATCTCAATCTTGGACAAGACACACATCCTCAGAAATGACAAGTATTATTCTTGTTATTGTCAATATTAACTATTATTTTCATTGATAATGTCATTTCTCTCTAGGTAACTGTTACTCTGCAGTTGTTAGTTTTGGCCCTCTGAACTGGTTTTTGGAGATTCCAGTGTGACTATTTACACAGGCAGCTATTTCTCCCCATCCAACAGGCAAAGAATGCTCCCTAAGCCCTGGTCTCTGCATATCACTCACAGCAATGTCGCATGCAAATGGAAGTGCATTACCTTTGCAGATATGCAATGCCCTTCTCTTTCTTAGGTTTTCTTCAATTCTATTGAAATAGGTGTTGAATTCAATTATGGGCAATATTCTTCCTTCATTTATACTCTGCATTTCTCAGAATCTTGAATAAATAAAAATAAAAGGGCAGTAATGCAGTTCTCATTTCAATTTATGTAAAGTTTGGTTTCATTTTTTATCCTTTTAAAAATATTCAGAGGCATCTCTGAATACAAGTAACAGAGCAAGAAGCAGGTGAAAGGCAGGGACTCAGACCCAACTTCTCTTCAGTAACTGGTGGTAAGGAGATAGCTGGATCACTCATTTTTAAATTTTATTTTAAATTTTGCTTTCTTCCATGCCACCCTTTAGCACTCCTCCTCTATAACTTCTATGAAATACTATGCTACTAACAATAGTAAAATATGCATAAATATGTCCGTATTACTCCACCAGCAAGATGATTTTTGTTTTGCCTTGAAAATGATTTAATGAGGGGGAAAATGAAGTGGTCAAAAGTCTAAAGAGAATATTATATCAGCATTCAGAGGCCTGAGGGACTTGCGGAGGTATCTGTAGGCTTTTTATTCTCTCTTTTTTGTTGTTGTTGTTTTGCACAAATACAAGTTTAACTGAACTTTCCTGTTCCCAAACCCCTTCCCATCCATAGACATGTCAAATAGAGGAGGGCAAGTTCTTTCTCTGCTTATCTTTCCGTCTTGGAAATTAATTACATAGTACATGTGACCTTGGATAAATAACTTTAACTCCTTAAGACATGTAAAACAGGTACACTAGAGAGCCACATTATGCCATTATCAGGAGAAATTGCTGAAATAGCACAGGCAGTGTCTGGCACATAGCAAGTAATCATTGCAGGCAATAATGTCAGTAGTAATAATGATATTTATTATCGAATTAACCAACCATGATATCCCCAGCAATAATCACATTGTGTAATTACGTGCCTCATCCCACTGGACCTCACATACTCTTCTTGAGGTAAGGACAGTGTTACATGGAGCTCTGAAGTCCTAGTTCCTGGCACACTTCTGGAATATTCCAGTAAACCCATCCTTCCATTTAACTTTTAGAGCTGTCCTCTGCTTGGTCCCAGCTTTTTCCCCACTCCTTCAACATTCTCCTACTGTGCTGATTTCTCATGATCACATATCATATAGAGGCCATTTTCGTGCAGAGTTTAATATTTTAATTGGCTGCTGGTAACAATCCTTGAATGAGCAATGCAGTTTCATAATTAATATGTTGTTTTTTTTTCAGTTTTCACTGAATTTGATCTAAATTTTAAACTAATTATTGTTTTGAATATCTTTGAATATTGACATCATTACTACTACCAAAAGCCTCACTTTGCTTCTTTAAGTCCGGTGAATTTCTATCCAGCATTAACTGATCTTACCACATTAAACAATAAACTAACCCTTCACCAAGGAAACAAAAAGCAAGGAAGAGAGGAGAAAATGAGCAAGCAAGAGATGCCAACTCACAACTGGGGTTACCTAGATACAAGGTGACCATATGATTTGTCATCCAAACCTGGGTTCTTTATAGGAGTGAATGGAACAATACTGAAAATCACACAGGGACAGTAGGCTTTAAAATGAGACTGACTTTTTCCTGGGCAAACTAGGATGTATGGTGCCCGTACTTATAGGGAGACAGAGGAAGGAAAGTAAGATGACAAGAATCTGACAGACCAGAGTTACTGGTGGTTGCAAAACACTGCTCTTGAATATGGAACATTGTTCTCTCAAGGAACTCCAAGAGAAAAGAAAATTAGTTCCGAGGTCAAACAAATGTGGGAAACACAGCATACAATACCTCTTTCTTAGGAATTCTCAATGCATGTTGGTAAAGACTCTGAGAAGTACACAGTAAAGGAATCTAAGATTCCTAAAGAGTACATACACATATACAAGCTCACTTTTTTTTTTTTAAACACATTACCCTTCTTGGTGGGCTCTACTTTCTTGGTGAAAGGTAGTCTGGGGCATTTACACAGAATTTTCCCAAAGGAGTCAAAATAACTAAATGAAATATAATGTTCTCCTCCACCAATTAATTACAGAAAAACATATTTCTTATTTTGTTGAGGAAGTTCCATTTACTTTGCTACAAGATGACATATTTATTTGGATGAGACGAGGCCAATGTAACAAAGAGAGCTAATAATACTAATACAGAGTATTAAGAAAGTTTATCTTTGATTCACATATCAGTCTAAGATAAGCATTCCAGACGGAGGTTATAAATTGAGATTATGCATGAACCTTTGATATATAGTGAGCACAATAATGTGGCTATTGTTATTTATTTCATATATCACCCACTATTCTCTCCTTATGTATAATTTTATATATATATATATGTAGCCATGTTTTATTAAGAAAGTTACTTATTCCCCTTTCATTTTTATTGAGTTGGAAAGAAATTTAAAGAGTATTGATTCATAATAAGCCCAATACTCGGATCCCCTCTTACATGCTATCCAGCGGCTGTGAACAATACCCATGATGTGTTCATCTTCTAGGAGGCCTTTAGTTCTTAAGGAAACCCAGCCTTCCATTTTACAGTGCCAATGTATTCAGTTATGCTATGGTGCTTCCTGATTCTCTTTGGAGCTACCCAAAAGTAATGCAGCCTTGTTCCACACAGCAGTCATGGAGATATTAAAAGATTACGATCGTGCTAATATTTCTCTTACTCAGGCTCAATAATCTTAAATCTTTCAACTATAAAACATTCATGGCACATTTTTCTAAGTCAAGTCACACTGTAATTGCTCCATTATTATTTCCAAAAATCCAACGAGTGGAGGCCAACCCAATGTTTTAAATGAACAGAGGTTATTACAAAATACAAAGAGTTGATCCGCTCCATTTCTATAGACATTACAATTCTAGATTTAATCAATTTAAAACTCCATTAGTAAGTCTAAGGTTGCATACAATATGTTGGTTTATATTTAATTTAAAGTCAACAAAAATCCCTAAATCCCCCTCTTAGATCACAGGAAAGCACAGTGGTTAGAAAGGCAGAAACTTGCTCCATAACCCTCCCCCTCCAATAGCTATTTTAACACTTTAAGCCTCAAATTTATCTTTCAAAAAATAAATATTACCTATATCAAAGCACTCTTGAAACTCTAAATGAAATAATATATGTAAAATATTTCATAGAAGGCTATGCATTTTCAGCATAGTTGCTCTTTTTAAACCAACCCACAACCATTTTGTGCTTCAGTTTTTAAACTTAAAATGTATCCCCTTCTACACATCAGTTTAAAACAGCTTTATTGAGGCACAATTAACATACAATTAACTGAACATATTTTAAATGACATTTTGATACACTTCAGCAATACATACACACTGATGAAATCATCAACACCATTAAGATAATGAACATATGCATCAAATACAAAAGTTTCCTCATATCCCTTTGTAAACCTTCTCTTCAATCCCTCTCAGCCCATCCAACAACTCTAGACAACCACCAGTATGCTTTCTGTCATTATAGATAGTGTTCCTTTCCTGGAATGTTTTATAAATGAAATTAAACTGTATATGCACTTTTTGGGGGGTGGACGGATGGCTTCTTTCTCTCAGCCTAATTATTTTGATGATCAAGCATATTGTTTCTTTTATCAATGGCACTTTCTTTTTTATTCCTGAGTAGTGTTCCATCCTAGTGATGTATCAAAATGATGCCTCAGTTGTGTCCAGATTTTTGCTACTATGATTAAAGCGTCTATGAGCATTTGTGCACAATTCTTTGTATGCACATAGGTTCATATATTTCCATTTCCTAGGAGTGGAATGGCTGGATCAGATTTATATTTGACATTTTAAGAAACTACAAAACTCTTTTCCAATGAGATTATATAATTTCATATGTAGTGAAGTCCATTTCCTGTGCAAATGGGTATTTGTTGAAATAACTCTCTTTTCTCCTCTGAATTGCTTTTATACCTTTGTACTTTTTATACTTTTATACATTGCTTTCAAAAAACAGTGGACCATATGTGCATAGATCTATCTTTAGAGTCACCATTCTCTTTCACTGAGTTATCTATCGTGAAATCAGTACCACACTCTCTCAGTTACTGCAGATTTATAATAATTCTTGAAGTCAGGTAGTATGTCTTTCAACTTTATTGTTTTCTTAGATTGTTTTGCTCTCTTCATTGCCTGTGAATTTTAGAAACAACTTCCCAATTTCCACATGCACACGCACAAAAGCCTATATGATTATCACCAGGGTAGAATATCGATCTACAGAATCATATGGAGACAATTGACCCCTTAGAAAAATTGAGTATTCTCATATAGTTCTCCATTTATTTATCGTATTTTTCAATTTTGCCCAGCAATATTTTATACTCTTCAGTGAAGCACTTTAACAAATTTGCCAGATATAAATTTTCATATTTTATGCTTTTGGATATTGTACTGTTTCCAAATTTCAATTTCCAATTATCTGTTGCTGGTATATGGGTATTCAATTGATCTTTTTATGCTCGCTAAATTCTTTTGTTATATCTAGTAACTTATTTCAAGATTGTATAGGGGTTTCTATGTTGGCAATCATGTTAATTTAACAGTTTTACTTCTTTTCCAATTTAGGGGCCTTTTATTTCTTTTCCTTGGCTTATTATAATGATGACAACCTTCAGTATAATGTTGAATAATGTGGTAAGAACAGACATGCTTGTCTTTTCCTCATCATAGGGTGAAAGCATTCACTCTTTCATTGTAAGTACAATGCTAACTGTAGGCTTTTCATAGGTGCCCTTTATCTGGTGAAGTTTCTTTCTCTTTGTAGCTAGCTTAGAGATTTTATCAGGAATGGATGTAGGGTTTCGTTGAATGCTTTTCTGCATTAATTTTAATGCATGGACATGATATGGCAAATTGCATTGATTGATTTTTTGAAACTTAACCAAACCAAACTTAAACCAAATTTCTGGGATGAATCCCAGTTTGTCATTATGCATGAACCTTTTTATTTGGTGTATTCAATTTGTTAAAATTGTGCTTAAAATCTTTGCACCTGTGTTTCTGTAACATTTTTGTCATTTTCTTGTTTTGTGTTTATTTGTTTGTTTGTTTTTTGCAGTAAGGTCTTTTGTCTAGATTTGGTATACTGACCGCACAGAATGAGTTGATAAGTATTCTATCCTCCTTAATATTCTGGAAGAACTCGTGAAGAAATAACATTGGTTCTTCCTTAAAAACTTAGTAAATTTTGCCAAAATTCTGAAGCCATCTGGCCTAGAGTTTTCTTCCTGGGAAGTTCTTTTGACTACATATTAAATTTCTTTAACAGACATAGGATTATTCAGGTTATCTATTTCCCTTTTGAGTGAGCTTTGTTTGTTTGTCTTTCAAAGAAGGTCCATTTCATCTAAGTTGTTAAATTTATTGTCATAAATGTATTCAGATTTCCTTATCATCTTTTGTTATCTATAAAATCCGTAGTACCTGTCACCTCTCTTGTTCCTAATATTGCTAATTTGTGTCTTCTTGCTGTTTTCCTGATGAGTATAGCTAGAGATTAATTTATTAATTGAACCATCTTGTGATTTCATTGAAATTTCTCTATTGTTTGGCCATTCGATTTCATTGATTTTCACTCTGATCCATATTATTTTCTTGATTCTGTTTCTTTGAGGTTTTATTTACTCTTCTTTTTCTAGTTTCTCAAGATTAAAGTTGATATTATTGATTTTAAGACCTTTTTTTTCTTTTCTAACATAGTTGTTTAGTGCTATATTTTCCTCTAAGTACTGCTTTAGTGCCATTCCACACATTTTTATATTTTGTGTTTTATGTTTATTCTGTTAAGAATAATTTCTAATTTCTCTTTTGATTTTTTCCTTAGAAGTATATTGTTTAGTTTCAAAATATTTGGGGATTCTTCAGATATCTTTCGTTACTGATTTCTAATTTAATTCAATTGTGTTCATACCAACGTACATGGATGTACCAAGTATGAGACTTGCTTTATGACCCATAATTTGGCTTATTTTGGTGGAATATGTACTTGAAAAGAAAGTACATTCTGCTGTTGTTGGGTGGAGTGTTCTATAAATATCAATTAGGTTTATGTTGGCTGATTATGTTGTTCAAATCTCCTATGTTATTACTGATGTTTTATATATTTCTTCTATAAATTATTGACAGAGGGGCACTGAAAGCTCTGGCAATAGCTGTAAATATGCTTAGTTCTCCTTTCAGTTCTATCAGTTTTCTTTTCTTCATGTATTTGGAAGACCTATTATTAAGTATGTAATCATTTAGGAATGTGATGTCCTCTTGACTGAGTTGACAGCTTTATCATTATAAAAATCATCTTTTCTCTATGCCTGGCAATATTAGTCACATGGAAATCCTAATTTTTTCTGATATTATAGAGTGACAAGCTTCTTTTTTCTTAATCACTAAGCACATTTTTTTTAAAAAGGCTTCATTGGGATATAATTCAGATAACATAAAATTCACACTTTTAAATTGTAAAAAAAGTGGTTGCAAGGATACACATAACGTTGTTCAACCCCCGCCACTATCTAATTTTAGAAGAATCTTTTCATCACCCCCAAAAAGAATCTTGTTCCCATTAGCAGTCTCCTCCTGTCCTTTCCTCTCTCCAGCACCTAACAGCCACTAACCTCTCTGTGGGAGTTTTGGTAATTGTTTACTCTAATCCTATCAGATGTTCTCTACTGGGCCCCACGTACATTCTTTACATGCATCTGCTGATCAGTACTCAACTGAATACTCAAGGGGGAGCCTCTGTGTGCATGAAGGAAAAGACTACCTCTAACCATGGAGGAACCAGATGGACCTTTTTGGGAACATCAGTGAATGAGGACACCTGTGGAATACTCAACCCTTGCTGCACAAATACTGCCCCTTACAACCACCTGGAAATGACAAGTGTTCTTCAAAACTGTCTGGAACATGATTTAAAAAAAAAAAAAATGCCCAGATCATAAAAAGTAATATGAGGCAAGTGATAAAATTATATAGAGGAAGACTGGCAACCTCTCAGAACCAAAAAACCTGTTCCTTTCTTCTTCTTTGAGTTACCTCTTGGATTTCCTGTTGATATGTTTTGAAATTTGAAATCCCCACCAAGGTAACTGATCCTGATGGCAATCAAGCCCTTAGTTCATTATTTTTGACACAATACAAAAATAAAATCTTCCCACTCTAAGCCTGCCCCTGCAAGATGGAAAAACCCCTGTTGAATCAATAGGACTCAAGCTAATGTCCCTTTTCTGGCTATAAAAATCACTTGCCATCCCTAGAAGATTGAAGTTGTCTCCATTTTTACATGGGATCAGGCTTCCTTAATGCAGCCAAACTTTTAGTGTCCCAAATAGAATGCTGCAATCTGCCAACTCTACTCCAATTAGCCTTTTGACACAAGAGAAGCAGAAAAAAAAAGAACAATTGATACTAAAACAGTGATTGAAAAGCTTGTCAGAGATCTTGATTCAAATAAGCAACACTTGTTCAAATACAGAGAGCCCCTTGGAGCATCCGGCATCCATGTCACTTTGCTATCACCACCCCCTTTATGACTTTAATAACATAGGCATACAACAGCATTTGCTGCCTGGCAAATAAGTAACCCTTGCTTCATTCCACGCTGCCTCTCTTTTCTAGTGGTGCTGAATCCATCTCTTAAAAGGACTAGAAGTAAAATCAGATCTGCTGGACAGTCATGTTCCTTACCACACCTCAGTTAAACTTTCAACACAATCATTTTTCTTACCTCCTTAATGAACTATCTTGGTCTAATTGTAACTGTTCATGAGGGTTTGTAAACATCTTGTCACTTAATAATAGTCTTGTGTTTCCTTTCAAATATATACCTCATCCCTCTAGATTGAAATTTCCTAGATGATATGAATGATTTGCTGTGTTAATATACCTACACACTGATCATTGATTGAATTCAACAAAATCTTAGGCTTTTGTAGCAAAAGGCTTTCTCTTTCAATTTACTAACTCTTAGAGCAGCCCATAAGCACAGACTTTCCATAGGTCATGAAAACCCTGGTTTGTCAGTTATACCCATTGTCTTACTTTGTCATGCTGTTTGGGCTGGTTTGAATCTATTATGTACCCCAGAAAGCCTAGTATTCTTTTAATCCAATCTGTGCTGGCAGACCTATTGTGGGTGGGGACGTTTTGATTTTAAGTTGTTTACCATGGAGATATGACCCAGCCCATTCAAAGTGGATTTTAATCCTTTACTGGAATCCTTTAAGAGAGCTCATGGAGAGAGAGAGAAGATAGAAAGAAAATATCCTGGGAGAAGCAAGCAGGACCCACAGGAGAAGCTGAGACAGAAGCCCAGAGACATTTTGGGGAAAGCCACTGAAACCAGAAGGTAAACCCAGGAAAGAAGGATCAGCAGAGCCAGCCATGTGCCTTCCCTTGTGACGGAGGAACTCCAGATGCCATCAGCCTTTCTTCAGAGAAGGTATCATCCTATTGATAGGACATTCTCATGGCCTTAGAACTGTAAATTTGTGAACGAATCATTCCGCACTGTAAGAGCCAATCCATTTAAAGTGTATTGCATTCTGGCAGCTTTAGCAAACCGAAACACTACTATAACAAAATACCACACAATGGGCTGTTATAAATAATAGGAATTTACTGTCTCACAGATTGAGGCTAGAAGATGTCCAAAATCAAGATAGCAGCAAGGCTTGTTTGCTCCCCAAATCTGTAGCATTCTGGTACTGGCTCCAGGCAATCCTTGGGGTTCCTTGGCTTTTACCTCTATCTGCCATCGCATGGTAATGTCCTCTCCTTGTGTCTGCTCTTCTAGTTTTTCCACTGACTTCTGGTTTCTGGTTCCTGTCATATTTCTCCAAGTTCTGGCTTCTGTTTTCTTCTCTTTAGAAGGGCTCCCATAATTTGTATCAAGACCCACCCTGATTCAGTTGGCCACACCTTAACTAAGTATAACATCCTCAAAAGGTCTTATTTACAATACAGATTAAGATTAAGAGCATGTGTTTGGTGGGATGCATAATTCAATCTGCAACCTCCATATATTAAAACTGGTATATTTCACTCTTGTATTTTCAATCCATATTTATCTTCAGTTCCCAATTCCTCTCAAAGGATATTTTTTTCATGCTTCATTTGAATGTTCAGTTGGAAGAAAAATGTGACTTTATGTAGAAATAATGATAAATTAGCCATTCATATGTGTGTGATGCTGTAGCATTCTAACATGGTTGACTCTACATTGTATAAACAGTGTTTCCTGGTTTATATTTTGAAGACAATTGAAATGCTGATTTGTATCCAAGAGGTTACTTAACAAGAGCCATTGTCTATTCTTGACTTCTTCTCATGTGTTAATGAAGTACAAACTATCTTTTTGTGTATATCAGAAAGTACAAAGATGCATGCAAATATATGTGCTGTTTATGTTTGTATTCATATGTTCACAAAACTAAACCTAAAAAATACTTTCCATTGAGCCACTTATAGTCTTGTTCTTCTTAAATGGATTGCAATTATTACCACCAGAAATTGTTCATACATCCAAATTATTTTAAGATGATTCTAGGAGTCATATGCTTACAGAATTATTTGAGCTAAAAAAGATCTTAGTTTTATTTTTACAGGTTTGTACTTCCAGAGAGGATAATGAGGTCCAGAGATGGTGAGTAACTTGGCCAAAATCACAAATACAGATCATTTGAAAGGTAAGAATGTGTGGTAGTTTGAAGGTGTATGTAACCCAGAGAAACGTTCTTAAATTGAATCCATTCCTGTGGGTATGGACCCACTGCAAGTAGAACCGTTAACTTCAGTTAAGTTATGACCCACCTCATTCAGGATGGGTCTTAACCCTATCACTGGAGTCCTTTTATAAACAGAAAAATGCAGGGAGAGGGAGAAAGTCAAGGAAGCAAGAAGTTGAAAGTAACAGAACCTGGAATAGAAGGGAGAGACAAGCAGACACTGCCATGTACCTTGCCATGTGGCAGAGGAGCCAAGGATCGCTGGCAGCCAATCTTCAGGAAGAAAGCATCACCTTGATGAGGCCATGTATTGGACATTTTCATGGCCTCAAAACTAAGTGAATAAATTTCCTTTCTTTAAACTGAACCATTCCATGGCATTTTGCTTTAAGCGTGCTAGGAAACGAAAACAGAATGTTTGATCTCAAGGAACTAAAAAGCAAGAAGAACATGGATGTAGGATATATAATTTCAACCAGATGGTTTTAAAAAAAAAAAAATTTATTAGAGAAGTTTTGGGTTTACAGACCAACCATGCATAAAATACATAAAATACAGGATTCCCATAAAACATCCCACCACAAACACCTCACATTTGTTACAACTGCTGATAGCACTTTTTTCTAATTGTACTAATTTTTTTTAACAGTAGTTACCTTAATTACAATTAATAAAAATTATTTAAATTTTACCATTAACTGTTGTCCATAGTTGACATTAGGTATTTTTTTTCATATACCACCCTATTATTAACACCTTGTGTTAGTGTCATGCATTTGTTATAATTCATGAGAGAACATACTTATATTTGTATTATAAACTATAGTTAATTGTCTACAATAGGGTTCACTGCATTATACAGTCCTATGACGTGTCTTTTAATTTTTATTTCAGTAACCTTTAAGACCTAAAGTTTCCCCTTTTAACCACATTCACCTATGTACTTCAGTGCTGTTAATTACACTCACAATAATGTGCTACCATCACCACCATTCATTTTCAAGCCTTTAAAATCAGCATAAATAGAAATTCTGTACAAATTAAGCATCAATTCCCTGTTCTCCAACCCCAACCTATCTCCAGGTAATCTATATTCTAGATTTCAAATATATGAATTTTCTTATAATAATTAGTTCCTATCAAATATTTTCCCTTTTGTGTCTAGCTTACTTCACTCAGCATAATATCCTCAAGGTTCATCCATGTTGTTGCATGCATCAGGATTTCATTCCTTTTTAGGGCTGAATGCTATGCCACTGTATGTATGTACCACATTTAGTTTACCCATTCATCAGTTAATGGACACCGTGGGTTGCTTCCATCTTTTAGCTATTGTGAATAATGCTGCTTTGAACATTGGTGTGCAAATATCTGTTCAAGTCCCTGCTTTCAATTCTTCTGGATGAATACCTAGTAGTGGGATTGCCAGGTCATATAGTAATTCTCTACTTAGCTTCCTGAGGAACTGCTAAATGGTCCTCCACAGCAGCTGCACCATTCTACATTCCCACCAACAGTGAATGATTATTCCTATTTCTCTACCTCCTCTGTAACACTTGTAGTTTCCTGTTTTTTTTAATAATAGTAGCCATTCTAGTGGGTGTGAAATGATATCTCATTGTGGTTTTGATTTGCATTTCCCTAACAGCTAGTGATATTGAGCATCTTTTCATGTGCTTTTTAGCCATTTGTATATCCTCTTTGGAGAAATGATTACTCAAGTATTTTGCCCATTTGTAATTGGGTTGTCTTTTTATGGTTGAGCTGTAGAATTTCTTTATGTATTCTGGACATTAAAGCCTTATTGGACATGTGGCTTCCATGTATTTTCTCCCATTTAGTAGGTTGTCTTTCCACTTTTGTGACAAAGTCTTTTGATGCAAAAAGGCTTTGATTTAGAGGAGATAGCATTTATCAATTTTTTTCTTTCATTGCTTGTGCTTTGCATGTAAAGTCTGAGAAACCACTGCCTACTGCAAGCTCTTGAAAATGTTTTCCTACATTTTTTCTAGGAGTTTTGTTGTCCTGGTTATTACATGTAGGTCTTTGATCCATTTCAAGTTAATTTTTGTATATGGTGTGAGATAGGGGTCCTCCTTCATTTTTTTTGCATATGGATATCCAATTCTCCTAGCACCATCTCTTCAAGAGACTACTCTTTCTAAAATGAGTGGACTAAGCACCCTTGTCAAACATCAATTGGCCATAGATTGGACACTCTATTTATGAACTCTCAAGTCTATTCCATTGGTCAATATGCCTATCCTTAGGCCAATACCATGCTGTTTTGACCTCTGTAGCTTTGTAATATGCTTTAAAGTTAGGAAGTGTGAGTCCTCCAATTTTGTTCTTGTTTTTCAAGATGCTTTGGCTATTTGGGGCCTCTTATCCTTCCAAATAAATTTGATAATTGGCTTTTCCATTTCTGCAAAGAAGGCTGATGGAATTTTGATTGGGATTGCATTGAATCTGTAAATCATTTTGGGTAGAATTGATGTCTTAACAATATTTAGTCTTCCAATCCATGAACATGGAATGGCCTTTCATTTATTTAGGTCTTCTTTGATTTCTTTTAACAATATTTTATTGTTATCTGTGTAGAAGTCCTTTACATCCTTGGTTCTATTTATTCCTACATATTAAATTCTTTAAGTTGCTATTGTAAATGGAATTTTTTTCTTGATTTCCTCCTCAGATTGCTCACTACTAATGTATAGAAACACTATGGATTTTTTTTTGCATGTTGATCTTGTATCCCACCACTTTTCTGATTTTGTTTTTTAGTTCTAGTAGCTTTGTTGTAAATTTTTTGGGACTTTGTATATACAGGATCATGTCATATGCAAATAGTGAAAGTTGTGCTTCTTCCTTTTCAATTTGGATGCCTTTTATTTCTTTTTCTTGCCTAACTGCTCTGGCTAGAACTTCCAGTACAATATTGAATAACAGTCGTGACAGCAGGCATCCTTGTCCTGTTCCAGATCTTAAAGGGAAAGCTTTCTGAATTTCACCACTGAGTATGATGTTAGCTGTGGGTTTCTCATATATGTCCTTTGTCATATTGAGGAATTTTCCTTCTACTCCTACTTTTCAAAGTATTTTATCAAGAAAGGATGCTGGTTTTTGTCAAATGCCTCATTTGCGTCAATGGAGATGATCATATTTTTTTCCCTTTGTTTTGTTAATGTGATCTATTACATTAATTGATTTTCTTGTGTTGAATCACCCCTTGAATACCTGGGATAAAACTCACTTAATTATGGTGATATGTCATGTTCTCAGTTTTATTCATCTCAAAATACTTACCAATTTCCTTTGCAATTTCTTCTTTGACCCACTGATTGTTTAAGCATTTATTTAACTTCCATATTTTTGTGGATTTTCCAGTTCTTCACTTGTAATTGACTTCTACCTTCATTCCATTATAGTCATAGTTGATGCTTTGTATAATACCAATCTTTAAAAATTCATTGAGACTTGTTTTGTGACACAGCATATGGTCAATCTGGGAGAATGATCCTTGTACCCTTGAGAAGCATGTATATCCTGCTGCTTTGGGCTGCAATATTCTGTACATATCTGTTAAGTCTAGTTCATTTATCATAGTATTAAAGTTCTTTATTTCCTTATTGATCTTCTGTCTAGATTTTCTATTGATGAGAGTAGTGCACTGAAGTCTCCAACTATTATTGCAAAGAAGTCTATTTCCCCCTTCATTTTTACCAGTGTTTACCTCATGTATGTTGGAGCACTGTAGTGAGGTGCATAAATATTTAGGATTGTTATTTCTTCTTGGTGGATTGCCTTTTTTATTAATATATAGGTTACTTCTTTGTCCTTATAACAGCTTTTGATTAAAGTCTATTATGTCTGATACTCCTGTGGCTACCCAAGTTCTTTTTGGTTACTATTTGCATGGTGTATTAGTTAGGGTTCTCTAGGGAAACAAAACCAACAAGAGATATCTGTAAATATAAGATTTTATAAAAGTGTCCCATGCAACTGTGGGGAAGCACAAGTCCAAATTCTGTAGGGCAGGCAGCAAACAGGCAACTCCAATGAATGTGTTTGATGAACTCCTGAAAAGACACTGGCTAGCCAAAGAAGAAGTGAAGGTCCTCTCTCTTTCTCCCTTAAAAGTCTTCAACTGATTGGATTAAATCCAGTTGTTTGAATTATCTCATTGTAGAAGACATACCTTTCTTTGATGTAATCATTCACAGGTGCAGTCAATTGACTGATGATTTAATAAACCAGTCTTCTGGTTTATTAACCAGCCACAAATGTCCTTGCAATTATGATTAGGCCAGTGCTTGCTTGACCAGACACCTGGACACCATGACCTGGCCAAGTTGACGCATGAACATAACCACCACACATGAAATTTTTTTTTCCAGCCTTTCACTTCCAACATAATCATCTCTTTAGGTCTAAGGTGAGTCTCTTGTAAACAACACATCACCCCTTTTTATCCATTCTGGCACTCCGTGTCTTTTGATTGGGAAGTTTAATCCATTAACATTCAATGTCATTACTGTACATGTAGTACTTACTTCAGCCATTTTGTCCTTTGGTTTTTGTATGTCATCTGTTTTGTTACTCTTTTCCTTTATTTCTATATAGTTAATATTTTGTAATGTATCTGATCCACTCCTTATTTCAGTTTCTGTATATTAAAAAAAACTTTCATTTGGCTACCCTGGGGTTTAAATTACGCAACTTCTATCTGTAACATACTAATTTTAAAAGATACCAACCTAGCTTCAATAGCATACATGTTCTCTTTTCCCATATCCCTCTGTTCCCTCTTTATGTTATTTTGTCCCACTTTACCACTTAATATTTTGCATGTTCATCATCAGGAAATATGGCTTTTTCTTGTTCAATTGTATTTTGACTCTTATAGGAATTAAAGAATAGAGTTGTATACTGAGGATACAGTATTATTTGCTTTTGCACTTACCATTTTAGTTACCCTTACTGAAAATCTTCATTTCTTCACACTACTCCAAGGCAATTTAGCCTATCTTTTCCCTTCAACTTGCAAAACTCCCTTTAGATATTCTTGTAGAGAAGGTATCTTGTTTACAAACTTTCTCAGTTTGTTTATCTATGACTATTTTAAACTCTCCCTCACTTTTGAAGGACAGTTTTGCCAAGTAAAAAATTTCTGGCTGTCAGTTTTTTTCTTTCAATACTCTAAATATATCATACCACTGCTGTCTCACCTCCAAAGTTTCTGTTGAGAAATCAGCATTTAATCTTATTGAAGATCCCTTGTATGTGAACAAATCACTTTTTTCTTGCTGCTTTCCAAATTCTCTCTGGTGGCATTTGACACTTTAATTAGTATGTGTTTAGAGTATGTTGCACTTCTTGGACATACATATTTATGTGTTTCATAGGAATTGAGAAATTTTTGGCCATTATTTCCTCAAATATCCTTTCTGCCACTTTCCCCTCTTCTTTTCCTCCTGGGATACTTATGTGCTTCCTGCTGTCACTCAAACATCTGAGGCCCTGCTCAATTTTTTCTATTCTCTTCTTTATCTCTACTTCTGACTGTATAATTTCAATTGTTCTGCCTTCTAGTTTGCTGATTCTTTCTTTTGCCTATTCAAGCCTGCTGTTTCATGTCTCTAGTATATTTTTAATCTCTACTATTGTGCCTTTCATCCCCATAATTTCTGTTATGTTTCATTCTATACTTTCAAGTTCTTCTTTACACTGACACATTATAATCTTAACATGCTTTATCTTTTTATGCATATTTTCATTCATCTCCTTGAATTGATTTAGGAGACTTGTTTTAACTTCTTTGATTAGTTATTCTAAGTTCTGTCTACTCTAAAGCTTTAATTTGTTTCCTTGATTGAACCATATGCTTCTGTTTCTTAGTATGACGTAAATTTTTGCTGATGTCTATGCATCTGATTATCTTGATGAGTTAATTCTGAAGGTCCATTTCTCCCTCTTGTCTAGGGTTTAATTGTTGACTGGCTTTGTTTTAAGGCTCTTCTCTGGCTTGCTACAACTTAGTCTAGACCTTTAGAATAGCCTGTATTTAACTGATCAGATTTTCTCAGCTCTTCTTCGTCTGATTCTTGCCCTGCATACGTGGTACAATTTTTAAGATTGTGCTTTCTGTGTAATTGTTTCACCTCCAGGAGAAAACTTCTTTTCCTCTGTTCCTTTTCCAGGAATCATTATCTTTCTGCTTGTTTCTGTGCAGAATTGTCCCCCCAGCTCCTGTGATTTGTTTAAATTCTTTCCCTCACTCAATGCCCCATTTTCCTTACTCATTTCATTTCGAGAACCCTCCTGTCTTCCGCAGTTCATTTTAACACCGCCCCCCCCCCCGGCTTTTGTTTTCTCTATGAGACTTTTCTACCTCCATTTTCTTCCCCTTTAATGTATCCTGCCCCAGGGAGCCAGGAGGGGTCAATTCAGAAAAGTGAGTCACTCCAGAAAAGAGTGTTTTGCATTTAGGTGGTGAACAGAAAGTGGATTGAGTGAACACAGCACTTTCCAGCTGCAGTTTTACCACAGTCTCTCTTTTTCTTTTTTTCTTTCTGGGGGTCTTTTTGTATGCTAGCACTCCTCATTAACTTGTGTTCCACCCTGGGTTTCTGTTACTTGGGTACCTGTGCCTGGATATGCATGCAGTTTTATCACTGCTATCCCCAGTAGAAAGTAGGAGGGATCCAGGCTACTGCCTCTGAGTAACTCCCAAGCTGTGTGGGTCCAAGTGCAGGAGAGGGAGTTTATTGGCAGGCCCAGGAAGAAAGTTGCTCACCTGATATTTTCCCTTTTTTTCACTTCAGTGTTTGTGTAGAGTGTCTCTAGTTTCTACTGTCCTCCATAGTTATAAACAGGCGGGATTTGTCCTCTTATTTGATGAACCTCTGGGAAATTTTTTCTCAAGGGTTGTCTTACATTGTCATGTTGATGATGTCACCCCAGATGTGTTTTTAAAATTCCATAAATGGGTGCACAAAGACAAAAACTGAAACACTTGTTTTTTGAGTGGTCATTAATATTTTAATCTGTTTTAAAAAGGAAAAGAAATATTTGTATATGATGATGAATTTCCTTCAAAATAATATATTATTTTAGTTACAACTGGTAATTGTAACAATTGAAGCAATTGGCTCCCTAAAATATGCATGAATCATTGGAAAGCGAGGGCCACCCAACAATCAAAATGCTTGGAATTATAATATCCCACATCTCCTGAATTAATCCTTAATAGAACTTTGTAATCCCTTTTTGGAGCCAAGGAAAAGAGGGCATACTTCCAAAGTAAATATTCTACAAAACTGTTCTGTTTATCAGAAAGTTAAATAATGCAAAAGAATTGTTTGGAACCACAATTAATATAACATTTTGTATGCTTCATCTTTTAGTTAGTACTATTATTTGATTAACCACAGAATTTTCTGTTTTGTTGAGTATAGATGGCTCATTTGGAGACTGAGCTGATTTTCTTGGGCCAACTGAGGAGGCTGAAAATGGCAACTTCTCAGAGTACCTGCCCATGTAAGATTCTGCAACCAAATTTACAAGCTTAATATGCAGATAGTTTGGTTTTTTATTTTTTGTTTAAATGGGCTGCTAATACAGATATTTTTAAAAAAATTTGCCTAGGCTTATTTTTATTTAAAAATGTTCACATCTGCCTCAAGCTTTTTAGCAGCTGCAGAGTATTCCCTAATACTGAGATATCATTACTTAATGAAGAATTCTGCTATTGATTACTTTTTAGATTGTTTGCACATTCTGCTTTCCAAACACACTATATGGACATATTAATCAAGGAAAATTTCCTCAAAGTAGAATTGATTAGTCCAACTATATATATTTAATGGATACTGCTAAGCTGTCTTTAAAATAATTAAATAGTTATAAATCAATGGATAGTCTCTCCCCATCATTAAGAACAATCACTATCAGTCTTTCTTCCTTCATTGTTCCTTTCTTTTTTTGGTGATAGGAGTCTGGGCAGGGAGGCAGAGACATTTTATGAAGTATTATTTTATGTTTTCCTGATTGCCATCTGCCATTTAGCCATTTCTATTTCTTCTTTTGGGAATTGCTTTTTATTCCCTTTTCCCATTTTTCTCTTGGTTGTTTGCTTTTTTCTTCTTATTGTTTGGTGGGAAGTTTTAGATGTTCAAGATATTAGTTATCAAATTAGTGGATATCAATTTTTTTCTTATCTGTTCCTTAATTTTTGAAATTGATGGCATGTTTTCCATGAAGGAATTTTTCAGCTGTTTTTAGTCAAATCTGGCACTCTTATTTTAGGGGCATCTATGTCTCATGTTCTACTTAGACAACTCTTATTGGTAAAATATAGAACTATTTTCCTGTGTTTTATTTTAATATGTTATTTTTCTCAGGTTTAGTTATTTGATCTATCTGAAGTTTGTTTTCTGTACTTTGTGTGGTATGGTTCTAATGTTATTTTCTTCATAGAGATAAAACTTTCTCAACATCATTAGTGAATAATCCATCTTTTCCTACATTTTTGAGAGGGTACCAGTACTGGTTTGAATCAATCATGTCCCCCACTAAAGCCATGTTCTTTAATGCAATCCTGTGGGGGCAGACTTATTAGTCTTTGGATTAGAGTGGGACCTTTTGATTAGATTGTTTCCAAGAGATAAACCCACCTTCTGATTTATTAACCAGCCACAAACATCCTCCCAGCAATTGTTAGGCCAGTGCTTGCTTGACCAGACACCTGGGCACCATCACCTGGCCAAGTTGACATATGAACTTAACCATCACAACCACATATTATGTTAGTATATCTATATTTATTTACCTGGAAAGACGGTCAAAATACTTTGAGAAGATATCAAAAGCACATAATAAATTCCATATTTTTTTTAAAAAAAGTTTATAAATATATATAAATTTAAAAATCCAGTAAAATACATACAACAATTAGGAAGTATGGATCTTGGAGTCACACATTATTTTTTTATTCTTATATCATTGTGTTTTCTATTTTCAAATATAGGACATGTAATTTTCTTTTATTTAAGAATTTAAAAGTATTTAAAATTTCTGCCAGAGGGTTCTGCTTTTGTATTGGCCAAGCAGGTTCCCATCAGACCAAAACTTGCCTTCTTTCTAGCCTGAAGAAGACAGAACTTGGGGAGGTCACAGCCGCTGCAAAGTGGGAAGGAAGTCTTGGCAAAAAAAGAAGGTGAGAAGGAGAGCCCCAGGGTCTGTATGAGGAAATGCTGCCCAAGTCTCGGGATGACCCCTGAAGAATACTTGTGGGGGGCAGTCTCCAAGCAGCACAGCTGAGGCTAAAAGAAATGAACTGAGATCTGAGGCACTGACAACTGCAGCTGAGACAAAATTAGCACCTTGAGTCTAACCAAGTTAATTGCATGCTAAAACAAAAGCAACAAAACTCTTGAGATAAATAGATTTTATAAAAGTCCCCACATGACATTAGCAATTTGCAGGAAACAAAGAAAATTACTTGACATTTGGAGTACCGAGAATATGTGATCCGTTCTCCATAAAAAAAAAAAAGGCAAAAAAACAGGCCAATCATGATACAAATGTTGGAATGATCAGACAAGGAACTTGGAGCAGCTATTATTACCTCAATAAGATGAAGGAAATACACTCTAATAATGTAATGCTAGGAAATCTCAGCAGAGAAATAGAGTATATTAAAAGAATCAAGTGGAAATTCTAGGACGAATAGATACTATATCTAAAATTCAAAAGTCACTGAATGGGCTTAATAACCAAATGGAAATAGTAGAAGAGAAAGTCAATCAGCCTGATGATAAATCAATAGAAATTATTCCATTTGAAGAAGAAAGAGAAAATGTTGATAAAGTAATAAACTGAGACTCGAAGCCATATGGATCAAGATTAATCTATCTCAAATGCATGCAACTGGAGCACATGATGAGAGGATAGAGAGAAACCCAGAGAAAGACAGGGAGAAAGGAGGTATAAAGATAGCTGAATAAATAATTCCCAAAATTTTCTCAAGTTTGGTAAGTGGTATAAATTTACAGACTCAAGAACTTCAGTAAATCCCATAAAGGACAAATATGAATTAACTATTAAACATCGAAAATAAAGATAAAATCTTGAAAGCAGCCAAAGAAAATGACAATTTATGACAGTTGCTTGATGATTTCAATAGTATGGTCTTCTCAGAAACAATGGGCTTGAAAAGATAGCAGAATCATATTTAAGATGCTAAAGGAAAAAATACTTAATCCAGAATTCTATTCATAATGAAAATTTTCTTCAAGGTATGTATTTAGATAAAAGAAAACTAAAATAATTTGCCACCAGCAGATCTGTACCGCAAGAAATGTGAAAGTTCTTTAGGCTGAAGGGAAAAGATACCAAAATGAAAATCTGAGTTTCTGAAAGCAATGAAAAGCAACATAAATGGTAAATAGCTGGGTGACTAAATTAATAAATTGTCCTATAAAGTCACAAATCTTCTATATTCTTTGTAAAGTGATACATTAACTCTGGCTAAACTGTGAAGTTATGAATGTTTCTCTAATCCCTAGAGCAAGCAATTAAAAATAATGTAAAGAGTAATAAGTAAAAAGCAAATAATAAATTATAATGTTAAAAGGAAAAGTCATAGCTTTAGATATATACATTAGAGAAGAAGAAAAATCTAAAATAATTTACCTAAGATTCTGCCTTACAATTAGAAAAGGAATTAAAAACCCAGAGTAAGTAGGAAATAATAAATCTAAGAGCCAAAACTGATGAAACCGAAAACAAAATAAAACAAATGCAAAAGTTGGTTCTTTGAAAGATCAACAAACTGATAAAGCCTTAACTAAACTGACCAAAAAATAAAATAGAACACATATCATTAATATCAGGGGGAAAGGAGTTACCACTATAGAAGCCACAGACATTGAAAGTATAAGATAATATAATGTCAACATTGTCCCAACTGATTTGACACTTGGATGAAATGGACAAAGTCCTAGAAAAATACAACTCGACAAAATCAACGCAAGTTGGAACACAAAATCTGAATAGCCTAATACTGATTAAAGAAATTAAATTTGTAATCAAAAACTTTCCCACCAAGAAAAATCAAGGCCCAGATGACTTTAGTGGTGAGTTCCATCAAACATTTAAGGAAGATATTATCAATATTACACAGAAGCTTTCAGAAAACAGAAAGAGAGAATGTTTTCCAAGTTGTTTTATGAGGTCAGCAAAACACTGGTACTAAAACTTGGCAAATGTATTACCAAAAAAGGAATAATATCCCTCATGAACATGGATGCAAAAATGTTAACAAATGATTAGAAAACTCAATCCAAAAATATATACAGCTGTTACTACAGCATGGCAAAGTAGGGTTTATCCAGGATTGTAAGATTTTTTCAACATTTGAAAATCAATCAATGTAATTACATAGTATTGGTTAATTTCAGTTACTGTGGATTGACCAGGTGCTTAACTTCAAAGCTACTGATGCTTGGCCAAAGTTATGGAATCTATTATTCAAAGATAAGTGATGTTCTATAACCATGCCTCTGTGAGTTGTTTCAGTGCAGAATGTGTTGGCTTGTCAAAATTGTTTATTAATGATTAGAAGTATAAGTTGCCCCTGTTTTCAGTGGCTCCTGGCTGCAATGGGGTGGGTGGGCTGGTTCAGAGGTTAAGGCTGGTCATGTAGCTGTAACATGTCTTCGTGATGAGCTCTCAATAAAGGATCCCCACCGTGAGCAGACTGGGCTTGCTAGCACTTGAGTGCTTCATGTGCCACCTTTAGCTGTTTCAGATCTAGAGACAAAGTGGTCTGGTGTGACCCAATGCCACATCAGAAAAATGAATCCTGTGCCTATAATTAATGGACCCCTTTCAGTGTTTATTCTCCTGCAGTTGCTGTACATTATCCTTTGTCTGTAATAAAGATATCACAGCTATCTAAAGTTTTTTTGTGTGTATTGCCTTGGCATCCATCTTACTTTGGCTGAACCACTTTCCCCTGTCCTGACCTTTGGCCTAGTTAATAAGCAGCTTTCCACCCCTGGTCAGAAACTTCCCCAAAGCCCAAGTCCACACTTGCAGTCACCACCGACATCACCCATGTACCTTATCAAAACCCAAGGCTGGTCCCAAGTGATAAGTTCACCATCCCCAGAGCCTCCCAACCCCCAGTTCCTTTACATTTTCATGTGTGTTTGCTTTAAACTAACAAACCCTTACCTCCTGTGGGAAATCTACTAACCTCCACCCCTAGACCACAAAAAGGCACCAGCCCATGGGTCCCTCTTGCTCTGCCTGCGTGCCCCCATCTGCTGGTCGAGCTCAAGCTGATCATGCTCCCAATCAAACCTTCATGACTCCCCTCTCTCTCTAGGACCAGGGAGTAACAAACTATCTGTTTTCATGCATTCTTGCCTCAGTTTCCCATTTTGTTACACCTTACCTCCACCAGGACCCAAATTTAAAATCCAAATGAACTAATTCAAACCAAAAGCTGTTCCATGAATATAAACTCTTTGAGTCTGCAATGAATACAGTACTTTATCATAGTAACAGAATATGAGAGAAAAATATGATTATTAAGTAGATACAGAAAAAGCACTTAACAGAACTCAACACTCATTCATGATGAAAGCTTTCACAAATTATGATTAAAAGGGATCTTCCTCAACCTGATAAAAAGACATCTACAAGCAAGCTACAGCTAACCTTATAGAAATATTGAATGTTTGTCCCCTAAGAGCAAGAATAAAATAAGGATTCCCATACTTACAATTTATACTGAACATTATATCACAGGTCCTAGCTAATATAATAGGGCAAGAAAGATAAATAAAAGGCATAAGGATTGGAAAAGAAGAAATAAAGCTCTCCCTATTTGCAGGTGACATGATTGTTTACACTGAAAATCCCAGGAAATATATAAAAGAATAACTAACTAATAAATTGAATCTAGAAGGGTGTCAGGATGAAAGGCAAATATGAAAAAATCAAATGTATTTTTGCATACTAGCACAAAATAATTATGAAAATTAAAAAAATTTGCAATAACATCAAAAAACAAAATACTTAGAAAAAAAGAAAACAGATCTGTTTGACATTTAAAAGGAAAGCTAAAAAATATGCCTGAGGGTAATTAAAGATGGCCTAAGTGAATAGAGATATGTACCTATTTAGTTTGCTAATGCTGCCAGAATGCAAAACACCAGAGATGGATTGGCTTTTATACAAGGGGGTTTATTTGGTTACACAGTTACAGTACTAAGGCCATAAAGTGTCCAAGGTAACACATCAGCAATTGGGTGCCTTCACTGGAGGATGGCCAATGGTGTCCAGAAAACCTCTGTTAGCTGGGAAAGCACATGGCTGGTATCTGCTCCAAAGTTCTGGTTTCAAAATGGCTTTCTCCCAGGATGTTCCTCTCTAGGCTGCAGTACCTCAAAAATGTCACTCTTAGTTGCACTTGGGGTATTTGTCCTCTCTTAGCTTCTCCAGAGCAAGAGTCTGCTTTCAACGGCCATCTTCAAACTGTCTCTCATCTGCAGCTCCTGTGCTTTCTTCAGAGTGTCCCTCTTGGCTGTAGCTCCTCTTCAAAAAACATCACTCACAGCTGCACTGGGTTCCTTTTGTTTGCCAGCTCATTTATATGGCTCCAGTGACTCAACTTAGACCCACCCCGAATGGGCGGAGCAACACCTCCATGGAAATTATCCAATCAGAGTCATCACCCACAGCTGGGTGGGGCACATCTCCAAAGAAACACTCAAAGAATTACAATCTAATCAACACTGACAGGTCCACCCACACAAGATTGCATCAAAGATAATGGCATTTGGGGGACACAATACATTCAAACTGTTACAGTATCCTTTTCCTGAATTGAAAAACTCAATGTTTCTCCTCAAATTGATCCAACTGTTAAATATAATCCTAATCAAAATTCTACCAGAATTTTTGTAGGAAGAATTTGACAAGCTCATTCTAAATTTACATGGAAGTTCAAACACTCTAGAAGAGTTGTTTTATAAAAGAAGACTCAAGTGGGAAAATTTCAAGACTTGATGGTATTGGTGAAAAGATACATGTACAGATCAATAGAACAGAATAGAGAGTTCAGAAATAAATCAACACCTATATGACTGATTGATTTTTGAGAATGGGGAATGGGAAGTCTTTACAACAAATGATGCTGAAGCAACTGGATATCCATATGGAAAAAAAAGTCACACTCACTTCGCACAATATACATCATTTGCTAGAAATTGACTATAGCTATAATATCAAAGGTAAAGGTATAAAACTTAAAAAAAAATAGGGGAAAAGCTTTGCAACCTTGGGGTATTCAAAGTTTTTATAGCTTGGACATAATATACACAAATCATTAAAAATGACAAATATGGCTTTATTAAAATCAAACATCTTTGCTTTTATTTAAGAAAATGAAAAGACCAGCCACAGAAAAATAAAAATGTTTGTAATACATATATCTGGTGAAGAACTTCTATCCCAGAATATATGAAAATCTCCTACAATTCAATAAGAAAAAACAAGAAGTCCAATGAAGAAAACGACAGGCAAAATTTTGAACAGATACATCACAAAAGAAGACCTATAAATGGAATAAGCATATGAAAAGATGCTTAGCATCATTAGTTATAATGGAGACACAAATTAAAACCACTGTGAGATATCAATTAAATAGTCAAAATTAAAAAGACCTTCAACACCAAACAGAGCAACTGGAACTTTGGTAAAATGTAAAATGGCACAGTTACCTAGAAAAACTATTTGCAAATTCTTAAAAAGTTCAACAGACATCTACCATATGACTCAACAGTCTACTTTTAAGTATTCACTCAAGAAAACTAAAAGTGTAAGTCCACACAAATCCTTGCATGTGAATGTCCATAACAGTTGTACACGGAGTAGCCAAAAATTGAAGTTTGACCAACCAAATGCCCATCAACAGTTGAATGGATAAACAAATGTGGGTATGCATACTATGAAATTCTCCTAATATAAAGAGCAAGTTACTGACAAACACGTAGCAAAACAAATGATATCTAAATGACAATATAAAGCATGGTTCCATTTATACTAAATTCTAAAAATTTTCCAATTAATGTACATTGATGAGAAGCAGCTCCATGGTTTCCTATGGGTAGAAGAAAGGAGTGAAAAGGGGTACAAGGAATTTTTGTTGGTGATGGAACTTATCGAGATCCCGATTGTGGTTATTTTGTAGGAGGGTATGTTTGTCAAAATTAATTGAATTGGAGCTGCACGGGAGAGGGAGAAAACATGGCGGCATAGAGAGAAGTGGAAAACTGTTAGTCCCCCCGGGAGCAATTCATAAATGACCAAAAAACTAGTAAATAACCAGGAATAACTGCGGGGAGACAAACATGACTGCCTACTCATCATCCACCAACCTGAATTGATGCCCGAGATCACAGCATAAAATCTGTAAGTAAAACTGCAGACCCGCACTGAGACCTGAGAGCCTAGAGCCCCTCCCTCACAGAAGCCGCATGGTGCTAGAGAACAGCACTCTCCAAACAAGCTAGCGTACCGCAGCCCAGCTCCATCTGGGATTTTAATGTTAACTGCTAAATACAGACAGTGAATCCTCAACGAGAAGACAGAGGCTTTTGGGGACAACTGACCTTGGGAGAGTCGGGGGACATATCTGTCTCAGGACAAGAAGCCCAGAGGCTAACGGGTGAACCTGGGAGCTTTTCTGTCCCTTTTGCTTTCTGTGGAGAAAACTGCAGCAGCTTTCAGCCCACAGCACTTTGCAAGAAAGACAGACTCAGCTATTTTAAAATCAAAATACTTTGATCAGCAGAGTCAAAGAAACAAAGAACTTCCTGATAGGCACTGACCTCTTTGGAGGGGGCATAGCTTCCCAAAGGAAAGGGAGGGGCCCAGCTTTACCTCCCGCCTTTCCGGAACCAGACCCCAAAGCCTGGGGGAGGAGAGCCACAGGCCACACCCCCTTACACAGGTGGTGACAGACTGCACCTGCCAAACAGAAAAGCACAGGTGTATTAATCCTCTAAGATAAACCATCAGGGGAACCAGATACTGAATATTTCCTCCTTCTGTGACCTGAATCTGTTCTCATCTGGGAAAACCTGATTGGGGTGGCCTAGGAGGTCAGATGCCTAGACAACGGAAAACTACAACCTACACTAACAAAAACGAAGCTATGACCCAGTCAAAGGAACAAACATACACTTCAACTGAGATACAGGAATTTAAACAACTAATGCTAAATCAATTCAAAAACTTTAGACAATATTTCACAAAAGAGATAGAGGCTGTAAAGAAAACACTGGGCATATATACGGCATAAATTGAAAGTTCAAAAAAACAACTAGTAGAATCTAAGGAAATGAAAGGCACAGCACAAGAGATGAAAGACACAATGGAAACATACAACAGCAGATCTCAAGAGCAGAAGAAAACACTCAGGAACTGGAGAACAAAACACCTGAAAGCCTACATGCAAAGGAGCAGATGGAGAAAAGAATGAAAAAATATGAGCAACATCTCTGGGAACTTAAAGATAAAACAAAGTACAAGAATCTACGTATCATTGGTATCCCAGAAGGAGAAGAGAAGGGAAAAGGGGTAGAGGCAATAATAGAGGAACTAATCAATGAAAATTTCCCATCTTTTATGAAAGACATAAAATTACAGATCCAAGAAAGTGCAGCGTACTCCAAACAGAATAGATCTGAATAGGCCGACGCCAAGACACTTAATAATCAGATTATCAAATGTCAAAGACAAAAAGAGAATCCTGAAAGCAGCAAGAGAAAAGCAATCCATCACATACAAAGGAAGCTTAATAAGACTATGTGCAGATCTCTCAGCAGAAACCAGGGAGGCAAGAAGGAAGTGGTGTGATATATTTAAGACACTGAAAGAGAAAAACCTCCAACCAAGAATCCTATATCCAGCAAAGCTGTCTTTCAAATATGAGGGAGAGCTCAAAATATTTTCTGACAAACAGACAATGAGAGACTTTGTGAACAAAACACCTGCCCTACAGGAATTACTAAAGGGAGCAATGCAGAGTGATAGGAGAAGATGGGAGTGTGTGGTTCAGAACACAATTTTGGGAGAAGGTAGCACAGCAATGTAAGTACACTGAACAAAGATAGCTATGTATATGGTTGAGAGAGGAAGGTTGGGAGCATGTGAGACACCAGAAGAAAGGAGGAAAGATAAAGAATGGGACTGTGTAACTTGGTGAAATCTAGTGTTCAACAATTGTGATAAAATGTACAAATATGTTCTTTCACGAGGGCAACAAGAAAATGTCAACCTTGCAAGGTGTTAAAAATGGGGAGGCATTGGGGGAGGGATGCAATCAATGTAAACTAGAGACTGTAACTAACAGAATCATGTATTATGCTTCCTTTAATGTAACAAAGGTGATATACCAAGGTAAATGCAGATAAGAAGGGGGGATAGGGGAGGCATGTTAGACACTTGACATTGGTGGTGTTGTCTGACTCTTTACCCTACTTTGATTTAAGATTACTTTTCCTTTTGCTACTTCCTAGCTGTCATTTTTTTCCTCTTTTTTTTCCCTGTCTACCTTCTTTGATGCTCCCTCCTGCCTTGTGGAAGAAATGTAGATGTCCTTATATAGATAGTGGTGAAGGTGGTGAACGCATAAATATGTGACCATACAGAGAACCATCAATTGTTCACTTAGGATGGAATGTATGGGGTGTGAACAAAACCATCTTAAAAAAAATGGGTTGATGTCAAAACCTCAAGGGCAATATACTGAGTGAAATAAGCCAGACACATATGGACAAATATTGCAGGGTCTCACTGATAAGAACTAATTATAATATGTAAACTCATAGACATGAAATATAAGGTACCAAGATATAGGACAAGGCTTAAGAATGGGGAGTGGTTGCTTAGTATGAGCAGAATGTTCAACTAGGATGAATTTAAATGTTTGGAAATAAACAGAGGTGTCGGTAGCAAGATGTGAGAATAACTAACAGCGCCGAATGGTGTGTGAATGAGGTGGAAATGGGAAGCTCAGAGTCATATATGTCACCAGAAGAAAAATTGGAGGTCAAAAGATGGGAATGTATAAAACTGAATCCTACGGTGGGCAATGTCCATGATTAACTGTACAAATATTAGAAAACTCTTCCATGAACCAGAACAAATGTATGACAATACAACTAGAAGTTAACAATAGAGGGACATATAGGGAAGAAATATATACCTATTGCAAACTATATACTACAGTTTGTAGTATTTCAACATTCTTTCATAAACAGTAACAAATGTACTATACCAACACTACGAGTCAGTAATTGAGGGGGGTTGGTTAGGGATACGGGAGGAGTCGAGTTTCCTTTTCTTTTCCTTTTTTTTTTTTTTACCCCATCTTTCACTTTATTTCTGGCCTGGAGTAACGAAAAGTTTCTAAAAATTGAACAAAAATTAAGTGTGGTGATGAATGCACAGCTGTCAGGGGTTACCAGGGGCAACGGATTGTACACTTTGGATCTTTGGATAATTGTGTGGTATCTGAACAATCCCAATAAAAATTTTAAAAAAAATTAATTGAATTGTACAATATATATATAGATGAAGTCTATTGCATATAAATTATATCTAAAAATTCTATTAAAAACATTCTTACGCAGCAATAAAGAGAAGAATGTGTCTTATCAACTATTAATATAATATAAATTATCTATAAATAAACCAGTGCTTTGGGTGCATGCATGGATTAACAGACAAATAGTATGAAATAAAAAATCCATAAAGAGTCCACATTCCAAATGGTTATTTGGCATACACAAAAGTGACATCCCAAACACCAGTGGGAAAAAAGTAGACATTTTATTAAAAGATGTTAGAATCATGAATCACCATATGGAATGATATAAAATTGGATTTGTTTCTTGCACTTAACAACATTCCAAATGGATTAGAGATCTTTGAAAAGGATTGGATAAATTCCTCTCTAAACTCAGAGTGGAAAATATTCCTAATTATTATGGCTCAGAATCAGTCAGTAATAGGGAAAGGATTGTAAAATTGACTACACTGAAAAAACTTATATAAAAGTAAAAAGATAAATGTCAAACATGGGAAAATACTTGCAATTTTTATCACAGATGGAAGAGTTATATCTTTAGACCTGTTAAAAGTAGAGACAAAAAAACAAGATTATATTTTGGTTGAGATATTATTTGACAATTCACAGAAACAGAAAACCAAGTGACCATTAAATGCATGAAATGATCTCAAACTCACTCATAAAAAGACAAATATAAATTAAAGCTATCATGAAATACAATTTCTCACCTATCTGACTGCAAAACTCCTAATGTTTGACATGTTCTGATGAAAAAGCCATTAAAAAGAGGCACTTTAATCCACTACTGCTGGGAAGAGAAATGACACAACTTCCTTGGATGAAAACTGGGCCATATCTATCTAAAGTACCCTTTGATCCAGCAATCCCACTATTAGGAATTTATCCCAAAGATATACTGTCCAAATCAAAGCTACTGAAATGTGAAAAAGCAAAAGCAAACAAACAAAAAATCACAAACAACAAATTAATCAATAAATAAATTTGAGTTCAATAAAATTAAAATTTTTCATGTGTTGAAGGAAATTATCAAGAACGTGAAATGACAACCTACAGCATGGAAGAAAATAGTTTCAAAACATATATCAGGATAACTACATATGTAAAGGGATAACAGCACATTCTGTGTACCCTAATGGAATCACACAACGCTCCCTCTGAAGAATTATTCAAAATTTTTAAAAAGTCAAACTTGAAACTGCTCAAGCTTTGATCTACCTAACGGTTTACAGGAAATACATTTGACAGTAGAACATGGTAAATGGCACCACAGAAATGCAACCAACAAAATGTAAAATGTGGGGAACTCCACTGCATAGGCAACTTGTTTTCTTCAACAAATTAATTTGCAAGGACAAAAAGTGGGAGATGATAACCTGTACTTGGAAAGAGATTAAAATGACATATTAAACATATTTGTGCCCAATTCAAACAAAGTGTAAACTCAGAGTTATTAGAATACGATATTCAATAATATAAAGGAATTATTAATTTCATGTATGATAATGACCCTTTATTATCCTTATCTAAATAAATTTTGAAATATTTGTGGATCAAATGATTTGATGTGTGAGATTTATTTCAAAATAGTGTGTGACGAGTAACTAGAGGAAAAGCTGAAACAAGACTGGCCATGAATTAATAACTGCTAAAGCTAGGAATGGATATATAGGAGTTCTCTATACTTTGGTTTTACATTTGAAATTTATTGACTTGAAATAAGACTTCTGAATAGTTACTTCCCATCCAGAGTTAGATAGCCATCTATAATCTTTTTTTTACTTTGATTTAAATATTCTATGGTTTGCATTTTTTATATTATAAATTGGGTGTTCAATTTTTGGTCCTTGCTCTCTTTCTCAAACTTTCAGCAAAACAAGGCCATCATTCCCTGCTGTATTGTAAACTAGACATCCAGGCTCAGATGCAAAAGTGAAGCCCTGGTCAATTATGTGTCGGGAGGTCACTTAATGAGGCACTTGAAAATAAGAATTAGAAATCAAAAAGTTATATTTGAGGGTTTGGTTGTGACCCCTCCAAGAGGCTGGAGAGTGCCATAAAACCTGAGTGGATGAGCAGATCAAGGGATTACATGAAAATAGTCCCACTTATAATGAAACATGTAAAACATTGTTTCAAATTCTACCAACAACAATTAAGAAATGCCTTACCTCTTAAGAGAGTAACAGATTGGAAAATACGCTCCTTGAATATATGCTTCTTATGTAATCATTTGAGTATGCTATATTTCCGTCAACTCTTGGGGAATAGGATTAGCAGAGTAGAGTATATAGTATTAGTATAATATAGTAAATCTATATTCCAAGTGTCCAGCACAATTATATTATTTATATGCTCAATAGATATTTCTGGATGGATGGATGGAAGGAAGGAAGGAAAAAAAAAGGAGAAAATTTCTCATATAAGGACTGAAAGAGGGGTGTATTAGTTTTCTAGGGATTCCATAGCAAATTACCAAAAACTAGGTGGTTTAAAACAACAGAATGTATTCTCCCACAATCCTGGATGTCAGAAGTCTGAGATCAAGATGTTGATAAGATCAGGCTCCTCCAAATGCTCTAGGGATGGAGACTTCCTTGCCTCTTCTGGTTTCTGGGGTTACTTCTAGCATTCCTTGGCTTGTGGCATCACAACTCCAATCTCTACCTCTCCTCTCTGCATGTGTCTGTCTCTATGTGTTTCTAGCCAGGGTCTCCTCTTCTCAAATGCACAACAGTCATTGGATTTTGGAACCACCGTACATCAGTCTTACCTCATTTTAGCTTGATTATATCTGCAGAGACTGTATTTCTAAATAAGGTCACATTCTGAAGTACTGGGGATTAGGATTGCAGCATTTATTTTTTTTTTTTTCCTTTTTAATTTTTATTGGGATTGTTCAGATACCATACAATTATCCAAAGATCCAAAGTGTACAATCACTTGCCCCTGGGTACCCACATACAGCTGTGCATCCATCACCACACTTAATTTTTGTTCAATTTTTAGAAACTTTTCATTACTCCAGACAAGAAACAAAGTGAAAGATGAAAAAAGAAAAAAAGAAAAGGAAACTCTAATCCTCCCCTATCCCTAACCAAACCCCTCAATTGTTGACGTGTAGTATTGATATAGTACATTTGTTACTGTTTATGAAAAAATGTTGAAATACTACTAACTGTAGCATATAGTTTGTAATAGGTATATATTTCTTCCCTATATGCCCCTCTATTATTAACTTCTAATTGTATTGTCATACATTTGTTCTGGTTCATGGAAGCGATTTCTAGTATTTGTACAGTTGATCATGGACATTGCCCACCATAGGATTCAGTTTTATACATTCCCATCTTTTGACCTCCAACTTACCTTCTGGTGACACATATGACTCTGAGCTTCCCCTTTCCACCTCATTCACACACCATTCGGTGCTGCTAGTTATTCTCATATCTTGCTACTGACATGTCTGTTCATTTCCAAACATTTAAGTTCATCCTAGTTAAGCATTCTGCTCATACTAAGCAACCACTCCCCATTCTTAAGCCTCGTCCTATATCTTGGTACCTTATATTTCATGTCTAAGAGTTTACATATTATAATTAGTTCCTATCAGTGAGACCCTGCAATAATTGTCCTTATGTGTCTGGCTTATTTCATTCAGTATTTTGCCCTCGAGGTTTTGTCATCAACCCATTTTTTTTTTTTTTTAATATGGTTTTGTTCACTCACCATACATTCCATCCTAAGTAAATAATCGATGGTTCCCTGTATGGTCATATATTTATGTGTTCACCACCTTCACTACTACCTATATAAGGGCATCTACATTTCTTCCACAAGGCAGGAGGGAGAGTCAAAGAAGGTAGAGAGGCAAAAGAAAGAGGGAAAAAAAATGACAGCTAGGAAGCAGCAAAAGGAAAAATAACCTTAAATCAAAGTAGAGTAAAGAATCAGACAATACCACCAATGTCAAGTGTCTAACATGCCTCCCCTATCCCCCCCTCTTATCTGCATTCACCTTGGTATATCACCTTTGTTACATTAAAGGAAGCATAATACAATGATTCTATTAGTTACAGTCTCTAGTTTATGCTGATTGCATCCCTCCCCCAATGCCTCCCCATTTTTAACACCTTTCAAGGTTGACATTTGCTTGTTCTCCCTGGTAAAAGAACATATTTGTACATTTTATCACAATTGTTGAACACTCTAGATTTCACCAAGTTACACAGTCCCAGTCTTTATCTTTCCTCCTTTCTTGTGGTGTCTCACATGCTCCCCACCTTCCTCTCTCAACTGTATTCATAGTTACCTTTGTTCAGTGTACTTACATTGTTGTGCTACCATCTCCCAGAATTGTATTCCAAACCACACACTCCTGTCTTCTATCACTCTGTAGTGCTCCCTTTAGTATTTCCTGTAGGGTGGGTGTCTTGCTCACAAAGTCTCTCATTGTCTGTTTGTCAGAAAATATTTTGAGCTCTCCCTCATATTTGAAGGACAGCTTTGCTGGATATAGGATTCTTGGTTGGCGGTTTTTCTCTTTCAGTATCTTAAATATATCACCCCACTTCCTTCTTGCCTCCATGGTTTCTGCTAAGAGATCCGCACATAGTCTTATTAAGCTTCCTTTGTATGTAATGGATTGCTTTTCTCTTGCTGCTTTCAGGATTCTCTCTTTGTCTCTGACATTTGATAATCTGATTATTAAGTGTCTTGGCGTAGGCCTATTCAGATCTCTTCTGTTTGGAGTACGCTGCACTTCTTGGATCTGTAATTTTATGTCTTTCATAAGAGATGGGAAATTTTCATTAATTATTTCCTCTATTATTGCTTCTGCACCCTTTCCCTTCTCTTCTCCTTCTGGGACACCAATGATACGTACATTATTGTACTTTGTTTCATCCTTAAGTTCCCAGAGACGTTGCTCATATTTTTTCATTCTTTTCTCCATCTGCTCCTTTGCATGTAGGCTTTCAGGTGTTTTGTTCTCCAGTTCCTGAGTATTTTCTTCTGCCTCTTGAGATCTGCTGTTGTATATTTCCACTGTGTCTTTCATCTCTTGTGTTGTGCCTTTCATTTCCTTAGATTCTACTAGTTGTTTTTTTGAACTTTCAATTTCTGCCTCATGTATACCCAGTGTTTTCTTTACAGGCTCTATCTCTTTTGCAATATCTTCTCTAAACTTTTTGAATTGATTTAGCATTAGTTGTTTAAATTCCTGTATCTCAGTTGAAGTATATGTTTGTTCCTTTTACTGGGCCATGACTTTGTTTTTCTTAGTGTAGGTTGTAATTTTCTGTTGTCTAGGCATGGTTTCCTTGGTTACCCCAATCAGGTTTTCCCAGACCAGAACAGGCTTAGGTCCCAGAGGGAGGAAATATTCAGTATCTGGTTTCCCTGAGGGTGTGTCTTAGAAAATTGCTCCACCCTGTGATGCCTCAGGTCACTGTGCTTTTCTGCCCAGCAGGTGATGCCTGTTAGCCTATAATTCTTGACTGGTGTGAGGAGGTATGGCTGTGTACCCCCAGGCTCTGGGGTCTGGTTCTGAATGGAAAGGGCCCCACCCCTTTCCTCTTAGAGAAGATAGACCCCCTAGGGGGAGGTCATTAGCATTTCAATGGTCTCGCTCTCTGCTTGTGCTGTCTCCACCCTTCTCTGAGTCACAGCCCTGGAAACTGAAAATGACTGGGGCTGTTTCCACTGAACTGAAAAAGAAACAGATAGTCCCCTTCAGACCTAGTCCAAGGCGACCCTCCGGCTCTCCAAGATCAGTCGTCACCCAAAGCCTCTGTCTGTTTTTTGGAGATTGGTAACTGTAGTGAGCAGTTCACACTTGCAACTTAAAACCCCAGTTGGAGCTCAGCTGAGCTGTATTTGCTTGCTGGGAGAGAGCTTCTCTCTGGCACTACGAGGCTTTGCAGCTCGGGCTATGGGGCAGGGGGTCTCACGACTTGGATCCACAGATTTTATGCTGTGATCTTGGGCACTCCTACCAATTCAGATTGGTGTATGATGAGTGGACGGTCTTTTTTGTCCCCCCGCAGTTATTCTGGATTATTTACTAGTTGTTGCTGGTTTTTTTTAGTTGTTCCAGGGGGACTACTTAGCTTCCACTCCTCTCTATGCCGCCATTTTGCCCAATGCAGCATATCTTCTGAGCCATGTAATACAACCCACAACAAGGGAACATCATAAACAATCCTAAAAAAACAAAAAAGTAAGAATAAAGATAACAAGTAAAATTAAAAGCCATAAAGAGATTATAAGGGAATATTATTGACAGCTTTAGGCAATCAAATTACACAGCTTAAATTAAATGGACAAATTGATACAGAGACACAAATTACTAAAACTGACTCTGATAAAGAAAAAGCCCAGATGGCTTCACTGGTCAAGTCTATCAAATGTTATAGAAGAAAATTTTTATCCCTGAAATCCAGAGAGGTGACATGACTTGCCCACAACTCACAACTTTCAGATTAAGGTTGTCTAGAAATACAAGAGAGTTCCCAGGGTGAGCAAACACATCCCCTGAAAGGGATGCCTCGGTGAGGGCTCACGGCAGAAATGTACACTCTGTAATGGGTTCAGCAGAGAATTAGCAGCAGGCAGCAGGGTGCACGGATCTGCCTGTGGTTCTGCAGTAGTTTTCCTCACACACAAATATGAGTTTTAGACCTTGTCTCCCCACCTCCTGTTATGAAACAGGTTTCACTTTATTTCATAACAAAATTGCAATAGCGATTCCAACCTCTTGCTATTAAACAAAAGGAGATGAATTGTTTTTAACTTTTTTCCCTTGTTAAGAGAAAAGGTTTAAAAATTTTAGCTCAGGGGTGGAATTCTGACAGCAGGGAAAATAATTGATTTAATTTATAGTGTGGCTGGTGGTTCACATAGGCATAGAAGGACAGAAAGTTAAGAGAACAAATAAAGTGGGGTTTTTTTTAATGTTTTGCTTAAACATCTCCCAAGTATTTCTGATGCTGAGTGCCCGAGAGCTTTCCCTAGTTACAGCAGAGCAGGTATACCTTAGGATGTACTGGGATTGGCAAATGCCAAGGTATGTGCCATTAAAAAAAAAAAAAAGTAGGCCTTCAGTGTAAAAAAACACCAAAATAGGCCTGATTGCTTTAAGATAGCATCAACCCTGTTGTCACAAACATTGGGACTGGCGGTTTGATGTGCTGAGCCCTCGAGCATGGGACTTTCCCTTATGAAGCTTGTTACTGCAAAGGAGAGGCTAAACTTGCATATAATTATGCCTAAGAGTTTTCCCCTGAGTGCCTCTTTGTTGCTCAGATGTGGCCCTCTCTCTCTCTAACTGAGCCACCTCAACAGGTGAACTCACTGCTTTCCCCCCTACGTGGGACCCAACTCCCAGGGGTGTAAATCTCCCTGGCAATGCAGAGTATGACTCCTGGGGATGAATATGGACCTGGCATCGTGGGACTGAGAGTATCTTCTTGACCAAAAGGGGGATGCAAAATGAGACGAAATAGTTTCAGCGGCTGAGAGATTTCAAATGGAGTTGAGAGTTCACTATGGTGGACATTCTTATGCACTATATAGATAACACCTCTTAGGTTTTAGTGTATTGGAATAGCTAGAAGTAAATACCTGAAACTACCAAACTCCAACCCAGCAGTCTGGACTCCTGAAGATGATTGTATAACAATGTAGATTACAAGGGGTGACAGTGTGATTGTGAAGACCTTGTGGATCACACCCCCTTTATCTAGTGTATGGATGAGTAGAAAAATGGGGATAAAAACTAAAGAACAAATGGGATGGGATGGGGGGATGGTTTGGGTATTCTTTTTTCACTTTTATTTTTTATTCTTGTTCTGATTCTTTCTGATGTAAGGAAAATGTTCAGAGATAGATTGTGGTGATGAACGCATAACTATGTGATCATACTGTGGATAGTTGATTGTACACCATGGATGAATGTATGGTATGTGAATGTATTTCAATAAAACTGAATTTAAAAAAAAAATAGCATCAACCCAATTTTCATTTACATCTCAACTCCAATCTTCTAGCTAAATGACTTAGGAGGGTTACCTAATCTCTTTTTCACTCTGGAAAATTATAGTTGTTTCCTGCTAGGGATTAAGCAAATTGATGCATGCAAAATGCTTTCCACAGTGCCTGGCATGGAGTAACTATGGTAAAGGATATCCTAAAAATGAACCTATTAACAATAGGCTGGACATATGATTCTCTTTCCTGACATCAATGAATTAATAATAAATGGGAGAGAAATACTTCCATTTAGCCAGGAATAGCTTGATATAGCTTTAAGAGTAATTCCCAAATTGGTGTTTTTGTAACTCTAGTGTCCCATGAAGTATTAGTAGCATTCCATGGTCAAGTATGCCTGAGAAAAAATCAGTTTAAAGGGGAAAAAAAAAAAGGCTTCTTTATTTTTTGGAGGTTTGAAGAAGTCAATATTGAAGATATAAAACAGAGTGGCATGCCCTGACCTGAGTTCCAGAGGGATAGCTTTGGCAGCATAAGGAAAGCTTGTTTGAAGGGTCAGGAGACTGGACCCAAGGAAAGGAGGAACAATGAATACATTGGGAATGGATGAGATCGAAGTGACAACATTGGAAAGGCAGAATACAAAGTAGATGGTGGCAGGTTAACTGACGGAGATGCCAGAAAGGGAGACATCAACGAGTTTCCACTTTCCTCGGAGTGTGGTGGTAAAATCTAAGAAAACGTACAGGTAAGGAAGGAAGAAGATAATAAAGAGGAAGAAGAAGGAGAAAGATGAAGAGGAGGCAGAAGAGGAAAAGGCAGATTCTTTGCCTGGAATGTTTATTATGTAACAGAAATTAAATTGCTGTTTGGAAATTACCTCACTAATTCCAAAAGGTAGACGTATCATCTCGACTTTTTAGAAGAGAAACCTAAGGCTCACAGAAATCTATAACTTGCCTATATCCTTGAAGCTAGCAAATATGAGTTGGTTTTCAAATCCATGACCTTCCCTTCACTATGACCCTCTGCTCACTGATTTGCTCAAAATATGGCAGTTTCATCTAAGAACTACCAGAATAACTGTGTGAAAGAATAGCCTTTCATTGAGCCACTTTAACTTCAGAGAGTCTTGGTATTAGCCTGAAGACTTACCCTGGTTATTGTCAATTGCATTTGCGGTATGATTCTCTCGTTGGTGTAGCAGAGACCAACTGTTCTAGTTTGCTAATGCTGCCAGAATGCAAAACACCAGAGATGGATTGGCTTTTATAAAAGGGGGTTTATTTGGTTACAAAGTTACAGTCTGAAGGCCATAAAGTGTCCATCAAAAAAGGGTACCTTCACTGGAGAAAAAGCCACTGGCATCCAGAAAACCTCTGTTAGCTGGGAAGGCACGTGGCTGGCATCTGCTTGCACTTAGGTTGCATTTCAAAGTGGCATTCTCCAAAATGTCTGCATCAGCTTCCAATGGCCATCTTCAAAATGTCGGTCTCAGCTCCAGCTTGCTATGAGCTCCTTCTGCCTGAGCTTATATAGTGCTCCAGTAAAATAAACAAGGCCCACACTGAATGGGTGAGGCCACACCTCCATGGAAATTATCCAATCAGAGTTATCACCTACAGTTACAGTTACAGTTACATAGTACATAGGTCACATCTCTATGGACACTGAAGCAATAGATTCCAACCCAATCCACACTAATACATCTGCCCCCACAAGAATGCATTAAAGAATACGGCTTTTTGGGGGGGACATAAATATACAAACTGGCGCACCAACTATGAACAGAAGATACCCCCTGAAGCGGCATGAGCACAGAGAAGAAGCTGGACCCCCATCTTGATGCCCTCAAACCTTCCTCCAGAAGAGACTTCATGTTCTAGAGGACTCAAAAGTAGCCACTGAAACAGCAAGTTCAGACCACTGTCCAATTACAAAGTTTGCAGAATAAAAACAAATTCAGAGTTGAGTTAGAGATAACGAGTGCTTTGTTGGACAAAGGACCAATTGGGAGTCTGGGTGAGAGTGCCAGCTCAGCCCTAAGTTATCAAATGACCCGCAGTGACAAAGTATGAACATCTTAAGCCCACTCTGTAGGTTGTTTGTGAGGATCAATTAATTAAAAAGTATTTCAATGAACATATATCTGCCTAATGCATGTAAGCACCCCGAAACTTCCAGTGGTTGGAAGGAAAGAAAGAGAGAGAGAGAGAGAGGGAGATAGAGATGAATGAAGGAAAGAAGCAAGGAAGCAAGGAAGGAAGGAAGGAAGGAAGGAAGGAGGGAGGGCAAAAAGAAAGGAAGGAAAGAAAAAAGAGAGGGACGGAGGAAGGAAGGAGGGAAGAAGGGAAGGAAGGAGGAAAGAAAAGATTAAAAGACAAATATTCTTTGGCTTTTCCAATATATCCCCAAATCCTATGACATGGGGGTACACGCACGCGTGTTGGAGACTGACCAGGGTGACATTCAGTCCTCACATACCCCGTCTAAGTGTACGCTCTGGAGTGGTTTTGCTTCGTGAAGCTGAGAACCATTTTCCCTTTGGTGAAATGAGGAAAGATGCCCAGTTCACAGAGTTGCTATAGAAAAGAATGCAAATCACCTAACTAGCTTTAGATGCACGTGCGTTACCTCTCCCCAGAACTGGAAGAATGCAAAAACCTCAAGTACAAAGGTGGGTGGAGACCGTATAATGTACAATTGCTTAAGGAGTAAGGCTGGAAGGATCTGAATCCATCACCCCTCTCTCCTACGGGTCTTGCCTCACCCGCCACTACCCTTCCTATTACAAGCACCATTAGGATGAAAAATAAAAGCAATTAAAACATAATGTCAAAATACATTAGCTCTGTCATACCCCCCATGTAATATGACGCAATGGAAATTTAAATTACCCAGTGTGCGTTAGTTGGGAAGACTTGAGGCACTGGGGGCACCTCTGGGTAATTAGCGGCTAATGAAATCCGGGCAGACACTTGGTAACTTCCATGGTCGTTAGCGCTTATGCACATTCAAGGGCAGCCCCTTTATGTAAATACAAAATGATAATCACTACAGGAAAAAAAAAATAGAGCAGGTATTGCTTATTGCAGGGATGATGAAGAGTGGAGTTTGAGAAGCGCAAAGTAGCCTCACAGTGCGCAATGCAAGGGAAGAGTCACTCCAAAATCTTGCATGGCAGGGCGCAGCAGTAGCAAACGGACACACGCAGCCATGCAGTCGCCGGCGCTTATTTCTAGACGCTTTGCCTCATCTCCTCTTTAAACCTAAACAAAAGAGAAGTCACCACCCTGATTGGCTTCCTCGACAGCATACGGAATAAATTATACCTACTGACAGATTTTCAGCCGCTGTGCCACCCCCGGGCGCGGAGGCTGAGCGTGGCGGAGCCGCCCTTGCCAGCCGCAGCCTCCCGGCCTGGCCCCGGAGTCCCACGGTAACTGCACAGATGAATGGGGGAGCGGAGGGGGCAAGCCTGGCTGATTGAAAAGGGGGAGCACTCTACAAACACCATTACACGAAATGTGAGAAGGGCAGCGTGGCAGGAACCAGGCAGCACCTGGTGTCGCCGGCTAATCGCGTTGTAGGCTGGCACGGCAGACCGGCACTCTTGGTGAAAACAGGATCCGCTGCACTTTGCGGACACCGCGTCCTCTGATTCGGGCTTGGGTTACACAGCGGGCCAGTCGGTGCAGCGTCCCCCAGGACTCGCGTAGACTTAAACGGAACGTGTGTACAGATGACATGCCTTTATCTTACTCCTGCAGGGCTGTGGCGAGAGCCGTTTTTGCCATTAGTCAGCAACGTCTGGTTGGAAGAGGAAACTTGAAATCAGGAGTAGACTGGATTTTAGTATGTTTGAGAAAAGAATTAGAGAGAAAGGAAAGGAGGGAGGGAGGAAGAGAAAAGGGGAAAAGACAAAAATAAAGCAAAGGAAAAGAAGCAAACCAGCAAGAAATGAGTTTTTGTATATAGGAAGATTTGTTTTTTAATTAAATTCAATCTCCATTTTCTGTAAGATATAGTAATATCTACAAATGCCCTACATTGTTATTATTTTTACACCTAGGCATGGGGAAATAAATAATATATTTTTTTATTTCCCAGTAAATATTAATTATGTTCTCAGGGTCTATTGGCCTTTGGATGCCTAATATTCCATTTCTTCCAATCCCTAATATAAAATGCATGTGCTCCCTGTTTATTCAGGGTGATTTACTGGAAAATTAGAGCTCAGCCAAAAATGTGTATTTACAGAAGCAATTATCGGATTCAGAAGGAAAGCAAATGAAATGATATTTCACCTAATCTTTAATCAGTAACAGCTCATGGACTGTGATAGACATACATAGTGTAATAAACTAATAAGAATTAAAATAATAAAAATATAAATAAAATATTGCAAGAATAAGTATGCAATGTTTTTTGATTGGTCCTAATTTTTTAACCCCTGGTATCCTGGAAATGTATTTTGAAAAGTCCACAAATTCAAGTGAATTTATTTATTTATCTTTAGGTATAAGATATACAGTTAAATCTAAAGCAGCTTGCAAGGATAGTATGATTGAAAGATGAGTTTGGGAGTGGACAGTTCAAACCCACCTTCCCATTTGCAACACTTATAAGCTGTGTGACCTTAAGCATGTTACTTAACAACTCTGAGATTCAGCATCTTCATCTGTAAATTATGAAAAATAATGTCCAGTTCACAAGGTTAAAATGAGGAGTAGAGAAAAGATGTATAAATTGCCTTGCATACTGTGAGTATTCAGTTGTTTTGCTTCATTTTGTAAATTAGTAGAAACAGTATTGGTATTTAGAGAGAAACCATCTTCTGCTTTCTAAATAAACAAAAAAATGCCAAAAAATGTACTAAATGCATTAATATATTCTGCTTCAAACAACAAATATAAATGGCAGACAGTATCTCATTTGCCTCAAGATGATGTAAATTCCATAAGCAGACATGAGACTTACCCCAGAGTGGATCTATGTCGAGTGCTAATCCCCAGGGATATACTGTATACGTAACTCAATGCATCTGTTACTGTCATAATTGGGAACCAGGAAAGTCATAGTTGTATAGCAACAGAGCTGAGGCGCTCTGCGGTGTCAATGAGGTAGGATCAGAATGACATTTCCAGTATAATGTTAGCCAATTAGATGTTGGAAATACGTATGCATGACTCAGAGCCACCTGTCATGGGCCTGGATTCCTAATGGGGAACAGGAGGAGGTCACTAAAAAGAAAAGCAAAAAGCGGGAGGGAGAAATGTGAGTGCACTGGCAAGACTGGCTGAAAACAGCAGCATTCAAGAAGAGAGCCCCAACTAAAGTGGCTGTTGAAAAGTTTGACAGAGAATGGCAATGGTCGCCCACGTTCTGTGTCAGGGTCCTATATTTTGGAGAAGATTCTCTGGATGCCTTGCTGACAGCATAATGAAACAGTGCTACAAAACATCTCAAAGGCAGCAAGAAGTGCTCAAACTAGCCCAGTGTTGCCACCAAAAAAAAAAAAAGAAGAGAAAAAAGAAAAAGTTTATGTTCTCCCAATGAGGTTTTTCAAAAATGAATTATGCCATTAAGTGGCAAGAAGAAAATTAGCCACGAGCTTTTAAATTTAAAATGATCCCCTTTTTAATTGTAAAACAGTGGCACTTAACTGCTATTGATCCTGCAGAGACACATTAGGGAACAGGGTCACCATAACTGTTAATATTCACTGCTTAGTGAAAGAGCATCAAAGGACATTTTAATGTCACAGACTTTCTCGGGGAGTTTTTAAAGAAGGTTTGAATCAGGCAGCCTATGAATGAAAAGGACATGAGGTAGACAAATGTAGAAACAAATGTGATAGCAATTTTCTGCTAATCAAATCATAACTCGAGATTGATTTTTTGGCAAAAGTTTATGCCATATAGATTTCCAAGGCCAGTCGACATTTAAAAGTCAGAGTATATGTTTTCTATAGACTAGGATTTCTGAGATGATGGTCCAATAGGGAGTTTTTGTTTATTTTTGATAGAATGGAAGAAAAAACTTCCCTTCTGGGGAAGACCGTTTGATTTTTTGCATACTTCAGATGTAATGAACGCAAAATGTCAATGACATTTTATTCGAAACTCAAAGTCTACCTTACTTTTTGAAACTTTTATTGGATGAGACATCAAATCACAGGTGAGTGTTCAGTATTTTTAAGGTAAAAATCATATTTTTAGAACACATTCAGAGGAAGTTTTCTCCTCTTGCCAGGATCCTGCAGTGAATTTGGAAATACTGAGTGTGTGGTGGTGTTGACTTCTAGAAAGCTGAACGTGACGTGTGAGTCCAAGATTGGGAACTGAACAAAGGTACGTACTGTGAAATTAAAACTCCTTGTCCCAAAGCCCCCTGGTAGAACCAAAGGGAAATTTTATAAAGGTAAATTTAACTTTATATTGGACTTAAAAAAAAGAAACAAAAACCTTTTTGTTAATCTTTATTTCTGACCACATCAATTCTTTGCTTCTTGCCAGTGCATACTGCTCACTATTCAAATGGACTTCTGCTAAAACAGCACTATTATTAGATTGGTCCCTAGTGCAAAAACTATGTATCTTAATTGTTCAAAGGAACATTATTTGAGGGTGTAACATTTTGGGAGGGGAGGGTACAAATAACAGAAAGGAATAAAACAAAAGAAAGTAATGGTTTCTTCAGGTGATTTAATTTTTTTTTTTTGTCTAAAAGAAGATATTGTTTGGGGCGTCATTGAAGTATTCGAGGGAACATCAGAGAACAGTTGGGAAATCACTGGCTTATAGAATATATTCATTCTTATAGTCATACACCAGGTATTTACTGAATGCATATTCTGTGAGACACTGGGCCAGGACCTAAGTACCTATCCAAACTTTGAGAGTCACAACTTAGGAAGACAGACAAGAAAAGAGGCAATTCCTATGTGAAAAACGCCCTCACAGAATTCAGATCATGGTGCAATGAGAGTGCAGAGGATGAGAACCTAGCCTGGCTTGGAAGGGCAAGGAAAGGATTCCCAGGGGCATGAGTCAGGGCCTGGCACTTTGGGGATGAATTACTATTGGCCAGAAGAAGACTTGCTTCTTAGGACATTCCAGACAAAAATAAAAAAGCAATGCAGAGAGTGAGCCTCTGGAGCTGAGAGTGAGCCTGTGAGGAGCATGAAACGAGCGAGGAAGGCTGAAGCCAAACCACATCATGCTGAGGAGTGTGGATTTTATCCTTTGAAGCAAGGAGGGAACCACTGAAGAATTCTCAGCAGGGAAATGATGTGGTCAGATTTGTTACTAGCACTCTAGCCACAACATCAAGAACAAACCGGAAGGGGCAAGCGAGACTGGAGGCAGAGCCCACAATCAGAGGGCTGTTCTCATAATCCAGAGGAGAAATGATAGCTTAACCATGGAGGTAGTCATTGGGATGGAAAGAAGAAAGTAAGAGGTAGGTATCATGAGTGTCTCCTGGGTTTCTGGCTTGGATGATCATGTGAATGGATGATTCTACCATTTACTAGGATCTGAAATGTGAGGGAAAGAGATTAGTTGGGTTGTATAATAAGTCTCTTTGGGGATATGTTGAATTTATCATCAAAGTGTGCAGGTTTCATGTTTCTAGGTGTCTTAGTCTGCCGAGGTCGCTATGACAAATACTACACATTAGCTAGTTTAAACAAAAGGAATTTATTGGTTCACAATTAGAAGCTAGGAGAAGTCCAAAATCAAGACACCGGCAGTGCTTGCTTTCTCTCCAGGGTCTCTTCATTCTGTTGCCGGCTGCTGGCAATGCTTGAGGCTCCTTGGCTTGTATGTCTGCCTCCTGTCACGTGGTGATACCCTCTCCTTTCTCTCTATTCTTTCAGTTTTCTGTGGACTGCCAGCCTCCGGCTCCTTCTTGTGGCTTTATCATTATAAAGCTTCCAGTAATTCAGATTAAGGCCCACCCTGGTTAAGTTCACCACACTCTAACTAAAAATAACATCTTCAAAACATCATTTTTATGATGGATTCACACCCACGGGGAAATGGATTAAAATTGAGAAAATATATTTGTTGGAGTACGTAATTCAACCTACCATAATAGACGATTGTGGAGATAGGGGGTTCAGGAAAGAGATTCAGGCTTTAGCTAGATTGCTCAGGAAGAGTTCCTAACCTTAGAGGTCCTCAAATGGGTTTCGGGAGCTATTGAGTTCCCTAAAATTCTTGTTAAATTGTTTGTGCTCAAGAGTAGGTTACTCTGGGAAAAATTACTTCTATAAAACAGAGTCTCAAAGAGATTAATTGCCTTCAATGAACTGCCTGTGTAGACAATAAAAGAGAGTCATGTATGGAACTCTGACCAGTGCCAATATTTAAGAAATTAGTGTTAGCTTACAATATGAGGCCTTCCGTAATTTGTCCCCACTTCTGATTCCAAATCCTTCTTTACTAAATCCGTCTTGTCCAGCTGGCCAAATAACTCTACCATTGCCCAGGGCACCTGTTGTAGTTTTCCAGGTGCTAAAGCAAATACCATATGACGGATTGGCTTAAACGATTTATTGGCTCATGGTTTTGAGGCTATAAGAAGTACAAAGTCGAGACATCAGCAAGGCAGTGCTTTGTCCCTGAAGACTGTGGCTTTCTGGAACTGGCTGCTAGTTATCTTTAGTTCTTGGCTTTTCTGTCACATGGCAATCTACATGATAAAGTCTTCCCCTTTTTCTTCTGGGTTCCATTGACTTTTGGCTTCTCACTTCTCCCTGTGGCTTTCTCTTTCAGTGACCTTCTCTATGAGGCCTCCACTAATAGGATTAAGAACCCATCCTGATTCATTTGGGCCACACCTTAACTAAAATAACCTCATCAAAAGGTCCTGTTTAAAATGGGTTCACACCCACAGGAATGGATTAAGGTTAAGAACATGTTTTTCTGGGGCACATAACTCCAAGCTACCATAGCACCCATGTTCTTTGTTACCTCCAAACTCCTCCCTCTTGCATGGCCTGTCAATTTCTCCCTGCTTATGCTGGTTTAACTATACTTAAAGATCCAATTCATGAAGTTTGCTTTTTTCTTCCACCAATCCAAATGTTCCCTTCCCTCCCCTAAATTTCAACAACAGCACTTAACAGTAGGCTTCACTGGCACAGCATCTACCACTAATAACTTTAAAATAATAATAAATATATAAACCCTACCATGAATTGCTCTTAATACACCATTTTTATTACCCATGTGATAAATCCTACCTATAGATGAACTTATTGGGAAAAAAGTCTATATTATATTTCTAAGTATAATTTTGAACACATAGTAAGTATTTAGGTACCAAGGGGGTCAGAATGATCAATAGAAAGATGAAGGGAGAAAAGTAACATGTGAAATTCAGTGGAAAGAATTCCAAGCTAAATGTTGGAAATGTAAGTACCCAATGTGCCTCTTCTACATATATTTGACCTCTAAAATGAGGGAAAATTACCTGCTCTACTTACATCATATGATTTTTGTGAATTTGAAACTTGATGTATATAAATATATTTTATAATCTGGAATTAAAAGTTTGTATTAATAAACAGATCTAAATAAATTAATCACAGGAGGAAATTGTAATGATATTTACTATAATAAACAGAAAAAGATTCAGGCTTTGTGGAACCAGAAGCTCAGACATTTTAGAGGACCCTTTTAGGGGAGACAAACAAACAAACAAAAAACAAATTGAAAATACAAAACTAGGTACAAAAGGAAATAGCTGCTTAGAATAAGAAAAGAAATCACGTTATTTGACTTTGGAAATCGGGGTCCCTTTATCTGAGGTAGCTCTATGCAATTGGCTGGAAACACATCTGAAAAAAGTGTTCCTGATTACAATTTGTGTTCTATTCCTCACCTGGAAACTCCTCAACTCCTAGAAGCTCCCAGCCCTCACAGGAACCCTGGACCTGTGGAAATGAGGGGTCCTAAAGTTGGCGCTTCACCACCTTCACAGGAAATTTGCCTCTGGCACTGTGCTGGTTTGGATGTATTATGTCCCCCAAAATGCCATTATCTTTGATGCAGTCTTGTGTGGGCAGGAAATGTATTGGTGTTGATTGGGTTGGAGACTTTTGATTGGATGTTTCCATGGAAATGTGATCACTCAACTGTGGGCGAGATCTTTAACTGGATAAATTCCATGGAGGTGTGGCCCCGCCCATTCAGTATGGGTCTTGATTAGTTTACCGGTGCACTATATAAGCTCAGACAGAAGGAGCGAGCTTGCTACAGCCAAGAGGGACACTTTAAAGAATGCACAGGAGTTGAGAGAGTAGCTGCAGATGAGAGACAGTTTGAAGATGGCTGTTGAAAGCAGACCCTTGCTCCAGAGAAGCTAAGAGAGGACAAACACCCCCAGAGCAGTTAAGAGCGACATTTTTGAGGAACTTCAGCCTAGAGAGCAATGTCCTGGGAGAAAGCCATTTTGAAACCAGAACTTTGGAGCAGACGCCAGCCACATGCCTTCCCAGCTAACAGAGGTTTTTGGGACAACATTGGCCATCCTCCAGTGAAGGTACCTGATTGTTGATGTGTTACCTTGGACACTTTATGGCCTTAAGACTGTAATTGTGTAACCAAATAAGCCCCCTTTTATAAAAGCCAAATCCATCTCTGGTGTTTTGCATTCCAGCAGCATTAGCGAACTGGAACAGACACCAAGAGTCCATAACGAGCCTTTGGTTGGTTACCTTTTATGGCATCACACTGGGCTTATCCCATGTTGTGGGCTCAGGCAATATTCCATGAAAAAAGACAGTAACACCTGCACCTTTGAAATCCCAGTCTCCCAGCAAAGAAAATAAAATGTTACAATGGGATGGGCTCTGGGCCCACAAATTCTCCACTTCAAATGTGTCCTCCTTGCTTTGCCTCTTTTATAACCTTGTGGAACTTCTTCTTCATCTTCACACTTCCAAGCTGTATGACCATAGTGAGTGTTTGCATCTTAGGGAACATTTTGTTCCCAGCACTCTCATGATTTGGTTATCAGGGTGCCAATATCATAGATTCCATTTTCACAACTTCAGGTTGCACCATCAGGAGGTAGCCGTGGGTGGCAACTTTGGGCCCAGTCATGGATTTTCAGGTATGAGATATGAATTGTTTGGCACAAGCTTACTCCATCTGGCTGAAGAGAGGAAGTCACAAAAGCACTCTTTCTGTTCTGACAGATCAATAATGTGGAATTTATACCATAGAAGTGCAACATTATTTAGGAAAATAATCAAGTTGCTTCAGTATATGATGGCCAAAAGACTCCAAGATTGTAGTAAGAGTGGGAAGAGTCCATTCCACCCTCCCAGACAGGGACAGCAGAGAATGTCAGAGTAGAGAGGTTTGGAGGGTGTGCCAGTGTGGATATATTATGTACCCCAGAAAAAACCATGTTCTTTAATGCAATCTTGTGGGGGTAGGCATATTAACGGTGATTAGGCTGGAACCTTTGGATTAGGTTGTTTCCATGGAGGTGTGATCCACCCAATTGTGGTATTAACTTTGACTGGATAATTTCCATGGAGGTGTGGCCCTGCCCATTCAGTGTGGGTCTTGATTTAATCATTGGAGTCCTATGAAAGAGCACACAAGCCAAGATGCTTGTTGCAGCTGAGGGACACATTTTGAAGATGGCCATTGAAAGCTGACACTGACATTTTGGAGGATGCCATTTTTGTAACGCAACCTGGGAGCAAGCACGCCATCCACATGCCTTCACAGCTAACAGAGGTTTTCCGGACGCCAATGGCCTTTCTCCAGTGAAGGTACCCTATTGTTGATGCCTTACCTTGGACAATTTATAGCCTTAAGACTGTAACTTTGTAACCAAATAAACCTCCTTTGTAAAAGCCAATCCATTTCTGGTGTTTTGCAAAATGGCAGTGTTAGCAAACCAGAACAGAGGGCCTTACCTGGCAGGCAGGTGAAAGTGTGAAAAGGGGGAGGTCAGAGAGGAAGCAGGAATGGAATGCGGAGCCTCAGAACCCAAGGAATCAGGTGGAAAGCCTATAGGTTGTCCATTTAAGTTAGAATTTCAGATATTCAAGAATAATCTCTTGGTATAAATATGATCCAAATATTGCATAAGATACATTTATACTTAAAATTATTCATTGTGTATCTCAAATTCAAATGTAAATATGCAGTGGCATCTTATATCTTTATGTGCTAAATCTAGCAATTCTAGATGGAAAGTCAAATAAAATGAAGACCCTAAAGTAGCCAGGACCACTCTGTTCTAAGAAACAGAAACTCACATCAAACTAGTTTTAACAAAAATTAAGAATAAATGTTGCACACATATATCGTCAATTGATTCTTAGAATAATGTTGTTAATAGACTTCATTTGGAAAAGGAAAAAGGTGTGGAACATCTAGATAGTCTTACGGAAAAAAATTAAATGATCCCTACTTTAGACTATGCACAAAATAAATTTAAATTATATCATAGATCTAACTGTATATGCTAAAACTATAAAGTTCCCAAAAGCAAACATAGAGTAGCTTCATGACTAGAGGTAGACAAAGATCTCTTAGGATAAAAAAAATAACTTAGTATAAAAGACAAATTGATCAATTGGAACCTTAGATTGAGTTCCCTAGAAGCAGAGCCTGAGGTAGGGATTCTCATGTACATCATTTATTGAGTGAATTCTTGCAGAGGCATCTGCAAGGAAGTGAGTGAAGCAAGAGAGGACAGATGAAGAAGTGGGGTCAACTTGCATCCCACCTCTGCCTGAATCCACAGGTCACTGTGGGAAACACATAAAACCTCAGAGCAGTCCCGTGCTGAGCTCAGGTCACCAGCCTTTTGTCCTCCCATATCAGCCAGTCATTTGTTTAAGCTGCCCCAGTTATTTCTAGGTGAGATGCTCCCACTGGTTGAGAATAATTCTCCTTTAGAGCTGTAAGCCTTTAGCAACCAACATTCACATTTTCTGAGGAATGAGTACACCAGTCAAAAAAAGAGACATGGATTGTACATCAACAGTGTCTACTGCCATTAGACTTTATCAAAGTTAAAAATGTTCAACCATCAAAAAATGCCATTATGTAAATGATCAGGCTGGCCACAGACTGGAAGAAAATATTTGCAATTCTTGTGTCTGACAAAGGACTTATATGGAGAATATACAAAGAAATCCTATAAGCCAATACAAAAAACACAAATGACCCAAGTATTAAACACAGGCAAAGTAATTTTACAGAGGATATGGCTGAAATTAAAAATACTGAAAACACCAAATATTGGTAAGTATGCAGGCCATGTTGACAATCATGCATCACTGGTGGTAGTGTAAAATGATACAGCCCCTTTGAAAACTGGCAATTTCTAATAAATCTAATTATAGATGTACCCTTGAAACAACAATTGTACTCCTAGGTATTTACCTTGTCCCTAAACTAAAATATATGTTCACCCAAAGACTGGTACAAGGATGTTAGCCTATTCATATTAGCTTTGTTCAGAATTGTCAAAACCCAAATACAACCAAAGGGCCTATCAACAGGTGAACAGATGAACAAATTGTTGCATATTAATTCAATGTATTAAAATTCAGCAATGAAAAAGAACTACTGCTACAGGCAACAGCATACTGAACCTCAAAAACATGCTGAGTGAAAGAAGAAAGACACAAGAGTATTCAATGATTCAATTATATGAAGTTCAAGGACAGTACAAACAAATTCACAGTGACAGAAATGAGAACAATCATTGCTTCTGAAGCACAAGGGGAGAACTGACATGAAAAGAGCATGGGGGAATGTAATAAGGTGATGGAAGAAATGGTCCATATCTTTAAAGGGTTGGTGGGTTACAAGAGTGTATATATTTGCCAAAATGTATCAAACTGTAAACATTTGATATCTGTACATTTCAGTAATTTTTAATTAAATATATGCATTAGTTTATATAACTGGAATTCCAAGGGCTAAAGTGGTTTCAAGGATATCTGGAGCCAGGAGATCAGACAAATCCTTCAGTTCTCTGTCTTGTGCTCTCTCTTTTCTATTTTCCTCTGCCTCTTTTTGTTTCTCTTTGGCTTTTTTCTGGATCTGACCTCCTCACACAGCCATGAGAAAGCTCCGATAATTCCTTTAGGGATCATTAAGTGATCTTCAGGGCTGAAATTACCCAGGGACTAAAACGCTATATTGACTAAACTTATTCATGTAAGAGAAGAAACTGCACATTACTACTCTTATTTTAATTGAGAGTCAGCTAAATAACTAGTCTGCTGAAGTCATTCCAGGCAAACCAAATCATAGACTCGATGTCAGTTATGGCTTATTTGATCCATGGAGGTAAATGACCAATTTGGGGATTGCCCTTAGCCAGTTTAAGAGAATGCTCACATTTTATTTAGAACTGCTCAATTACCTGAACATTTATTGCTCTTTTTTATAAAAGTCATGATAAGCCTTGAAAAATATCACAGCCAGGGATTCTGAGACAGACAAGTTATTGATTTTGCTCTTTGAAGAGGTCACATTGAGAAAATGGAATCAGATCTGAATTGGAAAGGTGATGGCTTGAAACTTCATTCAGATATAACCATGCTGCATAACCAAAAAGTAAAGCTCTGTCTTTCAATCCACTCCTTTTACAAATTTTGTTTGACTTCTACTTGCTTCTTTTCTTTCAAATGTTCAGTGAGTCTTTCTAGAAATCATTTGCCTTTCAGTTCCAAAATAACATTCTCAGAGCATCTTTTTTCTGAGCCTACACCCAGCTGAGACTAGGATTTTTTTAATATGCTTTTTTTAAAAAAATTAAAAAGTAATTTCCTACATTTGCTCTTTGACTTCCTAACTCAAATAAATTTGCCCTCCTGAAGCTCCTTACTCAACTTCTTTTCCTCCCATCTTCTCATATTTCACTTTGGAAGCCTAAGCCCAAGACTCAAGGATTTTGAATACTTCCTCAAATTAGTTCTATCACCTACCTAGAGGTCAGACAACTACAGTCCATAGTCCAAATCTGGCTACAGGCTATTTTTTTTACATAAGATTTCCTTGGAGCACAGCTAAGACTGTTGGTCTACAAAAATGGCTGAGTTGAGTGGTCACCAGTTGGGCTGTCTGGCCCACAAACCCAATATATTTACTTTCTGGCTCTTCACAGAAAAAGTTAGTCAACCTATACCATCACCTTCCCATGCTTACCTGCATGATGATAAATCTCATATATTCTCCTTCGAGTGTTTCTTATATTCCCATGACTGCTATAGTAAAGGATCATAAGCCAGACGGCTTAAAGCAAAAGAAATGTATTGCCTTTCAGGGCTGGAGGCTGGAAGTCCAAAATCAAGGTGTCAGCAGGGATGCACTCTCTTTGAAAATAACCAAAGAGCCTATCAATCCTTCTTTGCCTCTACTTACCTACCTTCTGGTGGTTTGCCAGGAATCCTTGGCATTCCTTGGCTTACAACTACATCCCCTCAAACTCTGTCTCTGCCATCACATGGCATTCTCTACTGACTATTGTTCTGTCCAAATTTCCCTCTTCTTATAAGGACACCAGTCATGTTGGATGAGGAGCCAACATAATCCGGTTTGGCTTTATCTTAACTAATCACATCTTCGAAGACCCTAGTTCCAAAAAGGTCACATTCATGGGACTGGGAGTTAGGACTTGGATATATCTTTTTGGGAGATGAAATTCAACCCATAACAGAGTAGAAGTGGCATACCAGGGTTTTCAAAAAAGTCATACGGGGTTGACCATATCTATTTGTCATGTACATTACTGAAGTAGAAAGTGTGTTATGGGAACAAATCCCTTGGGATTTTCTTCTTCTACCAACTCCTTAGTGTAATAAAGGAGAAAGCATGCCAGTAATTCCCTCCAACCCATTTAGCCACCCATTCGACCTTCCTGTCTCCATCAAAACTCAATGGGAGAGGTGGGGCAAGATGGCGGAGTGGTGAGGTGTGGGTTTTAGTTACTCCTCTGGGACAGTTGGCAGAAAGCCAGGAAATGCATGGACCAGACACCACAGAGGAATTTGAGTTTGGATATACTTCATACAACACTCACGAATGTGTGGAACAACTGAGATCAATGAAATCTGTAAATTCTCACAGCCAGGGGTCTGTACCCCTCCCTGCCAAGCACAGTCCTGAGGGAGGAGAGGCCATCAGTGCTGGGAAGCAGGAGGGAGAGCTGCAGTTGCAGCTCTGATTAACAAACTCAGACTACTGAACAAAAACTCCAACCATAGATAGACTGAGACCAGACACCAGAGAATCTGGGAGCAGTAAGTCAAACAGAGAGGAGATAGGGCTAGCAAAAACAGCAAAAATAAATAAATAAATAAATAAATAAATAAATAAATAAAAACAGAGACTTTCAGAGCTGGGGTGAGCATAATACAGAGAAGGGTTGGGCTCAAACAGAATCAGGCACATATGCAAATCCAAACACCTTCTCTGAAAAGCCAGTTTCTCTGCTTACTTGATTGTTCTTTAATCACCCTCAACTCCTTAACCCATCAGAACTGCAAGGACTGTAAATAGTCCATACTGGGCCCTTCTTTTAGTTTTTTTTTTTTTCTTACATTTTTATTCATCTTTACCTTCCCCCCCCCCTTTTTTTTTTAATATAACTATTCTAAGAAGCCCATTACAGAAAGCCTCAAAGACTTGCAATTTGGGCCCAGGCAAGAGCAGAGCTAAGATCGCTCTGAGACACAAAGCAATAAGTCTAGTGGTGGAGAAAATTCACTAAAGACCATAACTTCCTTAGAAAAGGGGGACGTGGCCCAGCTCCAGTGGCAGCCCTCCTCTGGGGAACTCAGACCCCAGAGGCTGGAATTTAGAAACCAGCTTCAGACAGCTACACCCCTGACAGGATCAGGGTTACCGGGATAACTAAAGGCATGCACCTCCTTACGTTGGTTGGGAAGCTGCAGGCTGGCAACCACCACCTGCTGGGCAGCATAGGAAAAGCACAGAGTCTAAAGGTCTCACCGGAGGGTCTCATTCTCAAGAAAACTCCATATCCTCCTCCTGGGCCTCTCTGGACTGGGAAAATCTGACGAGTTGTCCATATCTAAGGAGACTCTCACACAAAAAGGCTACATAGAGGCAGGGCAAGAACCAGAAAAACAAGAGGTGAAAAACTATGATCAACTAAATAGAACCTAAGTTAGAGGCTTAGAATAAGCTGAACTAAACACCAGAGGTTAGAGAACAAAGCCAACCAACAAGAAAACTCTAGGTAAAAGAGTGAAAATGAGCCCCAGAATAAACTAATCAAGAAAGTCAGATGCCTAGACAGCTCAAGATAACAAGCCATACTAGGAAACACGAAAATATGGATGAGCCAAAGGAACAAACTAATAGTTCAACTGAGATACAGGAGTTGGGACAACTAATACTAATTCAATTCAATGAACTGAAGGAAGAACTAATTAAAGGTGTTCAAACAAATCTCCTAAATCAATTTAAAAATCAAGTCAATGAACTGAGGGAAAATATAACACAAGAGATGAAGGATATAAGGAAGACACTGGATGACCATAAAGAAGAATTCATAAACTTGAAAAAAACAAATGGCAGAACTTATGGGAATGAAGGGCATAATAGAAGACATGAAAAAGACAATGAGGGATACAACAGTAGATTTGAAAAGGCAGAAGAAAGGATCAGTGAATTGGAAGACCAGACATTTGAATTCATACACATGTACACACACAAAAAAAACAGATGGTGAAAAGAATGGAAAGATATGAGCAGGGTCTTAGGGAGATGAGTGACAACATGAAGTGCACAAATATATGTGTTATGGGTGCCCCAGAGGGAGAAGAAAAGGGAAAGGAGGCAGAAAGAATAATAGAAGAAATATTCACTGAAAATTTCCCAATTCTTATGAAAGACAGAAAATTGGAGATCCAAGAAGCACAACACACCCTAAAGAGAATAGACCCCAATAGACCTACTCCGAGACACTTAGTGATCAGATTGTCCAATGTCAAAGACAAAGAGAGAATTCTGAAAGCAGCAAGAGAAAAGCAATCCATTACATACAAGGGAAGTTCAATAAGACTATGTACAGATTTCTTTGCAGAAATCATGGGGGCAAGAAGACAGTGCTATGATATATTTAAGATACTGAAAGAGAAGAACTGCTGACCAAGAACTCTACATCCAGCAAAACTGTCCTTCGAAAATGAGGGAGAGATTAAAATATTTTCAGAAAAAACAGACACTGAGAGAGTTTGTGAATAAGAGATGGGTGCTACAAGAAATACTAAAGGGAGTGCTATAGGCTGAAAGGAAAAGACAGGAGAAAGAGGTTTGGAGAAGAGTGTACAAATGAAGATTATCAGGAAGGGTAAAAAGAGAGAGAGGAAAAAATAAGACATGACATATAAAATCCAAAAGACAAAATGGTAGAAGAAAGTACGGCCCTTACAGTAATAACACTAAATGTAAATGGATTAAACTCCCCAATAAAAAGACACAGACTGGTAGAATGGATTAAAAAACAGGACCCATCTATATGCTGTCTACAAGAAACTCACTTTAGACACAAGGACAAAAATCAGCTGAAAGTGAAAGGTTGGAAAAAGATATTTCATGCAAACAATAACCAGAAAAAAGCAAGGGTGGCTATATTAATATCAGACAAAGTAGACTTCAAAAGTAAAACAATTAAAAGAGACAAAGAAAGACACTATATATTAATAAAAGGGCCAATTCATCAAGAAAACATAACAATCATAAATATTTATGCACCAAGCCAGAGTGCCCCAAAATTCATGAGGCAAACACTGAGAACACTGAAAGGAGAAGTAGATAACTCCACAATAATAGTTGGAGACTTCAATACACTGATCTCATCCATGGATAGAACTTCTAGACAGAGGATCAATAAGGAAATGGATATGTTGAATTATATGATAAATGAACTAGACTTGACAGACATTTATAGAACACTACACCCCACAATAGCAGGATACATGTTTTTTTAAGTGCTCATGAAACGTTCTCTAGGATGGACCACATACTGGGTCGTTAAGCAAGTCTCAACAAATTCAAAAATATTGATATTATAAAAAACACTTTCTCAGATCACAATGGAATGAAGTTGGAAATAAATAACAGGCAGAATATTGTAAAATTCACAAATATATGGAGACTAAACAACACACTCTTAGAAAACCAGTGGGTAAAGGAAGAAATTACAAGAGAAATTAGTAAATACCTTGAGACAAATGACAATGAAAACACAACATATCATAACTTATGGTATGCAGCAAAGGCAGTGCTGAGAGGGAAGTTTATTGCCCTGTGGATTGTACTCCCCTTATCCAGTGTATGGATGGATGAGTAGAAAAATGGGGACAGAAACTAAATGAAAAATAGGGTGGGATGGGAATTGTGATTTGAGTGTTCTTTACTTTTATTTTTTATTCTTATTCTGATTCTTTCTGGTGTAAGGAAAATGTTCAAAAATAGATTGGGGTGATGAATGCATGGCATACTATGATGGTACTGTGAATAGTTGATTGTACACCATGGATGATTGTATGGTATGTGAATATATCTCAATAAAATTGAATTTAATTAAAAAAAAACCTCAATGGGAGGTTAAATATTTATATAGATCTAAAACATGGTAATATATAGATGAACTCTCAGAAGGGCTTTCCTGGAATCTCCCACTTAGACTAACAATAGGAATTGTAAAGATGTCCCCTGAAAAAAAACACTTTGATATATACATTTAACCATGGACAAAACCTTGAGAAGTAAATAAACAGCTTGACAATGAAAGCCTAGGGCAGGTAGCAATTTGGTATTGAAAGTTCCAGAAGTGATGAGGGACTCACAACAGAAGCTCAGCAAATTCTGGTGAGTTGTTTTGCCCTTGATTTATGATGCATGTAAGACTAGGGAGAGCTGCATCCAGGGCAGCTTCATGCCCAGCCATCTAGAATGAAGCTCCCCAGAGATAAGGTAGTGAATAGTGGGTGCCACCCTCTGAGCTGATGTCCCAGGACTGCTTGTCCTCTCTGTTCTAAGATGAAAATGACCCCCAACGACAGGCAGAGATGTGCACGGCCTGAACCACTAACACCAACAGTCCGACAAGACCCCTACTGTTGTCACCTTTATCAAACTCAAAGAGCAGCAGACACCCCCACTTTTCCCAGTATCCTCTCTTCCAACCCAAAGGCAATGTGGTGTCTGACCTGCCCATGCAGTTTTTCATAAATTAAAGAATCTGGGTCCACAAACAATATTATTTTTGTATTTTAATTTTTATAAATTTACCATATTGTATATTTTTTTTTCTTAAGATACTAATGTTGCTACATGTAGGCCTGTCTTCTTATTTTAATTGCTGTGTATTATTCCATCCATTATTGGTATTGGAGATAGTTAGGTTAGTTCCGAGTTGATCCAATTACAGACATTGCTCTGTGGACAATCTTGCAATTCTCTTTACGTGCACATTGGGAAGAGTTTCTCTAAAGCATATCTACCTTTCAATTCCCTGTTTTCTATTAAGGATGAGCATCTTAATATATCATCATTAGCCAATCGGATTTCTTCCTCAGTGAACAATCTGTTCATATTATGCATATTTTCTATTGTTTTTGTTCTTATGAAATACTAGGTATTCTACAGGTAACCTAGCTACTAATAATGTACTTGTTTTTTGTGTTGCAAATATTTTTGCCAACATACCTTTTGCCTTTCGACTTTCAAAGCTATCACAATTTTTATCATTTGTGATTTTGTATCTTATTTTAAAAATATTTCCTATCCAAAGATTATACGTAATGTATATTTTCTGATAGTTTTAAGGTTGTATTTTTCAAAGTTTTGTCTGTAATTTATCTAAAAGTATTGCTGTGTCTATTTACTTTTCCCATATGGCTATTCAGTGGTCCCAGTCCCATATATGGCATAGTCCATCATTTCTGCAATAATTTGTAATTGTATCTCTATCATATATCAAGTTCACCTATATATGTAGTTCTGCTACTGGGGTATCTATTGTCAGTTTATCTATTTCAGAATTTTAAAATCAACTTGTCAAATCCAATTTAAAAGTCCTTTGGGGATCTGGGCTAAACATTTTATTTATAAAATATAAATTGAATTGGTTAAGATTCATTTATTTACACTGCTAAATCTTTTTATTTAAAAATATTAATTTACATTTATTTAGACCCTTATTAGATTAAATACTAAGTATCTCAGTGATTATTCTAGGTAAATAGAAACATTTTTTGGTTTTTACATGATATTTATGATAATCTTATATCTAGCAAACCCACTGAACTTCTTTATCAATCCAAATAGTTTGTCTAGATTGTTTTTCATTTCCTATGTATAAAACCATATGATCTGTGAATAATGTCCTTCCTTTCCAAACTTATATTTATTTCTTACACTAGTCTTGTGCATTATATAGAACCTCAAACACAACTGAGGAATAGTAGTGGTAATTGCAGGCATCCTTGTCTTGTTGCTAATTTTAAATACAATGAATCATAAACATTTTGTTTGTTTTGTTGTATTGGTAGAAACCATTTAACCCAGTAAGGAAAATTCTTTCTATCCATTATGGATTAAATAGTTCATCATAAATAGTGTTGAATTTTATCTAATGATATTTTCCTCTATCTATTGAGATTATAATATATTTTTCCTTTATCTGGCAATGTAGCAATCATGTCAATAGACAGTCTAATAGCGTACCATTCTTTCTTCTCTGAGTTGAACCTTATTTGTTTGTAATATATTAGTTTTAAAATTTGTTTTTATTGTGGTAACATTGTATAACATAAAATTTGCCATTTTAACCATTTCTAAATGTACAATTCAGTGGCCTCAATCACTAATCTACTGTTGTGCTACTATCACCACCATCCATTACCAAATCTTATCATCACCCAAAACAGAAACTCTGCCCCCAGTAAGCAATAGTTCCCCACTCCACAACACTGCTGGATAACCTCTAATCTATTTTCTGCTCTATGAATTGGCTTATTCTAGATATTTCATATGTGCAATCATACAATATTTGTCCTTCTGTGTCCACCTTATTTCACTTAGCATAATGTCTTCAAGGTTCATCCATGTTGTAGCATGTATCAGAATTTTATTCCTTTTTATAGCTGAATAATATTCCATTGTTGTGTATATACCACATTTTGTTTATTAATTCATCTGTTCATGGATACTTGGGTCGTTTCCAATTTTGGCAATTGCAAACAATGCTGCTTTGCACATTGGTGTACAAGTATCTGTTTGAGCTCCTGTTTTCAAACCTTTTGCATATATACCTAAGTGTGAGATTGCCAGGTCATTTGCTCATTCTGTTTTACTTTTGAGGAACTGCCAAACTGTAACAGCTATACCATTTTACATTCCTACCAGCAATGCAAGAAAGTTCCAATTTTTCCACATCTCATCAACAGTTGTTATTTTCTGTTTTGTTTTTTTAATAATGGCCAGCCTAGTGGGTATGCAGTATAATAGATTATTTTAATTCATTGCTAAATTTGATTTGCTAACCTATTGCATAGGATGTTTACCTTTATGCTTATTAGTTAATTGATCCATGTATTTTTTCCCAGCACCATGTGAGTGAGTTTGAAAGAGAATCCTCCTTAGTCAAGCTTGAGATAACTACTGTCCCAGCCATTTGACTACAGCAGCATGAGGGAACCTGAGCCAGAGGAACCCAGCAAAAATGTACCCAGATTCCTAATCTACAGAAATTATGAGATGATTAGTGTTTGTTTTAAGCACCAAGTTTCAGTGCAATTTTTTTATATACACAACAACACAATTAATACAGATTTTGACTTGGAAAAGTCAAAATAAAGGACTTATTTTGGAAACAAGCAATACTCTGGTGAGAGTATTAAAGTGTAAAGTCCCTGACATACTCTACCAAGACTTGTGGGCTTTGCGGACACAGCAGGTAAGGGCTTGCATGAATGGAAGGAAAACATTATTGGAAACTGGCGAAAAGACATTTCTAGTTATATAGTGGCAGAAACTTTAGTGGCGCTGTCATCTGCAGTTATGTGAAAAGTGAGAAAATGTGCTGAGTGAACTGTTCTCTTAGCTAAGGAGATTTCCGATCAAAGTGCTGAAGTGCTTCCTGGTTCTTCTTGCTGTTTTCAGTAAAATGCAAGGGCAGAGAAATGAATTAGGGAAAGGACTGTTTTTATTTAAAATCACCCAGGAGTTACAGGTTTTGAAAATTCTTAGCCTTTCCAGATGACAAAGAATGCTAAAATTGAGAAATGGCTCCCAGGAAAATGTTGTCAATAGATGGAGCTGAGAGTGTGATTATGAAACTGTTGTTAAGATCTCAGATAAAGCAAAGGTAGTGCCTGAAAATATTGCTAAGTCATACAGGGGACTCTTTAAGGAGATACAAGATGTGTCTCACAGATTTTTCCAAACAATATGGTTTCTAGGAAACTTCAGGGTGATATCCCTCAATCATTTCAAAGGAACCCAAGATAAGATGTTGCTTATCTCAAAGAGATGTTGGATGCTACTTTTGTCTAATAGAGTAAATCCCAATGAAATTTTCAGGAGGCCCACAAAAATCTTAAGAATTGTATCAGCAGAAACACTGCCAGCTTGTGCTGAAAGGGATGGAGAATATACTAAATAAAAAGAGATGGTTAGAGAACCAAAATTCTACTGGCTAAGAAAACCACTCAGCTGCCAACACCTGCTACTGTTAATGAAAAAGAAAGGATGAATTAGAAAGTGGAACCAAAAGCCTAGAGGGCAAAGCGAAGAGACATGGAATTTATTCTGAGACCTTGAGTCCCAATCAAAGAGCTTTCAGAACTTACCTGGCTCGATTTCAGAATTGTTGTGTACAATTGACATCCTTGCTCCTCCCATTTCATCCCTTTTGGAAAATGAACATCATTTGTGATGATCGTATGTCTGTTCTACCATTGTATTTTAAGCGTATGTATGTGGGGTAGGGGTAACTTGTCCTTTTAGCAGATTGAGAAGAACTACAATTGAAGAGTGTACTTACATAAATACATCTGGGGAGACTCATCCACCCCTGGATGGGCCTGATTTAGATAAATTCTGGGGTTTGAGCTGATGCTGTATTGTGGTAAGACTTTGGGGGACCTTGTGAGAGGATGAGCATCCTTTGCACCTAGGAGAGATGTTAATCATTGGGGGTCAGACAGTAGAATATGGTGAACAGCTTCTAAAATGCCTCCCAATTATCCCTGCCTCCTGGTATTTGTGAAGACAGCTGGACCTAGTAACTCCCTTCTAATAAAGAGAATGCAGAAGTGTGATTGGATGTTGTATTAGTTGGGGTTCTCTAGGGAAACAGAACCAACAAGAGATATCTGTAAATATGAGATTCATAAAAGTGTCTCATGCAACTTTGGGGATGCATGGGTCCAAATTCCATAGGGCAGGCAGCAAACTGGCAACTCCAATGAAGGTGTTCAATGAACTCCCTAGGAAATGCTTCACTGGCCAGCTGAAGAAGGGAAGGCCTCTGTCTTTCTCCCTTAAAAGTCTTCAACTGACAGGATTAAATCCAGCTGATTGAATTGTCTCATTGCATAAGATATGCCCTTCATTGATATTATCAGCCACAGATACAGTCAATTGATGATTTAATAAACCAGCCTTCTGGTTCAATAACCAGCCATGAAATATCCTTGTAATAATGGTTAGGCCAGTGCCTGCTTGACCAGACACCTGGACACCATCACCTGGCCAAGTTGACATATGAATCCAACCATCACAGATGTCAATCTCAATATTAGATATCAAAAGACTGGCTCCATCCTGGGCATTTGCTAACTCTCTAGTGCTTGCTTTCTTGCTCACTTTCTCTCAGAGATGACAGCTGCCAGGTTTTGACCTTCCCTTTCGAGTGGCCCATGTGGTAAGAAACTGAAGGAAACCTCCATTCAATAGCCACCAAGAAACTGAGGGCTGCATTACAACAACCCTTAAGAAATTGAATCTTGACAACATCCTACCAACTTCCCCTTGAGATTGGAAGCAGAACCTTCCTGAGCTGAGGCTTGAGATGAGACTTCAACTCTTGCCCGCCGTTTGGCTGCAACCTCATGAAGTCCACTGAGTCAGAGGCCCTGGGATACCTAAACTACAGAAACTGTTATAAATAAGTTTTTTTTTTTTTAAGTTGCTAAGTTTTGGGGTAATCTGTTAAACAGGAATAAATGATGAATTCAGTGCGATAATTGGTTTCTTTTCATTTTTTACCATTAATTTGTTCTTTTCAGTCTTATGAATTTCAATTTTTTTTTGCAATGTGATTACACAACATGATAACAAACCTTGGAATTTTCAGGGATTTCCCTTTTGGCCTGGTATCTGATCAATATTTATAAATGTTTTAAGTGTGCTTGCAAAATATGTATCTTTTATACTTGTTAATATTGGTTTTTTCCTATCATTATTCATTGAGTTTATCTATCTTTCTATCATCTATCATCTATTATCTGAACAGACTTGTTAAAGGTGTTATTCAAATCCTTTTTCCCTTAATTTTTTTTGGCTACTTTTTCCATCAGTTTCCAAGATAGGTGTGTTAAAATATCCCACTACGATTAAGACTTCTCCTCCTCTTAGAAGCAACTTTTCCAGCCCCATAAAAGCATTCCTTTGAGGATTTTATCTAGCATTCAATTGAGTTTATTTAAGTTCTGGCAATTATTGTTTTTCATATCTTGAAGCTCTGTTTTAATGCATATAGGACCATGATTTCATATTTTCTGGAATCATTATTTTAAGCATTAAGCACCAAATTTCTTTATCCTTCATTATGCTGTTCTAAATTTATCTAGTCTGATATTGCTTTGGCTACATGGACCTGGTATTTTTTGGTTAGTATTTTGCACTGTTTACTCTCAATGTTCCATTATTCTCCTTATCTCTTTTTATAGCACAAAGTTGGATGCTGTTTTTTTGTTGTTGTTGTTAATTATTCAGTCTCTATGTCTGTATTTTAAAAGGAGTGTTCTGGTTTGCTAAGGCTGCCAGAATGCAAAGCACCAGAAATGGACTGGCTTTTATAAAGGGAGGTTATTTGGTTACAAAGTTACAGTCTTAAGGCCATAAAGTGTCCAAGGTAACACAACAGCAATAGGGTACCTTCGCTGGAGGATGGCCAACGGCATCTGGAAAACCTCTGTTAACTGGGAAGGCATGTGGCTGACGTCTGCTCCAGAATTCTGATTTCAAAATGGCTTTCTCCCAGGACGTTCCTCTCTAGGCTGCAGTTCCTCAAAAATGTCACTCTTAGTTGCACTTGGGGTATTTGTCCTCTCTCAGCTTCTCTGGAGCAAAAGTCTGCTTTCAACGGCCGTCTTCAAACTGTCTCTCATCTGCAGCTCCTCTCTCAGCTTCTGTGCATTCTTCAAAGTGTCCCTCTTGGCTGTAGCTCCTCTTCAAAATGTCACTCTCGGCTGCACTGAGTTCCTTCTGTTTGTCAGCTCATTTATATGGCTCCAGTGATTCAATTTAGACCCACCCTGAATGGGTGGGGTAACACATCCATGAAAATTATCCAATCAGAGTCATCACCCACAGTTGGATGGGGCACATATCTATGGAAACACTCAAAGAATTACAATCTAATCAACATTGATACTTCTGCCCACACAAGATTACACCAAAGAAAATGGCATTTTGGGGGACATAATACATTCAAACCAGCACAAGGAGAATTTAATCCACTTACATTTTTTGCAGTTATTGATATATTTGGATGTTTTTATTCTGCTTTTACTAGTAGCATAGTTTTACTGTGGTATTGTGACCATAGCAAACATTTAAAAGACAGAATGTCCAAAATAAATTTGAATCTCCTTGATACCAAGTGGCCCCCAAATCAGCATTGGTAATTTATTTCCAGTTGTCCAGTAATGGATCTAGTAAGGGCCACAGGGCCTAGATATGGTCAATTACATATATGTGAAGTCTCCTAAGTGGAGCTTGCAGAAAAGTTTTCATTCTGCTCTGTCTGGAAAGCAGACAAAATGCCTGGAGTTGTAGCAGCCATCATAAAACATCTGGACAAGTATGAAGATAAAAGCTAACATAATAAGAACATCAGAGCAAAAAGAAATAAAGAGGCTATATGAGGCAGGTGGATAGAGAGAAAACATTAGTTTGGATTAGAGACTAGGCTGTAAGTTAAATGTGAGTCATAACCTACTTCAATAGGCACACCCCTTTCTTTTGCTATGGAATGTTGTGCATTGAACATTTTTAATAAGACATTAATAATGAAAAAGTAATGTTATAATAGTGTCTTTATGAGTATTTTGGCCTATCATAATACAGTTGAATATCTACTATCAGCATGTTCAAAATATACAGCAAGAAAGGTAAAACAATATTAATTAATAAGTAAAGGGAGAAATTTGAGGTATTAGCAAGTAAGTTATGAGGGATCAGAAAAGAGTCACCATGTCATCAGTGTTAAAGAATAGTTTATGCTAAAAAATTAGAAGTAAAATTTTGGTATTCTGCAAAGTGAAGCTACACATGAAACTTTGTTTAAGAGCCTATTCAAGTGCATTAAGATTCACTTGAACATCTCTTAAACCTAAGCAGTTTCTCCAAATTTGAATTATTCTTGTCTCTCTCCCAGTTTGCATCTCATTTCCTCCTACCTATAGCAGCTATGCCCCCAAATAACTGTCTTTTGTCCACTCTCAAACTTTTAAAAGTCTTCTAACTTAGATTTGATCTCCCTAGAATTAAACTTCTTGATACTAAGAATGTTTTTCCCTGCATAGGGGAAAATTAAGAAACAAATGAATTTGCCAGAACTTATTGACTTACACATCTCCTGTTTATCAGTAACCAACATTTATTAAGTGGCTACTGTGGGAAAGTCACTATGGCAAACAGAAATGTCCTAGATGGATACCAATGTGGTGACGATGCTTAACCAAAAACCAGGCACGTAAGTGACAAAGGATGTGTTTCTGACATAAAAAAAAAAAAAAAAATTACCTTTATGTACCCATCTTTCACATTAATTTTGACAGGAAAAGAAAATGTCATGATTATGTTGTTACACATTATAGCAGAAAGAAAATGAGTTTTGATGTTAGGCAAATGTTTCAAATTCCTATTGCCATCACTTATTTAACCTATAAGTATCTCTTTATCTGCCAGGATATCTGCGTGATCTTCTCTGAGTGTCCTAGTGAAGATCAAGTAAGTCAACACTAGAAAAGCCCTAGCATTTCAAGCAAAATCAAAACACTTTGGGAGATTTTTTTTCAAATTATAAGCAAATAGAAATATTTTCTATCTTTGTCACAATATCACTTTCTGAGCCTTTTTTTGGGGGGGAGCACATGTTAAAGATTAGAAGACACCATTTCTGTGAGAAAAAAAAATGAACAGTAATAATGGGTTTTTCCAACATCTAGACTTTCAGTTTCTTATGACCTGTATTTTTTATTGCAACACTTATCAAATTGAATTATTCTTCCATAATTTCCTAAAATATTTATAGTATTTAGGAGATTTTGATGAAAAAAAATGAAATTAAAAGTCCCTAGAAACCCATAGTCACATATTGCAAAATGTCCCCTTCCTCTAGGATTTTACAATTCCACTATAGCTACTCAAAGACATTATAACTCTTTATTATGTCCACTTTCCCTTCAAGAAGCACATCTTTCCTTTGCTTTGAAAAGGGGCAGATAAATTCCCATGCAAATGTTTCTTGTTCATGACTGAGGCATTTTCAATTTATTCACAGGTGCCAGTAGTAGACAGTAAGTCACAGAGAAAGGAGAAATGAGGGAAAGTGGGAGAGAAAAAAGATAGAGGGAATGTGTGTCTATAAAAGAATGTGATCATCCAAGAGTGAAACTTTGTAAATTATGAGCAGCAAGTATGAGCAATGGATTGGGCGCTACTGGAATGGAATCATGTCCTGGAGCAAAGAAGCAAAAAGCCAGAGGGTGATGGCAAGCCTTGCCAAGGGAATAATATGGTTCAAAACCAGGGAAGCCAAAGTCAGCCTCAGGTCCAAGAGGCAATCACAGACATTCAGGACCAGGAGCAAATGCAGAAATAGAGCTGGGAGCAAGGGCAGTGGGAGGGAAAATTTGCACCCCTAACACCTGCAGTGAAGATGCTGTGATAATCCAGGTACTTCCTTCTTGGATGCAGGTTTTATACTGTATGTGTGGGTAACACAGAACACAGTGGGCAGGGACGCTGCTGAGCAGTAGAAGTACAGATGGATAACAGACAGGATAGAAAAGGCCTTGGGCTAAAGCAGGAGAGATAGAATTACCAGGTGGCATCATCAGCCTGCACAGCTAGGTTCCTTCCCAGGATAAGAAGGGGGCCTGGGGAAGTGTGCCTTCTATCTGTTATTCACATGTGGGATTCCTAAGGTTAATGACGTTGTAGGGGAGAGAAGGTACCTATAAACATGACAATTGAAAATAAGCTACACTGTGAGTTTAGGTCGGGAAAACCCAAACACACATGGGTTTGATTCAAACTGTTTCTTAAATTGAATTGGAATATTTGGCAAAATCCTACTGGCTTCATTTTTAACATTTTGCAAAATTCTTGGCAGTGTAATAAAAGAATGGGCATAGTAACCATTGCTAGTTTAATCACTTTAGAGGAACATCTTTAAATATATCTCATTATGTAAATTCAACATACAATGAGCAGGCACTATATTTTCATCTCCTAACATTGGGGGTTAGGTTTTGTCAGCAAACTAGACGTGAATACTTGAAATTTACTGGGCCCGTGGTCTGGTGGACCCTTGCCATGGGCTCGTAGATGATGCATCCCCCAGTAGGAGAATTGGACACTTCAGGAATGGTAGGAATCAGATATGACTTGGACTTTCATACTTACTCTGCCCTAAATGCTGTGTGAGCTTCAGCAACTCTCATACCCTCTCTGGGATTTTATTGGTACTTTGATAAGTAGAGAAAAATCACCACTGCCTGTTGACTATCTCCCAACTCTCTATGCAAATTAAATGCAAAGCTACTATGAAAATTTTCAGGAACACTGTAAATATCACCAATATTTCTTATTAGTTGACAAGTAAACATTAATCTAAGAATTCTGGGGTCCATACGAAAATCTATTTGGGCCTGTGCCAAGCTCTGGGCCTTGCTTGTGTCTCAGCTCTTGCAATTTGTCCTTCATCCAACACATCTCTGAGAAAAAAATTACTAAATATCCCCTAATTGCAGAATGACAGAAAAAGGAAAGAAATATGCTGCTGGAGCCAATCACTGGATATCAGGATTATACCAAGGGGGAGCCAGAGAAAAATGCTCCAAGCCAAAGGTATTTGATGAGATAATTAAAACGAAACAGAGCCAAACAGAGGTTAGAGGAATCAGGAACTGAAAGGGCAGAGGAGCAGGTTGTAAAATGTGAACTAGGAGTGGTCCAGATAAGAATGGCTGAGTTTTGTATAATTCTACCACAGACTTATATGGGCAGTTGAGGTCCATTTCCAAATTCTGGTCCAGCTGAATCTCAAGACAAGAGACACTGCATTACAACTATCCCTGTTCTATTGGAATTTTATAAGATTGTAAAAGATTGTATTTAATTTGTGAAAAGAGCTCAATTTATCTTAGGGTCTATCTGTATCTGTTAAAGAAATAGGCTGCAATCTTATGAAGATGTGTTGTACAAATCAAAGACACATTTTAAACATGAGATAGCATAGTTTCTGATTTAGAAATGGCAGGGTCCAGTCCCCAAATGCAGGAAGTAGCATAGGAGGAGGCTGGGAGGAGGATGCTGAATTAGGGCTGTTGAATTTGGAGCCCTTATAAACTGTCCGGGCTAATCACAATGTGAAGGACAGATTTAGGTAAGGAGGAGAAGGGAACCAAGCCAATCTATGATTCAAGTGTAATCCCTCAAACCTGGCATACAAAGTCACTCTGCCTTGATTAGTCTCAAGTTAATAAATCTTATCATGATGACTGGCATCAGCCTGCCTGACAGAAACCCTTGAGGAACTTTCCAAACCACAGGCTCCTAGGACAACACCATCCTTGGCCTACTGAATCTGAATCTCCACAAGTAAATCGGTGAGCCAGTTGGGGTGCTACTGCATGAAAGTAAAAGATGCTCCATCTCAAAATAAGTAAAATGAGAAGTGATTCATAATCCCACACAATATGTCACCCAGAAGAAGAGCAGTTCAACACTGGCTAATGGAGCAGCTCGGCAACACTGTCAAGGGCCCAGGTCTTTTCCACCTTTCCACACTCCCATCTCCAGGGTGTTGGCTTTAGACCTCAAGCTTGTCCCCTCATGGTTACACAATGGTTGCTGCTGCTCATATCTTTACACAACATGTCCACAACCAAAACAGAGTGCCCCCTCCGTGGTCCTTATCTCCCCATTTGACTTACCTTATTTCCCTTTGTCCATAACTGTATCACAGGTCCACTCCTAAATCAACCCTAGTCAGGGAAATGGAACTAACATGATTGGTAACTGATTAATATTCTCCACCCAGGATATGGGAGGATCCTTGTTAGCAAACACTGCTGTGGAGAAATGTCAATTGGGTAGGCCACCAAAAAATGTCCACTGCAATTTGCATTTGTTAAATATACCCCGATAAATTTTAGGCAGCCAGTCTGGCACAGGTCAGTAGGAAAGTGATTTCCTGAGTTTCTCAATACAATCTGGTTATATCTGACCATGCAATTAAATACTTAATAACACAGGATTGCAGAGTAGTCCTCATCCCTCCTTCTACACAGAGCCCTACATCACATTGGTGGCTTGGGAGGACCAGGAGAATCATCATTTTCCTGTGAAAGGGGAGACCTGTCTTCAGTGGAAATGAGGAGGCCCCCTCGAACAATGCTGTAAGCAGAGTACAGAAGAGGTTAGATGTTGCTAGTTTATTAATACCTAAGAGGACCGTTTCATCATTCCCAAAGATATTTGGATTGGGGTTGGTGACATTGCAGGACAACCGGAAGCCCTCAGTGGCAGATTGGGTCATAAGCTAATCAATAAAAAGTGAGGAGTCATTTGAGATGTGTGTGTTTATATATGTGTGTGTATATATAATTTTATATATATATATATGTGTGTATGTATGCACACACACACTCACACATATTTATACATATTTCTTATCTCTCTACTAGAACTGTTTTTTTTTTTTTTAAGACAGTGTCAGCATCCATTTGTATTTTCCTCCAGTAGCTCCACACCATCAGGAATGTACAATCTTGCTATATGTCAAAGCCCAGAATTTATTATAAGGAATTGGTTATATGGGTGCTGGGGTGTTTAAGGGGCAAAAAAGAGTACACTGCGATAAATAACCCAAATAATAACTGGGAACAGAAGAGAAGCAGTTGGGGGATGGAGGTGTCTCAGAACCTGGGAGCTCAAAGGAGGACACCCAGGGTGCTGGGGTTGGCCATCCAATGAGCTGCTGCTCAAACCTCCAAAAGGGCAAAATTAGGCTGATATTGGAAACACAAAAAGAAGCTAAGGAGGGAAACAACCGCCATTGTTGGAGCAATGCTGAAAGAAACAAGAAGGCAAGAGCCAGTCCTTCGTACCTCCTCCAGCCATGCTATCTCCCTCTATCGCCCCCTGCTGGCAGAACCTAACTGGGGCAGCTGGGGCAGCAGAAATGCGGTTTGCAGAGTCACCCTGAGTATCAGGAAAGATGAATTTGAAGCTGGGAGACAATACGAGAATGACTGTTACTACATAAGCCTCCTTACTCTCAGCTCTTCACCCGCAAGGCATGGAAATTATTATTTTAATTAGTATTCATTCAAGAGACATACTGGGAAAAGTAAGTTATCTGCTCTGGGCATATTAAAAATGCTTGTTTCAAAAACCAGAGGAAAAGCTACTACAGGTAACATTTTCAGACACAAAGAGTGTTGGGGTGATGATATACTCTTATAGAGTCATTTCTAAATTCTTATCTCTTCTTTCACTGAGAAACACAATTTATTCATTTCTGATCTTCATGATATTAGTTTACAGACCACAAAATAAAAACACCATCCAAAGGTCACTGTGTATTTACTCTTTGCTCTTTATATCTCATGCAGGGCTGTGGCCAGAAGCAGTAAAGTTATGACCTGAAACATGAGAATATTGAATAAGTATGCATCATGTTTCAGAGAATTCTAGTGATCAGTATGTTTGTTGAATTTTTAGTGCAATTTCCTAAATATGACCTTAAAATCTTTTTGCCAATGAAAAATTGTGTATTTTCTATTAAATAAAAATGTTTGCAAGAGCCCTTGTCCTGTTATGCTGCTAAGAATACACACAGAAATAAGTGAAGAAATTTTCTGCTAAGGCATATGATCTTTATTGGGGATTTATCTGTGAGTAATTAAAAGATTGATTATGCTTTGTCAGCCATTGAGACAAAGTTTGAATCTGAAGTCAATACAGGAATTCATTTTCCAACTCTACTGCTCACTTGTCAGCTTTCGTAGAGGAAATTTGCAAAATACTGCTGAAAACATCTCTGTGTATCAGGTTCTTTGTGACTGATTGGGATGCTGACTCCTCTCTTTTAAGTACTCACAAAGATCAGCTTTCACAGAGTCCACAATAGGAAAGAGATGCAAATAACTGAAAGAGGAAATAACTGAACCATGCCTTTTTGCACTGTGAATTGATTTCCTACTCCTACTTATCACAATGCTATGAAAGAAAAGGAACCAGAGATATTAGCAGAAAGAGGGGGGAGGATCTAATTTGTCAGTCTCTTTAGCGCTGTTGAGATGCTTATACATTTTCTGGAGTATTAAATTAAATGAAGAAAATATCATCTCATAAACCCCGACACCACAGCACCAAAAAAAGACCTCAACATAAATAAGGAGGCTCCATATCTCTCTCTTTCTCTCTCTCTCCCTCTCTCTCTCTCTCTCTCTCTCTCTCTCTCTCTCTTTCTCACACACACACACACACACACACACACACGCACACAAACAGGAGGCAAATTATATTGCCCTGAAAGTGATTTCCCTACCCTCCAGGGCTGACTGGCAAAGAGGTTTTATCCACGAATACCTTGAAGGAGACTTTGGAATGGAGACTCTTCCCATGTGGGATGGGGTTTTATAAGTGAGTCCATCTCTCTGCTGTAGATTATTAGGTCTTTCTTTGCTCTTGGTATCTGTGGAGTGTGTTGTATGTGAAGGGGCAGTTTTTTCCTGCTTATGTTTTGAAGATAACGTAGCTAAAAATCTCTGGGGAATCAACTAAAGCCCAGTGAGGAAGCATAAGTCTATCCCGAGGAGGAAACAGGGAAGCACGTCATCCAGTGAAAATGCTGTCCTTTATTAAAAGAGAGAGGGAAGGATTAAAGAAGCATTAGAGCTGTGAGAGGTGAGGGGAGCTTTCCTGTCTGTCTTTCTCATTCTCATACTATACTATTTCCCTTTATCTATGTCTTTCTGGTCCTCATTCCTGAAAAGAGCAGTTACAGGACACTAAAGAAGCGATGAGGGAGAAAGCTTCGTGGGTAGGAGGAGTGGAAGGGTGTGGCCTATGCTGTTTTTCCCATCTGTCATTTGCAGTTCATTTCTAACAATGCCAGATAGGTATGACTCATCTGGAATTTCTGTGAAGACACTATCATTTTTGCTATCTGTCTCGATGTATAATGTTGGGTTATGCAGACCTGTTCTTACAGGAGATCCTCGAGCAAGAGCTGACTGAAACCATTCCACTGTTTTCTCGCCTCCGTTAGGTACACATTGATATGGATCTGCCACCAAAGGTCATTCTGGTTTCAGGAAGGGACTGCAAATGGACTGTGAGACTGTGGAGCAAAATAGAAGCATAAACGCAATTCCAATGATCACATGTCCTCATCCAGAATCCAGGAAGTTCTCCACAGAGAAGGGCTGCACAGTTCACAGTAAGGAATGTGGATTATGGTTCACTTATTTTTTCAAAGATTCATGCAGAGAGAGGCACCTGGACCCCAGAAATGTTGGGGGTGAGTCTGGGGAAGCACTTCATAGTTCCTGATTAGCTCTGAATTAAAGTTAACTAGGGATCTCTGAATTATTTGTAAATTCATAATTTAAAAGCATGCACTTGTAGTAATAGTCTGAGACATATATTTGAAAATAACTAAGCTGTGGAGCAGGCAACCCCAATATCACTGATCTATAGCTGAGTGTCTTCTATTTAATCCCAATTTGGTGAAGTGCACTTCAGCCAGCATGGTGTTATGTGATAATAATAATAACTATGATGACTATTATTGTGGTTTTTTAAAAAGCTACTCCTATTAAGCATAAGCATTTGCTAGGTTCCAGTTCTAAGGAACTTGTACATGTTAACTCATTTAATCTTTACAACCACACTCTGACATTGATACTATTTATTTCCACTTTACAGATGTGGAAACATAAAGACAGAGAGGTGAAGCAATTCATCCAATATCATTCAGCTAGGAATTGCAGAACAAGGATTCAAGTGCAGGAGATTTAACTCCAGAGCACAAGCTCTTAATCAGTATGCTGTCAACTCCCTGAGGAATTCTCCATTTAAAAGCATCCGAGGAATTATGAAACATGGCTCCAAACAACGTCATCTAAGCTCAATGGGAATATTCTGTCACACTAGAAAATGAAATTTAGAGAGCTGAGTTCTAGCAGTGGCTATCTAGATAATGTTTGAAAATATTTATCTCATGATGAAGTCATTCTACTATGATTAGGTCAAGAATTTTATCCCATGAAGAAGAAAAACTTAACGAAATAGGTAGGGGGTCATATTGAATAAACAGCCAGATAAACAGATGAAAAAGAGACCACCGACGAGGCAATTCCAAATCAAGCTTTGTATTCTTAACTGGAGGAATCTCCAATTGCAATAAAAAGTCAGAAAACCAAAACGTATTATAAAAATCATTCCATCCCAGGAATCTGATGGTAAAACTAGGAGGGGATGGGGAGATGATGCATACAAAAGGTTGAATACAGAGTCTGGCACAAAGCAAGTATTTGGTAACCTTGGCCAAAAACCTTGGAATGATTCTGGACTCACCTCTTTCAGACCCTTTATCCGATCTCTTGGCCACTCCTTTTGGCTCTACCTCCAGTGTGTATCCAGGTTCAATGTTCCCTCACCTCCTGAACTATGACTACCTTGGTCCAAGCCATCATCATCTCTTGCTTGGATTATTGCAATAGCCTCCTAACTAGTCTCCCTGCTCCTTCGCTTGCCCCTTCAGATGATCCTCAGAGCAAGCCTGAATGCTTCTGTTAAAGTATAAGTTAAAGCCTGTAACTCCACTGCTCAAAACTCTCTGGAAGTTTTCCATCTCATCTACAGAAAGCCTTAGAGCATTTCCCCACCATCAGCACCCTTATCTCTTTGGCTTCAACTCCTACATCCCTCCTCCATGCCCACTGTACTTCAGCCACCTGGCCCCTGGTTATTCTTCAACCCACCAAGAACAACTCCTGCCTCAAGGTCTTCCTACATTCACTTTTCTCTGCAAGGCTCTTCCCACATATGTCCACATGGCTCAAGCCTTCTGCTTCAGGTCTTTGCTCAAACATCAGTTTCTCAGAGAGGCCTTCCCTGATTCCCCCAGCGCTGCTGCTCCTCCCCCCGCTTTATTTTTTTCCTCCATAGCACTCAGCCCGATCAGACACACTATATATTTTCCCTCATTTATTTCTCATTTATTTTCCTCGTTAGATGGCAAGATTCATGAGGGCAAATATTTGTTCACAATGATATCCAGGTGGTTCTACAGCACTACTTGACACACAGTAGGTCCCTAATAAATGCTTGCAAAATAAATGAATTAATAAGCATTTGCAATTGTTATTTTCCAATAGACATTATTATTTTGCAGTGGTAGTAACTAATGAACCAGCTGGTATGGAATACATTTGAAGTGAGGGCAAGAAGACAAAACTTGTGCTAAAGGGGAAAGCATGGCCACTGGGCTCCAAAATCTATTTCAGAGATTCTCTAGGGGAAAAATAAAAGTAAGAAAAAAAAAGGACTATTGCTAGTGTGCTGGTTTGAAGCCATTATGTACCCCAGAAAATGCCATTTTCTTTTAATCCATACTTGTGGGTACAGACTTATTGTAGTGGGACCTTTTGATTAGGTTGTTTCAATTGAGATGTGACTCAGCCAGTTCAAGGTGGGACTTAATCACCTTACTGGAGTCCTTTATGAGAGGATAAAAGGCAGAGACATTTAAAGGGACCTTAGAAAGAAACACCCCAAGGACCCCCAGACTTTCAGAGAGGAGGCCACTGGAATGAGAAGCTGAAAGCAAGGAAACCAGGAGTGAAGGACCAGCAGACATTGGTCATGTGCCTTACTCTCTGACAGAGGAACCCCAGACGCCAGGAGATTTTCTTCAGAGAAGGTATCCTCTTGTTGATGCCTTAATTTGGACACTTTCACAGCTTTAGAATCGTAACTTGTAACTTAATAAATCCCCATGGTTAAAAGCCAACCTATTTCTGATATATTGCATTCCAGCAGCTTTAGCAAACCAAAACAGCTAGCAACATTGATCTCTGCATTAACAGAAAATTAAGTAATGGTAATTAAGTAATAATAGTAATTGAGATGGGAAGGGTTTCAAGATATATCAGGAAATATTTTTTCTATTTCTTCTTTCATTTCAACCATGTTTCTTAAAGGAGCTATTTTTACAAACTGCTGTTTTGCTATATTTACAAGGGACAATTTCTCGTTCCTACTTTACTTCCTAAACAAAAGTCCCAGAAAACTGTAGTCACAAGTATTGAGGAGAAACCATCTGTAAACTTGTTTAGCCCATTGTGGCAACTAACTAAATAACTATCTCACATTGTCTTCTGTAAGTTATCAAAAAGAATAGGTTAGTCTAGTTTCACAAAAATAAGGATAAAGTAAAAACACTCTCTAGTGAGATGATAGATAACAGGAAGGAGGCTCAGGTGACCTATTGTCAGAGGCAATTGTCGTCGTTAAAGGGAAGACATTTCTCTATGGAACTCAGAGCTGAAACAAGGAACCAGAATGACTGAGGAGGCCTCTAACAGCAACTACTTTTTCCTATTCAAATATAATTCATTATATAAATTTCTTTTCCTTAAAGAACTGAAAGCCCCATGTCTGAGCTCTTTTGCACACTCTTTCCCACCAGGAATTAGCTATAGCCCCAGAGCCACAGTTGTCCTTATCCCCAGCCGCTCAGGACCAGCCTCTGGTACATTTGTGATTGTACATCCACTCTGCCATGCCCTTATTTGACAACACTTATCTGACGCATGGGAGTGTGCCCAGGAATGTGGAACCATCCCAAAACCGCTATTGGTGGTAGTGTCTAAAGGAGACAGACTCCTCTTTCCATCCTAAAAACGTGGTCCTTTAAAGCTGCAGTGTCCGGCGCTGCCCCGCTCGGTCCCCGGTTCCCGGCCGGCGAGGGGAAACAGGGAAGGAGAGAGAGAGATGCAGACTGCGCGAACTAACCTGGTCATGAATCACGACTCGAACCACACGGCAGTTGTGAAAGCAAGCCCTTTACTACAGCTAGATGAACATTCTGTGTTACTGGTTCCCACACGGGGCACGGCGCCTCGTGGGAGAGCAGCCTCGATGTGGCCGTCAGGCACGGCTCCTTGTGGGCTGTCTCACCCTACCCCGTCCGGGTAAGACCTTTTATACACAATTAACAACCAATAAGCTTCTAGGCTAGTATCGTGTATACAGGATTTCGATTGGTAGGAGCGGGTGGCGGATACATGCGTCACTATGCGGAAACAGGATGCAGGCGCCATCTTGGCTCACTCGATGGGCGGGGGTAACTCTAGAGCAGGCTGCAGCGCATACGCTAGGCCCGATTCGGGAGGCGGCTTTCCACATCTCCCCCTTTCTTATTTATTTTTGACCCAGTGTCTCCAGTGATGAGCGTGCTCCCGTGAACCCAAATGGTTCACAACCTCTTTGGTGCTTTGGGGAGTCTGGACTAGGCCTCAGCCATCCAGCGGCGGAGCCTCTAGCACCAACCAGAATGCTCACGTCATATGGAGACCGGAGAGTCCGTAAGCTGGAAGCAACGTGACTCTCCCTGCAGTGCTTTGCCTGGCAACTGGGGAACAACGACGGGGGCAGGAACAGCAGTAACCAGAGTCGGGGGTGTCACTAGGTGTCTCTGTGCAATGGCTAGGGTCCAGTCTGGCCACAACTAGGACTCTGCCCTAGAGACCCACCTGAGACAAAATTATGACTACTGGTGTCGCCTTTTACACCCGAGAAACAGCCATGCGATTCGCTACAAATTTTGCTCCAAAGCGCCCCACCTGAGGCGACCAGGAAGGGGTATGGTTAATAAATCGGTCACTATCGGGGGTAACAGAGGTGGGAGTCATAGCCATCATAGTGGTAACACGCAATTGCTGCTGCGCTTGAAACAGGCGTTCTAGCAAACATTTAACAACGACTAATCCCACCAATAATCCCACTGCAATGAGGATCCAATTAGTTAAATTGGGCCAAGAGAACCAGGAAGAAACACTGTGCAATAGTTTCTGTAGAACCTCGCCTAACCCGGAGAGATCGACTTTAACGGGTTTTAACTTGATCCCCCCAATTGTGTCTAAACTAGATTCCACCTGTTGGGAGAGATTAACAAATTCAGGAAAATATGACCTTTTCAGCCAATCAGAGACTCTGGAAATGCTTCCGGTCACGTTGGCCCTGACAGGAGTGACACAGAGTTTAACCGTAAGCCACCGGGTGTCACATGTTTGCTGAAGCACTCTCCAGAGTCCATCTATTTCCAGTCCAAGTTCATCTATCTCCGCTTGGAGTTTCTGAATGGCCTGGAAATTTAAGTTCAGCATCTGATTGTGGCGGCGTAGCACGTCTCGGGTAAGGTTGACCAAGCCATTTACCGTTTCCATCGTTATGGCGAGCTGCCGATCTGTCCATGCTTGTAGCACAGCCTGCCCGATCGTTGGGACAAACAAAGAGGAAGCTACACTGGCAGCATTCGATAGCCATTCTTTTATGCCTCTTGGACGCCTAGACTTAGAGAAGGGGATATTGTTAAGTGAAACAACTTGAGAAACAGGGCCAACCCAGTCGGTTGCCTTGACGGGGAGCCAGACATAACTTGGGCGATACACTAGGATAGCGGGGCGGCGAGGCATCCGGGTCTTTGGAACGGTTGCAGACTGTAGGAGCAAGCCCTGGAAGGAAAAGGCACCTTTGAGTCTCCTTTTTACTCAAGATCCCTTCACAAGACTGGCGGCTCTTCCCTGTAACGTTAAGAAATTCAAGCAAGACTCCCTTACTTAACTCGCCATTACCAGTTTCACAAGTAGCATTCGCCGCAACTGTGGTGTTGACAACCTTGACAGAGAGGTTAGCAAAAGAGAGGATCAGTGTGTCATTGGTGAGGGGGAAGGACTCGTTGAAGCTTGTGGAGGAAATATAGTTCCACTAAAAAGAAAAAGGCAGATTAGAAGGATTGCTATAGGAGAGCAAAGAACAGAGTTACCGATCCTCTTTTTGGGCAACCGCGGGGTGGTCAGTCCTACTATTATCGTCTTGTCGGTCGTCGCCATCATCAGCAGGGTCGGAGGCTTGGTCTAATGGTTCAGGTTGTATATTCGTTGGCGTTTCTGACAGCTGTTCCTTGGCTTCTTCAGGTGATGTCACGGTTCTCACCAGTCTTTCCGGAACCCACACTGGTTGACGTCCTGGTTCCTGGGGAAAAACACAAACAGAGCCTCTGGCCCAGCTGAGCACCGGGTCAGGGCCTTTCCACTGCCCCGACAGGACATCCTTCCAACGGACTAGACCTCTATGCGGAGGACTCGGGGTGGTGTGTTGCAGGGCAGGTGTCATTCCTTGTGAATTTTCGTTTAAAAAATTATATGTGAGCAAGGCTACAGACAGTCGAGCTTTTGGGGACAGGCCGTGGCCTATACCCTCTTTCTGTTTTTTAAGCAAGTCTTTGAGAGATCTGTGCGCTCTTTCAATGATTCCTTGCCCCTGAGAGTTATAGGGGATGCCATGTTTTAATTGGACATCCATGTTGTCACAAAATTTTTGGAAGGATTTACTAGTGTAGGCAGGCCCGTTATCCGTCTTTAACGTCTTTGGCTTACCCCAAGCTGCCCATGCAGCAAGGCAGTGTGCAATGACGTGGGAGACTCTTTCTCCTGGTTCAGCAGAGGCAAATAAAACTTGGGAGCATGTGTCCACCGACACATGTAAGTACTTGATCTTACCATACTCTGAATGATGAGTGACATCCATCTGCCAAGTATCCCCTGGGGTGAGACCCCTAGGGTTGACCCCAACCGAGGGGACTGCTCTCTGCTCTGCACAATTGTTGCAGGCTCGGACAATATCTCGAGCAGCTGCACGTGGTATGCTGAACCGCTTAGCTAGGGTACCTGCATTGATGTGAAACTTGGCATGGAATTCTCGGGCTTGTTGATACGGTACCAGCGTCGGAAAGATGTGCAGCTGTCGAGTGGCTACATCTGCGCTATGGTTCCCCTGGGCCATAGGGCCAGGCAAACCTGTGTGGGCTCTAATATGGGTTATGTAAAAAGGGTGTTGCCTGGTCCATATAACCTCCTGTAGTTTGGCAAAGAACGTCCTTACTGTAGAGGAATGTTTAACAATGCCCACCGTTTCTAAAATTTGTACAGAGTTCACAACATAAGCAGAATCCGAGACGACATTTAAGGGCTCGGAGAGGCTTTCCAGGACTGCAATGATAACCTGCAGTTCTACCCATTGAGGCTTTTGTGGTTGGAAGAGCACTATTTTAGGAGTGTCCCCCTCCACACAATACGCCCCTGTTCCAGAGCTGGAGCCGTCCGTGTATACGGTGGGGGCGCCTGCTAGTGGCCTAGGAGAGGTTACTTTGGGAAAAATCACTGGGTGCCGGGTGACAAACTGCAAGAGAGGAGCCTTAGGGAACTGATTGTTAATGGGACCAAGAAATGTACACCGGAGAATGGCCCATTGATCTATGCATCCGGTGAGTATCTCAAGCTGCTGGGAAGAATAAGGCACCCTGAGATTTTTGGGCTGCTGACCGAAATGCTGCACAGCCCTTTTAATGCATTCTAGGGCCAAGTCTGCAACCGCTGTAGGATAGTGCTCTAGGACTTTTTTGGGGGAAACTCCAGGGTGGACCCAGAGCAGCGGCCCCCGCTGCCACAGTACCGCAGTGGGCTGTAATTCTGTCGGCAGCACGCAGGCTTCAAAAGGCTCATCAGGGTCTATTCTCTTCAATGCAGCGCCACTGAGCGCCTGTTCCACCTGGCATAGTGCTCGCCTTGCCTCTGGAGTGAAGCTTCGAGGTGAGTTTATATTAGAATCCCCCTTCAACAGGTCGAACAAAGGTGTTAGTTTGACATTGGGTATTTTTAGGTATGGACGGATCCAATTGATATCCCCCATGAGTTTTTGTAGATCATTGAGAGTGTGTATATTGTCTAGCCTGAGAGACACCTTTTGGGGGGAAACATGAGTGGGTGCGACTTTCGCCCCCAGGAAAGTGGTAATGTCAGTCATTTGGATTTTTTCAGGGGCAATCTCTAGGTTAGCTTCTCTAAGACTAAGGACTAAATGTGACAAAACTGTTTTAAGAAGATCTGTGTCTCTATGGGCTAAGAGAATGTCATCCATATAATGGATGATTTTCACTTGAGGGAACTGCTGCCGAGTGCTAGCTAGCTTCGCAGCGACATACAGCTGGCACATGGTAGGACTATTAGCCATGCCTTGGGGCAGGACTGTCCATTCAAAGCGTTGACAGGGCTCCTCTTGATTACTAGAGGGCACAGTAAAGGCAAACTTAGGGGTGTCTTCAGGGTGGAGCGGAATAGAAAAGAAGCAATCTTTCAGATCTATGATGAAAATCGACCAGTGCTCCGGTAATGCCGAGAGGAGGGGCAGTCCCATCTGAACGGGCCCTAAAGGCTCCATGCAATCGTTAATAGCTCTTAGATCATGTACCAGATTTCTTTTTTATTACGAATATAGGGGTGTTCCACGGTGACGTGGAAGGGGCGATATGGCCCTTTTCTAGTTGTTCTGATACTAGGGCGTGCAACGCTGCAAGTTTTTCCTGTGGCAAGGGCCACTGAGGCACCCACACCGGAGCCTCGGTTTTCCATTTTAGTTTTATAGGTGTGGGTGGGAATCTCTCCTCAGTGGCCCCTATGAAAAACCCAAGCCTCGTCTGTCAGACTTGGGGGCAGCTTGTATAGGCTCCGCACGTCCGTGCAATGAAGCTCCTAAACCCTTGCCGGGGGTATACCCCATTTCTTTTAGCAGTCGCTTAGAGGTTGGGGAGTAGCCGCTAATTAAAGTAACGTCCATTTGGGTCAGAATGTCTCTTCCCCACAAAGACACAGGCAGGGCTAATACATAAGGCTGGAAACTGCCTTGGTGTCCTTCTTCATCGGCCCAATGAAGGGCAGCTGCACTGAGCATGGGCGCTGAAATTTGGCCTATTCCTCTAATGGGCTCTTCCGCCCTGCTCGTTGGCCAGGTGGGGGGCCATTCATGTTGTCTTATGATAGACCGATCGGCCCCTGTATCGAGCAGGCCCAAGAAAGATCTGCCTTGCACCTTAATGGTTAGCATAGGTCGAGACTCCAGGGACATATGGAGTCCCTCAAAAATCGCTCCACTGGATCCAAACCCTTTTTCCCCTCTCTGTCTGATTCTGCTTGGAAAGACTGCATGTAAGCTGGGTAAGAGCAGGAGCTGCGCCAGCTTATCACCTTCTGCAATGACTAAGGTGCCCCGCTGAGATTGAACCATAACTTGGGCACGGCCTGTGAAATCTGAATCTACAAGTCCTGGTATAACTGTTAATCCTTTCAGGGCCGTGGATGCTCTTCCCAATATGAGCCCAACAGTCTTTGCTGGCAAGGGCCCTTTAAAGGAGGTCCCTACCAACTGGACACCCATGGAGGGGGTCAGTACGAGTCTGGAGGTGGCACAGAGGTCCAGTCCCGCTGACCCAGGGGATGCGCGAATTTGGGCGGACTTCGTGTCGCCGGATGGCATGCAGGGGGGTCCGTCGAAAGGGCGGACCCCCTCTTCCCGTTTTTTGGAATCTGCTCGGGGCGGCCAGAGAGGCGTCTACCCTGCGCATCGAAAACCGATTTACAGTCTTCTGCGCGGTGGGGGCCTTTGTGGCAACGGCCACACGGCCTGGTTGCTGCACCTGGTTCGCCAAACCGTTGAGTGGCAGGGGGTTGACGTCTATTGGGACAATCTCTCTTAAAGTGCCCTGATTGGCCACAGCCATAGCACCCGTTAGACTTTGCCCCTAAGGTTCTCGGGCTTTTTGTAGCCACCTGTAGGGAGCTGGCTAGCATGGCAGCTAGACCTGCATTAGTTAAAGGGCTGCCAGCATCTCTACAGAGCCTGACCCACTCTGTCAAATTTTTTGCTCTGTTTTGTGCCAGGATAACTTTGCACTCCTTGTTGCACTGCTCAAAAATCATTTGCTTAACCACAGTCTCTGCTACTCCTGGATCTGAGAAGATTCTCTCAGCTGCGGTTTGCATCCTGGCTACAAAATCCGCAAATGGTTCTGTGGGGCCTTGGTGTATATTGCTGAGTGAGGCCTGAGCCTCTCCCTCACCTGTTAGCTTTTTCCAGGCACCCACAAAACAGCGGAAGATCTGGGCATAGACCTCTTGTGGGAAACCCGTTTGGTTCTGGGCATGGGCGCCTCTCCCCAACAGCATGTCAGCATTCCACCCGCCACGTCTCCCCGCCGCATTCCTTGCGGCCTGCTCTTCAGCTAACTCCTCAAACCATGCTTTCCAATCTATGAATCGGCCTGACGGCAAGCAAGCACGGGCTAGCTGAAAAATATCTGCGGGTGTATGATTTAGAGCAGAGAGGTTCTCGATCATGTTCAAGGTATAAGGGGCATTGGGGCCATACTGATGGACGGCCTGCCTCAATTCCCTCAATAGTTTGTAATCATATGATTCGTGCCGATTGCCACCTTGGGGATTGATAATAACCGGGTACATTTCTGAGACTGGCTGCGGCTCAAGTGGCTGGTAGCCACCCAGCATGCCAAAAGGTCTAAATGTTGTGAAAGGGTTCCATCTCCAGAAATGTCTCCCACCACTACCTAATGGCAAAGGGTCCTGAGGGCCTGTATACTCGGGCGGGGGGTACGGCAAAGGTTGCCCCTCCCCTGACCGACCCATCGGGGTTTCCGGGTCTGGCAGCAAAGGATAATTACATTTACTGGGCATGGCCACTAGAGGGAGCTCTCGGCAAGGTCCTTTGGTGGGACCGCCCAAGGCGTCAGTTGGGAGCTGGGGTGTCCCTGGGGGTGCAGCGGTAGACATTGGCGGGGCGGAAGGCCGCACGGGTGTGGCGGGAGGCTCCTCCCACTCAATTAGCGGGGATGCTTCCGCCTTCTCGTCAGTATCGCTATCTGACTCTGAGTCAGAGTCACTGGACTCCGGCGGTTTGCCCTTACAGGAGCCGTCCGCTGACGAAACTGACTGGGTTTCTTGGAGCGCGCACCGTGCTTCTTGCAAGACAGAGGACGGGCTTAGGCCGGTAGCCGATTCTAGTTCAAGGACCGCACGGACGGTCTCCCATATGGGTACTAGAATCGGGTCCATACACACGCCCGTCTGGCACGCTCGGTCTATGTCGCGACCGAGCTTCATCCAAGAGGGTAGGCTAAGGCTGCCGGTGCAGGCAAACCAAGGGGCAAAAGTATCAACATCATCAAGAAAACGCTGAAGGGAGCTTTTCCTGACCGAGATACCCCGTTGTTTCAAAAGGTTCTTTAAGGGAGCTAAGAGAGGTGAACTTCCGGACTGCCCCATGATTGCAGTCGGCACTATACTTCAGTCACTCGGAGAGCTCTTCCGAGTCCCCCGGGGTCACCTGAAAACCCACGGGCCCTAACTATCATGTAATAAGACGCACTCACCTTCTCGCGTTGATCAGGCGCGGGAAGTCCGCCGTAAGCTCGACGCGCAGCGCTGCTCTCCTCACAGAGGGACCGTCGAGAGCGAGGCAGGAGGAGGAGCTTCCCCGTACGGGCCACCACTTGTCCGGCGCTGCCCCGCTCGGTCCCCGGTTCCCGGCCGGCGAGGGGAAACAGGGAAGGAGAGAGAGAGATGCAGACTGCGCGAACTAACCTGGTCATGAATCACGACTCGAACCACACGGCAGTTGTGAAAGCAAGCCCTTTACTACAGCTAGATGAACATTCTGTGTTACTGGTTCCCACACGGGGCACGGCGCCTCGTGGGAGAGCAGCCTCGATGTGGCCGTCAGGCACGGCTCCTTGTGGGCTGTCTCACCCTACCCCGTCCGGGTAAGACCTTTTATACACAATTAACAACCAATAAGCTTCTAGGCTAGTATCGCGTATACAGGATTTCGATTGGTAGGAGCGGGTGGCGGATACATGCGTCACTATGCGGAAACAGGATGCAGGCGCCATCTTGGCTCACTCGATGGGCGGGGGTAACTCTAGAGCAGGCTGCAGCGCATACGCTAGGCCCGATTCGGGAGGCGGCTTTCCACACTGCAGCCTCTATCCTATAATAAATCTCTGCTTCAGGCATGAGAAGAACCCTTTACCCACCACATGGCATCTGAGCTCTCAGATGCCAGGAGGGTCCATTTGCCACAACTAGTCTTTACCAAAAAACTGCATGTCAAAGTAACAAGGAAGTCCCATCTCCATGAGGCCAGAGAAAAGGAAACCAAATACTTCAACAGCCTGCATACCACCTTCCAGAGAAAGTCACCTCTGCTGTCCTGCCTGCTTCAGGTGCGCCAAGAAGAGTTTTTGTGGCCACCGTACTCTTGACTTCCGAGTCCGAACACCAACACTGAACAATAACCCCTGCTCCTCACTCTCCACGCAATGAGCTATTTATAACTGCAGGATGCCAGGCTTGCATATAGCAGTGTGACAGTTCCAGAAAGTCTAACGAAGAGCACCAACCAACCCAGACAGGCCTCTCCAGGCAGGGGAAGTTGAAGTGTTCAGGAGAAGGGAGACCATCGTTTTTGTTTGCGTGTGTATTTTCTTTTTTAACCCGAGATGCCCTTTGGAAGTCTAAAAGGGACTTTCCTCCTCGGCCGCCCCAGCTGTCTTGATTAGTGGCTCTGTGTATGCTGGTCAGATCTGGGGATTAATGATGGCTAATTTGCCTGAGGTTGGTGCAGCCCAGGCAGCAGACTTTGCAGGACCAGCTTTGGCTGCCATATGGGCGGAAGCAGCTGTTTCAATTACTTTCAGTGCCCAGATGTGACAGACGAGCCTCCAGTCCTCTGCAGGGTACATCAGCCACACGGCAGCTAATTGCTTCAATCGCATGTGGAAGCGTGGGGCTGGGTACTGCGAAAAAGAGGTCTGGGGGACAGCCAAATGCCAGCTGTCATCGTGCTTCACATTGCAGGCAAGCTGTGGGCTGTGACTAGACTTCGGCCTGCACTTGCTGTCCCACGTGCCACCTAGGCTGGTTGAGACTAAAACGATGGACAGAGTCAGGTAACACTGGGCAAGCTTCAGTGTTTTGGCCTCCTCACGGACCCTATATGCCAAGGGAAAATGGGATTTTGGATCCATGCTCTGGGGATACCAAAAAGTCAAAATTAGGTGATTTCAATTATCCACAATGCAAGTTGGTTCTTTGAATCGGAAGCTTCCAGACACATTTTTAAAGATTAGCACACCCCTCCTGCACCCAGCCAGTGATCAATGAATCAATGTGTGTTATATTTTCTGGTGTATCAGATTGAGTCAAGAGGGGAAGGGAAATGAAAGATCAGCTGCCACCCATCCTCCCTCTTGCGCTCTCCTTGGTGCTTGAGAAGAGAAATCAGTAACAAGATGTCAAGCAAAGATGAGCCTTCCCATTGTTGGCAGTAGGAGTGGTGGTGGAGAACTGGTAGGAAATATGGGGTAAATAGGAAGCTGTTATCACCCTAATAATACTTCTCTTTAGTAAAAGAATAAACATTTGTTTTGTGCTAATTCTATGGTAATCAGGGCGATTGTACTGTACTTAGCTACTTCTTGTTGCCATGGTTATTTCAAACAGTCTGTGGTTATTCATGGCCTAGAATAATCCACAGTGCTCAGTTTGAGACTCCTCATCAGAAATGTGAGTATTCGTATCACTCTTGCATCACAACATTTTGGAGCCCAAGATAAGTTTAAGCTTGTTCCCTCTCAACTTTTTATTATATGCCATATAATCTGTGTTATGAAATGATTTGTTCCCTCCTTTACATTACTAATCTTCAAACTCACCTTTTTAACTAGAGTTTTGTGGTGTAATTAACAGAGCTCTGCAGTTTTCAATTGATGTATTTATGAATATACGTTAATGCAACTTAGCAAAAAAAAAAAAAATGTATTGCAAGATTTGATGTGTAACCTGGGTTTAGGAACTCTTTTTGTGTAGCCTGGCCACAGGGCTTGTGAACTGCCCATCTCAGGGGCAATAAACTAGGATTTAAACACTGGGTTCCCTGCCTTCTGTTCCATCTCTGAGCTGAGTCTTCTTTGATTCTGTAACCTGCTTTCTGATTACCCTTCTCAAGCTGACCACTCAAAACAAAGGAAGTCATGATATAAAACTTTTGTTATTCTTTTTGGCAGTGGTTGTGGTGCTGGTCTGTGCTTCTGTGTGTTTATGCTGATAAACATCAATAACCACATTTCTTAAGAGAAACCTCAATGGAACACTTGATTGTCTACCCCAGGCCTTTAGCCAGAATTATTGTGATAAAGAGATTCAGGCAAATTGCATTAGCTCTTCCTGAAGGCATGGAGATAGTATGTGTTTCACATCTATAGCTGCATAACAAACTCCCCAAACCTCAGTGGCATAAAACCACAATCACTTATTTCTCATGCTTCTGTGAGTCCCTTGCATAATTCGGCTCCACCCACAGTTCACAGGGCCCCTGTGGGAGGCCGGGCTGCTGGGCAGGGCTGGACGATCCAAGATGGCGCCTGACACCCAACTGGGCATTGGGGCATACTGGTGGCAGGAGTTTCTTTCTCTCTACGTGATGTCTCCTCCTTCAGGGCTTCTCCCCATCTCCCTTGTGGGTATCTGATTTCCAGGAGAGCAAAAGCAGAAGCTTCCAAGCTTCTTAGGAGCTAGGCCTGGAGCTGCCGTTGGCCATGTGCTCAAAGCAAGTCACAGGGCCAGCCAGACTCAAGGTGTGGAGAGGAGATTCCAGCTCTTCATAGGAGCTGTACAGAGAGGGTGCATCGGGGCAGAGGAGGGGGCTGTTTATGAAGCCCCAAAGTGAATGTATTTAGGGAGAGTGCATGCAAGTAGTGACTTAAGAGATTCTATTTGAAATAATAAATGTGCTGGACTGTCCTGATATCAATTTCATATAATTGTTTTAAAAGAAAGAAAACTAAGGGAAAAAAAAGCTTTTAATTCTATAGTGTTGTCTTCTATTTGTTGGAATACACAGAATCCTAAAAGATTAAAAAGAGGTTTTCTTCTTTCTCAATCATTTCTCCTAAGAACTGCCAGAGTAATACTGATTAGTGTAATTCCCACATCTTTTATCTGCCTTTGAATAGTATGAATTGAAAAATATAATTTACTCTATAAGAGAGGCCTTAAATTGTCATCCAGAGGTGACTAGAGGAAATAACAATCCTCCAAATCTTCCAGTTTACATGTGTGCTTAGCCTTGGTGGAGGATAGTGTGTGTATTGGTGCTGTGGTGACTGCCTGCGCCTTGGGGCATGCCAGCATCCTTCCAGCAAAATGCTGCCTCCATCTGATGAAACCAGGGATTAGGAATCACTCTGTAATCATGGCTACATACTTTCCAAGGAGATGATTCAGGTGAGCCATCTTCTGAGACATGAATCCCTCAAACATAGCTGCAGAAGCAAGGCTGGCAAGGTCACCAAGCTTTGCACTAATTCAACTTGAATCTTTTAAAAAGACAAAATCAAAAATTAGCCATCGTGCAGGAGAGTGGTGCTTAACCATGGCTGCATATATAATTTTCTGGGGGAAGTTTTAGAAAAAAAAACGCCAATAGCTGGGCCCAATCCCAAGAAAATTAAATTAGAATCTCTGGAGATGGAGATACTATATTGATAATGTTTAAAAAACTCTCAGGTGATTCTAAGGTTTCCAAATTCAGTTAGAAGGGAGAATACTCAGCTTGTCCATCATTTCAACTTTTTAATAAAAGAATCAAATTTTGTATTAGATCAGTATTCAAATATCAGGAATCTCTTTTAACATTAATAATTACAGATAATATTTATCGATTGCTTATTACGTGTTAGGCACCATGCTGAAATATATATATAATATATACATCTATATTTCCATTATATAACCAAACAACTCTATATGCTAAATATTAGGGTTATTCCCATTTTCCAGATGAGGAAACTGGGGCCATGAAAGGTTAGGTAACATTCCCAAAGGCACCTACCAAATAAATGGTGGGACCTGAATGTGAATCCAGGAAGTTTGCTTTTTATTTTGAAATAATTGCAGATTTGCATGCAATTATAAGAAACAAAACAGAGAGATCCCATGTACTTTTTACCCACTTTTCCCCAGTGGTAACACCTTGATAATTATAGTACAATATCATAATCAGGTAGTTGATACAGCAGGTTGACATAGAAACAACCAACTGACCATATTCACCTTTCAACAATTTACATGCACTCATTTGTGAGGGGTTGTGTTATTTCCATGCAGTTTATCACGTGTAGATTTTTGTGGTCACCACCACACCCAAGACGTTTAATAGTCCCACCCTATGGCTCCCTTGTGCTCCCTTTATATAGCCACAGTAACCTCCCTCCCTCCACTGGCAAACCTCTGACAAACACAACCACTAATCCATCCTCAATCTCTCTAACTTTGTAATTCCAGAAATTTTATGTAAATGAAATTCTGCAGTACATAAGCTTTTTGGATTGGCTCTTTTCACTGAGTATAATTCCCTGTAGTTTCATCCAAGTTGTTGTATATATTAGTAGTGCATTCTATTTTATTACTCAGTAGTATTCCATTGTATGGGGTGTACCAAAGGTTGAGTTGTTTCCAAATTTCAGCTTTTATGAATAAAGCTGCTATGAGCATTTGTGTACAGATTTTGTGTGATGTGAACTTTCATATCTCTGGAATAAATGTCCAAGAGTGCAGTTTCTGAGTTATATGGTAAGCACATGATTAGTTGGGTAAGAGACGGCCAAACTCTTTTTCAGAGTCACTGTACTATTTTACATTCTCGCTAGCAATATATGAGTGATCTGGATGCTCTGCATTCTTGCCAGTATTTGGCATTTTCATTAAGTTTTTATTTCAGCCATTTTGATAGGTATGTAGTGGCATCTCATTGTGGTTTTAATTTGCATTACCCTAATGGCTAATGATGTTGGACATCTTCTCATGTGCTTCTTTGCCATCTGTATATCCTCTTCAGTGAAATGTCATTCATGTGTTTTGACAGTTTCTAATTGGATTGTTTCTTTTCTTACTGTTAAGTTTTGAGAATTCTTAATATATTCTCAATAAAGTCCTTCATTAGATCTGTGATTTGCAAATATTTTCCCCATCTGTATTTTGTCTTTTTATCCTTTCACAGGGTCTTTGGCAGACACAGAATTTTTAACTTTGATGAGGTCCAGTTTATGAATTTTTCTTGTATGGATCCTGCTTTGGATGCCAATTCAAGAGCATCACTTATAGGTGTGATTTTTGGTCACTGCTCAAATTTCAGTCTCAGATTCTTCATCTTTAGATTTTAGATAAACAGATCTAGGTTAAAGGGTGAGGGTGAGAATAAATTAAATAGACAGCATATAGATAAAGTGGATGATGTGGTGCTGACACATCAATGCTATGAGTAAATGGAGGCTGTTATTATAAAGAGTGAGTCTGGGACCGAATATCTCAGAGAATATCATCCTTTGGTCTCAGTAACTTCAAATTCTTGTTCAGAATATTTGTGTCATGCTTTTCAATAATCCATAAAGTGCTCTCACATATAATAATTTATTTGTGCCCCAGAACATGTAGAGTATTATGTAAAGCAATATTTTCTTGTTCTATAGATGAAGGCACCGATACACGGAGAGCTAAAGGAACTTCCCAAGTTCATTCAGACAGTAAGTCAGATATGAATGGTTCATATGTGACCTGAATGAAGCCTACAGTCTGATCACCACACACATTTCCTCTTTGTCCTCCCCTTTAGAACTGAATAACTACCTACATTTTCATGGGATGATTTTCCTAATAAACTCGTCTCAATTCCAAAGAGTGAGTAATGAAACACGGTCTTTCTCCCTAACCTTTTTCCTCTTTCACTAATAAATATTATGAAACTAACAAATCCTGGGTTTCCCATCTAACAACATCCAACTCTGGGAGGGATTGCCTGCTTTCTTTTTAAATTTGCTTTTTGTAAATCCTGGGCAAAGTCTATTGACCTGACTTACTCGGGTGGCTTTCTTTGAGTGCCCTCCCCTGGATCTGTTTACTGTGGCTAGAAGAGCTGTGTTCTGCATATCTACAATGAGAATCAAGTCATTTGATTTAGGAGTATGCAATTCCCAGAAGGAAAGGGATAATGCACATGAAGAGGATAAAAATATAAATAAGTGCACTAATTAATTAATTAATTAAAAATAATTTCCACCACAGTCCACTCCTTGGTGTATTAACAGCCATGTATCCATCTATTCCAGTTTACTAATGCTGCCATTATGCAAAATACCAGAAATGGATTGGCTTTTATAAAGGGAGTTTATTTGATTACACAGTTACAGTCTTAAGGCCATAAAGTATTCAACGTAAGGCATCAACAATCGGGTACCTTCACTGGAGGATGGCCAATGGCGTCCGGAAAACCTCTGTTAGCTGGGAAGGCACGTGGCTGGCATCAGTTCCAGAGTTCTGGTTTCAAAATGGCTTTCTCCCAGGACGTTCCTCTCTAGGCTGCAGCTTTTCCAAAATGTCACTCTCAGTTGCTCTCCAAAATGTCACTCACAACTGCTCTGAGCTCCTTCTGTCTGTGAACTCTTTATATGGCTCCAGTGATTTAATTCAGACACACCCTGAATGGGTGGGGTAACACCTCCATGGAAATTATCCAATCAAAGGTCTTGCCCACAGTTGACTGAGTCACATCTCCATGGAAACTCTCAATAGGTTCCGACCTAATCAACACTAATATGTCTGCCCCCACAAGATGGCATTAAAGAAAGGCTTTTTCTGGGGGACATAACATATACGAACCAGCACACCATCTTCTCAGATATGTTATTTTACAATTTTCTGGACTCCTCCACCATGACTTTGACAGGCTATACAAGAGTATTTTCCATTCATTTCAAGTATTAGATAATTGTTCTTAATATCACATACTACCACAAATGTACTTATCCCATCCTTTCCAAACAGGAATAATCTAAATGTAAAACTAGCTGATTCATTCATATATACATAGCCAAGCCATGCCCTTTGAATCTGGACTTCACACTTTAGTTCCAGTTTCTTAGTCCCAGAATTAGGGACTCTACCTCGGGACACAGTTGAGAAACAAATACCCCAGGCTAGCTGTTCTGGTTTGTATATGTATATTATGTCCCCCAGAAAAAGTCATATTCTTTGATGTAATTTTGTGGGGGTAGATTGATTACTCTTTTTGATTAGGGTGTGAACTCTTGACTGGATGTTTCCATGGAGATGTGACCCACCCAACTGTGTGTAATACTTTTGATTAGATTATTTCCATGAATATATGGACCCCGCCCATTCAGGATGGGTCTTGATTTAATCATTGGAGTCCTATAAAAAAGCTCACAAACAAAATAACCTCAGAGTAGCTGTGGGTCATATTTTGGATAGCAGCTGAGAGAGACATTTTGGAGATGGCCGCTGAAAGCAGAGTTTTGCTGACACTTTGGAGATGCTAGCCCAGTGTTTGCTCCAGAGAAGCTAAGAGAGGACAAAATGCCCCAAGAGCAACATTTTGAAGAAAGCACAGGAGCTGAGAAAGAAGTGGAACACAACCCATGATCAGCAGATGCCAGCCACATTCCTTCCCAGCTAACAGAGGTTTTCCGGATGATGTTGGCCTTCCTTCAGTGAAGGTATCCTCATATTGATGCCTTAATTTGGACATTTTCATGGCCTCCAGACTGTAAATTTGTAACCAAATAAACACTTTATATAAGCCAATCCATTTCTGGTATTTTGCATAATGGCAGCATTAGCAAACCAGAACACTAGCCAAAAGAGGTCTTTCTGAGCCCAGCTGGCAAGAGCCGTCATGGGTCTTTGTCAGGAGAGAGCTTCATAGAGGAGGCCCTAGTATGCAATACAGAGAATCTGGTTTTGTCTTCTTCTGGTTCTTCAGAGATATCTCTATTCAAAGTTAATGATTCCAAGTTTCCGAATCAGTAGGCTAAGCTTCAGGTGAGGAAAAATTTGCTGATCTTCTACAAAGACCATGAGCTACATTCAGAAAGGGCTTCAGTTCATCCAGTTCTTATGTTTTGATAAGAAAGGAAAAAAAGTTTAATACTTAAAAGTAAGGAAAGAAAAATAAAAGGATGGTGTGACCTTCATTATCAGTTAAGGCATATGTTTGCCTAAAGATCATCTGACTATAGGAGGGTGTAATTTTCACCATTTACTATTGGCTTAAAGCCTAGATATTTAATGAGCTTTAAAGTTTGTAGAAAACTGGTAAGCTGCAAATGATTTTTGCCTGATAATAATGCAAAAATTGCTCAATCTTGAGGCAAATGATTTCTGTCTTATAATAATGAAAATTATTTCTGTCCAGTGAGTGAGGTGGCTCTACATGTTATAGTTTAGCCACCTATTAGATATTAACCATTTTTTATCTACCTTGCCAATTTTATATCCAGCATTTTTTCCCTTAACTGAGTATATATACATCATTTCTTATATTCTTTTTTGAAGGTAAAAATCTTTGATACATGCACACAATAAAAATTAGGTCTTTAAGTCTTGAAAATTATACACTTTTGACAATTTAAACTGGTCTTACTCTTTACTATTTTTTTTCAAATAAGCCAATTTCATTGAAACTTTCTTGAAGCACTTTATTGAAGGCCAGGAGTAGCTGAGACACTCAATATCTTGACATTTTTATACCAAGTTGCCTGAAGCTACAGACTTTGTGGGTGTATGGTCTGGGTCCCAGGGACTATAGGCAATAGTTGAACCAACTGCTTAGCTATGGCATGATGAAGACAGAGCTGATTTCCCAGCATGTAAGGGACAGGGTCTTACTGTACCCCACCCTTGTGAACTCAGCTAATTCCAGTTTAAGGTTCATTATGTAAAATACCCCACTTTGCTCTCAGACAAGACTGTTGGTTATCAGTGAGAGAAATCCAACTGGCATGGTAGGGAGATTTAACTCATGAAAATAAAATATTGAACATTCTAACTATGGGACACAGTTTCATTTAAAAAATTACTGGGACGAGGGACAATAATACCACTGTTCTCATTTTTTACGTCTCTTTCTCTCTTTTACTGACTCTGTCTCTCTCTTTCTCTATTTTACAATTCTTCTCTGGCATGTCATCTTTCTTCCCACTCTCTATAGACCACCTTCTCCACCATGAGGCTGCTAGCAGCTCCTACGTTTTATGTCTTACAGTTGCCACAACAAGAGAAGGATGGCCTCTCTGTCAAAGTTCCAGTGTTAAGAAATTCCCAGGGGAGGATTATAATTGGCCATCGAAGGCTCCTAACCTTTCCTAATCAAATGTGGAAAGGTCACAGGGTCACATGTGCAAATGCCAAACGCCTACAGCAAACCTCTGGTTGGTGTGTGGGGACCAGTCATTCCCCAAGAAGCCAGAGGTGGACAGAGAAAGCAGGAGATGTCCATCCACTGCAGGAGGTTTCAGTGAGAAATAAGATAATACAGGGTCTGGGATATGATGGGAAGAGTAAAAGAACCAAGGGTATTTAGCCTTGAAGGCAGAGTGCATGAGGAAAATATAAACCCTGCACTGAGGAGTCTGGGTTCCAGGCTCAGCTTTCACCCAGCTGGGGGACCTGGGGGGCCAATGGCTCTCTAAACCTCAACTTCCTCATCTAAAAGTGTCAATAATGATCCCTCTCTGGCAGGGCTCTTGACAGGATTCCTGAGATAAGGCAAGTAACACATCAAGCACGTGCCTTGCAGAGCTCACATTCACTAAAGGAAAGCAGTTATTTCATCTGGAAAAGAAAAAGGGTACAGAGGGAGACATGAGAACTGTCTTCACATTTTTTAAAAGCCTGTCATATGCACGAGGGTTTCAACTTTTCTGTGTACTCTGGAGCATAGAGCTTCTGTCAAGAAGTTACAAGACAGTGAGTTTTAGTTCAATAAAAGGGGAAAAAAAACAGATTGAAAGCATCAATGTACTGGGAAGGACTGAGTAAAATTTCTCCAAAGATTTTTCAAGTGAATCTTGGCTTTCTCCTTCCCAGGGAGGATGTGAAGTGTTGGTGAATCATTTGAATGTTAGCACAGAAGGCATATTCAGTGGCTTTCACCTCTTGGAGTTTGGGCTTCTAGCAACAGGAAATGAAGGACACTCCCTCCCGAAGCCAACGCTGTGGCCTCCAAGCCCAGATGTGACAGCAGAGTCACATGGCTCTCCATCCACACGCAGACAGCCAAGAGGGCAGCCGGTATCTGCAATTCCATTATATGTGCTATTTTTGAGTATCAAAACACCGAGTTTTAACTTATTTCTCCATTGTGTCCAGAGAGTTGCATTCTGCCTTAAAATTTCAAGTGGAAAAAAAGTGCATGTTTTACAAAGAAATCCATATCCTTCCCTGTTTTAGTTCATTCCAAGGTATCATTTTATGTTTTAAATTCTCATTTACTGGGTTATTAATAAGATGAGACTTTTTTCTAATGATTATTCATTTGAAACATTAATTAGAAACCTGTTTCCCACAGATCTAGGGGGTGAGGAGGGGAAGAAGTATTAGGGAAAATAGGAGAGTGTTGTGGGTATAACAGGGGTCAAAATCCTGAAAAGTGGTTAGAAATTTTCCTGGCATAATTCCTAACCCTTTCAGAAGAACTTACTTGCATGTCCTTCTACAAGTCATTCTCCAGCACCAGATTAATTCTTTTTGAGCTGAATCTGTTCTCTCTGGGGATGCTTTATTTTACCTCCAAACTTCTTCCTCAATCATCCTCCTTGGGGGGTTTCCAGCAAGAGCCTGGGCATATCAGCCTTGGACCTGGTCTCTCCCTCAGGTGGCTGTGAGCACAAAGGACAGAAGGTGATGGAGACCTCATCACACCTTTAATAGTATATCAATATCAGTGATAGCATTCCAGTACGGCACCATCCTACTAGCATTGTCATCTTGCCCTCATTTGCAATCACTACTACCTGAACCAGTTATCCACACCTAGTTCCCATGTTGTGCTGGTCAGAAGGAATGGTGGTTGTGTATTTAGAAAATGAACAACCAAAAGATAAAATAGTACTAAAGTCTCCTTGTTCAAATGAATTCATGCTTTTTGAAACTGTCATACAGCTACTCCAGGTCCAGCCTCCAGTTCATTGGCCAGGTTTCCGGATGTCAGGTCACTACATATCCATTCATTTATCTATGCATGAGGTTCTCAAAGCAATTGTTGGAGCACCTTTCTAAGACCAACTCAGTCTCAGAAGATCTGAGCACATGGTCTTCTAGTCTTAAAACCCATTTAGAACTCCTATTTAGTGATCTTGCTGTGAAGATAATAAAAAGTCCATTAAGTAGGTAGGTATGCACCTAAAACTACTCAGCAGTAGAAATTCTAATGACCCCAGTACAACGTGGTCCTACTGTCCAGGATTACATTTTAATATATTTGCTTAAATACATTTTTGCTGGACCTACAAATTTAGGTAACACTTTGAAAAGATACAAAGGAATGGATAATAAAGGGAATAGAGCAGGATGAGTGACATATTTCTATGCGGAATTTGTATAAGTCATATTCAAATAGATTAACACAATGCTTAATATTTTAAACTCTATTGCAATTTAGTAAAGGAAGGATAGACTTTTGAACAAATGCTGTCAATTGCTCCAGCAATTTTAACCTAATCCTAGATTGAAAAAATTCTGTCAATATAAATGTCATGCTCCATACAAAAATTAATTCAAAATGGATCACAGATGTAATTGTAAAACATAAAGCTATAAAATTTAAGATAAAGAAAAACAAGAGAAAATCTTAGGCATCTAGTGCTAGGCAAAGAAATTTTAGACTTGACACCAAAAAGCATGATCCATAAAAAGGAAAAATTGATAGACTGAACCTTATCAAAATTGAAAACTTCTGCTCTTTGAAACATCCTGCTCTTTGAAACATGTCTTTGAATGGAAGGACAAGCTAACACCCAGGAAAAGTATTTACAAACCACATATCCAACAAAGGACTTGTATCAAGAGTATATGAGGAACTCTCAAAACTCAATGGTGTAAAAAATAAAAATAAAAATAAAACAATCCAACTAGAAAATGGGCAAAAGACATGAAGAGACATCTCATTGAAGAAGATATAAAGATGGCAAATATGCACGAAAAGATATTTACAGTCATTAACCATTAGGGAAATGCAAACTTAAACCACAATGAGATAACACTAAAAACCTAGCAGAATGGCTAAAATTACAAAAAAGATATTAGTAGTAACATCAAATGCTGGAGAGAATGCATCACTCATACATTGCTGGTAGGAATTTAAAGTAGTACAGCCACTCTGGAAAAGAACTTGGTAGTTTCTTACAAAACTAATCATGTGCTTACCATAGAACTCAGCAATTGTATCTTGGCCATTAACTCCAGAGAAAGGAAAGCTTATGCCACTCAAAAACCTGTATATGAATGTTTATAGCAGCTTCATTTCATAATACCCAAAGTTTAGAAACTCAGTGAGTGAATGGCCAAACAAACTGTGGTACTCCCACATCATGGGCAATAAAAAAATAGAGCAAACTATTGATAGAAGCAACAATTTAGATGAATCTCAAGGGAATTATGTTGAGTGAAAACAGTCAACCCCAAAAGCTTACATACTGCTTGATTCTATTTTATCTAGCATTCCTATGACAAAATTAGAGACATAGAGGACAGATTAGTGGTTGCCATAGGGTTGGGGTGGAGGGTTTGGGGGAGAGGAAGGTGGCTGTGGCTATAAAAGGGTAGGACAAAGAATCCTTGTTATGGAACTGCTCTGTACCTTGACTAGTGGTGGTCACACAAATCCGCCCATGGGATAAAATTGCATTGAACTAAACACACACACACACACACACACACACACACCCCACACACAAATGAGTGCCTGTAATACTGGAGAGATCAGTTGGTAGATTGTATCAACATCAATTTCCAGGTTTTGATGTTGTATTCTGCTTATGCAAGATATTACCATCAGGGAAAACTGGTTGAAGGGTATAGGGAATCTTTGTATTATTTTTCACAACTGCATGTGTATTTACAATTATCTCAAAATAAAACACTAAAAAATTGTGTTGGGTTATGAATACTGGCTAAGTGTGTGTGTGTGTGTGTGTGTGTGTGTGTGTGTGTGTCTATGTCAGCATATGCTTGACAAAAATACTTAAAAGTCTAGCTAGTTGCCTGCCATCTCTCTGTTTTCTTCCTGTTATCCAAATTCACCCCAGCAAATAACCTTTAGTATGTGCTTTTGCCCCTCCCCGCTCCCACCGGAATATTCTTCCCTTTGATCCTTCTTATCCAATGTGAATATCTTCTTGGGTCTCTCTCCGAAGGAGCTTCACAGGGTGGAGGAGAGGAATGGAAGTTCACATGATGTTAAGCTTAGCTCAGCCCAACACAAGCATGAGCACATAATGGCATATATTAAGAATAAAATAATGCACAGCCGTGATTTACAAAGCCTAACCCCAGTGGTTAGACTAGGAGAGAATTCTAGCCTCAGCCACATTCTATGTTTAGAAGAAATATCTCCCTAACATTTCAGTTTTTGGAATACAGCCTCAGTCAACCATTATAGATTTCTTACTGGGAAGAGGGGACCTGGGGCATTTCAGATGGGGCTAGCACTCTAATCAGAGATGCTCTAACAGTGTTGATCTCCAAAAGAGCAAGAGGCCTGAGTATTTATTCTTCTCTTCCAGGAGGCTCCTTGACCCCTAGACACACTTGCCTCCTCTCCCCAACAGCTTTCAAGAATACAGGATGCGCAGCATTTGTTAAGATGAAGACCTATTCATTTTATTAAGTGCCAGCAGTGTTGAGAGTGGTGGCATGGTTTTTCAGACCCAGAGTTCCTCAGGAGACCAAGTGGGATTTGTTCTCAAACTATGAATAATCTGGAAGGTCCCATAATAGCTAGTAGGTTCCTAGTTGAGGAACAACCCAAAACTCCAAGAATAACTCAGATCTCCAACAGCTCTTCCAGACCTAAACAAAGAGAGGGTGGTGTTACTCCCCAAAATGGCAAATGAAAAGCTGACATTTACATGACTGTGATTATTCTATACTATCATGGCCCCAGGACCTTTGAACTGTTGCCCAAGCCCAATCTGATGTTAGGAACTTTTGCCCAGGCTCTCTGCCTTACTTCTGAACTCTCTCCAATTTTCTAAGAGTAGATTGCTCCAGAAAGGCTCTGAGTGTCTTCACAATACGAGCCTGGCCATTTACCCCATTCCCAGAGAGATCACATTCTGCCCCTCCATTGACTCTTGCTCTTGACCCAGGAGTAATTTCTTCCACAGTGATTATTAATGGGAACCTCTATTCCCTTCTGAGAGAAATTACTCCTACAAAATTTCCTGAAGTTTGAGTTAAGTAGTTAGGTTATATGTTTGCTGACTTTAAGAATCAAGGTAATTCCAACAGGTAGAAAACCTCCCAGGCAGAAGGGACAGTGTTTTGGTTTGCTAAAGCTGCCACAACACAATATACCAGGAATGAATTGGCTTTTTTAATGGGGATTTATTAGCTTACAGATGTACAGTTCTAAGGCCATGAAAATGTCCAAATTAAGGCATCAATATCTTTTCTGAAGAAAGGCTGCTGGCATCTGGGACACCTCTGTCACATGGGAAGGCACATGGCTGGCGTCTGCTGCTCCTTCTCTCCCAGGTTTCATTGCTTTCAGCTTCTGGCTTCAGTGGCTCTCTCTCTCAGCTTCTGTGGGTGTGTTCTTCTCTCTCAGCTTCTGTGGGGCTTCTCTGAGTTCTCTGGGCTTCTTCTGTGTGTCCTTCACCCTCGTATAAAGGACTCTAGTAAGGGAATTAAAACCCACCTTGAAAGGGGTGGGTCACATCTCAATTCAAATAACCTAACCAAAAGGTCCCACCTCCAATAGGTCTGCACCCACAGGAATGGATTAAAAGAACATAGACCTTTCTGGGGTACACAACAGATTCAAACCAGAATAGAGAGTGTGAGCAAAGTTCCAGACTTGGTGAGCTGCCTGTCCGCTTGCCTCCATTATATGCACGGGACTGAAAAGAAATGAAACTTCAACAAAGCACACTGCGACCAGAGGTGGGAGACCTTAAATGCTATGGTAAGGAGTTGGGACTTAATTCTTTTAAGCCTTTCTGGGAAAGATGCAAAAGAAAGTGATAAACCCACAGCTTTAATTTTGGCTGCAATGCCACTTCCAGAGCCCAGGCCTGAGACTGCGTACTCACCTTCTAATTAGAAGAGATGAACAGGCTCCAGTGATGTCTTCATTTCTTGATTTAGATATACTGCAGACTGACGGTTAGAAAAGTGAAATGGCCTTGAGAAGAAACTTACACCAAGGACAGAATGATAAATAGGGGAAACACACGCTCCTCACTTAGGAATATGATTTAACAAAAAAATCTGTCAAGCTCACAGAAAGCCAGGTGGAAATGGGAGATTGTCAGTAAAAAGGATTCAGATGACAGTCGAGTCCTTTCTAGTGTGGGTGCCTGGGGACGGGGAGGATTTGCCTTTGTCGGCAAATGAGAACTCTGTCTATGTGCGCCCACAGCTCCCAGCATCAACCAGACACTCCATATAATGTCATTCTCTTTATTAAAGGTGGTTAATCAAAGGTTTGATTGAGTGTAATTTTATTTTAAATTTCCTTAGAAAACCTTTTGAGTAAATAAATTTAAAAATCAGGGGTAAAAAAAAAACCCACCCTGTTGGGACATATATGCCATGGGTGGGCTCGCCGAGCCGGGTCATTGGGCTGCCATCTCGGAGACACACGGTGAGTAATGATTGTGAACATGGCAATGCAGGCGAGCGGCCTTTACCAACAATCCTCTGTAGAATAAGGACAGATTATAATTAAGTCATGTATTTGTTCATTCGAGAAAAATCTATTCATACCTCCCATCCGCTATGCACAGAGATCACAAGAACAAACTGTCGGGCACAGAGCTCACAGCCCAGGAACAGAAGGGCCAGAGGACGATTCAAGGACAGGAGGACGGCACCCCAGAGGACCGCATGGGTGACACCTCAGCCAGGAGAGTCTTCCCAAGGGGGGTGAACTCTGAAACTTGAAACTGGGATTAGTCTGTTGAAGGGGAGAGTGTAGAGTGCTTGACAGAGGGGATGAGGGGTCGAGACATCTTGAGGGAAGTAAGTGACCAGTGCGCTTCTGGAACATTGAAGAATACAGAAAGCAAGAGGAGGTCATAGCAAGAGAGGATGGTGCAGGGTGAGCAGGGCCAGGTTAGAAGGACCCTTAGGAAAATAGTGGAGAATTTGGACTTGAATAAGAATAATAATAAGAATAAGAATAAGAATAAGAATAAGAATAAGAATAAGAATAAAATAGGAAGAGGACTAGAAATAAGGTTTGTGCTTCTTTTCACTTTATTCACCGCATGCCTGAGTGAGTAAAGAAATCTTGCCCATCCTAACGTATCTCTACTCTATATCCTCAAAGGCATTTTTGTTTCTCTTGTGAACTTAACTTTTTTTTAGGCTTGTATTCACAGTGAATTCCCATTGTCTGGGGAAGAGACTCTAAATCCAATTCAGCTAGTAACTGAATCTGTAGTAGGTCCTCCAAAATATTGAACTGCGGTTTCTTGAAATTAACTCTCACTTTCTTAAAAAGTTTTTTGAGTGTTTTCACATATATACATTTCAAAATTTCCCATTTTAACCACTTTCAAGTGTACAGGGCAGTGTTATTAATTGCATGTGCAATGTTGTGCTACCATCACCACCACCCGTTAACCTCTTCTTGTACGATGCAAAACTGTTTGTTAACGGGATTCATAGTATTTGGCCTTCCGTTTTCTTTTTTTGCATAGAATGTTTGCTTCATTTAAAGTCTGTAAAATGGTATTTCATTAAATCATGTATTTGTGAAAGTTGACTGTGACTGCAAAGTTACCTATGATTAGACATAAAATACATCTGATTAGATATTATAAAACACACGGAAAATCGATGCTTACAGTAAAATTCCATTAAATCTATCTAGTTTGGTTTTCTGGATTTCTGGTAAAATTATGGATTATCGATATTTTTATGCCAATGATGTTTTCCTTCTTGGAACTTAATATGAGCCCTTTAGACTGCGGAACTATGGAATTTGGCCTCTCTGTGCCCTGGGAGGCAAATGGCTGTAGACTTTACACCATGGGCAGGGACGCCGGTTTGGATTCTGCCTTCACTGCAAGACATTGGGCAAGATGCTTGCTCCTTCTGTGCTTCAATGTCCTCATGAAGATAGCAACAGTCTCTTCTTCGCATTTATTGTAAGAATTACATGAGATAATCCATGTAAAGCTTTCCAAACAGAGCCTGGCATGGGGTAAGTACTGAAGCTAGGTAAATTATCAGTGCTTTTGTAGTTACCATTATTTCTTTTCCATGCTTCTGTAGCATTACTGGAGGATAATATGTTCATCATTACTAAATTTTTGATGGTTAAAACTTGACACTTTGAGCAAACATACCTAGTTTTTAGTATTTTGGGATGGAACTCTTGCTAATGTGAAATCCATCATACATATCAAAATAATTGAAATTTCCTTGATGAATCACAGTACTGATTATCAATTTTCACATTAAGCTGCAATAGGAGTGTCCTCAGGGAGACAGTTTACCCTCATACTAATGCTCCCAATTAATTCCTTGTCTATATTGTTATTTGTTAAACATGTTGCTGCTATTTTATAGTCCTGTCCTACTCTCAGGCTGTTGCCAATTCACATGGCTATTGTTTTACCTGTCTCTAGGAACCCCTCAAAACCAGAATATTTATTTTTGATTTGTTGTGAATTAGAAAACCAGAGAGATAAGTTTGTTGTATATTTAAAGTGGAATGAGGATTCCAAGGAAAACCTTTGCAATGAGTAATATCTATGAATTTTATGTTCTAATTTTATGTGGTTTCTATCCCCACCCCACCCCCCGCCAAATTCCTACCAGTATGATTTTTTTCCTTTTAAAGACATTTTATATTGGGAAAACATGCTTAGCTTAAAATAAGAGAAAGGTGTCACCCCTCATTCACTCTGAGGAAAGTACAACATTTTAAGAGTAATGAAAATGAAATATATTTGAACCTAGTCAGAACTTTGGGACACAGAGATCTCTACAAGGTGTAAGCCAAACTATGAAGTCCCACTTAGAACTAGAATAGCCATGCCAATATTATGATTTATTTAAGCTAATTTATAAAAATTAAACAATTTTGTTTGTTTACACAGAAATCAAATTGCACTCATATGTACAAAAATGAAACAAAAACTTTCTTTTAATGCTGTCATTCTTCCATTTGACCTGCTGAAATGTTCAGGCCACATCTGATTATGCAAATTGAATGACAAGTATAGCTACCTCTGAGAGCTCAGCGATAGAATTTAAGTACCTAACCATTCCCATCTCAAAGAAAAGAGCCGTGTTTCATTAAAAGCCTGATTTTTATGGCTAGCGTGATAAGACAAAAGGCGATCATGCTGTGAGGTATCGATGGAAACCCCAGGTCATAGCACTTTGCTGTCTGCCCAACTGACCACTTACTTGATGCCATGTAGCTTTGCACCTGTCTTAATGACAATAGGAATGAAAAATGTGTTTTAGACGAGTTACTTGTTCCTGGGGCTGCTGTAATAGCAATAACTGCAGAAGTAAAAATTTTGTCAAGTCAGGTGTTTAAAGGTTTGGTTTAAAGGTCAAACTTTCATGTTAACCTCACTGATTAAACAGTGAGACTTCCCAAATATTGTTTCTGCTTTCAGAAACAGAAAAGACAATTAAGGTCGCTGAGAAACCACAAAAATTCCAGAAGAAAGTTGGAGTCCTGTGGTACCATTTCAGCTGGGAGAGGTTTGAAAAACCAATTCAAATGCAAGTTTAGATAAATAATCTTTAAGGAAAGAGGGGGGTGTTGAAAGATCTGTGTGAAATTAAAGCAGTAAATGAAGCAAAGAGCCCAGATCAGAGATGCTAAGGAAAGTCTTAAAAGATTGGGCAGGAAGCAGGGGAAGGGCAAGCAATGATTCCTAAGCCCAGGATGTCAGATTATCTTAGAGAGATTCAGCTATTCATTTCATTCTTTTCTTCATTTTTCACTGCACAGTTGTCTTGAGTGAGGCACACTACTAGGCATTAAAGAAGCAGAGACACAAATTACAGCCTTTGCTTTGAAGGGATATACAGTTTACTAGGTGGATAGATACTTAAAGGAAAGACAAAACAGGAGGGAAATTGGGGAGAACATGAGAATGTAAAACCGTGCAACCACTGTGGAAAGCAATATGACTGTTCCTCAGAAAGTTAAATACAGAAGTACCACATGACCCAGCAATCCCTCTTCTAGGTATATACCCAAAGAAAATGAAAAAACAGGGTCTCAGATACCTGTACAACAATATTAATGACAGCATTATTCACAATTGCCAAGAGGTGGAAACAACTCAAGTGTCCATCAATAAATGAAAGGATAAACAAAACATGGTATATACACAGTGGAATATTATTTGGCCATAAGAAAGAATGAAGTTCTAAGATGTGCTGCAACATGGAAGAAGCTTGAACACTTTAAGTTTGATGAAATAAGCAAGATACTTTGCTTATCATACATATTGTATGATAGCACTTGTAGGAGATACGTCTAGAAATAGCAAATTTGCAGAGATCAAAAGTAGATAAAAGGTTACCAGAGGAATAGGGAAAGGGGGTGTAGGTTATGTTTGGTGGATATGGAGTGCTTGTAAATAAAACTTGAAAATGGGAAGAATCTTCAGCAGATCAGAAGTCAAGCCAGTGAGACCAAATACCTCATTCATTCCAGAGACTGAACAACACAATAAATAATAGTTAGTGGAGAGGATTTTGGATGAAGCTTAAAACCAAGGAAGGGGTAAGCGTGCAAGAGTCTATCAGCTTCTGGACAGAAAGAAAGACTTTCTTTTTTTGGATTTACATAGCAGTTACTATATACCAGGCTCTAAGATGCTATAAACTTAAACTCATTAAATTTTCACAACAACCCTATTAGGCAGATACTAGTATTTTCTCCCCCTTGGCATATGAATAAACGGAGGCAAAAAGATTTGCTTGATATCACACAGCTAGTAGGAGATGGGGCTGGAATTAACCCAGAAAGCTTGGTGGCTGTTTTTATTCTCGTAACTACTGTGCTATGCCAAAGGAAGACTTCACCTTCGAGGCTGTGTCCCAGGACCTCACTTGTGCATAGTACAGAACAGGCATTAAATATGCACCTGCTGTGTGTAAGCTGAATGGTAATAAAGTAAGCATCAACTTCAGGGACCTAAAGATGCACATGGCCTTAGAAAGGGAGCACTGGGCAGACTGTTCTGCATTCTATTTCAGCGGGAGCCAATTCTATCCTCTGCTAGTCCAAAGCCTACAGGAGGAATCAAGAAGGAGCAACTGGCTAGAATAGCATCAGGTTCCAAGTGACCTTGTGGGCTCATTATTCTCATCAGTTCCATGGCTTAGAGCCTCCTACTCAGGCTTCTGCACCCATTCCATTCAATAGATATTTATTCTGTAACTCCTTTGTGCCAGGACTTGTCCTCAGTGCTGCAGCTGCCCAGAAAACTAGCAGACTGGGTCTTTTAATAATAAACAAATGATACATCAATTAAAAATTGCTAGTGCTACTAAGATAAGCTGGGGCAGTAGAGTAATGGAAGGGTGGCCAATTTAAGTAGGAAGTTCATGCCCTTGAGGAGGGGACACTGAGTGAAGACTTGAAGTTTAAGAAGCCAGGATGGAAGAGCATTCCCAGCGGAGAGAAGCATCAGGTGTAAAGGCCCAGGTGTGGGAAAGGTCCTGCCATGCTCACAAGACAAGAAGGATCCAGTCTATTCAGGGATCCAGAGATGTGGGATAACATTGGAGACTGGACAGGACCCAACCACGCAAGACTCTGCACCCATGGCAAAGGAACTTAGAGATTATTCTAAGAGAAATGAGAACGTTTTAGAGCTCAGAGTAGAACATCATTTCTGTTAGAAAAAATACTTACAGATTCTATGTGGAAAAAATGGATTGGTTAGGACAAAAGCTGAAGCATGAAGGATAATTGCCTGCTGGGGAATGAATCATGTGCTCCACAAAAAGCACTTTCAGGTCCCAACCCTGGGTCCTGTGGGTATGGACCCATTGCAAATAGGGTCTCTAGAAGATGTCACTTCAGTTAAGGTGTGGCCCAAAGGAATCAGGTTGGGTTTTAATCCAGATTATTGGAATCCTTTAAAAGCAGAGTGAAAGTCAGACAGAAAGAGAAGCCATGGGAGCAGCCAGAAGCTAGAAGTCAATGGAACTTGGAGAAGAAAAGATAAGACATCGCCACGTGCATTGCCGTGAGATGAAAAGCTAAGTAACCCAAAGATTGCCATCTAGTCAGAAGATACCAACCAAGGGAGGAAGCAAGCCTTCTAACCTCTGAAACCATGAGCCAGTAAATTCCTGTTGTTAAGCCAACTCATTGATGATATTTGTTTTAGCAGTTAGGAAACTAAAGCATTGCCATGGAGTCCAAGTAAGAAAAGATTGTGTTGGAGAATAGCAGCGATGAAGAGGGCATGAGAAGTTGACAGATACTGTAAAAACAGGTAAGATTGGATGATGCATCATGTTTGCATAGTAAGAGAAAGGAGGATTTGGGGATGAGTTTTGTTTTGAGCAACTGGTTATAAAGTGCCAACCTGTATTAAGATGGAGAATCCTAAGGAAATACCATGTATGAGAGAATAACTCAAAACCCAAGAAAGCAAGACTAAAGCTTCAATAACAAATAAATAAAATGTTTCACCTGATGGAAAACTGTCTTCCAAATCAGGGCTTGCATGAAGTTTAATAAGAAGTACTGTTCTAGCCACCAATAACTAAAATAACAGGAATTAAGAGATTTGATACCATCATAACAAAAATATATTTTAATTTAAATAATACTCCAAATATCTTGGGTCAGGGAGAGTAACTGATCCACAGCAGGTGTTCAATAAATCTTTCTTTGTTGTTGAAATAAATCCAAATGAAAGTGAAGAGTTGAAAAAAGCCCAGGTCAGACATAAGATGGTTCTTTTTATCTAGGCTTCTCTACTGCCCAGCTGGGTGACTTTGGGGAAGTTAAACTTTGATTTTGAGTTTTCTCATTTGTGAAATGAGGAAAGTAAGTTTTGGTTTCCTACACTGCTCAAAGCAGATACCGTGAAATGGATTGACTTTAAACAATGGGAATTTATTAGTTTACAGTCTGAGGTCATAAGAATGTCCAAATCAATGCTTCATCAAGGCGAGTCTTCCTTCCCAAAGACCAACTGCTGGCGATCCTCGGCTCCTCTGCCACGTAACAGGGCACATGGCAGTACCTGTGTTCTCTTCCTTGTCTTCTGGGTTTTGTTCCATTCAGCTTCTTGCTTCCAAGGCTTTCTTTTTCTCTCCCTGTATTATTCATTTTATAAAGGACTCCAGTAAGAAGATGAAGATCCATCCTGGTTGAGGTGGGTCACACCTTAACTGAAATAACCTCATCAAAAAGACCTTCTTACAATGGGTTTACACCCACAGGAATGGATTCTATTTAAGAACATGTTTTTCTGGGGTGCATTCAGCTTCAAACCACCACAGTATCAGAAGACCATAATGGTTAAAATATGTATTTTGTAAAACTTCTGCACATAAGAAATCCATAAACCCCTGCACCCCTTCCTAGAGATTCTGCTATAGTGTTTTCTCCCAAGTTTGAATTTGTAAGCACTTTTGCACAACCACCACATCAACTTAGATTAAATTTTGTCTTAGCATCCAAGACAGCATTGTGCATAGAGAAGGCATTCAATCTCTATTTGCTGATTAATGGATTCTTTTACTTAAATACTAAGCCTCAGAAAGAACACGTAAATAACACAATGCGCTGCAGTCTACTGGATTCTGTTGCCTATCTTTGTACCAAAGACCCCCCTGCTGCCTTTTTCTTACTGACAGGCAGCCAAAGACAGAGCATGTGTCTTTCAACCTATTGTGAGCAAAGTGAAATGATTCCCTTACAGCATAACAAAACCTATAGACAGCTGTAAAATATAATTTCCTTTCAGTTTCCTGATGGACTTGATAAAAATTTCAACACACAGTGAAAAAAAAAAGCAAAGGCCACTTTAAAAGATAAATTTCATCATATATGTCTGACAATTGTGTATATATTCAAATATCCCCTTTTTTTTAAGAGAGGGAGAAGAAAGACCATGCTTTTAAACAATCAAAAGTTGAAGTCAGCTCCGTCCGTCATTCAGTCATTCATGCGGTTTCATTCGCTTATGCATATTGAAATACCTCAGAAAGATTTATAACCCTGGTTCATACAGTCAGAGTTCCAGTAAATGAAGCCCTTTTTTTTTTGAAGGTTAAATATTTATGCTCCTATTTTCCTCTCTGACACAGACAGCAGGAGTAAACCTATGTTGGCCGTGGAGCCAAGTTAGGACAAGAAATGGCACCTGCCCAACATCCAGAGCATCTTCTGTTCTCTCATGTTCTGAGTGCCTCGGGGAATGAAAAAATGACTGAGTGAATGACACCTCCTAGACGACCTGTCTCAGGAGGCAGAAGTCAATCTCTTTAAGAAATGTGTGGGTCTAAGTCAGTCTAAAATTCCAGCTTAGTGAAACACATCTTTGGAGATAAAAATTATCCTTTACAAGTACAGCAATTAGAATTCGTGAAACACTTTCACGTACATTCAAGCTTAACACAGATCTATGGAGTCGACAGGCAGAAATTATGATTTTATTTTATAGATGAATAAGTTGCTGTTTTAATTGGATGAATGATTTGCTTTGTGTCAGCTGGTTGGCCAATAACAGGACTCTATAAGAACCCCATCACCATAATTCCCATTATTCTGAGCTATTCATTGTTTGTTTCCAATTATGACAATTATAATAAGGAATATTTACATAATGAATTACAGTTTAACAAGGGTATATCACATGTTGTTGCATTTGATCTTTCAAGCAGCCCCTTGAGTATCTTTTACCTTACTTTTTATTTAACATATATTTGTATAAAAGCAAAATGCACAGATTTTGTCAAGTCTGATAGTATGAAAATCAGCAATTCTTTATCCCTTTTCTCCCCACTTTCAACACCTACTACCTGAGAAGAAACCGTTTTCACCTCTCTTACTTATTGCTTCTGATGTATACCCTCATATTTATAAATAATATCTTTGCATTGCCATTGCTCATCTATTCACTTTTAAACATTACCTATTGACTTTGTACTAAGGAAGATGAGCATCAAGTACTTTTAGTGCCCTCCCCCCAACACACACAACTACCCCTACTTCCTCACTCAATTTCTCAATAGAGTTATAAAACAATTTTGGTTTAATCAATATTTAGTGCTTACATTACCATGACCATTGAAATATTATTTACAGTTATGACAGAAAGCACTAAATTTCCTTTCCATATTTCCCAGTTTGGTTCAAGTTCTTGTTTTCATTTATTTTTCCCCAGAAGATCATAAATGCAGTATTTTTCATAGTTTCTGATGTACCTATCAAGAAATTTTACCCCAACAGCCTCACAATATGATCACACACTTTAAACTATATTATTATCTTTTTTAATTTAATGCACATTCCTCCTGAGACCTCAGGCCTCTTGTTCCAAATTGGACAGTTTGTTCTCTGCACGGCTGTCATCCAGAAAGTTCCTTCCCTTCTCCAGTCTGCTGCAAACCTACTTCCTGGATCCCAGATTTTTCTCTCTCCTGACTTACTTCTCTGGAAGCTTCTTGAGAAAGATCACCTTTGAGAACATTTGGACCTAAAGTGTCTTTATCTTTCTCCCACACTCAATTGAACATAGCTCTATGTTAGGCTGAAAAGCATTTTCCCTTAGAACTATGAAGACGTATCTCCTCTTTCTCCTCTTCAGTCTTGCTGTTGAAATGTCCTGCGACATTCTGTCTATTCATTCTCTGTGTGTGATCTTTTCTTTCTTTAATAGAGCTTAACAACTTCTATCTATGAACTTCTGAAATGTCAAAATATGGTACCTGGATGCTCATTATTTTGGGTTCCATTTCAGTCTGAGAATTCATCCCTTCCATTCCTAAGTAGATACTTAATTTTAAGATGTAATTTTGTTCTGTTGATTTTCTTTGTAAATCCAATTAGTTCAATACTGAATCTCCTGGATTTATCATTAATTTTTGTATTGATTCCTTTCTACATTTCTTTTTTAAAAAATTTGTTCCATTTTTAAATCAAAGTAAAACATATGTACATTGAAATGCAAAGATTTTAGGTGTACAGTTGGATTTTAGTTTTGATAAAGCTATGTGTCCATCTGACCCTGTAGGCACCCACAATTAAGGTATAGAACATTTCCATCACCCAATCTGGACAAACCTCACCCCCATAAGCAATCACTGCTTTCATTTCTATTACCATGGATCGGTTTTGCTTATTCTTCAACTTTAAACAATTTATAGAATCAGGTAGTATCTATGCTCTTAGTATTTTTTATTTAACACCTAGTCCAACTACTGATCTTTTATTTTGGAAATTTTAATTTTCAAGAGTGGCTTTTTATTCTCAAATTGGCCCTTTAATTTCAAATTGTTCTTATTTCATGGTGAGATATCTTCTCTTATTTCTCTAAGATATTTATCAAATGGCTCCCATTATGGGGAGTGGAGAGGTACTTTTTTCCACTCCTGATATTTTTTTTTTCTCTTTCCACTGAGTTCTTTCTCTCTATATTGGTTTGCCTTCACTGGATGCTTCTCTTCAGTGTCTCGTGGTTCTTGCCTGCTCATTGCTATTTAATGTGGATAAAGTTTGATTGAAAGATCAAATATCTGTGTGATACAGGGACAAAGGCTGTTGACTGGTAAGACTCGGTTGTAAAATAATTGAGGACTGAGAAATTACATTGAGAGACACCCATCTGTACCCAAATGACAATGTCAATTGTTTTTACTGGCATTCTGGAAGCTAAGTCAGAAGGAAAATGATGGTTTGTATAAGTCAGGGTTCAACCAGAAAAGCAAAATTGGTACTAGATTAGATAGATAGGTAGGTAGGTAGATAGATAGGTAGATAGATAGATAGATAGATAGATAGAAAGATGTAAATAGAAATAGGCCTTTATCTATAGCTATACATACATATACCTATATGTATCTATGTAAAGAGATTCACTATAAAGCATTGGTTCACATAATTGTGGGGGCTGGCTGAGCAAGTTCACAGTCCACAGAGCAGGCAGTCAAGAATTGAAGTTCACAAGCAGGATGGAACCCCATAGACATGGGTAAAGTTTTTGTCCATATGCTTCAGTCAAGAAGGAAGATCCAGGGTATAGGAAGAACAATTGCAGACCTAATAGCTCCCTGGGGTCTGGGCCCAAGGAAGGCCTAAACCTTCTTTTAGAGGGTTTGCCTGATTAGGTCTGGCCCCTTTAGAATAATCTCTAAAGAACAGAGACTTACCACATCTGCAAAATATATTCACAGCTGCATCTAGATTCGTGTTTGATTGAATAGCTGGAGAAGGTGTGTGTATGCATTAAAATGGCCATGGCCTCCCTTTCTGTCCCCCCCTTGTAGCCTGCCCTAAATGGGAACACACTAGAAAGGGAGCTCTGGGGACCATAGTTGAGCCTAGCCAGGCTGAAACATCAAACTCCATCACATGATCTCATCATTACCCTGCTCACTTCTGCTTAGTTCCTCCACTTTGAGTACACTGCATTCCGACAATCTCAGCTGCACTCAGTGTCTTCGAGTCCCAAGCCTCTTTACTTCATTTCTTCTGGAAGTTAGAAAGTTCTTCTTTCTATCAGGAGAGGATCCGGAGAGGCATCTAACTGCTCCTTATACAGACTTTCAATGATTACTCCTGTATTAATCCCATGTATCAGTCTCACATCTTAAGATTTCAGAAGCCTCCAATTTCTGAGACTTTCCAGACACCTTCTGCTCAAGGGGCTTACTTTTTATTGGCTGGCCACTTGGTTTTCATCTTTCACCAATTGGATAGGGCAGTTTCTCCTCATCCCTTCACTTGCAATCTTTCAAAATTTTTTGACATCCTCCAGCTGATCTTTTCTCTGCATTCTCTTTGTTCTTAAGGGTTTATACATTATTTAAAAATTATTTTGTGGCATTGTTGGGTTTTGGGAAATAAGTGCACAAGTTCAATCTGCTAAGAACAACTAGGAATCTTTGTTTCCATTTCACGAAATGAGAAAATAGATTCCTGCTGAGAAATTAGGTGATACAATGCCATAGAAGCAACACATGGGTTGTGTCTCAAACACAAATTTTAATCAATCACCAAATTTTGGTGAAATTGTAAGGGCATTAATTGAAAAAAACTAAGCAGTTTTCATTTTCATTTTCAACATATTAAGCACCTCATTCCTATTACAATTGTGTAGGGAAGTTGAAATGGTATTTCCTGGTCTCATCATGTACTTATCATCCATAACCAGTTGACCAAATAGAATAAAGGGACGTCCTGTTGAATACTCAGCTAGAGATCTAATTGTTGAGCACCATTTCATGATAGCATCCTATCTAGTATGGCATAGGATTCAAATCAATTACCAACATACAGGCATATTTCACCCATAGTCAAAATAAAATGGTACGGGAGTGAGGGTTTAGAGACAATTTGCCAAAACACATAATTACGACACATGGCTCACACTCAAAATTTTGGTTATTCTCATAAAGACTCCAGTTCTGCATATCTGACAGTTTTAAAAAATAAGAGTAAGATGTATTGATCATGGTAACAAATACTATTTCTTCTAAATTGAAAGCCGACACTGAAACTTGGCCATTTTGGACTCCTTATAGTTTTAGCACAGTACATGAGAAGTGGGAATGTTTACCAGAGTGTCCTTGATCCTGATTGTCAAGAGGACCAAAAAGGGAAGCAGTCTAGGTTAAACCACTTAGCCAGCTCTCTCAAATCAAAAGCCACAAAATACTTTTCTCATAACCTCTGAATAGCCTTAAATCCCACATCACTCTCCAAGGAAGCTGTAGTAGATTGGATTATGAATCCATTCCAGTTTACTCTGGTTATGTACTCACATTCTTTTCCATGTAACTGTAAGTATCCTTGCACTTTGAGGCGGATACTTCTCCACCTCACTGATATTGGACTTGGTCAACAGAATGTTAGCAGATGTGGTGGGAGCAGAAGCTTTAAACATGCTTGTGCTGTCTCCTTGGCCTCTTATGCTGCAAAGATCACCTTGAGAAGAGTGTACCATAGGCATCTACTACCCCTTCAGTCTTTGCCCACCAAAAGAGCTGTGCATGTGAAATGAATGTTTGTTGTTTTAATCCCCTGGGCCTCAGGCAGTTTGTTACACAACCCTGCTGCAGCAATAGCTGAGGACAATCTTTCATGCTTTTATGACTCCAGTTCTTGGATTTCCAGAAGAATCCATGTGTCATTCCTTGTCATATGCCTCTCTATTTGAGCAAGTGTTAGTGACTCTCTCTCCCTTACAACAAAATCCCCTTAAATTAAAAGGGGAGGAGATAGAATTTCTTCTTTGTAAAGTTTATAGACCAATAGGAAGCCAAATCATGAGGTAACTGAGACCACCAAGTAAGAATCTAAATATATAACTATACATGATATGAGAGTTTTCATAACACCAATTAGTCTTACCTTGTCAGGAAAATAAGTTAAAATTTTGAACAATCATACCCCTTGACGAAGCATGGAAGACATCATAAAAAAAAAAAACTTTAAAAATACAAATTAGAAAGAATTTCTGTGAGATGTTCTCATTTTACCATGCCTTATCAACCCATCCATGTTTCCTTTCCAAATATGTATTGTTTGCCTGCCATCCCTAGCTTTTCCAGTGATACTTGCAGCAGATAGCTCTAGCTTTTCCCTCCAAAATTTTACTTAATATAATTAACACAGGGGGAAATGCTGAAGGCATTAGAAAGATTAGAAGGAAATAGATAATGTAGAAATGAAAAAAATTACTGGAATGATTATTCCAATTGGTGTTAATAAATAGAAAAAATGGTTTGCAATTATGAAGCACAGAAGATAGTCAACTCTCTTCAACAAAATTATGAGCCATCAAAATGTTTAAAAGTATTGATTTTCACAATACAAGTGCAAGAAAAACCTGAAGTAAAAATAAGCTAGAATTTTTTGAGATGTGTTGAAATCTGGAATGAGAATTTACAAGCTGGGTAAGAATTTACAGTAAGTGAGCAGTTAGTTGCATTCAAAACTCATTGCATGTTTGGGTATATAATTTGTATTTATAAATTTCTTTATGTATATATTTATTGATACTTTAAAGACCAGGAAAATAGGGAATGAAATTTTGAGTTTGTTGTGCTTAAATTCTTATAAAATTTCTAATAGACTGGTTTTTCCACAATCTTTTACTCTCAAGTTCTGGAAATTATTTTTAAAATGACATATGTGTATGTAAATAAAATAAAAAGGGTCTATTTAAACCAGGCTGTAAATGACGATGACTGATTGTACTGAGGATTAAAAATAACTAGGGAATTGAATATAGATCTGAGGAAATTACTCAAACACAGTGAGAACATAGAAAATAAACCTAATTTTAGTTTCAGATTATAGAAAATATGACTAAATTGAGTTCGAAAAACAGAAAATGAAAAAAAGGAACTATTCAAAGAAATAATTGATGCAGAAAACAAACCCTAGATTTAGGATTAAATCCACACAACTGTATCATGTTGAAATTGCAGAACTCCGAAGACAAGGAGGTGGTCTTAAAGCATCTAGAGCAGAAAAGACAGATTAAACACTGAGTAAGTATAGTATGAATGAAAGTGAATATCTCAGCAGCAACAGCAGAAGGTCAAATTAAAAAAAATTATCAATGTGTTGAAAGATATATCAGCCAAACAAAAATGTATACCTAATGAAACTATCTTTCATGAATGAAAGCAAAATAAAAAAAATGTTGAGATCAATTCACAATGAGTTTATCTCCATAGAACCTCACTAGAATGAATTCTAAAGGATATATTTCAAAGAATGCAAATGATACAAGAAGGAAGAATATGAGATTCAAGAAAGCATAGTGAGCAAATAAAATAGTAAATATGCATATATAAACTATATTACTGCAATAATAATACCTAATTTGTTTTATTAACAAAACAAGATAAAACAAAAATCCTGGACAACAATTGCATAAAAGTTGGAGAGGAGTGAACAAAACAGCAATCTTCTATGAACCTTGTTTTTCCCAGAAGGATATAAAGACAGTAATTTGAAAAGGGTGGGATTATGATAGTTAAAAGAGGCAACACTGGAGTCAGACTGTCAGAGTTTCTATTCCAGCATATGTGGATTTGCATAATTTTTCAACATCTAAGATCTCTCATCAATAAAATAAATCCTACAATGGATTTATTGTTGGAATAAATCCAAAATTCCTAACATTATGAGAATTATGTAATTTACTGCATGTAAAATGCTGAGAAAAATTCCTAGCACATAGAAATATTTAGTAAACAGTAGATAGAGAACAGATAAAATATGTATTTAAATTTAACAGATTAAAGACATCATTATTATTGCTTTAGTAAATTGCATCTTTCTAAAACTGTCTTTTCTAACTCTTGCTGGGGTACAGAAATTGATATTTGTATGCACACCTTATATTAATCCACATTGCTAACTTTTCTTATCAATTTAAATCACTTATTTATAGATTATTTTGGATTCATATATAGGGTTCATTTCAATAACAAATAATGAGAGTTTATATATTCTTTTTCAATCCTCAAATTTTGTGTAATTTTTAAATTTTGTTTCTGTTTGTATTTTTTACCACTCTAGATGGCCTCTTCAGCTCCATGTTGAGAAATGGAGATAGCAAAAATTAATGAAATAGGAAACAAAAACATATCAGAGAGAATTTACAAATTCCAAAGTTGTGTATTTGAAGAATCCAATAAAGAAATAATGAAATTCACAACTCCAATGGAAACATACAAAAAAAAGTCCATGGCCTTAGTGTCATAATAGCAAAACAAAACAAAATAAAACAGGAAACTATCAATATTATCAATACAACCATTAACAAGAGAATAGATTGACATATTGTAGTTTATTCACACAGCCACATATTTCAACATGGATTAATTTTGTAAGTATAGTACCATGATTGACTTACTTTAGTCAAGATTTACCCCCTGAGTTGTGGTAGGAAAGGAGAGTGGACATCTAAAGATAATCAGGTCTCTGCCCCCAAAGAAGTATGCTTTAGACTAAGTTTAGACTTAGAATGCAGGTAAGTAGAATCTACAGAAATTAGAGGAAAGGAGGAAGAGGAAAAAAATTTGAATACTGGCTAAAATTTTTTTCCAAATTTGATGAAAAATATAAACTCACTGATCCAAAATGCTCAAGGAACTCAAAGCACAAGAAACATGAGGAAAAATACACCAACAAAATCATAATTGCATTCCTTTAAGAAGAAAAAGAAAATCTTAAAAGCAGCCAGAGGAGAAAAACAACAAAAGAGCAAAGATTAAAAATGAAAGCAGACTTGTCAGAGAAAATGCAAGGCAGAACACAGTAAAGAAATATATTTAAGGAATTGAATAAGAAAAACTGTCAACTTAGAATTATACACTTATCAAATACTTCATAAGTGAAGTCAAAATAAAGGTTTATTTATACATAAGAAAACTGAAAGAATTCATCAGCAGCAGGTCTTCACTACAATAAATGTTAAGAAAAGTTTTTCATACAGAGGGAAAATTATACCAGAGAGAAATATGGACTTATACAAAGTAACAAAGAGCACCAGATAGTAACCATATGGGTAAATATACAATATTGTTTCTATTATATTTAAATAAGAAGCTTGTTTATAATGTCTAACCTTCATATGCAAATAACATAATTGACTGATGAAAAATAATAATATTGATATTTTATGGGGTTTTTAACATAAGTAGAATTAAAATGGACAACAATAACAGATAGGCAAGGGGGAAATGGAAGCAAAATAGAGTAAATTTCCTGCAATATACATTAAATGGTATGATATTACTTAAATGTAGACCACGCTATGTTAAAATATGTATAGTATAAACCCTAAAGCAGAACAATACAAAGAGTTGCCACTTATAAGAAAAAACAAAACAATACAAAGAGTTGCCACTTATAAGAAAAAAATGGACATAAAATTTTAAAAACTCAATTTTAAATGATATAGAAAAAGGAAAAGGAAAAAAAGAATAGATACAACATAAAAACGTAGAAATATGGTTTATTGAAAGTCGACTATATCAATAATCATATAAATAGTATTAAAAGCCAATTAAAACCTAGAAATTATCATTTTAAATAAAAGAGCAAGATACAGCTATATGTTGCCTAGAGGAGATACAAATAGGTTAACCTCAAAAGGATGGGAAAACTACACTATTCTGAAAGTATACTATTTTAAAATATACTATTCTAAGAAGAGTCAAAAGAAAGTTGGAGTGTCTTTTAATATCAAAAAGTAAATTTCATAGGAAAATATATTACTAGATGGGGACATTTCCTCATGATAAAGGGGTCAGTTCTAAACAATACCAAACCTAAATGCTTATGTACCTAATAACAGAGCTTCAAAATACAAGAAACAAAAACTGATAGAACTTCAAGGAGAAATAAAAATCCCAGTTATAACCAGAGATTTCATCAACCTTCCTTAACAGTTACAGGAGATCCATAAGGATATAGAAGATCAGAACAGCATCAAAATACTTGACCTAATTGACATTTGTAGAAAACTCTACCCCAAAATAGCAAAATCCACACTCATTTCAAGTGCACATAGGACATTTACAAAGTACTCTATATTCTGGGCCATAAAGCAAGTATGGATTTACATTTTAAAAATTAAACCAAACAAAGTATATTCTCTGACACAATGGAATTAAATTAAAAATCACATAAAGAAAAACATCTGGATAGCCCCCAAATTTGCAAACAAAATAACATACATAAAAATAACCCATGGTTTAAAAGAGAAAACAAACTGAAAATTAGAGAGTATTTTGAGCTGAATGAAAATAAAAACACAGCTCATCGAAATCTGTGGAATGCTTCTAAAGCAATAATTAGAAGGAAAGTTATAGTACTACATGTCTTATATTAGAAAAGAAGAAAGATATCAAATCAATGGTCTCAACTTTCACTTTTAAAAAGTAATAAAGGAAGAGCATATTAAAACCAAAGAAAGAAGAAGAAAGGAATTAAAGATCAAAGTGGAAGATGATCAAATAAATAACATAAAATAGACATAACCAATGAAAACAGGGCAAGTTCTTTGAAGAGATCCTTAAAATTGATAAACCTCTAGTAAGCTTGATCAGTAAAGAAAAAGAAGACTTAAGTTATCATTATAATGTGAGATCAAGAATGTCAGTGGTGGCATAATTAAAGATTCTGCAGAGATTACAAAGATAAGAAGGAAATAATCATGAACAATTTTATGTCAATAAATTCAACTAAAATATGCCAATTTCTTGAAAGACACAAACTAGCAAAGCATACTCAAGAAGAAATAGGTAATTAGAGTAACTGTATATCTGCTGAAGAAATTAAATTTGTGGTTAAAAACTTTCTTGCAAAGAAAACCCCAAGGACAGATGGCTTCATGAATGAGTTTTACCAAACATTTAAGGAAGAGATAATATCAATTCTACACAAGCTCTTCTAGGAAATCAAAGAGAAGAATTCAATTCCCAGTTCATTCTGTAAAGCCAATTTACCTGGATACCAAAGCCTGAAAAAGACATCACAAGAAAAGAAAACTACAGACCAGTATTCTTCATGAACACAGATGCAAAAATTCTAAACTGTTTTAGCAAAATGAATCCATCAACTCATACAAAGGATAATACATCAAGACCAAGTGGGGTTTATCATAGGTCTGCAAGGTTGGTTTACATTAAAAAAATCAATGTAACCCACAATATTAACAGACCAAAAGGATAAACTAAATAATCATTTCAATAGGTTCAAATATAAGTATTTGGCAAAATACAATATCCATTCCTGATAAAATTTCTCAGTAAACTAGAAATAGAAGGGACGTTCCTCAACCTGATACTGGGCATCTACAAAAAACTTAAGGGTGAACATCACATATAATGTTGAAAGGCAATGCTTTTTCCTAAGGTCAAGAATAAGACAAGGATGTCCACATTCACAACTTCTATTCAACACTATACGGAGGATCTAGCCAATGGGATAAGGGAACCGAAAGGAAAGAAAAGGCATCCAGATTGGTAGGTGTGCCAGTTTGAATGTATTGTGTCCCCCAAACACCATTATCTTTGATGTAATCTTGTGTGGGCAGACCTATCAGTGTTAAGTAGATTGTAATTCTTTGAGTGTTTCCATGGAGATGCGTCCCATCCAACTGTGAGTGATGATGCCGATTGGATAATTTCCATGGAGGTATTGGCCTGCCCATTCAGGGTGGGTCTGAATTAAATTACTGGAGCACTACTATATAAGATCAGACAAAAGGAGAAAGCTGCTACAGCCAAGAGGGACACTTTGGAGAAAGCACAGGAGCTGCAGATGAGAGACAGTTTGAAGACAGCGGTTGAAAGCGGACTCTTGATCCAGAGAAGCTGAGAGAGGACAAATATCCCAAGTGCAACTAAGAGTGACATTTTTGAGGAACTGCAGCCTATGGAGGAACATCCTGGGAGAAAGCCATTTTGAAACCAGAACTTTGGAGCAGACGTCAGCAATGTGCCTTCCCAGCTAACAGAGGTTTTCCGAACACTATTGGCCATCCTCCAGTGAAGGTACCCGATTGCTGATGTGTTACCCTGGACACTTTATGGCCTTAAGACTGTAACTTTGTAACCAAATAAACCCCCTTTATAAAAGCCAATCCATTTCTGGTGTTTTGCATTCTGGCAGCATTAGCAAACTAGAACAGTAGGGAAGAAATAAAACTGGGTTTTGTGACAGATCATGTGATGATCTATGTAGAAAATCTAATGGAATCTACAAGATACAAGAACTACTAAGTGAGTTTAGAAAGGTTGCAGGATACAAGATCAGTATAAAAAATTCTTGTATAAAAATATACTAGCAACGAATAACCAGAAACTGAAGTTTACCAAAACAATACCATTATGATGATTATTTAGGTATAAATCTGATAAAAAATGTGAAAAACTTTATGCTAAAACAGTACTCACAAGTGTATAGACATGTCAAAATGGATCAAATTGAACACTTTTAATGTGTTCTTCTCATCATATGTCATAGAGTCCTCAATAACCTGTTCAAAATAGTTATGATAAAAATCATCTTTTTTTAATTTTAATTATGCCACAAAATTAAATCAACATGCAATTTGAAAAAAATGCAACAAGGGCACTTTATTTCTAGAGACAGTTAAACTTACTGTTTAACAAAATCGCATTCTGGCATTGTGGTGTGTTAGTGTTTGTACCTGGCCTTCTCACCTTGCTGTTCCTAGATGGCTAGAGCAGCTCCATGCATCCCGTTTGTGCACAACAATGTCCAAAGGCAGAAAAGGGGAGCTCCTACCAGTGAGGTTCCTCTCCTTACTTGCAGACACACACCCTGCTGATGTCCACGGATGTTTTCTCACCCAGCTCAAATTGGCTTAGAAGTAGTTTGTTTTTTTTTTTTTCAAATCACAAGAATCAACAAACTCAGCAGAAAGACAGATTCTCTCCATCTTTCTGTTCTGCTGCATTCAGCACACTTTTTTTCTCTCAGCCTTGCCCTTCATAAATAGAGCAGCTTTAAGGATCACTTTCTCACAAACCAATGGCGAGTATAAGGTCTCTTCTTTGAATCCCTCATCAGAGAAAATAAAATGTGTCAAACTGAGACTTAGCAAGGGGACTTCCTTGACCAGAATTGCTTCACCTGTCCAATTCCCAAAACATTGCTGGGGGAATGGATTCCCATGACTGACTTCTGTTAAACAAAGTGAGCTCCCTTCCCAGCTAAAGACTGGGTGGGGCCTGACATCCCCATCAGCAGAATCAGTACCCAACTTAAGAAATGCTCTGAGGATTTAGGAAGGTACACCAATATGAGAATGATCAAAAGGACAGTCTAAAATGAGGAAAGACCAGACATAGTCTTAAACCAGTTTCTGTTTTCTCCCCAAAACATACTATATCTCGAAAATGCTAGAAGGGGTTTCTTCTATGACACAGTTCCACCTCACCTAACTTATGAAAGACTGGAGTGTAATCTTAAGAAAATAAAAAAAAAATACCGCCTTCTTGACATGCTATCTTTATTTCTGTCTTACTTTTCATCTCCTCCTTCATTACTGAGACTCCAATAAACGTTCCCAGCAGAGACGTGTAGAATCATTCGACAAGAAAACCTAACCAACATGTAGCCTTTCCATGAAGCATCTGCCCATTTCCTTCCAACCCACTTGCACTAACCATGTTTGCAAAACCGGAAGCCTGTCTGGGCCCAGGGCCTCTGCATCCAGCACTGTTCTGTGATAGTGTTGATAGCCCAGCAGTTTTCAAGAAATTCCCCTGAGCTGGCTGTCTCTCAGTAACCCTAACTGCACCCTCTGATATTGCCATCACCCACGATAAAGAGAAAAGGGACATGTGATCACATACTACAAGTACTTTCTGCGTGGCTTGTGAAGACGCTAGAGAGACACAGTGACAATAAGATCTGCTTAATATTTTTCTACAGTGCTCGCCACTAGCAAGCCGCACTTTTATTTTCTTTTTTTGTAGTCTGGAAATTATGGGTGAATAATGATCTCCCAATTGCCCTTCACAAACATGATTCAGCCTGAAGAGTTAATAAGTCCTCTCAATACCACCACCACCACCCCCTTCTCTGAACAGACATTTTTTCCACACGGATGAACACAAAGAAACAATCAGATAGGAGATTTTTCTTCTAAATTAGGCCTCTTGTTTGTAAACTGAAAGAGTGCTAATGCAGTTCAAACCCGGCTGTGCGCCACACAGGCACATCCTGCCCGGGCCTATTACAAAGAGCCGCAGAATGGAGGGTTTTGTTCTATTCTTCAGTCCCCTTCTGTGTGAGAGGCCATTCAGGCGATCTGGTACTTCTCTCTCACTCCCTCGTGGCCCCTCTCTCTCTCCCTCTCACCCTCCGTGTCTGTCTCTGTAATGCCAGCATTAGAGACAAGCCGCTGGCTGGGGACGCGCTTTGATGTCGACCTCTGGCTGCCACCGAGAGCGCCGCCTGGGAGGGTGAGCGGCAGAGCAGCGAGGGCCTGTGTGGGAGAGAAGAGGATGAAAGCAGGGACGACCCGGGCTGATCCTGCGGACAGATCCCTGCCTGTTCACTTAGCTTCTTCGGGAAGAAAAATGCCGAGCCTCGTGTTTACAGAGGTTACCAACCAGCTAAACTTCAGAAATGACCATTACAGTGCTGCCTAACGTGAAGAATCAAATTACTGTTCGGTCTTTTGACCCCGGAAAAAGCGAAACAAGCCACAGACAGGGCCCAAGAGATAAGGACGTTCAGATTACATTCTAAGGAGGCGGGTGATGGGGCGCAGGGAGCCCAGCGCAGGGACAGGGTCTGACTGACAGCTGGAGGCAGGCTCCCGGCCCTTCTACAGGGGGCGCTGTTGCTTTGATGACTTGTGCCAGACGTCAGGAATAAATCTCAGGCCCCGTGGCAAGGTTGCAGTTGGGACACCAGCAGTAACACATGAGAAGGTCCGATGAGCAGTCTCTTCCGATCTCCTGCGGACAGGCACATTGAAGGACATCCCGAAAGCCTGAGCCAAGAAGTGGGCGTGGGCACTGTTTGAATTCTTGGCATTCGAGGGCAGCGTTTGGTTAGGTAATGGAGTTTCCATGGTTTTCACTGCCAGGTTATCAGAACAGATCTGACCTTGTCCTCCTGTAATCCACACTTGCTTCCTCCTCCCTCAACCAACTGAGTGTTAATCCCACCTTGGAAAGGAATGAGGACCTCATCCACATCACCCAGTCCCCAACACCATTAGCATCACTCTCTTCAACAGATTTGGGAGAGGGGAATGAGGCAGGGAAACTAGGCATAAAATCCCTTCTCTTTCTTCTTTTCTTATTTTATTAACTCCTAAAGGATAAATATAATCAGTCCACAATAATTTATTAAGTCCCTATTATATGTCCAATCCATAAGAAAGAAAGCTACAAATCACAAGTTGAAAGGAAAATCATTTCACTTTATATATTCAATCTGGAGCTGCCCTTCAGTATTAAAATGAGGCTCCTACTATGAAAATGAAGCAGAAAGAAAATCTATGATTGTTTTTAGGAAACTGAAAACAAAAGAGAAACTATATTTTATAACATGTGCCCCTTGACTTTAGTTTGCATGAGTGCAACTTACCTGACATAGAGAGTTCATGGTGTGTGTTTCCATACTGGTCAGAGTATTTATGGGAACTATTTGCCAATGAATGAGTCTGGATGGAGTCACGAGCTAAATAAGCTGCCTGCTACCCTACCCGTCTATATGCCATTCAGACCAGACCCCTTTCTGCTTTGGCAAGGCTGCCCTGGGATGGACCAGTGCATAGCTAACTTCAAAGCCAAGCTTGTCTCTCCCTTACCCCATCATTCACAGCCCAGGAAATAACCTCAGAGTCCACTCAGCTCCAAGTTGGATACCTGAGGAGAGACAAGATGATGGTCTTGGCAGGGAGCCTCAATTCAAAGCAAAACTTCCCTGTGAGATGGGGAAAGATGTCTCATTAAATTCACCACAGCCCAAGAGTTTCTGGGTTATAAATTGGGATCATGATTGTGAACATGGTTTGTTCTCTATTGTTTTCAACGGATCAAACTCAAAGCAATCTGGGTTAGATAACCGTTTCTTTTAAAGGATCTTTTAAAGGATGGATACATGCCCAGTGATATAGTATGTGTTTGAGATAAGTATGCATATATTTTGAGTCTGAATGTTTTTTTTTTTAAACATACCTGATATCTGATTCAACTCTTGTGAAAATCACCAGAATATAAAAATCAAATAAAGCAGGAAAATTGCATGTGTGCCTCAGTACCCCCCTCTTTCACCCCAGCATATATTATGCCCATCCCTCAACAGTCGATCATCTTTGGTAACTTCCAGCCTCCTCTCCACCCCTCAATTATGAAATCAGCAAAATCCGCAGGGGAAGAAGACCCAGAAAGAACAATTGTGGCATCAAGAGACAGAGGGATCAATACCTTCAGAGTCTGGGAATGTAATGAGCCCTGTAGGTCTGTTAATTATCAAACAAAAATTCTGTTTCAAGAAAGGAAAAAATAGCATTTTAATAGCAGCTCTATAATTAGCCATCTCTGTTCATGGTTCTCTTAGTAGATTCTGTGTTTGTCTGCCTTCACCTTTATTTCCTTTAACAATGTTCACATAAAATGGTTCAGAATTGCTCTGCCTCTAATTATTTATTGTAACAACTAACAAGCTGAGAGAAAGATGACAAAGTAGTAAAGAAAGATCTTTGTTCGGGACGCATTGGCTCATCGCTGTTTCCTTCTTACACCTTGATTTTCTTTTCTTCTTTTCTAGCACATAATTTGGTAGTGTGCATAAAACTCTCTCCTGAGTTTAATTTTATGATGATATTTCATTTTTGGTCAATGAACTTGCTTTTAATGTAGGCACATAGTTTTCCCAGCCTTTGGCAAAAAGCTATTCCATTCTGTCCTGAAAGTCACTATTTACCAAGATGGAGACAGATGACTCAAATGTGACAATCAGGAGATGGGAGGATCTTGGATGCCAAGACGGAACAGTAAGTCAGGGAATAATTCAGAGAACAGGATCAATGTCAGATTCTGGGAAGACAAGTGAAAAATTTAATCCACAGTGGGGCAAAAGTAAGAGGCAAAAATCCCTAGGCTGAACCAGAGTCAAAATCACTGAACTCCAATGAAAGTAGGAGATGCATGGTGTCTGGGGTGGTGACCCCAGGGACATTTCCTCAAAACTGTAGCTGTTTGCATCCATCTTTCCAAAAAAAACCCATCTTAAAAACGTGGGACTCTTGAGCTCAATACCAGAAAGTTTGAACCTTATAAGGTAAACAACAAAGGGTCTATACTCAACCAGCACCTGATAGGTGGAAGGAGGTGTCTAAGGGCCAGGATGTGGGTTGGGAAGGCATCGGGTTCAGCCACACTTCATCCTTCAACCGTGGGTAGCATTAAGTCACCAATCTCAACAAGTCACGCTACTAAGAGTTCAGAACATTAGGTCCCAGATGGTAACACAGCACTTGGTGGATGAGAAGGTGCTAAAACTACAATGCGAGAGGAGTGAGCATTCCACCACTTCTAAAGTAACCTAAGTAACATCCAGGTTTAAGAAAACCAAAGAACACCAAGGCACCATTGAAGCTGCAAAGTAATATATTGACCATCTCCCGAGTGTTTGTTTGCTTTTTAACATCAGTCATAAATGTTATCCAAAGGGCTTTCAGTATTATCCCAATATTAGCTTGCTTTAGAAATGAGTCAAATCCCACTTGGATGTGATACATGTGGGATGTTATGGGGAGAGGGCTCCTTCTCTAGGAGTCCAGGGCTTTCCTTTTGGATCAGCATAGGGTGAATTCCTGTCAACATGAAGCAAAGTCAAAATGTTCCGTATTATGCTAGAGATCTCAAGCAACACTCAGAACAAAAATAAATTTTGCTCTGTTCTCTGAGCAGTAATGGTTCTTGATAATAGGCTTTTGCTGTGGTTTATTGGCCCATCTTGTAGTTTATTAGAGCAAAGCCCATGTCAGGGCTTCCATTATAAACCCATATTTTCTGGCTTGAGAGATCAACAATAAAATTGGGCTGGTATTGAGCCTTAATCGTGATGTTAAGTCCCTGCTCAAGAAGTTAACAAGAGAAATTAAAGAGAGATAACTAGATAGAAATGTCCATAGATGTGGCAGCAGAATTGATATATATTTATTTCTCTTAACTGTTTTTCAATTGTCAGGCTCACATTTATTTCATCATGCTTCCACTGATCAGGGGACCTATTTGATGGAGGAGGCATTATTTGATAGAGGGAAAGTTCAAGTCCAACCAGGTTTCCCTCTAGCCAGTTATCATACCCATATGTCCATAAAATAACAAAGTCTCCCCTTTTAATTTGCTACTCAAGTCACCTACAGAACAAGAGGCTTAACACTGTGTAAAAGCCAAGAGAGAAAAGCATAGCAGTGTTCTTATGTATTGAATTCTGCAAGGTTTTTTTTCCTTTATTCTGGGTGATAACAAGCCACTGACAGACTTATGTTAAGACGACGTTTCATGCTTTTCTTCATTTAAGCAAAAACGAAATAGTGCAAATGTTTTTGTTTTACTCCTGACATGCTTAAGAAAATTATTTAAAGTTGTTTAAAGTGCCTGCCAGGCAATAATATCTAAGAAAACACCACTTAGAAAGGGAACCATTTCAAAATGCACAGTCTTGCTATAATGTCCACTATAGAGAAAGACCCTAGCTTAAATTATACCACAGCGATTTTAAATGGATTTTTAAATTATCTACCTTTGCATTTCATCATGAATGTTTCAGGGAAATTATCCTGAGATAATGCCAACAAATGACTGCAGACTTTAGGCTTATAATTGCTCTTGCTCATTTAAGGTTCCCAGCAGACCAGATCAGGAAATTCAATGCCTGGCAAGTCGGGCTTGATAATATACCGTAACTGGCATTTTCTTATTAGACGAGCACCCAAATCGGCTTTCATTTGCAGCAATAACCCTAATTAAGAGAACTAAGATTTAAAGTGGAGTCTTTACATTTTAAGAATTGGATTTGAATGCGGTAGTGTTAGTCAGAGGGTTATTTTTTCCTAGAAAATTGGCATAATCTAATCTTACTTTTAATTTTTTCTAGTTTATATCACACACATTTTTTCCTCTCAAAACAGGAGGCTTCCTTTTAGCTACTGAGCAAATATATGAATAGATTAAACTATTCACATCCACATACACTCACATGTACACAAGTAAACTCAACTAAATCGTCACTAAATAATTCAGTTTTAGATCTGCAAGAGAGCTTAGGAAAAAAGGTCACCTAATCCAAACTCCACCACCCCCACCATCTAATGTGGAAGCACTGAAGGCTTGAAAGTTAAATCAGTTTGCTTTGGATCATCAGAGATAAAACCAGAACTACACGAAGCTCTGGAATCCCAATCCAGAGCTCTTAATGACAACTGTGCAAGAAAAGAAATAATCCCATTTCCTCCCATGCAAAAAAAAAATTGCCTACTAATGACGTTACTTGTAGCATAAGTATTTGATTTTATTTAAACTCATCTAGTCAGAAGAAATTATTAATTGCTCTGGACGTGTGCAAAAGTGTTCACACTTAAATTTTATAACATGGCTCTAGGGGGCCATTACCACTTTGAACCGTATTGTGACGACTTTTGAGTACCCCCATCTCTATGTCTATACAAAATTTGATAACTGATGGGGGAGATCCAACACGAATCTACCTCATCTAATATGTCAATGATAATGAAATGCAGCCATAATAGTAGCCAATGTCTGGAGGTCATTTTACAGCTTATAAAGAACACTACCTACATTATTTTTTCACATGCAGTTCTCTTCACCTCCAAACTGTAAAGATGCAGGGCAAGAACAAGAATCTGAAGAATTAGGTATTAGCGTCCTCATTTCATTGTTTGAAAAGTAAGACTTGAGTTTCCATAAGTGAAAAAAAAAATCCATGTTTTCTAATCATAAATCCATGTACTTTCCACTATACTATCCTATTTTCCTGATAGCAGTAATTATTTTTATTAGCAACATATTTTGTAAGGAAAAAGCTAACGTGATTTGTTAATTTTGTTATAATTATAGCTGTAATAATAGTGATTACTTATTGAGAACTTTGTGCCACATGCTGTTTTGAGAAGCATCTTACACATACATACCCATAAAACTCTAAATAGCAGGCATTTTGATACTATTATCACTGATGAGCAAACAGAGGCTCAGGAAAGTTTAGATAATTCACCTAAATTCATGTAGTCTGTAGATGGCAGAACCAGGATTTGAACCAGATTAGTTTGCTCCCAAATCAAATGTTGTTAACCATCTGTTACACTTCTTTCATGAGAAGATAACACACAAGTTTGACAAGATCCTAGTGTGCTGGCAAAAGAAATATAAATAGAAATCAGTGCTAAGAATCCCTCACAGTTTCGGTTTGTACAGGAAGAATAATTAGAAAAATGTATATGAGTAAAGTTTCTAAAGGAACCACTGTTAGTTTTAGAGCACTCAATTTGAGGACAGGAAACCTGAAAAGGTCACTCCTCCCTGATACTTACTGAATTAGCAGAGGAGCATTTGCTTTTGTAGGTCTTTATTTGTGCATCTGTAAAACGATAGGTGTATTGGAGCTGACTTGTACCTATACACAAAAGCCACTTGTTAAACTTTTGGAAAGTTTGTGAGCCAGGTGTTAAATCACTGGTAGAAAGAAACCAGTCATGGTGGGAGTATTTACACCCTGGGAATTGGCAAACATGACAAATTAAGAACTTTCCCCCTGCTAAAGAGGCAGTTCTTAAATATTTACCAGCACCCCAAGGGATGGGGATAAATGAAAAGATAACCAAGGGCCTCTTGATTCATGAGCACCAAGAAAATGTATATCTTATACTCCTAGTATTTTAGTATTAAATAATGAGAGACACTAAGAGAGTTCTCTGACTCCCCACGACTCTACCCTATGGCATCCTTTGAACCCATCTTACCTGGCCAACACTCCTGGCTCCAACTATGCCCTGTCCTTACCCCAGCAACAAATAACTGCTGCATGCATAAGACCTGATGTTCAGATGATACACAGATTAAAGAAGTTTCTTAAGATGCTTATGGTAGGATAATTGAGCTTGACATTCTTGAACTATTCCAACATCTACAAACTGCAAGATGAACAGAGCCCTTGACAAGCAATTTCACTTCTAGAAAATTATCCTAGAAACATGTTTCTGTAGTTTATAAAAATAATACACATTGCATACATATATAGAGAAAGATGTTTATTGCATCATGATTTGTAACAGTGATAAAAATGGAAGAAATTTAAACATTTGTATACAAGCTATTGATTAAACAATTTATAGTCTAGTCATACTTTGGCACATTTATGAAGGCGTTATTTAAAAACGAGATAAGTCCTTGTTATATTAAGTGAACTAGATACTGCAGAACTGTATTCAGAGCTATTGTCTCACATTAGTATGTATGTTTCTATATGCTTAAAAATATTTGGAAGTAAAATTATTAACTTCTAGAGAGGGGGCTAGAGAGAGAGGAGAGTATAAATGCAAATGGAACTTTTACTTTTCACTAATATATCTTTGTAATTAAAAATTGCAAATGAGCATTTATGGCTTTATAGTTTCAAAAAGATGAAAAGAAGATAAAGTAAAAAGATGGAGAAAATAAAATTAAAAATCGTAAGACAAGAAAGAGGGAAAAAATGGCATTTGTCCCTGCACCGTCTTCTCCAGGTCTTGTTCTATGTGAACTGTAACTTTTCAGATGTACAAATCTATGCCAAGGCATTAAAAGGCGTCACTGGTATTAAGTTGACATGTTTCTTCTCTTAGTCAACTCAGTGGAATTTTAATGAGCATTTGCTACAGATACAACGCCTTTTCCCAATGCATGAGGGTGTCATGGCAAGCCAGCAGGGTTGATGAGAATGCTGACCCCATACCATGGCTTGTACACTTTTCTGAGTAGAGCTAGCTATTCAGAGAGTCCCATCCTGGGTATTTTCATGGCACCCCAAAACATTAATCATTGTGATTTGTAATATCCATCCTTTTCCTCATTTACCCAGAGAGACACACTGATTTTAGAGGCAGAAAATAGTTCTAGATTTCCATCCTATATGATTTCACCAAAATGAGACCAAGGACTAGGTCCACAGAGACATGTCATCAAGGTCAGTTATTTGTACAAACTCCAAAGGACACTGCTAGCTCAAAACAGCTCCATTTCCCATTTGAAACTGGCATTTAATGGCATATACATAACTGGAACTTCTATGACTTTACTCACAATTAGTGTGTCCCAGCATCAACTCTCATTAAAATATCTGATTATCATAGTTCAGCCTTCACACATGCACTTATTTTCTGATTTTTACTTTTAAAAAAAATTTTAGGGGGGTGGGCATAGGGAGCTTGAAAGCAATGGTAAATTTGTAATTAGATTTAGGTCTAATAATATCCCATAATTGTTTTTCATTAGACCCTCTGCTAGCCAGGCAGAAAGGCAAGCAGTTTAAAATAATTAACAACCCATTGAAAGGAGGTGAGAGAAGAAAAGCCCCTCAAAGCAGAGCTAGGGAGTCTGGAAAGAGCCTTGAAGCACAGTTGGTAACAATGGTGTTTGAAATGTCCTCCAGCCACCTTGGGCTTCTCCACCTTTTGACCTACCTCAACAAACCCCACGAGCAGAGGGTGCCAAAATGGTTACGTCAGGGATTAAAGGGCAGGAAAGAATTATCCTCTGTCTCTGAGGAGGATGAAAGTGGGCAGGCACTCAAGGTAGAAATATCTGTTCTCCCCAGCCATAGATACTCTTTGGCTCCTTTCAAATATAGATTGATGAAGTGTTGTTTTTTTTAAGCAAATTATTCTGTATTTAAAAGAGAAATGACAGGCATCACAACTCACCATCTCTGGTAGGATCCCAATTTAGAGCCCATCATTCAAGGAGAAGAGAGATAATAGATTGCTATGGGCTATGGAGAAGAAATGAAACTTAAAATACAATCAAAGAGAGCCCTAAGTCAGAGCAGAGGGCGTGGGTCTTTACAGGGGAGAAGGAAGCTTCCAGATCATCAGGCCACTCGTCAGGAAACTGGACCAGAACCAACAGAAAGACATTCTGGTCATCAGAGGAAAAGGGGTTCAACAAGAATCTTCCCATATATCTAGCCCAGGTGAAGGGTGGCCCGTGCACCCTCACCTCTGCAAAAATGGCCTGCCCTGCAAACTAGAAGTGTAAAAGGTTTACAACCATGAATACACATAGATATTGTACAGGCAAAAAATAGCAATATCGCTCAAGAAAATAAAAGTATATTTTGCATTGTTATCACAAATAATTCCTGCTACAGAAAAGTATTTCTATGTATTGTGTGTGTGCACGCATATGTGAAAAAGACAGAGGGAGACAGCAAGTTGAGTCATATATGTATATATAATACTTATATGTTTATATCTATATTTCCATTTATACATATTGTTCAAATATGAAAAGAAATACTTAAAAGATTTAAAAATGAAACAGAGGAATAACATATAATGTTATTAAGGTCTAAAAATTCTAACATTTATTGGAGTACAATCTCTATTATAAGTTTGGTGTAAGAGACAGAATTCCTACCAGTGTAAAAGGCAGCTTCCTTATTGAGATTTAATTGTTAGAAGTTGCTTCATTTCAAGGAAAATGATTTAGCCCCAGGATATGCAAACCACTATTATAATAAGCCACAGTTTTTAACAAAGGGGAGGGCCTTCAGCTATTCTTGCAAATGCAAAAATTTCCAGGAATTATCCTTACTGCTATTATAAATTAATAAATTTTAGTAGTGCCACACCGCAAATCTTTGGCACTGACCTATATAGAAACATAAATATCTTATGATATTGATTTCAAAGACAGAGTCCAGAACCTTATGGTAAATCTAGAGGAAGTTGGTCTCTTATGATACATGCTGCCATATATTCACCTGATAATATCTGAGTGAATCATAACCTCCAGTGGAGCTCAAGACGGGTTAAGTAAGAACATACGTCCTCTGTAGGGCACTCTGGGTCCTTGTGCAATCTGGACATACATGTCCTATAAATGGCATCTGACAAAACTGCTTGGTCCCGAGTTCTCAAAAACTGTCCCCGATGGATTGAGTGATAGACTAGTTCAGGCATGTGAGAGCCACACTGTCAGTGACATTTTGATGAAGTTTTAGCTACGCCCCTTTCCCAAGTCAAGGACTTTTGCATGGGGTAAAATAAGACATGAGAAAAAGTCTAGGGAAAAGAAAACCAGGACCATAGAACGAATGTGCTTTGAGCTTTAGTAGCCAGACAAGCTGGTCAGTGCTCTTTTCAGAAGCCCTATTCCTGTGCAATTATACAGGAATGACTAGTCCTTTTGAAAAATATAAAGTGGGGAGCAATGCTTCCCCTTTCCCATCCCTTCTACCCCCCAGTTTACTACCTTGAGGGGAAGTCAAAGCCCTAAATTGCTTATAATAAGTTACTACAATCACAGGCTGTTAAATGTTTTCCAAGCATGGTTCTTTTTACATGCTAAAACTAGAGAGAAGCATATTTAAGTAATCGGAACCATCAACAGGAACAGGTTTCTTGGGATGAAATCCTAGTAATCCACCCTCTACATCTCCCCTTAAGGTCTGGAGGTGGGAGGAGAGGGCAGGGAACGATCCCCTTCCCCCAAAACACACCAAAATATCTATCCATTGGCCCCATGGGCCATTATTGCAAAGTGGCCAAACTGGTAAACATTTGAGACAGATGTTTTCTGGTTTGTTTATCTTCTTACTGTCATTTTCACTGATATTCTCTGCTCTTCTTGGCAGCTGACCTTTCGCAAATGTTGGGTTTTGTTTTAGAAATGTCCTACGGTAAATAAGAGGGCAGAGTTCACAGAACAAAGGTCAACGTAGCCAGAAGGCTCCGTGTGGGCCCAACGAGCCCTGTTTCAGATGACCTTTCTCTGTCAACGGAGAGCGTTGGCCTGCTTGCAGTCACAAAGGAGGAGCAGGAGGTCTTTCCCCACTTCACAATGCTTCATCCAAGCCCAGTTTCTTAATATTCCTCAAGGAAACATAATTCACAGCATGGAACTAGTGGTTGGCTAATCTATTTGCAGTGTGGTATCTCTGGGAAGATACCCGGGTGATTTTACAGAGAGGTGTTGGAAGGCAAATCCATATTCAGTGGTTCTGGTGGTGAAGATTGGAAAATGCTCTGTTCAAGACTCACAGTTCCAGTGCTATTTGTTTCTTTTGGCTCAGAATCCCTAGAGGACAAACAATGATTCGCAGGTAATAGAGTTTGTTCAAATGGAAATCATAATCGTAAAACCTGGGTTTAAGCTCCAGCTGCATTCCTTATTAGACATGAGTGGGACTCTGGTTAGATGAGTCAAGTGACTTCTTTTACCCATGTTTCCCTGGAAATAAAATAAGGATAATATCCCCTCCCCTCCTGCCTTAGAAAGTTGTTGAAACTCATGTAAGATCATGCACTTGATTGCACATTTAAACAGCAAAATACTCACAAACGGTTCTTGGTCCTTAGTCCCTGGTACTTGAACTAGCATCATTCACTGATTGTCTTCAAATTTTTTCGGATGATCAAAAACATGGGCAATCCAAAATTAGAAGAGCTCAAATTATGATACATTTCTGGGGTCTAACACAGGGTGGGAGCAGGTCGTAAGTTAGAGAACACTTGCCAATCAGCAGAACTCCGGGTTTGAAGGGATATTCAAAGCATATTTGTTGAAATTAAAATTACTGAGCAGAAATTTCTTCTTCCTCATAACTCAGAAGGACAAACAAAACTCAGTAGTAGTCCCAATACTTTCTAGTATACAGCACACCCAGGTATTCCAAAACAGACAGGACAGAGGATATCAAATTTAGTTGTGTTTCTTGGAAGCATCTTTGGATGAGAGTGACAACCAGCAAGCTTAACCCGTTTCATTAAAGGCTGGAGCAGGAGAAAGAGAATTTCTCACCATATTGTTGAAACATTGTATCATACTTGGAGTTTCCTGCAAAATAGATAAGTTTGATGGCTGCTTCTCGGAGTTGGACCCCTAAGCAGAAAGCTTCTGAGTAGCTCCATCAGACTGCCTTTCAGTTCCTCTTGATTATCTTTCTACACATTTTTTACACAGTAATTGTGATGTGATATGTTTGCCATCTCAGTAACATTTTAGCTTGTATTGTAAGTTTCACTTTGTTTTCAGTGCTTTTCATTTGTAAAAGAACAGAATGGAAAAAAATAGTTCTTCAATCTGATTCAAATGAGAAATTAGGGGGGGTCTGTGAGCACAGCACTATGGTTAAACCTAGCAGTTCCTGGGTGGGATTTATTCATTCATTCAATCAATCATTCAACCTGAACTAAGAGAATTCCCTATTAGGGGCCAGCTATACAAAGATGAGTAAGAAAAACCTGGCTTCATCCCTAGATGGGTGTGACCCAAGGAAACTGAGACTCACTTTCCCCCTCCCTCACTATCAGCAGCCTGAGCATCACTTTTATTCAACCCAAAATTTTTATTCAGAGGTAACCTATTTAGTACAAATTCTTGAGGGCACTGTCTGTTTGTAATCCAGCTCTAAATCCTCCCTATCACCTTCAATTACCTCCAGTACCCAGAACATAGTAGGTGCTTAATAATTAGTTTTGAAAGGGCAGCCTTGAAGGAAAAAAAATGAATGTTAAAAATTGGTTGGCATAGTTTGAACTAGAAGGATAAGGTTGAGGGCATTGGTGGGAAGACACTGAAAACAACTGAGGAATAATGGATTAATTAATTAAGGACGAGCCCAGGTCCTTTATCCCTCACCAGACACTGGCTTCCTTCTGCTTCCTTAGTCACTAGCCAGATTCAGGTTGATCTCCACCAAGCACCCACTGTGAACCAGGGTCTGTGTAAGGGTTCTCATATGGGATAGTGCCCCCAATCTCACAGCAAACCCTTCAGTTTAGTCCCATTGCTGCCATGTTACTGGGGTGGAAAATGTGTCTCAGAGATATGAAATAATTTGCCTACTGTCCCATGGCTTAACTGGGTCAGATCTCTGATCTCCAGTCCTCAAGTCTTCTTACTGGGCTCACTTCACTCTCAAGACTCAGAAAAGGATCTTGAACAAGGACAATAAATGAGAGAGACCTATCAGGTTAAAATGACTGTAATTTTGTTATCAGATTGGATGATTAGAACACAGAATGCAAAAGAGCCCTTGAAAAGTTCAGATGAGCCAGAGTCACCTCCCCTTTGCTAGAAGGAAGTAGTATAGGGTTGACTTATCCTCTAACAAAGGTGACAACGTGAGGAGCCTCTGTGATTTTAGTCCATAACTAGTTCATCTCTGCACCTCAATGCAAGTGACAGCCAGAATCTGGAGTAACCTTATAGATTTTTTTTAATTCAGTAGTTATTTAAAGTCAGGGAATAACTTAATTAGCATACAAGATAAAGTTCACAGGAAAAAATGTGGCTGAATACAAACATGAAATATTCCAATGGACCACACCAAAGACTGGCATTGTGTAGTCTAACATTCTTCAAGGTGCTATAGATATCTTCACTGTGGAGATCTAATTCCCCTTAATTAAATTCTTAATCATGGATGAAGACTGAATTGAATGGGAAATGATTTGAAATGAAGAGTCTCTCCTTCACTGTGGGTTGATAGATCTGGAAGAGTGGAGCACAGCAGCCATGGGGGAATTCTCCATATTCTAACCAAAGAAGATGGGAGCTTTGGGAGTAGAAGAAGATGATCATTAGAATGTTGGCCAACATTAAATGATGCAAGAAAGGGTCACTCAAAATACCAGGTCCATAGGGAGTTGTACAACCGTAGGGGGCACCATTCACACTGTAGACCATGTAACTAGAACACCCTGGACTGGGGAAAAATGGTGGCCCTATGGACCACCTCTCTTCCTTCTTCCCTAGTACAGGTCTCCCTTCCTTCAGATCTGGGAGAATAGTGGGGCAGGTAGGGGAAGGAAAGGACAGGCTTAATTCCAGTTCCAGACTCCATGGTAGGTGCCTTGGCCCCTTCATGGCAACATAAAACCAGAGCACCATCCCCCAACGCCAATACCTTTTAAGCGCTCACTGTTTAGGGGACATGGGAGTGAGGATTAAGATGTGCCTTTCCTGTATCAATGTCTGTGTTTTATTGCTCTGTCCACAATCCCTTCCCAAAGGGATGGATCATTATGTCCTGTCTGTATTGCCCGTGTCTCTACTGTATGAAAGCCACAGCAGAACAATTCCTCTTTACGATTTTCAACTTTGTTTTTGTCAATAAGCACTGAAGACGTGAAAAGAGAAGATGAGCTTTGCTCCTGAATAAGCAGTATTTGACTTTCAACATCAAGACTGTGGCAAATACCTTCAGATGCTGTGTCCCACTGAGTCTTCACAGAAACGGGTTTTGTCTGCAGAAGGTTCTTTTTCTCCTCAAACTAGACCTAGAGAGGCGATCTTCTCTTAATTGACCTGTTATGTGTTTCTGGGAATGCCAAATAGTGCCCTGGTAATTTGGTGGGAATGACGGACACACAGGAAATTGTCCATGAAACGTCAGCTGTGTCAGAGTGAGCGAGAACCCAGGCACTAACGTTTGCCTCTCTCCTGTGTTTGGGCTGCTCCCCTTTCTCTCTTTTCAGCCCCAGATGGGGAACACTTTAAGGCAGAGCTTTAAAGAGGGTATGAAATTGCCACTTGGAGACATTATGCTTTTTCAAAGCTTTGGGGCACACAGAGGGAATTGGAATGCATCCCTAAATAGCAATTGGTTTCAAGAATGAGCACTTTTAAGTTGCTCTGTGATGAAAGATTGAAGATAAAACAGTACCACAAACACGAGAATTTATGTATACAACTCATGGCTCTTCCCAAATCAGTATTAAAGAAAGCAGTGAGGGATAAGAGCACATTCTCTCTTAACAATCTTCAGAGTAGTAAAAGGCACTTTATATTTATGCATAATGAGCTTCTTCTGTGCTTTACAGAGCGTTTTGCACATGGTTTGTACCTCGTATTGAATTTGATGATGTATATGAAAGTATTTTATAAACAGAAAATTGTTATAGATATTTTAGCTATTCTGAAAATAATGATAAGTAAATAACTTCATTAGGGCAATTTGGAAGTTCCTCTCCCTCCTCCACCCCAACCCTACCCTTGGATCCAGAATTTAAAAAGCCAGGAAGAAATTTTAGGAGATGAGTTTTTTAAGTTGTTGACATTCACTAATAGGCATGAAACTGCAAATTAAACAATAAAGTTCCGATTCTACCCATAAGAGATTAGGGGGAAAAAAAAGATTGGAAACAATCAGTGCTGACAAGACAATGGGGAAATACGCAGTAGTGGAGTATTAAAATATTTTAAGAAAGAGTTCTGACAATATCAATCAAATATGAAAAGGCCCTACTATGTAATATAATAATTGCTCTTTAGTTAATCCATCCTACAAATATAAAACATCATTCCTAGTATCCAAACATTGATGCTGATATAGATGAAGATATGATGATGATGATGATGATAGATGATAGATAGATAATATCTGTTGTAGCATTTCTTGGAGTTGTAGAAAAACAGAAACAATCTAAGTAACCACTGAGTAACCACTAGGAGATTATTAACCATTCAACATAATTACAATGCCTTTGTACCAATGGTCTGTCCTCAGGATATACTATAATTTACTGAGCCAGGTATTCATTTTCAAACATTTAAGATGATTCTAATTTTTCACCATTATAAAATAACATTGACAGACACAATCCTGTCTATTAATCTTTTCCCACAGCTCTGATGATTCCTTTCGTGCTTGTTCCCAGAAAGGGGAATGAAGGATCTTTCAGTTTATGGTAAGAGCCATGATGTATGGAGATCTAGCAGAAGGGGTGAGGTGAGAGCAGCATTTCACAGTGTACTTCAGATAGGAAGGTCAGAGAAGAAAGCCTTCTCTGTAAAAGGGGTACCTGGAGAGGAGACATCAGTGATGAGAATGAGCCAGGCATGGAAAAGTCTGAGAGAATAGCCTGTTGAGTAGAAGGAAAGGCATGTGCAAAAGTCCTGAAACAGGAAAAACTTTAAAGGTTTATAAGATTTGAGGAGTCCAGTTAAGATAATTCTTCCAGGCAGCAATGCTGCTGGCCTCACCTGGGAAGGGGGGTGATGTAACTGGAGAGAAGTGGGCAGATGTGAAGAAGGAAGAACTTGGGGGTAACTGCTAGGTTTTCACTGTGAATAACCAGGTGGACGGTGGTTATTTACTGAGATGGAATGAAACATATAAGGAAAATTTGGAAGAAGGGAAGCATTGAGTGTAAGGAGGATTGCCCATTGCATTTTGTTCATGTTGTGGTGGGGAGTTCTATGAGGGTCTTCACAGTCATGCAAAGTAGGCAGTCGAATACCCCAGCACAGGAGAATATTCAGGGCTGGAGGTGTGGATGTAGGGAGTGATTAGCATATGGGCTGTCCTTAAAGCCATGGGACTGAATGGGTGAAACAAGGAGAAAGAGAAAATAGAAGGGAGAATCAAGGACTGAGTCCCAGGGTTAGGACAGGAGAAGCTGCAGCAAAGAAGTTAATTAGGAATAACCAATGGTATAGAAGAAAAATCAAGAAGACAGTGTTTCACAAGACAAGAAAAGTGAACATTTCAAGACGCTCTGCAGGAAAGTTGGAGAAATCCATTGAATTTGGCAACTTAAGGCTCATTACAATTGCTAAAATCCACTTCAGTGCAGCAGTAGGGACAGATGCAAACCCAAAGTTAGCCAAATTGCAAGGTTGAGGGTTTAGTCGTCCTGACTGCCAAGTCTGCATAAGAGTTAGGGTCCAGCTAGTTAGAGGAAAGAGTCAATACAAGATCAACCTCACTTCTGACACCAACTGCAAGTCCAGGGGTTTCCCCAAACTACTCTCAGTTTCATTAATTTTCTAGAAAGACTCAGAACATACTGAAACCTATGACAAAGTTACCTTCATTACATGGAAAGAATAGAAATTACTACCAGCCAAAAGAAGAGACACGTGGGGCAAAGTCTGGGAGGGGTCCAGTTGCAGAGCTTCGCTTCATCCTTTCTCCCCACAGAGTCATGAAAGGAACCACAATGTGTGACAATACACACCATGTATTGCCAACCAGGGAAGCTCACACAGGCTTTGGTGTCCAGAGATTTTTTTTGGCTTCATTAAGTAGTATGATTGATTCCACAGGGTTGAACTCAATCTCCCCACCCCCAGCCAGATCAGGCTGATATCAATTAGTCTCAATCCCTAACCCTCTACTCACATGGTCCTTTTCTGTGTCCAGTCCCATGACTGGCTCCAATGAACCATTTCATCAGTATAAACTATCATCTGTGATCCAGGAGCCCACCATCAATAGCAAAGACACTTCTAACACTCTGAAAATTCCATGTATTTAGAAGTTACTTCCCAGGAGCCAAAGACAAAGGCCAGACCTCTCTTTGGTGAGGCCATATTCCTTACTATACACATGCCTGTCCTTTTTTGTAGGTGGAAGGGTAAATGGAGGAGAGGAACAGAAATAGTGAGTGTAGAACACTCTGTAGAGAATTTTGGCTATAAATGGGAGCAGAGAAATGGGGTAATATCCAGAGGGGTATTAGAGGCAAGAGAGGCTTAGGGTTTTACTTTTTCTTAAGGATAGATATTAAACATGTTTGCATGTCAAAGGGTGTGATCTAATAATAAGAGGAAAATTGATGATAATGGGAAAGATGAAAATGAAAAATGAATGTCCTTGAGAAGGTGTAGTGGTTTTAAGCTGTGTGTACCCTGGAAAAACAAGTTCTTAAATTTAATCCATTCCTATGGGTGTGGACCCATTGTAAATACAACCTTTGATGAGGCTACTTCAGTTAAGGTATGACCCACCTCAATTTGAATGGGTCTTAATTCCCTGTGTGGAGTCCTTTATATGAGAGTGAAATTCAGAGAGAGAGAGATAAAGCCGCAAGAAGCAAGAAGTTGAAACAGAACCCAGAAGAGAAGGAAGAGACCAGGAGATGCTGCCATGTGCTTTGCCATGTGGCAGAGGAGCCAAATATCACTAGCATCCAGTCTCTGTAAAGAAAGCATGGCCTTGATGATACCTTGATTTGGACATTTTCCCAGCTTCCAAACTGTAAGCCAATAAATTTCCATTGTTTCAGCCAACCCATTTCACGGTATTTGTAGGAACAGCCTAGGAAACTAAAACAGAAGGCAAGAGAAGATGGAATCTAAAGCTTAAGTGGTTGGATTATTATGTTTTCCATTGCTTTCCATTGAAAGGAAAAGAGAAAGAGGGGGGAAGGAGATGAAGTTGGTATTGTAGATATGATGGGGAAGATGAGGCAAGATCATCAAATAAGAGCAAGGGCTAGAGGAGGGTTTGGAGAGGGAGGAAATAGTACATAAAAGTCACCTGCAATAGAGAATAAATGAACTTACTGAGGAAACTACCAGTAAGAATTCCAGATAGCTCTGATTGCTCACTTAAGGTGATAAATTTAAAGTGAAATCAGTCAACTCGGTTATACAATATTCTCCGGCAACTTTCTACTGTGGGATGTAGATAAAGAGATGCCAGGGTCATTGGAGTTATACAAGTTTTCCCAGATAAGCACAGCAGAGGGATACCTGTCACACCCTTTGTTGGCAATGCTATGATATTCATGGAATATTTTCAAAGCAAATGAAAGAAGAGAATTCTGCAAGGTGGCTGTTGGATAGAGAGGAAACACTTCTCAATATGATCAGGAATTATAGCAGTTGGGGCACCAGAGTAAGTGGGCTGAGAAGATATGGTACGGTCAAAGTGCTGGACACTTAAAGTTAAGATTCCAGAGTTTCTGATGACCAAGGCATGAACACAGGAATACATGGATGAAGTGGAGCCAAAGTAAAATTCATCTGCAATGAGGAAATCAGGAAAATGGACAGTAGATGAGTCACCCATGTGGATGGTGACATCACCAAAAATGGTGACGGAGTCACAGATGAAAACAACTATGAAAAATGAGATAGTGGATGTACTGCAGAATGGCACGAAGTCTTAGAAGATGTGGCTTTTAGGCAGGAAGAAGAGGAAATGCTGTGGACTGGGCAGTGAAAATACTCTTATCTTCAGACCCTGAAATATGAGATAATAAAAGACAAATGGCCTTCATTAAAGGCTTAAAGGCTAGAGGTGTCCTCAGGGAAAAAGCAGACTTCTAGTAGAAGGTTTTACTTTATAGAGAATGATCCACAAGAGGTTGAGGGTGTAGGAGAGTTTTTCTGGAAATCAAGAAGACAAGATTAGAAACATTTTGGAAGAATGGAGAAGAGGAGTGGTAGATTGAGTCCATTTAGCAGACATGCAAAGCAGTCTGGGATGGGGATGGAGGGTACAAAAGATGGTGGGAATCCTGGACTCTGGGCAATGTCTAAGACAATTACCCACGTGAAGTATTCTGTCCTAAATTCAAGCACAAATGGTTCAGCGTTTTACCATCATGCAGCTTCAAGAGGACCACTTCCTCCTCCCAAGCTCTCATGATACATGGTGTGATCCCATGTTTTTTCCAAATATTTTGCCTTTTCTCTCAAAATTATTTTTTTTGAAAAATAATTTTTCTGCACTAATTTTGAATATGTGCTAAATTAGTACATCAGCCTTAGGGTCTATCTCAACATGCTCTGTTTTTTCCATTATTCTATTCTATTGATTCGCATGGTGATAAACCTTTCTAAATTACTGCCAGTTAAAAAAAAATAATAATAAGTTACTACCTGCTAGGGCAAGCCCTCCTCAATTATCCTTTTCTCTGTGTTAGGTTATTCCAGCTCTTCATTCATCTAGTGAACTTTCTAATCACATAAAGTAGAGCCAAAATAATGCCACTGGGATTTTGATGCTTTGTTAAACAGTAAATAAATCAGCATAGAATAACAATATCCCTGTCCTCTTTTGTAGATGCCTATTTATTGATTCAGAGCTTCTTATGCCCCTCAATAAATTCTTTCTTCTGAATTACAGGTATCTGCTATATTTCTAAATAATTGCTCACACAGAGAGAATTTATGGTTGTTAACCTCTATTTCTTTGGCATTCAGCCACCTTAAGGAACTTTCTTATTAATGCTAATATTTGTTTCTAAATAATTATTTCATCTGCAAGTTAACTATATCATCTGCAAAAATTAAAACTGTGTTTCCCATTTCTGAGTTTTTTAATCATTTTATTCTATTTTGTTTTTAATGCATACTGTATAATATACAGAACATCATTAATATCTGGTCTTGTTACTGATTTATTATCCTGTGAGTGACTGGGATGTGCTGTTGATAAATATATATGAGTCATTTAAGATGTGTATTCCCAGTTTCTAAATCAATTATAGTCAAAATTGATTAAATTGCTTTTACATTACTGGGATAGCCCTGTGTGGTATTCTTTTAAATATAGTTTGACTCAATTTGTTTATTATATAGCTTTCTTAAAATGTGCAATTTTTTGTTTTCTTTAAATATAGCATACTCAGGTTATTTATTATTCTGGAATTGGTAGCAGTACTTCAGATTTAAAAAAAAATCATTTATTTTACTGAAGGCTTCAAATTTTTTATCATAGATTTATATACAGAGGTTTTATAATGTCTATTTCCTCCACCTTGGTTGAACCCTTTCTCAATTTTAATTTTGTTCATTTGTTTTATTATTTGATTATCTTCCTAAGAATTACAGAGGAATGTCTGGAAATTGTTTCTCTCTCTTAGATCTATTTATCTTTTTTACTTATCCATTCTACTGCTTACCAATATTGCTTCTTTATCTTTACAGATTTTATCACCTTTTTTGAGATGAATGAATAACTCTTTCTATTCATTTTGTCGTATTTAACGATGCTATGAATTTGCTTTTAACTACAGTTTTGGAAGCATACAGTAACTTTTATGAATAGTATTCCATTTTGCTTATAAAGTAATTATTTTTACAATTTCTTTCTTGATCTGCTAGATATTTACAACAATACATTAAAATTTCTAAATTGCCTGATGTAAAACTGGTGTGTTTTTTTTACTCATGCAATTTTGGGGGATTCATTGGGGTTCATTTATTGGCTTAGAACATGAGACTTTATCAAAAATTTCTCATTAGGTACCAAAAAATAAAGTATTTTTTACTAGCAGGGTACAAAATTTTTGCTTAAGTAGCTTTTCAATTTTATCCCTAATTGTACTGTGATCCCAGCAGGGCTAAATTATTAGCAACAGAAACACCTTAAATGGTTTGGGTACTTATACATATCTAGGTGGCTTTATTTCTTTCTTCTCCTCCTCAAACAAATTGTTTTTGTTTCAGATACAAAGACGGGTAATTAGCGGTTAGTGGAATATTTGTTTTGTTGCTTTCATAAACAGCTCTATTTTAGGAGAAACCATATTCATATATGGAATCTCTAGAAACCCTTAGTCTGGACCAGCCACACTGGCACTACTCCCCCTAGTGGCCCCTCTCAGAATTCCCTGCAGTGGGTCACAAGCATGAAAATCAATATTTTTAGGCTTCAGATCTTTCAAAGGTGAACTGAATTATTATAAATGGAGTGAATCACAACAGAATTTTAGGAAATTATTTTGCTACAACAGAAGGATGGTGTAGTATTATATTAGTCTGAAGTACCTTCAAAAATTTAAATCCCAGAAAATGGTTTGTTTGGGGTGGGTTTTTTGTTTGATTCTTTGTTTGCTTTTTGCCCCGCAGGGTCGAGGAAGGTAAAGTTATTTACCTGAGGCCAAATGTAACACATATTTTAGACAGACAATAAAACACCCAGGAGTGACTCTAATATCTGTATTAGAAATCTGTATGAAAAAACTCTACAGATCCATGTTGTTTCTTCTTCTTCTTTTTTTTTAGATTATTCATCTAAATCTATGTAAATGCCTCTACCCACTTTCTCCTGATCACCAGGCTATATGATAACATAGCACAATTGGTAATGCCTGTGAGAGCTGGAGGGACTCAAATAAGTGAAAATCACGTGAAAAATCATGAAGGGAAATGAGGGCTTTTGTAACAGTGTAGTGGCTATTGAAACATGATAATAAACCTCATTTATGAGACTAATGGTGATACTATGATGACATCAGTCTGAGAACACTTTGAAAGGAATATTTTTATTTTGAAAATGTGCTTTGGAATTCAACTGGTTTGGATGTTCAATAGAAGAACCCCAAATATTTATTCTCAGTTTATTTATATAATCATCTTGGCAACTTGCAAAGCCAATTTCATCCTTTCCCTCAGCATTGTACCATCTGCCTACAATAACTGCTAACTTTTCACCTAAAAGCACCATTCCATATTCCACCAGGCTTATAGAAATAAAATTATCATGCATTTCCATACTTGAATCTCTCTCATGGAGGCCCAAATAACCAGGTTTGTATTGTAAGGCCCTCCAATGTAAGAAAAGTTCAGGCCAAGCTAACATTTCACTTAAATGCTTACCAAAAAGAGCATATTCTCAGCTAACCTATGGCTTTCTTCATATTCTCCTCAAAAGAAAGGGAAACAGCCTGTCCAATTTGTACACAAAACACCTAAACAAAGATAGTAATGTCATGTATGGGCAGAGTTACAGTTTTAAAATGGAAAGATTGAAATACCAACAACTTTTAAAAATTCTTTTGTGAGAGGAAAGGAGATGGCAGCATAGAGAGGAGAGTAAGTTAGTTAGTCCCCCTGGAACTACTAATAAACAACCAGGAACAACTAGTAAATAATCTGGAATAACTGCTGGGGGACAAATGTGACTGTCCACACATCATACACCAACCTGGATTGGGAGGAATGCCCAAGATCACAGCATAAAATCTGTAAGTAAAGACTGTGGACCTGCGCCAAGAGCCCCTCCCCCACAGCAGCCTGAACTGCAAACCTCGCTGTGATAGAGAACAGCATTCTCTGAAAGTGAATACACCTCAGTCCAGCTCCAACTGGGGTTTTGATTAACAAACATGGACTGCTCAATACAAGCTACAAATCCCCAAAAAGCAGACAAAGGCTTTTAGTGATGACTGACCTTAAAGAGCTGGTGGACTTCTCTGTGTCAGGATGGGGAGCCCAGAGGATTGGATGGTATCTCTGGATGGTGGATGAAGCTGGGGAGACCATGGGCTGGCCCTGAAGGAGGGCTTTCTGTCCCTTTTTCTCTCTTTCAACCTGGGTGGCTCAGTGGAGAAAGCTGCAGCCATTTTCAGTTTGCAGCTCTCTGACCCAGACAAGGGTGGAGATAGCAGAGTCAGAGAGACAAAGAGCCTATTTAAATGCAAATGAAAACTCCCTAGGGGGTCTATCTTCCCGAAGAGAAAGGAGGTGGTGCCCAGCTCTACTAGCCACCTTCCATTCAAAACCAGACCCTGGAGCCTGGGGGAAAACAGCCAAAACAGAAACTAAGGAGGCCACACCTCCTTACACCAGTTGGGAGCTACAGGCTGACAGGCGCCACCTGCTGGGCAGTTTAAGAAAAGCACAGCAGCTTGAGGCCTCACGGGGTGTGTCAATCTTCTAAGACACACCCTCAGGAAAACCTGATACTAAATATTTCCCCCTTTTGGGACCTGAGCCCGTTCTGGTCTGGGGAAACCTGATTGGGGTAATCAAGGAAACCATATGCCTAGACAACAGAAAACTACAACCTACACTAAGGAAAATGAAGCTATGGCCCAGTCAAAGGAACAAACTTACACTTCAACTGAGATACAGGGATTGAAACAACTAATGCTAAATCAATTCAAAAAGTTTAGGGAAGATATGGCAAAAGAGATGAAGTGTATAATGACAACACTAGGCAAATATAAGTTAGAAATCAAAAGTTCAAGAAAACAACTGGCAGAATCTATGGAAATGAAAGGTACAACACAAGAGATGAAAGACACAATGGAGACATACAACAGCAGATCTCAAGAGGCAGAAGAAAACACTCAAGAACTAGAGAACAAGATACCTGAAATCCTACACACACAAAAAAACAGATAGGGAAAAGAATGGAAAAATATAAGGAACCTCTCAGGGAATTGAATGACAACATGAAATGCATGAATGTATGTGTCATGGGTGTTTTCCAAAAGGAGAAGAGAAGGGAAAAGGGGCAGAAGCAATAACAGAGGAAATAACGAAAATTTCCCATCTCTTATGAAAGACATGAAATTACATATCCAAGAAGCGCAGCATACCCCAAACAAAATAGATCTGAATAGTCCAACACTAAGACACTTAATAATCAGATTATCAAATGTCATAGACAAAAAAAGAATCCTGAAAGTAGCGAGAAAATTGATCAATCACATACAAAGGAAGCTTAATAAGACTATGTGTGGATTTCTCAGCAGAAACCATAGAGGCAAGAAGGAAGTGGCGTGATATATTTGAGATACTGAAAGAGAAAAACCACCAACCAAGAATCCTATGTCTGGCAAAACTGTCCTTCAAATATGAGGGAAAGCTTAAAATATTTTCTGACAAATGGACAATGACAGAGTTTGTGAACAAGGACCTGCTTTACAGGAAACACTAAAGGGAGCACTACAGAGAGATAGGAATAGACAGAAATGAGAGGGTTGGAACACAATCTTGGGTGATGGTAGCACAGCAATGTAAGTACACCAAACAAAGATGATTGTGAGTATGATCAAAAGAGGAAGGTTAGGAGCTTGTGGGACACCAGAAGAAAAGAGGAAACATAAAGACTGGTACTTCATAACTCAGTGAAACCTAGAGTGCTCAACAATTGTGATAAAATGTACAAATATGCTTTTACATGAGGGAGAACAAATGAATGTCAACCTTGCAAGGTGTTAAAAATGGGGTGGTATTGGGGAAAGATGCAATCAATACAAACTAGAGACTATAATTAACAGAAACATTGTATTATGCTTCCTTTAATGTAACAAAGGCAATATACCAAAGCTAAATGCATATAGGAGGGGTCATTAGGGAGGGGTATGGGGCTCATGGCATTGGTGATGTTGTCTGACTTATTCTACTTTAGTTTTATGCTATCTTTCCTTTTGTTGCTTCCTAACTGTCACATTTTGTTTTGTTTTTTCCTTTTTCTTTTGTCTCTCTACCTTCTTTGACTCTTCCTCCTTCTTTGTGGAAGAAATGGAGATGTCCTTATATAGATAGTGGTGAGGGTGGTGAATGCATAAATATGTGACTATACAGAGAACCATTGATTGTTTACTTAGGATGGAATGTATGGTGTGTGAACAAAACTGTCTTAAAAAATGGGTTGATGAAGAAACCTTTAGGACACTATATTGAGTGAAATGTCAGACACATAAGGACAAATATTGCAGGGTCTTACTGATATGAACTAATTATAATATGTAAACTCATAGACATGAAATATAATTTACCAGGATATAGAACAAGAATGGGGAGCGGTTCTTTATTATGAACGGAATGTTCAACTAGGTTGAACTTGAGCGTTTGAAAATGCATAGAGGTGACGGGAGCGCTATGTGAGAATAACTAACAGTGCTGAATGGTGTGTGAATGTGGTGGAAAGGGGAAGTGCAGAGTCACATATGTCACCAGAAGGAAAGTTAGAGGTTAAAAGATGGGAATGTATAACACAGCGAATCCTGTGGTGGACAATGTCTGTGATTAACTGTATAAATATTAGAAATCTCTTTCATGAACTAGAACAAACATATGACGCTACAACTAGAAGTTAATAATAGAGGGGCATATAGGGAGAAAAGTATACCTATTGCAAACAATATACTACAGTTAGTAGTATTTTAACATTCTTTCATCAATAGTCACAAATGTACTATACCAATACTGTAAGTCAATAATGGAGGAGTGGTGGTTAGGGGTATGGGAGGATTTAAGTTTCCTTTTCTTTTTTTGTCTTTATTTCTTTTCTGGAGTAATAAAAATGTTCTAAAAATTCAAAAAAAATTAATTGTGATGGATGCACAGCTGTAAGATGGTGCCGTGGGCAATTGATTGTACACTTTGGATCTTTGGATAATTGTATGGAATGTGAACAATCTGAATTTAAAAAAAAAAAGAAATTACACAGCAAAAAAAAATCTTTTGCATGTTTTGCAAGAAAGAACAGTGGGATTTTTATTTTTCCTTTGATTATTTTAAGTTTGCCTTGTGGTGAAGAAAACTTAGTTTGGGGCTAAGTAAAGAGAAAACAAAGAACATGCCGGAAAGATCACTTTTAAAATGGGAGGCAACAGAGAGCAAAAATTAAGAGAAAAAATGTCTAAATGTCCCAAGCATAGCTAGAGATAAAGTGACAAGGTAAGTTCCATTGAGGAGGCTGTCCTCACTCAACCGCCCCCCACAACCAAATCCCAAGGTATTCTCAAAACGATGCAGATCTGAGTGATGAAAAGCTGTTCTGAACTGAGACATGTACATAACCATATAAATATAGAAAATAAAAGCAATAATATTAACTGTCCTTATCAAAGTATTTAATAGCATCAAGTGGTGATGAATTTTGCTGGATGCAGATATATACACGCATATACAAGTTGACAGAACATTAACAGACACCGAAGCTGCTGTGGACATTCTCTCCTCATTGCGTTTCTCCCTGGAAACCTGGGGAAGAGCTCTCTTCCATGCCCGGAGGCCCGGGCAAGGGAGAAAAAGCGGAAATGCTCTTCCCACAGAGCAGCATGTGCTCGGGGTCTCTGCACTGCAGACCAGAGAGCTCCTGGGCTAAGTGCAAGTGCATGCAGTGGGAACACACCGTGTATCCAACTTTCAATGCATCAATGGCTCCTAAGGAGTGAGCACAGAAACCCCCCCACACTCATCCCCACCAACCAGCACCACCAGCACCTTGCAGGTCTTTCATCAGGAAGGCGCGGGGTGGGGGCAGGGGGAGAGCCCTGCAGCCACCTCCACCTTCCTCCAGGTTCCCGTGGAGAAGATGTTCTCTGCTTCTTCTTAGTATTATTAGTTCTCCATTACTGCCAAATCGTCATTTTTCAATAGTATTGTAACTGAAAACAAAACAATAAGTGAAGACACCATTGTGCGATATTTTCAACGCACCCAAAGGCACATGCAGCAATAATTACTTAAAGAGCCATATCCCTAATGCTGTCCAGTTTAAGTCGTCACATTTTTGCAAGTAATTTAATATGGGCATTAGGTAACACAGTTCGGGACTAGGACAACAAATCAAGCAGAAGTCTCCTTTAAAATATTAAGAATTCAAGAAAAAAAAAAAGCCTTTGAAGATGTGCATCAGGGAGCACTCTCAGGGAAGGGGAGGAGGAGGAGGCAGCCCCGTCCCCCCCTCCCCTGACTGCTCCGTTAAAGACAAGTGCTGTCCTAAAGAGCCCTCTCTCTGGGTCCTCCTTCGGCATCCCACCCCCTGCTGCAGCCCTCTGCCTCATCCCGTGAATGAAAACAAATTGTTCTCGGCTACAATACCACCGGGCTTGGGATTGACCTGCGTGGTGCAGTGACACTGTGTGGCTTGAATTTTTACATACAGCTGCATAAAGCAATTTTCATGTAAATTTCTAGGTAAATCAGCCTGCAGTTGGTCTATTACATGGACACATACACAGAAACCATTAAGTTTGACAGAAGATTAGAAGTTGCCCTTGTTCCTTCGTATGTCTTTCCTTGGGCCTTCGACAATGTCTGAATTAGAAAATCGGGAATGGGGGGGGGGGGCGGAATGCCTAAGCTCCACAAATAAGCAGGGCTCTCAGCTTTGCCTGCACATCCGCAAAGCTTGGGTGCAGGGAAATCAGAAAGAATCTCTCAATGAAGGAAGAAAAACTTGGTATAAATATTGACCCTCAAGTGAGCAAAAAAGAGCCAGGAAAGCCCTGTACAGGAAAGGCACGGCCACCCCTCTTTCCCCTGGAGTCTCCTCAATGCTACAGATGCAAATAAACAGCCCCCACAGCCCTTGATGGCTGCATCGCTCTCATCGGTGCAGGCAGGCTGGCTCAATTAGCTCGCAGCAGGTGAAGTTTCCAGGGTCAGATGAGCAAATCAATTCTTCAGAGGCACCTTTCTCTGGGAACTGGGAGCCGCCAGCCCTCTCTGCCCAGCCAGCAACAGGAGTTAGGATACAATCCCAGCTATCTGGCAGCAGCCTGTCTAGACCCTCCATGTAAATGTGTTCCTGCCCAAAGGAGGCACATTTCTCTAACATGTTCTTTTAAGGCAACAGCATCCACAGAGCACAAAGGGGAAGATGCAACCAAAACCTGGCCCAGGATGTTTGTTTATGTGATCTTTAAATGATTCATCTTTATCCCTATTGAGCCCGTCACAGCACGTCAAAAATAAATGTGTCGCCTTGGCCTATTGTTTGCAGCTTAGGATTGTCAATCGAGAAGAAAATATTACAGAGACGGAGGGAGATACACGGAGGAGTGTGACCTTTAACTTCACTACCTATAACCAATCTCATCAAATTAAAGCATTGTATATTTTCCTTAATAATCCCTGATTAGGCTGGGGCTATGAGTGGACACGAACACCCGCCATTGCTATGCGGTGGGATGCCTGCTTAGCACCAGCAAAGCGTTTGGGAATAAGTGAGCAAAATGCTTTAATTTGGTAGGGTTAGAATCCTGCAGGCTCGGGGGTGAAAGGTCCCCAACAGCTCCGCTCACACTGAATATGCAGAAATAAAAAAGTAAATTGCTTACATCTGCTGCAGGCAGCAGGGAAAATGATCTGATTGGACGGTGGGTCCGAGGGCTCTCCATCTCTTTTGGGTTAGAGAGAGGGTTTCAGAGAATCAAAAGCTTGTAATTGGAGTAATTCTGAATTAATGGACTCACACACACACGTACACACACATTTTGAGGCAGCTGTTTGCAGAAGCCTGCCTCTTTAGGAATGCTTACAGATTACAAAGAAGCAACTTTAAAAATACCCACCACCACCCCACCACCCCCAACCAACTAAATGAATCCTAACTCTGGGGCTTTGAATTTGACAACAGGTAACAAGCACTACATGCTTATCCGGCTCGTCCTTCTGCCACAAAGTGTGGCAGCTATCGGAACTACATATCTGCTTGCCCACTTTGTACATTTTTCTGAAATATATGTGCACTCCATTCTTCCTTCATGCATTAAAAGATGATTTGGAAAGGGCTTCACCGGGATTCCTGGAAGTTGACATAGAATTCTCAGGTTTTGACTCGCTGTGTGATGTGGGATTTAATCTGCGTATTTGAGCAGGAAGAATCAAAGGTGGGACTCAAGGTCTTTGGGAGGGGGCGTGAGGCGGTGCAGTTTCCTGCGAGAGGTCGGGGGGCAGCCGGCCGTGTCCCCGGGATGCTTCCACCGCGCGCGAGCCTTCCTCACCGCTGACATCCGGCCTGGCTCGATCCGCCGTTTTGTCTGGTGTTTTATTCCGACCAGGCCGAGGTTGCACTGTAACTTTGTTTACATGTTATCTTTTTTCATTAGCTCCCACCGGCTTGCAGATGTACATAGCATCACCTGGTCCCACTGTCAGAGGCAAGTGTGGTCCCCGTGGTGGAGACTAAGCCCCCTGAGGAGGGAGATTGGCTGAAACCGAACTGACCAAGGGAACGCATCCTGCAAGGCAAACTTTCAAGAGCTATTTCTCAGCCAGGCATTGATCTGGGAGGGCAGCGTTGGTCTGACAAGCATCGCAGCTCAGATTGAGGCTCCAGAGTGCTCTTGGATGTGTTTGCCTTGTAGGCACATCTCCAGACTCCTCTGATATTTTAGTAGTAATAAATGGGGCTGACGTCCACATTCAAATTTTCTTTTCCAGATTCTTCTTACTGCCCAAGGCTCCTTGAAATCATCTGCATAGATTCTTGTGTCTCAGTAAGCATCAGGTTGATAGGATTTATAAAGCTATAAAGAAGCTAAAAAATATTCTTGATACCAAATTTCATATATATATGATTATATAAATATAAATGCATAAATGTATCTATTTAAAAGTACACGTAAATTACATATTTATACATACATATGTAAAATTTTTAATGTGGGTAAATCACACCAGGCTGCACAAAACGAGTCTGAGGTCAGCCCCAGCAGAGCCCATGTCACATGGAGACAATGTGTTTTCCCTGTCCCGATTTAGGCAAGATTGCCCAGGGTAGTGGTGGTGATACCCTGACCTGGTTTCTCGTAGAAGAGCTCACTACGAGCAAAAGTCGTTTCCTCGGTAAGAAGCTGTCTCTACCAGAAGGTTTGGCTCTGGTCTCTATCATACTGAAATTTCCTTTGTCTGCAGGATTGCCTGCCACAGTCTATTGGAAGGTATTTGTCAACAATTACATGTCTATTAAGGAGTAGTCAGTCAGTGCCAGGCCCAAACAGCTAGGCCTCCAGGGTCCAGCTATTGATAGGGAGCTGTCAATATCCCATCCGGTCTTTTTCTCAACAAAACACAGAGTCACCTCGCCCAAATCACTGTGTGCCTGAACATCGAAGGCCTGCTCTGGTTCCCGGGTCTCTGATTGCTCCACTTTTCTATACTAATACTCAGTTTGAATGCACAAAAGCCTTTTTAAAATTATCTGAATAAAGGATACCTATTAAAATGCTATTTCCACTGGGTGGGGGAGTGTGTAGATATTTTATATAATTAAGAATAATATGGAAAGATTGTGCACGTAGGTGGCGGCAATTATTCCAGAAAATTGCAAAACCGGAAGAAAATTAATAAAGGATACATTAAATTAGCTTGACTGTAATTAATATCTATAAATACCTTTCATTCCACCAACACAAAGTTGAGTGTTATTTACCTAATTCAGGACAAAAGATTGTGATATGAGCCAATATATTTTCATGCATATTCAATTTACAAATCTTACTGTAGATTTTGTAATTACTATCATAAAGGATTTGCCTTTTCTCGAAAGAAGAAAGACTGGGAGTTCCGTGTGAATGTTTTAAACTGAAGCCCCCCAGCAAAAACCACAGTGTGGGGCACGGGGGAGGGGAGGAGAAAAGAAAGAAAGAAAAGAAACCGTTAAGTAAGGCTGTATCCTTTGAACGGGCTACCCTCCTGCATCAGAGAATACACTAGTTGTCCTACAACAAAAGACAGCATCAAACATCTCCACAGAGGCCTGAGATCCCCAATAATATTTAAAGCAGATGCAATATTTAGAGTCTCTGTGCTACGTAAGATGCACTTTCAAGATCGGTAAGATCGGTTTCAACCCGGGTTTGTTAAATTCACAAAAACAAACATATTCTCCTTTCATTCAAACATTTTCCTGTGATTCTCGGACTCCTCGATCCGAAGGAGAAAAAAATGCTAGGCAAGCATGACGGCTCAGGTAACATGCAAAAAAATTCAGAGATAGGGTGTGATTAGATTTGCTCCCTTAATTGAGCCTTCTTTCATTCTATTACATCTATTTTTGCTAAAACCAAATAATTCAGATATTAGGCAAGAACAAGGAAAACTCCAAATGAAGCCCAAATTTCCAGTAGAAGTTCTATGGGTTGGCCCTATAAATACAAAAATAATGATAAAATATGAATTTTTTTAAAAAAATCTTGAAATGAACTGAGATATCACAGGTCTTGTGCAGGGAAGAATTTCTACCCATTTCATTTCTTCTCCTCAGAGTCAAAACAGTAGACGAAAAGAACACACTGATCAAATTACCTAACTCCAGTCTAAGCAGTTTCCCCACCTAACACTGGAACCCTGGAATCCTTTTTGCATTTTATGACCAGAAAATAATGGATTTAATGCATATTTAGTTTTACAGGTGCTGTGGATGTTCAAATTCACTTAGAGATAGTCTAATCTAAACTGCCACATAGATTTAAAGTAGACCTGAGGTTCATTTTGGATAATCGTTCAGGGAAATTACAGTTGAACTTAACAAAATGTTCCAAGAGCATAAATGGTGAGGACAGTGTTAGGAACATCACCAAGGGTCCCAGAGTAGTTATCTCCATGGCAGACAAAGTCATTGCTGCAAGGGGCAGATGATGTCCTTCTTTGAAAGCTCTATTTTTGGTATTTACAAAATAATCAAGGCATGCAAATTCTATTATCATCATTAATAATATGCACTATAACAAGCCATTAAATAAGTATACATGCGATAGATATCTGACAGTTCCATCACCTCTTTTTTTCCTACATCAGATCCAAGGCATTGTCTGTGTGGTGTTAAAAAAAAAAAAAAAAAAAGATCATACTCTTCATGAAGCTGCAGCAACGACAAAAAGTAATCATTATTTAAATATGCTGCCCATATTTGAACATCAATGTTCAAATGCTCAGATTTTAAATCAGGTAAGTCCAGAAGTTCAGAGGTGGGGTGAGAACTTGGTCGTGTTACGCTCAGGTTTGCAAGGCACAAACACAAACTGGGATTTTTCTCAGCACTTCAATCATTCTCTCTCATAGGAAGAAAACAAAAAAATAACATGATTCTTTGTGAGTTCTAACTGAACAAGTTGTGTGGTGTGAAATGTTTCCATCATGATATGATACTCTCCTAAAGAATTTGTTTTGTGAGCCTGAGAATATTTGCTCACTGACAAATTCTTTCACATCAAGAGATGTTAAAAAGAGAGCAAGAGAAAGAGAGGAACTATACTTACAAAAGTTTCAATTCAATATCTAGAAATCTAAGTGTAACTGCACAGAGCTCTTAGCAAGATTACTTTGGTTGCAGATTCTCTAAAGTTTTAAAATTACACATTTTTTAAAAGGACATATGACTTCAGTCTTCCATTAAGTAATAATTACAAAAAAGAAAAAGAATAAGAAAAATGTATTACCTTAAAGCAACACTCTAATTAGTGAATCAGTGAATAATTATATATTTTTAAAAAACTAATGCTTGTATAATATTATAATTTACAGAAAGAGTTTAAATTGTACTGTATTAAATTTTTAACAGCAGAAAAAATCTGCCTATTATTTATGCATTATATCAACAGGTATAGGAGGAATATATATTTCATCAAAAAATTAGCATTATTTGCTAAACTAAAGAGGAACATTTCGTTCCCTCTGATTTTCTCCTTTAAATAAGCAATATGAAGGCTTAGTAGGGAAAATGCACGGAAGTCCATTAACTGTGATCAGGGCCAGGGAAGATGTGCTTTGACATTCTTAGATATTAAGTGCATGTTACTTTCTTTTCACCTAGGACCTTTTGTTGAAGCCAGCATCACAAAAATTCTTCAGGCATTTATTCCATAATTATTTGCCAAATTTTGATCAGCAGGAGAGCGAATATCTCGTTAGCTAGGCTAAGACCCAGAAAGTCGAGAGATATGGTCGCCCTTCTCTCTGTAATGGTGTGACCATTTCCAGCTTCCAGTTACCCCATTTGGGGATACAATTTTGCTGGTGTTTCCCATCAACTAAAACAAAAATTAGAACGCAGGAGAGGGAGAAAAAGCTAGAGAAAATGAATGAGAAAGAACGTGCATGAGAGTGGATTGGATGGGAACCCTGTGCGGAAATTTTTTTTTCTTTGATTTTTATCTAGAAGAGTAAGCTTAGAAAATGTCAAATGTCTGGCTAAGACTTGATCGGGAACCTCTCGACACTTTGGAATTAGCTCTCACCTTCCTGGTGAGTCCCAAAATGTTAGCAAATTAAAAACAGTTTATCTCCCTGGAATCAAAGAGTACATTTCACTGCCTAGCATAGAAGAGGAGAGTCTACATGTACTTTGCTTTTGTACTAACTGCTCTTCTCTTACAACTCTCTCTCTGTTTTCTTTTTTTTTTTTTAAGAGAGAGAGAGAGAGAAATGGCCCAGAATATGTAAAATGGACACATAGTGTAAATATGCTGCCCAGAGTGATTGTTAGCTGTTAGATGGGAATCAGGTGTTCTTATCTTAGCTCCAGATGAAACTGACAGCCATGTATGTTGTGCTGTGCTCTTTTAAAACCCAAAAGGAGAAAAAAAAAACAAAACTTTATCTTCCTCTTTCCAAATTAAAGACCAGCATGCAGTATTTTTCTATGTTTGGAACATATATCCTTTTCTAAAAAATAAACATGGATGCTCTATTTCTCCAGGCTTGCATGTACAAAAGTGCAAACCTTCTCTTCTGCAGAGCTCCCAAAGGCAAAGGGAGAAGCAAATCTTGTGTACATGAAAATCTCCCAAACTGAGCACTCCCTAACAAAAAAATACTAGGAAAACAGCTTCAATTCAGTGCTTTCGTAAGGAATATGCATTTTTCTAAAAATCCAAATATACGTAAGAACAAAAATATGCTTGCAGTAGGAAGAAAATAAAATTGTTCAAGAAATTTCTTTGGCAAAGCATTTTTTTTTTTTAATTTCACACAAAATTAGGATTACAATAAATTTTGGAATTATTTAAAAAAAAAACCAGACCATAAATTTACACACACACACACAAACACACACACTTTCTCCCATGATTTTTTAAAGGTCAATAAAGAAACACTGTAACAGCATTCCTGTGAAATAAAAGTATTTGCTAATCATTCTTGTCCATTTAATTAGAAAGTATTATTTCCTGTCTTTCAAATCAGCGATTTCTTTCTGAACAATGGATTAGGACACACCTTCAAATAATAATTAGAAAAAATCACCTACTCGCATGTTTAAGGATGAAATTCCAGACGCTACTAACAAAATCTATGGTACCCTACTGCCATCTACTGGCCATTGTTCAAATGTTATAATTTAAAGGTACAGGTTTCAATTTATAGAAAGGAAGAATTTTAGAGCCAAAATATAGTGAAGGCTCTTTTGGAACAACTTATTACATTCGAGGTTATTCTAAATGTCTGATAATATTTCCTGAATCTGATCTGAATTCTATCTCCCCATAACTGCCACCTCCTGGACCTTGCTGTAATGAAAGTGTCGATTCCTTCTTTAACTCCTTAGAATTCTAAAGGCAGTGCTCAATTCCTCTTTCTCACTCACTCTTAGCACACAGGGTCTCTTCTGCACTCCAACCCAGGCAACCTCTGTTTTTTTTGTTGTTGTTTTTTTGTTTTGTTTTGTTTTGTTTTTACCAGTCGTATCAAACATGGTTGGTTTCAAGACCCCTCACAAGCCAGATGACTATTCTCAGAACATATTTTGCTTCACTTACTCTTGAAATGTTGTGTCTGAAAGAAAATACTTTGCAGAATAAAAGAGATCAATCACCTCCCTAGTTTTCCATGTTCCTTCTGGTATCCTGGTTCTACTTTCTTTTCCAATTCTGTAGTATTCATGTATTCATTATTCATTGATATTACTATTTATTTAGCATTCTGCTGCCCAGTGCTCTCTTCCAAGCCATTCTTCTACAATTCCACAGAGTTCCTCCAGTTTGATCGGGTGCCCGATGGGAAAGTTTCGCGTTTCATGTCATTTCAGCGCATAGCATATGTTTTAGTTTGCTAATGCTGCCAGAATGCAAAACACCAGAAATGGATTGGCTTTTATAAAAGAGGGTTTATTTGGTTACAAGGTTATAGTCTTAAGGCCATAAAGTGTCCATCAACAAAGGGTACCTTCACTGGAGAAAGGCCATTGGCATCTGGAAAACCTCTGCTAGCTGGGAAGGCACATGGGTGGTGTCTGCTTGCTTCCAGGTTACATTTTAAAATGGCATTCTCCAAAATGTCTGCACCAGCTTCCAAAGACCATCTTCAAAATGTCGGTCTCAGTTCCAGCTCACTATGAGCTCCTTCTGTCTGAGCTTTTATAGTGCTCCTGTAAACTAAACAAGGCCCATGCTGAATGGGTGGGTTCACACATCCATGGAAATTATCCAATCAGAGTTATCACCTATAGTTGGGTGGGTCACATCTCCATGAACTAATGGGTTCCAACCCAATCCACACTAATACGTCTGCCCCCACAAGAATGCATTAAAGAATATGGCTTTCTCTGGGGGACATAAATATACAAACCGGCACAGCACAACGTATTATACAAGCTCCACAAATGGTTGCTATTATTATGATTATATTAATAAAAATAATTAATATGAATACATGATATAAAGGTAATCTATGACACAAATTGACATTATTCTGATACCTATTAAAGTAAAAAGAACATTCAGCCAGTTATAATTCCCAACTGGAAGAACAACTTCTATCTTTCCACTCTTCACAATTCAACACAACCAGGTAAAGGCTTTGATCATCTTCTCTGGAAGGTTCTCAGCTCCTAGGAGGTAATTTGTCTTAGCTTGAAGCCTCAACCCTTTTAGAAATAGGGAACCTTTTTGGAGATTGTCCCTTCCTGTCTCACTCCACCTTGGCTTCCAATAGTTTCCTAAAATCTGTTCTTATTCAGGAGCAAACATCATGTTCCATCAAAAAAAAAAAAAAAAAAGGTGGAAGCAAAAGAGAAGGAGCAGAGTCCATCTTCTGCCTTTGATCTGACTCAATTATTGGAGCTCACATCAGCTGAGCCTTTGGTCCTTTTTCTTGCTCTAAGAGTAATTCAGGCATCATGCCTGTGTCCACAAGCTTTGTGGACAAGTCTCATTTCATGCCAGGACTTCTGGATTACATGCCGGCTTTCCAGACTTTGGAAAGACCCACAGTGGTTATGTATAAGCCAGGATCATTCAACTTCAATAAAACTATACACCTACTGGGGTATAATAATCCACTTTCTTAAACTTTTTATTTTTAAATGCTTTCAAACTTATAGGATAGCTACAAAAATAATACAAACCCCATACATAGATCTCCAACATGCCCCTACCACCCCAGATATCCAGATCCACCAATTTTAACATTTTGCCATCTTTGCCATATCATTGTTTCTATCTATCTCCATTGTACACTAATTCCCCTATCTGCCTGCCTCCTGCCCCTGGCAACCTGTATTCTAATTTCTACCTCTATGAGCTTGCATATTGTCCAATATTTGCTTTATAGTTACCAAGAGGCTTTAATTTAACATCCTAAATGTATAACAATTTCATTTGTTTTCATGCCAATTTAACTTCAATAGTAAACACAAACTATGTTCCTATATCCCCCATCCCCCACCTTTATGTAGTTCTTGTCAAAAATTACATGTTTATATGAGTCTAAAACCACTGATTTCTCATTATAGTTTATGCATTTGCCTCTTAGATCCTGTAGAGAGTAAAAAGTGAAGTTACAAACTCAAAACACAATAGTACTGCATTTATATTTGCCCATGTCATTACCCTCACTGAGATCTTTATTTCCTCATGCAACTTTTATCTATTATCTGTTGTCCATTCCTTTCAATCTGCAGAACTCTCTTTAGCATCTCTCCTAGAGCCAGTCTAGTGATGACTAACTTCTTCAGCTTTTATTTATCTGGGAAGGTCTTAAACCCTTTCTCATTTTTGAAAGACAGTTTTGCTGGATGTAGAATTCTTGGTTGGTACTTTTTGCTTTCAGCACTTTAAATATGTCATCTCACTGCCCTCTTGCCTCCATGGTTTCTGATGAGAAATCAGCACTTCATGTATTGAGACTCCCTTGTACGTGACATTGCGTCTCTGTATGGCTTTCAAAATTCTCTATCTTTGGCATTAGACAGTTTGATTATAATATGCTGCAGTGTGGGCCTATTTGGGTTTATCTTGTTTGCAATTTGTTGAGTCTTGGATGTGTATATCCATGTCTTTTGTTAAATTTGGAAAAAGCTCAACCATTATTTCTTTGAATTTTCTCTCTTCTCACCCCTTTTTGTTTTCTCCTTCTGGGTCTCCCACCATGTGTATATTGGTACACTTGATGGTGTACCACAGGTTTCTCAGGCCCTATTCACTTTTTTCTTTCTTCTTTCTGTTCTTCACATTGAATGATTTCAATGGTCTTATCTTCAAGGTCATTGACTCTTTCTTCTGCCAACTCCAATCTATTGTGGAACCTATCTAGAGAATTTTCAATTACTTTACTTTGGTCTTCAGCTCTGTTTGGTTCTTTCATAATTTTCATCTCTATTGATATTATCTTTGTGTTCATCTGTCATTTTCCCAATTTCCTTTTGTTCTTTGTCCATGTCTTCCTTTAGCTCTTTGAGCTCTTTGTACAATCTTCTAATTTTACAATAAGAAAAAATGAAACACAGAGATGTGAAATCCATACATTCTGTTCATCTTTCAAATTTTAGAAAAATTTTATATATTAAATAAAGTTTGATATTTTTGCTTCAAAACAATAACACTCAGTGTTAAGGAAGGCTCAAGAAATTTTCTAGGAAATTATTCATTCCCACAGAATGTTAGTAGTAAAAGGATAATGCCACAAACTTTCCTAAAATCAGTTTGGTGGGATGCTTCACAGACTTACAAAGTGTCCTTTCCCTTTCATCCACATAATTCCTTGATTATAAATTTATACTAAGAAAATAAGCAGAGGTGCAGAAAGATTTGCATTCAAAGACATCTATTATGCCATTATTTACAATGAGTAAAAATAGAAAAAACCAATATGCATATGCAGCAACAGAGGGTGGTGTTTGTGTTGCATCCCGTGATGAAATACTCTACAGCCAAAAGTGAAATTGCAGAGTATATTTTTAAAAAGTAAGAGAATGTTCATGGCATATTGTTAAGAGAGAGACTTCCAAAATAGTATATTCCACATAATGTCTGTTTTGTTGAACTATAATAGATGTAGAATATTTATATAACCACCAAAATGCAATTCCTTTATGGTGGCATTCAAGGAATTTTGTTTTCTCTGTTTGCTACCTGTGTACATTCCAGATCTTCTCTGATGAACTCACTTAGTTTTTAATTAAGAATATTATTAAAGGAAAATTATAAATATACATGATAAAGGTTAATGGAGGCGATTGGAAGCGAATATAAGTGCTGCATGAGGAAACAGCAGAGTGAAGTGAAAGCACTGGGGCAAACCTTTGCTTTAGATTTTTGGAATGAAGCCAACAGAGTCCTCCAGTTAAATTATGGCCAAATTTCAAGAGCATACTATTCTTTTCAGTCTCCCTTCCTAGACCACAGCTGTCTTTAAGCAACGCAAGGATAATAAAAATGTGGCCCATGGACTAGCTTCCCTCTTTTGATAAATATATGTTGATAAAAGGAAGACAGAGAAATGAATATATTTTTTTTGTGAAAATAACCCCCTCCAAATATGCTGTAGTGTTTCCCTGTAACTCCACATGTGTGGTAGATTGCTAATATACTTCTGATTAAGAACCACATTTGCATCATATATCATCTACTTAAAGGTGGGGGGGGGGGGAGGCTGGCCCTGGAAGGCAGATCTGTGTAGAAGTCTCAGCCTTGGTTGTCTGTGAATAAGACAGCCCTGTTCTCTGTGGGCAGGAGCCAGAAGGTCGAACCAAGCTGTGATCTCCAGTTCATCTGGGATCCCAATGTGACCATATGAGTCATTTATTTTAGCCTGTGCTTTCCCAGTGAAATCCATGCCTCCACATATGAAGGTAAAGAAGTCTTTGATGGAATGGCTAAGTCAAATTTGACCAGACATGTCCTAAATGTACAGATGTGCTGAGGCCAGTGGACGGTGGGTTTCATAAGAATGAGAAGCAAAGGGCATGTTTCTTTTAATGTAAAGGGATATTTAAATGGAAATTACAGCTGATACTCTTGGATGGTAAACAGATATACCTTCCAAAATCAGGTTTCCGACTTGGATGCAACATTTCAAAGCTCATTGCAAGACTATATAACCCCTCACCTACATGGAGTGTCTTTGAGTCATACAACACAGGGTTGACAGATAAAATACAGAATGCTCAATTAACTTTGAATTTCAGATAAACAAAGATTTTTGAAGGGTAAATATGCCCCAAATATTGCATGGGATATACTTACACTATTTTTCCCTTGTTTATCTGAAATTCAAAATTAATTGGCACCCTAATTTATTTATTTATTTATTTATTTATTTATTTGTTTGTTTGTTTATTTATCTAAATCATGCAGCCCTGCATGATCCCAACCTGGGGAAAGAGGCTTTGACAGCCCCACTTAGATAGCACTCTGTGTGTCCCCAGTGGTTTGGGGCCACAGTACCTAGTGGCTGACTCCCACCTGGAAAATCTCAATGAAAAAATTTGAGCTGGCTGGCTTTTCTGGTGGCAGAATGCAGAAGCAGCTGTTGCTGCCTTGCCAGGGAAATGAATACTTCGATGTTTTCTGTGGACCACAGGGGAACCACACAAGAGAAAGGGCCAGGGTTGCCTTAGATCCAATTCAATAGGACAGCCTAGAGGGAAGGGAACTTCAGCAGAAGGTCATTGAAGGCAAGTCACAAGAGACCAGCTAGAATAGAGAAGCATTGCCCCCCCTAAGAAAACCATGCGGTAGGTGGGTGGAGAAGGGGGCTGTCTCAGAATAGAAAGAGATCATTTTAAATAACCATATGCCAAGATCAGAGAATATTGAGCTTGATCACCAGGACAAGACCAGTCAAGTTAGAAGCACCACTTTAACTCTTGTTTACCTTAACTCTTTTCCTTGCTGAGCATTTCAATCCTGAAGAGTACAGAAGCCATTCAGAGCAAGATGGGGAAGGAAGTATCAAAGCATTGGGTGGGGAAGAAAAGGAAGTCAATCAGGCCTCCCTTTCTCATGAGCATTGGGAATATACTTCTAATAAAGTATGAATCTGTTCCCTGAAGTGTTTGCTAAACAAATACCTTCCACTTTAACAGAAATTGGCAAAGATTTCTAGATAATCAGGGAGCTATCCTTTCCCTGAATGCTCAGTGGGGCATCCAGAGGTCGTTTATTCTTCCCAGGCCATTATCATTACCTATATTCCCACCCCCACCTTAAACTAAAGCTTCATAAAATAATTGCTCCCTGAAGAGATGACAGTTCATCCAAATAAAATGGGATAAGGAAGAACACAGGCAGAAAGAGCATATGGTGGAGTCTGAACTTTTTCGTATACTTTATCTGTTCAGAATGCTGGAGAACCAGGTAGTGATGGTGAGTGACTCCCAGATGAAGGCCACAGAGCTAAGCCAGACTCTGGGAACTGGGTTAACCATGGATGGCAGAGCATCTTAAAGTAACGAGCAAAGAGTCATGCCCTTGCATAATCCTCTCCCCTTGAGGGCCAGTGGAGAACCTGGGACTTGCTTCTAATCAATAGAATATGGCAAAGTTGATTATCTTATGATATATCTGGATAGAGATGGATAGATAGATAGATAGACTGTATATCTATGTTAATATCTATCTACCTATGTGGTTCTGAGTCAACTAGAGTGAGACAGAGATTCTCCTTCTGGCTTTGAACTGCCCATGGAGAGGACCACCAGCCCCTAGGACCTGTGGGTGGTCTCCAGTCTCCAGCCAGTAGAAAGATGTGTTTCTCAGTCATACAGCCACAAGGAAATGAATTCTGCCAACCATCTGAATGAGCCTGGAAAAGGATTCTTCCCTAATCAAGCCTCCAGATGAGAATGCAGCCCAGCTGACCCCTCAAATGCAGCCTGTGAGACCCTGAGTGGAGCACTCAGTGAGACTGTGTCCAGATTCCCAGCCCATGGAACCTGTGAGACAATAAATGTGTGCTGTTTTAAGCCTCTAAGTCTGTGGTAATTTGTTACATAGCAGTAATAGAACACTAATTCTTCATGGTACAAGTCACTCCATCCTTAAGCTATAGATCTGAGAAAGAAATTAGCTTAAAGAGGGATCAACTAAAACCACTTTCTTTTTCTGAGGGCAATAGCAAGAATCTAAAGATCATTCTTTGTTCTAGTCTGAAAAACAAAATAAATCATAAAATCCTCATCAGTCCTATAAGGAATAAAAAGCAGACCTCTGAAAATGATTTGCTTTAAGACTAGGAAGGCAAATTGCAAACAACTTGTTAGCTATTCTGAATACAATTTAAAAGAACAAAGTGATCTCTATGAAATGGCAGCATAAATCAATCACAGGAGATGGATGAAGTAGGAAAGAATTGCAAGAAAAGTGGGCATTCATATCAGAGGCAGTAAAAAGCAGAACTAATGCTTTCATGTAGCACATATTTATTGAGTATTTTTAATATACTAGGTGCTAGGGGATCACAGAGAATGAAATTGAGAAGGTACCTCATGGAACTCACTTTTAATGTAGGAGACAGACAATAAGCAATTAAACAAGTAAACAAAAGAAAACTTACAGTTGTGGGTATAAAGAAAAATACGCCTCTGTGATAGAGAATGATGAGGTGGAGCTACCTTCAATAGGATATTTGGGGAGGTGATTAGGAGGCCAGTCATGGAAAGGCCCAGAGAAAACATTCCAGGCAGAAAGAATGAGGGCAAATGCTCAGTGGCAAAAAGGCATATGAGCGGGTCTAGGAACTAACTGAAGTCGCAATCAGAATATGTTGACACAAAGCAGTATAGCATGAAATGAAGATAAGAAGGTGAATGGGGCCACGTCCTTCAAAGTCTTATAGACCAAGATAGGGAGTTTAGATCTAATTCAAAATGTGACGGTGACCCGGATCTTGTTTTTCTTTTTGTTTGTTTGCTTTTGTTTTTTTTTTTAATACCACCCTCCATTTCAAGTTTAATACCACTCAAAGTTCCTTTGAAGGAATGGCTGATTCCTATGCCAGGGCAGGGAATATACAGGATGAACCTGGAAATTTATAGTATCATAAATTAGTGTTGAAAAGACAAAATGATGGAGGTGCATCAAAGGAATGAAGGAGCCAGCTACTACTGTTCTCAATGACCAAAGTTGGAACAACCTGAGGAACAAAAGAGAAAACATAGTACTGGATTATAACCCAAAACATAAAATAAACATCCATGAGAAAATATTGATGTAAGTGAACGATGGAACAAATAAATGGCAGAAGAGAGACAGATCTCCAATATGGAATAGTTCCAAATAATTTACGTAGATACTCCTTCTCGAGGAGATGGAGTTTAATAATTTAATTTCCCACCCATTGAGTGTGGGTGCACTTGGTGACTTGCTTATGAAAAGCACAGTAGCAAGGGGGCAGGAGTAACTTTATAGTAAGAAACCTGGAAAATACTTTCTCAGCCAAATGATTCAGGTTAACATCCATAGTAACAAATCATATTGTCATATGTACCCTTGATTTGTGATGATTACCTCTGTAATCATCCTCCCCTAAATCCCTAACTCTAGATTAAGCATGCAGAAAATATAATGTAAACCCAAATTGAGGGACATTTTACCAATTGCCTGTATACTCCCCCTCAAACCTGTCAAAGTCATTAAAAAAACAAGGAAATTCTGAGTTCACAGGAGAATAAAGAGACATGAAGAGTAAATTTAATGTCATATTCTGAGTGGTATCCTAGAATAGAAAAAATGACATTTGGGAAAAACTAATGAAATTTGAATGAAACATGGAGTTGATTTAATAACAATGTTTCAGTATTGGTTCATTAGTTGTGACAAATGTAGCAGAGTCATGTATGATGTTAACAATAGGATAAACTGGGCATGGAGCATGTGGAAACTCACTGTACTATCTTTGGAACTTTACTGTGAATCTAAAAATTCTTTAAAATGTATTTTAGAAATATGATGCAAAGTCATTGAATGGGGTGACAATGTATAAATATGAGAGTGGAAATGAGTGGAGAATGGATTGGAGAAGAGATTGGAGAAGGACAACAAGGAAATCACTTATACATGTATTGCATCAAGCTAGACAGGAAATAACGGTGCCTACAGTTTTGCTGGTGGTAGTAGAAATGGAAGTAAGTGAATATATTCAATACATATTTTGAATGGAAAAAAAGGTATTGATAAATTGATTATGGAGAGGAAGAGAAAGTAAAAGAGTTTTGTGTGATGCCCAAGTATTGAGATGGAAAAGACATGGTTAAGACAAAATACTTGAAAAATAATAGCTAAAGTATTTCAAAATTTGATGAAAACTATAAAAACCAAAGATCCAAGACATTTGATGAACCTGAAGCACAAGAAACATGATGGAGGCTACACTAAGGTACATCACATTCCAAGTGCTCAAAGCAAATGCTAAAAGATAATCTTAAAAGCAGTCAGAGAAAAAAGACAAGTTTGCATAGGGGAACAAATATAAGGGTAACTACACATTTCTCATCAGAAACGATGCTAGCTAGAAGACAGTAGAGCCACATCTCTGAGGTACCAAATTTTAAACAAATTCAACCTCATATTTATTATAAAGGAGAAATAACTTTCAAAAATGAAGGCAGAGCATCTTCTTGACCAAAAGGGGGATATGAAAGGAAATGAAATAAGCTTCAGTGGCAGAGAGATTCCAAAACGAGCCGAGAGATCACTCTGGTGGGCACTCTTACGCACACTTTAGACAACCTTTTTTAGGTTCTAAAGAATTGGGGTAGCTGGTGGTGGATACCTGAAACTATTAAACTACAACCCAGAACCCATGAATCTCGAAGACAGTTGTATAAAAATGTAGCTTATGAGGGGTGACAGTGGGATTGGGAATGCCATAAGGACCAAACTCCACTTTGTCTAGTTTATGGATGGATGTGTAGAAAAGTAGGGGAAGCAAACAAACAGACAAAGGTACCCAGTGTTCTTTTTTACTTCAATTGCTCTTTTTCACTCTAATTATTATTATTCTTATTTTTGTGTGTGTGCTAATGAAGGTGTCAGGGATTGATTTAGGTGATGAATGTACAACTATGTAATGGTACTGTAAACAATCGAAAGTACAATTTGTTTTGTATGACTGCGTGGTATGTGAATATATCTCAATAAAATGATGATTAAAAAAAAAAAAAAAAAAAAAATGAAGGCAAACTCAATTTTTTTCAGACATAGTAAAACTAAAAGAATTTGTCACCAGTATACCCATCCTACAAGAACTGTTAAAGGAAGTCTTTCGGGCAGAAGGAAAAATGACACCAGATGAAAACATGACTCTACACAAAGGAAGGAAGAATGCCAGAAATTTACATAGGGAGTTTCTTTTATTATTTAAAGCTCCTTAAATATAACTATTTTTTAGAAAAGAATAAAAATTTAGTGTGAGTTTTATAACCTATTTATAAGAAAATGTATATCAGTGGTGCAAAGGCAATGAGGGAAGAAATGGAAGTAGATTACTGTAAGTGGTATAATATCACTTGAAGGTGGTTATAGTAAGCTAAAGAGTTATACCATAAGCCATAACACAAAAAAGGCCATGCACAAAAAACAAGATTTTGTAATTAATAAACCAATCTGGAAGTGGAAACGTGGAATGGAATCACATAATATAACCAACTAATCAAAAAGAAGGAGAAACAGAGGAAAGGAGAAATAAAGAAGAGATGGACCTAGTGGAAAACCCATAGCAAGATGGTAGCTTGAAATCTAAGCATATCAATAATCACATCAAATGTACACCACCTAAACATCCGAATTAAAATGAAGAGACTGTCATGTTAGATTAAAAAACAAACAAACAAACAAATAACAACCAAGAACCAAATTTTTTCCTTCTACCTGAAGTGCACTTAAAATATAAAGACCAGGGGAAATGGGGGGATATATATATATATATATATACACACACACACACATATATGTATGTATGTATGTATGTATATATATAAAACCAAATTGGATAGAAGTAAAAGTATATCATGTTAGCAGTAAGCAAAAGAAAACTTAGAGAAGCACTTCTGGAATGTCAGAGTAAGGACTGAAAACATGTGCCTCTGTAAAAACTATAAGAACCCTGGCAAAAATTTAAAAAATCAACTTTTTCAGAACTCTGGAAGCTAACCAAAGTTTTGCAGGGAATCAGAGGTGCATTTATTCAAGAAAAACAACTGAATCTGACTAATATGGCTTTTTAACATGCTCTTTTCCAGATCCCTCTGGGCTCCAAGGTGGCTTTGAAAACCAGCAGCTTCAGGACCATAGAGCTATGAAAGCCAATAGCCTCGCAGCCACTCTCGTGAGCAGAGTGGGTTTGGAGCTCTCCAAGATACCCAATCCCTGGAGAATTTGTTTCTACATGGCTTGTGTGGTGGCATCCTGGAGAGGCCTCAATCACAGGGCTTGTCTTCACTTGATATGATTCCAGAGCTCCCACAGATGGGAAAGCCCCATCTCCAGGGCATTTGTCGAAAATAAGCAGCAACAATTACTTAACATCTGAGCTGCCTGTAGTCATGATACCAGTTGGGACAGACAAGAGGCCAGCTAAAAATACGTAAAAGGAAATTCTGGGGAATGAGATGTCCAGTGGGAGCCTGAAAAATCTCTGACATATCCCTGGGGATATAGAAGTCCATGCACATATGCAGGGCTGTGCAAATGCCCATGAAACACTTGAGAAGGTTCTGATATCCCACATCTGGCTCCTTAAATATAAGCAGGAAGTGAAAGCTAAGACAGAGTTATAAAATCCCAGAGACCTGAAGCAAGCCACAAAATGTACACAGAGCCCCCTAGCAGAGGGTGAGAGGTGGGAGGTGGGTATTGGTTCATGGCATTTAATGAATTCTTTGTCCAATCATTAGCTGACCCCTAAATTCAATTAGCAGAAACTTGAATGGCTGCATGCAACAAAGACTAAAGACTTTACAGAATTAGTTCAATAAAGGCACAAAGCAAACAAAGAACACAACAAACAATCACAACAAACCCTGAGCAGTAGGGAGAATCTGATTTTCATCGTTGCTCTATTATATTGTTCAAAATGTCCAGCTTTTTCAACAAAAAATTATGAGATACACAAGTCTAGGAAAAAAAACACAGTACCTTAGAAAGAACCCAAGATGGGAGCAAAATGATCTGGCTTCCATGGGGTCTGCTTCTGGCTACTTGCATGACAGTAGGCATGCCATTTCACCACTTGGACTTTTGATTCTCCCATGAGATGGAGCCACAACACTTTGTTGTGAAAATTAAATGAGATAGCATCTGGAAGACACTGCATATACTCTAAGGCATAGTACAAAGGTTAGAGTACCACTTTCCCACATTTTACTGTTAGGCTGTATCTAAGCCTTGTACCATGATGGGAAGAATAGATTTTCAGAGCAGAGAATGTCTTCCTTTGGAATACTTTGGACTTTGGAACCCAATAGGTCAGCATTCCTGACTTGCTTTCCTTCCTGTCTTACCATCAACATCTCTATCCTTCCTGCATCTTGACCACAAATCTGGTTTGATCCCCTTGATTTGTTCCAGTGATTTCAACTTACTTAACAAAAAGACACCTCAGCATTGCAGTTTTTATTGCCAACAAAAGCACTGATTTTTAACAGCAAAGCAGCGCTAGATAGAGAATATTATGGAAAGATAGATCTGTATGATGAGGTGTGTCCTCCAGAAAAAAAAAAAAAAAACAACTGTCTTCCCATGTTTATTAATCCACTTTGATCTTGGGGTGATATGGGAAAGACATGTGGTTAACAAATGACCCAAGAGCTATAAATCCCTCTACTGCTGATAATGAGCGAACTGTGGTTTTATGCAACCATCAGATGCTGTCTGTAGGGCTTAATCCACCAGCGATGGCGGAAGCTCCATTAATTTGTATACCCTTTTTCCTAGTGATGAAAGCCTTAAAGCTGAAAATAAAGTCAATTGCTTGTAGTTAAAGAACCCTCTCCCTGCTCTGCCAGAGTACAGGTCATTCTAGTTCTCTATTACCAATGCCCCCTGCTTCTCTTTCTCCAACTCTGCAACTCATCCATAAAAATTAATATGTGGCTGAAGCCAGATTTGCACGTGGGATAGAAGCCTGAGAGGAAAAGGACTTGTTTCTGCAACTTCTGAAATACATTCTTTAGGAAAAATCACCCATTACAAGAAAGCAAAGCTGCCTCTGCTTTGAATATTTCCTTTTGCTTTTTGTCAAACAATTGCTATTCCCGAAAAATCCGCATTGAGCTATTTGGGGGGAGGAGGGGTATTTATAAACATCACAACAGCTTCTGAACAGGAAGAATAAAAAAAAATCAGACTTTCCAAAATGTGCTCTTATTTTTTCCTCTGTGAATGTAAAAATACTGCTGCCTGTAGCCCCAAAAGAGTGAAAATATATTTTGAGCATTTGCTATACATAGAAGATGTTTTAAACTCCTCATCTTCCCTCTCAAGCTTTAGGTAATGTTGTCATATGCAGCCAGCTATATAGATCAATGAGAGGCAATAATTTCATTGCACGTGTGTATCTTGAGTTCTAAGACTGGGTTCGAATGGGCTATTTGTTTCTGTCCTATACTAAAACCATCCACAGAAGGAACATCCTCACCTCAGTGTACAATTAACAAGGTCTTTTGCAATTCTGTCTTCTTTTGCCCAGGTGTGACAACTGCATATCAAGGCTATATGCAACACTCAGTTTATTGTCTCTTATTGTTTCATCTCTATAGGATGAAGCCTTATGTGTGGCAAAAGGAAGGTTGGAAATTTGTTTTTTATGGAAATATAAATAAATCAATGCAGATTTTAATTGGACTCCTCCAAGGAAACTTAGATCAAAGGAAGTGTCTGGCATGCTGAGAGTTTGCTGTATTTATAATCAGTTTTCTTATTGGGTAGACTGACACTCAAGAAGTGTTTGGAAAGGTTCAAGTCCCCATGTACAAGCTGAGTGGTCCTTGTAATCTGATCCACAACTCAGTTTACAGACTCCAACATAAAAACTATTTCATTTGCAATTCACTATTTAGGAACCAAAATCATCTGAAACTAAACCAAATGTAGCCAATCCCAGAGTGTAGCTCTACGAGTTGTTACTATGCTAGAAAAAAAGCAGCACCGGAGAGTTACTGCCAGAAAAATCCCCAAAAGTAGATGCCAGGCTCAAGCTCCCAGCAATAAACAGCAAAATGGTTTTATCATTGATTGATTTGTTTTGAAACAAATAGATCCTTCTATATTCTACCTTCAAAGTCCTAAGAGACACTATTTCAACTGCACAGGAAAACCATCCGTACAGGCTTCCCGATCTCCGTTCCTCTTCGATGAGCCAATCGGCACTGATTCAGCTGACATTCATGGAGAACTGTGTACAAAGCCCATGCTAGGTGCTGAGGAGATGCAAAGTTAAAGATTCCTGCTAGTGTTTAAACCAAGTAAGAAGAAAAATCAATCATTCAATATATGGGGACCCTTAAAGAAAGCGACAGTGCATTTTTGTGGATGGGATACAATCCTCAGGAAACTGAAGTGCTTTTCATATGACAAAAGAGTGGAAAAAGAACAAGTCTTCAAGAGCAACTAGATTTGGGGTCTGCAAATGACCCTCTGTATGAAGGTTACTGAGTTAAAACAACCACTAATGGTACTGGTTGATTTCACTATTCATACAATGAATGAGGACAGGATTTTCCCACCTCAGAGATTTGACTTTCATTTATCAAGAACTAAAGTTCTCTGTAGCACAAACATGGCGGAAAATTGTTAAAACCTTAATGTTTCTATTCTAGCAGAAAGCATACACCTATTTAACATTTTCATTGTTTTTTGAGTGGGCCACACTATTTTCACTTGTTTTAGAAATCAGTAACACCATAAGCAGTTTATAAATCACATCTTAACATATATCCCCATTTTTCTTCACTTGATACATAAAATGGCGCCATTTGTGTATAAATGATAAACCCCTAAGATACACTACTTAAAGTAAAAATTTCCTTGGGGTGATGCTAGAGTGATTGTCACTACCAAATGACAAAAATTCTCAGATGAATGATCGAAAGTAGAAATTCTACAAAAATGCCATACTTCTTCGCAGTTCTAAATCAAATGTCTTTTGCTATAAGATTAATCAGATGTCTGTGATGAAAAGGGAGAGCTGTGAAATATTTAAGTGAGAGGAGGAGAAACATATATTCCCAAAATATATGGGGGCTGTAGTGTTAGGCAAAGGAAGAAAGCATGGAAATTGGATTTGGGGTAACACAGCTGTAAATAATTTTATTGGAATTTTCCAAGTCCCTGAAGTTAAAGGATGTTTTCTTCTCTTTTTCTATATGAAGACTTTGTAGAATAGAGTTTGGGGGAAATTATTTTTTTAGCATTTTAGATGGATTGAAAATAACTTGGATGATTTCTTCTTCAGGAGTAAGACAAAATATTATATCCTTGTTGATATGAACATGGATAAGGGATCTCAGAACTCTAAGCACCTGTTACAAAACTTTCAAAGAAGAGAAAGGTACAATGGGTTGTGTCTCTTATTTTGTCACTTATGACTAAATGGGCTTTGGAAAATCGGGAGACCTCTTTGTGCTTTATTTCTTCTACCCACTATAAAAACATAATGAAGCCAACTCAGGAATGGTGGCCTGAGCATCAACATCATTAAATCAGATGTTTGCCTTAGTTTAAAAGATTGCCAAGATTTTTTAAAGCCTTCTCGGTGAATATGCCTGTCCATATAATGAGAAAGCACATTTGTGGCTGTTTCTTAACTGGTGATAAAATCATCTCTATAATAGTCAGCCACCTCCATTCATGGGGGTCGGGGATTTTAGGGAGGATCTCCAAATCAAGAGGTTCTTCATCCAAACTTGAAGTCTACACTCTCGGAATGAGTCCGTCATTTGGGGTAAACAGATGCCCTTACTCTCTCCGGTGACTAAGGTAAAATCATAAGCTCCAAGTCTTTCCAGCCAACAGCCATCCATCATCAAATTTTGGAGACCAGAAAGGAAACACACAGACGAACAATTGATCAGCATGATTTAAGGCCTGGCATTTAGAAGTTCCTGTTTCAATTTCTCTTCTGATGTGACTCCTGGCCCTTCTTCTCACTGAAGAAAGCTCTCGCATATTCACTGCCAAACTGCCTGCCTCTGGTGATGTACAAAACCAAAGCAGAAAGACGATCTGTTCAAGATGGCGACTGCTAAAGAGCGGACAGACCATCCCTTTAAGGACCATCCATCATGGTTTTTAAAGGGATGATGCTGTAAGCAGGAAGGCAAGGCAAGTGGCAGCTCTGTATTTGGATCCTGCCTTTCTGATGGTAAATACTTGAATAAGAAGTACAACCACAGTGAAATACCTATCTAGAACTCACTAATGACTGCATACTCTATAAAATGTATCCTTCATTTTACAGTTATATCTTACAACATGCAGACACAAATTGCAGCTTAATTTAACCTACGGAAGTTGATAAAATAAAACATAATTTTGTAGCAGATATTTCTGGATAGAAAATTCACTGTGGCATGGAATGTTTCAAGCTCCTCACCTTAGACAATGCCATTCAAAAGGAAAGGACTGAAACCAGTGAAGTTCTTCATCACCATGACAGAGCCGGGCCAGGACTAGAGCCCAAACTCATTCTACTGTTCTTAGTACTTTACAAACATTAACCCATTGTGATGGTTAGGTTCATGCGTCAACATGGCCAGGTAATCAGGTGATGGTACCCAGCTGTCTGGTCAAGCAAGCACTGGCCTAACCACTACTGTGAGGACATTTGTGGCTGGTTAATAAACCAACAGGCTGGATTATTAAATCATCAGTCAATTGGTTGCAGCTGTGACTGATGACGTCAATGAAGGGCGTGTCTTCCACAATGAGAGAATGCAGTTGGCTGGATTTAATCCAGTCAGTCGAAGGCTTTTAAATGAGACAGAGATAGGACCTTCACTTCCTCTTTGGCTGACCAGCAAAGTGTTTTCTGAGGAGTTCATCGAAGTTGCTAGTTCATTTCCTGAGGAGTTCATTGAATATCTTCATCGGAGTTGCCAGTTTGCTAACTGCCCTATGGAATTTGGACTCATGCAGATGCCCAGTTGCGTGAGTCACTTTTATAAATCTTATATTCATAGATATCTCTCATTGATTCTGTTTCCCTAGAGAACCCTAACTAATGCATCCATGTAATCCCCACAACATCCCCACAGGCAGATGCTATTGGGAATCCAAAGCCTTACCGACATGGGAAGGCCCTAACTAATGCATCCATGTAATCCCCACAACATCCCCACAGGCAGATGCTATTGGGAATCCAAAGCCTTACCGACATGGGAAGGATGTCAGTTTTTAAGATCATGGCAAATGTATTGCCCAATTATTAGTCCCAATTAAAAAGAGCTCTCTTCGCCTTGGCTCTATGACCATTGCCACCAGGCAGCTAGGCCAGGCCCCTTCGGCAGGTTGCCGCAGCCCACAGTTTTAGAACTAACTTCACCACCTTTGGAAAGCAACTTTCCCTGGAGTCTTTCCTTCCAAGAACACTGTTGCTGTATTGAAAGGGTCTGCAACTAACTTTTTCTTTCTCTGAACCTTGGATGCTCTTGAAGAGAAACAGGCATTCTGATAAAATAAATGTTTACAAATTATTAAGACCAACCTGGAAGCCCTGTAAATCAAGAAGGTCCAACAAGCCATCAGGAGGCCCCAAGCAGCCCTTCTGGGCATGTTGTTCCTTGGCATTTATTGTTTGAGGGTTTTGTTGCTTTTGTTCATTTGCTGTTCTGAGAAAGGAGGGCAGAGAGAGGAAATCTTTCCCTGGTGCACTTGCCAGCCTGGGATCTTGTCCACATATTGTGTCTATAGTCACCCAGAGGCTGAAGACACCCAAGCATCAGAGTGTCTCCCAGCCAGAAAAAAACCACATTAGCCTTGCACATCTCTCTTGCCCCTGCATCCTCCCTAACATTGCCTCATCCGTGCCTCGTAGGGTAGCTATGAGGATTAAACTCAGGTAACACTTTGGAGCCCTAAGCTCCAAGTCTGGCATATAAAGGTAAGTGGCTGTGGCTGTTATTAGCAGAGGCTGTGTAACGTGTGGATTAAGAAACACAGGACTTTGCGGTCAGACGTGAGATGGAAGGCAGGCTGCCCAGCCTCACCACTGTGCTTAAGCAAGTAACTTCATACACACGTACACACACACACTCCAGCCCCCGTGTTCGTCATCTGTAACATGATCATTACATCTATCTTTTGGGCTAGTTGTGATACTGCATCACTCCCTGTCTTCTTCATATGGAGGGGTTGTCTAGGGGGAGGGGAGTGTCTTATGTTGGGCATAAAATTCCTAGTCTGGGGTGATGTCCTACGCTTCAGGCCTTGACAGGAGTTGTGCAGGAGGGTGCCAAATCTACTGGGCCCCAAGAAAGGCTTGAATACAAGGCCTGTGCTGAGCAAAGAAGGCGGCAGTGACTCTGGACTCAGCACATGTGACTTCCTAGCAGGCTTCCCTTCAGTGGAGGGGACAGAGCACTGGCTGGGTCTCTGGGACAATCCCCTCAGTGATAGATACGACCTTGGCCAAGTCACTGCCCTCTCTGGGCCTCGGCTTCATTACCTTTAAAGGAGGGAGTAAATGGGATTATTTCCCAGGATGCCAGTACCCTGTGATTGCAAATAAGTCCCCCTTTTAACAGGGCTCCATGTTAGTGAAATGCGAACACAGGGCAATTTTATTCTGTACACTCGGTCAGAATGATTTGCATTCCACAGCCTACAGTCCCTCCCAGCAAGGTCGATATGTGTTTGGAGTGCAATAACAAAATGCTTTTCTTTTTTATAAATGCCAGATTAATGATGAAAACTCACTGATGTTACTTTTCCTTCTTTCACATTCAAAGAAAGTTGGATTCTTTATGTGTGTCAGGATCAGGAGCCCATGGGCATCAGGAAGGAGGAGGGTATTTGAAATCCCAGAGATAGGGTGTAAGAGCTGGGGAAATGTTTAGTAGAAGGAACCAGAAAACCACGTTTCCAAAGTCTTGTTCCTGAGGCAGCCAGGCCGGCTTACACAGTGTGATGGTTGGGTTCGTGTGTCAATTTGGCCAGGTGATGGTGTCAAGCAAGCACTGGCCTAACCATTTCTGCAAGGACATTTGTGGCTGGTTAATAAACCAGAAGGCTGGTTTATTAAATCATCAGTCAATTGGCTACAGCTGTGACTGATGACGTCAACAAAGGGCATGTCTTCAACAATGAGAGAATGCAGTCAGCAGGATTTAATCCAATCAGTTGAAGATTTCTAAGCAAAACAGATAGAGGACCTTCACTTCTTCAGCTGACCAGCAAAGTGTTTCCTGAGGAGTTCATCGAACTTACCAGTTCGTTTCCTGAGGAGTTCATCAAACATCTTCATTGGAGTTGCCAGTCTGCTGCCTGCCCTATGGAATTTGGACTCGTGCATCCCCACAGTTGCGTGAGACACTTTTATAAATCTTATATTTATAGATATCTCTTGTTGGTTCTGTTTCCCTAGAGAACCCTAACTAATACACACAGTCTGGAATCTTCCTCAAAGGGGGGCCGTCGAAGCCAGAAAATGCGACCTGAGGGTCCACCACAAGGAGCTGGGCCATGAAAGAGCACAACCACCAATGGAGAACACTTTGGTGTCCACAAGATATCCCAGACACAAACAGTCCTTACTGAAAAGTTGTTTTTGAGGCATGAGGCCACTCTCCTCCTCAGCAAAGTGTACCCAAGGCCTTCATTATGGTAGGAATAAACACTCTGAGCTTTGATTAAAGTCACCCAACTTGTGAGAAGTGGTGGTGGGGGAGGGGGAGTATAAGGGTGGCAGGTGTAAAGTGGGCATGAAACATCCAAATGCCAAAGCCACAGGGAATAATCCTGTACTTGGGAAGTGAAATCCATGCCTCCTCAACAGGCAAACAGTCTATCAATAAAGGAAAAAAATCAGATTGCAATATAAGCTCAACCATAGAATCCTGCATTAAGTGTTTGCTATCATCTATTTCTATCTATCTATCTATTATCTATTATCTATCTCTACACTCTATCCATCCCTCTATCTAATCATCTCCTTTCTCTATCATCTAGCTATATCATCTATCATCATCTTCTATCTACCCATCTATACATCTATCTACTGATTGAGCTAATCTATCTGTTCATATCTATCAGTCTGTCTGTCTACTTATCTATACATCTCTATCTAATTCTTGAAGAACGAGCACTGAAACACAGTGTGCCAGTGACTGAGTCTTACAGTTTTTGGGGACTCAGCAGTAAACAAAACAGATGAAACCCTGACCTCCAAAGGGCTTACAAACTAGTGTATCATTTTTATTTAATTGATTTAATTATTTTAGTATGTTTTTAAAATTTCTACAATTAACACATATTATTTTATAGTGAGTAAAAAGTATGTTTTCTCAAAAAATAAGAGTGAAACCCTGCTGATTATAATTCTTAGGTGTTTGCTTTCTTTGTGGCCAAGCATCTTCCTTCATTTTCATCCTTCATTTACAAAGTCACAGTTTTGAGTCAGATGGATCTGAGTGCAAATTCCTGCCCTGCCACTGGGTGGGCCACTTAATCCCTGAGCCTTTAATTGTCCTGTCTCTCAAAAGGAATGTCATTCTCCTTCTGAGGCTTGCACTATGGACAAGATGATTCTTGTAAAGAAAATGCAGAGACATGACACAAGGAAAAGGCTCAGAGATTGCTAGGGTTATGACTCCAAGAACGATAACAGCTAATCTCCAGTTATCGATGGCAACATCACGTGAGAGAAAAGCCAGGAGAGTGGAAAGTGGCTGACCTTGGTTTCAATTCCAGCTCCACCAATTTCAAGCTCATGGTCCTCAGCATGTTCACTGAACTCCCTGAGCCAATTTTTTCACTTGACAAGAGAGAAAAATGAAAATACAGTATTGTTAGGAAAATCAAATGAGATGGCAAAAGTGCTCTGGAAACTGCATTGTCAACTGTGTCAATTGCATTGCCAATCACATTCTCAGTCAAACTAGAACTTCTGCCCCTTTATCCAACTAAGGGTAGGGAAGATGAAGAAAGAGAGAAGTTAACAGCACACTCTTGCCTTGTCAATATCCTGGGAGGAATTTGAATTTTTCCTGATGCTTTAGCCTTCTGGTGCTATCTGCTCTTCTTTAAGAGATGAGAATGGGCTCCCAGGTGGTAAAAGGAAATTTTGACAGCAGATCATCAACTACTCCTTTCATGAAAAGAAATTACCAGACCAGCTTTATATACCTAGTTCCAGAACAGTCCTTCCAACTGCTTCCTCAGTAGCCAAATGAAACGCATCTTCTCCACCACACTAGACTTATGCCTGCTTGTCCTATGTCAGTGGCACCATCCCCCATCCACAAATTGCCTTGACCATAAATCAGATCTCCTGAGAATCTGTCTTCTCACTCACTCATCAATCAGTCCCCAAGCCCTATAGCATCAGCCTCTGAAACACATCCCACCTGCCCCATTCTTACTGCCACCAAAAGGGTTCAGCTCTACCTCTCTTTCAACTAGAAGAAAAAAGAGAGCACCCCCACTGCTCCCTGCTTCCCTGCAACCTAGAACCTAAATCTGGTCATGCCACTGCCTGGCATGAGGAGTCTTCAGAGATACCTCTGGCTTCTCAAAGCACCATTCAAACCCCTTGATGGGCTCCTGCCTTTCATACTAGCCTCACCATTCTCCCTTCTTTGCAATTCCTCCAATACGCTCTCCCTTCTCTGGGTTTTTGCAGACATTTTTACTGCTGTCTGAGCAAACATTCCCATCCTTTACTGAACTCCTGAGCTCAAATTCAAACTAAGCACTCAAGGGTCCCCCACCTGTCCCTTTTCTTTTATTTTGATGTTGGTCTGACATTGTCCTCACCACTCCCAGGGTAATCTTCATGCCCCACTCTTGTTTCTGTGCCTCCACCACAAAGCTGCAAACTCTTGCAGAGAAGGAACCATGTCTTATTTTGCATTATCATCCTTGCACCCAGCACCGTGTTTGCCCCATTAAGAAGCCAGAGCTTTGTGAACATCTGTTGGATAATGAACGAGTGAACGGTTGCAAATAAATGCCATCAGGTTTTGGCTTCTCTTTGTTTCCCCTACAATTTTATAACTCAGAGAGCTTGTCTCTTCTCCAGCCAGCATGGAGTCTTCCCTGCACCGTCAGGGCTTTGCCCAGATCTTCTGGGCTGTTCTGGGGGTGACATTTAGCCTCAGATGGAAGAAGGTGATAAAAATAAGGCAGTTTCGATCCTGGAAACTGTCAGTGACAACTTGTGGTAGAAGTTTATAACCATATTGAGGTGCTATTCAGTTACCAGGACTTGGAAAAGAAACGAGAAAATGAAGGCACCAAATGAGGTGTGGTGTGAGGAGAGCTGTGTCATTCCCCAGCCACGGCCCCTGCAATTGCTGGGAAAGAGAATGCAGAAAGCAGCAGCGGCTCCCAGAGCAGGGCCCTTCTGACCTGGGAGAGGAGGCTTGGGCTTAAATCAAAAAAGACATCCTGACGAGATGGGGTAAGTCCAACAGATGGGAAGGGTTGAATGGAAAAATAGAAAAAACGAAAAAGGAAAAATAGCAGCTCATCCAGGACAAGGAAGACAGGGAGGGGACAGGACACAGAACCCAGGAGGAGAGGTGAGAAGTCTTGTCAGCGTCTGAAAGGACGGTAGAGATAGTCCCTCCAGGAAAGCTTTCTGCAGGGATGGGAGGACTCTCTCCTGCATGAATCAAGCCACAATTCCTTAGTTTGAGTCAAAGTCCCATGTCCTACTACCCCAAACCAAGAGACGTAGCAATAGAGCTTCAAAATCACCCTTACAGAGACAGTATGGGAAAAGAGACAAGTAGGATTGTCATTTTCCTTTCCAATACAAATGGAAAGACTTTGAGGCCACAGTTGGTTTGAATCGCAGCTTTGCTACTTACTAGCTTGGGCAAGTTGCTTGATCTCTCTGGCCTTGATTTTCCCATCTGTAAAATGGCACAGTCTGCTCACCTCCCAGATGATGGATATGACAGGAAGGTGGACAGCCCAGCATTGACCTAAATGCATGCACAAAAATGTAGAGATGCATTGAAAAACAAATGCATATTCATGATTTTGGCAAAACTCTCAACAGCGTTATAAAACTAGCATTTAGCTAAATGTGTGAGAGAGAAATGCGAGTGAAAGAAATATGGAGGAGGGGCAAAGGAACTGCAGGCTGAGGGGGTAGTGGGGAGGGACACTTTGTCCCTGGGTAGTGTGATTGGGTGGAGTTGCTCAGCTATTTTAAAGGCCTTTGACTGATAGCCCTTGGAGCCACCAGGCCTTCTGGCTACCGCTCCTGGAATCCATTCCACATCTTGTGGTCAGCAGGGAGACATCAGCCCACTCTCTTCCAACTTGGTATTATTCCCTGGCACCATTAAATTAAGGTCTCCCACCTCCAACAGCAACAATAATGAACAGCTTGGAGAGAGGTCGATATATGGAGCAGCTCAGAAAGGGCTTCCAGGCAACCCCAGTGTTGGCCCTCGGCCCTCTGAGCCGACACTAATGCGGTGTCTGATGAGGAGCTTGAGAATGCAGCGCCTGCTTCTTTATCACCAACACTTTCTCCTCTTTCAGTCTCTTCTTTCTTGCCAATCTGGGTCCTAACCCGGAGGGTCACTGACTATCCTGTGGCCCATCTCACAAAAGCAGAGATGTTAACCCAAAGGTCTTGGCTCCATTTCAGCCCAGTAATTGCACTTTGCCTTCCCAGATCATTTCTTGCAGAGACTGTCATGGCAGCAACTTGGGCAGCCCCTCCCACACACTCTTCCCATCTCAAGAGCAAAAGCAAATAGTCTCCCTGGGATCTTGGCCAGAAGCCAATTCTGATCAATTTGATTCCACCTACCAAGACAAAAGCTTTTCCAGGAGATTGGGCGGTGGGCCTGTTTCATATTTCAGATGTCACAGGTTCAAATCCTGTTGAGGTAGTACTTTCAATAAGACCTCTGTTAAGTTTCAGGGTGTGGGGAATGGACCTGGGAGCATTTTCCTCACTCTCCCCTCATTGAATCTACTACCATCCCACAGGGAAAGGTAACAGGTAAGGGTTATCTTTCATTTCCCTTCCTAATAACGAGCTTAGTACCCACAGCCAACTTGGCCCTCCACCATCCCATATAAGATTTGGCTCCATTTTCAGAAGCCAAAGTGGAATCACCTGCCTGGGGAAGAAATGGACCTTCATTTCCTATTCAGAGTTATGATTTATGCAACAGTATAAATTACTATGATTCAATAAAGTAAAGTTGTATAACAAGTACATTAAATTCAGGCACTCGATATAAGAAATAGTATAAAATATCTGATCGATGCTTTTTAGACATGGCGGCCAAGGCTTGGAAACATCTGACACACATTTGTGCTTATAGAGGGAGCAAATCCAAACACTAAAATTAAATGGTGATAGTGGCACATATCAAATGCTTATAATGCACCAGGCAACAGGTTGGGTTCTTCACGTGGATTATCTTATTTTTTTCTCACAATGACCCTCTAAAATGATAACTTATGATACCCATTGGTGAGCAAACTGCACAAAATCACAGAGTGAGTGAAGAGCAGTGCTGTATCCACACTCAGAGCATCTGGGTTTAGAGTCAATACTCTCGAACACCATATTCTATTTATTCCAAAATGCAAAAAGATTGGGGATAGCAACCTCTGAGTGGTGGGGTGGTGGATCCACCTTCTTTTCTTATTTAGATTTTTCCAAATTGTCCATATTCTCTATAAGGAATGCATGTTGCATTTATAATCAGGAAAAGAAACAAAATTTGTTAAGTCTGCACTTTTCACATAGTCTGCATCTCAGACAAAGGAAAAAAAAATATCTCAGTACTGAGGAGAGGCCCTTTTAATAAGGTTCTCTTTGGAATTTCCAAGACCAGAGAAAAGTATCAGAATAAGGCAATTTGGTGAGCTTCTCAACAGGGATGTCACCTCTTTATAAACCTGCTTTCATTCCTACTTAAGCATCATGTTTCCCTCCCCTTCTCCAAATAGCAGGGCCTCTTGACACATAGACCAAAGAAGGCACAAGAAATTAAGGGGCAAAAAGTCAGGTCTAAATGCCCAATCCTTCCACTCTTCTCAAGGATGAACTTGGCCTCCGGGTACAGCAATTGTAAGGGCCTCAGAAACTTGGCAGCATTTTAATAGCATGAGATAATTCCCCATCTAAACGATAAGAAATATGGACTAAAGATCAATACAGGGTGAATTACTAGTCAACAGCGATCAAGGATGACAGAGAAAATATGATTCATTTCTTAGAAGTGCTAAGAGCTCAAACAGTTATTGAGACACGTTTGAAGATCGGGGAACCGAGCTGAGAGGAATGCTTTAATTTAATCGACAAGTAGATTTGTGGAGGAAACACAGACCCTCAAAGTCTTTTGAGACTTTATTTTCTCTTTTTTTTTTTTTTTTTTTTTTTGCTGCAGCTGCAAGAATCTTATGGCTGTGCTTCGGAAACCTAAAGATCAGTGCCAGGCAGGCAAAGCAGCGGACATCATACCTTAACACCTGAAAATGAAGTTTCCAGCTCAGTATACTGGACTGCAATTAATCTAATTAGCAATTTCTTGTTGGCAACCAAGTTAGGAATGCCACATCTCATGGCTTAACTTTCATTTCAGATGGGCTTTTGAATGTTATTTTTTCCTGACATTTAACTTCCTTGCTGTATGTCTTTCCTCTTGCAGAGAAATACAATTTATTCTTCAAGGATGTGATATAGTTTCCTTTGAGTGCTGAAGATATGAACAACTGTGGATTACCTTAATATGAAATGTGACGGCCCGGGGTGTCTGCCTTAATATGAATGCTGAAAGGGATGGTGAAGTCATTTTCCTTAGTGTATTTCTCTATTAAGTTTGAATGGCAAAAGGGTGGATTTAAGTCTCAGTGAACCTAGACAGCATTTATGTAAATAAAAATGGATTTTTAAATAGTTTTAAGCAGTGCTTAGGAAATAAATTTCCAATTAAATGTGTTCCCCTGGATGCATACGAGAGGAAGGAGGGTTTGTACCAGGAGTTTTCGTGAACTCACTACAACCCCTTTCCTGCCATTTAGGCCTCAGTCCCTGCACAAGTTTTCCAGTGCAGCTTTTAGATTATAGATGCAGAATTGGACTATGTAAGCCCATGTGCCTCCCAGCAGTGAATATTTTGAGTTCAGTGCCTTTCAAATCCATGCCTGGGGGAGGCACTAAGTACGAAACCAAACTCTAATTCATTTCTAGGCAGCATCCTCCAAACACTACCAAATCTTAAAATGTTTCCTCAGGGTAGTGCGTAATTTTCTTAAAGAGGGGAAGCAGGATTGGGAAGTTAGAGAGGGAATTCTGAACTGACTCGGAGCACACAAAGGGAAGGACAGACTGAATCCCAACTAGCCAAGGAAGTGGCCGCTGTAAGAGAGCTGAGAGCTGAGTCACCCAGCAGACTTAGGGAAAGCGGTACAGATAACTCCCGATAACTACGTACTGCAAACTCCTAGAATCCCTATGGGTTCTTCTGCTCCTTCCAAAGCTTAGCCCTTTCATGGAGAATCTGCAGAGAGAATGGATGTGTCCCTGAGATGGTTTACGCAAGGGCATGCTGCTCAGCATAGTGCAGGGTCAGGAGACTGACCTCCATGCAGATGAATCGAATCAGTCCCCTGACACCTGTGAGGGCAAGGCAACTAACCTGAACACCTGCAACATGATGGGTGTGAATCAGCCGGGATGGGGGTAGGGGTAGGGGGTTGGGGGTATCTTAAAGACACAGAAATTCCATGAACGACACATCACCCCCATTTTAAAGAGATGGTAGCTGAGTTTCAGACCAGTTAAAGTCCTGGTTAAGTCACCCAACTGGTAAGCGGTAGAGGCCAGATTCAGACGAAAGTGTGATTGACTGTAGGACACGTTCTTTCTACTTTACCAAGCCACATGCAATCAACACAAGCTTTGCCTTTGCTGATCTTTGTGGCTGTTCCAGTAATAGCTCAAGTATCCAAAAATACTGGGGAAACAAGGCATTCTGGAAAATTGATATTCTTCTTCGACAAATAGTGTCTAATGGAGAATAACCAGGTTGTCAACATCCATTCATTGTCCAGCAGCTGCCCCCACTCCACTATCCTTATGTGACCTGTTTGCAATTTCCCTCGATCGTAACCCATAACATACTTTATTATAAGCTGTCAATGCATTTTGTCTTCCCTGTTCAATGGTGAATTCAGTCCAGGCAGGGCAGAGTCTTTCTTGCCATGGTTTATCCCCAGTTCATGGCATAGAGTAAGTCCTGTGCCTGTTTTTATATATATATGCACATATATATACATATATATTATATATATAAATATATATATAATATATACACATATATATATAATATAGTAGATAGCATATTATATTATAGAGTACATTTAGCATATAATAAGTATGGTATGTTATATACTAAAATATAGTATATATATTGTACATATATATTTAACTATTTAGTATACATATATGTAAATGATAGAATTAATGAAAGGAAACATGGCAGAATCTGACGTGCAAGTGGTGAAGGACATTATTCTGAATGTGCACTGATCTGAGAATGTCCTCAGAAACAGCTGGCAATTGACACTCGGTTTGAACCCAGGCTCTATTTCTTATCAGCCATGCAGCTGTGGACAAATTCCTTAATCATCTGAGCCTGAGTAAAATGAGGATGTTTATCCTATGAGTTAGCATTTATTGACATTATGGACCAGGCACAGTACTCAGTACTTTGAGTGTCCAAACAGAATTAATTCTCTGATAGCCCTGTTAGGCAGGTATGATCACTGGCCTCATTTATAGGTGAGCAAAATAAAGCACAATGAGGTTAAATCGTTTGCTCAAGGTCATGCAGCTTGGCAGCAGCAGACATTCTAATCCAGTGCCTGCATACTTCACTTCTTCAGCTGGGATTAAATAAGGCAACGTACATAAAGGTTCCCACACAGCACCCAGCACCTACAAAGCGCTCTGTAAATGCTAGCTTGCTCACCATCTCCTCCCAGTTTTAATGACGGCTTTCTCTGGCTAACCACATGCAGTGTTCAAACATACAATGCAAGAAATCATCTTGCATAGATTTTATTTTCAAACTATCGATAAATAATAAGTTGAGGAAAACTCGCCTTTCTTTTTTAAAGGTCTAATTTAGATTCTTTATCAAGATGATTTAAAATGCCTTTCACTAGGAAACCATATTTCAAAGACTTTATTTATTAGACTTCTTGAAAGTGTGTTTTTAATGCACATTCTGACTTTTTGCCAAACCTCTTCTCTGAAACAGTAAAATTAGAGCAGCCCCCTCTTTAAAGGGTTATATTTATTAGATTTTTTACATATTGATACAGTACAATTTATCAAAATAAATCTGAGAATTTGCACATAAATCTTCCACTCTTTTCCAACATTCTTTATATCCAGAGTCTGTGCTGTAATTTCCTTCTGATAAACCTTCAGAGAAGCCTCATGGCAAGGAACTTAATTTCAAATGAATCAAAGATGCATCTTCATGTGTAACTTTTCTGCGGCCAACTTCATTTTCCTCGTCCCTGTGGTTTCACTTCGGCCATGGTGGCTGTGTGTGTTTTATCTGACACTGATAATTAAATGTAATTGCATTTTAAACCTAAACAGCTGCGAACTCTGCAAAATGTGCAGAGCTCCTAAGCCAGGTATCTAAACCTCTGGGGAAAATGCCGGAAGAGCATCACCATTTTGCATGTCTTCAAGCTGTGTCTTAAAAGTTCTTTCTCCTTTTTTATTAAAATTAAGGGCAATTATTTCAGAAGGAGATGACTAATTTAAGAAATTCTGGGGGTCAGATGATGAATGATTTCAAATAGTACCCACACTGCATGAATCACCAGAGGGATTTTGAATGTAAGGCTTTCTTTTCTAGAATTCCCAGATCTCTATGTTAATACATAGCAGACATCAATACAGATACGCAGGGGAATTGACTTGTATTGCACTGGATATGTGGGTTTTCTGTTTGCCAGTGTAATTGTATGAAATCCCAGTGAAAAGGAAGAAAAACTCAAGTCTCCCCTTCATGGAATAGAAACATTTTAATCTTGAAAACATTAGTATTATGAATGCATGCAGTATACCTCCTCTCTTCACAAACCCACTAAATAGTCTATTGCATGGGGATCCAACTGCACTTGATAAATGATGACAAATAAAAACATGACCTTTGTAGCCTAACTTGAACCTCTATATTGAGGGAAAAAATTTGAAGAGCCAAAAGTCAATCCTTGTGCCATCATCAAAAGCAGTGTTTTCTGAAAAATTAAAAACCAAAATAGAGAGCTTCCAGAAAGAATGCCTTGGTTAACATCCAATGCCTTTCATTCAAGGCCACCTGCCATCTCTAAAATGCATGCTCAACTGGCTACAATGCCTGAAGTCCAAACTTCCTAATGCAGCATCCTTGGAAATCTGGCCCTGCCAACTTCTCCAACTGCTTCTCCAGAGTATCTCACCCATTTTCTGCCACTCCTCTAATTAGCATGCCTTGCTTTTGCCTGTCCACCCTCCATTTCTCTTTTCTGGCCAAAAAGTGTCTTGGTTTTCCACTGTCACCAGCCCCAACTACAGTCCCTAACTTTGACCAATTCTCAATGCCTGTGTTTGATTGATGATGGTTCTTCTCTAGGTCCAGGGCTAAATATATCCCTCTAGATGGATAATCAAAGCATGGTATCCCCTGGACACAGTTATTGGTTTAAGGAAGGGTTTGGAACACAAGAACCTGTACAATGCCCCTTTGAGACTTTTGTTAGGATTACTGAGAGAGAGAGAGAGGAGTTTCCTTTCTTAGGACTTGGGGCTGCATGGTTTTAACACTGGCTTGCTGGGGCCACCAGGAAGCCAAGATAAATTGAAAAGAGAAACCTAGTTCTAAATAGTTTGCTGAAGTCCCTAGTCCACTAAATCTGGATCTACTCAAACTTTCTGAACATATCAGCCAGGATATTGCATAACAGCTCAAGCTAAATTGAATTGGGTTTTCTGTAATGTTCAATCAGAGTCCTAATGAATGCTGAACTCGGTGTTCCAACCACACCAAATGGCTTGAATTTCCCTACTCAGGGCTTAAAATTTCATATCTCCCTAGAGTATCAGCACATTTGGTTCTCTTTGTCTGTCTGGTATGGATTTATCTGCCTGAAGGTCTCCCAACCACACTTTGGGGTAGTCAGAAAAAAGCAGTGACAGGTGAATGAGAGCTCGACAAATGATGGAGCAAAGGCACTGGGGAGAAAACATCAGACAAAGCTGCAGATTCCCTGCCACCTCCAGATGCCATCTTGTGCCCGTTCCCATTAGTACAAATTGTAACCTCGGAGAGCACCTAAGCCTGACATGGAGAAAAGAGGTAAATATAGACAAAATACAACCATTGACCCTAGTGTGTATGGAATTTATTTTTCTTTGTTTTCTCATAGTCCAACTTAATTTCTGTTTCAAGCACCTCTTTCACCAGGGTGGTGGAAACTTAAATCACAGTCCATGTTAGTTACTCACCCACCCCAGATGTCCACCCAGTTACCTGACAAGACATTGCTCCCTTGGGCCTCGAGGCCCTTTCTGGTCCAATGAAAGGCTCCTGCTACTTCCATGCCCCCTTGGGGTTCAGACATCTCTTGGAGATTGTACATGGTCCCATCTGCTGGGACAACCAGGCGTGCCTTCTCTCTCCGAGAATTTCCAAACCCCCCAAGGTTCTCACTCAGAACCTGGCTGTAGGCCTATGGCTCCAGGGTCTTCCCGTCCTCCTCCACCACAGCAGAAATCTGCCTCCTGACTAGAAGAAATCCTTCTGTCTGCTCAAATCTGGTGGTTTCCCCCATAGCAATTTACTTAGGAATTACTTAGGGAAATCCCATTGATGGGTGAAGAATATATATGAAATGAAAGTGAGGAAACTACTTTTGTCTCTTCTCCTCCATGTTGCATCTCTCTCCAGATACAATATGCAGAGACCCACTATTTGGTGGGGTGGGAGGCAGCAAGTGGAGGTGGAAGGGAGAAAGAGAGGGAGAAAAAGAGCATTGGCTTTTACATCAAACAACGGTCCGTGGGTCTTCACCAAAGCCCTTGGGGTCTCCTGCTACAGGAGGAGAAACTGCCCATCACCAGAGAAAAAACCAGGTCTGTACTCTGAGTAGAAGAAACTTTAGTCAAGCTTGAGGCATCAGCCAAGTGAAAACAGTCATTTTACCCCTGGCCTGAGTCCATCCTTAAGTGAGTGGCTAATTAACATAGGAAGATGGAAATCTAGTTTATTGCTGTAGGTTCTTTCTTGTATTTAAAATATTTCAGATGACAAGCATATTGATTTATAATAACCAATCTATAAAGCCATAAAATTGAGAGTCTGGAACAGAAAAATGATAGACTGATACAGAATCTGACTTCAAGTGAGTGGGGGACCCAGCAAGGAAGCAGGTAGCAGAAAAGGAGAGAATGAAAGAAAACGGGTCACGAGAAACATGACTTTCATGATCTTTTCCATTTTAGTTCCTAAGCTGAGCCCCATTTTCTGAGTATTTTCCATTATTTTTCACCCATCCATCCATCTGCTCATTCTGCAGAATTAGTACCCACTAATTAAAGGTAGGGTGGGGGGGTCTAGTTTCTAGGCCACTATGACAAATACACACAATGAGTTGACTTAAACAATGAGAATTTATTGACTCATGGTTATTTAAATTTAGTAAGGCTACTTAAAATTTTATTTAGTTCAACTTCTTCCTTCTGAGCAGAGGGAAAGAGAGAGAGAAAGAGATCATGCTTCTACAAATCTACATTTTGAGGTCCTGAAAAACAGCAGGTCTGAAACCCAGGGGTGCAAGCAACACTCAAGAGGTAGGGATTTTGAAAGTGGACACCCCGTAAGAACCCACCAAATTAAGAGGTACAATATCCAACAAGGGGGGGAACAGTCAATCAGTCAGTAAGGCACTGCTGAGAGATGTGCAGTGGAAATGTAAATGGCAGGATTCAAGGGAAGAAAACTAGCCCCTGGCTTAGTAGCTGGCTTCATATATTATTTATTGTCTCTCCTCTTTTTGCTATTTCTAAGAGCTGGTAACTGCAGAATATCTGTATTTCAGTCAGGCCTTTCTCTCTCTGTCTCTAACTGATAGGCAGTCAAATGTATTCTGTGCTGAAAGGTTATAATTAGCTTGGTAATAGAATATTCCTGGTGTGTTACTGTGTTTACTGTGTTGTTTGATCCTTATATATTTTTTTCTCTGTAATTGTCCTGAAAATCAAAAAAGGAAAGCTATAAATACTAAATTTTTATTAAGGAATCATAGAGATGATTTTAAAGTTACTATTTCCATGAGTGGCTGATGTTGAGTTGGCAGTCTGCATCTCCCTGGATTCTCCAGAACAATCTTATCCTTGTGGAAAGCATGCCTTGAGCCACGTTCCCAAGCCAAAGTGATGGTTCTGGAGTCAGTGTGGCTTAACCCTGGGCCTGCATGGAGTTCAGAGGCCCTGACCTGGAGATTAAGGTCTGGATCATCAGGCAGGAAAGAGTCCCATCAGGCTGTGGACAGTGCTCTGTGTGCATCCTACAGTAGATTCTGTGATCTCACAAGGAATCAGAAGTTTGCTTTCAGTATCATGGTTTCCCACAGAACCACAAAATACTACACCAAGGAATTGTCTTCAGCGAATATCTCACCACCCTAGCAAGCCAGATCCACACAGGAAAAATGTGGCATCATTCTTAAAATAGTTGGCAAGCTAAATTGGCCAAACTCTAAGATGATCCCCATTGATTCTTACCTCCTGGGGTACACACCCTTGGGTAATGCCCTCCCCTTGAGAGTGAGCTGGATCTAGAAACCACGTGTGGCAAAAGTGGTGGGATGCCACTTCCAAGATTACTGGCCCTCACGTGGCCACTGGTGGTAACATCAGTTCCTTGCTACCTGTTAGCCACAGGCTTGCGTTCACATGGGGTGAACACAGCACAGTAGCTTGTTACCCCGGAGCAAGTGATCCCATAGAGCGAGAGAAAAGGACATATCACACCCAGGATGGAGGCCTCCATTTTTTTAATAACCTAGCCTGGGAAGTGATTTCCCGGCACTTCTGCCATATGCAATTTGTTAGAAGTAAGTCATAAGGATAACCCACATTCAAGAGAAAGCAAATCAGCTGCACCTCTTGAAGGGAGAGTTATCAAGGAATTTGTGCACAAAGTATTAAAATAACCTTAGCCCCCACCTGACTGAGTTAGCAGGAAATTCTGCCACGGGTTGGACCACACTCCCTCTCCCAGGTCCACTCCAGCTTCCAGGTGACTTTCTTGGTTCCATGGTGTTCTGGTTTGCTAATGCTGCTGTTATGCAAAATACCAGTAATGGATTGGCTTTTATAAAGGGGTTTTATTTGGTTACGAAGTTACAGACCTAAGGCCATATAAGTATCTAGACAAAGGCATCAACACAAATATACCTTCATGGAAGGATGACCAATGGAGTCTGGAAAACCTCTGTTAGCTGGGAAGGCATGTGGCTGGCGTCTGCTGATCCCAGGTTGTGTTCCAGCTCCTCTCTCACCTCCTGTTTTCTTCAAAATGTTGTTGCTCGTGGTTTGTCCTCTCTTAGCTTTCTGGAGCATAGTGTCAGCTTTCAAAGGCCCTCTCCAAAATGTCTCTCTAAGCTGCAGCAGTGAGCTCGTTCTGTCTGAGCTCTTATAGGGCTCCAGTGATTTAATTAAGCAGCACACTGAATGGGGGAGGCCACACCTCCATGGAAATAAACTAATCAAAGGTATTAACCACAGTTGGGTGTGTCACATCTCCATGGAAACAACCTAATATAAAGATTGCATCCTAATCAACACTAATACGTCTGCCCCACAAGATTGCTTTAAAGATAATGGCATTTTGGGGGACATAATACATCCAAACCAGCACACATGGAAACAGGAGAAAAATCTCTAATCTCTAAAACTACCTTGACCACAGCTAACATCATCATGGTTGAGGCTTGTAAAGCTCCCCGAAATCTAATACTGCCTACTCTTGTCCACGTGTGGACAATGGAGTAGTCGGTTATCAAGGCAGGAGGCCCTGGGGTCTGGCAGATGCAACTTCATTCTCCTCTGAGCCCTGTCTTTTTCCTAAAGGGCTGCCATCAAGTGGTTCAAGAGTCACAATTCTTCAGCACCAGCTCCTCTCACCTGCTACCAGCCTGGAGAGCCTCCCTTCCCTGCATAAGAAGAGGCTGCATCGCTCTTGCTCTCTGGGACACTGAACATCATCACTTTGATGAGCTTCTCCTCTCTGCTCAGCCTCTCTAAAAATAAGGACATATCGTGTCTGGATACCTGCCTGGACGGAAGGGAGATTCAGGAAGAAAGCAGATATGCCTCAGTTAAGCATTCTGTCATGTTACTAATATTTTTAGGGTATGGTGTAAAAGTTATACTCTGAAACACCAAAAAATATATGGAAGAAGTTGAAAAAGTTTAAAACCTTTTTATTGTCCTTTAATAATGAGAGAAGTGTATGAGAAAGCTTGGAATATTTTGCTTTGGGAGCAAACTTCTTTAGAATTAAAGCAGAAGAGGTTATGTCCCAACCTTACTATGCCTCTCTTCAGCAAACAACGGTCTTCCCTCGCCCCCTGGTGTCCCACAAAGGTTTTATACCCTGCACATCTATTTTTGGTGTATTTCCAGCCCTGGCCTATTCACAAATACAGTCACCTCAATTCCACTGCAGGTTGGTACATGAAGCATCCATTTGAACAGAGCTCTGCTTTGTGGCAATAAACCCATAAAACACAGAGCCAGGTATAAAACCTCAGAAGTAACTTAATTACAAGGGTCACACACATTCTTACCTGACCTCTCCAAATTAGGTGAAAAAATCAAGCTCTCTTTCATCTTCCTAGAGCTTCGAAACCAACTTCTTCTCTCATGCTTCTTCAACCAAAACACAAACTCTGAAGTTATTGTTCCTTTTTATTCTTCTCTAAGTAGTTCGTTAGACCCTTCCCCGGAAAGGTCAAGTGCATGCAGTATCTATTTCAAAGTCTTTAAAAGGATATTTTAAAGGGCAACTCAGCCAATAGTTATGTTTAAGTTTGTTTTTCTTGTAGAAATATTAGACTGTATAGAATTACCTATGAGAAACCCAAAAGCAAAAGAAGGAATTTTTCTCCAGCCTTGAAAATTTTCACATCATTTTACAACAGAGTATTCTTTATGTAAAACCTATAGTTTTGGAATCAAAGGTTGCTAGCCTTGTTTGCAGGGGCTCACTTGCATTGGGCGAACTTGAACTTTACTGTGGGCAGACAGTTCATTAACCATATTTTGAGCCTCAGATTGAAGCTTCTGTGGTTGACTCCTTGTAAACTAAACTAGAGCTCTTGTTTGACTAGCCCAGAAAGCTAATTCAGAAATACAGCGCCCAACTTTTGACCAGAATAGGGAGGTCATTTTTTTTAACTATGGGTTATACAGCATGAAAAAAACAGAAGTGGACCTGAAAGTCAGCACACAGCATAATGTGCTAATTTCAATTAGAAATGAGGCAAGTCCTATTTTGTTCAATGTGCCAGTAGGTCCCCTTGGTGTCACCTTTCCTGCAAATGTGTACGCCGGCGGTGCACATCCTTTCATCCTTATTTGATTATTTAATTTGCAAATTACTAGCTTTAAACCGGCTGAAAGAAGCACCCCCAAATTATATTATGAACAACTGAGAAAAAAAATATTCAGGCTACTTAAAGCATATGAAAAGAATACATTACTAGGTACTTTAAGGGATAACTGAAGCAAATGGACTAGAACTAGCCTTACTACTTTTTCATAATGGAATGGACTAAAATTACCCATTATATGGGAATCACCCATAAAAGCCTTTCTCCACATCAAGCGATAGATCAAAGGAAGGGAAGATGGGTTGTCCGCAGGCAAAAACCACGCCTCCCGAATTCTGAGACCAGAATGGAGCGTCTGCATTTTAACTACCACTCCTTGACATGAAACAGTGTTCATGTGCTTCCCGCTGAGAAGAGTCAGGTAGGCTCAGCTACAAAGATTTTCTTCCATCCTCAGGATGACAGTTCGCTGACTGGGCTCAGGTGAATCTAATTTAAAATCTGGACCCGGCCGAGTCCCTCCCATCCGAGCTGGCAGCGAGCACATCTGTCAGCTTCGCAGTGTGGATATTTATGGTTGCAACGATGGCTCCCACGTCCCCCAGCTGCTGCAGACACCCCCTCACCCCCACCCCATCTGTAGGGAAACTACCCAACTAGGTAGGCTGACTTCCAGGGGCATGTGAAAGCAAGGTTTCTCCTCTGGCCATCCCACCACCCTCCTTGTCCCTCTGTCACAGAGTATAGGGGCCATCGATGTGCCACTGGAGCATTACCCTGCAGTTGGGCTACTTCTGTATTAATATTCTAAGGGGGGCATTCATTCATTCACTCACTCATTCAATAAACAGGTACCGAGAGTCTCCTCTGCACCATCCATTGCTCCAGTAGCTGAATTTCAGTTGTAAACCTGCCAGCCCAGTCCCTGCCCTCATGGAGCTCACCTATCTCACAACTTCCATTCAGGTAGCTTTGTGAACTATTAGCAATCTTCTGCCAAGGATTTCTTTTTTTTTTTTTTTTTTTCCCAGAGATTTCCAAGGCCTAGAAGAAAGGGCAGCTCTGCTGTGCTTGCTCAGTATACTCCCTTGGCTTCTGAAATGGGAAGTAGTAGCAGAGTGAGCAAGGCTGTGGCCTGGGAGAGGAGAGAGGCACTGGGCACATCTTCATTAGGCCCCTGTTATGTGCCAGCATTTCCCGGGCACACGGACACAAACCAGACAGCTCTCAAGTTTCTGACCATCTAGGTAATGTTGCAATGGAGAGACGTACAGGTGATGGTAGCACTGTTAAAATGATGTAATTAGGAATGGATGTCTGGGGTCTGGGCCTCAGGATCCTCATCTGTAAAATGGACGTGATTCTGGACAATCTTTGAAGTGCCTTCTGCTTTATGTTTCCATTTTATTTTGTCTCTGGGGCTATGTTTGCATCCTCCCTGTCCTCCCCCCGCCCCCCAGCCTGCGCCTTCTGTCCAGATCTCCCTATCCAAGTCCTTGATGTAGCCTTCCAGAACACTCCAAACATATGACCCCTCACACCCAGCCAGAAATATAAGAATAACCGTCCACATTTGAGAAACACTTAACAGTTAAAAAGAGCTTTCTTAGACACTACCTCATCATGTCACATCATCTTTACACACGTGAGGATTAGGGTAGATGTCGTTTTTCCTTTTACAGATAAAACCCTTTGAGGCTCAGGGAAGTGAATGAACTTGAGGAAGATCTGAGAAGCAGGAACAAGCAATTAAACTGAATTTAAAACCAGACCTTCATCTCCAAACCATACAGAGAGCTGATCAAGAAATCTGTGTGGGAAGAAAGAATAAGAGGCAAGAGAAGGGAAAGAAAGAAGAGTCCTTCGATGAATAAAAGGAAATCCATGGTGGGGAAGCAAGCACCATCAACACAACTCTGAACAAGTAACTAAAGGGGCAAAGGCTGTGGATTTGGGAGGCTGCAGTCTGGCCCAGCAATCCAGTGAGGCAGCGAGACATCTCCACCCCGTAACTGACCTCTGGACCCTTAGCTCTGTTGACTCCAGTGGCCCATGGGGTTTTTCCCAGCTCATGTTTGTGACTCTACGAAGTGCCACACTCGGCGAGGGGAGTTTACAGAGACAGACGCTTTTGGTTAGCAAGTATAAGAAACCTCTGAGCAGCCATCCTTGGGAATCAGACCCTCCAGTCATCAGAGCACAACTTCCCCTCCAGCTGCTTTTCTTAGCACCAAGTGTCCATCCCAGTGACCAGTGCTGGGGTGGGGGTGGGGTCCGCTCTGCTAAAGCACACCCAGGTGCCAAGACAAAGCCAAGGAGACCAAATTAACCTGGATGCCATCTACTGAGGATTTTCCTTCCTCCACAGAATAAATCCAACTAAAGCCCTGAGGAGATTAACAAGCCAGTTCCTTGTCTTATCACTAAACCAGGTTTGGAGATGTAAAAATTATCACAAGCTCTTCTGCAGTAGTCACAAACCAACAGACCTTGCACACTGAGCATTTATTAACTACTAAAAGAAAAAGAATGGTCATGACTTGAAAGCAATTAAAAGAGTAAAGTCTTAATAATACTGCTGACTATTAAATATCCAGCTAAAAACATAGTTTGCTTTTTTTATTTCCCCACTTGAATTAAGTTTATTTCAATACTTCTTACACACTTGGACTGGACACACTGATTTCACAGTATCCCATCTTCAATGTTGATATCATCAATGTAAGTTGATTCAACTTGAGAGTTTAGTGTCTTTCCTGCATTTTGGAGAGGGGACACTGCTATTTTCCCATGGCCGTGTGGCTACCAGAGCTACTGCAAAGTCCTCCCCTGACAAGGTTGCCTCTCCGTGGAAGTCATTCACTCCACGCTCATCCGACACAGCAAAGCAGAGTGGCCTTTGTACAAGGACATGAAAAACACCAAAATCCACCCCCTGCCCTCAGCCCACTGACCTGATTTCTTCTACTAGGCTGTGAATTTTAACTAATGCCTGAAGAGGTTGACCACAGAGCCACTCTTTGTGGAAGGGAATTAACCTATTAAATCATCCATATCCAATAAGCTCCTTATTCTCTGCACGTCATCTAGGTGTCAGGTTACCATCACCCAGCTCACACAGCCCTATGAGACAAACAAGGGGGATATGTGTGGGATTTCAGGGACAAGACCTCCAGAATTGGCTGTTTGGGGGTGGGGGGTGTTGGGTCAGCAGGTATGACAACAGTGACTAACTCTTGTCCCAATGAGCCATGCTTCTTGGGGTTCCTGCCCTTGTGGATTCACCTCCCCTCCTAAATCTGGACCCCTGGGCCACTTCTGGGCTTTGCAGAGCCTGGCAGCTTCTACCTCCTCTCTTGGAGAGTTTGCTTTTGGGAGGTGTAGTGAGTTGAATGGTGTCCTCCAAATAGGTATGTCCACAGCCTAATCTCCAGAACTTGTGAATGTGAATTTATTTGGAAAAAGGGTCCTTGTGGATGTAATTAAGCTAAAGATGTTGAGATGAGATCATCCTGGATTATCCAGTCAAAAGTGTCCTTATAGGAGGCCCATGGAGGAGAACGTGACCATGCGAACATGGTGACAGAGGTTGGAGTGATGTGGCCACAAGCCAAGGAACTCCTGGAGCCCCCACTAGCTGGAGGAGGCAAGGACGGATCCTTCCTTAGTGCCTTCAGAGAGAGCACAGCACTGTGGACACCTTCGTTTCAGAAGTCTGGCTCCAGAACTGTAAGAGAATAATTTCCTGTTATTTTAAGCCACACAGCGTATGGTAATTTGTTACAGGAGTCCTAGGAAACTGGTACAAGAGTCCTGAGCGTCCATGTAGAAAGTGCACGTGCCCTGCTGGGAAGTGAAAGCCTTGAGGCTATCTGGTGAAGGACTCAGAGAGAGGCTCACCAGTCTCATCAAACCCTAAGACTCTGGCCCCGTCACTCTGTGGCTATGATCCTAAGAGAAGCCACAAGCAAGACCAGCAGAAGAACCTCCCAGTTCAGCCCAGAGAACCACGGGAAGTAGTAACGAGGCTGTGGTTTTAAGCCTCTAAGTCTTGGGGTGGTTTCTTACATGGCAATAGATCACTCTAAGAGGAGGCCAAGGGAGCAGGTCAGGCAAAGGGAGTCAGAGGCTCATGGAGGCTGAAAAGAAAGCACTGCAATAAGAGCACATTATCGGGGAATGAGGGTGAGGAAGACTACATATCCATCGGTCCCCAGTATTTAAACATTGAGCCCCGCAGCCAGAGAAAGCATGGAAAAGTTGTCTGGCCAGGCTGGGGAATGAAGCGGCAACAGTAGCCTCAGCACTCAGACCAAGCGAAAACTAAATACATGATGGTCCAACGTGCATTAATCACCTATGGCCACTATAGCAAATTACTGCAAACTTAGTGACTTAAAACCATGTGAATTTATTATCTTGCACTTCTGGAGGTCTAAAGCCTGAAATGAGTCTTTTGCAATGTGTTGGACTGAATCATGCACCCCAACAAAAGACTGGTTCTTAATCTTAATCCATATTCCTGTGGCTGTGAACCCATTGCAAATAGGACCCCTTGAAGATGTGTTAACAGTGAAGGTGTGGACTCATTTGTGAATAGGTTTCGCTAAGATCTTACTTAGCTGTGGCCAAAAACAATGGGATGGTGGTCTTGTTTGTATGACTGGAGGCCTCTCAAAGAGAAGCCAGAAGTCAAAGGCAGCCACCAGAGGAGAATAAGGACATTGTAGAGTGATGGAGGACTGATATCAACAGAAAGCTACAGGCATTGGGAAGAAAGCTTGTTTTCAATTTCTGGCCTTCAAAGACATGGGACAACAAATGCTTACTGTTTAAGCCAACCCAGTGTGTAGTATTTGTCATAGCAGCTCTGGCAGACTATGACATGGGACTAAAATGAAGATGTCAGCAAGGCTGCATTCCTTCTGAAGGCTCCAGGGATCCTCCATGTCCCTGTTCTTTCCAGCTTTCAGAGGCTGCCCTGAATCCTTAGCTCATGGCCTTCCTCCATCTTCAGAGCACATCACTCTGAACTCTGCTTTCACCCTGTTTCCTCTCTCACTCGGATCCTCCTGAAACTCTCTAAGATCCTAGTTATTACATTGGGGCTACCTTGATAATCCAGGATAATTTCCCCCTTCTCAGGATCCTTAATCTCATCTGCAAAGTCCCTTTTGCTATGTAAGGTAACATATCCACAGTTCTGGGGATGAAGACATGTCCATCGATTGGGGTGGGTGGGAGGGGGGAGCATTATTCACATCATCTTATATTTAATGAGCATTTACCATGAGGGAGGCACTGAGCTGAGTGCTTTCTATCTTACTTGATCCTCAAATAGCACTATGGGAGCATTCTCACATTGCCCACCTTAAAGGGGAAACTGAAGTCAGAAAATTAAGATCCATCCAAATATTCAGAGCTTGCAAGAGGGTTTTTGCCAATGTGTCTGATTCCAGAGCCTGTGTTCTAAACTTCTGTGCTTGTTAGCCCAGCTGCTATGACAAATATCACTCAATGTATGGGCTTAAACATTGGGGATGTATTGCCTCATGGTTTCAGAGGCTAAAAATCCCAAATCAAGGCAACAAGAAGAGATGCAGGTTTCAATTTATCCTTGCTGGGTTCTAACTTATTCTTGATCTCTCACATTTCATATCCCTCTTCACTTCCTGACAGTCAGTGTTGTGGATGCAAAGTCCAAGAATCAGATGTGAAGACAAAAGCACAATGACTGTACAGAAACTGTTTAACCAGCTCCCACAATTATGTAACATCAAATCCCTGTAACAAATACGTATATATTCTCCTAGTGGTTCTTCTTGTCTGATTTAACCCTAAATGATACCGACGGGCACTGAGATTGGATTTTGAAGTTTACTAGCAATCACAATGATTAATAATAGTTAAAAGGATAACTGACATTTATTGAACACTTCCTACTTTTCCAGCGATGTGCAAAACATATTTTATATAATCTCACCAATCCTTGCAATAAACCTAGAAGTGGCTTCTGCTATCTGTAATTTTCACCACCAGAAAATTACCTTAGTAGTTCACAAATCTAGAAAGTTGCAGCACCGGATTCAAACCCATTTCTCTAGGTGATGGCCACTAGGATATTCTGTCCCTACCGTGGTGGAAGGGGAGGGGTGAAGACCCCATCTGTTTCCCAGTGATGGAAGAATATTGGGGCCGTGGACAGACACTGGAACTCCAGACAAAGGAAAGGGAAAGGGAGAGTGTTGATAAGGAAAGGAAAAGGAAGAGTGGAGGAGAAGGTAATTTCAATATTGAAGTTGAGATGATGTGAAATTTTAAGGGTATTATTTTTTTGCTAATTTTCAGGTTAAAAATTAACACATTTATCTATTTTCATGAAGAATGTTTTCTACGCTTTGAATTTGTGAATTGCCGCCCTTGTCGTATAAACAAGATGCCTGTGGATGGGAAATCATTTGGAAAATTGCAGAATGAGGTGTCATTCTAAGTTTGTTCTTGGGGTGAGAAGATGCATTTCAGCTCTCTGATGGGGTGGGGGGAAATCATTACAAAGCAATGGAGGCCTCTAGGTAGCTGATAGGAGAACAGGCCCAGAGTCAGAGAATGATTTTACATCTGATGGGGACAGCACGGAATAAGGACAGGAGAAAAGGAGCAGAGGCTGCTCTGTCCAGTCTGTAAACTCTGGGTAACCTGGGAGAAACCAGAAACCAGACAGAACCCAGAGGCTGGAAATCACATGATGGCCAGGTGATACGGCTTATAAAAAAGAGGCCAAGAGGCCAGACTTTGGGAAATGAAATGGGCTCGTGGCAGGTCAAGGAGCAAAAAGAGCAGTAAAAGTTGAGTGATTTCTTGTGTGATTAAGGGTTTATTTGGTGTTATCCGGAGTTAGAGGGAAATACGATAGGGGAGCCCAGTTTCTCAGCCTCTGCATATGCCTACCCCAGCTTTATAGAATAAAGCAGCTCAAAACAGGTTTTATGTAGAGATTATTATTTTAACCTCTTGACCCACCCCCTCCAAAAAAGTAAAAGGCCTCCGCTTGCAATCACTATCTGAAACAGCTGGCAATTTGGGGAACAGTGTTTCCTAAATCTTCTCAGAGAGAATTATCATTAACGGATACGTGTAGCTGCTTTGATGCAAGCAAAACCAGCCAGTTATCTCTGAAACCTTGCCAGATAAAGTTCTATATTTTTATAAAGTTCATCTTAGGAGTTTTAAGACTTAAACTTCTTTCATGTTCTGATTTTTCTTTTCCCATAAGTACAGTCATTTATTCCCAATAATCACACACACACCAGAAAGCATCAACACATTTTTCCCCTGTGGAACATGTTTTCAGCGGTAATTTCATAAACATGAGAAAGATACTTAGTTCTAAAAATAGATAAATGTGGGAGAATGATTTAATACAGGAGGCAGATTAATTTTAGCCACTTATTCATACAGTAATGATTTTAACAGCAATTCCCATCCCTCCCACTGAAAATGGGTATAGTTACTATTATTCAATAGATTTGCAATTTTTCTATGCTTTCAGATTTTAACAAACTTAATCAAATTAAAAGGCCTCAACTCTGATGCTTTAAAATTGTAGGTGTACATTTTCCTAGCTGCTTAATTAAAAAATGGAATAGTGCATGCTAGGATTTTAATATCTATATCAGCATTACTAATAGCCACACACTTTTTTTAGCATCACAGAAAACATGCATGAACTTTTAAGTTTATTCTTACAAACTTGCCTTAACTGGGGTACACAATTTAATCCACCACAAAACTCATTTATAGGTTTAGCTAACTTGAGGGAACTTGAAGAATCTTTCAAAATCAAGATTCCAAACTCTAGGTATCTAGGTTTCAAAAATCTGTGAACAAAAATAGTTTTGCTTCTACAACAATAACAAAACCTTGAAGAGTAGAGAAACATAAAACAGTAATACAATTCACAATGGAATAGAAGTAAATATCCTCTTCTTCCGTGTATTCAAAGGATGGCCCTAAGGCTGAGCAAAGAAAACAAAATTGATACTTTAAGAAAACATCTGAGAGCTCCTAATGCATCTGGGAGCAGGTGTCCAGGCAGCCGAGCGGAACTTTCGGGTCACTGCGAAGGAATGTCGGAGCTGAGTTATTAAGTTTAAGCAGAAAATATGGCCTGAAAGTTTAGCTTCGAACGAATTAAGGATGTGCCAAGGAATGAGTGAAATATTTTCTCTCTGAGTCTCAGGGTTAGCAGGTTGGGATCCAGCATCTGGGGCTGATTACATGTGTTTTAGGTGACAGGTGGCTTTAGGAAATGGAGTCCTCGTAGAGCTTTTAAAATATTTTCCTGGGAAGGGTAAATGAGTCGATAACTTGCTGGTTTCCTTCTGAGGGCTGTTTGAAAAACAAAAAACACATCTTAAGCCACATCAAAGTTGTTAACGCAGGCAGACAGAGGCAACATCTTCAACTCAGCACTTGGACACGTACGTTTCCCTTCCAGTATTTTGAAATCTGTTCTGTGCATGACTGCAGGGATCAGTTACCCGACCCTATTGTTATATTTGCAAAACTAATATTTCTAGGCCATCTTTTTAATTCTTGATTTTCACGAGCCTGAAAACTGTTATTGCCCAATGAGTTCCTAGGGGTAGCCACAGATGTTAAGCCAGAGAAAATAACCTCAGCTTTGGCACCAAAAATAACATGATGAAGAATCATTTCAACTTTTAGAAATAAAAGTTTAGAGATAAAAGCTTTCTAGAGAGCTTGCCAAGTCGGAGTTCCTTTTGCTGAGATGAAACATGGATGATATATTCATACTTATTTTCCTTTGCCTTTATTTTTATTTTTTAACTTTCTTGTGGCTGGGGGGTTTTATTGTCACTTAATGTTTTGGTTTGGTTTTTGTTTCTCCTTGCATTTCATTCAAAACAATGTTAAGTCTGGCATTGTGAACCAACTAGAAGTTCCACTTTGTCCTATGAATAAGTCTCAGAGTTGAATTAAGAAGATTTTCCAGCTGATTGGTCAACTTCTTTTTCCTCATTTTATCTCATTCCTCCAGGTTTTTCTTTTTGGAAACAACAGGTATTCTTTGGTTCAAGGATATGTGTGTACATGTGTGTGTGGTGGTAGGGGGGGGCGGTGTATAAAATCTCAGCTAAAAAGAACATCTCTCTTCTCCTGGGCAAGGTCCGGGATGGAATAAAACGGAAATAAGGGCTTCCACACACCTACCCAAGAGGAAAACGAAGAGAAAGTCTCCCTTCACACCTCACTCCCTGCCCTGACTGTCCCTACGGTCCATTTTGGAATGTTTGTCCAAGGATTCCCATGAAGTAAATCCCAGTCCTTGGACACCCATATTCCAAGACGTTTATTACAGAGCCCATAATTAACATGGGCTGTGAAACCTACTGGCTTCAGTGAGTGTTTTCCCACTTCAACCAGGCATACACCCAACTTTAAACAAAGACTCAAATGAGTGAGCATATTGTAATCTCACATGGTGTTTGAATAAAAAGGAAATCCATGGAAGAAAATGTGAAGAGAGAGCAAGCTCAGTTGTCTTTCTTTTGATGTTTTTCTGCAGTCGCAACATCGTTCCGTGTCCTGGAGTCACAATAGAGAAGTTAATTACCCCTGACACGGATACCTTGGTGTTTTTTGTTTTTGTGTTTTGTGTGTGCGTGTGTGTTTTGTTTTGGGTGGGTTTTTTTTTTTTTTTTTTTTGGTCTTCTTTGAACATTTCCAAGGCATTCTAAATTTACAAAAGTTGCAAATTGGGATCTTGACAAAATGATATGAACTTCATTGTTTCCTTACTATACTGGAGCTATGTTCCTATTTTGAAAGAACTACATGGTTTTCAATCATATCTGAATAAGGCGCTTCATGACTGAATGGATTCATTTCCAAATTTTGGGTGGTATATGCCTGTATCTTTTGTTTTAATTGGGGCTCTTGAGGACAGGTTTTCTTCATTTTAGTGCAATTTCATTTACATGCAGTTTTGGAACACACAGTGGTTAATATAGTAAATCTCAGTGTGAGCGAGAGAGTCAGAAAAAGGAAGGGGCCTAAATCAGAGATTTTCAGACTCAGTTTCTTGGATCTGCTGCATCAAAAGCACCAGGGCAGTTTTAGAACACAGAGTCCTGGACTTTATCACCAAGCAGTCTAATTTAGTTGGTCTGGGTGAGGGCCCAGAAATCTCATTGATTTTTTTAGAGTGTCCAGATGATTTTCATTAACAGCTAGGTTTGAGAGTCACAGATTTAGGCAGACCTGTACTTGATGTCAGAATTTATCTGATTTGATTTTCATAGGACAATACATTCAAAGCATCCATAAATTACATTCTTTAAATCTTAGAGTTGAATGTGCCCTTGGAAATTATTGTAATTCCTCCTCTTTTGTACCCAGAGAAAAATTTAAGTAAATTCCTCAAAGATATATTTGCAATAACTTGCATTAGCAGCAAAGTTGAGAGCAGGACTTAGGTTTCCTAACTGGAAATTCCTGATTCTCCACCATCACTTCTCCTATGGAGGATATTCAAAACCCACCTAGAACCCCCAGAATCCTATAATGTATAGACTCTTCTCAGGGCCCTTTGCCAGGATCCCCCTACTGCCTGTGAACTCTTGGCTTTTCCCAAATTATTTCCTTGTTTTCTTAATAACATGCACTGTCATTTCAGGAATTTAGATTATCATGGGGACTAGTCTAACCTTAAACATTAAATATTGGTATTGGTAAGGAGTTTTATTCAATTCAAAGGCACCATGTAACAAACCAGGCTACCAGCTGAATACATATTTAAATTAATGTTGAATAATGCTGTTTTTAATTACTTTATCATAAAAAAAAAATCTGCGTTTTCATGTAAAATTTAAAAACAATAAATAGCATAGCTGAAAAAAATGCTTATGGAATCAGAAAGTTCAGAGAATTTCATAGCAACAGAAAAGAACCCCAGGGAGAGGTTTATGCTTTATGAAGGACTTGCAGAGTTTATAATTTATGGCTTTCCCTCTTGCCTCTTTTCTTTCCTACCTCCTGTCCCAGTTTTCAGTAGCACTCATTAAGCCAAACACATTTGCACTGAGGTTACCTTGAGTACCTCCTTTCTCAGTAAACAAACCACATTTCTTCCTACATAAATCCAGGTAGGAGGGAAAGCAACTGATGGAGCCCTTCGGTTGCTTTTCTTTGTCCTCCCTCAAAACAGGGGTAGCCCCTGCTGCTCAGTTTTGCTCTCTGCTCTAGGATGGATCCAGAACTGAATTTTTAACTGCTTTATTTTTTAATTTGAACAAGGTTTTGCTTTCTACATTCTCTGTTCATTAGTAGGGGATTATTTTCTGATTTCAAAAGTACTATTTCTAAATGCTGGTTGGTGTCTTTGAGATTAAAAGGCTTTGAAAAAAGGAAGGAATATTCTAGTTAAAATAATGGAGTGGATGATGAAAATAATAAACATTAATATTTATCCTGAAATAATGGCATTGCAATTGAGGAGTTCCGTTTCCAGATAAAAGGGGGTGAGCTCACACCACCCCATCTCTCCCTCAGAGTCCGGCTATAGAAACTGGGCAGAACACACACAGTGGCTATTAGGGGACTCTGAAAAGTAAATCCTCACAGGCAGATTGGGGAAGGGGACCAAAATTCTCCCCTGATTTTTCTTTTCTTTGTCCTTTCACAACCCAGTTGCCAGGCAATCTCATGGCTCTAATGACAGTGGTGACGACAGTGACAGCAGTAGGGACCCACGGGGGACTAAAACCCGGAAGGAAGGGACACTTCTCTAATCAGAGGAGCTGTAGTGTGTAAGGACAGCCCAAACCATTCAGCCCCATGTCCTCACCACATGTCCATGCCCACAGACCCTTTTAATTGGCCTTCAGCCTCCAGGCCACCTCAGGCCCTGCTGACAGGCATGTTCTGTCCCATTCATCTGGTCAGTGTCCCACACAAGCATCACTCATGGACTCTTAGAGACTAGAGCCACTAGGACATGGGTAGGTGTTGGTTAGCTCTCTGACATCAGTCTGCTTTTCTTTATTTTATTCTGTCAGTATAAAAGCTAAAGTAAAAATTACAGTGAATCTAATAAAACTCATGTTTACCAGATAAATCTAAAGACCTCCTTTGTTCAGAAGCACAAAGATAAGTAAGATAGGGACCTGGAAGTGGCCATTTAGTTCCTCCACAGCACTAGATACAAGAATGTCTCAGCTGAACTGAAGTTCGTCTTGGCCTTGCTTTCTCAGATGAAGGAGCATAATCACGAGTGAGTTATTTCATCACAGCTTGTACCCTTGTTTCTTGGAAAAAGAGGCAGAGGAACAAGCTGATATTGACTACAATTCTACCTTTTGCTCACAGTGAATCACCTTTATTAATGCAGGCAATAAAAATGCAGACTATTCATTCAAAAGAGCACAGCAGACCAGGAGTATTATTCTCTCTGGGTTTTAGACTGGGACGGCTCTAGTGAGGTCTTGAAAATGAAAGTTCACAGCCACATCTATCACTACACTTTCCTAGAGGACTTCACCATCTTGCTGGCAGTCATCCTGTCACCTCAAGTCCAGATTGCATCCTGAGTAAGTTCAGAGCCCATGTAGAGGGCCATCCAACCCCTTCTCTTCACCATTCCTTGACCTTCTCAACTCCAACGACCATCACCCATGCTCCACATCAATCTCACCCAGAATTTGCCATCACTCCAAAGAGATGATATGCCTTATTTTGACCATAATTTCTGGCCCTTTCAGCACCTTCACTTACTCTTTCCAGAATCACAGCCTCCTCCCTTGATCCCTTCATCATCCCTGACTCTCCTTCCTCCTTCTTGAAACTATTGGGAGCCCAGGGCTGCTGTCTGAATATGTCCCTGAACAAGATACGCTCAGCACTTCGTGCCCCACCCTTCTGTCCTCTGCCAGCCACACTACAAGCTCAGTCAGTGCCATAGTCTCTTCGTGGGTTCTTTTCCAGGGGACTAAACACTGTGCCATGAAAGCCATGCCAACCATGGTGATTGAGTCGACACACATTCATGATTGTTACCCTAATCTGGGCCAGCAGCTCCATTCAGAAACCCATTACTCTCCTACTCAACCACACTGTCAGCCGATTTCACTGAGGCTTCCAGCTAGCTCCCTTCCCCATCAGCTCGATTACATGTTCCTTCTTCCTAAAGATGTCCATCCTGTCTGTGCCACACTCCTTGACCTGTTTTATTCCCACACAGCCTCCACCTCCTTCTAGGAGATGTATCTAACCCATCACCCGCACCCCCCAGTTCCATCCCTCCACACCAGTCCCCTCAAGCTACTGTCACCAAGTGACTCAAACTTCCCCAGTGAAGAATCTAAACATTCTATGTACCTCCTTTACTACAAATTCACTTTTCAAACCCTGCAAGTCATGGCTCTGAACTCTAACGGCCTAATACATGACTTTTCTTCAGTCCTCATCTAACCAGATTTTTGCTACATTTGACATTATTGTTCATTTGTTTTATTCTTATGCCCCAACAATTTATTTTTAATTTTATTGTTTAAATTTTAGTGAGGTAAATTTCAAATATATGCAAAAATTGAGAGACTAGTAAAACGAACTCCTATGTATCCATCAACAAGCTTCAACAATTCTCAATTCATTGTCAATCTTGTTTTATCTATACTCTCTCCCACAACCCTTATCCAAGTTCATTTTGAAGCAAATCCGAAACACCGTATCATTTCATCAATAAATGTTTCACTATGTATCTCAAAAGATAAGGAAAAGATAAGCCTTTGAAAATCATAAGATACCATCGCCAAATCTAAAACAATAGTAATAAGTCCTCAATATCCTCAAATATCCAGGTAGCACTCCAATTTTCCCTGTTGTAACACAGATATTTTGTAATAATTTGTTTGTTTGAATCAGATCAAGCAGGTCCATAATCACAATTGACTGAATATGCTTACCTTTTTCTCTTGGAACTTATTTAATTGAGACACTGTCCCGCAGAATTTCCCAGTCTGAATTTTTATGATTGCAACCTATGTCATTTAACATGTTTCTCTTTTCCTTATATATCTTTTCAACTGGTAATTCTATCTAGATCAACCTCGAACACATGTATATAGAGAGACGGAGAGATGAATACTCCAGAAGCTGTGATGTGTTGTTTTATCATGAGGTACATCACTCCAGGTTGTCTCCCATTTTACGATGTTCAAAGCTATTGATGATCATTGCCTAGATCCATGAGTTCACCTGAGACTTCATTAGGAATATTCTGATTCTCTCATGTCTTCATTTATTACCTGGAATACTTCTTCTTGCTCCCTCATTCTTAAAATTGGCCTCCCTTATTGAACAGCTTCCCACCAGGGGCAGTTCTAGACGCCTGGGATATGGCAGTATCCAGACAACAGTCTGCTTTCTGGGAGCTTACATTTCAGTGGCACTTAGTTCCCCAGCACAGAGCAAATTCTCATCTGCTGGATTTATTTGTGGTGTTCTTTCTTCTGAGTACCTCTTAAATGTCAGTATCCCCATGGTTCTATTCAGAGTACACTGCTGTAGTCTTCTTAAATGGTCTTATCCTCTCTCATTATTTCAGAGGTTACCACAAATAAAAGTTAATATTTGTTGAGCACTTATAGGGGTACTGTTCTATGATTAGTTCATGTATTGCATCATCTACTTCTAGAAACAATCAAATGAGGTAGATACTGTTTGCTCCTCTCTGACCTCTGTTGTTGACTGAAAGCAATGGGTGCTGGGCTCTGCAATTCATCACGTCTTTGTACTAAGGCAATGCTTTTGGGTGCTGCTGGAATACTCAGGCAAGCCTGACACCAGGAGACTTGGAACTCTTCTCACAAAGGACCTTGGCTCATGGACTCCCCACAGCCTTTCTGAACTTTCCTACAACTTCTCAAGTGCTTCTATCCAAACTTCCCTTCTTCCTTCCCTCTCTCCTTTACTAAGGGTCAATCCCTCATTCTGGTCTGAAGGCTTTCCAAGTTTCTCCTGACTTTGGCTTTCTCCCCATCTTCTCTTTCAGAAATATCTAATAAGTAATAAATACCTTCCACATTTCATCCTCTCTTAGTGTCTGCTTCTCAGAGGACCAAGGTTAAAACACTATTGCTGTGAATCAAATTACTCCCAAACTTAGTGGCATAAAAATGGCCATTTTATTATTCTGTGGATCCAGAATTCCAACAGCACTCAGTAGGATTGGCTTGCTCTACTCTTTGATGTCTAGCATCTCAGCTGGGAAGACTGAGTCGCTAGGGGCAACTCAACAGCTGGGGACTGGAATTATCAGGAGGCATCTTCACAAACCTGTGCGGCAACTATTTGGGCTGCCAGCTGGGACCTCAGCTAAGGCAGAGAACATCTTCATGTGGTCCATGCAGCTTGGACTTCCTCACAGCATGGTGAACTCAAGGGAGTTAGAATCCTTATGCAGTGAATCAGGGCTCCGGAAGTGAGTGCCCCAGTGGGTAAGGCAGGTACTGCATTGCCTTTTACAACATAGCTTCTAAAGTCTCACTGTGCTGCTCACACCATTCTATTGGTTAAAGCAGTTAGGAACCCACCCAGAATCAAGGCTGGAGGAAATGGACCCCACCTCTCAATGAGAAGAGTGTCAGAGAATTGTTTGCCCTGTTTTAAAGGTGCCAAACTATTTTCATACCAATTTTACGGATGAGGAAATTGAGGCACAGAGATAGAGTACTCCCCCAGGTTCAAATGATCTCTATTTACAGTTGTCACAAGTAACATTTCTGTTATATCACCTCTCTTGTACATTAATATATTGTGCCTCTCAGATGTAATACCCTTAAACTGCACGTTTCATCATGTAATTCTCCCATGGCATGTTGTTTCACCAAACTAAAAACCTGGGTGTAATCTCTGACCCCTCAACCCCACCCTCATTCATGAATCTAATCAATTGCCCAGTGTGGTTCTAACAGTCATGAATGGGTCACGTGGAATCTGGCACTGTTGCATCTCTTCTATTTTCGTCAGTTACATTAAAACCAGCTGAAACCTCATTTGTCATATGAGCAGGACATTCAGTATCTCATCTCTGAGCTGCCCCTTTTCTGGATATTCTAGAACATCAGGAGGTGACATCTTCCCCAGCAATCTCCAGGCCCATTGAGGGAATAGCCCTAGTGGTGGCCAGCCTACCACTTTGGTGACTGTGTTTGCTCCTTACCACCAAACAATAGCACTAGAAACACTGACCTCCATCTGGACAGCTTTGTTGGTCCTTGCCTTGGCAACATCTCCCTTGCCTCGATCCTGGAACAAGCCAACAAATTCCAGGGTCTCTGGGTCCTTTCAATTACACCCAAAAAGTCCCTTCTGAGACCTCCCTACCAGTGGGTTCTCGTGGGTCAAACTCTGATGTCACCTATAGCCATAGTCCCTCTTTCCAGTTTTGCAGAGGCCAAGTTGCTTTCTCTCTCAACCTTCTAAGCACAAAATATTATTCCTCTCCCTTCCACAGATGGGAGAGCCTGAGCTCCTCTAAGAAGGGCTTAGAACTCAGAAGCACTGGGTTCTTTCTAGCTTCTTCACCTTCTCCAGAAGTAAAATACCATCTGTTCCTTACTAATGACACACACTGAGTCTCCAACTCAGGGTCCAACAAGAAGACTCTTGTTTCTTGATCACTGAAGTAATGAAATAAAACACAGGTAAAGTCTCTATAAGGCTCCTGGCTACATCGACCAAGTTTTGCATCCTAAATATTTCTCACATCATTCCCTCTTCCCTAGGTCTACTCTCACTATCCTAGGTCCTTGTCATCTCCCTCCTGGACTCTGTCAAACAGCCGTATGTGAACAGTTCCTCAGGGCCCCAGGCAGTGTCCCAGGGCCCCTCGGGGGGATGGAGAAGACAACCCAGGCAGCTTACAGCCATCCACCCAGGGAAGCTCCAAATAGAGAAGCTCCATTCCTTCTCACTCCATGGAAAACAAAAGAAGAGTTGTGCAGCCCCCAAAGAAAAGCCATAGGAATCTCCAATCTAAAATAAAAATTCGCCCATGACCGGCTGCTGCTTAATACCCTGAAGGGGTCCCCCACATGCTCAAAATGAAGTCCAGTGCTTCTGTGATGCAAGGACCACTGTGCTCTGCCCTCCACCCCCACCCCTACTCTCCACATCTTCCTCTTGCACATTGTCTTCCGACAACACTGACCAGCTGTGTCACAGCCCTGGGCTTTTGCTCATACTCTTCCCTATGCCTGGGACTCTCCACCCCTCTTGACCCCCATTCAAGCTTTTACAAGCCATCTGGGCATCATCTCCACCAGAAAGCTCCAACCCCTTCCTCCCTCCAACCAGTTTCGGTGCGGATCCTGTGTGCTCCTAAACCAAGCTGTAAATCATGACCACTGTTTTATAACCATCAGAGCACAACCATGTTCTATCTCTGTACTGAATGAATCTTAGAGAAAGGGCCTAAGTTTGAACCATCTTTGTATCTCTAGAGCTTACCAGAGTGCCCAGCAGATGCACACTCTCAGAAAATGTGTAAAAAATGGGGAAAGATGAGTGGGCAAAGCTCTCCTTGGCCAAAAAAGGACTTCTTGTTCTATCAAGCTGCATCTTGTCCAACATTAGACACTGCTGTGATTCTCATTCCACTGCACTTGGTTCATAACCCCAGAGTCCTCTCATCTCCTGCCTCCACAAAAATATAATGTCACCTTGCATGATTCAGAAGGCATCTGAACAGCTTCAGGGTCATTATTATGAACATCAATTGCAGCAAAAACAGATGCAAAAGTTAATAGAGTTTTCTGGATAACAGAATGCTGGATAAACAAATGCATGCTGCATTACCTACAGAAAGACACTGAGATGTGGAGACATGAAGAAAACTAGGTGCTAAGTGGCCTGAGGAGTTGGAAGTCAGAGAAATCCCCCCCACAATTTCTACCCTCATCACACAAATCAGGCAATTTACCTCAGAGCGGGGCAAGTAAATCCAAATAAATGCCCCCACTAGATGGGGATTCAAATATGCAATTAGCATTCCAGAGCATACCCAGGCTGTTTCAAAGAGACTACACTGCCACGTCATCATGAGGAGGAAATCTTACCCCCGCCAGCCTCTTTCATTATCCAGTGCTGCGAAAAGCCCTCCACGAAGGGCTGGGAAATCCTTGACCTCCCCGTGTGTCCAGGTTTATTTTCAGCCAAGAGGTGCCCTGTGTCTGGTTTCTTTTAAATTCTCTCTTCCCAGAGCTGTTCTCCTTTCTCTTCTGTGAGACTTCATTGTGCCCCTGCTAAGTAATTTTTATTACATATGATTTACTAATTTATATGTTTATCTTAAATATTGCTTTTATTGGCAAGTCTGCACATGACGGCATTGGGGTTTTTGTATGGATTTGGACATATCTGTTGCATACAGTAACTATACAAGCCCTGTGGGTGAAACGCAGAGCCCAGCAAGGAGCACAGCTGGGCTTTTGCCCCAGCTTTTGCCCAGACAGACAAAGAGAATACACCTGTGAATTTCTCCATTATAATAGATATTATGATAGATTTTACGGAAAATAGATATTTAGGCAATGATTTCGCAAATCCAATCATACCGCGAAAATAGCAGAACAGAATATCTAGCTACTAAAATAAACAAATTGAGCCCTTCAGGATCTTTGAGATTACATTAAAACAGGAGAAACAGCTTTGCACACTCCATGTGTGCAAGGTGTACAAGTGTGTGTTTCTTCACAAGTTTCCAAACAGCAGTGAGAAAATCACATTCATACCACAGCCATGGCAGCTGGTTTGAACAATGTCTTTCACATGGGTTTAATTTACTTTGTAAATACAAGTGTAATTGGTATTTAAGGGGCCATTTTAAATTGCCGGCACCCCCTCTGGCTGAGCATGAGTAATCTAATTTTTCTACAGAGCATGTTGCAGTTTGATAGACAGGTCTCCGAGGACCGTCTTGCATGTCAGCGTCAGTGGAAATGAGTTCTGAAGCATAGTCACAGCCCCACGCAAGCGTGGCATCCCAATCACCCACGACTCGTAGACCCATTTGCCCTGTGCCTTGCTGCTGACAGATAATGTATTCATTAGCTTCTGGCTTAAAAGAAAAAAAAATAAACAAAAAATAGTGATGTTGATGGCATCCTCAAACAGCTGTAATTGGAGGAGTGGTACCTGCTTCCGTGCATGCAAGGGGACCTCAGGCTGCTGTCGTCCTTCATTTGGCATCTCCCTGGAAAAAAAAATGAACCCCCAAACTGTCAAGTATTCTAACCATTTCCTCTTGTGAGAACTGGAAAATTAAAACTGCTCTTCTTGACAAAAAGAGAATTTACTTGCAAGTGTCACTAAATATTTCAGCTGAGCACTAAATAGTATCCCATTAAAATTGCCCTGAGGGAAAGTGTTAGCTTCAGTATCTACTTCTACCGTGTTGGTATCAAATGCAATACATGTACGTTCTTCTATATCTGAATATGTAATATAGGGACATGAAAAGCAAAATCACCTGATAAAACTGCAGTGTTTAAGGGATAGGACTAAGTCCCTTTATGGGGAAATTAACCACAAGCAAACTTGATTTCTGGCTCAGAGAAGAGGTTAAGCAATTTACCTGTGGTTCCCAATCATTTCCTGGGTGTTGGTTTAAGGGAACAGCTCAACCCTCTAGGAATTCAAGCAGCTACCTGCATTTGGTACTGATAGGTCTTTTTCTACTAATGCATAGTTGGATATTTAATAATATGGCACCCATGCTAGAAAGCCAAAGACTTCATTACTCCAATGTGTATTATGTTGGGAAAAAAGGCTTTCACTTGGATACATTGATTTTGTTTTCTATTAATAAGAACATTTCATGTTTTTGGATGCCTTTGTTTTATATGCAACAGCTATTTTTGTGAAGCAATTCCAACTTTCAGGAATATTTGGAAAAGAGTTGCTTTGGGTAATAAAGAATGTGCATCCAGTCCATATTTAATGTAATATCTTACCTGTCTTCTTAATCTCCCCAAAGTATCTAATGAATAGTAGAAGGTCAATAAACTACCTTAAAATTCGGAATGAATCGAATTAAGTAGAAAAAATAAGGTGCCTCACCATATGTATTACTTTGGAATGACCCAGACATTCCACATTTGTGGATTTGAAGATGAAATATCAAGATTTCAATTCCACCCAAAATTTTTTATTTACGGATTCAACACAACCCCAATCAAAATTCCAACAACCTACTTTGCAGAAATGGAAGAGCAAATTATCATATTTATTTGGAAGGGTAAGGGGCCCCAAATAGACAAAAATATTTTTAAAAAGAATGAAGTTGGAGGATTCACAGCATGACACTGGCGCAAGGATAGATATGTTGACCGATGGAACTGAATTGAGAGTTCAGAAATGGTCTCTCACACCTATAACCAACTGATTTTTGACAAGGCTGCCAAGTCCACTCAATTGGGAAAGAATAGTCTCTTCCAACAAATGGTGCTGGGAGAACTGGATATCCATATGCAAAAGAATGAAGGAGGACCCTTATCTTATACCATATACAAAAATTAACTCAAAATGGATGAAAGACCTAAATATAAGAGCCAGGACTATAAAACTCCTAGAAGAAAATGTAAGGAAGCATCTTCAGGATCTTGTGTTAGGCAATGGTTTCTTAGACTTTACACCCAAACCGAAAGCAATGTAAGAAAAAATAGATAAATGGGATGTCCTCACAATTAAAAACTTTTGTGCATCAAAGAACTTTGTCATGAAAGTGAAAAGAAAACCTACTCAATGGGATAAAATATTTGGAAACCAAGAAACCATATATCTGATAAGGGTTTAATATCCAGAATATATAAAGAAATCCTATAACTCAACAATAAAAAAGACAAACAATCCAATTTAAAAATGGGCAAAAGACTTGAAAAGACATTTATCCAAAGAGGAAATACAAATGGCTATAAAGAACATGAAAAGATACTCAAAATCACTAGCTGTTAGGGAAATGCAAATCCAAATGACAATGAGATATTTCACACCCACTGTAATGGCTACTATTTAAAAAAAAACAACAGAAAATTACAAGTGCTGGAGAGGATGTGAAGAAATAGGAACACTCGTTCACTGCGGGTGGGATTGTAAGATGGTACGGCTGCTGTGTTAGACAGTTTGGCAGTTCCTCAGTAAGCTAAATATAGAATTACCATTTGGCCTGGCAATTCCACTACTAGGTATATATCGGAAGAACTGAAAGGGTACTCAAATAGTTATTTGCACACTGATGTAAATGGTGGCATTGTTAACAAATGTCAAAAGATGGAAGCAACCCAAGTGTCCATCAACAGAAGAATGGATAAACTAAATGTGGTATATACATACGATGTAGTACTATTCAGCTGTAAAAAGGAATGAAGTCCTGATACGTACGACAACATGGATGAACCCTGAGGGCATTATGTTGAGTGAAATAAGTCAGACATAAGAGAACAAATACTGCATGGTCTCACTCCTGTCAATTAATTATAATAGGAGTTAGACCCTAGAATATAGGTTACCAGGCAATAGATTGGGGTTAGAGAATGGGGAGTTGATGCTTAACTTATACAGGATTTCTATTTAGGCTGATGGTAAAGGTTTGGAAATGGATGGTGGTGATGGTAGCACATTATTGTAAGTGGAATCAACAGCACTGAACTACAGTGGTGAATGTGGTTAAAAGAGGAAACTGTAGGATGCATATATTACTAGAATAAAAATTAAAAGATAAAACACAGGACAGTACAGCACATTGTACTCTATTATAGATGATGACTATGGTTAACAGCATGCATATAAGAAGGTTCTTTCATGAATTTTAACAAATGTATGTCACTAATGCAAGGTGTTAATAATAAAAAGAATGAATGAATGAATGAATGAACTAATGAACAAAATTTCTTTTAAAAAGCCACTGGGCCCCAGGAGCCAAAAATGCTGCAGCAATGGACCAACAGCTAGAAAGAGATAGTATGTCCAAACACTTATCAGAGTCCCTAATATTATTATTTGAGACTGCCCCAAATGCAAAACTGCCTTTAAAACAAAACAATTGTGAAAACAATTTCCATTATTATTTCAACATTACCTTCATTTTAATTTTTAAAATTTGACTTACTGTTATTATTTTCTTCATTTGAATGGTTATAACACACTATTTGACCAGCTCCAGACATGCGATTCATTTCCCAGGATTTCTGGAGTTCAAATGGTCTTGTGCTGATTTTAAATTAACTTCAACAACCCCACCTTGAGACCGGGGCTAAAGGAGCCACTGCATTGGGCCCCGCAAACATTTTGTTTGTCCATTCATTTGCTGATGGACACTTGGGTTGTTTCCACCTTTTGGGTGTTGTAAATAATGCTGCTAAAAGTGTTGGTGTACCAGTATCTGTTTGAGACCCTGTTTCCACTTTCTTCGGGTGTATTCCTGGAGGTGGAATTGCCAGATCATATGGTGATTCTATATTTAACTTTTTGAGGTGCCACCATATTGTTTCATTTTGAAGTTTGTTAGCTTGAGTTATCATTTTAAATATACAAATCATTAAATTATTGGGCATGTGGCCTCCATTTATATTCTTGCCCCAACTCCAAAAATATCTGGGATGGGCATAGTCTTTTACACCTCCAAACATATCAAAACACACCAAGTTTAAAATGAAATTGAAGACAAAACTAAAATGGTAAGACACTTCTTTCATTTAAGAAATTAAAAAACAATCTTAATTTATTTTACAAGTTTCCTTCATATAAATTGGAAATAAACGTTACTGATTCTAAGCTCAGAATATCTTAGACATTTATTTAATTTCTATACCTAATACTATAGTTTTTATTTCAAATACACAGTAAAATAGAGAAAATAAATACTCACATGGTGCCAACTCTCTAGATTTCTAAATTTGCTTTGCCATATTTGTTTTAAATCTTTCTCTTTTCTATTTCAGAAATAAAACATTACAGAATCAGTTGTTTCTTCCTGTGTACCTCTAACCTATCCAATTCTTCTCGCTCCTCACAGAGCTGATCAATATCCTAAATCTATTGTTTATAATTTGTAGCATGTTTTTACAAGTACTCATACTTTTATTGTGTACCTATCTATCCACAAATAAATTCTGTACCCAGACAAACCATCAAACAAGTATGAGAAGAAAACAGGGACATTTTCAGGAAAACAAGATCTCAAAATATCACCACACATTTAAATTTTATCAGGAAGCTACTGGAAGCTCAGTTTCATCAAAATAAGAGGAGAAACCCAGAAATAGGGAGAAATAAACTCCAAAAACAAGAACGAAAACAGCAGAGACATTACCTGCCCAATTTGGAGCAGGAAAAAGGAGGGAGACTGGAGGTAGATCATCCAAACGAAAAAGAAATGGAACTGATAGATGAGTCTTACAGTTTGTTAGTGAAATTTAGGAACAGATTCATGAGAGGTGCACAGAAGATTAAGCAGACAGAAAGTAATGATGTAATTTTTAACTCATGGGAAAGCCAAAAGTTGCCCAGAAGTATTTATTATCATGGAACTCTACATAGCTTGTCTGTGAACAACATTTCATAGGCATAATAATGCAAACACTTAATATTGACTTAGCAACGTTAGAAGGATGAAGGAGGTAAATATAAGTGGGGAAGAGAGCAAAGTGAAAAAGCTAAATACTAATGCTCAAAGCATAATATTAATAGGTGATATGTAAAATTGAAAAAACCAAAAAATCAAGAAAAATACGATGTTATTTAGAAATATGAAGATAAACATCAGAATAATTAGATGTTTTCCATTATAAGATTTGTAGATCTATTTGCCTTTGTTAATGACATACATTTGATTAATATAAATATATATATAATATATATAATATAAATATATAATTTAGAACAAGATGACATCAGTGTAAGTATCATGTATTAATTTGTTGATGTTGATTTAGAGGGAATAGGCAAAGAACCACAGATCAGGATGCCTAGATTTTCCATATGTTATTCTCTGGAGTCTACCAACCTCCATTTTCAAACAAGGTACAAATAAAGGCCAAGTTAAGAAAGGCAGGAATGAAAAGAGGGAGAGAAGAAGAGAGGGAACAGAAGGAGGGAAGAGGGAAAGAATTTTTATTTAGAGAAATTATGAAAATGATTTTCCTGTGAATTGCCCCTTCTTTTCACTCTCAGCTGCTTTTCTAAAATTGCTCAGCTTTCTGATGATAAACTATAAGAAAACTCATTGCCCTCAAAAAGTTTACAGTGTGGCTATTAAACAAGACAAAGAAAATATACCATAAATAACAAGGAAAAACATTCATGTGTTAACTTATTCAACAAATATTTACCCACTCCATACCAGGCAGTGTTTTATGAACTGAGAATACAGTAATTAAAAAAGGCAGATTAAGTCTGGGCTACCAAGGAGCTCACCATCTACTGGGAGAAGTAGCTAATAAACAACAAATGAACAAACACATATCAAATGGTGATAAACATATGCAGAGAATCAGTATAGGGAGATGTCATAGCTGACATCAGGGAAGGCTTCTCTGTGGAGGGGGCATTTAACTGGGATCAGCCCACCTATGCAAATATCAGGAGCTGAAGCTTTCTAGGCAGAGGAATAGTTTGTGCAAATAGTTTGAGGAGTGAACAAGCCTGTGGGTTCGAGAAGAGAAAAGACAGGGTGCAAGAGCATAGAGAGTATGTAAGGAAATGAGGCTGGGTGTTTGACCAAGTGTCCACTGTGTTGGCTAAGCATGGAAGTATCACCTAAAGAGCTGAAACTGAAGAAGCCCAAGATGGTGCACCTCCAGCCAAGCCTGACACTAAAGAGAGGGGCCCACAAACCACCCTTGGGACCTAGGAAAATAGGGTCCTGATAGCCAACTTATAGGATTCTGCGTATCTCCGTAGGCAAGGGGTCAGGAAACAGAACAGGTTCCTGCAGACTTAGCAAGATCCCTGAATTCTTAGACAAATGGAGGCAGGAGGCTTGGTCCCTGGTGGGGCTCAACTTCCTGTTCATCTGCACGTGGTGGGACTCAGGAGGGGTTCATTTAAAATCTTAGGAACAAATTGACCCGTGGTACTCCAAGCAGTTGAAATGGGTCATGGCATTGCATATGCAGAAGGATGAACTAAGAACTGCACTCCCATCCCCACACCCTTAATTATATGGATGTTATGTTATTAGTGAGAATCCATTCATTCTGGGAGAATAAGAGAGATTTTCAGCAACATGGAGGCCTCTTGTAGCAACACACAAAAAAAACACAGGAAGGAATCAAATGCTCAGTAACTTTCTCCCAAGAAGTTACTTATATAAGGAGTTTGTTTGAAGTTATGTTAAGCAAGTGACATGACTTCCTCTGAGAGTCCAGGCTCCATTTTCCTTGGAAGAAAGTAAACCTCATAGTGGCAAGATCCTAAATGAACCAGCTTTAGATCTCCACAGTAAATAAAAAGACCTTAAATCAGAACTTCAGCATGTCCCTAAACTGAGAAAAATCTGGGTAAAGGGTCTCCATTAGCCCAAGGCCCAATTCCAAAGTGATGGGGGTTTTAAGCTATATTTAGAGACCAAGTGTTGAGGATTTGTTTCCTCTAGGAGGAGCAGAAGTATCTGAAGGAGGGGAGTAGAGACACTAGGTGACGGGATGTGAAGGTGCTCTTTGAGAGGACGACTGGGAAGACTGTGGAAGCAGATAAGAGGGAGCAGATGGGTGATACGGATGGTCAGATATAGATGTAGACATAGATGATATAGGTATAGGTACTGATATAGGTATAGATTATATAGATGCAGATAGACATATAGGTATGCATAGATATGAATGAAAGCTATAGATGAGAGAGAGAGAGAGAGAGGGCACCCCCCAAACCCCAGGAACATGAGGCCTTTCCCCCCACTCGGTGTGGCACAAGGGAACGTGTTAGTTCTGTCAAGTTGAAACTTGGTCCTGCTTTGAGCAGTGCATCAGATCCTGCTTTCAGCGTGGTTGGTCACCAGCAAGGACTCAGCCTGAGGAGGCTTTCCAGAAGAGGACCGTGGTTTCTTCCCCTCCCATCAACAGGTCCAGCTGGGACGGGCAAGGGAGCACCAGTCAAACCCTTGTGAATCAAGAGATGGAGAGGACACGGGGCCAGCAGATGCCTCTCAGGTCATGAGACCCTCAAGCCTATTTCCTTCATTATTCCACCCCCCACACTCTGCCACGGGCATGAACAACACCTCCTGCAGAGTGGAAAGAAGCAGCCATTCCAAACCCCAAGTGACACTTACTAAATTCCATACCCATAGAACAAACCAATCGGGATGCAGTTACATTAAGAAGAACTTACTTGATCACTTCCTACAATTCACCGTAGCTTGCTTCCAAATGTACCCATCTCTTAGTGTATTTTAAATGATTTAGTTTACTGAAACATGATAAACAGCTTTTCAGGGACCCACATTTTAACTTAATAAGGTTCAGCACTATATTTTCCCTGGTTCAGTATTCCTGCATCTTAAACCGAATGATTCATTACCCCCAGTATTATCCACATGAGTACTGTTGGTGCAAATCAATATCTACAAGCCCCTTTGGGTTCTTTTAGAGAGAGGCACTAAACTTAGGGCAAATGCCAATGTTATAAGAGAATTCAGTGCAGAGGTATGAATAAGCTCTACCTTTTTTTCCTGCTCCATCTTGATTTGATTTTCATGATGTTCCTGTTTCAGGGGAATTCTGAATATACTAATTGTAGATCAATGCAGAAAAAGAAAAAGGAATGGGGGGACCATGAGGGAGGGAGGGATGTGTAGAGATAATTTGAGCAGGAGTAGGTTTCCCCATGAGAAGATGCTTACAATGTCTCTGATTTTATTTTCTATCTATAAAAAGTCTTCAAATTTTCTATTGTCTAAGAGAACAAAATTAACAAAAAAAGTTAAGTCACAGCATATTTAGCTGTTTTAATACATATTTGACAATATGATTGCAATTTCAAAAATTATAATTTTTCCTGCTCTCTGAAATGTCAGGTTTTACATGGGTATATTTTGGGGGTACATTTTGGGGATGTATTTTGGGGGCACTTCCCCACTCCAGTGCATGTTTATGTTTGGCAAGTGAGGAAAGAAGTAAGAATCCCTAAGTTTTGCATGAGACCTAGAAATTTTACCAACCTAATAGACTTTCCCTGGACCTAATGCTTTGCAATAGACTGGATTTTCCCAGATGAGCTAAAACATTTGCATGGATTATTTCATTGGATTCCACAATGTTTCTCTGAGATTTTAGCACTGTACATATTTCTTTGTGGAATGCTCTCCAAAACTAGAGATGGTCAAAGCAAGTAGGAGAGGAGATTCAGAGAAGTGGGGAAGTAATGCACCCGGCTTTTAATTGGAGACACTTTTTACTAGGGTATTGTTCATGTTTATAGTTGTGATGTTGTTTGTTTTAGGTTATTTTGGAAGAAGAATGCATACAAATTGATGATGAGAACTCTGAAGAAAAACAGCCCATAAGTCTCTGGGCAACTACATACTGTCTGAAGGAAATGAGGATCACATTAATACAAGGAAAATTCCAAGCATTGTGTCAACGATATTTGTTCACTTTCCAAAAGTCAGTTTAGGTCGTGTGTGTGTGTGTTTTTTTTCCACACAGTTGATTCTGTTCTCACTTTTTATACATTGAAAACTAATGCTGTCACAAAACAAAAGTGTTTTTAAACCAGGTCAGATCATTGAAGAAAGCTGTGACTTCCAAACACATTGTCTGAAAGATTGTGAGGGCCCATTTTGATGGAAGCAGATGCGGGCCGGCCTGGTGAACAGCTGGAAGTTTTCTTTGAAGGTTTGTTTTGTTGCCAATGGATTAAACAAGCCATTTCCCTCCTTCCCCAGCCCCCAAGTCCAGCAGAGAATAATGTCAACATGGATTCCTGACATCCAAGAAACATGTGGTAGAACCATGTTACAATGTCAACATGATTTTTCATGTAACTAGGAGTTACTAGAGGAAATACAGTGTGTAAGAAAAGAGCTGGCACGGAATGCTATAGCACGTGGCATTCTAAGTTCTAGCACAAATCTGCCACATCAGCCCAAGTCCAGCAGCCTCGCCAAACTTCTCATCAAAACTTAGAAGTATTCACAAAACACATATCTGATGAAGAACTCATATCCAGATTTTATGAAGAACATTTACAGTTCATAAGAACAAAACAAAAAGTCTAATCAAGAAATGGGTAAAAAAATAAGAACAAATAGTTCACCAAAGATATATGAATGCTTCATAAGCACATGAAAAGATTATCAAATTATTAGTTATTAGGGAAATGAAAATTAAAACCACTATGAGACACTACTTCACACACACTAGGATGGCTACAATGAATAAAGTAAATGATAATAACTGTTGGGGAGCATGTGGGGAAATGGGAACCCTCCCACACTGGAAAACAGTTTGGCAGTTTCTCAAAAATTTAAACATAAAACTACCACGCCACCCAGCAATTCTACTCCTAGGTATATATCCAAGAGAAATGAAAACATATGTCCCCGCAAAGATTTGCACACAAATATTCATGGCAGCGATATTCATAATAACCCAAAACTGGAAACAATCTAATTGCTCAGCAACTGATGAATGGATAGATAAAATGTCTTACGTTTATCAATAAGAAGAAACAACTGCTGATATATGCCATAGTCATGGATCAACATCATAATCATTATCCAGTGAAAGTGGTAAAAGAGAAAACAAGTGAAAGAAGTCACAAGACACCACACATTATACACTTCCATTCACATGAAATGCCCAGAAATGGGAAATGAATAGTGATGAAAAGATCAGTGGTTGCCTGAGGGTGAGGGTAGGAATGGGAATTAACTGTTAATGGTCATATGGGATCATATTGAGGAGATGAAAATACTCTGAAACTGATTAATAATAGTGGTTGAAACATTTGGTAAATTTACTAAAAATCACTAAATGTGTAAATTTTGTAATATCTCAAATATAGCTCGATAAAGCTTGAAGAAAAGAAGGAGGAGGAGGAGGAGGGGGGAGGAGGAAAGAAGAAAGAGAAGGATGAGGAAGAGAAGGAAAGGAGAAACAGAAGGAAGAGGAAGAAGCAAAGGAGGGAAAGTCTACAAGAAAATCAGATAGTTATTGCAATTGCTCAAGTTAAAAATTTTATTATTCTCACCCTGTGGCCTGCAATAATGACCCACATTTTTTTTTTTTCACCTCTCCCTAAACCCATGCTCTTTTCCTTGTAACTCTGCAGTGCACTTCTACTCTGTTTTGGGCATTCTGATTCAGGCCTTGAACCTGGGCTCAGTCATGTGACTCACTCATTTGCTCTTTCACTTCTGCCATCTCCATAGAAACGTTTGCCCAGTTATTGGCTGGTTGCAGAAGGAAGATAAGGGACAACTGGAGCAGAGCCAAGTCACCCCAGAAATCCCAACTGAGCCCAATCCAGACCATCCAACCACCCACCAACCCACAGATACATGAGCGAGCCCAGCCAAACTAATCAAGCCAGCTGAGATCATGTGGTCTTCAGCTTGGTGACTCATAAGTTATAACAGTAAACTAATGTGGGTTAAGTCCCTGAGTTTTGGGGTAGTTTGTTATGCATAAATACTGTGACAATAGATAAGCGATACACCATCTTTCCCCTTCATCCCTCACATCTAATAAATCACTACTTAGAGTTAGGGTTGGATTTAAGGTTAGCAGTTATGCTCAGAGTTAGAATTCTACCCCAGAAATATGTCTCCAGTCTATACCATCTTTTTTTGTCTGCATGCCATTGCCTTATTTCAGGTCATTGTCAATTATGACTTGATCTATGTATAGATGTTCCAACATTTTATTAGGGGGCAAATTCTAATTAAATGCTCTTAGTGACCAGAGAAGTAATGTAAATATGAAAGACCATGAGGGAGTGGAAATGTTACCCATCTACATACATTTGTCTCTAAAACCAAACACAGTGATAGGGGAAAACAAACAACATATGTGGGGTTGCATTTAGTTCATGCACTAGCAGTTCACCAACTGTTTCCCCTAAGCCATTCCTATCACTCATGATGACTCTACAATAAAAGCTAACATTTATTGAGTGCTTACTGTGTATCAGATTCTTCTAAGTGCTTGCATGTATTTACTTAATATTCCCCTAAAACTCTCTAACAAAGGCACTACCATGATCCCCATTTCGTAGCTGAGGGAACTTAAGTCGCAGAAAGTTTAAGTAGTTTGCCCAGAGTTTCACAGCTGTTTACTGGCAGAAGCTAAATTTTAACCCAGAAAGTCTGCTCCCAGAGCCTGCTTACCCAGTTTGTGAGATTAGTTAACAGGGATTCAAAGAGACTAAAAAAGTTGCACAAAGTCACACAACCAATAAGTGATAAAGTGAGCAGAAATTGGAACACTGGTCTGTTTCCACTGATTTCCATAGTCTTTGTTACATTTTTGTGTCTCTTTGTTGCAACAGTTTTCTTACAGGTGTCCATTCTCCAATCTCTTCCCTGTTCTGAGTCATTACCTATACTATCTCTAGAATTACCTTTTCAAAACATAAATTTAATCCTGTTTCTTCTCTGCTGTTGACTTCTTTCCAGAGAAAGTGCCAACCCTCTTTCAGCTCCTGTATCCAAGCTGTGGAGCTTGTAGTTTTGTGATGAGATATACTTGAGAGCAATGAGAACCAATTCATCAAAACAACCCAATCCCACTTCATTGTCTCATTTAAAACCTCTTTGGCCTATTACCAACTTAAATTGTAAAATCTGAAAGCCAATCAAACATACCTGCATCTGTTCTCTCTTTTCCTGAAAGTTCAATTATCCTCAGTGAACAAGGAGTCCAGAAACCTGCTTTCCACTGACATAACCATTATATTTCTGTGCAGTATTGGACAAATGACATAATCTCTTTGGCTCACAGTTTGCTCATCTGCTAAAAGGAGACGTTGAACTAACTTAGAGATAATTAAACATTTAAAAAATAATGCTGAGAGAGAACCTAAGATGGTGGCTAGGAGAGACAGGGCAAAAAAAAACACCTCCGTGAAAAATACTAGATAAAAGCCAGAAAGTGACCCAGAACACCAGTTACAGTGATGCACCGGCTGGAAAAGTTCTGCTAAATCCACAGGGACTGCATACTTGGTGAAACCGGGAGTCTGCGTTCTGAAACAAGTGAGTAAGCTGCTGAATATCCAGCAGCCACACTGTGGTTTGGGGAAACTGAGGGTTGGCATTTGGAGGCGGACTAGTTCTTTTTTTAAAAAACCCAAAAGCAGCTGCAGATACGGCAGCAAGCAAGACCCACAGTGAAGCACGGCAGGAACGGGCTGTGGGAATGCCTCAATATCTGGCATGGAAGATAGCCTTTCATGCACCCACTGCTAATTGTCTCAGAGTGAGGCAGGCAGAGGTTAGCCAAAAGGGGAAAGAAACCATGCCCCTTAGAGCCATCTTCCTGGCAGGCTGGGAAAGCTCCTGCCCGGCGCCAGGGCCACAGCCCAGAGCTGCACCAAGAAACCCAGTGTGATGGGGGTGTTTCCAGCAGCACATGCACATGCCACGGTGTCAGGCATGGACAATAGCCTTTCGCACACCCATAGCAAAATGTCCTGGAACTGGGAAGGCGGAGCTGTGCGAAAAGGAGGAAATTAACACACCCCATACAGCCATCCTTACAGCAGGCTGGGAACGCACCTACATGGCCCGGCAGCCCAGAACTTCCCTTGAGGGATGGTGCGCACTTGTGACATAGCACAACCTTCCCTCAGCAGAGGCCCTAGGAGGGCACAGCTTGCAAGAGGGACCCACTTGGAAATCCCAGGGGCCATACACCAATACCAAAGACCTGTGGGTCAGTGGCAGAGAGAATCTGGGGTGAGACTGAAATGAAGGTTTAGATTCTTGCCAACAGCCTTAAATCTCCAGGAACACCTGGGAGGTTTGATTATTAAAGCTGCCCTCTCTCCCTAACTGTTCAGACACACGCCCCACATTCAGGGCGGACAGCACCAACAACACACCCAAACTTGGTGCACCAACTGGACCCCACAAGAATCAGACCCCCACACACCACAAAGACAAAGTTGGGGAGAACTGACTTGAGGGGAAGAGGTGAGTCACAGAAACCATCTGCTGGTTAGTTAGAGAAAGCGTACGCCACCAAGCTATAGATCTGACAAATTAGAGATTCATCCTTGAATAATCCTACATATCCTAAAAGAACCCTATCAAGTAAAGCAAATGCCAAGAGGCCAAAAACAACAGAAAATTTTAAAGCATGTGATAAAACCAGATGATATGGATAATCCAAACCCAAACACCCAAATCAAAAGATCAAAGGAGACACAGTACTTGGAGCAATTAATCAAAGAACTAAAGACAAACAATGAGAGCATGGCACAGGATATAAAGGACATGAAGAAGACCCTAGAAGAGCATAAATTAGAAATGGCAAGAGTAAATAAAAAAATAGATGGTCTTATGGAAATAAAAGAAACTGTTGATCAAATTAAAAAGATTCTGGATACTCATAGTACAAGAGTAGTGGAAGCTGAAAAACGAATCAGTGACCTCAAAGACCATATAATGGAAAATGAAAGAACAAAAGAAAGAATTGGGAAAAAAATAAAAAAAAATTGAAATGGACCTCAGGGATATGATAGATAAAATAAAAACTCCAAATATAAGACTCATTGGTGTCCCAGAAGGGGAAGAGAAGGGTAAAGGTCTAGAAAGTGTATTCAAAGAAACTTTTGGGGAAAATGTACCAAACCTTCTACACAATATAAATACACAAACCATAAATGCCCAGCGGACTCCAAATACAATAAATCCAAATAAACCCACTCCAAGACATATTCTGATCAGACTGTCAAATACTGAAGAGAAGGAGCAAGTTCTGAAAGCAGCAAGAGAAAAGCAGTTCACCACATACAAAGGAAACAACATAAGACTAAGTAGTGACTACTCAGCAGCCACCATGGAGGTGAGAAGATAGTGGCATGACATATTTAAAATTCTGAGAGAGAAAATTTTCCAACCAAGAGTACTTTATCCAGCAAAGCTGTCCTTCAAATTTGAGGGAGAGCTTAAATTTTTCACAGACAATCAAGTGCTGAGAGACTGCTAATAAAAGACCTGTCCTACTTGAGATACTAAAGGGAGCCCTATTGACAGAGAAACAAAGAAAGGAAAGAGAGATATTGAGAAAGGTTCAGTACTAAAGAGATGCAATATTGGTTCATTAAAGGACATTAAGAGAGAGAGGAAAAAATATAACTGACAAACATAAACCAAAGGATAGGATGGCTGATTCAAGAAATGCTTTCACAGTAATAACATTGAATGTAAATGGATTAAACTTCCCAATTAAAAGATATAGATTGGCAGAATGGATCAAAAAATATGAACCATCAATACGTTGCATACAAGAGACTCGTCTTAGACACAGTGACACAAAGAAATTGAAAGTGAAAGGATGGAAAAAATATTTCATGCAAGCTACAGCCAAAAGAAAGCAGGAGTAGCAATATTAATCTCAGATAAAATAGACTTTAAATGCAAGGATGTTAGGAGAGACAAAGAAGGCCACTATATACTAACAAAAGGAACAATTCAACAAGAAGAAATAACAATCATAAATGTTTATGCACCCAGTCATGGTGCCACAAAATACATGAGAGAAACACTGGCAAAACTAAAGGATGCAATGGATGTTTCCACAATAATTGTGGGAGACTTTAACACATCACTCTCTCCTATAGATAGATCAACCAGACAGAAGACCAATCAGGAAACTGAAAACCTAAACAATCTGATAAATGAATTAGATTTAACAGACATATATAGAACATCACATCTCAAATCACCAGGATACACATTCTTCTCTAGTGATCACAAAACTTTCTCCAGAATAGACCATACACTGGGACATAAAACAAGCCTCAATAAATTTAAAAAAAAAATTGAAATTATTCAAAGCACATTCTCTGACCACAATGGAATACAATTAGAAGTCAATAACCATCAGAGACTTAGAAAATTCACAAACATCTGGACGTTAAACAACACACTCCTAAAATAAATGGTTTATAATGTAGAATGTAGGGGAACTAGAGATAGAGAGCAATTAATGAAGGGGGAACAATAACCCAATAAGCACAAATAAGCTATTGTGGGTAAATTTAATGTTTTGGGAATGCCCAGGAATGACTATGGTTTGTTAATTTCTGATGGGTATGGTAGGAAGAAGTTCACAGAAATGTTGCTATATTAGGTTATTTTCTTGGGGTAGAGTAGGAACATGTTGGAAGTAAAGTAGTTATTTTAGGTTAGATGTCTTTTTCTTACTCCCTTGTTATGGTTTGTTTGAAATGTTTCTTTATTGTATATCTTTTTTTAAAAAAAAATTTTTGATATAGTTAATTTTAAAAAAAAGAGTTAATTAAGAGTTAATGAAAATCAATGCAATATATGATATTGGAGTGGATCTAAGAATGGAGGAGAAAAGCTCAAAGGGGGCATAAGGAAAAATTGGAACATAGAATTTAAGCTTTATATCCATATTAATTTTCTTGAATTAACTGCAGTTAATGACATAAGTGAATATCCTTGTTCGTAGGAAATGTACATGGAAGCGTTATGAGTTCAAGGAGTATATATGCAACCTGCTCTCAAATGTTCAGAAGGTGATAAATAGGTAGATAAATAATTGATAGAAAGATAATAAATATAGTTGAAAGAAAGAGAGAGGGGGAGGGAGAGAGGAAGGAAAGAAGGAAGGAACGAAGGAACGAAGGAACGAAGGAAAGAAGGAAAGAGAAAGAAAGGTACTGCAAAGGTAGCAAAATGTAAAATTGGTAGATATGGATATCTGGGGCGGGGGTTGGAGTACTCTGTATGGGGTTTGTATTGTATTTGCAATGATCCTATATGTTTGAAATTATTTCAAAATAAAAATTTAAAAAAAATTCTGTCTCTTCATTCAAAAGAAGTCTTGTAAAAACACAATATGTGAAACAGGCAAAAGTGAAGCTGCCCTGCTTGAAGCAAGATGGAAGGTAATCATGGCGCGAAGCCTTGACCATTTTACTGTCATGTTCTGGATCACAACACCTCTCCACCCTGCCCTGTCCATCCCTGGAGATAATGACATGAGAATTCTGGGGTTCCTGGGGCACAGTTTTAAGGCTCCTGTAATCATGATCTCTTAGGACCCTACCTGAACCAAAATCCCATGACTCTAATACTTTCCTACCTTATGATGAATTAGGAACCGAAAGAGAAACGTTAGCATTAACAAATCTGAATTTAACAATAGTTGTATTTATAACCTAACATGAGCCAGTCCAGCCTACCTTCTTCATTACGGGGATATTTCAATGGTTTTATTGTTAATAGAGCCTTTTACAAATGCAAAATGCTCATTTCAGAGCAGTTTAATGGATTTGCAATTCCTCAGCCTAAACAGCATCGTTCTTCATCATCATCCATTTCTCTGAAATGCAGATGGCAGGTGGCCTCATCTGTGTGTGCTGCACCAACAACATTCTTTGAAGGGAGTTCCTACCAAATGAGTGCAGCCCCAAAACAGATGTAGAATCCACTATCGCAGCACACAGGGGAAAGTCACAGGAAGCCCTCATCAAAGAAGAATGTGAGCTCCAGAATTCCTGATTGTGTTCATTACCAATACAATACGCTGTCAAATTTTAAAGCATGAAGTTAATGGTGTGTTCAGAGATATTAATGTCTTCCAAAGGGCAGTGGGCTCCAGAGACAGACCTAAGTCACCCCAGTGCACTTTTAATACAGACACGGCTGTCTCTAATTAGTAACTAGGTTGGCAACAATTGGTGAATGGATTTCTAAATTTATATTTTTCTCCAATATATGGCTTACTTTTTGTTATGGTCACCTGGCCAGGTGAGAAACAATTAATTATAGCAGGACAAGGTAGATTGACATGAGATCTGAAACAATATCTGCTTTGTAGGTAAGATGGGATGGAGGTTGGAAGGTAAGCTCTAGATGCTGGTAATAAGGGACAGTCTGGCCAGAAGAGAGAACATGGCAACTAAAATGTCCAGAAATAAGCCACAGTCCAAGCAGGCAGTAAGTACAGGGTCCATAAAAAGTCCAGAAATAGGTCATTTTGGAGAGGCCAGGCTGGCAGGCAGCAGAGAGCAAGCAACAAGGAAGTCAGTCCGGAACCATCTGGGTGCTGCCTGCAGGGATTCAGTTCCAGAAATGTGTGCCTGTGGGGAGTGTAGTAGTAGGAACAGTAGGGAGCTCCATTTAAAAGAACAAGAGCTGACTTCAGTCCCACAAGTAATACGTAAGCAAAGGACACAAGCAAAGAGAATGAGACCAGGGTCCAGAAGAAATGTGAAGTCTGATTCTAAAGCCAAAGTTTTGTGCTGAGAACCTTAAAGGACCTGGATCCTAGCACAAGACCAAAGCACAGCCATAGCAAGAAGGATCTGCAGTGAAATTACCTTTTAGAGTAAAACTAGTGCTTGAACCTGGGTCATAATGCACCCCCTGGTCATTAGAGAGAAAAAAAAAGGCTATAGGAGAAAAAAGACAAGGTGATATATTCATTCATTCATTCATTAAATGCATAAGTTATGATCACTTACTCTATGCAAGGCTCTCTCTGTAACTCAGTATGCAGGAAAGAACAGCACCTGCTCCTGCCCTTCTGCAGCTTACATTGGCACATCATTGGCCTTTAGGAAAAAATACTGAGCCCATTTTTTCTAGGACATTTGTTTTACCCATCCCAAAGCCAAATGTAGATCTCCTGAACTAAGCACCGTGAAAAAGCATGTTCACTAATTCACATTTGGTGAGGGGATGCATCCAATTCCACAAAGTAAGGAACTGCCATAGTTTAAAAGCATTTACCACTTTAAGTAGTAGCTGTTTGTTCCAGTTTGCTAATGCTGTCGGGAAGCAAAATACTGGAAATGGATTGGCTTTTATAAAGGGGGTCTATTTGGTTACACCATTACAGTCTTAAGGCCATAAAGTGTCCAAGGTAAGTCATCAACAATGAGGCACCTTCACTGGGGGATGGCCAATGGTGTCTGGAAAACCTCTGTTAGCTGGGAAGGCACGTGGCTGGTGTCTGCTCTGGAGTTCTGGTTTCAAAATGGCTTTCTCCCAGGACGTTCTTCTCTAGGCTTCAGCTTCTCTCCAAAATGTCACCCTCAGTTGCTCTTGGGGTGTTTGTCCTCTCTTAGCTTCTAGGGAGCAAGAGTCTGCTTTCAACGGCCATCTTCAAACTGTCTCTCACTTGTAGCTACTCTCTCAGCTCCTGTGCATTCTTCAAAGTGTCCCTCTTGGCTGCAGCAAGCTTGCTCCTTCTGTCTGAGCTTATATAGTGCTCCAGTGGACTAATCAAGGCCCAGGCTGAATGGGCGGGGCCACAGCTCTATGGAAATTATCCAATCAGAGTTATCATCTACAGTTGGGTGGGGCACATTTCCATGGAAACAATCTAATCCAAACGTTCCAACTCAGTCCCCACTAATATGTCTGCCCCCACAGGACTGCATCAAAGAACATGGCTTTTTCTGGGGGACATAATATATATACAAACCGGTACACTGTTGTTGGTATGTCAGGCACAGAGTATCTAATCTTTATTCTACTCCTTAGGGTTGATGTGATTTTTTTTATTGAAAAGCCTAGTATGTGCTAGGTCCTGTTGCAGGTACTTGGACTACATTAATAGACCAAACAGACATCCTGAAGCTGGCAATCCATCCAGAGAAACACAATGAACAGTAAACATAGTAATTGTTATGGTTTTCCAGCTGCTAAAACAAATATCACACAGTAGGTTGGCTCAACAACAGGAATGTATTGGCTCACACTTTCAGAGTCTAGAAGCCTTGCTTCCTTTCCATGGCTTTTCCATCACATGGCAGTGCACAAAGTAGCATCCTCTTCTTTCTCTTCAGGGCTTCTTTGACTTCCAGCTTCTTGTTTCTCCCATGGCTTCTCTTTCTATGTCCAATTTCCTTTGTTTATAAGGACTTAAATCATATTGGATTAAGGCCCACCCTCATCCAGTTTGGGCACATCTTACCTAATCATATCTTTCAAGGCCCTATTTACAAATGGGTTCATACAGGACCAGAGCTTGGGACCTGAGTGAGCCTTTTATGGGGAATATGATCCAAGCCTCAGTAATAACCAAGGGCATTAGGTAGTATGTTAAAAAATGTTAAGATCTGTGGAACAAATAGACAGGGGAAGGAGGAGTCAGGAAAACAATGGGCACAGGGTGGCAGTGTAGTACAATATTAATTAGGGGGTTCAAGAGATTGGGGAAAACTCACCTCATTGAGAAGGTTACCTTTGGGCAGAGACTTGAAATGTCTTGGAGGGTTTAATGATGCAGCTGTCTGGGGGGAGAGGATTTCAGGGGAGGGAATAAACAGTGCCATGACCCTCTGGTGAGGAGGGGCCTGGAAGGAGCAACAGGAGACAAGTGTGCCCAAGAGGAAGGGGAGTGAGGGGGAGGAGCAGGAGATGAGCTCAGAGATCCAGATAGGGAGAGCTATGGGAGAAGCAGGGAGACCTGTTAGGAGGCTTGCAATTTTCCATCCAGGGTGGTGGCAGTAGAGGAGGAGAGAAGAGATCAGAATTGGGGTACGTTTTAAAGGTAGAGACATCAAGATATACCTTGATGGTTTCGATGTGGGTTGTGAGAGAAATAGGAAGTGAAGGTTAATGCCAAGGTCATTGGTGGTGAATCTAGATGGATGGAAGTTTACAGAGGAAGACAAGGAGTTCCATTTTTGACATTAAGTTGTGATGTCTAAAAGACAACCCACTAAAGCTGCTGTTGGCTGTTAGCTATTGTGTCAGGTCAGGCTCTCCAGGAAGCAGACAGAGTTTGGAATTCAAGAGGTTTACTGGGAATAATCCACGTAAAAGATAAAGAAGGAGGAAACAGGATTTGGCAGGGAGAAGAGCAGACAATGGTGCAGCTCTAATAAGTCTTGGCCAATGCATTGGAGCTCTCTGGAGTAAAGATTGCCAGTTGGAGGAATCTCACACTGGGCAGGGATATCTAGGCCCACATATTCCTGTCATCTTCTGTCACTAACTGGGGCCTGGCCAGGGAGAGTGTGGCCTTAGCTCAAATGTTGCAGCAGATCCTGAAGGTGCTACAGCTAGATGCCAGCAGCTAACTATGCTCCTTGCAAATGAAGGGCAAGTTTTTTCTTGAAGAGAGATGTGAGTGGTATCCCTCCATGGCTGTCAATATAAATATAACACAAATGTTGGGAATTCAGGAAAGCTATCTAGGCTGGAGATTTGCCAATTGGCTGGCACATGATGAAATTGTGAGTTTAGATGCAGAAGAAGACCAAGGACTGAGCCTGGGCACTCGAAAGGTAAGAGATCAGAGAAAAGAAGATGAACCAGCAAAAGAGACTAATGAAGAGCAACTCATAAAGTGGGAGCAAAACCAAGGAAGTTGGGGGTTCTTGGAAGCCAAGTGAGGCAAGAGCATCAAAAGCTGCTCATGGTCAAAGAAAGGAGGTTAGAGAACTGAGCAAGGGGTGGACGAACATGGAAGACAACTCTGACCTTGGTGAGAGGAGTTTCAGTGGAGTTTGGGCCCAAAGCCTGGCTGGAGAAGACAGAAGGAAGAATGAGCAGAGAGGAACGGGAGATAGAGCACACAAACAACAATTTTAGGGAAGTTTGCTATAAGTGGAGGAAGATAAAATGGGGATAATTAGCTGAGGAAAGAGGATCAAGAAAAGTTGATTTGGGCTGTTACTGTTTTCAAGATGGGCATGATAAAAACATGTGTGAGTGCTTCAAGCGTGGAGACTCAGCCTTCCTGCAAAAAAAATGATTTTATCAACGTTATACGTAGCATATCACCTCCCTCAATGCGATCTATTGAAAGTCAGTCCTTGACATAAGGGTTTGTAAGAAAAGCAAAATAAATAAAATGAACAAAAAATAATGTTTTGTTCGTTTTATTTAATGAACAAATAGTTCATTAAATAGTTAATGAAAAATGTTTGGAGATGGGAGCAAAGTACATTTTGGCATCTAGCACCATGTTTTAACCTTTGGAGAAATGCTGAGAAGTTGTGTGACATGTATTTAACAAGGACAGTGGAGCCTGCCTCTCAATGCCAAGCCCAGGATAATCTAGCCCAGACCAATTTATTCAAATCTGCATCCACACCCTTTGCACATTATAGTCAATCTCTAGGCTTAACCATTCTGAGAAGGACATTGGGGGTCAAAGAACAATGGAAGCCCCCATGCTGCACATTTCCAATCATTCCAGAATGACGCCACCCGCTAGTGTAAGCACCACTTGGCACCGCGACGATCTGATCAAATGAAAGGCAGAAGGAGGATTACCTCTGGTAGTGTGGAAAATGAAAGAAAAATTCCCTTGATTAAAATTCAGCACCTTTCACCTTTCACGGAGCTCACCAAATACTGTTAAGCTCCTGCCCATTATGGATATGCAGCCTCCTCCCAATCAAAGTCATTTGGCTGAGATGTAAGACAGAATATGATTTGTCCAAGACTCTGAGCACAGGATGTCAAGAAGAAGGAAACCAGAATGATGGGAAGAATTTGGTGGTTCCAGGGAACCCTCGGAGATGTGTGTAGATGCTCATCAAAATCTCTGCCCCTGTTAGCCACAGAAGGTCCTGTCCTAACTCCAGAGGGCATGGCCCATCACCAGTGACAAAATACAATCTGCCCAAGAGCCCAAGAGCAATGGCTCAACGATCCATCATCCCAATTGTCCCCACATGTATTTCCAGTTCTGGAAGCACACACTTGGATTGGCCCAGTCAACACCTGCCCACAGGGGAGAGGGGAAGAGGAGGAAATCTGGGATCATGCCCTTGCCTCTCTTCACAGTCTGCTTCTCCCTCTCCTCTCCTCCCCTCCCTCCCTTCCCCTCTGCTTTCCTCACCTCTATATCTCTATCTCTATCTCTATCTCTATCTCTCTCTATCTCTATCTCTATCTCTATCTCTATCTAGCTCTATCTCTATCATTTCTTTCTCTCTCTCTCTCTCAGGCCATGGCCCCTCCCAATGTCCCAAATGGGAAAACCACAGATTATGCCCAATTCCAACTCTGCCTCATGACCACTGCCCTAAACCAAGCATCCCCACACATTGCACTTCCTGGCTCAAGGATGACAAATACCCAGATCACTCCACTCTCTACCCACTCATGACCACCACACACACACACACACACACACACACACACACACACACACACACAGACCTCAGACAGCAACAATCAGCCATCACCGTCCCCACTGAGACTCAGAAGTCTCCACACATCACTCCTGGAGGGCATCTGCCATCTCGGTCTCCAGTCCCTCCCTGCACTCCCTCCCTGGTTACCACAGACACCTTGATCTAGGCCCACATTGGTTCTCACCTTCATTAATGCAAAGCCTTCTGCCTGGCATCCTGCTTCTCCATCTTGTCTCCCTCAAGCCCCCTCCATGACTACAAAAGTCTCCCATCTAAAAAGTGAATAGCAGTGTGTCATCTCCCGGTTGAACGTCCTTCCATCCTAGCTATCTATAGGATAAAGTTCCAGATTCTGAGCACAACAAGCAAGGTTAGACTCCAGTTAAGCCTCAACTCCTGCCCCCTCTTGCTTAGAGAGCAAGTTGCTCATCAATCTCTGTGCTCACTGTCCTGTCTCCCGACCCCATGGCTTTCCTGGTACTGGAAGTGACCCCTCCCACCCCCAGCTCCCTTCTCTACTTCGTTTCCACAGGCTCCTGCTTCCTAACCTCTATGACCCAACTGTGAGGTCCCCTTCTCTGGGAAGCCTTCCTGGACCCTCAGAATCCTACAAGAGCCTGAGCTTACCTCTATCATCACATGGACCACATCGTATTACAATTATCTTGCTAATTATCTTGCCTAGTGTCTGTCTCCTCCTTAGTCTGTGGCATCCTTGAGGTCAGAAACTGATTATCCTTTATCATTAGAGTTTCAGTTCCTAAAACAGTGTAGGGAATTAATAATAATAACAACAGCAAATTAATCCGCACAACCCTACAAAGTAGGTACTCTCTCTTTATTTTCATTTGAGAGAAGAGGAAACTGAAGCCTAGAGAGGTTAAGTAATTTGCTCGGAGACAAGACAGGATGTAACCTGCAGCAGTCTGACTTCAGAAAACAGGACTTCACATGATACAGGACGCATATGTAAGGATAAGCCTAAAAAAAGAGGACAGGAACTGCAACGTGCACCACTGAAGCTCCTGCCAGGCTCCTTCTACGCCCTCCATGGACCCTTATAATAGGTAACATCTAAGTATAGGAGAGGAAAGGGAGAGTGTCACATCACCTTTTGCTTTCTGACTCTTCTGCAGCCTGCCATTGTAATCAGGGCATGGTTCCTGAGAGTCAGGTCCTTTGGCTTTTCCCCTTCCACAGTGTTGGATTTACATACCTTTTCCTCCTGCCTAACTTGACACAGGATGTTGGAGGTAACACACCCGGATTTCAGTAGTGTCCTTGCCACCCAGATGTCCACCAGCCCTGGATCCACCCGGTAACTTTGACCATGCTTCCTGGGAGGTATTTTAGGTCTCAAGTCCCCAAGAGCTCCCGCAGTGATAAAGGTAACTGCAAAAACCCTTCTTGCCCAAATCTCCTTTCTCTTTGAATAAAACCTCTGTTTGTTATATAATGAGGGTTGTAATTGGAGGAAGGACTAAGCTGGGAGGTAATCAGAGATGGTAAAAATAGAGAAAAGTCTATATAAATGTCAGAAAATGTACCATCATAGCTGGGCTTGAAATAGAGACATACAATCTATTACAAGATAAATAAAGACTATTTTGCAAGATTCCTGTATAAATAGAAAGAAAAAAGGAAAAAGAAAAATGTCCAATGGCCTGGAATCTAACACCTAGTACCTGGAAGGCACTAACAAATGTTCACTGAATGAATGAAATGAGTGAATGAACTTTATGAATGAATGAAATTACAAAGTGTGTGTTTATACTATTTATTGTTTACATTTATTAATACTGAGGATTACTGTTTAATATTTACTTGAAAAAGAAGATAGATGACTTTGCTAGTAATGAGTGACTATAAGACTTAGTGTTTGGCTCTTCCTAACAATCAGGATGAAATGTTGGTAGGTTAACAATACATCAAATTAGCCAGTGGACTCTGCTGGGCTGTTGGTCAATCTGACTACTGTGTACAAAAGTTTAATCCATTGTAGGCTTGGTATTCAGTTTGATAAATTCATTTTTAGTTAAATATGTCACTAATAGTTCTAAATTTGCCCAACTACTCACAGTTTGAAAATCATTTCTCAATCTTACTTTCTCAATAATTGGAGCCAAATTAGGAGTTGCCACATTTTTAGTTCATTCTGTGTTTATTCACATTCTAAAGTCAAATACTTAATCCTTCTCTAAAACTCTTATACTGTAAATAAAATAAGAAAACTGCACTATTAAAATAGAAGTGTATTAAGAAGGAAAATTAAAATAATTTAGGAATAGCTTAAAACTTCGAAATGTCAGAAAACAAAATGTGATGACTGTTCCAGTTTGCTAATGCTGCCATTATACAAATTACCAGAAATGGACTGACTTTTATAAAGGGGGTTTATTTGGTTACAAATTTACAGTCTGAAGGTCATGACAATGTCCACATTAAGGCATCAACACGAGTATACCTTCACTGAAGGAAGGCCAGTGGCATCCAGAAAACCTCTGTTAGCTGGGAAGGCACATGACTGGCATCTGCTGATCCTGGTTGTGTTCCAGCTCCACTCTCAGCTCCTGTGCATTCTGCAAAATATTGCTCTTGGGGCATTTGTCCTCTCTTAGCTTCTCCAGAGCAAAGTGTCAGCACAGGTCTGCTTTCAATGGCCATCTCCAAAATGTCTCTCTAAGCTGCTCTGAGCTCCTTCTGTCTGTGAGCTCTTTTATAGGACTCCAGTGACTAAATCAATACCCACACTGAATAGGCGCAACCACACCTCCATGGAAACAATCTAATCAAAGATATTACCCACAGTTAGGTGGGTCACATCTCCATGGAAACAACCTAGTCCAAAGATTCCAACCTAATCAACATTAATACTTCTGACCCCACAAGACAGCATTAAAGGACATGGCATTTCGGGAGACATAATACATCCATCTGGCACAATGAGTTAACAATCGGATGCATTAGAATAAATGTGAAAATTGCATTCAGCAGTTTAGGACCTCTAACCTCCAAATAAGTGTAAAAATCATCAAGCCTTCAGCTGCTAACTGAACTTCTATTTGGCCAGTCAACACAATTATTTGAAGAAAACTTTGTTTCAGTATATAAATCTAATATTTAAACAATGGCCAACATGGCCTTCATGCATAGGATATATCTTTCTCAAACTGAGTTTTTGATTTCAGGTATTTTAGCAACAAATCAGCCCATTTAAAAGGATGTAAACAGCATCACATCATTCACCAGGCGCCACCCAATAAAAGTACATAACATGTTCTTTTTCTCAACTAAAAGAGAAATCAGAGTTGTTTGGGAGGAGTGGTTTGTGAGTTGATTTCTGTTGCCCTGACAGCCTTAGTCTTCTGAGAGTGAATTACAGTGCACAAAAGTCTCATGAAAGGACATTGGTTCCATCAACTAATAGAGTTGGATTTTGGGCACATTAAGGACAAGAGAATATACAAATGAGGGAAAGCGTTTCAGAGAGGAGCTGAGTGCTCCCTTCACTCTACGTCCTCTGGACCACGGAATTCCCAGGAGCTACATACAGATAAAGGAAAAGCCCAATTTCCAGTGTGGATTAACAAGGGGATGACACTTCATTCTTTTTTTAAAGTTTCATTGACATATATTTAAAAGACAATAAACCACATACATTCAAAGTCTAGAATTCGGTAAGTTTGACATATGGATTCACATGTAAAATGTCATCACAATCAAGATAATGAACAGAACTGTGTCTTCCAAAGTTTCCTCTGCTCTCGGCAATCCCTTTTTCCGCTCTTCCTTGGTCTCTGCCCCACTCCAGGCAAGAAAGAAACTACCAAACTGTTTTCTAAAGTAGCTGTTCCATTTTAAATTACAAACAGCAGTGTATCAGAGTTCTAGTTGCTCCACATTTTCATTAATATTGGTATGGTCAGTCATTCCTTTATCCATTTTAATAGATGTGTCGTTTCACCTCATTGTGTTTCTAAGTTGCATTTCCCTAATGACTAATGATGTTGAGCATCTTTTCATGTGCTTCTTTACCATCTATATGACTTCTTTGGTAAGGTATCTGTTCAAATAATTGACCAATTTTTCCCATTGTTTGTTTTCTTATTGAATTTTGAACATACTTTATGTATTTTATATACAAGTCCTTTATCAGATATATGCTTTGCAAACATTTTTCCCAACCAATGGCTGCCTTTTCATTATCTTAGCAAGTGTCATTTGAAAAGCATAAGTTTTTGTTTTTTTTAATGTTGAAGTCCAATTTGGCAGTTATTTTTCTTTTTTGTAGACCATGACTTTTGGGTTATATTTAAAATATCTTTGCCTAACCCAACATCACAAAGATTTTCTCCTGTGTTTTCTTTTGGACATTTTGTAGTTTTAGGTTTTACATTTAAGTCTACGATGCATTTTGAGATATTTCATATTTTTGAGGCTATTATAAATGGAATTGCCTTTTGATTTCAATTCCCACTTTGTTACTAGTATGTAGAAATATAATTATAGTGTGTAAAATATAATTACAGAAATATAATTATATTAAAAATATATGTATGTCTCCTACAACCTTGCTAAATTGACTTGCTCTTGTAGCTTTTTTTAAGATTCCATTGAATCTAATGGAATCTACGTAGGTGATCATGTCTTCAAATAATGTTTAATTTCTTCTCTTCTGATGTGGATGATTTTTATTCATTTTTCTTGACTGACTGCTGTGGCTAGAAAAAAATTCCAGTACAATGTTGTATAGAAGAGGTGAAAGCAGACATTATTTGTTTCTGATCTTAGGGGGAAGTATTCAATCTTTCACCTTCAATATGATGTTAAATGGTGGTTTTTAATAGATGTCCTTGATAGGTTTGAAGAAGTTCCCTTCTGTTCCTAGTTTGCTGACAGTTTTCATCAAGAATCAGATTTTCCCAAAATTCTTTTCCTGTGTTAATGAAATGATCATAAGGTTTTTCTGTTTTTTATTTTGTTAATATAGTCAATGGTATTGATTGATTTTTGAATGTTAAAACCACCTGCATTCCTGGATAAACCCCACTTGACCACAGCCTATTATCCTTTTTATATATTGCTGAATTTTTCTTGATTAACTTTTGTTTAGAATTTTTGCATATGCTTACATGAAAGATATGGGTATATCATTTTCTTTTCTTGTAACATCCTTGTCTAGGTTTGTTATCAGTATAATGCTAGCCACAAATAAAATTCATTGGGAAGTATTTCCTCCTCTTCAATTTTCTTTAAGACTTTATGAAGGACTGGTTTTATTTTCTTAAATGCTTGGTAAAATTCACTAGTAAAGTCATCTGGGCTTGGAATTTTCTTTATGGACAGGTTTGTAGCTACAAATTAGATTTCTTTAACAGATATTGACCTATTCAGGTTGTTTATTTCTTCATAAGTGATTTCTGTTGGTTTGCACTTTTAAGGTAGTTGGCCATTTCACCTAAGCTGTCAAATGTATGGTCATAAAATTGTTTATAATATTGTCTTATTATCCTTTCAGTCTCTGGAGAATCTTAGTGATCTATTCCTAATATTGATAGTTTGTGTCTTGTATCATTTTTTTATTGATCAGTTTGCCTACACATTTATCAATTTTATTGATCTCAAATAATCAGCTTTCATTTTCATTGACTGTCTCAATTGTCTTTCTGTTTTTATTTCACTGATATTTACTTTGGTATTGAGTATTTCCTTTCTTCTTATGATTTTGGGTCTAATTTGTACTTATTTCTCTATTTTCCTTGGATGGAAGCTGGAGACATTGATTTTAGAACTTTATTATTTTCTAATAAAGCATTTAGTGCTATAAATTTCTCCATAAGTACTGCCTGAGCAAATTCTCACAAATTCTGATATGTTGTGTTTCATTTAATTCAATTTTAAATACTTTATAACTTTTCTTTTGATTTCTCTGTTGACCTATGTGCTGTTTAGAAGTATGTTATTTAGTTCCCAATATTTGAGGTTATTCCAGATATCTTTCTATTATAATTTCTAATTTAATTCCACTGTGGTTAGACAGCATACTTTGTTCAACTTGAACTTCCTTTAGCTTTTTTTGTAGTGCAGATATGATGGTGACGAACAAGTATTGCTTTTGTATGTCTGAAAACATCTTTATTTTGCCCTTGTTTTTGAAAGGTATTTCACTCAACATAGAACTCGAGGTTGTCGGTTTTTTCTTTCAGCACTTTAAAGATGTTATTTGACTCTCTTCTCATTTGCATTGTTTCTAACAAGGAATCAGGAGTCATCCTCATTCTTGTGCCTTTGTACATAATGTGTCTTTTTTTCTCTGACTTCTTTTAAGATTTCTCTTTATCACTAGTTTTGAGCAACTTGATTATGTTGTGCTTTGTTGTCCTTTTCTTCTTACTTCTTGTGCTTGGACTTCATTGAACTTCTTGGATGAATGGATTTACAATTTTCTCAAATTTGGAACATTCTTGGCTATTATTTCTTCAAATTATCTTGCCCCTCTCACCCACCAATTACCCATATATTAGGCTGTCTAATGTAGTCCCATGGATCATTGATGCTCTGTTCATTTTAAATTTTTTCTATGTTTGATTTTAGATAGTTCCCATTCCTATGTCTTCAAGTTCACTAATCCTTTCTCCTGCAAGGTCTAATGGGTCATTAATCCCATCCAGTATGTTTCTTCTCAGACTTTGTATTTTTTCATCTCTAAAATTTTAATGTCTTTTAAAATGTTTTCCTGTATCTACTTAATAATTTGAATACATGGAATGAAGTTATAATAACTGTTCTAATGTTCTCTGCTAATTCTAAGATCTGGATCAATTCTGGGTCAATTTTGATCGATTGATTCATTTCCTCATTATGGGTCTTGTTTTCCTGTTTCTTTGCAGGCCTGGTAATCTTTGTAAATTTTACCTTTTTGGGTGCTGGATATTTTTGTATTCCTATAAAAAATTTTGAGTTTTGTTTGGTAATATCATTAAATTACTTGGAAATGGTTTTATCCTTTCTGGTCTTTCATTTATGATTTTTGTTTTAGGCAGGTCTTGAACATTGTCCAATTTTAGGCTCATTACTCCCCATTACTGATGTAAGGCCTTTTTGATTGTTCTAGCTAATACCCTGTAATCTATGAGTTTTCCTAGTTGGCCAGTGAAAATAGACAACATTCCAGGCTTTATATGTAACAGGCACTGTCATCTAATCCTGTAACACTATTTCCCTGACCTCCCATTTCCAGGACCCAGGTCATTTCTCCACACACATATGCTGATTAACAGTCTGTTGGGTACTCAAGGGATACCTTATGCAGATTTTCTGGATTCTTTCTCTCTTCTCCAGTGCTCTGTTCTGTGAACTCATCACCTTTATCTTCTTGGACCCTCAGCTACTTCTCATCAACTCAGGGTGTCTTCCAGCTCCACTTGGATTTCCCCTCATTGTACCACAACCTAGCTATTCTCTTAAGTCAGTAAGCTGGAGAAAACTGTACACCTCTCCACATACTCTTCTTGTCTTTCAAGGGTAAATGCCTGATACCCAGTGTCTCCAAAAGTGGTTTTTCATATATTTTGCCTGCATTTTTTTCATTGTTTCAGATGGGAAGGTAAATCTGTTCCCATTTTGGGTGGAAACTGATGTCTGGCTTTCCCTTCTATATCCAGCTAATTCATACAGTCTGAAGCTTGACTTTTCAATAATATTCTTTATAGGAAACAATTTTTCTAATGCAGGGGCTCTTCTAAAGTAGTCTTTAAAAGGAATCCAGGGGGCCCAAGAACTTGGATGGAAGAAAAAAAACCCACCTTAATATTCACTAGCCTTGAATTGAAATCTAGCATTTCCTTTGATAATAAATGTATGACACAAACCACAGAAAAATTAGAATACTTGTAACCTTGTTAGCACTAGAGATCACTGATATTTTCATATCAGTTTACTTTTTACAGGTATCTTGAAATATTATATATGCTTATAGCTACTTCAGAATTATAGTAGATATTATTTTCTCTGCTGGATTTCATTATTTAGTTTATTAATAAAGGAGTTCATATATTACTACCTCACTTTAAAAATGTTTTGATAGCTGTATTTTAATATAATGTGTTACCTTTGTAACCATGTGTATTTTATTTTATGCATTAAAATAATTATTCTGAGCAGAGCTCTATGGGCTTCACTAATTGCCCTTTGGGTGTCCACAATACAAAAAAATGTAAAAAGCCCCTGGTCTAGTACACTTGAAATATAAATAGCTCTACATAATGTCCATTTACACTCACTTTTTCAGCAAACTATTGGATAATGTGAAGAATGCCAGCAATTTCCATTGTTTCCTCTCCTTTGGTGCACTAGGGGCTGCTGTGGACCAGTGTAATTAGATAGAGATGGGGGATAATGACTTTGGCAGGATCTCAGTAACAATTGACGCGACTTGTCTGGAGTGAAAGGAAGTCAAATGCAGGGCCAATTTAGCAAAGAATAAAAGAACTGGGAGAGACAGAACAGGAAAATAAGTTGAGGGTTGGCTCAATGCAGCCACCAAGAGAAATTATAATGAAATCCAGTTCTCAAAGCTGTAGTGGGATGTCAAAAATGAATTTGAAAGGGGTTTAGTTTTATCTTTTTTAGGTAGGCATGCAGGAATTTGACCACATGGACTATGAAATATAAGAATTTGCCTCCCAGTCCCTATCAGGATCCTTGTGGAATTTAATATTGATTGGGAATAGATTGTAAGTAGAGGGGTTTGTACAAGTTTCTGATGGAATAACAGCAGTTAATTACTCTTTGAGTGCCCACTATGTACTAAGCAGCCTCTTAGGTTTTCCTCGTGTTAAGTCATTGGTTCCCACCACTCTGTAAGGTAAGCTCCATTACCCCCAATTTATACAGGGGAAACAGGGCCTGGGAGAAGAGACTCTCACAGCTGTAAATGGCAGAGCTAGGGTTGGAGCACCAGTCTGGTGCAGGGGCACTGCTGACTGGTTAAACTGGAAGTTTGGAGGAACATCTTGCTCACACATTAGGGGAGTGCTTAGCTGCACCAAGAAGCAGGCCGTGTTGCAAGTGAAGGGAGGGAAACAAAGAAAAGCAGAGGGTCACTGGCTGTGACATGGGACAGACACCAGGGAAAGGTGGAGTCAGTTTTACTGTAAAATAAACATTAATAGTAGAACCTAGGAAAAACAGTCCCAAGGGGCCTGCCTACCTGGGTCCTTAAGAGCCTGAGGCCTTGAATGGGGATGGACTTAACTAGGCATAGTGCAAATAGAGTAGTCAAAGCTTCTAATACCCCAGTTAACAAGCGGGTACTATTCAGAAAGTACTAAGCTTTATTCCCTTGCCAAAGTGCCCTACCTAGGAAAGTGGAGACCATCAGGAGTTCATAAGCTATGCTTCTTGCTGTTATCCTTTCACTTCTTCATTCAACATCACCACAATATCCTACAATTGCCTTTCTGCCCTCTCAGGTGTTACCCAAATATTGGCTTTATTGGCTTGGTTCCATTTATGAACTGACCTGTTGAAACATTAGCACTCTCATTTCACATATGGTAAAACAAGACCCAGGGAGTGTAATCAAGTCTCGGGGCTGGTAGCTTCAGGAACATTCCCCAGGTCTCTGATGTCCAATCCAGTGGTTTTTTTTTCCTACCCTTCACTGCCTGCTATTTCTGTACCAGGGTTTGGCTTCTAAAGGAAGACAAAATGTCAATTTAACCCAGTAGGGAGGTTACAAGCATGAGAAAGGTTTCCTACCCCCCAAGATATACCTGTTGCATAAAGGCCTAAATTTTTGACTTCCAAAACCATTGGTTGTTATTTATTTGGGCTTATATATTAAACTAACTTCATAAGAAAAACTGAATTAACCTTACATGAGCAATTTTGTACTGGCTGGCCAATGTCTGAGGGGACTGAGAGAAAGCCTTTAGCACAGGAGATGAGAATGAACATAATTTAATATTACCTAACTCTTAGTATGACCAAATTTATTATTTTTTGAAACATAACCAGAAAAAAAATACATGTGCTTATGAAGACAAGTAGAATGCACTTTTTTCTAGTTCCTTCTAAAAGGAACTACTTTTTGTTTCAGCTCTGATGCCTTTAATGACAAAAGCAGGTCCTAGCATGCCATTGCCCCAATTTGCTTCTTAAATTCAACAACATCAATGCAAAAACTGTTCATAATTTGAAAAAAAAAAAAAGAGCTGTGAGCCATTGACTTCAGAGCTACAGCATTTAAATTTGGCTAAATGTTGATACATCAGGCCTTATTGATCTTCAAGTGGTTCTATAAAAAGGGGGGAAATATTCTAGAAGGAAAAATAAATAGCTCTAAAGTTGAATTTCTGTTGAGTTCTATTTTCCTATAGACTTCTATTGTCAATTCAGTGTTAAGTTTCCTAAGAAGAAGCCCCCAAGTACATATATTAGAAAACACTGTAATAGGATAGTCTAAGGAGATGGCCAGACTCCCAGCCCCTGCAGGATCACAAGGTAACTTTTATGGGCTGGTCTTACCAGGATTTTGTTACTCTGCCTTTCCTATCCCCTACCTTTAGGCTCCAAGACTGTCCATCCAGGACTCCTGGCCCCCAGCTCCCAGCACTTACCTTCCCTCCAGCTCACTATCTGAGATTTACAATCTATGCTGCTCTCTACCTTTTTTCCCACTCTGGAAGCTTCTAAAGATGAGGCTTCAGGTTATAGTAAAAAAGAGAATGACAAAGAATATTATTGTGCACCTACTGCTTAGCTGGCACTCATCTACATGTGTCAATATTTGTTATTTCTTGTCATACTCAAGCACTGTAAGGTAAATATCATCCAGTGTTCCAGATGAGGAGGCTAAATCTCAGGCGAGTTATATAATTTACCAAAGGCCAGAAGGATAGTGAGGCAGAACTAGGACCCTGGTTAAAGACAGCCTGCATCTAAAGTCCAGGCTCCTTCTGTGCCGCATATCTTTGTTTGCCAGAATGCTATGACCAATGCCACACAACGGGCTGACTTAAACAACGGAATTTATCGTCTCACAGTTTCAGAGGGTCAAAGTCCAAAATCAAGGTGTTTGCAAGACCATGCTTTCTCTCCAAGTCTGAGGCATCCTGGGGCCGGCTTTCTGCAATCCTTGGGGTCCCTTGGCTTGCAGCTCTGCCTCCCGGCACATGGCCAACTCTCTTTCCTTGTGTCTGCTCTTCTGCTGTCCATTGACTTTTGCTTCTGGTTCATCTGTGGCCTTCTCCAACTATGTCCAAGGTTCTTCTGCTTAGAAAGGACTCTGGTAATACACATTAAAGCCCACCTTGATCCAGTGGGGCCACACTTTAAATAACTAAAAATATCATCTTCAACTACACGAGCCAATTCCTAAAAGTAAATCTCTTAATGTATATAATAAATCTCTTAATATAGCTATATATACCCACACATAATCCTACTGATTTTGTGTCTCTTTAAATCCCAAATTGATACAGATCCTCAGAGAGATTTTAATGAAATTTTATATTAATAAAGACCCCTAAAACTCTTCTCATGTGTCTGTTGAGGACCACAGAAGTCATATATCTCACAAACTGGTTTAATTCCCTTTCAAGTGCTTCAACTAAAGACCACCATCATAAAAGGCAGGGGAATAGAACAATTCTGTTTGTCTTCCTCGATTAACCAACATAGAGCTCTAGATGGCCTATGACCTACACAGGTTGTGAAACATCATTATGCTTTCAAATCTTCAAATAAAAGTACTTCTTTGGATGTTATGCTATATTACAAGTTCATAAATTAATAGATAGAAACAATCTTATGCTGTCATCCTCACTCCGGGATCTTACTTTTCCATTGCAGACCTCACTCTGCGGTCTCACTGTTCTCCCACAAATCACCCTGGTTTGGGTAATCACTAAATACTGTAAGACAGTGATTTTCCCTTCACCCCTACATTCCAAAATTATTTTGGTGAATGACCTCGCTTCTGCCCTGTTGTCAAAATACACCAGTTTCCCCTGAATCTTAATTCTAATTTTTACATTCCTGTTAAAATAAGAATTTAATAGGATGATTTATTTAAGACTACTGCCTCTGCAGATAGGCCAATGGGGTTTCTAACAAGCCTGGTTCCCACATTTCCTAGCTGGGTGCATAGAATGGGTTATCTAAATGTTCCAAGCCTCAGTTTTTCCGTCTGGGAAATGGCTATAATAACAGCCCTGACTCCTAACAGGGATGTGATAAATAAGATAATACCTGTAAAGAGGACTGTGTGGTGCATGAATTGGAGCTCTAATTGAAACTAAAACCTGAACATGATCCTGTCTATTTCCAATAACAACCCCCCATTTTCTCATATTAATTAATATCACATAGGTATCCTCATCAAATAGCTCTTAAAAATAGAATGGATTCAAATATTTCAGTTGCACAATCCCTCATCTAACAATGCAGAGGACTAGGGAAAAAGGAAATATCCAAATCTCTGCTGTATCTTGTTGTAATTCTGCTTCTGGCCCTAACAGGCAGTGTCCATCCATGACCTTTCCCACTATCGCCAAGGTCAGCTGAGCTCACCTTACACCACAAGTGAGCACCAACCACGGGCTGAGTACCTGAGTGTGCCCCAGTTAACAAGGAGACCCATTTGTGTTTGTTCATTTGCTGTATCTGGCTGGCAGAGGATATTCTAAGTTCTTCTAAAAACAAAGTTCCCTCACAGATAATACATGGAGTTCTTTAGGATGGAAAAGGTAGTCCAAAAAAAAAAAAAAAAAAAAAAAAAGATGCTGATGATAGATGATAATAATAATGATTTTATTAGGATTCAAAATAAAATTCCAAAAGGCAAAAAATGCCAACCTGCAAAGTTGCTGTCATGTCAGGAAATTTTTTTTTCCTCCTGGCCATTTCAAAAGTGTACCAGATCCTGCCACAGCCACCTCGAGCCCAGGCCCAGCCCCCTCCCCACCTCACCCTTTGCATCAGGAATTCTGCAAATGAGTGTTCATGGTTCACAGGGGGATCGAACACAGAAAACGAATTGTTGATCTTTGGATGCCTGCAGGCCAGCAATCTGTGCTACAACTTTATCCCTCCCAGAAGAAAAAAAATAAAAAATAAAAAAACAGGAAAAAAAAATTAAAAGGGAAGGTAGGATGAGATAAGAGAATGGAAACAATACAAGCATCTGTAACAAGCTAATTGGACCCTTGTAGGTCACCAGCAGGAACAAAATTAAAACAAACGAAGCTGCGCATTGTGCACTTTGAAGGCTGGACCCACCCTGGGTCTGTCTGCTTTTCCCCTGCCTCCTCCCTTGACCTAATTATGGGACCCTCTGATGGCTCACAAGCCAGATTTCATCTAAAAAGAATCAAGTACATTGCTTCCGAACCAGAGACACTGTTAGAAGTTGGTAATTAGTATGACTTGTTAATGGAGTTTGGCTGTGATTAAGTGGTGATTGCGTGTGAGTTTGGAGCCTGTCAGAGGGTAAGCCTGGGAGGGCGAGAGCTGTTTAATGAGGCTCCTGTTGTTGGGGCCCAGTGGGGTTTGTTGCAGCCGATTGGCATTTGGATGCAGCACATGCGGTTGGGGCAGGGGGGGGAGGCCGGGCCGAGCCTGGCAGGTGGTTGGCAGGTTGGCTCCTGGCTGTCGTCCCTGTGCTGTCTGTCCACAGCTGCAGGTGCACACTCCCACGTGATCTGGGCTGACGAACGGTGTGCTAGACTTCCAGTGGGCCTCCACCCACCCTTCGGGAGGAAGGTCCCGTGTCTCCCAATGCCACCCACTCCATGCTAAACCCTGGTCTGGGCATCGGACACCCCTTCTCTTATCCAGCCTCACACCCTTCCTGTGAGGCAGTTCATTCACTGTCTCCAGTGTGTAGGTGATGTGTGAGCGTTAATTTTATGCATCAATGTGGCTAGGTTATGGTGTCCAATTGTTTGACCTAGTTGCTGCTATGAAGGTATTTCCTAGATGGGATTAGCATCTATAATCAGTTGACTTTAAGGAAAGGAGCCCCTCAGTGATATGGGTGGGCTTCATCCAATCAGGTGGAGATCTCAAGAGGGAGAACTGAGGGTTTCCAGAATCAGAAGGAATTCTACCTCAAGACTACACTCTCCCCTCCTCCCAGGCCACCTCCTCTCCAGACTCAGCCAAAAGAATTTAACATCACTCCTTCTGGAATTTCTAGCCTCCAACCTGCCCTTTGGAATTCGGTCTTGACAGTCCCCACACAACTGTGACCCAATTCCTTATAATAAATATATATACACACGCACATATATATATGTACACAAACATATATAAACATCTATGCAAACACAGATATACATAAGCATTATACACAAACACACGTATACACATACATCCTATCTTGTTGGTTCTGATTCCCTGGAGAACCCTAACCAAAACAGATGGAAAATGGGGAAACTGAGGTAAGGAAGAGGTTAAATAAATTTTGCCCAAGCTCACACAGCCACTTCCAGAGCCAGGTATTCTGTACTCAGAGAAAGCACCTCTCAAACTTTAAAAGGATCGCTGGGGAGTGTTTTAAAATGCAGATTCTGATTGAATGAGTCTGTGATGGGGCAGAGATTCTGTTTTCCTAAGAACTTCCAGGCGTTACCTCTGCTACCCCACCAGATCCAGACTTTGAATGCAAGTCTGTAGGATACTTTATTGACAAAGCCCATAGAACTGGTATACTATGGTGCATTTAAATTTTGTGATTAAGACTACAGTATGCTTTCCTAAAGAAGAGAGAAGGGACGTGCACAGGGCAACTATAACTTATCTTTGCCTAAAATCAGAGCCTGGCGCTAAAGTTGTTTAGGAACTCTCCACCTAAACGTGTATGGTGGAGGGGGCAGGTGGAAGCAATCCAGAAATGTGGGGGAAACCTGAAAAATTGCAGGAGGTCCACCTTCCACCAGAATTCACCAGCAGAACATTTCCAGGGGGGAAGAATGGGCACTGATCCTGCGGACTCTGCCCCTTCACGCTGCTGGGGACGCAGCTGCAACGGCCGACCCTTAAACCTGACCCCATTCCCGCCTGCTGGGGCCCTGCCCAAACCCACTTGTAAACACCACCCTTTCCAGGTCAGGGACCAGGGCCCCAGGAGAAAATGTCCTTTTGTGGTTTCCTGACCGTGGTTTCAGGCTGAATGTTGAGTCAAAACACATGCACAAAGTCACAAAAGCCCCCGCAGCCACCTGGGCCAGGTGAGGTCTGGGTTCAAATGGAGCCGGGGTTGCCAGGCCGGCCCGACCTTCCCAGAGACGCCACTTACAAGTCAAGCCACATTTTTTCAGCAGTTTTCCCTGAGCTCCAAAAAGTTTCCCTTCAGCCTCCAGCAAAATTTAGACCAACTTGGATCAAGTTTGTACAGTGCAAAACTACCTGGAGCCCATAACAATTTCAGATGCTTTCAGGTTCCAACCCTACTATTAAAAACAGATTTGGGTAATTAACAAAAGTAAATGTTTAAAAAACTGCTTTGGGTTAAATTCCACAGATTATTGAGGGTAAAATACAGGTTTCTTGGCTTCACTTGGCCAAAGGAGGTCTGGACTAAAAAGAAATACAATCTTTTTCTTTTATAAGAAATATACATTTATCAAGGATATTTTCCTTGTATTAAAATGATCAGGATATTGACTTATTTTTCTAGAGAAATAAAAAATTTAGCTAATGTGGGGCAATTTATTTCAACGTCATAGAAAAATAAATATCACCACAATTTGATCTAATGAAAGAATAAAGTTATTTAAAGACCCAAAGAATAAAGTTATTTAAATACTATTTGATACGTATTGGCTTTCTTTATATCGGTGCCATGGTCTTTGTTTGCCAGGTCTGCTATAACAAATACAGCAGGTTGGTTGGCTCAACAAACAGGGATTTATTGTCTCACTGTTTTGGGGGCTGGAAGTAAGAAATTGAGGTGTGGGCAGGATCATGCTTCTCAGATGTCTGTAGCATCTGGTAGGGGCTTGATGGCAATCCTTAATCCAATCTCCCCTTCTGCCTGCCGCTGACTCAAACCTCCAAATTTCCTCATTTGTAAGGACTCTAGTCATGTTGGAGTAAGGCCCACCCTACTTCAGTTTGGCCTCACCTTAACTAATAGGATCTGTGAAGATCCCATTTACAAATGAGGTCACAGGTTAGGACTTGAATATGTTTTTGTGGAGGAAGCGAGTCAATCCATAACAACCCAGAACATCAGAGCATGAAGCGTTTTTCAGGTTATTCACACAAGACATTTCCAATAAAAAAGTATGCTTCAGACTTCTACAAGTATTTCAAACTTTCAGATAAGACAATAGAGATTTAGTAAGTTTTCTAGTGAACACGGAGATAAAGGTATATCATATGCCAGAAGCTTAGAGGAGATGCAGATATGACTTAGGGAATTTGTTTTAACTGTTAAAATTTCCAAGTACCCAAAGGTGCTCCATCACAAGTTTCCATACAAAAGAGAAATACGCAAGCTGCTTTACCATGGAGTTAATAAACAGCAGATCCAGAGACAGATGGACATGGAAAGGGTCCCACTTCTGCCATGTAGTAGCTGTGTCATCTTGGACCTGTGGGTTAACTTCTTTGGACCTCAATTTCTCCATGAATAAGCTGGAAGCAATATTATTAGCTTGAAATGTTTTTATGATACTTAGGCATAAGTTCTAGAAAGTTCCTGGTGTATGGCAGACTCTGAATAAAAATGGAAGAGGGTGTATCTCCCTCAATGTTTAGCCACAAACATTTCCCACATGGCACAACCCTACAGGTACTGTACTATAAACAACCCCCAACAGCAGCAGCCTGGGACTCTCTGTTGAACCATTCACACCGCACAGTTTGGCTACAAAACGGCCCACTGCTATCACCTTAATCCCAGGCTCCATCACCTCTCCTGGATTATTGCAGTAGCCATCTAACCAATCTGTGTCCTTGATTACATACTCTTGAATCCCCACCCACCCAGTTTGCCCCAAACTCTCTTTTTTACATAGCAGTCAAAAAGCTCCTTTAAAATGTAAGTTGGCTCAGGTTGTTCCAACTTCCATCACACAAAGTGAAAGCCAAGTCCTTCCATTCGCCCACAGCCTTATTTTATCCAGCCACCCGTCCCCCTTTAGCTTGTAGACTCCCACTGGCTCTCTCTGCTCAGCATCCTGAGTGCCCTATTGCTTCTGAGCATGACAAGCTCCCGCCTCGGCCACGTGGCCCTGGCTCTTCCCCCTACTTAGAATGCTCTTTCCTCAGCTCCCCACCAGGCTCCCCGCTCAATCCCTCCAGTTCTCTGCTCAAAATGTCTGCAGACCAGCTTATATAATGATAATTAGCAACTCTCCCACACCTCTCTGGCACTACTTATCTCCCTTATCTTGCTTCATTTTCTCCCTAGCACTCCTCACCTCTAATATATTATAGTTTGTTGTTTTGTGAATGCTAGTATCTTGCTCCCTCCAATAAGTGCAAGGGCTTCATTTTGTTTCCTTGCTAAATCCCCAGTGTCTAGAAACATTACCTGACTCACCCTAAAATCCTGATGAGTTAATGGATGGATGAATGAATGAGTTCCTTCCAAATAGTAGGTAAACCCAGCATGACTGACTGTTGAATGACTGAATGTAACATGTTGTGTTTTTTTGTTTTGTTTTGTTTTTAAATAAGACTTCTCTCTACAACAGGAATCAACCTCTGGAAAGGGCAGGGGTCATAACTTTTGACTGCAGCATGTTCCAGCTGAAAGGTAACAGAAGTTCCAAGCAGATGAGAAAAATTGAAGCCTAGAGGGGAAAACTAATCAGAGGCAAGAGGGGACTTGAACCCTCTTAGACCTCAGTTCGCCTATTACCTTGTCATCTTTTCCCCTTCTGCTAGACTCACTGTGCCATAAAGCTTGCTGGGCTCAGAAAGTATTGTTCACACAACTGAAGCCAGCTTCTGCTCCTGTGATGTTCCAGATTTCCTTAGAGATCCCACAAGGAAGAAATGCCGCCTTTCTGCCTCCAACCAGAGGAGTGAAAGTTGATTACCCTTGAGTAAATCCCAGTAAAGGTGCAGGAAGAAGAAGTCACCCTGTGCTGAGCCCCTACCAGACGTTGTCTATGTAATGGTTGAACAGGCCCTCTGAGGCCCTCTCCCCTGGGGGGACACATTGGGAAGTGCTATGATGTCCCTGCAAGGTGCTTGCTCCATGTGGTTTCCATGTTGAGCTCTGCCCCCCTGCAGGAAAGAGCCACAGAACCTAAGGGTCAGAGTCCGGAACTGCAGGAAGCCCAGCCCCAATGGAAAGAAAACATCACTTTGGCAGAGAGTGTGGAGGAGAGAGGCTTCCTTGGGAATCCTTCAAGCTTAATCAAGAAAATGAACTTGGAGCCATGGCAGATATGGCCTGAAAACATCCACAAAGTCACAAGAGTCGGGATACAAAAAAAAGAAGACCCTACCACAGGGAGGTTGGAGATAAACACTGCCTGGGGAACCCAGAAGAGGGTCTGCAAAATATGGGCAATGCAAGGGAATGCACTGTGCAGGCAAGGGCCAACAAGAGACAATGTCATAACCTGCAACCTGGACCTGGAAAGCCCATCAGCATGCCACTGTATGTCACTCAGTGTTTGATGCCTAGTATGACATTTAAGTTAATCATATTATAATTAGTTGTGTACATAGTTGACAGGTCAGAGTGTGGGTTTAGTAATTTTCACCAAATCCTTTCGTTTCCTTCCTAAAGTTCCAAGTGAAAGAAACTTTCAGGCTATTATTTTAAAGGGTGGATATTTATTGCCTTTGTAAATACAATTCCAGTGCATTGCCCAGAATTGGTAGAACCAAGAACTTTGAGGATGTGACCTAATCAGGTTGATGTTTGTCAAGATGTATGTACATTTCAGCACAGTACAATCTAATAAACATCACATATTTTACCGAATTTAAAGTAGAGAGGTAGGCATGATTCTTTCCAATTTAATAGATGAAGAAATTTGGGGAAAATAGGTAGACATACCCCTGGTTTTGCCTGGAACAGATCAGTCTAAGCTTATTGCCCCCAATGTAATTATTCCATAGCACTCCCTTTCACTCCCAAAACTGTCCCAGTCTGAATGATAAATTCTGTGATCACACCACTATGACCACACGATTAGGAAAACATCTCAAGAGCAGAAGAACAGATGAAGTTTCAACTGTTCTACTCACTGAATCTGCCCCTTTCTTTGTACAAATATGGAGCCCCATCTGGGCTTACCTTGCACCATACAGGACCTAGGTAGAGACAGCAGAGAGGTGCAGTGTCTTGGTAGGCAAAAGGCAGTAGAGACAACTGGTCACCAAAACACTTTGCTTCTCGCCAATATCAAGAATGAAACTGTAGCTTGCTTGGAGAACATGGGCCAACGTGTCTTCTTCCTTCCCTCACTCCTCAGTTTAGTTTTAGCTGACCATGTTTCACAACCAGGTTCTTTTATTGCAGAATTAAGAACAAAAGCAAGTGCATGTGACCATGTTTCACAACCATGTTCTTTTATTCCAGAATCAAGAACAAAATCAAGTGCACATGTCTAGGAGGATGCCAGGAGAATGCACGACCAATTCGGGTGGACATGCCAGCTTGTGCTTAGTGCCAGACTTCAGGTGTTGTTTATTCTCCACCTGGAAGGCCCAGCAGCATGTGGTGCTTCCCCCATCTCTGCAGAATCTTCCATCTCCCATGCAGCGAGACTCTTCTCTCCTGGGGAGTGTGTGCAGGGCCCCTCACTGGCACTGCTGCTGCATCCTCTGATAGATCACAGCCTGCATATTGCTGGGCTCTGTCTCTTCTGGGAGGCAGCCTTCACCTTTTAACAGTTCCTTCAGTGGAGAGGGAGAGAGAGTGCCCTGCAACTGTGAGCATGATGGATTTTGTCTGGGGCGGGAAGGAGGAAGAACTTTGGGACAGTCTACGAAGCCCATAGGTTGGCCAAACCTTTGATGCTTTGACCCATTCTGCCCCAATTTGTCATAATAAAATGAAAATAAGAATAATAGTTTCCAGAGAGTAAGTGCTTACCATGTGCTAGGCTTCATGCCAAGATCTTTAAAACCTTATTTTAATCAAACCGAGCAAATTAGAGTGGCTTCTCATGTAAGCAATAAGCAACAATTTTGAACTCTGGGCTGCCTCTCCCTCCACAGCTCTGGCTGGCACGGTACCTCCTTCCAATCTGCTTTGCAATAATTCTTAGGACAATCTTCCTAAAAGGCATCAGTAGTGTCACTCTTGCATTAAAAAAAAAAAAAAAAAAAGGCTCATTCATGTGGGAAGTGAGGCATTCCCAAGAATCTTTCTTCCAGGAAATATCAGTTACTAAATGCTCCGACTGACCCTTCCCCAAACCAAGTGGGTTTTATGGCCTTGGGTGTTGGAAATGCTGGGTGGCTCTGGTTTTTCCTTGCAGGATTTTTCTATGCCTTCAGTGTGTCCATATTCATTGTGAATCTCCAAGAGGAGACAGCACCTAGTGTTTCCCAGACTGAGTACCTCATGGAACCCTTTCTCTTTCTGAGAACCCCATGGGTGTGGTCCCATGGAGTACACCCTCCAGGGAATACTGGTCTTGCTAACCTCCAACATCCAGACCAGCTTCCAAGCCCTACTTAATATTGTTTTCCAACTTTTACTGTGCACAAACTTTTTCTCTTCCTATGAGGCTTGTTTTCTACCCACACTAGAATCTACCTCCAACCCAGCCCAAATTCAAGTCGCTCCTCTCCATGGATGCCTTCCTCAGCGCCTCCTCCCTCTTCAAGGCCCAGGATAAACCCTACCTCCCCAAACCCCAGTCCCCCAAGACTAGCCAACCCCTTTTCTGCTGTAATTCATTCTAGCTACCCAATTAGCACCTGGCCCACGCTCTAACTATGTGCAAAGCTCAAATTAACACTAAATCTGCTCAATGTCAAGCATTTCTTTTGAGTGCTGAAACAATCTTGCACTCACTAGTCTTGACTCATCAGCTAGACTGTAAGCTCCAAGTGGGGGGAAGGGGGGCTTTTCCCCTTTTAAACCAACAGTACCTGCCACAGATTAGGACCATGACACCCCAGTCTGAATGCAATGATCCTTTCCATTCTAGCCTTCTTGTAGGTTGACCAACTTGTCCTGGTTTGTCCAGGACTTTTCTGGTTTTAGAAATGAAAAATCTCAAATCCCAGGAACACTCCCCTCAGTCCCAGGCAAAGCAGGAAAGCTAATGGCCCTACCTACTTGTGCTATCCAAGCATGGATTAAGGTTTTTACACCCCAAATCTTTATCCTCTCCTGAAATGTCTTCATCCCATTGTTAGCCTTTCAAGGTCTTCTGCTCATTAGGCATCCCTTTATCACATGCCTATCCTGATGTGGCTAGTTGAGTCATGTAGCCTGGCATCATAGCTAACTGCCCACTGGCCCATTTGTCCCTGTACAAGAACCACCCCCTAGGGGATCCCTAAAAGTAGGGTGGCCCATGCCACGCACAGCCTTGCATCCCTCTGGTTCCTTGCACCAGGGGCTCATCAAATGGGCAGACACTCAATACAATTTGCTGATTGATTTAATTCGTTCTGATCCCCAGGGTAGACAGAGCCAATCTAGCAAAACCTGAAGGCAAGACAGGAGTACAAAGGAGAATCTTGAACTGACTGTAATCCTTCCACTACAGCTAGAAAAAGAAATTAGTTAATGACATTAAAATTGTAAAGTGGCAGCACCCAAGAGCTCATCTGCTCAATGGATAGGTCTCTTTATAGCTGATGAATTATGTATTAGGTTCTCCCCGGACACAGACTTTGCTGCTTTCTGCAGGTCTAAGTTTGCAGCAGTGGAGAACGCCTGCAAGGAATGAGAGTTATCACACAGTGCTGCCACGTCATTCAGAATAGTGATCATTACATAAGCTATTCGGGAAATTGCAGAGGCCATATTTTTTAAATGAGGATAGAGTCTCAATGGAATTTTGACAAATCAGATTCACCAAAGGCAAAGTAGGCCACCCTGACTTGAGCTGTCAATGAGGTGTTAGGGAAGGCACTGGGAGATTAACACCCTTTCAGGATGACCCAGATGTTCTACTGAAGGTGATAACGTTGCAATCAGGCACAGGAGAAGGAAGAGAGACAGTGTGAGTGACAATGGGATCTTTCAAATGTAAGGATTCAGAGCTCCCACTTATTTTCGAAAAATGGCAATTTTTTTTTAATCTAAGTATCATTGCTGTCCAGCCTATATAAATTACAAGACAGGAAAGCTTTCATTGAGTATTTTTCCCCATTATATTTCATTATGTTGATTTTCAGGAAGCTGCTCTATAAAGAAAAGCTCTATATATAAAGAAAGAAAGAGAAAAGCACTCTAAATACATACATAGAGAATACATCTTAATATATATTAATATAGATTTATAACATATTTATATTCACCAGATATAATTATGATATAAATTTTATATATTTATTATATATTAATAACATGTAAAAATGTATATATTTCTCACTATGTATTTATATTAATATTTTATATAAATACTATAGAATATATATGAATATAAATTTATAATATATTAATACTCAACCAATATAACTATGATATGTTATATATTTATTTAATAACATGTACAAATGTATATTTCTCATTATTTATTTGTATTAATATATTAATAAATGTTATATAAGCCTAGAGGGAGTGAGAGAGACTAAGTGACATCCAAAATATATACTGTCCCATTAGCAAGAAAAATGCATGCCATCTTGGGAAAAGTGATAACAGCTCTACCCACACTCTTCATCTTAAGAAGGTGCTCCTCTCAGATGTGGCCCTCTCTCTCTCTCTCTAGCTAAGCCACCTTGGCAGGTGATCTCACAGCCCCCCCCCCCACTGCCATGTAGGACCTGACACCCGGGGGTGTAAATCTCCCTGGCAATGCAGGATATGACTCCCGGGGATGGAATCTGGACCCAGCATTGTGGGGTTGAGAACATCTTCTTGACCAAAAGAGGGATGCAAAATGAAACAAAATAAAGCTTCGGTGTCTGAGAGATTTCAAATAGAGTCGAGAGGTCACTCAGGTGGACATTCTTACTCATTATATAGATAACACTTTTTAGGTTTTAATGTATTGGAATAGCTAGAAGTAAACACCTGACCCAGTAGCCTTGACTCTTGAAGATGATTGTATAACAATGCAGCTTACAAGGGGTGACAGTGTGATTGTGAAAACCCTGTGGATCGCACTCCCCTTATGCAGTGTATGGATGGATGAGTAGCAAAATGGGGACAAAAACTAAATGAAAAATAGGGTGGGATGGGGGGATGATTTGGGTGTTCTTTCCTATTTTTATTTTTTATTCTGATTCTGATTCTTTCTGGTGAAAGGAAAATGTTCAAAAATAGATTGGGGTGATGAATGCATAGCTATGTGGTGGTACTGTGAACAGTTGATTGTACACCATGGATGACTGTGTGGTATGTGAATATATCGCAATAAAACTGAATTCTTTAAAAAAAAGAAAGTGCTCTTTTGAGATCTCACAGGTGAATTGAACTAAGCAAAGTGGTCATGGGTCTACATTCTCATACGCCAGTTGAAACCAACATATTAAGAGGAAAGGCTTGTATTTCCCAGACCCCCCCTATATTTTCTGGCCAATCGACTCAAATGCCAATTTTGCAGTTTGCATGAATAGATGCCTGGTTTGGGGCATCTATTTTCCAAAAGTGTAGCCACACCCACTGCACTCAAGAATTCAGTGTCCGCATCTCTCCACTTTTTAACATCTCCATCAAAATTCTTTTAAGTGAGTAGAAGGCTCCATGTATCAAGGAAAGTCACTAATAAAATTACAGTTTTCCCTGCTCATACACTGCTCTCTGAGAAGTAGCAATTTGGCTCACCTCCATACCCACGAAATTGTAGGGAGGTTTATTGAGGCCTCTGAAAACTTGAACTCACTTCATTATGGTTCATGGTTGAAAATGACTAGCCTAAATGAACAATGAAAAGTTGTTTTTTTAACTCATTATTTGCTTTGTTTTGTTAATTTAGTGACAGGGTAGCAGAACAGAGGAGATATTGGGATATTAAAAAATAATGAAAAAGAAAAGTCAAAGAATAAGATAAGCAACATCAACAGTAAATATGCAGTAGTCTTTTTTCTGATTCTTCCTTCAAGTTCTTCCTATAGCTTTTCTTACCAAATGTTTTAAATGAGCACCTATTAAATCAGACCAAGTCTACACAGAATTCACTTCTGGATCTCAAAAGGATTTGTTAGTCCTCTAGAAAGGTTACCTTAGCTAGAAGGAATAATCCCCAAATATAAAATAAACTATGCAAAAGTAAATTAGCTGTGTTTTTTTTTTTTTTAATAGCAGGAGGCAGGATCTAGAAAAATGTTCAATAAAGGAAGAGTCAAAAATGTTCTTGGATTCCATCCCCTGTTTCTAATACCAGCAAGTTTTGTGAGCATAAGCAGTTCAGGAGAACATCTCCTGGAGATTCTGTCTCCACATCAGAATGTTAATTGAGTTAGACCAAATGAACTTAACCACCTGAAACTACCAAACTCCAACCTAGTAACCTTGGCTCTTCAAGACGATTGTGGTAACAATATAGCTTACAAGGGGGACAGTGTGAGTGTGAAAGCCTTGTGGATCACACTCCCGTTATCCAGTGTATGGATGGATGAGTAGGAAAAATGGGGACAAAAAACTAAATGAAAAATATGGTGGGATGGGGGGATAGTTGGGTGTTCTTTTTTTATTTTATTTTTTATTCTTATTCTGATTCTTTCTGGTGTGAGGAAAATGTTCAAATATAGATTAAGGTGATGAATGCACAACTGTATGATGGTACTGTGAACAGTTGATTGTACACCATGGATGACTGTATGGTATGTGAATATATCTCAATAAAACTGAATTTAAAAAAAAAAACAAAAAAAACAAATGAACCTTAACCTTCCTGACAGCCTTAATAGTCCATAAGCCTATAAGGAGAGAAAAAAAAATAGGAATAGATTAATTAGATCAATTAGGAACTGTTTTCTCTTACAGACATCATGTCTTAGAGATAACTATAGAATTAAGTTTATAATTACATAAGCAGTAAATGTTCATTGTATGAAAATAGAAAATAGAGTCACCCCCTCCAAAAAATAAAATCCCTAAAATCCCAGTACCTATTCTCAACACGTGACACAGAGACACACAGAGGAAGAGGCCATGTGACCCTGGAAGCCGAGACTGGAGTGATGCGTCTACAAGCCAAAGATCGCCAAGGACTATGCAAAAATGTTCAGTCAGCGAGAAGTCAAGAACATCCTTAGATTCCAGCTCCTGGTTCTGCCACAAGCTAGACTGCAGGTCTATATGAGAAAATATTACCTTCTTTGATCCTAATTAATCTCTTTCTGTTCTTCTCTCTTCCTTATGGATTGGTACAGCTGCCAGAAACCGGAAAAGGCAAAGAAGGACTCAGCACTTTGGTTTTGGTCTTCCGGCCTCCAGAACTGTGAGAGAATAAGTTGTTGCTTTGAGTTATCCAGTTTGGGGTGCTTTGTTACTGCAGCTTTAGGAAACTAATACAGATCAGAATATTTCCGGTGCAAACATAGAAGTCTACTTACACATCTAAATGAGATACTGTGCCTCAATTTTGCATATGTCATACAGATGGTGGAAATATCAATTAGGGCAAATTTTCTAGGTGCCAGCTTGACATTATATGTGAAAAACCTTGAAAATATAGGTACCTTTTGATCTAGCAATTCCACTGTTTACAAGGTTATGGGAAAAGTATATAAAAATGTATGTAAAAGGATGTTCACTATAGCATTATTTAGAATCATTAAAAAGAAAAAAAAAAAAAAAAGAAAACAAACCACATGTCCAAAAACCTAATGCTAGGTGCATTATCCAGTGTGTCCACACCATGCATACAACACAACCATACAACACAACCTTTAACAAACCATGGCCCAGACGTTGGACCAAGTAGTATTTCTGAGTCCCGTCTTTCATCTAACAACCGCAGGTAAGGGAGCTCATGGAAATGCTTTCTTTCAGAAAAGCCACAATGCATCTGCCAGGATGGCATAGCCCCGATCTGGGCTGCTGACAACAATTCCAGCTCTCCATATGCTCTGCAGCATCCAGAAATGGCAGGCTAACATTTCCCTCCTGCTGGCGCTGGTGGGCTCATTGCAACTGTCACTCTCTGCTCCATCTCCCAAAGCCTTTGCCCCCATGCCTTCCCATTCTTACCAAGGGCAGAGAAACACATTCCTCTGGCTAAAAGCAATTGCAAACCTGTTGGGTGGCTCTCCTGGGTTCCAAAGTGGCAGCAGCCTTCCTTCCCCTGCGGATGGGCAGAGGGTAGAGGCAGCAGGGAGAGGGAGGCGAGGCTGGGAGTGCACAGGGACACCCAGCACAGAGGAGGGGGTCACAGAGGGAAAGAAAACCGGGAAACCAGAAGAGACAAGGCTCGGGGCACGAACAAGAGACAGGATGCAGTATTTTAAAAATAATCATGAAGAACATGAACATAAGATGCAACTCTGCTTACTTTCCTTGAATAATGCAGCCAATGATTTAATGAAGGAAATTCAAAATACAGCCAGTCGGGCTCTCAGCTGTTCACAGATACCTGGGAAGTGAAGCCTGTCCTCCTTTCACCTCCACTCTTCCCTTCTTCCTCCACCATCCCTTTTTTATTTTCCTGATCCATTTACATGCTCCCCCATTTTCGCTTTCACCATCCAGCTAAATGTTTCAATGGCTTAGGGACCTAGATCATAACAGCAAATGGCACACCTGTGCAGGGTGACGCTGTGGATAATGACTCACCTGTTCTCACCCTGGTCTAAGATGGCCTGACCTTCAGTGGCTGGGCTTACTGCGGAACTGAGAGAGTTTGAAAGTAACTTCCCTTCTGTAACTTCCTCAACCCCTCCTGGTCCCCACGGTTATGTTGGTTTTCTGCACTCATCTTCCATTGGTGAAATGGAGGCAGGAAGAAACACCATCTTTCCCAGCTGCCCAGCAGTGCCTCCTGCCCCCACCATGATGCACTTTTCTGTGCAAAGTCCTGCTTGTCCATTGGAAGGTGCAGCTCTTTCTGGCCTGGTGCATCTTTATTTTCCTCTGGCTGACAAGAACACTGCTCTTTTAACTAGAGGTGATAAAAGATAGAAGGAACATCCTGGTATTGCACAAAACTAATGGAGAATGTAGATCAGGACATTTTCCAGTTGAACAAAAGAAGGGTCTGGTGAGTCAACAGAACACTCTTTATGGTGGAGGAAGGACCATAAAGGAAGGATCAAATTAACTGAGAACCTAATTTGTGCCAAATACTATGCTAGATGCCTCAAGACTCACCAGGAAACATCATCTCCCAAGGTACAGAAGATACAGTTTCTTTCCTCAGACTATACGCTCTGTATGTATACAAAACATTCAAATGATAAACAGCTTGTGGACACTCATGAGGAGCATCTGCAAGGGCAAATCAAATGAGTTAATACCAGATTAGTATGAATTTATGATAATAAAAAATATATATTAATTAAGGGATCGCCATGGGCCAGGACTTGTGTCAGTCTCTTTAAAACATAAGACCTCAAATACTTAGAATTGTCTTCTGATGAGTGTTGAGATGTAGAATGATGATACAACCCACAGTAGAATTTGCTCATGCTTTTGCATCATCAGAGGGATGTTGAATGATGAAGGTAAATTAAATAACCTTTACAATTGGTCATCCATTGGTATATATGATGCCTACTCATTAACCCAAGTAAGGATTAATTACTGTTTTCTAAACTTTCTGGATGAAGTGGAGTTTATTAAAACCAAGCAACAATGATTAGCTCCAGTGGTTTTATGACTCCTAATTCTGAAATATAATTAATATTAAGTGATATTTTAATGTAATTGAGATTCAAAGCATAACATGAATTTTTACTAGTATTAGTTCTTATAATAAATAATAATTTTTGAACAATGTGCTAAGCACATCCTATAAAGCATCTCGTTTATTACTCCTAATAACTTATAGGAGAGGTTCTATTTAATCGGTCTCATCGTACAGATGAGGAAACCAAGGCACAGAGAAAGAAAGTAGTTTGCACAAGTTTTCAAACCTGGTGAGTGGCAGAGGTGGCACTAGAACTTGGGTCTGTTTGATTGCAAGTCTATGTCTTCTGACTTATGACCACACCAAGTAGAACCAGTTCCTATTTTTAACAATAAAGATATCACAATTTTTAAAAATACTTAGGATACGTTATAATGTAGTAGTTCAAGGCCCTCTGAGAGCCAGAAAACCAATTTTTAAAAATATATTTCTGATCATCAATAAACTGTTCAATTTTCCAGAGGATTTCTCTATAACAGCCTCATCCCTACCAAAATGCCCTCTTAACGTGAAAGCTACAGTACTAGCATGGCTTTAAACCATCAAAGCTGACAAAAAAGGATGTTGCATCTTTTACAAACAGCCCCTTGTTTGCAGTTTCGAAACCTGTGAAAGAAAAAATTGCTATTTTCTTGCCGCTTGTTGTTACTCTGAAGTCTGCTCTGGGGCCTTAACATCAGGCACTTTGCTCCCAACAGCTTGCAGGGTCCTTCAGAGCCAGCCAGTCATCCACCCACAAAGCGCCAGGGAAACAGGTCTGACAGGCTCCTGGGGGGCCGCTGATGCCTGATGAAGACATCACAGACTGAACTGAACGTTCAAACCCGGCTGTCTGCTTTGCATCTCTTACAAAGCAAATCTCTTTGTTCTGCCTCAGCAGCATTTTACCTTGCAGCTAGGAATCAGGACCCACTCCAAACCTTGTTGCCCATGATTTTGGCTGTTGCGTTCCTATTCCCAGGAGCTGAGAAATGCCTCAAATTATGAAATGTTTTAAGGCCTCCCAAATTTTTCCCCTGAAAATTGCCATTTATTCTGATCAAATAGCATCTCATCTATTTGATTATCTTCTTTTTCTCCCATGTGGATTTTCACTGGGTCGATGGGCACTCTGAATCTGCTTAATAAGACAGATGGGGGCTCTGGTTGTATTACTTGAAGCAACTTTAATGGAATGAAACTAAATGGAAGAAAAAGGGATTCTAAGATTTCACTAAAAGAATTTTTTTGCCAGTACCATTACTCAAAGTATGCAAAATCTGATTTTTTTCCACTAAATTTCTCACCTGACAGGTAAAAAAAAAAAAAAAAAAAATGGGGTGCACACAGCTATAACCTTCATCTCCCTGTGAGCAATTTTGTGCTTGGATGGATTAAAAAACAAAAACCTGTATCCCATGTATGATGATCTAATTAATGCTACTGAAGGTTGAGGAGAAGCTTCCCTAGGAAAATTGACTGATATCATAATTGAAAAAAAATAGAAGCTCTTACTCTTAACCTCTGCTACAATAAAGGCAAATACCTGATTAATCAAAACGGTCTGGACTCAAGAAAAGGCTATCTGTAGCTGAGCCCACACATATGACGTTGAAAACTAAAGCCAATTAGCCTTGCAGAGAAAAATGCTGTTTATGTCAAACACTGAGTGAGACAAGGGTTTTGAAACAAAAGTTCTTTAGTCTTATTCTGTTAAGCCACAATTCTCCCCTTTACAAATATAGGTGCATCCTAAAAGTTCTAAACCAATTATGCTTTCTGGACATCTGAGCACCTCTTTCAATAAAACAAATTTCCATAGGTTTCTATTCATTGATATTGACTTTGGTAGAATGGCTTCATTTAGAAACTTTCAATGCATTCCCACTAAGATCCCCAACTCTAAGTCGTGATCACTTTGCCCAGGCTGATTAGAAAATCGAGGTGTTTTAGTCCTCCCATAGCAGTTCCTCTCTTTTCTATGGATCACTAGCAATTTTCTACCTGACATCCATTCTTTGTATATATTTCTTGTCTTCTAAACTACAGGCTTCATAAGATCAAGAACCATCTCTTTACCTGCAAGGATCATATTCTATTTTTAATAGCCTTTTCTGCACTTGGCATGCCATAGTTAATATAAGTTGAAAGAGCTGACAGCTTCCCTTCTAGGAATGCATCCTACAGATGAGATGGCAAAAATCAAAAACAGATATTCATTGCAACACTGCTTTAACAGTGAAATTTGGGAGCTACACAAATTGCCCTCAACAGAGAATTGGTTAAATCAACATCCATACCATTTAAACTATGGATTACTACACATATTAAAACTATATAATATGCACACATGCACCTGAAATAAAGAGCTAATTAGATAAATAAGATATGGAAATGTGCCCATGATATCAAATTACAAAAATTAAAAAAGGAAAGTGGCAGGAAAATATGTATAGTGTGCTTCCATTTCTTAACAAGCATGTACATATGTACTATACTATGAGCTAGAACATACATTGTTTCCTATGCATCAAAAATATATGAAAGGGTATATATTATGTGCTAATAAGCAAGTACCTCTGAGAAAAGGGCAATTTAATCCTTTATATAATTCTGTACTGCTGATCTTCTTTACAGGAAGTGTGTGTGTGTGTGTGTGTGTGTGTGTGCGCGCGCATGTGCATGTGGTATCTTTACAATAAAAGGTAAGAGAAAATAAATATTATCTAGATGAATGAATGAAACTTTGAATGAATGAATTCTATATAATCAAATAGCTAATTCTGTGTACCTGTTCTGGTTATGAGAAAAAGCTGATAAAAACTCTCCTTACCTAGGAATCGACCCATTTCTGGACAAGAAAATCGTCTGCTGAAAGGTAGCATAGCAGCCTGCAAATTACCCTGTTCTAGGAGCAAGCAGACTAATTTCCTGTCTCAACTGTTATCTACCAAGCTTTGTGATTATATACCTTCTCTGTACCTTGTTTTACTCATTTATAAAGTGACATTGGGTAGACTAAAGGATTCCAAAAGTTCCTTTGAGAGAGAGAAATGAGGAGAGTCATCAAATAGCCATAGTGTTAACAATTTTATCTGCACTGTTATTAGAAGACAGGCAGTTAACAGAATCTGACATTGAAAAAAAAATAGAGCACTTAGGAGGTTAACATTCATTTTATACTTCACTTCATGGTACAAATTTAGGCTTTCATCTGCATTCAATCCTACATAACATCCTATAAGACAAGGGAACACTGTTTATAGCATGGCATTTCAAATATCCAGATGATGGTCCATTTGGAATAGATTACAACTCTGCTTTCTGTCATCACTTCCCTGACTCATATTGCACCCATATGTAATCGGAGACCACTCGTTGATCCAGGTTTCTTTCATTTGGGGGTGGGCAGGTGGGGGAGAAAAGTGGGGAAACAGTTCAGTACAGAAGTCTTTCATAATATTCTCATGTTTCTAACTTTTCTTGATTGGAAAATAAGAAATTATATGATGGCATATCAACAAGTTACACTCATTAATAATACCACAGTGGAAGTGAACTTGAATCTCATCGATATGAAATGTAACCTCCTGTCTCAGTAACCCTATCGATCCAGGAATTTTAGACTCCCAATATGCTACAGATATAATCCAGGAGGATCACTCAGGTATAGTCTAACGAGATAAGTTGCCTTTTACTTTTCCAGCCTCAGTTTAAAACAAATGAAAAAAACTTCTTTGAATCATGATATCCTATTAAATGCAAAAGGGGCTGATGGTTTTCATTGTCCCCAGTGATATTATATATGGTTCTCTTTTTTTGGTTTCTGACAGAGGATCTTAATTAGGCCTTAGAAAGGACAAGTTCATTTTTAACCAACTTTGAAGGACAGTCTTCTGCATCTAAATCTACTTGTCTTCTTCATCTAATTCTACTTGAAAATCAATACATACAACTTTGCCTTTAGCAGTTCCCAGAATGATACCTACAGCTTGTCATCTTCCCCTCCCCTGCATCTAGTTTTCATTACCCAAATATTTCTTTGCTTCTCTTTAAGGGCTACAAAGAAAGATCTGGTCACACAGTACTGAGAACATTGGGGAATGAAACATGTCAGAGTGGGAAGAATGATGGAAACGAATGTCCCATTGGAAATTAGAAGCCAGAGAATCTCAGCATCAGCTGTTAGAGAAGGTGATGAAATTGCAGCTGGCAAAAGATGAACTAGATGAGTCCTTTGGCAACCACTAGCTTTCCACAAACTCTCCCCTCTTCTACCATTATGCTATTCCCTCAAGATAAACTTTTCTATGCCTCCCACCCCCTTCAATTGATGAGCTGGCCCACCTTCCCCACTACAGAACTTCAAACTGGGCCATTCTACTTCTCCTTAGTGGTGACAAGCAATGGAATCTTTTCTTCCAACCACATCCTAGCATACCTTAACCTATGTAGACCATACTCATTTTTAGACACTGTGCTGGTTTGAAATCCATCATGTACCCCACATAATCCAATCTTGTGGGTGAAGACTTATTGTGGGTAGGATATATTGTTTAGGTTCTTTACATAGAGATGTGACCCACCCAATTGTCCGTGGGACCTTTTGATTGTATTATGTCCACGGAGATGCGACCCCACCCATTCAAGGTGGGTCTTAATTAGTTTAGCAGAATCCTTAAGAGTGCCGACATAGACCCAGACATTTGGAGATGCTAAGCTAAGAAGTGAAGCACAGAGTCCGCCCTAGAGAAGCTAAATGAGAATCCACAGATGCTTATAGGGAAAGTCGCTGGAATCAGAAGCTGAAAGCAATGCAACCCAGGAGCAAAGGACCAGCAGACACCAGCCACATGCCTTCCCAGCTGACAAAGGTGTTCCTGATGCCATCAACGTTTTCCTCAGAGAAGGGATCTACTTCTTGAAGTCTTAATTTGAACACTTTCATTGGCCTTAGAACTGTAAGTTTGTGGACTAATAAACCCCCGTAATAAAAGCCAATGCATTTCTAGTTTATTACATTTCTGGCAGCTTTAGCAAACTGGAATCAATACCAAAAGAGATCTACCTATTGAACTAAGAACTAAAGTGTATCCATTGGATGCTGGGAGTAAAACCATAGAATTTTTGTCAATTACCCTAACACCTGACTGTGATACACCCTCATAATCAATCCCGGCACCCCTTTCCTCTAAGCCCAGGCACAATCCTGGAATCCTTCTGGATACTGGATTCCAAGCAGTCACTTCTGGTGGGATCAGAGTTGGCATGAAAGGTTGAATCTGTTTGCCATCATTGCCTTTATCTACAAAAGCAAAAATTACAATTGTTTAGATAAGCATGGATACTTGCCAAAGGAGGTAGAGCTATCTTGGGTAAAGCGGCTCTTCAAGTAAGCTAAGACTGCAACCTACCCCCTTTCTGTGGAGCTGCACCTGACTGTATTATACTCCTTCTGTTTCAAGATTGGAAGATCAGAAGCACCCACTGTCAATCTGCAACACGTTCTGTGATGACAATGACAGCTTTGCCCATCCTTGACTATAGAATGGTTTAAAGCTTAACCATTAAATACCCTTTGTTATACATTGAAATGCAGTGAGAAAACAAAATAAATTGCCACTGTTCTTTGATGCCATTCACATACAAAATTTGTTTTTTTAAATCACATTTTGAACTTGTAAGCATTTATTCAAATGTATGAGAAAAGTTTGCAGTGTTCTCTTATAATGAGAAACTTCCCTCTAAAAAACTGTCTTCGGCAATCTTGTTGGATGACTTTAATCTGGAGAAACCTTTTTGGTTTCAAGGGGTATAATTCCACTTGGTTTCCAGATAACTGTATTCAATTTACACATTTGTTACAAACATAACATGGACCTACTATATATACAAAGTAGTATTCTGAATCAATGCTATATGTGGGATCATTTGAATAAACTCATCATTTCTTTTTAATGATTAGGATTTGTGCCTTTTCTCCCACTCAGCCCACCCACACCTACACATGCTCATAAATAGAGGAATCAAATTATCCCTGTTTTATTCATATCAAGGGATTTCACTACAGATGTATTCTGAAAACCTGCTAGAGAACTAAAATCTCTCATTCCTTATTCGTATTGGGTCTCAGTCCCTCCTACATGATTTCAACACATTTTTCTGAATTTTGGACATTCTTCTCCTCCAAAGTATCTGAAATTAGTCCTGGCTTTCTCTCAGATGAAAAGTGGCTAAAGTATTAAGTTACTATTACTAGTAACAACGTTTGACCAGTCCCATCAACTGTCCCATGAACATTTACACAGCAAAAAATACTAGCTTGATGACTCATCACATAGCCGACAGCTCCCAGTTCAAGATCAAACCCTTTGTAGATTTGACTTATCCAATAGACTGGGAGCCTTTATTTTTTTATCTTTAGTTCATTTGCCAGTTAATCAAACTTTTATTAATTTTTTAAACTGAATTTAATATCAGAGGTATGAAGTAATGAGATTTAGCAAATAGTTTGGGAAAATCAGTATTCCACAAATCTGCTAATTGAAGCAATGATCTCTTGACTTCTAAGGGTGCTTTTCCTCCTGAAGAAACCAAAACCCAACAATAATTCCAGTGTTCACCTCATTCACCGTGGGCTGGAGCCTGTTCTCTCGAAATCAGTTTGGGTCATTTGGACTTAGTGATTGGCTTGAAATGAAAAGTTTCTCAACACCAAGCAATGGGGTTTTCATACTAGGGTGACCATAATGCTACATATCTGGTGAATATTTTTTTAAATGCACACTGTTGCCCAAAAAAGGGAGCAATGATTCACTCTGAAAAGTCTTGCTTAAATCTGGCACCATTAAAATGGCCATGCTATGCTAACAAATGGCACCACCCATCCAATTTGCCAGTAAACCATTTATTTTCCATTAATACAAAGTAAATAAAGGTACATTACTTTGAAGAAAGAAAAAAAAAGTACACACATATAAAGAAGAAACTAGTCACTAATGATCCCACCCTATTCAAATGATGGTGTATAATGTTCAGTGTTCTTTATATATACTCATTTTACAATGAAAGGATTGAATTGGGCATAATCATTTGTAAACTGTGTGATATACCACCAATATATCATGAACATTCTCTGCCTTGTTATTTAGCAATTTCCTGTATCATCATCTTAATGACTGTATTATTTTAATGACTACTCTTGTTAAGGGCTTCTCTGACAAAGGCATATGCTAATTTGAGATCTTTGTGGTATTTACTTTTCCCCATTATAAAAGATATTGCAATGGACATTTCTCAGGTAGCTTACCAAGCAGCTCTGAACCACCAGTTTCTTAAGAAAAAAGTTAAAAATGGTTGGTGTTGAGAATTAACCAAAAGGCAATTTAGAATTTATTTGGGAGGAATGTGCTGGTTTGCTAATGCTGCCATTTTGCAAAACACCAGAAATGGATTGACTTTTAAAAAGGGGGTTTATCTGTTTACAAAGTTACAGTCTTAAGGCCATTAAGTGTCCAAGGTAAGGCATCAACAATAGGGTACCTTCACTGGAGAAAGGCCATTGGCATCTGAAAAAGCTCTGTTAGCTCAGAAGGCACGAGGCTGGCTTCTGCTGATCTTGGGTTGTATTCCAGCTCTTCTCTCAGCTCCTGTGCATTCTTCAAAATGTGGCTCTTGGGGCATTTGTCCTCTCTTAGCTTCTCCGGAGCAAAGTGTCAGCAGAAGTCTGCTTTCAAAGGCTGCCTCCAAAATGTCTCTGTAAGCTGTAGCAGCAAGCTCCTTCTGTCTGAGCTTACACAGTGCTCTAGTAAACTAATCAAGGCCTATGCTGAATGGGTGGGGCCAAACCTCCATGGAAATTATCTAATCAGAGTTATCACCTACAGTTGGGTGGGTCACATCTCCGTGGAAATAACCTAATCCAAACGTTCCAACCAAATCAACACTAATATGACTGGACCCACAAGATTGCATCAAAGAACATGGCATTTTAAGGGACATAATACATCCAGACTGGCACAAGGACCATGATGGTGGGTAGGCGTGTTTTGGGTGTGTGTCACTTGCATTTTGCAATTCCATCATGCCTGCCCTGGCTCTTCACGAGCCATGCACAGGGCTAATGCCCAGAGCCACACTGTGCTGGGTCCTCCAACCCAGCAGTCTGATGAAGACATCACAGAGCTCTCAGAAGCCCCACCCTTGGACCTCTTTCAACTTCAGAGGGTATGGGGCTGCATCTTGCCTGCCGAACTGGAGACTTCCAAGCTGCAGTGGAACAGGTGAACTGAATGTTTGAGGTTAAATTCCCACCTTACGTACAAATCACTGTCTCTCTCTGGGCAACTGATATTAGCATGTTGTTTCTTGCTAATTTCAAACAATTTAGGCAAACCGTAAAATTTGTGTGAAATGCAGTGTTGTCCAGGAAGAAACCAGCTCTGCTTCACTGTTAGAGAAAAAAAGCACATTTAAAAATTGTGACCGGGGCAGACCAGGAAGAGGTCCTGGAGCTTATACTATTTGTAGGTGCCCCTTTAAGAAAGAGAATGTAAAGTTATCAGTACAAAATTAGATACAGAGGCTTGGAAGGCAGATATTAAAACAGGAAATGCTGTTAAATTAAAGCAAGGAGTGTATTAAAACTGGGCCCACTCTTGGAATTTACAATTCATTATGTCTGCAGTGGGGTCAGGAATTTGCATTTCTAACAAGTTCCCAGGTGAAGCTGAAGCTGCTAGTCAAGGCTTCACACTTTGAGAGCCTCTGGTTTATACCATTCAGGGTGGGAGTGAGGATGGGGGTCTTTACAAAAAAAGAATACAGAAATGTACAGTTCACTTTGTTTTACAAAAACCCATGATACCGCTAGGGCCCTGCCCAGAGCAAGTGAGGGGTACTGAGTTTCACATGTGGCCTGCTTTGCAGTCAGGCTGGTGGAACCTGCTTTTCTATTCAAAGGGATTACATTTTGCTGAAAATGGTAGCATGTCAACACTGTCCAAAACAAAACACTTCTCCTTGCCAAACAATGATTGTTTGTATTGTTATGAGGGGGAGAAAGTACAATGTGTTCAAGCAGTTAATAGAGCAAGACTACATAGTTCAGATCCTGACTCTGACACATACTGTGTGATCTTGGCCAAGTTACTAACTTCTCTGTGCTGTGTGATCCTGGCCAAGTCACTAACCTCTCTGTGCTGTGTGATCCTGGCCAAGTCACCAACCTCTCCATGCATCAATTTCCTCATCTCTGAAATGGAGAAGATAATGATACCTCCTTAACAACATAGCTGTGAGGATTCAGTGCCCGATAAGAACTGGCTGCTATTGAAATCAGCAGCAGCAGCAGCAGCAGCATAATGAAGCTTACGGCATTAGCTCTCAATGCAGACAGCTTAGGTTCAATTCCTGGCTCCCCTACTTCACCGCAGTGCATCCACTGGCAATTGACATAATCTTTTTGGGCTTTTGTCTCCTCATCTATAAAACAGGAAAACTAGCATCTGCCTTAGAGTTAACCCTAAGGATTAAATGGCATAAAGCAGGTCTAGCACATAGAAAGGTACCAAAATGTTTGCTGCCGCTATTGTCATTGCTGTTATTTTCTCATTTAATATGGTCTTATATAAATCCCCACTGACTCAGGAAGCACAAAGCACAAAGCACAAAGGGCAGCCCTCTGACTATTTTCCTTCCATTGCTCAGCACAGTGTAAGGAGTCAATAAAGTTCTCTCAAATTGTAAACAAAAACTAAATTGAATGCCTCTCAATAACACCAATCAGCACAATTTATTTCTAATTTTACATGAATTAATAAAAACAAAAATTCCATGAAAATCAAGGTCCAGACTGGCCTGTTCCTATTTTAACCTTCCATGGCTTTCCTACCAGATTACATCAATACATCAGAGTCAGTTTGTGGGGTGTGGGGGTGGTTTCTTTAGGTTGAACAACTGATTGATCTATTCACACTGAAAGAGAGCTTGGTGATTTTATTATTTTTTGTGCAGTCCCTCTTAAGTATACAGCACATTAAAAATAATAGGAACTGGGGAAGGTTCTGGGAACTTTGCCTGTTCATCAGCCACCTGGAGAATGGCTATTGCTGAGCTTCTAAGGCCACCTGACTGATGGCTGACATTTGCCAGTGGGCCCGTTGGGAGACATCAGTACATGAAGTTCAATTACAAAATGAAGAAAGTTGAGAGTTAGAACAAAATATTGGGCAAAATTGTGGAGTAGGAAGTTTTACAAATTGCTCCCTCCAACTAGAAAAATGAAAAAGCTGGAAAAAAGAGGTTGGAATCAACTAGGTGGCAACCCTGGAACCAGAATGGACATTTAGAACAACTACAGGAGGGCCAGAGGAAGTGAGAGGTTGCTGAGGATTCAGCTTTTGTAATTGAAAGTATGAACTAGTAATCAGCCCCCATTGCCCAGCCTAGTGGCACTGGCTGCAGAAGCGGCTCTGGCTATAGCAGTGAAGCCTGGGAACAGCCAGATGAGGCCAGGGTTGGCAAAGGAAACCTCCTTTTCTAAAAGTTGGGGTTGAGGATGGAGGTTGGTCTGGGGGGAATCTATGAGGGACCAGCATGGAAACTGCCTTCAGGTTCAGCCCTCTAGGGAGCAGCATTCCCAGCCTTGCTACAGCATCTGCCTGGACTTACAGAGTTAGTGATTTTTTGTTGTTGCTGTTTTGTTTTTTTTCCTTCTGTGCATGGGTGTTTCTTGGCCTGGCCAATCCCTGTGCATACACTCTGGCCTTGTTTTCAGTCCTCTCAGTAGCAGTGGCTTCCAGCCTCACACCAGTATCTACAGAACATAAAGACCCAGTGCACTTTTTCATTGAACATAAAGAGCCAGTGTACCTCTTTCTCTCTTTCTCTTTTCCTGTTTCCTTTTTTTTTTTTTTTTTTTTTTTTTTATTTAGCTTGGTTGATTTTTTGTTTTGTTTTGTTTATATTTTTGGGTCTAGTGGTTCCTTGAGGATGCTGGCCTAGGTTTCAGCCTTGAAAGCTGCAGCTTCTAACTTCCAATCAGCACTTAACAAGAAACTTTGAGAGGCAGTACACTTCATTATTTTTCTTCCTGGTATTTTTTCTTGTTTTATTCATTCCTGGGAGATTTGTCTGTTTGTATTTCTTTCATTTCTTTTCCCCTTTCTCTTTCCTTCCTTGTTTTTCTTCTTATTCTGAGTCTGGAAGACAAAAGAGTGGGAGAATTAGATTCCCAGAGTCACCACAATATAATACTCAGAATACCCAGTTCTCAACAAAAAAAAAAGTAAAAAAGTACAAGGAAACAGGAAACTGTGGCCCAGGTACAGGTATAAAAGAATTCAACATAAAATATTCAGGAAAAAGTGCAATATATGGAATTAATAATCAAAGATCTTAGAATGACTCTTATAAATAAGATCAATGAACTAAAGGAAAAATTGGCAAAGAAATATAGTAAATGAGGGAAACAATACACAAACAAAATGAGAGTGGCAATAATAAGATAGAAATTATAAAGAACAACAAAATGGAAATTCTGGAACTCAAAAGCAGAATAACTGAAGTGAAAAACAAAATACAGGGTTTCAGGAGCAAATTGGAGGAGGCAGAAGAAAGAATAAGTGAGTTCAAAGACAAAACAATTGAAATGTCACAGACTGAGGAGCAGAAAGAAAGAGAATGGGAAGAAAAAAAAAAAGAACCAACCTGAGGAACCTGATGGGACATCATCAGTCATACCAATTTTTGAATTATGGAAGTCTCTGAAGGAAAAGAGAGAAAGGGAAAGGAGGAATATTCAAAGAAACAGTAGAAGAAAACTTCCCAAATTTAATGAAACATATGAGTATACAAATTCAAGAATCCCAACAAAACCAAAACAGGATAAACCAGAAGAGAACTATGCATAGACATATACCAGTCAATCTGTCAATTGCCAAGGACAAGGAGAGATTTCTGAAAGATGTAAGAGGAAAGCAATATGTTAGATACAGGGGAGTCCCAATAAGTTTAAGTGTCAATTTCTCATCAGAAGCCATGGAGGCAAGAAGGCAGTGAATTGAAATATTTAAAGAGCTGGAAAAAAAAAATTGCAAAACAAGAATTTCATATCCAGTGAAACTGTCTTTCAGAAATGAGGGACAGATTGAGAGATTCCCAGATAAATAAAAGCTGAGGCATTTTGTCACTACTAGATCTGAATTACAAGCAATACTTAAGGGAGTCCTTCATACTGCAAAGGAAAGGACACTAGACAATGGATTGAAGCAGCATAAATAAATAAAGGTAACCTTATGGGTAATTATAAGCGCCAGAACTATTGTTCTGTATTTTGTTACTATGTAACTCCATATTTTACTTCTTACAGGTCTTAAAATGCAAATTCATAAAAAAAGAATAATAAATCTATGCTTCTGGACATGCAATGTATAAAGATATTTTTATAATAAGTACAACAAATAGGTGAGGGGAAGAAGGGGTATAGGAACAGTATATGCATATGCTATTAAAATTAAGTTGGTAACAGATGTGATTTTTATAGATTTAGGATGCTAAATTTAAACCCCATCTTAACCTCAAAGAAAGTACCTGAAAAATATATACAGAAAGAAATGAGAAGGGACTCAAAATGGTACACTACAAAAAATTAAATAAAATATGAATCTAGGCATTAACATAATAATTGAGGTACAAAAAAAGATATGACTTATAAAGACCAAATAGAAAAATGGCAGAAGAAAGTCTTGTACTACTAGTAGTTACTTTAAATATAAATGGATTAAACTCTCCAGTCAAAAGGCAAAGACTGGCAGAATGCATAAAAAAGCATGACCCAACTATATGCTATTTCCAAAAGACTCATTTTAAATTCAAAGACACAAGTTAAGAATGGAAAATACATACACCATGCAAATAGTAACCAAAAAAGAGCTGGGGTAGGTATACTAATATCAAACAAAATAGACTTCAAGTCAAAAACTATTCTGAGGAATGAAGAGGTCACTGTATACTGATAAAGGGGTCAATTCAACAAGATGATTTAAGACTTATATATGTACATAATTGGCAGAGGCCTAAAATACGTGGATTTTGACAGATCTGAAGGGAGAAAAATCATTTCTATATTAATAGCAGGAGACTTCAATGCACCATTTTCAATAAGGGACAGTACATCTAGACAGAAGATAAAAAGCAAATAGAAAACTTTAGTAATACTCTAAACCAACCAGATCTAAAAGGCATATATAAAAAACTTCATACAACAGCAGCATAATACACATTCTTCTTTGTTGCACATGGGTCATTCTCCAGGATAGACCATATTTAGGTTGCAAAACAAGTCTCAATAAATTTGAAAATATTGAAATCATACAATGTATCTTCTCCAACCACAATAGCATGAAGCAGGAAAACAACTACAGGGAGAACTGGAAAATTCACAATTGATAATTAAATCACATGCTCTCAAACAACCAATGGGTCAATATAGAAATCACATGGGAAATTAGGAAATATCTTGAGGCAAATGAAAATGAAAATACAACATACTGAAACTTATGGGATGCACAAGGCAGTTGAGAGGGAAATTAATACTTCTAAACGCTTACATTAAAAAAAGAAGAAAGCTCAAATCAGAGACTTAAGCTCACAACTGGAGTACCTAGAAAAAGAAGAGCAAACTAAACCCAAAGTAAGTAAAAGGAAGGACATAGCAAAGATTAAAGCAGAGATACATGAAATAGAGAATAACAAACAATACCAAGAATCAAGATAACCAGAAGTTTGTTCTTTCAAAAGATCAATAAAGTCAACAAATCCTTAGCTAAAGTAACAAAAAATAAGAGAGAGAGAGAGATGCAAATAGCTACAATCACAAATGACAGGGGGCATTGCTACCAACCCCACAGAAATGAAAAGGATTACAAGAGGATAATGTGAACAATTATATGTTGACAAATTAGATAACCTAGATGAAATGGACAAATTCCTAGAAACACACAAACTATCTATACTGACTCAAGAAGAAACAGAAGATCTCAATAGACCAATATCAAGTGAAAAGATTGAATCAGTCATCAAAAACCTCCCAAGAAAGAGAAACCCAGGACAGATGGCTTCGAGGATGAATTTTACCTAACATTCTAAGAATTAACATCAATCCTGCTCAAATTCTTCCAAAAGAATTGAAGAGAAAGGAACGTTTCCTAACTTATTTTATGAGGCCAGCATTACCCTAATACCAAAGCCAGATAAAGACACAACAAGAAAAGAAAATCATGGGATCAATATCCCTTTTGAATACAGATGCACAGATCCTCAACAAAGTACTAGCAAACAGAATACAACTACACATTACAAGAATTAAACACCTTGATCAAGTGGGATTTATCCCAGGTACAAAAGGATGATTCCACATAAGAATCTCAATTAATGTAATATACCATATTAATAGAATGGATTATAATATACCATGTCAACAGAATGAATTTTAAAACCACTTGATCATCATCAATTATGCATAAAAGTCATTTGATAAAATCCAGCACCCCTTCTTCATGAAAAATTTCAGAAAACTAAGAATGAAAGGAAATTTCTTTAACATGATATGAAACACCCACAGCTAACATCATGCTCAGTGGTGAAAAAAATGAAAGCCTTCCCTTTAAGATCTGGGAACAAGACAAGGTTGCCACTGTCATCATTGTTATTCAACATTGTACTGGATGTTCTAGCCAGAACAATTATGCAAGAAAAAGAAACAAAAGTTACCCATTTAGAAAGGAAGAATTAAAACTTTCCCTATTTGCAGATAACATTATCCTCTATATGGAAATCCCCCCCAAAAATCCACACAAAAAGCTATTAGAGCAAATTAATGAATTTAGCAAATTAGCAGTGCACAGGATCAACGTGCAAAAATCAGTGGTGTTTCTATACACTGGTAACGAACAATCTGTACAGGAAATCAAGGGAAAACATTCCATTTACAATAGTAACTAAAAGAATCAAACATCTAGGAATAAATATAACCAAGAATTTAAAGGACTGAAAAAACTACAAAACATTACTAAAAGGAATTAAAGAAGACATAAATAAATGGAAGGGCATTCCATGTTCATGGATTGGAAGAGCAAATATTGTTAAGATGTCAATTCTACCCTAAACAATTTACAAATTCAATGCAATTCCAATCATAATTCCAACAATCTGCTTTGCAGAAATGGAAAAGCCAATCATCACATTTATATGGAAGGGTAAGGGGCTCCAAATGGCCAAGACCACTTTTAGAAAGAAGAACAAACTGAGAGGACTTCCAATTTTAAAACTTTTTACCCAGCTAAAGTAATCAAAACAGGATGCTACTGGCACAAGGACAGACATATAGACCAATGGAATCAAAATGAGAGTTCAGAAATATACCCTCACATCTATGGTCAATTGATTGTTGACAAGGTTGCCAAGTCCACTACATGGGGAAAGAATAGTCTCTTCAACAAATGGTGCCAGGAAAACTGGATATCCAGATGCAAAGGAATGAAGGTGGACCCCTACCTTAAACCATATACAAAAATTAACTCAAAGTGGATCAAATACCTAAATATATGGACCAAAATTATAAAACTCTTAGAAGATAACATAGGGGCAAATCTTTTTGACCTGGTATTCAGCAATGGATTCTTAGATATGACACCAAAAGCAGGAGCAACAAAAGAAATAGTAGATAAATTTGATATTGACAATATTAAAACTTTTGGGCATAGAAGAAATTATCAAGAGAGTGAAAAATGCAACCTACAGAATGGGAGAAACTAGTTTCAAACCATATATCAGATAAGTGTTTAATATCCAGAATATATAAAGAATTCCTGCAACTCAAAAACAAAAAGAGAAACTACTCAGTTAAGAAATGGGCAAAAGATGGGAATAATATTTCTCCAAAGAAGACATAAAATGGCTCATAAACACATGAGAAGATACTCAACATCATTAGCCATTAGGAAAATGTAACCTAAAGCCAAATTGAGAAGGAGTGACATCATCAACATGGTGACATAAACAGCTAATGAAAACTTCTCTCTAGAGATTCAATGAAAAAGGAAAATTCTGAATTGTTTGAACTCTAGAGGAGGATATAGATTGGAGAAGGACCCTGCAAATTCTGACTTGAAGGAAGAGATGAAATATCAGGTAGGAATCTTCTGTCCTGGACCACCCAGTCCTCTCCCCTCCCCCTCACTTGGTCTCAGTGTAGGAAAGGCACAATATCAGCAGACAGGACCCCTTCCACCAGGAACACAGACTATAAAATCTCTCACAGCAGTGAGACATACTATTTGAAGACCTGGGGGACATGGGAAGACATTTCAAGGCCCAGGTCAGTGAGGGACAAAGAGACTGAGAAAACGTGGAAAGAAACTGTGTTTCCAGCCCTGAGTCTGGAAGTCCTTCCCCCATCCTTGAGGGAGGCAGAAGCCAGCAGCCATTTCCTTGCCTGGGAGACAGCTAGAGTACTGGGTCAGCTGAAGGAGTCCACTGTCACAGGTGAAGCCCCACCTTGAGCCAGATTTTGGCCAGCAAAGTGAAGGCATAGGAATCCTGCTGTGCTGGTTGTAGATTTATGTCCCCCAGAAAAAGCCATATTCTTTAATTCATTCTTGTGGGGGCAGATGTATTAGTGTGGATTGGGTTGGAACCTATTGGTTCAGTGTCCAATGGAGGTGTGACCCACCCAACTGTAGATGATAACTCTGATTGGATAATTTCCATGGAAGCGTGGCTCTGCCCATTCAGTATGGGCCTTGTTTAGTTTACTGGAGCACTATATAAGCTCAGACAGGAGGAGATCATGGCTAGCTGGAGCTGAGACAGACATTTTAAAGGTGGCCATTGGAAGTTGATGCAGACATTTTGGAGAATTCCATTTTGGAACACAATCTAGGAGTGAGCAGACACCAGCCATGTGCCTTCCCAGCTAACAGGTTATCTGGGTACCATTGGCCATCCTCTAGTGAAGGTACCCTTTGTTTATGGACATTTATGGCCTTAATACTATAACTGTGTAACAAAAGAAACCCCCTTTTATAAAAGCCAATCCATTTCTGGTGTTTTGCATTCTGGCAGCATTAGCAAACTAGAACACTCGCAGTTTCAGCTAACCTGTGTTGATGTAGCCTGGGCTTGGAGGCAAAGCAGCTTCTTAAGATGATTAAGTTACTGAACAGCACCATCTGCTGGATAATCCAGAAGTTTCAAGGGAATTGAAAACCTTAAAAAGATGTTCCAGACCCTTTCATAGGAACATAGGAGCTGGTCTACATGCTCTGTATGGAAACCTGGTCCTCTTTTGGCTGAGAAATACAGAAGATCCTAATGTTAATGCAGGGCTCTAAAACAAACCCAGGTGTTTCTGGCTGGCAAAAAAACAGAACACCACTAGTAGATGGCAGATTTGTTTTGCCACACATAGCTTGCTGGGGTGCCCAGTGCCTACCTCCCATCATTGTTGCAGGTCACTGTGGGTACCTGATTTGGGGGAAAACTGGGGAACAGAGCCAATCTGACAACTGGCCAGTGAGAAAAACAAAGCATGGATAGAGATCAAAGACAACCAACAAGAAAACCCTAGGCAGAAGAGAGAAAATGACCTCCAGAATAAACTAATCAAGAAAATCAGATGCCCAGACAGCAAAAAAATCATGAACCACACTAGGAAACAGGAAGATGTGGCCCAGTCAAAGGAAAAAACACCTCAACTGAGATTCAGGAATTGAAACAATTAATTAAATATGTTCAAACAAATTTTCTAAGTCAAATCAATGAGTTGAAAGAAAATGTGACAAAAGAGATGACGGATATAAAGAAGACACTGTGAGACCATACAGAAGAACTCAAAAGCTTGAAAATCAAATGACAGAACTTATGGTAATGAAAGGCACAATAGACGAGATGAAAAAACACAATGGAGACATACAATAGCAGACTTGGAGAGACAGAAGAAAGGATTACTTAACTAGAAGACAAGACATCTGAAATCCTACACACAAAAGAACAGATAGGGAAAAGAATGGAAAACTATGAGCAGGGTCTCAGGGAGCTGAATGACAACATGATGTGCACAAATATACATGTTATAGGTGTTCCAGAAGGAAAAGAGAAGGGAAAAGGGGCAGAAAGAATGATAGAGGAAATAATCAATGAAAACTCCCCAACTCTTAAGAAAAACATAAAATTACAGGTCCAGGAAGCACAGCATACCCCAAACAGAATTGATCCAAATAGATCTACTCCAAGACACTAAACTAATCAGATTTTGAAATGTCAAAGACAAAGAGAATTCTGAAAGCAGCAAGAGAAAAGCGATCCATCACATACAAGGGAAGCTCAATAAGACTAAGTGCAGATCTCTCAGCAGAAACCATGGAGGTAAGAAGGCAGTGGTGTGATATATTTAAGATACTGAAAGAGAAGAACTGCCAACCAAGAATCCTATATTTGGCAAAACTGTCTTTTAAAAATGAAGGAGAGTTTAAAATATTTACAGATAAACAGACACTGAGAGAGTCTGTGAACAGGAGACCTCCTCTACAAGAAATACTGAAGGGAGGGCTGCAGACAGATGGCAAAAGACATAAGAGAGAGATTTGGAAAAGAGTGTAGAAATGAAGATACCAGGAGATAGAAAGAGGGTAGAGATCAGATATTTGATGCTGAAGGAGTATAGAATGTCCAAGAGGATTGATTATATTGATCCAGAAATGGATAGCACAATACTTTGTGATGGTAACACAATATTTCAAGTACACTGAACAAAGATGACTGTGAGTACAGTTGAAAGAGGAAGGCTATGGGCATGTATGACACCAAAGGAAAGTCAGAAGATAAAGACTGGGACTGTATTACTTATTGAAACACATACTGGCCAATGATTTTGATTAAATGTACAAATATAAGAATGTTTTTTACGTAAGGGAGAATAAATAAATGTCAACTTTGCAAGGTGCTGAAAATGGGATGGTAGTGGGGAAAAATACAACCAATGCAAACTGGAGTCTATAGTTAACAGTAACATTATAATATGCTTCCATTAATTGCAATAAAGGCAATATACCAAAGCTAAATGTCTGAAAGAGGGGGATATAAGGGAGGGTATGGGATTCTTGGCATTGGTGTTGTTGCCTGACCTTTTAATTTAATTTAATTTTATTTTATTTTATTTTATTTTTTTATTCATCTTATTTTTTTTCTTTTTCCTTTTTTCTCCTCTTCCTCTTTCTTTGTGGAAGAAATGGAAATGTGCTCATATAGCTTGTGGTGGTCAGTGCTTAACTATGTGATTATACTGGGAACCACTGATTGTTTACTTAAGAGGGAATGTATGATGTGTGAATAAAACTGTTAAAACAAATAAACAGAGGGATACAAGTTCTGGAGAAAATGTGGAGAGAAGGATGTACCTAATCACCATTGGTGGGGAAGTAGAATGGTGCAGCCCATCTGGAGGGCAGTGTGGTGGTTCCAAAGGAAGGCAAGTATGGGGTTGCCATATGGTCCCACAACCCCACTGTTGGATATATACTTGGAAGAACTGAGAACAGGGACACAAAGGAACATTTGCACAGTGGCGTTTATGTTGGCAGTATTCACAACTTGCAAAGGTTGGACTTGGCCTAAGGGTACACTGACTGATGAATGGAATGGTGAACTGTGGTGTACACATACAATGGAATACTGAGCAGCTACAAGAAGGAATGAAGTTGTGAGGTATGCAACTAGGTGAATGAAACTTCAGGACAGTATGTTGAGTGAAATAAACCAGAAATGAAAAGACAAACATTATAATGCCTCACTAATATGGACTAACTATAATGTGCAAACTCTAAGAATTGAATCTGAAAGCACAGGTTATCAGGGGAAGGCTTATTGTAATGGCTCCTAGATTGTAAGCTCTTATAACAGTTACATCTATTCCTGAGTTGTAATGGCTATTTCTAAATTCTGAGATGCTGAGCTCTTTGTGTATAACCTGGTCAGTCCCTGGAATTTTGGTATCTGTGTGACACCTGAGACTCAGAGCCTGAGTTCAGGAACTATGAATGTCAGCATTACCCCATACAGCAAATGTTAAAAAGGGTGAAAAAGAAATCAGACTTCAATCAGAGATATGAACAAAATGGACTTGGTTAGGACTAAGGTAAATCAGACTAAAGCATAAATGACAATTTTGAGGGTATTTTAAAACTTCAACTTCTATGTGAGACCAAAGGAGGAGAACTTTATTTGGTGAAAATCTATATTTTCTGTAGCACACTATATAGTTTAACTTGTATGGTTAGTTTATTCAAATGCCATAATTACATGGAACTTTGAATAGGGAGTGATATCTGGTTGGTTTGTACAGGTTAGTGTGAAGCCCCAATACATCCCAGAGTAAACTGGGCAGAGAATAAAAATGTATTTGCAAAGCCCCCTTGAGGGACTGGGGGAAAATGTGGAAATATTAAACTTCCCCGACTGGGGAATTACTGTTATTCTCATAAGCACTGGGGACTACCAATTAGAAGACCAAGTCCTCGATCTTGGGGCTTGCCCTTATGAAACTTGTTACTGCAAAGGAGAGGGTAAACCTACTTGTAATGGTGCCTAAGAGTCACCGCCAGAGAACCTCTTTTGTTGCTTAGATGTTGCGTTTCTCTAAGCCCACTCGGCTGGTAAACTCACTGCATGGGACATTACTCACAGGGGTGTAAGTCTCCCTGGCAATGTGGGACATGACTTCTGGGGATGAGCCTGGACCTGGCTCATGGGATTGAGAAAGCCTTTTTGACCAAAAGTGGGAAGAGAAGTGAAACAAAATAAAGTTTCAGTGACTGAGAGATCTCAAATGGAGTCGAGAGGTCGCTCTGGAGGTTATTCTTATGCGTTACATAGATATCCCTTTTTAGTTTTTAGTGTATTGGAATAGCTGGAAAGAAACACCTGAAACTGTTGAACAGCAACCCAGTAGCCTTGATTCTTGAAGATGATTATACAACTATATAGATTACTTAGTGTGACTGTGTGATTGTGAAAACCTGTGTCTTACACTTCCTTTATCCAATGTATGGACAGATGAGTAGAAAAATGGGGACAAAAAGTAAATGCATAATAGGGAGAGATAAGGGAGATGGGATTTTTTTTTTTTTTACTTTAGTTTTTATTTTTATTATTTGGGGGGGGTAATGAAACTGTTCAATGATTGTGGTGATGCGTGCACAACTACATAATGGTAGTGTGAACAATTGATTGTACATTTTAGATGATGGTATTGTATGCGACTATATCTTAATAAAATTGAATTTAAAAAAAAAGCCAAACTGAGTTACTACTTCATACACACAAGGATGGCTAATATTAAAAAAAAAAACAAAAGTAAGAATTTGGAGAGGATTTGGATAAATTGGAACCTTAGTGCATTGTTGGTGGGAATGAAAAATGGTGCAGCCAGTCTGAAAAGCAATATGGCAATTACTCAAAAAGTTAAATATAGAAATACTATGTTATCTGGCAATCCACTTTGTTGTATACCCAGTATACCCAAGGAGAATGAAAACAGGGTCACAAACACATATTTCTACATCAGTGTTTACAGCAGCATTATTCACAGTAGCCAAAGCTGGAAACAAACCCAAATACCCATCAATAAATGAATGAATAAACAAAATATTTTACAAAACAATATAAAAATAATTTATATTTAAGAAAAAGCGGAAACTATGCTGAAACATGGAATAACTTTGAAAACATTATGTTCAGTGAAATGGGCAAGACATAGAAGGACAAAAAAATTGTTTGATATCATTTTTAAGCTATGACTAGAAATAGCAAATTCACAGAAATGGAAAGCAGATTAGAGGTTATGCAGCAGGGAGAGGGATAGAAGGGAAGAAGGAATGTTAAAAATACATATACATGTATGTATTTGCCAAAACCCAGGATCAGTAGCAGAGTCCATCCCTTTGATGAAGAAACAGGCCAATTCTCCTACTACACCCTCAACTTTCCTTCTCTATCTAAACTCCTCTTAGGGATAACTATTAAGGGGGCAAACCCAGAAATCTTCAGTTAACCAGAGGCTTCATTTAGATGAATCTGTGCTTGTATTCCAGCATTAGATGCCAGAAAATATCACTTTATGCAGGAGTAAAACTATGATGGGTTCACCGTAATAGATTCTAAAATACTAATTACTTTGTTCAAAAGCATGTGTAGCACCACCATGGGCCACAAATGGAAAGTAAAGTATTTAATTCAACATCTTTGAGATCGTGCCAATTGCAAACTCCTTTGGGACTTGTATGCCCTAGAGTGCATGGCACATAGTGTGTACTCAGTTCATCCCAGTCAAATGCAAATACACTGGTAATAACTTCTAGCCCCACAAACATGAGAACTATGTGGTCTGCTATGTCATGTTTACCAAGGAAGACGTGATACCCTGTGTTCTAGTTTGCTAATGCTGCCAGAATGCAAAACACCAGAAATGGATTGGCTTTTATAGAAGGAGTTTATTTGGGTACAAAGTTACAGTCTTAAAGCCATAAAGTGTCTATCAACTAAGGTACCTTCACTGGAGGATAGTCAGTGGCGTCCGGAAAATCTCTGTTAGCTGGGAAGGCACATGGCTGGCGCCTACTCCAAAGTTCTGGTTTCAAAATGGCTTTCTCCCAGGATGTTCCTCTCTAGGCTGCAGTTCCTCAAAAATGTCACTTTTAGTTGCGCTTGGGGTGTTTGTCCTCTCTTAGCTTCTCCGGAGCAAGAGTCTGCTTTCAAGGGCTGTCTTCAAACTGTCTCTCATCTGCAGCTACTCTCTCAGCTTCTGTGCATTCTCAAAGTGTCCCTCTTGGCTGCAGCAAGTTCACTCCTTCTGTCTGAGCTTATATAGTGCTCCACTAAACTAATCAAGGCCCACACCTCCACGGAAACTATCCAATCAGAGTCATCACCCACAGTTGCATGGGTCGCATCTCCATGGAAACACTCGAAGAATTATAATCTAATCAACGCTGATATGTCTGCCCACACAAGATTATATCAGAGATAACGGCATTTTGGGGGACATAATATATTCAAACTGGCACACCCTGTCATTTGTTTCCTATAGGACTGCATCCTTTCTTCACAAAGAGACTGGTGTGTCTCCAAGTGAGGGACTGTGTGTTCCCCAGTGTTGGGCCCTTCTGGCCCCTGACACAGAGCCTGGACTTTGCTAATGAATGTCATTGGCAGCAACAGCCATATGGAAGACATAGTTGTGTGTTCCAGTAATTTTGCCTCTAAAACATGCCCACCCTGTGTGAACAAACTGCTATGGGTGAACAGAGTTGGCAGCCTGTTTCCTGCTGAGGATTTCCAGGAAAGGATCCCAAAAACCACAGACATGAAATCCAGTCCTTGAGGCATGCATCGGATGTTGTTTTTGTTTTTTTCATTGTTGCTCTTGTTGTTACATATAAGGAAGAATATTCCAAGCACAGTGAACACCATGAACAAAAGTATACAGTTATGAAAATGCAAGCCCCAAATCATCCAAACCATGACCTGAGTTAAAACATTAGCTGCTAACTACTTAGACTCTTACACTTTTAAAAATATTGAGCAATTGCATTTTATGCAAATTTACATTGTGCAAATTTGAGATAGAATACAATTAAAATAGTAATAAATATCACATTATATTTAAAAAATGGAAATGTGAATCTATCACTGGGATTTTGTACTTAATCAAGAACTGGATAATTTTAGGATTCAAAGGCAAAGTGAATTGTAACCTGTGTTTAAAATAAGACATATGGAAGCTTTAACTGATAAACAAAAATCCCTGTCACCCATCATCAATGACTTCTGAACTGTATGGCACATGATTTTAGTGAACAACGCATTATTATTTTTAAATACACTTTCACAAATTAACAGATTTTCTTATACTATATTCTTGGGATTCAGTCATTAACTGGTGGTACCAGCACTAATTCTGAAAAACACAACTGAAAATAAATAACTTTGGAACTGAAGTTAGAAACAACACAATCAAAGTAGCAGGCCAATCATTTACCAATTATCTACGTATCTCTATTACCCACAAGGCATATTTGAAATTTAAAAAATTGCCAATATTCTTAAATATGAGTGCTTTGAGAACACAACCCTACTACTCTACATGGGAAAATTAGTCTTGAATTATGCAGGCCTATAAAAATGCATTTTTTCACGTGATATACAACTGCTAGGTTTGGAAGTCAGATTTGCCTTTAGAAAAGCTATAACTGGAACACTCAGCAAATATCTGGGGTTTCCAGGTCTGTAGCCCTCTTGCTATCCCAATGACCATAATAATCCCACTGTTGTGTTCATTGTACAGAATATATTCCCAGGTACTGAGCCCCATTTGCTCCAAGATGTGCAGTGCACATGGGAACCAGGCTCCAAGGAGGCTTTGAGGCAGGGTGCCCACTACCTGGCTCCGAGCACCCAGAGTCTGGAAAGCCTTCCGTTGAATGGTGAACCATCTATGGCTGGAGGCTGCCTCCCTGATGGTATAAAACCACCTCAGCACCTACACAGATTTTACCTCCTAAAGCCAGTCCTGAAAGATTATCATTCTACTGGATATTGGATCATTGGAAGCTCTGCAAATTGTCAAAATAATTGGCCCATTGGAGAACATCATAACTTGACCCCATAAGTATATATAGCCCTAATGGAATATATGGATATGAGAATATATAGGCATGAGAGATGGAATATTCCAAGATACACATGCCTATCAAAAAATGAGAAGAAAATCGAAGGCTAGAAAAATATTACCAAACATATCGGAGCCAAAGAAAACAGTAAGCCTCTTATCAAATGCACAGTTTTGCTCTTTGAACCTTTCCAGTGGGGACGCACAGTCTGTCTGTACGCCTACACCAAGGGACGTCTAAGAAAACACGGCTGAGTAACAGAGGGAAATTTTCTGCCACTCTTTCAAAACCTGAAAAGAGGCCAACTGCCTTCTCAGAGTCCAGCTCCACGCCCCATACTGGCAGTATGTCCAGACTCCCCTTGCCCAAATGGATGAGCAGTGAGCAGGATGAGTTTTGAAATGTGAACTCATATTTCAGCTCGAGGGCCTGAAATAAGGAGTCACAGGCAGCCTCAGCAGCACCTTCTGAAGAGGTGGGACCCCCTTGCACCTCTGCAGAAAGGCCTCTCCAGCCAATGCCCGAAAACTTAGCTACCCCCTACACACACACACACACACACACACACAGGTAACCTTGCTGCCAAGAATGGAGTGGCAAGAAGTAAAAGGAATAAAATTAGAAATTTTGAGAGAAGCCCATCAACAACAGAGATGCATCTGAAAAGCAACCCAAAGAATCTCAAAGTTCTGCTTCCTGGGGAAGTTTCAGTACGGACTGGCTAGTGGTGTATCCAAGCTCCACTCACCTCCAGGTTGTGATTTACAGTCAGAGGAAAAAAAATGCATGGTGTTCCCAACTCAATTCTTCTAAAATAAGCTTGGTTTTTTTTTTTTTCTCTAATATCATGACATATTTTCTATTTTTCAGTCACACAGAATGGCACTTATTAATAAGTTCTCAAATTACATATAGAGATCTAAAGCATAAAAAACACTGACATGCCCTGTGGCATTGTGGCTTTGAGTGCGGAATGGCATCTGTGTGCCAGGGAGGGGGACTCTCTGCAGCTATGGAAACGAACATCAGAGGAGGAAGTTGGGGGGGGGGGGGGGTGTGAAAAGGAAAAGTCCCCAGAAAGGAAGATACTAAGCCAACATCCATTAAAACAAACACCTCCCTAGTAGCTTAAATGATGCAACTCTCTTATGCCTATCATTTTATTAACACATAGCAGGGTTTTCCAATTGTAGCCTCTTGCATGAACACTCATACACACACGTAAATTTTTAAATACTATCTTAACAAATAGAAACAAGGATTTTTGCAAGATATAAAAGTGCTGGGCCTTCCTCCATTATGACTATCCTGTGTGTGCCTCCTCTTTTCCAGATGGTACCAAATAAAAGTAAGACCCCATCCAAATAGACGTTAACCAAATAAGCCCAATCCGAGGCTTTAATGAACAAAACCAGATGCATTTCCTACACTTCAAGAAGAATAAACAAATATAAAGTATACAGTGGGCCACTTCTGTCAGCTTACAGTGACCATGGCTTTGACCTGTGGCCATGATGAGTTTCAACTTTTCTGATGTATTTGTATACTTATTGTATATCAAAGGCTGTGATAGTGTTTAACACAACCTTAACCTTGGAATTTTTTGACTAGCTTTATTTTTCCTTAACATTGTTTGAAGAGGCAACTTTCATCTCTAAAATATTTTCCATTGCATCAACTGAAATGGGAAACATGGCTTTTTAAGATTCTAAAGCATTAATGATTAGCAACTAAACGTGCAGCTTGCTCTGTGTCAAGGACATGTGTCACTTTCCAGATTTCTCTGCTAGTTCTGGACAAACTCAGTTTTTATGTCCCCTCTGTAGCCTCTGCTTCAGAGTTTTGTTTAGGATGGCCGTGCAGAATGGGGGGCAAGCCTCAGGAATGCAAACCATCTCCCAAGGCCCCACCTGTGCGCTAATATTTTCCTGAACAACAGGTGGCAGTAAAGAGACACATTCTGCAGGAGCTAATTAAACAGTGTTTTTCCGTTTTAGGCTGGGTTGTACAAATGCTGCTTCAAAGAAAGGACTGAATGGTAAAAAAAAACAAACCCTGATTCAAGTATCTCAGCACACGCTGTTCTGCTTCTACATATGGCATACCTAGCTCAGAGATTCCCCACCCCCCGCCCCCAACACCTCCTTTTCTTATTTAAAGAACTCACCTTGTGGTATAAATAATTTCCTTGTTGTGGAGACCTCAGATTTTGCAATGAACAGACCTCCATCCACCCTGCCCACCCCGCCCCCACCCCACCTCCACACTCGCACATTGACACATCTAAGGGAGCTTGAGCTTGTCAAAAGCACAGATTCCAAAGCGGCAAAGCCAAGGGGTGCTTTGTGAGAAAGCTGCCATATTATGGGAACATTTGGTTTCTGAACTGCCTTAAAATGGTGACCTTTCTTCTATTGCCAAATAAACATTCTGCAAGCTGCCCTAGTGTAGAACAAAAGTATCATCCAATAGTTGATCATGCTGATCAAAGAGTTGTCTTTTAGGTCCTTTCATCATTTTGACCAGAAAAAGCGTTTGAATTCTGAGCAGAAACCAGCCCCGCTTTGCTTTGAATGCACATCTCATTTGGAAAAAGAAAATCTTTCAGGAATGCACAGCAGACAGCTCTTGAGAGAGAGAGAGAGAGAGAAAGAGAGAGAGAGAGACTGAATACATCAAGTCCCAGGGAATCCACATGACTAATTTTGTATTAAAAAATACTGAAGATGTCTGTTCCAGTGGGATCTGTCCCCCAACTATTAGTAATTGCAAACATTAGTCATGAAGACATGGAAAATCCAATATGTAGCGCATCTAGTACATTTTCCCAAAAAATAAGATCTGTGGAACTTGGTATCACCCATTTTGTAGCAGTGTGCCACCCAACACTGCAGACCCAGTTTCTAGACAACTCTGCCAAGTTTTCTGATTCATCAGGTCCACTGAGCAACTTCTGGAAGCAGCACCCTCCACAACGAGCAGGATCACATCGTTGGTCCTCATTAGCCTGTTATCCCATTGATAAGCTCTACTTCAGATACTATGGACTCAAATGAAAGAAAAGGAACTCTTTGAAATTAACTTAATCTGCCGCTCTGCACTCCCATTTCCAAGCTTCCAGAAACCAGAGGCCATTTTTTCTCACTGATTCATGCGACATTTCCCACACTCAGAGAATGAACATTTTGCAGGGTTCCCAAATGTTCATTGCAGTCTAGTCACTTCTTCTAAAGGTGACGACCACTTTCAATGCTCAAGTCTAAATCTCCAGTTGTGCCAGCAAGGTATGTGCCAAGCCAGAACTCAAAGAGCCACCTTTAATTCCTCCTTCTACCTTACCCCCATATTCTCTATCTGAATAATGGCCAGTGCCTCTTGCCTAAATCTGCTAAAGTTACCACCTGGTCAACTAACTCATACTCAACCTTCCAGACCTGCTAAGGCTCGGAGTCGGTCCTCTCTCCCTCCCCTGTACCTAAATTAAATCCTGCATCTGTGTATTTCCATAATCCCTCATGCCCACCTCTTTCATAGCAAAGTCACAATTTATTATAATTGTCTAATTGCATGCCCTTCTTCTCTAGGGGACTGTGAGCTCCTTGAAGAGCATAACTGTATATTCTCTCTTTTTCCCTCCTGATCCGCAAAATGTAGATGTTTGTCAGATAGATGGAGGGATGAGTGAAGGGTTGGTTGGAAAGACAGAAAGGAGCACTTCCAACAAAAAGAACATAGTTTTCCCTTGTCCTGCAGACTTGCCCAGGACACCAGTTCAAATCAGATCTGCCAGGAGGATTTTCATCTTAGCAACATTATTTGGATGATTCTTAGGAAAAAAAACTGTTTTTAAAGAAAATTTAATTTACATTCAAAGACAGTAAGCCCCTAAACACCAACTCCCAAGGAAAGAGCTCTAAATCATAAAAGCCTTGTTTTAGAGGCTGGACCACATTTAAATTCCAAATCAAACATGCTGCTATTCTGCACCCATTTCTTTATGCAGCTAACAAATGTGGCAATGCTATATCAGAAAAACCTACTTTGAATTCTTCCAGGGGGAACATGTCTGCCTAAACAATTAGAGGCTCTTGATCTACTGAGATTAATGACCTCTTCTTGGTCCTGGAATAATGAAAGTCCCAAGAAAAGGGGGGCAAAACTTTCAGAAATCCAGAAATCTGTCAGGCCTTACATTCCACCATGTGTCCTTAAAATACCACGGACCACTCCAGGTTGACGACTTACAAAGAATCCAGGTAGGGTTGCCAGATAAAATACAGGACACCCAGTTAAATATGAATTCCAAAATATAATGAATACTTTTTTTGGTATAAGTACATCCGGTGCAATATTTGGGACATATTTGTACTAAAAAAATCATTTGTCGTTTGTCTGAATTTCAAATTTAACTGGCCATTCTGTATTTTTATTTACTAAATCTGGCAACCCTAATTGTAAGGTGCAGGCCAGATGTCTCATCTTAGATTCCTATAAAAGCAGATATTTCTCTGGGAGTTCAAGTAAAAGTTGTCTGTCTTCAGAAAGATGTGTCATTCAGTGTAACCCTGCCACATGGAAGAGAGTTGTTCTTTAGTGTTACGTTATCAAAGACCACGGTCTGTCTAAGCTTGCCATCACTGAGGGAGCCTGCAGCCCTTCCTGCCTAACTAGCACCTTTTCTGAGCCAGCTTGAGCTTTTGAAATTTGAATATGTTTGCTGATATATTCTCCCTGAATTCTCTCAAAACCATCAGTGACGGCTGATTTCATGTGTCAACTTGGCAAGGTTACAGTGCCCAGTTGTTTGATAAGCACTGGCCTGCTTGTCACTGTGAGGGTATCTCCCATTTGGGATTTCCGTCTACAATCTGTTGATTGCATCTACAGTACACAAAGGAGAGAGTTTCCTCATTCAATCAATTGGAGGTCAAAGACCCAAACTGAGGGTTTCAGATCTCAAAAGAATAATTTCTGCCTCAACTTCAGCATCGACTCTTGCAGGAATTTCTAGCCATCTAGATTCCCCTGGGGAATTCTGACTAAGGACTTCAATATCACCTTTGTTAGAGCTTCCAGCTTGCACAGCCTGTCTTTACAGAGTTCATACTTGCTAGTCCCCATGGTCACATGAGCCAATTCCTTATAATGGACGTCTTGACTCTTTTTCTCTTATCCCAGGCTGAGCAAAACTGCCCTGCATCCCCTCCTCCCTTGGTTCTTCCCATGGACCCTCTCCTGGCCCTGCCTGCACATCTCCAGGATGGAGCCTTGCTTTATTTATTTATTTATTTTTATTAGGGAAGTTGTAGGTTTACAGAAAAAAATCATGCATAAAATAAAGAGTCGTCACACACCACCTTCACACACTACCAATCTGAGAATTAACAAAAATGAAAATCATTTTGCACACACATGCAAATGGAGAACCCATGGTGAAATGAAGTCATTGTTCCAAAGAACTTCTATAATCATCTCAGGTTTTGTGATGCAGTTACAGCCATACATATCGTTCTACGGATATCCTATATGCCCAGTTCCTTCTTTTTGGGTCCAGGTTCAGATGTGGAGGGGCTGGACCAGGATGAGGCAAGCAAGGTTCTTGGAGGACAACCTTGAAGGAGACTTACATTCTCAGAACCCACCAAGTGCCGAGTCAGCATCTGAGAATGAGAAAATCCTATTTTCCGCCCCAGGTACCTGAAAATATAGGTTAATTCCTCTTCAACTTGAATGGTTTTGGAGACAGAAATTTAACATTTCTAACAGTCTCATGGTAGTTATTTCTGGGTTGGCACAATCCAGATTTATGAGGAAAGAGATTGAAATTTTTAGCAAATGCATAACACAGTCCCTCACCTACAGAAAAATATATAAGCAGGCAACATCCTTGGTTAGTGCTTGTCCCTGTTTCATCAACTCAGTGGATGCAGAACGCCCATACACTGTCACATCTGCCGATCCTAATGGCCCTTTGGACAGCTTGCTGCTCCCCTCGAATTTCATTTCTGAAAATTCTATCCTCTAACCCCAAAATGACATCTTCCTCCCATAACATTATATATCATACACCACTACCACCCCCGTGGACACTCTGTGTGTCCCTCTGCACTCAGGGACAGCCAGGTGGCAGCTCAGACAGGGTAGCCTGCCTGAGCTCCATAACACTAAACCAGGCTGAGACAGGTCCCTTAAACACTGCCTGCCCTGCCCTCATGATCCCACAGCCCGAGAACTAGGCACAATTCAAGGACCCTCCCTGCCCTAAATTTTTATTTTTCTACCTGCTTCACTACAGCCACCACTTCCTGGCAAAATGAAGTAACAGTACCAAAGCATCTAAAATCCCACGTGGTTTTCTTTTCCCACAATGAGCCAGGCCACAAGTGAAGCTAGACATGGGGAGATAAGCACACCCGCATTTGGACAGGGCCTCTCAAGGAGGGCTGGGGGACAGGTAGCCTTCCGGAGGAGCCAACTTTAGTTCCTTCCCAACCACAGGTGAGAGGGTAGAGGAGGAAATGAAATGGGGGTGACATCAGATTCTTTAAAACACGAGAGACGGCTGTTTTACCAGGAGGAATCAGCCAGTGCTGAGTTTGAGATCTTGATCTTCCTGGAGTAGCTGTGTGACCTTGGGCAAAATACTTAACCTCTCTGAGCCTCACTTTCCCCATTTATAAAATAGAGATAAATATAGCTGCCTCACTGGGCTGTGGGCAGCTTAAATATAAAACACCCTGCAACTTGGCATGCCTATTTCAAGGGTAGTAGGTTCTCAATGAGTTCCCCCTCCCACCTTCCCTGAAGGACTTTTGAATGAGCCTCCAACCACACTAACTCACAGTGTTAATAATAAGGGTGGTGTATGGGGACTCTGTATTTTATGCTTGATTTTTTTCTGTAAACCTACAACTTCTCTAATAAAAACAAATAAATAAATAACGCGAGGCTCCATCCTGGAGATGGCCAGGTAGGGCCAGGAGAGGGTCCACCAGAAGGACCGAGGGAGAAGGGGACACAGGGCAGTTTCACCCAGCCCGGGAAGCTGTCGTTTGCTCTTGGGGCCGCAGGGAGAGGATGCTGAATAAAGACAGTCTGTCGGGACAGCGGGGACTCAGGAGCAGGGACCCGTTCCAGAGGGGCCAGGAGCTGTGCACGGTTAAACCCAGAAGTGCTAGGCAGAGCGCTGCGGGCTCTTTTGGCAAAAGCTGCCACCAAGACGCAGGGTGGTTTCATAAACCGGAGGGACCGCGGCGCTGAGCACGGCCCGGCACCCAGCCCGGCGGGCGCTAGGTGGCGCTCCGCAGCAAGGACGCCCCAGGCGGCAGCTCCGGGCGCCTGGTCCAGCGCCAAGCAGGTGATGCAGGAATTCTCAGAAAAAGCAGGCGCTGCCCAGTCGCTGATTGGTTCTGCCTTCCTAAGTATAACATCATCTTTTTTTTTTTAACACTCAGCCTCCAAAAGAGATGTAGGACAAGTTTTGATAGCAACAGGACTGTTAAATGCATTTATCAGTTTTTCCTGATTTGCAATGAGATTTGAAGAGCGGGTCACCAGGGCACCAACAGATTCGAAGGTATTCTAAATTTTGTAACTTTTCCCTGTGGGTACAGCCCGAGTTGCACAATGATCCTTTATAAAGGGATAATGTAAGGAAAGAACTGGCTAGAAAACTGTAAGGCCTTTTCTAATGAAATTAAATGTGGACCTGTCACCCAGGAAGTCCCCTCTTAGGGAGGAGTGCTGAAATCCACCAAAATTTGTATGAGAATGCTCAAAGAAGCTTTATTCACAAGAGTCAAGAGCTGGAAATAAACCTAACATTTGTCAGTAGGAGAATGGATGAATGAATTGTGATATATTCATGCCTTAGAACCACATGGAATCACACTCGGTAATATACCGATACATGCAATGACATCTGTGAATCTCAGAGACATCATGACCACCTACTATAGGAAGTCGTAGAGCATGCAGACCAACCTGCAGAGATGGAAAGCAGAGCAGTTGATATTTCTGGGGATGCAGATGATCTGGAAAAGGGCACAAGGGAACTTTCTGGAGGTTTGGGAACATTCTATTTCTTGATTTGAGTGGTGGCTATACAGGTGTGTACATTCTTAGGGCTGTATGCTTAGATTGGTAACATTTTTGCATTTTACTATATGAAAATGTCTCAACTGGACAGAAAGAAGGAAAGGAGGGAGAAAGGAGGGAGGGAGGAGAGAAAAAAGGAAGGGAGGGAGGGAGGGAAGACAGAGGAAGAAACAGAGAAGGAGGAGGGAAGGATGGTGAGATTGAAAGAGGACAGGCTACCTCCATTCCTGTATTTCCTATATTGATCTCTACTATTTCCAAAGTGTCCCTTAGGAGAATTTACCTTGGCCCTGGAAGTGGGAGAGTGGACAGGTAGAAAGATTCATGCCAGGGCAGAGGAGTTTGGATCAGTTTGCTTGGGGACACTGGGCAAGTCATCCAACCCTTCTCTTTCAGCACGGTGAGAAATGTGCTACCTCATACAAATCTATGGTAGAACAAGATTCAAAACCATTCTGACTCTCTGTTCCCATATTCTCTTTAAAGATTTCCCTCAGCAAGTTTTTTTTTTTCTCTAATTTGAAGAATATGGCCTATTTCTGGCATCTTTCCCTCCCGTCCAATTTTTTGTTTTGTTTTGAATAATTTAGCTAAAGACTTCATTAGTTTCTTTAAAGCGCTTATGTTTCCTGCTAATGAATTGTCCAAATCCTCATCATAAGACTTTCATTTCACTCATTAGATGCTTAATTGTCAAGCAGCTGAAATCATTCTTATTGTTTATTCTAATTGCTCTTAGGAAAGGACTAGAGGAATCATTTGTAATTTATTAGTCACATAAAAATAATGAGGGACAAATAGAGTTATTTTCCCTGAAGTTATTTTCAAGGTATGGAGGCGAAGAGGGGCATGTATAAGCAAGGCCTCCCTGGGCATCACTGGGAAAGGAAGGGAAATTCATCTTTGGGACTCTCCACTTGCCTTTCTCATCCTCAGAGTTGCTTTTTCCCACTCGCCCAAGCACATGTGGCTTCAGGAGTTGCCTGCTGTTGCCTCCAACGAAACCCACTCCTGGAAAGGATTTGGTATTGATGTTTATACCTCCATGCCAATGGGAGCCACACTGGTTGCTACCTCTTGGTGTAAGGGATCCAGGCAGAAAGAGCTGGGATCGCTACAGTCGGGATCCAGGGGCCCGAAGCACAAGTCTCAGGACTTTCAAGGGGTCGTGGTGAGCCTGTGCTGCACTGCACAGGACACGGGTCTGGTGGGGCACAGGGGATCAAGCCCGAAGCTACACGCCCTAAAGCAGGGTGCTACCTCCTAACAAAAGTGCATTTCATGTGTGAAGCCTGGAACCTGACACCTACACCCAGAGGAAACATCTCCCTATACTTTTGCACAAGCTGCCACAGAGGCTAACTGGAAGGCTGAATTGCTATTGTGAGCAGCACGCCTATTTTGGGGCGCCATCTAGCTGTGACTTGGACACATCACCCACCCCCAGGCTGGCCCCCCACAAAGAATTCACCTTCTAGCAAAAGAGGTGAGAATGATTCATAAAAAGATGCACAGTTATGACAGGAAACTGAACCTCCTTCCCAACTTCACCTTCCCCCTTGGCCCATTCCCAGTTGGTCTTTCTTTTGAGAAGCCATTTTCTTTTTTTTTTAAATTCATTTTTATTGAGATAAATTCACATACCATGCAGTCATACAAAGTGTACATTAAATTGTTCACAGTACCATTATATAGTTGTGCGTTCATCACTAAAATTAATTTTTGAACATTTTCATTACCACACACACAAAAATAGTAAGAATAAAAATTAAAGTGAAAAAGAACAATTAAAGTAAAACAGAACATTGGGTTCCTTTTTCTTTTTTGCCCCCATTTTTCTACTCATCCATCCATACACTGAACAAAGGGGGGTGTGGTCCATATGGCTTTCCCAATGACACTGTCACCCCTCATAAGCTATATTTTTATACAGTCATCTTGAGAAGCCATTTTTGATGCCCCTCGTTTGAGTTAAGTATCCTTCAACACCTAACTCACCAGCATCCTTATCAATTCTAATCATCCTGTCAGCAAACGGTGCTAGGTCTACATACACACATACATATGCATATTCTGTTGTTTTTAAAGTCATCACAATAACCCAGTGAGGTCTGGCTTGTCTCAGTCCCCTTGCCTATAAAATGGGGATAATGATGTTCTCTAACTCCAAGAATTGCTATGAAGATTAAGTAGAAAATACGTTCCCTCATTTGTTGAATGCTGCTGTGTTCTACTGATAGCTGAGAACCAGGAGGCAGGACTTCTTTGGTGCACATTAAGAGTGGGGTTGTTGTAGTTTGCCAGACTGCAAGGACAAATGCCACACAACGGATTTGGGCTTAAACAACAGGAATTTACTGGCTCCCAGCTTTGAGGCTTGGAGACGTACAAAGTCAAGGCATCGGCAAGGCAATGCTTTCTCCCCAAAGTCTGCACATTCTAGTGCTGGCTGGGCTGGCCATTGCTGGGGTTTGTTGGGGTCCTTTGGCTTCCAGTCCTCCCATGGCTGCATCCTCTCCTTTCTATTTTTTTTTTTTTTTTTTTTTTTCTGTGACTTCCCAGTCCTCTGTATAAGGCCTCCAGGAATCTGGATTAAGACTCACTCATTCAATTGGGCTACACTTTAACTGAAAATAAACTCTTCAGGCTTCTGGAAGAACCATCGTGATGGCCGCCCAAGGAGAACCCCAAGTTCAGTTTAAACTTGTAATTGACTGGCAATGGTGGTACTGGAAAAGCTACATTTGTGAAATGTCATTTGACTGGTGAATTTGAGAAGAAGTATGTAGCCACCTTGGGTGTGGAGGTCCATCCCTTTGTTTCTGCACCAGCAGAGGGCCTATTAAATTCAACGTGGGGGACACGGCTGGTCAGGAGAAATTCGGTGGCCTGAGAGATGGCTATTACATCCAAGCCCAGTGTGCCATTATAATGTTTGATGTAACATCAAGAGTTACTTACAAGAATGTGCGTAACTGGCATAGAGATCTGGTACGAGTGTGTGAAAACATCCCCATTGCGTTGTGTGGCAACAAAGTGGATACTAAGGACAGGAAAGTTAAGGCAAAATCCATTGTCTTCCACAGAAAGAAGAATCTTCAGTACTATGACATTTCTGCCAAAAGTTAACTACAACTTTGAAAAGCCCTTCCTTTGGCTTGCTAGAAAACCGATTGGAGACCCTAATTCGGAGTTTGGCCATGGCTGCTCTTGCCCCACCAGAGGTTGTCGTGGACCCAGCTTTGGTAGCACAGTATGAACATGATTAGAGGTTACTCAGACGACTGCTCTGCCGGATGAGGATGACAACCTGTGCGAAAGTGAAGCTGGAGCCCAGCGTCAGAAGTCTAGTTTATAGGCAACTGTGCTGTGATTCCAGTGGTGCAGCATGTTTGCCACTTTATTATACAGCTAAGCAGAACATGTGCTTAATCTTTGGGATGCTGAAGGAGATGAATGAGCTTTGGAGTGAATGTGGCAATTAAAAAAAAAAAAAACCTTCATTTTTTGGACGTGCATATTTAGCTGTTTTGGAACACAGTTGTTTCCTTTTTGAGTTTCAAATATAAGACTGCTACGGTCACATCATAAATTCAGTGGTGAAGTCTTGTTTGTTACTGTCATACCCATTCCTTTTCGTTTAGAATCAGAATAAAGTTGTATTTCAAATATCAAAAAATAAATAAATAAATAAATAAATAAATAAACTCTTCAACAGGTCGTATTTGCAGTGGGTTCACACCTGTGGAAATGCAGTTTAAGATTAAGAACAGGTTTTTTTTTTTTTTTCTGGGGTAGGTATATAACACAACATACCTCATTTTTACTGTGAATGGTTTTTGTTGTTGTTGTTGTTTCCATTTATTTGAAGTGGATGCTGTTGCCTCATAACGGAAAAAAAATGACCTAACCATCACTGATGGTCTGAATACCACTTGGCCAGCAAAGCAAGGGCATGAAAGAGTGAGGGCCACAGTCCCAAAACACAGAGCAAAGCTGGCTCTGCAGGACCCTGTGAGCATGCCCCACTGGCTCGGGGAACCTGCTTGACGTGAGAATTACAGAGCACAGCTCTGCAGGTGGAACGCTCAGGTAGGGAATCTCCGGGACTGAGATTAGCCCTGCTCACCCCACACCCTCCCCAGACGTTTTCTCAGGTAGAGGGGGTCCCGGAGTTTGAAAGGACAGAGTCTTGAGCCTGGAAGGCCCTGCATTCTGCCTACTTCAGGACCACCTTTGCCCCAGTTTCCAGCAGCCTTCAGGTAGATGCCATCTTGCAAGTGGAAGCCAAGATCCTGGTTGCAGTCCATCACTCAAGCGTTTTTCTAAAAATAACACTCTAATCTTGTGAGAGTCACAAGTTTTCCTTCTAGTTAATAAAAAAGCAAGGCTGCAGTGGGCCTGATCACCAGTAAACAGTCCTGGCTTGAGTCTGCCTATGTCTGTTTAAAACCAACATCTCTCCAAGTGCTTTCTCACCTGCAGGATGGGAGGGAGGGGGGTGGTACAAGCTGTGAGCAGGGCTCAATACCTCCATGCAGGATTCCTCAAAGTTTCCTTCATTTTCAGTACGTTTCTCTTGACAGGAAGGATGTGTGAACACTATTACAGCCCAAATGCACGTGACTTGCTTTTGCAATCTTTGGCAACGATTTTCATTTCTAGCATGTTTAGTATGTGGTCATGATTCAGATAGTTTCGATCCCTTCCCCCCACCTTGAGGAAGTTCCAACTATTACGCTGGGGAAGTGGGAGGTCACATTTTAACTTTTGGCAGGAAGAACATTCCCCTGTGAGGGTCACATGCCACATCCAGCTCCAAATATTTGGTTAGCGTATGCATATTCGGAGGCACTAGTCCAGATCTGCAACTAGTAAGGCATCGGCAGGAGGCCCTCCCTGCTCGAGACACCATCAGCATCAGCTGGGACCTCATTAGAATGCCAAACCCGGGCCTCACGCCAGAACTCCTGAATCAAAATCTCCATTTTACCAAGACCCCCATAAGCATATTGCAGCCTGAAAAGTGCCCTTTCTAAAACAGCTGGTCCCATGTGGGTGTGTGCCAGCTAATCACCAGGCTCACATATTCTCTTATTGGGTTTTCACAACCCTCCCCAGCCCACCCCACACAAGACAGTAGAAGAGATGGTATTGGCCCTATTTTACAAATGAAGAAAATGACTGAGAAAGGCTACATGATCTGGGCAAAAACATATAGCTTGTACACAGCAGAGCAGAGTCTCGGACCCCAGCCTTTGATTCCAAGTCCAGTGCTCTCTCCACCACACCATAGCTACCTCTCCATGCTAGACCCAGAAATATGGAGTGCAAAGGCACAGCTTGGTGAAAGAAGCATCACCACATCACTCGCAGATGGGCACATGGCCACCGCTAAAGGGAAGATGCTTTCTGTTGACTGCAGTAAGACATTTAGGGTTTCACTTCATTTCCCTCGTACACTGTGCCCAGGCCTGTTCACTTGTTTGGCTAAAGTGTGGTAAATAGAACTGTGTTGCAAGCTCACTCTTTCTTTAACATCTACGGAGAACCCAAAATGGGTTGACCTTGAGACACCATAAATTAGAATGGCAGAGGCTGATGGTTGCTTTCAAAATACCCATCCCCATCTTCTTTCCTGGTAACAGACTACATTTTACCTGGTATTGTACCAGGTGAAGACTACTTCTCAGTCTACCTTGTGGCCAGGTATAGCTTTGTGAGTAAGTTCTAGCTAATGAGACAGAAGCAGACTTCATCAGGGAGGATTATGAGAAAGTTCATTAAAGGGAAGACAAATGGCTCTGCGTGTCTTTTTTTGTCCTTCTCTCCTTCCTCCCATTTCCTGTCTGGATCATGGACATAATGGCTGGATCTCCAACAGCCATCTTGGGCCATAAGGTAACCTCAAGGATGAGAGCTGAGGACCAAAGATGTCAGAGCAGTGAGAGAGAGGGAGCCCAGTTCTCTAATGGGCCATGGAGCCCGTATTACCAGCTCTGAGGTATTTGTTTCTGGACTGTGTTGCATAAGAAAAAATATGTCTTTAACCTGTTCATTTTAGTCTCTGTTACTAGCAGTCAAACCCAATTTCTGATACAGCAAACAAGACCAAAATAGTCCCTGACTTTACAGAGCTTAGATCTAATCAGCTGGGACTAATACACAATGGACAAATATATGTAAGAGGGGATTATAGGAAGCCTAAAGCCAGGGAATCTGGAAGACTCAGATTTCTCCTGAGGAGTAAAGTCTAAGGATAGGAGTAAGAATGGGTTGGATTTAGCCATGCAAAGAGAGGAGAGAAGAATGTTCTGGGACAGGAAAGAGCATGCACAAGAACCCAGAGGCAGCATGGAGAGCATTGCTTGCTCTAACTAATTCGAATTTCATTGTAAGAGTTATGGAAGCTACGGAAGTCTTTTAAGCCCATATATATAAATCCCTCAGGCTGTTATGCAGAGAATGGTCTAAAACCGCAAGTCTGAAGGCAGGGAGAGCACTTAGGAGGCTGCTGCAATAATCCAGGTAAGATGTGGGCAGCTTGGCCCTGGGCAGGGTGCTGGCCATGGGACAGAGAACAAGGGGAGGATTTGGGTGATATTTAGCAGATAGTATTGGCAGGACGTGGAAGGTGAAGGAACTGTAAGGGCCAAGAAAGGAGCCCAATTTGCTGATTTGATCAGATTTGGAACATGAGAATCAGGTCAATCTGGGACTCATTGAGTTCAATTCCACTGCAGAAAATTCTTATTTCATAGCAAGAGGTTGGTTCTCGAACCTCACTCACAAAGTGTCAAGGGGTCAGCCTCAAGCCCCAACTCACCGCCCATTAGTACTTAAAACGGGTAAGGAAAACCTTTGTTTTAAATTTTCACATCAAAAGGTAACATGTTATAAATGAGGTTAATAGCTCTGGATTTGCACCTTACTTAATTGGTATGTGGTAGTGAAAACCAAGCTGGTAGTGATAACGTGCAGAGAAAATGTTCAAGGTTTTGTACGAAGGGAAACAAAATGTACTATGGATTTTTATACAGATAAATGCATGGCAATTACCTTACAGAAAAACAATTCAAACTATTCTTACAATCTGACTCCAGTGGTTCTCTTACAGCAATGGTATCAGCCTGAACTCTTGGGAAAAAGGATCTGAGTCCTTGAATATGCTGGACATCAAAAAGGAAGTTCCTGGAAATAAAGAGACACCCACCTCACTATAAGGTGAGAGGTCTCTCATTGACTATTGGGTGCAGTTCTGTCTACCAAATTTAATAAAATTGAAGCAGCTAAAGAAGAGCAATGTTTTGGTAATGGATGGTGGTGATGGTAGCACAACACTGTCAACATAATTGACACGTCTGACATGTAGATCTGCATATTATTTAAAGGGGAAATGTTAGGTTTTCTAAATGGTAACAATAATTTAAAAAAAAAAAATCCATGGAGCTACACTACACTGTGAACCCTAAGTGTAATCATGAATGACAGTTAACAGCACAATTATAAACATGTGCTGTCATCAATTGTAACAAACATTCCACACCAATACAAGGTGATAATAATAGAGTGGTATATGGGAATCCTGTATTTTATGCATGATTTCCTGTAAACCACTAACTTCTCTAATATAAAAAAAAAAAAAATGTGGGTGCAATTAAAGTAGCAGCCATACGAGGGCAGTCTAACATGACTCCTGTGTGTGTGAATCAGGGCTGCTCAAGGCTGACAGATACAAATTATATAGGGCTTTAAAATGACCAACACTCATCCCTCTTAGGGGACTCTCTCATTGTGGAAGTAACGCAAAATGTAGGCATAGGGAAGTACATTCTTAAAGACAATGGCTGCAATATAATATTCAAGAGAAGAAAACTGGGACCAACCCATATGCCCAGTGATAAAGGAATGACCAAGGAAATTATGAAATTATGGTGCTTGTAGAATATTATGCCTGCTTTCATCAAAAATGATAATTAACAAAATGACCACGCTTAGTGGGAAATGCTGTTTATATGTATATGTATGAGCATTAAATGTATTTAAATATAAACAAAGATTAAATTTATATGAGAAATCCAGGTAGAAAAGATAAATGCGATAAGCCTAGGTAGTGTAAAAAATAAATATATACCAACCATCAAACAGGAAATGGGAGGCAGGAAAAATGGCAAGAAGTGTAAATTGGAAGGAAAAAGTCAAACATTTAGAAAGTTTGAAACTATCTCTTAAAATAATTCCTGAAATAAAAAAAAAAAGTCAGAAAATAAAAAGCATGTTTTCCAGATTTATGGCCTTAAAAGCCTACATAATTAAATAAGGAAAAAATGAATGACAAACATCCAATGGAAGAAATAAGAAAAATCATAAAATGAACCCCTAAAACAGATGGAGAAGGATAACAAAGAGCAGACATGAAATGAACAAAAACAGAAAAGAAGGAAATGGTATGTTTTCTAGGAAATATATAAGGTACAAAGTTGACCCTAGATAAGAGAAAAAAAACATAAGCAAAACAATGAAAATGAAAAAAGCAGAACAGAATAACTAAAAAAGAAAAAAACACCAAAAAAACGGAACAGAAAGGAAAGAAACAGAAAAGTGTCCATCGACAGAGGTGCATCCCTAATAGAAAACTCCACAATATGTAAAAAGAATGAAGTTGCTTTGAATAAACGGATGTTAAAAGAATATTTCTTTTTTTTTTGAAGGAAAAAAGCAAGGTGCAAAGTGGCAGGTGTGGTGTGACTCTCTCTGGTAAAATTTAAAGACTCATATAGACATATAGTATTATATAAGTTTGTTGATATTAATGTTAAGGAATGACCATCATTGGTGCAATGCAGTGTACCAGCTGAAAATGAGACTAGAGCCAGATTCCATGGATTCAATTCTCGGCTTCATCACTTTCTAGCTGTGCAACTCTCAGCAGATTCTATAACTTCTCTGTGCCTCTGTTTCCTTATCAATAAAATGGTAACAATAATAGAACCTAAGTCATAGAGCTACAGGGATTCAGTGTTTCATCCATACAACCCAATTGACAGGAATGACTAACAAATACATAATAAATGTTCAGTACATGTTAGCTATGGTAATTATTTTATGTACATTGATATATACATGTATAATATACATTTTTTTCCTATAAGTAATTGTCCTTGAGGAGATGGAAGATAAAGGCTGGGATGAGTGGAGGCTGGTTACAGGCAAAGGGAAGGAGGCTTTATTCTTATTTCTCTTCCTTTCTGAACTGTTTACATTTTCTAAATACCTATATTAAATATTTTCCCCAATTGTCAACTAGTATAGTGTGGACAACGGAATTATGGGACACTTAGGCTTTCTTTTCATCGTTCTCTGTATTTGAAAAAACAGTTACATTTTAAAATTTTATGTTCATTCTTAGTACAACTATGAAAAATATATACAAATGAAAAAAAGATTAGAAGGAAAATCACAAAAATTATCACAGTAGTTTTGTTAGGATAAGCAGATAACAGGCTCTTTTTGTTTTCCTCTCACTTTAAACAATTCTTTTATGTTCATTTTTAAATATACTTGTTACAAATGAATATATTCTTGTTGTAAAATATTTAAAGACAAAGCAAATACCACATGACCCTTTCCCAACCCCAACCTCTCTAGGCTACTGGGCATCTTTCCATACTTTTTTCTATGCACTTGCATAGATGCACACACAATTATAGAAATGTATAGTTGTTGTTTTTAACAATATAAATGTTACCACATTTCATGTATTGTCCTGCAATTAGCTCTTTCAATTTAAAATATGTCTTGGAAAAAAAACTTTCCATATAGGTACACAAATATCTACCTTATTTGTTAATAGCTGCATCAATTTCCCTAATATGTTTGTAGCAAAGTTTATGTGACTATTTCCCTGTTAATGGACATTCAGTTTATTACCAAATGTTCATTCTTGCCATCTACTGCCACAAACATCCTTCTGCATGTCTATTCATGTTCATGAATATTCCTCTATGACTTTTCTCTGTGTTGTACTGTAGAAACTCTATATTTTTATGATGTTGCATTGCTTTTACACTATGAAATTGTTTTTAAACCAACAATAGTATGGATAAGAGGAATATTAACTAGTTTTTCCAAACCCAAGAATTCTACAGCACGGTTCACCCCTTAAGGCTTAACAAACCAGGGAATATCAGGTCTGCCAAAAGTGAATAAGAAAGCCAAATAAATCACAAACAAAACAATAAAACTTATTTTCCACAGGAGGGTATAGAAAATCAAACCATACTTCTGCAGGTTAGCCAAATGCATGGATGTCACAGTATTAATTATCCACTGGGGTGTCTCAGGATGAGCAGCATTTAATGGAAACATCGAGAAGAACAACGCCATGTCTATCAGGCTATGGGACCACATGGACGAGAACCAGCAGGTGCTATCAACCCTACGCTCTCACCACCATCATCAACCACTGAAAAACCTTAACAGCAGACTTCCTGTAATTTATCTTGACTTCTTTTTCTAATGGGTTTACTGTTTCACAAGAAAAGATCCACAAAACTATTAAACAAAAGTTTATTATTTTAGATCAGAAAAGTGAAATATTCTTTTCTAGAAACCTCCCATTTTGCACATAGGCTAAAACAAGCCCCATGTCATTTCTCACACCAAAGACCAGATGAAAACAGCAGAAATCTCCCTGGAAAGGAAAAAAATAGAAGGCACGGTCAAGATATTTTGATGGGGGAAAATGCTCTCTCAATAAGCTCTCGTATCAGTAAAGCTGAGAGATGGAGAAGCTATGGTTTGCCCTATTTATCAGAGTAGAGCATGTCATTTTGTTTAATGGAAACACAATGTACTCCTTCTGAATAGAAAAAAAGAAAAGAAGAAAGCAATTTGTCTATTCCTGTTCAAATTGTCACACTCACTAAGGAAGGAAATAAAATGAATGCATCCTGCTTAACCCTGTAGTTGAGGGTAAAATATCTCAATATGCATACCTGGGAAAGAAAAAAAGACAAGCACATAGGCTAAAATATGAGTGTGTGCCCTTTATATAAGACTATTTGGGGAATTTTAACAACTGAAAGGAAAGGGCAGGCTAAATTTTGAATTTTGAATAGCTATTTTTATTGTCCTTCAGATTTGCTCTCTTTCTTAATATGATTTATCTTCAAATCAAGTTTTTTTTTTTTTAAATAAATTCAAACTTACAGGAACAGTTGCAAAAACAATACAAACACCATACACAGAACTCCAGCATACCCCTACCCTCCCCCCGATACCCTGATCCACCAACTTTAACATCCTGTCACACCACCATTTCTTTCTTTCCTTCCCTCCCTCCCTCCCTCCCTATCATCCATCATCTATTGCTCTGTCTTCTGAACATATGAGAGCAAGCTGCACACATCCTTGAACAAACAATATAATTCACATCTACATTTCCCATGAACAAGAACATTCTTTAATGCAATCCCATTAAGTGCAGCTAAGAAGTTCAAGAAATTCAATGTTGATACAAAGCTTATATTCTATATTTCCTTTTTTTTTTCTTATGTCCCAATTCTGTCCCTTTGAGCCTCCTCTCCTCCATCCTCAGATCCCATCCAGGATCATCCTTGGCATTTAATTGTCATTATCTATTTAGACTGTCTTTTTCTCTTTTTTTTTCCCAATTGTGGAAACATAAATACAGCCTAAATCTTCCCATTCCACGCCCTCCCTAGCATTCTCTTAGTGGGATTAATCACATTTAGAATGTTGCAATGCTATCACCTTCCCACCATCCATTACTAGAAATTTCCCTTCACCCCAAACATCAACCCTACACTCATTTCTTAACTCCCCATTGCCCCTTCCCCCACTTCTTGTAACCCCTACTCTACTTTTCATCTCTGTGGTCATATTCTCTGATACTTTCTTTGTGTTTACTGTCGGGCTTAAATTTAACCTCTTAAATCTATAACAGTCTTGTTTTTCTTTGATACCAACTTAACTTCAATAGGACACATAATCCATGTTCCTATACTCCTCCATTCCCCCACCTTTATGTAGTTTTTGTCAAAAAATTCCATATTTTACACTGAGTCCAAAACCACTGATTTGTCATTATAGTACATGTATTTTAGATCCTGTAGGAAGTAAACAGTGGAGTTACAAATAAAAAATACAGTAATATTGGTATTTATATTTACCATGTGATCTTTACTGGGAATCTTTATTTCTTCATGTGGTTTCAGTCAATTGTTTAGTGTCCCTTCCTTTCAGCCTGCTCAATTCCCTTTAGCCTTTCTCATAGGACTGATCTACTGGTGATGAAGTCCCTCAGCTTTTGGTTATCTGGGTATGTTTTCATCTCCCCCTCATTTTTACCCTCCAGTTGTTTGTTAATTTTCTAAGTCTCTGATGGTTATTGACTTCTATTTGTATTCCATTGTGGTCAGGGAATGTGCTTTGAATAAATTCCATTTTTTTTTTTTTAATTTATTGAGGCTTGTTTTATGTCCCAGCCTATGGTCCATTCTGCAGAAAGATCCGTGATCACTAGAGAAGAATGTGTGTCCTGGTGATGTAATGGGATGTAATGTTCTATATATGTCTGCTATATTTTTCTATATTTCTCTCTCTTTTCTTTGTTTCTCTGTCGGTAGGGCTCCCTTTAGTATCTCAAGTAGGGAAGGTCTTTTATTAGCAAAATCTCTCAGCATTGGTTTGTCTGTGAAAAATTTAAGCTCTCCCTCAAATTTGCAGGAGAGTTTTGCTGGATAAAGTATTCTTGGTTGGAAATTTTTCTCTCTCAGAATTTTAAATATGTCATGCCACTGCCTTCTTGCCTCCGTGGTGGCCTCTGAGTAGTCAGTACTTAGTCTTATGTTGTTTCCTTTGTATGTGGTGAATTGCTTTTCTCTTGCTGCTTTCAGAACTTGCTCCTTCTCTTCAGTATTTGACAGTCTGATCAGAATATGTCTTGGAGTGGGTTTATTTGGATTTATTATATTTGGAGTTCGCTGGGCATTTATGCTTTGTGTATTTATATTGTGTAGAAGGTTTGAGAAGTTTTCCCCAACAATTTCTTTGAATACTCTTTCTAGACCTTTACCCTTCTCTTCCTCTTCTGGGACACCAATGGTCTTAAATTCGGATGTTTTATTTTATCTATCGTATCCCTGAGATCCATTTCAATTTTTTCAATTTTTTTTCCTCATTCTTTCTTTTGTTCTTTCATTTTCCATTTTGTGGTCCTCAAGGACACTGAGTCTTTGTTCACCTTCCTCTAATCTTGTAGTATGAGTATCCAGAGTCTTTTTAATTTGGCCAACAGTTTCTTTTATTTCCATAAGATCGTCTATTTTTTTATTTACTCTTGCAATGTCTTCTTTATGCTCTTCTAGGGTCTTCTTCATGTCCTTTCTATCTGTCCCATGCTCTTCTTCATGTCCTTTATATCCTGAGCCATGCTCTGGTTGTTTGTCTGTAGTTCTTTGATTAATTGTGCCAAGTACTGGGTCTCTTCTGATCTTTTTTGATTTGGGTGTTTGGGTTTGGGTTCTCCATATCATCTGATTTTATCATTTGCTTTAAGATTTTCTGTTGTCTTTGGCCTCTTGGCATTTGCTTTACTTATAGGGTTCTTTAAGGATATAAAAAATACCGATCTCTAGTTTGTCAGATCTACAGCTTGGTGGTTACACTTTCTCTAACTAACCAGCAGATGGCGGCCGCGAGTCACCTATTCCCCTCAAGTCAGTTCTCCCCAACTTTGGCTTTGTGGTGTGTGGGGATCTGATTCTTGTGAGGTTCAATTAGTGCACTAAGTTTGGGTGTATTGTTGGTGCTGTCCACCCAGAATGTGGGGCATGTGTCTGGGTGGTTAAGGAGGCAGGGCAGCTTCAATAGTCAAACCTCCCAAGGTTTTTGGTGTAGGGTCCCTGGGATTTCTGAGCGGGTCCCCCTTCTCAGCCATACTCTTCCAGGACCTCTGCTGAGGGAAGGTTGTGCCACGTCACAGGTGCGCGCCGGCCTCCAGGAAAGCCCTGGGCTGCTGGGCCATGCAGGGGCGTTCCCAGCCTGCTTTAGAGATGGTTGAATGGGGGCATATTAATTTCCCCCTTTTCGCACAACTCCACCTTCCCAGCTCCAGAACAATTAGCTGTGGGTGCACTAAAGTCCGCTGATGACGGCCAATATTGTGGTGTGTGCGTGGTGCTTTGGGAATCACTCCCTGTCATACTGGGACCTTTGGCCCGGCTCTGGGCTATAGCTCCGGCCCGGGCAGGAGTGTCTCTAGCTCGCCGAGAAGATGGCTGCAAGGGGCTCAGTTTTTTTCTCTTTTTGGCTCCCCTCTGCCCTACTGGCCCTGGGTCAATCAGTAGCGGGCTATCCTCCACACCAGACACCGAGACGGCCCAGCCCACTCCTGCCATGCTTCACTGTGCAGTTATCACCGTCGTAACCACAGCTGTTCTTGTTTTTTTTCTGTTTTTTTTTTTAAAGAACTAGTCCATCTCCAAACACCAACCCATGGTTTCCCCACATTGCAGTGCAGCCACAGGACTTTCAGCTGGCTCACTCACTCATTTCAGAATGCAGACTCCCAGTTTCACCAAATGCACGGTCCCTGTTGATTTAGCAGAACTTGTCCGGCTGGTGCATAGCTGGAACTGGTGTTCTGGGTCACTTTCTGGCTTTTATCTAGTATTTTTCATGGAGGTGTTTTTTTGCCCTGTCTCACCTAGCTGCCATCTTAGGTTCCTTTCAAATCAAGTTTCAACACAGGATCCTAAACCCCACATGATGTCACTGCTCACTTGAGCCAGTTTTGACTTTCTTTCTATCTTCAATGTCCTCCCTGATCTGGACCCTCACAGCACTCCACAGCTTGCTCATTAGTCCTATTGTTTTCTTTCTGCCCCACACTTTTCTCATCTAACTTGGATGCCTTCTGCTACCACATTCCTTTTACTGAATCCATTCTATGTCCCATGAAGAATAAATCAAAGGATGACTAAGGATGCAGACATGTGCAATAAACTATTATTTGAAAACAATGGCCAAATTGAGGTCTAATTTATAGTTTCATGTCACACCTGTGGAAGTTCCATTCTTAAAGTGTGAGCATTTGTGTTCCTCCTGTACCAAAAGGCCATATGATTACGAGTCCCTGATAGAGCACAGTTTAATGTTGAATTCCCTCCACACACTTAGCATGTTGTTAGGCATTCTCAGGTGGCTAATTTGAAATCTCTTCTAACCTTCTTTCCCTTGCCACTTTCTACTAGAGTCTGGAAAAAAATAAAAACTCAACTCCCCCACCTCTGCTGCAATTAGGAATCACTATATGATTCAGTTTTGAGCTATGAGATATAAGAGAAGTCAACTGGTCTCTTCAGAATCCTGCACCTGTCTACTTGGGATGCAGACGTGAAGTCTGGCTGTGCAGCAGCCATATTGAGATGAAGAAGGAAAGGCCAAGAGAATTTCAGAGATTCAACCTAGTTGTTGAGCTGCCATCAATGTATCAGCTGCCTGTTTCTTGGTTTCTTGTAATAAAAGGAAAACAAACTCCCTTTTACGTTACTTTATGCCAATTTCTGTTACTGACAGCCAAATGCAATACCTAGATGATATAGGATGCAAAGATATGAGTCTACCCACAAAGACTTCTTAAGGGAGGCAGATACATAACCAATTAACTAAACTATCAAGCAGAATATTAAAAATAATCAATCAAACTAAACAAAGAATCACTGTTTTAAAGCAGCAGGAGAAATTTATATTACCAAAGTGACCTGGGAAGCCCTCACGGAAGATGGAGAAGACATTGGAGATGAGCTTTGCAAAATGAGGAGAATTTCTGGAGGTCGCAAACAAAGGAATGATTGCCAGAGCCGACGTGGTTTGCTCAAGGAACAGTCCTAGAAGGTTAGTGCACTGGGATCCAAAGAGAATAGTGTTGCTGGTCCTATCCGGAACATTCCAAAGCAGCTCTCTCAGACCCACCGTCTCCTAAACCATTCCCCATTTGCTCTTTCCTTTCTAAATTCAGTTGCAATCTCCAATACATATTCACTTACAACAGGAAGACAGGTACAATTCATTGCCTGCTACCCTGCAAATAAATACAAAAAAATAAAAACATAAGAAAAGAAAATGTAATAGTTCTCAATGATTGCTAATATGAAATTCCAGCATTTCCTTTGATAACAGTGGTTCTCAGCTGGAGGTGACATTTGGCAATTTCTGGAGATATTTTTGATTGTCACAGTTGTGGTGAGGGGTGCTACTGGCATCCAATGGGTAGAGGCCAGTGATGCTGCTAAAAAACCTACAATGTAGAGGACAGCCCCAAACAACAAAGGATTATCCTGAACAAAGTGTCAACAACACCGATGTTGAGAAACTCTGTTTTTACATTATTCGATGGCGACCACGAGTCTGTCTGCATGAATTGTCCATTGGGATGTGGTTTCCTTGCACCAAAAGAATTCATCAGAATGACATGAGTAAATGCCAATACCATCCTGAAAAAAGTCAGGGGATTACTGTGGGATGCACCACTGTGCTTTCTTGTTAACTGAATAAAACCATATTGACTGTCAAGTCTGCCTGAGCTGCTGTCACAAATACCACAAACTGGTTTGGGCTTAAACAACAGGAATTTATTGGCTCACAGTTTTGAAGTTAGAAGAAGACCAAAATCTAGATATCAGTAAGGCTGGCTTTCTCCTTCCAATGACTGTTGCCTTCTGGTGCTGGCTGCTGGCGATCCTTGGGTTCCCTGGCTTTCCCACCACGTGGTGGCGCCACCTTTCTTGCTTCTGTGATAACCCTGTTGTCTTTATAAGGCCTCCAGGAATCTGTATTAAGACCCATCATCAATCTGTTGGGCCACCTTTAACTAAAATAACTCTTCAAGGCATCCTTTTTACAATGGGCTCACATCCACTGGAATGAAGGCTAAGATTAAGAGCAGGTCTAAATTGGGGTTTATGAGCAAGCCTTCCACATTGACTAAAGCAGTATACTCTTTGATTCTCTTATACATGTGATTTTCCTTTAATAGGATTCCTGATAATAAATATTTGCTGAATAGATGAAGGAACCCAACAGGGTTCAAAATACATTTCCTTCATGGTGCTGTTTTCTGGAAGGGTGATAGTGAGATCAGGGCTCTCATTTCTGAATTATTCAGAATTTTAAGGTCTTACATACAACAGCAATGAATTAAGATACCTTTTAACTGTTAAAACAGTTATAAATGCCATATTTACTATTTCATTCAAAAAATACAATATAAAAAAGATACACCATGCCAAGAATAATAGTGTGTTACAAAGTAGTCTCAGAAAAACTTTTTAAAAATCATATTTAACCACAGTGGGATTCAGCCTTTGTTAAGAACTGTGCTCAGATCACAGATGGGATATTGAGAACTGTGCTAAATCACAGATGGTATATTTTTTCCTATATTTCACAAAACAGGCAATTTCTACAACTTTTTTTTCTTTTACATTTTGCTCTTGGTAATCCTGTAGATTGGAAAAAAAAAAAAAAAAAAACCTAAACTGAATTAAAAAGAAACATGGAAACATTTACTTTTAGTGCTGTTTATAATCTTACTCTTTAGTGGATGGATACATCATTGAATATTCTGTGGTGTAATTTACTTAAAAAAAAAAATTAGTGTGTAATTCATTTTAGGTGAGCAATTTGTTTTATGGGCCGTGTGTGTTTATTCTGGGTTGTACTGTTTTTTTATTGAGTGCAATAAAGACACTTCTTATCAATTGATTTGTTGTATCAGCAATGGGCTTCTTTCCAGACTCAAACATGGCAGCTTTTCTGAGGACATTATCCCACATACAATTTCACCACTGATATGAATCTGGTTCATTAGGGCCCACTTGCACTGTCTGTTATGTCCTAATTTCTAGGATTCCTGTGTGATGGGGGCATTATCCTTCCCTTAACATGGCTGTCGAATGGGTTTTTGGTCTTTGATGGTTCATCACATACCCAACTTTGAATTGTGTCAACTTTTATGCCAACTGATAGACTCAGAAGTTCAAAAGTTCACTTCCAATCCCTTACAACATGGAAACTTCAAATAACAGAAAGTGTGCACATCTTGCCAAGAAGCAATCTCCATGGAAAACAGGAAATGGAGGCATTTGCTCATTATTCCAATGGTGTTAAAGTGCTATCATGAAATAATTCTTAATCCAGATGTGGATTGGGACATTTAGCCAAAATGCATTATGCCTGCCTTCTCTCAAGCCAGGGTACCATGGACAGTCTGTCCTTTTGGGGACAACAGATGACAGGGTACGTTGCTCAAGGCCTGCTATTGATATCCTTTTATGGATGCACGATCACCTATTTACACATTGCTAGAGGGACAAAATCATACCTTGAGATCTAAATCACACTGGTGCAGCTCTCATGAAAGTGCACAACAAAATGTTCCAGAGAACATTAGTTTTCACTTTGGCAACTCCATATATGAAGCAGAACATAAGTGATATGTACCCACAGAACATGGAGCTATGAGATTTAATAGCTGTGCAAACGGGCTTAGGAATATAAAATCTGGAAGTTATGTCTTTAGAAAAGTATTGTTTTAAATCCCCAAATATCACATCTGGTTGCATCAAGTTGTCATTATGACTTAGTATTTAAGATGATTTAATGGGTTATTGCAGAATGAGAATCTTGGAGTTTATTTAACTACTGTGTATTAACAGAATGTAGCTTTTTAAACGATATTCTGACAAAGCAGATATGAAGCTGCTCTTGATGTTGAACGACCTTATTATATACTTTGTTTACTGTAGTGGTATAAATATAGATATTCAAACATAAAAGGAATATATAGAAATACAAGACTGACAGCAGGGCTTTGTGATAGGAATTTAAGGTGAGAAAAGCTTACCGAAATTTTAAAAACTATTCACCCTTGAAAATTTATGAGGTGTGTTGACTATGTGTACGAATATTTGTGTGTCACAATGCAAATGTTATCAGTCATCTCCTGTCCCTTATCAACAAATCCCCTGACTGGGCCTCTGCAAGCCAGCACGTCAGTTCCTAACTTAATGGTGCTATACCTTAGCTCTGGAAAGCCTTCTGGCTTTCTCCTCCCATTTGTTCTACTTTCCCCATCAACACACACCCTTACTACATTCCCTCAAACAAACCCATTTTCAATAAAAAATTGAGGTTCTTTGTAGTTATAGCAATGTCAGGCGATGTTGGTAGGGCTGGAACTCAAATCCAACATCCTAATTTCCTGATGCAAGGCTTTGGGGAATCACGTTACCACATCCCTGATGTTCTGGCAGCTGTCCTGATGGGCAATGTCAACATTACATGTTTTTCCAACCTGACAAAGTATATGAAAGTCTGTTTCCCTTCCAATAGCTACTATTCATGTGTTTTGCCTTAACATCCTTCTAATGTACTCAGAACTTCTGGTAAGGGAGGTTAAATGAAGAAGACGTTAAGGTGAGTAGCAGTGTTTCAGCAGACTGGGATGGCTACAGGCTTGCTGACTGGTAGAGTCAAGGACAGGAGGATGTTTCAGTTCAGCTGCAAGTAAAGGAGATCCCAAACTCCAGTGTCTTGTGCAAAATAGTTTAGTCTGGGGCTGGTTTGGAGGCCTTATTCAGTTATGTCCTCAGGGATATAAACGCCTCCAACTCACTGCTGCATCACCCTTTCTTTTTTTTTTTTCTTTCGGAGTTTTATTTTTTAACTTGTGACGTGGATAGAAGACTGACTTTCCCAAGTTGTTCTAAGGCTTAACAGATATTATGTCAATGTTGTGAATATCAGAAAATAACAAAGTCTATATTCCTTTTTTTAAGAACATCCAAAACATCCCATTCCCTCCACCCCATTGTTCACTTTTTTTAATACAGTTTAATTAAGATATATTCACACACCCTATAGTAATCCACAGTGTACAGTCCATTATTCACAGCACCATCATACAGTTGTGTGTTCATCACCAGAATCAATTTTTGAACCTTTTCCTTACTCCAAAAAAAAAATAAATAAATAAATAAAAGCAAAAGAGAATGCCTAAACCTTTCCATCCCATCCATCCCACCCTACTCTTCATCTAATTTTTGTCCCCATTTTTACACTCATCTGTCCATACACTGGATAAAGGGAGTACAAACCACAAGGTTTTCACAGTCACACAGTCACACTGTGCAATCAACAGTTATACAACCATCTTCAAGAATCAAGGTCACTGGGTTGCATTTTAACAGCTTTAGGTATTTCCCTCCAGCCATTCCAACACACCAAAGACTAAGGTGATATCTATATAGCGCATAAGAATACCCTCCAGAGTGACCTCTCATCTCCATTTGAAATCTCTCAGCCACTGGAACCTTATTTTGTTTCATCTCTCTTCCCCCTTACGGTCAAGAAGATCCTCTCAATCCCACAGTGCTGGGTCCAGGCTCATCTCAGGTGTCATTTCCTGTGTTGCCAGGGGGATTTACACCCCCGGGAGTCATGTACCATGAAGGTGGGCTTAGAGAGAGAGAAGGAGCTACATCTAAGCAAAAAAGAGGTTCTGGGGGTCAGGGGGCAGATTCTTAGGCACAATTATAAGTGGGCTTAGCCTCTCCCTTGTAGCAACTAGCTTCACAAGACAAAGCCCCCAGATCAAGGGCTCAGCCCACCAACTTGGCAGTCCTCAATCTTTGTGGGAAAATCAGCAACAGCCCATGTGGGAAAGGTCAACATTTCCACATTTCTCCCCAGTTCCTCGGGGGACCCCGCAAATATACTTAAACTCTCTACCCATATCACTCTGGGATGTATTGGGATTTCGCTCTAGCCTGTACAAACTCACCAAATTCCACTTACCATTCTCCACTCCCTGCACCTATGGTGTTCAAACAAACTGATCATAAAAGTTAAATTATCAAGCATGCATCACCCTTTCTAATGGTCACCCCCTGCTCCAGGGAGCTGGGTGGAGGAAAAGGCCAAGGGGAAGAGGAGCACAGGGCTTTCAACACCTGCCTCCTTAAAGAGGTTCCCAGAAACTGCCACACAACACTGTAGCTTACATACCCTGGGCCAGAACTTACACTCCATGGCCACCTCCAGCCACAAAGGAATAAATCAAAAAATTTAGCTTTTATTCTAAAGTCCCATGTGCCTGTGCACAATTCTATCATATGGGAGAAGAAGACAATAAAACAGCATGTTTGCTATTGGTGGTGAAACATACATTGACCCCTGAACATTGAATCGTTAACAAGATTCTTTCATATGCACCATTTCTTTCATCAGTCACAGTCTCTAGCATTAAACTGGCACTAGGTTTCTCTCTTGGGCTAATCCTGATTAACTGGTCGTGGCTGCTTGAGAAAGAGTCTAGAAAAAAGTGTGATTCAGTGGACCAGGAGTGCTGCAATCCATTGGTGATGCCTGCAATGGGCATAGGAAGAGAGAGTGGGAGAAGATGCCTTCTGACATATCCTTGTTCTAACACCCTCATCTAGTGCTAAAAGCCCAGCAGCATAAAAAAAAACTAATGTTATTAGCATTTTTATGGCCTACTATCCAAAACAATATATGCATGTATGTACTAATTACATCCCAACAGCTGTCCTATGAGGTAACAAGGTGTTTTTATGATCCCTAATTTACAAGTGAAGAAGTTAAGGTTTAAGCAGACTATGGGCTTCCACTTAGGGCATAAGTGAACAGAACCAGAATCTGAGTGTACTTCTATCAGCAGGAATAAGATGCCTTTTTCACTACCCAACTTCCCCAAGCAATATTATTCCTGAAAAAAGTATTGCTCTCTTGATAGATTTCTTGGATATTTAAAATATTTTGGGTGCAATGTGTTAGACATGGAGAGAAAGTGGAATTATCACATATTATCCACTGATGCGTGTGAGTCTTCAAGTATTTGGGTCTTCTCCTATGGTACCCGACTAACCAAACTGATGCCCAATGGGAGCATTCATTCAACAAACCCAAAATTAAAACAAGAAATTAGCAGAAAGAAACCGTACAAGGAACTACAGACAAGAATAAAAAATTAGCTTCTGACTACAGTAAGCTCACGGACATGTAAACAAACAAATGCACTGCAGTGAGCTGGGAGCTATAATAGAGGCAAATACAAGGACCCACACTGGAATCAAACAACCCCAATTCTGGGAGTTTGTGGGCAGGGAGGGTATTAGAGCCTGTGCCAGTTTGAATGTATTGTGTCCCCCCAAATGCCAGTATCTTTGATGTAATCTTGTGTGGGCAGACGTTTTCGGTGTTGATTAGATTTGCATGAAAATGTGCCCCAACCAACTGTAGGTGATAACTGATGAGATATTTCCATGGAGGCGTGGCCCCACCCATTGAGGGTGGGCCTTGATCAGTGGAGCCATATAAATGAGCTGAGGGGCAGAGGGAACTCAGTGCAGCTGTGAGTGATGTTTGAAGAGGAGCTACAGCCAAGAGGGACACTTTGAAGAATGCACTGGAACTGAGAGAGGAGCTTCAGCTTGCAGAGATATTTTGGAGATGGGCTTTGAAAGCCGACTTTTGCTCCAGAGAAGCTAAGAGAGGACAAACACCCCAAGAGCAACTGAGAGTGACATTTTGGAGAGAAGCTGAAGCCTAGAGAGGAACGTCCTGGGAGAAAGCCATTTTGAAACCAGAACTTTGGAGCAGACACCAGCCATGTGACTTCCCAGCTGACAGAGGTTTTCCGGACACCATTGACCATCCTCCAGTGAAGGTACCCAATTGCTGATGTGTTACCTTGGACACTTTATGGCCTTAAGACTGTAACTGTGTAACCAAATAAACCCCATTTTATAAAAGCTGATCCATCTCTGGTATTTTGCATTCTGGCAGCACTGGCAAACTAGAACAGAGCCAATTGGCAAAAGGAGAGATGCCTGGGTCCTGGAGGGTGCATGGGTGATCACCGAGCACACACGGGGGAGAGGTAGCCAAGTAGGGAGGAGCAGGGGCCAGCCTGGGCATGCAGAAGGCATTGCCAGTTCAGGACACGCTGGGCAGGCTGTGTGCATGGCTGGGGGACCTGAGCGGCTGGGGCACAGCAGGGAAGGCAGACGCAAGGACGTCCATGAGAGGCCTGGACGAGGCTATGCTGAATGGATTTGCACATGTGCACACGGGGAAACCAGTGTGGTAGATGGAGTTATGTACCCCAGGAAAAAACATGTTCTGTATTCATAATCCTTTGTTAAATTCCACCTTGTCTGTTGCTACCCCTTCCTCTAGTTTAATCACTTTCTTGAACTTCGGAGATGTCTAGGCAGTGACCACCCTAACTTGTTCATGTTGAAAAGGGGTGTCGGCTTTATGAGAAAAGGGGACACATCTGGTTGATGTTCTTGAAGAGGCTGTTGCCTCTGGGTTTGGGGACTTAGCCAGCATAGGGGTTCTCTGAAGGATTTAAATTTCTGAAGAATAAACTTAGGGAGTGAAATTTTTATAGAGTCTCAGATAGTGATCCAGGTATTTTTTAAGGTTTTCATGACTACTGTTGACTTGGGTTTATCATACTGTGGTCATTTGGGATATCTAGGTGAAGCTTGAATATGTTATATTTCACAGTAAGGAAATAACCGAAACTGTGGAACTGTAACCCATAACATTCTTTGAAATTTGCTCTCTAACAACTTGTTAAATTGCACTTGGAAAGTTACCACTTCTGTGTATATATGATAAATTCTACAATAAAAAAATATTATTAAAAAAAATATTCTGAGTCTCATCCCATTCCTGTGGGTGTGAACCCATCTGTAAATAGGACTCTTTGACAATGTTATATTTGTAGTGTGGCCAACTGAATGAGGATGGGCTTTTATCCTATTACTGGAGACCTTAGAAAAAGCCATGGAGAGGAGCAGGAAGCCAGTGAGAACCTAGAAGAGAAAGAGAGGACACCATCATGTGACAGAAAGGCCATGGAACCCAAGGGTGACTGGCCAGCTAGAACACCATGGACCCCAGGAGCAAGCCAGTCTCCTGGCCTCTGAAACTATGAGCCAATAAATTCCCGTGAAGACAACCAATTGCATGGTATTCGTCACAGCAGCCTGGGAACTAAGATAACAACTGAAAGGCTGTTAAGCAGGGGAGCTAAATAATCCCTTTGCCTTCAAGAAAGACCAGCATGGAATTTGGGCCAAAGTTACCAAAGCCAGAGACAGTGAAACCAGGTGAGAAATGAGGAGAGCCTAAACCAAGAGGTCTTCACTGGAACCCACAGTTTTTGAAGGATTTATGGATGTCCTACAGAATATACAGAATATAACTGTGTGGGAGTAGTTACGTCCCTGGAAAAGCTCTGTACCTTTCCCCAGGTTGTCAATGATGCCCCTGGCAAGGGCAGTCACAACTTAAAGTTGGAAAATGTTCAGCCTAGGCTCAGATCACAGCAGTGGAATGGGGGGTGGGGAAGAGAGAGAGAGAGAGACAGAGATAGAGATAGAGATAGGGAGAGAGAAAGAGTTATATAGGAGTTGCATATAAAAGGAATAAGAATTGAAATGCAGGTGTTTGCATTTAACTATAAAAATCAAAGCAAAACAAAAGAGCAAAAGTCTTAACGGAACAATTATTTTTGGTTCACGTTCCATACAAATGAAGCTGAGTCACAGAAATCCATGTGTCACAGATATGTCCTTGCCACAAATTTTCCAGGAGGGCCAGATGGTCTCAATATCCCACCTTCTTGACTTGACTTATTCTCTCTTCCTTGTTGGACCATGGATCCCAAATTCGAGTATGAAAAGTGAAATCACTATAAATTCAAATGTCTGAGAAGATGACTTTTAGTAGCCTTTTCTTTTGCTGGGGAGGGGGTGGAGGTGAGGTAGAGGAGGGAAAGCTCTAGCTGCAGAAACTTAAGCAGAACATGTTACCAGGTAACAAGGTAAATAGAAAACCTACACCAGTCGCTTGTAACCCTTCCGGAGGTTACAAAACCTTTCGAAGGACTACAAAGCTATAGATCTTTTCCGAAACAGCTCATACAGGCATAGTCTTCAAAAAATCTGCATACAATTTCAAGAGGTTCACAGAATCCCTGGAACCCAAGCATACAAATGTGACTCTGGGATCCAGACTTAAAAGTCATTTGTCTCAATAACTCTCCTTTCCTTCCACACAAACTCTGCTATCAAAATTTTCGTATAAATTAACCGCACTAATGTTTGCATTATCTGGTTTCAATTGATCCCATTCACCCTGCAATTAATTTCCCCTTTCCTGAATGCATACAACCTCCATTAACTGTAAAATCATAGGCTAAAAGGAGACTGATGACAATTTTCACTGACTTGAACTGCCTCCCAAATAGTATTCAAACTCCCCAATATATTTATAAATCCAGGATGGAAAACATAGGGCTCTGTTTAAGATTCCTAAAAAAGTCTTCCCCTCTCACTATTGGTATCTGCTCTTATAAGCAGGTTTTTGAATCCTGCTCTGTTATATGGATGCATATATGTTCTTTTAGCATTCTTTCCACTACAAAAACTAATCAATTTATTTGGAAATTAAATTAACTCCCTTTCAAAATAAGTCCAATTCCAGCAATGGTCTTGTTTTCTTTATGGATTAGGGAAAACAGCAATTTGAAGAGAAAAAAAAATACAGCTAATTCTATATTGCTGCTTCTTTCTCCCACACTGTATTACTACAAACCTTTGCTTAGACTTGTAAAAAAGACCACACACTCAATAATTTGTAGCAAAAGGTTAATGGCATTATTACAACTATTATCCCTTTTAAAATCATTATCCTCTTGGGGGTTTTTTTTGGCTATATTACCTTCACCTTTTCATGAACCCACTTTACCAGCTGTTTCCCTCTGTCATCAAGTTTGTGGAACATCACCATAGGAATAGGATAACTGCCATGTTTTATCGATCAAGCCTAAGGGAATTTGGAGCTTCTTATCACTACAACTGTAAAGGGAGTTTATTGCAAGTTTCTGTTTTGATTTGTAAATTGTCCTTAAGTAAAACACACACCTGATGCCAAGTACAGAGTCTTACGACAGAAGACAGTATATTACCAAAATCTGCATCGTAAAGTTTGATAGGTTGACAAGTAAGAAAGGCAAAGACTATTGCAGAACATACAGTACCTGCTTCCTTGATGAACCCACACACGACGGAATCACCACCTACCCACTCCCAGGGTCCCTGTGCCAGTTTGAATGTATTATGTCCCCCAAAAAGCCATATTCTTTGATGCAATCTTGTGAGGCAGACATATTAGAGGGGATTAAGTTGTAATGTTTGGAGTAGGTTGTTTCCATGGCAATGTGTCCCACCCAACTGTGGGTGATAACTCTGGATAATTTCCATGGAGGTGTGGCCCCGCCCATTCAGCCTGGGCCTTGATGAGTTTACTGGGGCACTGTATAAGCTCAGACAGAAGGAGCGAGCTTGCTGCAGCTAAGAGGGACACTTTGAAGAATGCACAGAAGCTAAGAGAGTAGCTGCTGATGAGAGACAGTTTGAAGATGGCCATTGAAAGCAGACTCTTGCTACAGAGAAGCTAAGAGAGGACAAATACCCCAAAAGCAACTAAGAGTGACAATTTTGAGGAACTGCAGCCTAGAGAGGAACATCTCAGGAGAAAGACATTTTGAAACCAAAACTTTGGAGCAGACGCCAGCCAAGAGGCTTCCCAGGTAACAGAGATTTTCCAGACATCACTGGCCATCCTCCAGTGAAGGTACCCTTTGTTGATGGACACTTTGTGGCCTTAAGACTGTAACTTTGTAACCAAATAAACCCCCTTTTATAAAAGCCAATCCATTTCTGGTGTTTTGCTTCCGGCAGCATCAGCAAACTAGAAAAGTCCCTAACCTCCCACCCCACACCACCCAGCACTCCAAGGACTATATGAGGCATAGGACAGGGGCTTTTAACATACCCAGGGCTACAAAGGAAATCTCAAGACATTTCAAACATTGATATAATGAAGATGCTATTTTTAAATCATAATGCAGTACAATTAAAAACTTACAATAAAAGACATTCCCCAAATCCTCCATATAGTGTGTACTAAAAAACAGTCCCAAATTAAAAGATTTTATGAAATATTTATAACTAAATGACAGTAAATATAAAATTTTGTACATTACAGCTAACTTAGTACTTTCAGGAAAGTTTACAGCCTTAATACGAATAAAAAAGTTTGAAAGTAAAATGAGCAATATACTTAATCTAAGAAGACAAAAAAAAAGTGCAAGAGAACAAATCCATAGAAGGTAGTGGAAAGTGAATAAATATAAGAGCATAAATTAATGTTTTTTAAAATAGAAATGAACAAATCAAAACCTAGTTCTTTGAAAAGATGAATACTATTTATAAGTCTCTAGCAAGACTGATCAAGGAAAAGAGAAGACATAAATTAACATAATTAGGAATGAAATGGAAACATAATATAGACTTTTTCTTAAATTATGTTAATATTATAAACAATATTGTACCAATGCATTTGAAAACATAGATGAAATGCAAAAATTTCTAAAAAATTGCAAATGATGAAAATGACTCAAAAACAAACAAAAATTCAGAAGAACCCAGGAATCCTTAAATAATTCAAATCAGCATTCAAAAAGCCACCTCTCCCCAAATGAATTCAGAAGATAATTTTGCTAAATCCCCTAGGCACAAAATCTCTATTTTTTTCCTTACATCTTCTTATTTATTCCAAGTGGTTTAAAAACTATCTCTATTTTTTTAGCAAATGTTTCTTCAGGAAGAAATAAAAAATGAGAGAAAGCTCTCCAACTCAATTTATGAAGTTGCTATATCCCACTGCCAAGATCAGTCAAGGGCAGTGCAAAAAGAAAATAAAAACCCCAACTTATTTATAAACATAAATGCAAAAATAATAAAATAGTACCAAGTCAAACTCAATAGTGTATAAAAATACCTCATGAATGAGATGGATTTATATTAAGTTAGAGAATCAATCAACACAGAATAAAGGACAAAACAATTATCTCAACAGGTACAGAAAATGTTTTAAATGTTAACATTCATTTAGATTAAAAGTTTTTGGCCAGCTGGGAATAGAGAGAAATTTTCTTAACCCAAAGCTAACCTCATTCTTAATATTGAACTTCTTATTCATCCCAGTAAGTTCTGGAAAAACACAAGAATTCCTGCTATTGGCACCACTGTATAACCCTATAATGGAATTCCTAGCCCATGAAATATAAGAAAAAAGAAGCAAGAGGCTGAAGGTATGGCTTTAAGAACAAAAATTGTCCTAACTTACAAGCAAAATAATTGTCTACATCAGAGGTCTGCAAATTAAGGCCTCTGGTCAAATCCAGCCCATCGTAAGCCAAACCCAGTCACACCCATTTGGTCACATATTGTCCATAGCTGCTTCTGCCTGACATAATGAATCCAACAGAATCCCCAAACAAACTAGCAGAATGAATAAAAAAAGCTTAGCACAGTTTCGAGGTTCAAGGTCAATGTCTTTAAATTGATAGCATCCTTATACATCAGAATATTCTACTAGAAAGCTGTAATACAAAAAGAGATACTATTCACATATCAGTAAATAAACAAATAAACTACCTGGCATGTATTATAACATGTCATGCCTTTACAAATATTAAAATATTTTTGAAGGACATGAAATAAAATCTGAATAAATGGAGTATTCCACTTACTGAATATGCAGATGCAGCAACATGTGCCAAGAAACATCATTATCAACAACATTATTATAAAGTATTTATTGTGTACCAGGCCACAGAGAAAGCAGGTGGGTGGGAGGGAGACAGATGGAAAGGAAGACTGTTCTAAAGAGTTTTAAAGTAGGAGAAGAAAGTAGAGACTTACATTGCTATAGACTGAAATATACCAAAAAGGTATAGTAATTAAGACAATGTGGTGTTGGTACAATTGAATTTTGCAAGGTGCTTCTAAATTCCATTTTAGAATAGCAAAGATAGCTTCTGAGAGTGAGGTGTTATGGACTGTTTAATGTCTCAGGAAAAGTGACCGTGTGGCAGGCTGCCTGAAATTATAGAATGGGCTTTAAAAGTGGTTACTAACAACTTTGGGTAAAACAGCCAAAGGGGTGGAGGGGGAAAATCAGAAGTTTAAACTCATGCCACACAATTAATAAGGGTAAATTCATTTTAAAATAAATTTAAGTTTGATACGTACAATAAAAAAGAAACAGAGTAGAGCACTTAGAACGACACAATTTCATATATGATAAATGTGACATCAAAGATCAACAGGAAAAGGATAGACAGTTCTAGAAATGGTACTGGTAGTTTCGGTTATCCATTGTGCTGTTTTTAAATTGCTGTCTCTCAAATCCAAATTCACCCTTTTTGCCTACTCTGTGAAAAAGGAGCTGGGTATGTTCAATATTTTTTTTCTCTTTCAGGTGGCACAATAAGTTTTGTCAGTAGAAGGCACTAAGGGACATTGCAAGAGGCGGGAGTTTTGCTTTCTGGTTCCGGTGTGCTCCCTCAGCAGAACTCTAAAGCCCCAGGAGCTCAGACAGCTTCTCCAGTGCACTGTTCATTGCAACACTGTTTGGAAATAAGTGTCTATAAACAAGGGAAATTGATTTAAAACTTAAGCATTATTGATTACTCTACATCAGCTGAATGGAATAGTCCTGTATGTATCAACGTGAAATAATCTTACAATATTAAATGAGAAAAAAGATCACAGAATAAAATACACAGCATAATGCCATTTATATGCACTTAATAGATTTGTTCATATACAGTAAAATATAATAATAAGGGCTGGAAGAATATATAACACTTACAAAGTTTTTTAAATCGAAAGTTGTCTTTTTTAATTGAAAGTTTAATAATTGTAGATTCATAGGCAGTTGTAAGAATTAAGAGAGATCTTTGTGCCCACTACCCAGATTTTTGGGTGATATTTTGCAGAACAATATCACAACCAGGATATTGACATTGATACAATCTACGAGTTTCATTCAGATTTTCCGATTTCAACTTGTTCCCGTGTGTGTGTGTGTGTGTGTGTGTGTGTGTAGTTCTGTACAGTGTATGTTCATGCATCCACCACTACAGCCATGATACTGAACAGGTCCATAACCACAAGGACCCTTGTGTTGCCCTTTTATAGCCATTGCCACCTCTCACCTACCCCTCTCCCTTCATCCCTAACTGCTGGCAACCACTAAGCTGTCATCCATTTCAGAAATTTGATGTGTCTCTTCAAAATGTTATATAAATGGAATCACACAGAAAAGCCATGGGACTGACTTTTCTTCACTCCAGGGATTAATCCAAGTTGTTTATATATCAATAATGTGTTCATTTTTATTGCTGATTAGAACTTCATGGACTGCATGTGCTACAGTTTCTTAAACCATTCACCTGTTGAAAGATATCTGAGCTGTTTCCAGTTTGGGGCTATTATGAATAAAATGTAAAATACTGCTATGAACATTATTATACAGATTTTTGTGAGGAAACACGTTTTTATTTCTGGGGTGGTCAAGTTCACGTATCAACTTGGCCAGGTCCTGGTGTCCAGTTGTCTGGACAAGCAAGCCTGATTGCCACTGTGAAGACATTTTGTGGACTTAATCATCAGTGCGTTGATTGCATCTATGGCTGATGACATCTACAATCAACTGAGGAGATTGCCTTCGACAATGAGAGAAGTCTCACCAAATCATCTGAAGGCCTAGAAACAAGAAGTGATGATTTCAGCTGTCAGAAGAGAGAGTTTCCATCCCTGCTTCAGTCAGCCAGCTTCTCCTGGGGAATTCATCAAAAACCTTCCTCGGAGTTCCCAACGTGTGCCCTGCCCCACGGAATTTTGACTTGCCCTTCCCCACAATCGCATGAGCCAATTCCTATAATAAATCTCATAATGTCTATATAATATATATTTAATATACATATATATGTTTCCTGTTTGTTCTGATTCCCTGGGGAACCCTGACTAATACAGTTGCTATGAACATTGTGTACAGATTTTGTGTGGAAATACCTTTTCATTTCTGGGATAAATGCCAAAAAGTCATTGCTCATTAGAATGGTGATTGAATGTTTAGTTTTATAAGAAACAATCAAACTGTCTTCCAGAGTGGTTGCACCATTTTACATTCCTACTAACAATGCATGCATAAGCTAGTTTCTTCATAACCCTACCAGCATTTACCATTGTCACCATGTCTTCCTTTAGCCATTCTGATAGGTATGTAGTGATTCTCACAGTGTTTTCATTTGAATTTCCTTAATGGCTAATGATGTTGAACGTCTTTTCATGTGCTTATGGCCATCTACATTTCTTCTTTGGTAAATCATCTATTTATGTCTTTGTCCATTTCCTAATTGTATGGTTTGGGTTTTTGACTTTTGAGTTTAAGAAATCTTCATATACTCTAGACATTGGTTCTTTCATTGAATATGTTGTTTGCAAATACTTTGTTCCAATTTGTAGCTTGTCTTTTCATTCTCTTAACAGGGTCTTTTGCAGAGCATAAGTTTCTAATTTTGATGAGGTTCATTTTATCAATTTATCCTTTTATGGATCATGCTTCCAGGAGCATGTCTAAGAATTCTTTGCCAAATCCCAGATATTGATGATTTTCTCCTCTTTTTTCTACAAGTTTTATAGGTTTATGTTTTACCTCTAAGTCCATGATGTATTTTGAGTTAATTTTTAATAAGCTGTGAGGTTTAGATCAAAGTTGAGTTTTTCGCATGTGGATGTCCAATTGCTCTTTGTTGAAGGGTTACCCTTTCTCCATTGAATTTCTTTAGCAACTTTATAAAAAATCATGTGATCATACTTGTGTGGATCCATTTCTGGGTTCTCTATTCTGTTCCATTGATATATGCTCATCCCTCTACCAATACCACACTGTCTCTATAAAATTTCTATGGCAGTGCTACCTCTGGGTTAGGAGGAAATGGTTGCCCTATGGAAGGCAACATATGGAAGTTAATTATATGTGTAGTGTTCTATTTTACGTATAAAAACATATCTCAAAACAGCAAAAAATAAACACTGTTCTATCCAGTTGATGATTACACAAGTGGGTACTTATTTCATTATCTGACTTATTTGTATATTTAAACTTTTCAAAATATAAATCAAAGCAGGTAAAAAGGAAAGCAAATCCAAATGGAGTTTATTCAACAAATATTCACAGAGCACTTACTACATGCCAGGCATCATGCTGGGATCTCGGAATAGAGCAGAAACCAAAGCAGACGTGGTCCCTTCCCTCTTAGAGATTATTGCTAGTGGAAGGAGGAGAAGGCAAAAAATAATTAATAATGGTGCAGTGGAAAAAATAAATTAGTGAAAAAGCAATGGAAAAATGATGCAGGGTGAGGGTAAGTAGGACAGAGATGAGGGTGCAAATTTAGATGCAATGGGCAGAGGAGGCCTCTATGGTAATATGATGTCAAAGACCTGGATGAAATCTGGAAGTGAGCTACTTAGAATGCCAGGGCAAGCGTGTTCCACAAACAAGTGCCAAGGCATGTTTGAAGTGTTTGAGAAAGCAAGGAGGCACACAACCAGCAAAGTAGCAGATGCAGATAAAATGCTTGGGGATAGATCACATCAAGTGTTGTGGGCTGTTGGAGCTGCATTGGCTCTTACCTTGAGAAAGCTAAGAAGCACTTGGGGGACCCTGAGCAGAAAAATAACATAGTGATTGTATTTCTATTTTAAAGGGACTGGCTGCTGTGTTTGGAAAAGACTTGAAAGCCATAATGGAAATGGAGTCCACCATCCTCCAGTCACATGGAACTGAATTCTGCCAACAACAAACGATCTTCGAACAGATTGATCCCTAGAGTCTCCAGGAAGGAATGAGTCTTGCTTTACCTTGATTCTGGCCAAGTAAAATCCGGAGCAGAGAACCAGCTGAGCCACACTGTCCTTGGACTTCTGAGCTACAGAAACTGTGAGATAATAAATGGGCACTGCTTTCAGCCACTAAATTTCTGGTAATTTGTTACAACAACTAAAGACAACTAGTAAAACCAGTTAGTAGATTATGCAATAAAACAGGTAAAACTTGATGGTGATTAGGAAAAAAGTAGTAGTACTGGAAATAATGAGAGATGGGTAGATTCTGGAAGAATTGACAGGAACTGGGGTGTGAGAGAAAGAAAGGAGTCAAGGCACATTCTGGCCTTAACAAGTGGAAAGATGCCGTTTATGAAGATGGCGTGGTAGATTTAATTATGTAACCCAATTTAGACATGTTCATAATCTTAATCTGCCTTCCCTGGGGGTGAACTCATTGTAAATAGGATCTCTTGAAGCTTTTATTTTTGATTAAGGTGTGGCCCAACTGAATGAGGGTGGGACTTAATCTGTATTTCTGGAGTCCTTCATAAGCAGAAGAAATTCAGACATTGAGAAAGCCACAGAAGGAGCTAGAAGCCTGAAATCTGCAGGAACCGGAAAGAAGGGACATTGTCATGTGATAAGAAATCCAAGAAACTCAAAGATTGATGGCCAGTCAGAACACTACCTACTCCAGGAAGAAGCAAGCCTTCTAGCCAATGCCTTCATTTGGACTTCTGGCCTCTGAAACTGTGAGCCAATAAATTTCCATTGTTTAAACCAACCCATTGTGTGGTATTTGTCACAGGAGGTGGGGAAAACAGTAGGAACAGGTTTGGAATAATATATTGTAGAGACTGCGGATTCTGATATATTTATTCAGAAAGTATTGATTTGCTTGTTTTAGCAGGCACTTAATGTATCTGAACTGCAACTATAATCCCTGTCTCTTATGAGATGAGAAGTGCCGCAGATGAAATCTCAGTTATTATTTTAGCCTCAGTGGTGCTACTTGGAGACAGCCTTAAACCTGTGTGGGTCAAGGGTCACACCAGAGATTGACATAGTTTATATACAGAGTTTGTGTCTCCCCCTCTTTGCTTTTTTCCTTTCCTGGATTCCCCCCTTGACTTTCCATATTCTGAGGTTGCCCCCAACATTTTGCTCTTGTTCTCCAGGTCAGGAGGTTTTCTCTATAAGTTTCAGAACTCTTCCAAGCAAGGCCCCAACTAGAAGCTACCTTCAAGCTAAAAACACCATAAAATATGGAATATTCACTCAGCATCATTCCGTTATTCTAAGTGTCAATCCTACTAACATTTCTGCCTGCTTTTAAGCGCTCTCTGGGACCTGCAGAGAGATTTTTAAAACATGTATTTTTCAGAGCTTATAGTTGTATCTCACAGGAGTGTTCATGCAAAAGAAACTACCCCAACATTACCAGAAGACTCCATAAAACATGATCTATTTTGAAACTCCTTTGGTGGCAAGCCTACCCTGAACACATATGGGACCTTTTATAGTCTTTACTAATCATGCTTAGTTTGAAAATTCGTATATATATATATATATATATATATATATATGATTATATATATATATATGGCTAAAGAAATATTAATGGATTTGATAATAGGGCACTGCCTTAGACTCTGATGGGTTTTTTTTTTAATTACCAGCATATGCACTGCATTATCCTTTAAAAATAGGAAAAATCAAGAATTCTGAAATTTATCCATATCAAAGGGATTCAGATAAGTGATTGAGAAGTTGTATCTATTTCACAGAATGGTTCAGGGAAAAAGTAAAATAACACATATAAAAAGAAATAGCCTAGTGGCTAATTCACAATAGGTACACAATCAATCATAACATCCTTACTCCATTTGAAACTGGTCAGGAAGGCAGTGGCACCAGTTGGAACCAGGCAGATAGAGGCATTTTTTCAGTCCTTCCTGTCACCTGACAATTCTTATTTCTTTGGCAAACTATCCAATCACAATATATTCAGTAACTGTCAAGTCTTAGATTCTCAAGTTTTCATTGTGTGCCTCTCCTTGGTAGTTGTTTTGGTTATCACTGGATTTCCCAACAGCATACAGCATAGATAAACAATAGATAAGTTGGATGCTATTGTATTCAGTACATACAGAATAAAGGATGAAACTTGAGAGAGGGGAATGAGAAAGAAAAGAAGACCAGTAACTCTTTTTAATTCACTATGATATTCATAAAAATAGATAATATTCACTGGATATTTCTTACGTGGTAAACTCTGGAATAAAAATATAATATGCCTATATTTTTCACCACAGCCATGTGAGGAAGATAACACTGTTATTTACAATTGATATGCAGAAACTGAGAGGTTAGACTTTCACAGGTTACACAGGTAGGCATTCAACTGGGATCCAAACTCAGGCAAGCTACCTCCAGAGCCTACTCTCTTAATCCCCACCCTATGATGTAGCTATTAGTGCTCCTCATTATTAGACCTCCTATGATTATGCTTAATATCATAAGATGAGGAAACTGAAGCCTGGAGCTATTAAGTGACTTAGCCAAATTCATAAGCCAAGTGATGCTGGGATTACTGAGATGTCACTAAAGGCCAGATTCTCCTTACTATATAGTCTATGATCCAAAACTCAAATGATGGCAGCAGGGGGGAAATATTAATTATTCAGCAAATACTATGACTTAAGGTAGAACAAACCTTCAGCAATATCAATAGATTATACATTATTAATCAACTTATCAAAGTCAAGAATTTAAATATTTAAACATCTCTACTAACACACAAGTAGCAAGCACTACAGTCACTAAAACTTTTTATTTCAGATTAAATTTCTGCCCCCCACTAATGAAGTATGGCTTCTATCAATCGAGCTGTAAAGTTTTTTGATAGGAAAACAGGTTGGGAGTCTCTAGAGAACAGAAACGAGAGGCAGAGAGGCATACGCAGGTTACTGACTGGCAATCTAAAAAGCTGCTTCCTCCCACTATTAAATCATTTTTTAAGGCATTTCATTCAAGGCAAAAATTTAATTCTTGGCAATAACATTTCAAAATAAGTATTGGCCTTTTTTTCTTATAAAGGTAATACATGTATATTATAGATTTTTAAAAAAGAGAGAAAGAATACTTTGTCAACACTGAAACTCATTAAGTAACCACTCTTGACCATCAAGCAAACATTTGGAGACTTGCTTGGACCTCAGCAGTGGCCCTAGAAAGGAGAAAGAAGCAAGTTATCTGAGATTTTGTAGGGCAAGGATTGGGGTAGTTATGTAGGGATAGAGTTTGACCTCCAAGGAAGATGGCAAGCAATCCAACTTACTGTGAATAAAGTTTATATTCAATGGCTGATGGAATAGTCAGATCAAAACCACCAAAGCTTCTATATGGGATCAAAGCCAAGTAAGTGGTCGTCAGGATTACAACATGATCCCAGGCAGCACCTGGGAAATACTGGGATGGTTTTTAGGCCTCTAGAGAGATGTGGCTGTCACAGGTCAATCATAGGCTCATAGCCCCATGCAAGCCAGCTGAATTTCAAAGCCAGCTCCAGGTAACAGTTAACCGTGTATGAATACATTATTGTATTCTATCATTGAGAGCACATCAGAGGCCCACACAAAGCTTTAGGCAGGAGAATAACTCTTGGCTATGTGAAATGATCTGGTTGGGATTCCCGATCTACAGACAGGCCTGGTTCTCCAGGATCAACAATTGATTAGGACTGAGTCTGCAGGTTGAATACGTTTTGTGCCTAGAGGTGGGTGATGCTAAAGCCACTAGTGTAGATCATGGTGTTGCCTGATAAGGATTAGAGAAGGGTCAGTCTTGCTGTTTTTCAGAATCCCTAAAGGTTCTTTATCAGGCAGATGCTGATGCTTCCTCAGAAGAGAACCATATTAAGTTAAGGTTGTCCCTGGTACGGTGACTCGGTAAAACTGATCAAAGAACTCCCACTAGCATGGCATGTACCACACTTAAACATTTACCAGCTTATCCACCAAAAATCCCACTGAGATGGCAAAAGCCATATAAAATAATAATTAATTGATGGAAGCATTGTAAAGCCATGAAGTTTTCGATGAGAATATCCTAAGCTTTGGAAATTGTCTACAGAAGACAAACAGGTAAGACAGGAGTAGGGTAAGACCAAACTGAACTGATACAGGTAAACAAGAGAGTGGTAGAATGAATATGAATTTTCACAGGAGAGCCCCTCCTCCCCCAAATCTTCAAGTTCAGAGTCAGCAGGATCAGGAAGCAGAAGCAGGCTCTGGTTTCCTGATGGACTCTTGGGATGGGTGGTAGAGCCTCAAAGAGAAATGGGGCAGCTCCCAGGCCTCTTCAGGCGTCCGTCCACTCTAGAAGAGTGGTGGAGCTGTGCACTCTAGGAGAAGCTCTCTCACACCTCCCTACCCACTAACACCGTGTGGATAGCACTCCCATTTATGGCTGGGGGAAGAGGGACCCACAGTTGCTGAGCAGCTGTATATCAGCTGCTACTGCTGACTATTCTAGACATTAATAAATAGATATATATGCAGACAAGCAAACTTAAAGAAAAAGAACAGCATGAGAGCAAAACAAATGGTTTTCTCCAAGGAAAGAACATCCATGTTGGAGAAGAGAAGGAAACATCAACAAAAAAATCTAATGGGCATCCCTTGTGATACTGAAGGCAAAGCTGCATTCATATAATAAGAGAAAACTGGTAAAGAGGTACAGTGAGAAAAAAACAGAATTCTTAGACATACAAAAATATGATTACCATAATATAAAATAGTGGGGACAAACTAGCAAAATGCTCATACTCAACTGCAAAATAGTAATCTGAAAGCCGAACTGGAGAATCTAGAGCCAAAAAAGACAAACGAGATGGAAATTATATGAGAAAAACTTGAGTTTTCTGAAGTAAATTGTCCCCGGATCACTAAAATAGAATACTGAAGGAAGCCACGTATATTACTAGGTATCCTGCTATTGTTTCTGAATTAAAAGGTTAATTCTAAAAAGCAAATAAAGAAAAACTAAGAACTTCTGGAAAGATAAAACATGTTTATTTAAAAGAAAAAATAAACAAATATTTGCTGAATTTGTTATCTAAAATGCCATATACTAAAATGCAGTTTAGAAATGTTGATATTGTTCTGAAGAAATATTGTGAAACTTGAATCCTTTAAGAAGCCAAATTATCATTTAAATTTGAAGACAAGCTAAGTTCTTCAGTTGTGCAAAGCCTCAGAAAATATAAGAGCAAATTTATCATTTCTGGAAAAGAGTATTACTGGATTATATACCATAGTCAAATGAAAAATTATATGTATATATCCAAAAAAGAGGAAAACCTTAGATATAAAACACACTAGAGAAAAAAGTAAACAATAAAACTTAGAGCTACATCAAAACAAGGATGAAAATGCACTTCTAAAGTTTAATTCAACTGTTCAGCAAGGATACTTTTAAAAAACAAAAACCACCAAGAAACTTAAAACTTTTTTTTTTAAATCTAGAGCTAAAATTAAAGAAGGCTTTTAAAAATTACAAAATATGTGTCTGGAGAACAGACGACAATAGAAGTCTTTTTAAAATGCTAAAGATTTTATCTTCTTCAGAGATTACAGATGATGTTATAAAAAGTATAGGAACAAAAATGCTTACCAAAATTTAGGGGTGCATTGTGAGGAGAAGTGACTGAAAGGTATCAACAGGGACCCTTTTAGTGCTGGTTACAGAATACGCTAACTTTGTGAAAATTCATCATGCTGTACACTTTTGATGTGTGGCATTTTATAGTTGTGTGTTATACGTCAATAAACACTTAAAATTTGCTATTAATGACTGGAAACAGGATTAGACATTTCAAATTGCTATATGTAAAAAAAGGAAAAAGGAAAATTTGATTAACCAATCAAAAGGTAAGAAAGGAACAATAGAAAAAGACAATAATTAGAAACTTTATTCTTTGTTTTGTGATCACAAAAAATGAAAAGAATTAACTTCACCTTTTAGAAGTTAACAGTTCTTCCCTATTAGGTAAAAAAGTAAAACCAGTTCCAGTTCCATGTTGTTAAAAAGAAAAGCATTAAGACAGGACAGGACATAACCCTTGAATATAAGGAATGAATGAAAATATACCAGGTAACTACTAACAAAAGAAAGCTGAATCGGCAATATCAAAGTCAGACAAAGACAGAATGCATGAAATGGTGTTTTACTTAGGGTCTAACCAGAAAAACAGAAAGCACTGCAAGAATTTGCAATAGAGGGAATTTAATGCAGAGATCTATTTCCAGGTGTGGGGGAGCTGAAATGTTGGAATAGAAGAGGGAGAAGTGACAATAGGCTACAGACACAAAGGAGGGAGGCAGTCTGGAGCCCAGGGATGTCAAAGTCACTGGAACCACTATGCTCCTGTTGGTGGGAGTGGGAGTCACAAAGAGATGCAGCCCAGAGAGGAAGCAGAAAGAAGGGGAATAAATACCCTGTCCTTCCATTCTTCTTGCCCTCTCATCTCCCACCAAAGCCTCCCACTGGCCAACCCCACGCAAAAGCTGGCTGACATGGGAGTTGTGGAAACACAGTCTGCCCAAGTCAGCCCCAAGTAATACACTGCAGAGCAGAGGTGGGGAAAGGAATGGATGTGGGGACACACAGACCTAGGACTGACAAAGAATGTGGAAAACAAAAGTTTTCCATGTTGATAAAAGTTAACAATCCACCAAGAACATCTGATAGTCATGAATCTTTACGTACTAAACAACATAGCTTTAAAGTAAAAACCTCCATTGATGGAACAAGTGAGAAAACCTTGGAGAAGTCTTCATAAACTTTCAATACAGATACATCCCCCAACCTGCATGGAATTGTGAATAAAGTCTAATGCTTCCCAGCGTTTTTGTGTGACTGTACTCTTTGAGGGGAACCCAAAGGGATGTTGAATTTCATATTGGGTTAACACAAAACAGTTTAGAGGCATGCAGCAAAGCCACAGACCCAGAAAAGGAAGACACATAAAAGAATAGGTCCAATTAATAAGAATCCTGGAGAGGTTTTAGGCTTCCCTAAACCGTGGATTGGACTTTTCCCTAAGCCATAGAATGAAATATTTAAGGCTATGTAGGTTGCATGGAACAAGAAGTTTCCAGCTAGTATCTGGTTTGTGTGTGTGTGTGTGTGTGTGTGTGTGTGTGTGTGTGTAGGCATGATTCTAAAAGCAAGGTAAAATGTACTGCAAGATACAGAGTAAACTGTGGACAGTGGTTTTTGTGGAAGTAGGAATGGGTGAGGAATATCCATTGTAAGAATATATACAAGTTGAAAAACAAAACTTTCCCTGGTGAAAAAAAGGCCTCTTTTAGTTGTATATAAATCTTTTTAAAAGCTAAATAAGACATTTCTCAGCTTTACAACCAGGAATGTCTTTCTGAGGAACCTAGAAGTCATCTCTCTGAAATACAAACATCAAGAAAGATAGCTTCCTTATCTGCCCCTTTCCCTGTGAGTTTAACTCAGGTTCCTAAATGTAACTATCTACCTGTCATAGAGATATGAGAAGTTCCTTTGAATAGAGGTAATTAGCGAACACAAAGTCCACCCCAATTACAGGTGAATTTAAGATGAACTACCAGTGACAAATGGGAATGTCTAGTCCTCTTACTTGAGAACTTGTTAGTGTTTATCTTGAGAAAATATATGTAATGGGTTTTAGCTGATTGTCTATACAAAAGAACGAGATTTCTTTCTTTTTTTGCAATCTCTTTCATGGATTGCCCCTGATGCATCAAATTCTGGTTTAATGCTTATTCAACAGTAAAATTGTTTTTCCTTCTTTTCTACCTTGATGGAAAGGTTTTCTGGATTGGTTGAAGATTTTGTTCAAAATTGTATTTCCCCAACACAGACAGGGGACAGAAAAATACCAGTTATTTTAATAGAAAGAATTTAATAGGAAGCATTGTTGACTAGGTATAAAGGCATTAAGTGGGTAACTGAAGGTGCAAAAGGAGAACTCTTAGTTATTACAGAAGAAAACTGCAAGAAGCAGCTCAGAGGAGGGGTTTTGTGGGCTGGGACCCAGTCATCTGGGGAGGAGGGGCTGGCTGGCTGGCAAATCTGAGGGCTGCTAGGAAACTGGTTCTGCACATGTTAGAAAAAAAGGCAAACTGTAATCCACTGCTACCGCTAGAACAGGAACTGAAAGCAGATCGGAAGTCCACAGGAAGCAAAAAGCAAGGAGCCAGGAGTCTCCCACTTTCAGCCCTGAGGGCTTCCTCTGATTATCAGCCCTGATTGACAAGAGCCTAACATGAAGCAGCCAGTAGAACAGGAAAGGGCTTGCACAAGCGAGAGTATGGATGGGTGGGTATATATAATCAAACCTGAAAAAAACATTCTTATCTGTTTATAACCAACCTAACTGTAGTACAGTTATTTAGAGAGGAAGATATTTTATTATTTTCTTTCAAATGTCATTTAGACCCATACCTTTTACAGATGCAAACTTGCTCAATGAACTATAATTTACTTTCATTTGAAATTGTTTTAAATTTAAATTTTAAATAGCCACAGTTTTCCCACTGTAAACTCCCTTTAATCTGGTTTCTGAATATTTTCCATAACCATCTCCAAACTTTTGAAAGCATTCTTGCTTTGGGGCAATAAATGTCCCAGGGCCACTTTGAATATATCCTAATCCAAGACATGGATTCTGCTTCTTTCCAAGCAAACCAGATAACTTATACTGGGTTGGAGTACTAGATCCCAGACCTGGGAAAGTAGGGATTAAATCATATCATTTCTTATGCATATGGCTGATGTCTGTCCATCAAGCAGCAAAAGATATAAATGACGTGTAATTTTTAAACCAACAGTTCAGATTGGTGTTTTCCTCTATTGCATGCCTACTTGAATTTTTTATTCCCTACATACAATTAATCACTTTTTCTATTCTAAATTGATAAGCCAGGCAATATTCCTTTAAATGAAATCTTAATTAAAACTAATATAAGTATTCTTTTATTTATCCAGCAATAAAATGTGTAAAATTTATGAGGTGAACGCTATTAAAAATAGTTGATGAATAAGACTTAACATTAAAACCTGGGTGATGATTGTTAAAGATGACTTCTTATAGAGCTTCTTAATGCTTTACAATCATATTAGTTTGTTTTGCATTATTTGGAACAATTTGTTCCACTGAGCTTGCAGAAAACACATGCCTAATACTTTAGTCCAACACTTCAAGTGTATTTTAACCAAGAGTGGTAGTATTCTAGCGATCAACAGTTCTTACTTGGTGGTGGCATTCATTCACTTTTTGCTCATTGGACAAATATTTATTGAGTTATTGATGATACAGCAATAAATAAAGCAAAAATCTCTGTCCTCAAGAAGTTTGCATTCTGTTGTGGAGATAAACAATAAAAAACATATATACTATGATACTATGTTACACAATGATTCATGCTATATAAGAAAAATTAAGGCAGGTGAGGAGATAGGAACTATTAGGGGTGGGATATTGGGGATCGGGAAGGCCTATCTGACAAGATGATTGGAGATCTAAGTGAAGCGAGGACAACCACCATAAGGTTTACCTGGGGAAAGAGAAAGCATCACACGTAAGAGCCACACCTGCGAAGACTCTGACTGGTTTGAGGACCACTGCAGTCTCCAGCACCTCGAGACCAATGCACAAGAGCAAGTCGCAGATGAAGTCAGAGGCGCTCTCAGGAAGCCACTCTACGTAGGTTACGACAAGGGCTTTTGTTTTCTGCTACGTAGCGCACGGAGCCATTGACATCAGTGGAGGTTCTGACGCAGGTGTACAATGGTCCTTTTGACAACGGGAGGAAGAATGGAGGCGGGGAGAACAGGTAGGAGGTACTGCAATCTTCCGTGCAAGAGACAGCAGCTTTCAGTGACTTGCCTTTTTGGTGGCAGTATTTGCTATGGGCGGAGGGAGGTCAGGAAAATCCACTTTCCTGTCCACATAGTCAAAAAGGTGAAAAACAAAAAGTTTGATCACCAAAAGCAGAAACAGCAGTTTCATTCTAGACATTAGATTTGTCCATCTTTAAATGTGACAGTTGCTGCTGATGTTCTCTTTGAATGTTTGCCTTGCCCCCAACTCCCCACCCCTCCTATCTGCTGCTCCCAAGATCTTTATGGCTTCGAAACAGTAAATGTACTGTTGATGCACGCAAGAATTTGTTAGAAAAGCAAAATCTGTTTGTAATTGTTCAAAAGAATAGAAATGTTCTCTCTCTCTCTCTCTCTCTTTTTTTTTTTTTTTTTTTTTTTTTGGTCACAGGCAGTTTATTTTAAGTGTGATTTCATTTACATTTATAAGCAGCTTTTCTTGACAGGAATTTTGATTCATTAAGTTGCCGTCAGTTGTAAAACAAACCTCTGTTACTTTCAAACTTAATGTGCTCCATCTCCAACAAAACATATGAAAATATAATTTAAAGCACAGTTTTCACACAGTACCATACAGTCACTATACATGGTATAACAAAATAGTCCCATCCTTACCTGCTTAGTAATACTGTCACAATGAATAAGTAAATAGAAATTGGAATTTGTTTTATAGTTTAAAGAAATTTAATATGCACAACAACTACTTTATGACTGTTTAGCTGTTGAACTACTGATCCAGCCTGCAGTTTCTTACACTAGAAGGAGCAAAGCTAAATAATATTTGCTGACCTAAAAACATTTTTTGGTTAATTTTAAGTAGACATGAAATAGCTAAGTAGGGCCTTCTTATGCATTAACTAGTTGCTTCTTATGTCTGGATCATTCTTTTAAACATGGAGGATAACACTGTATATTCAGAACCAAGACCACTCTTTAAAGATGTGAGGAAATTTTTAGAAGGCAGTGTCTTTATAAATATGCTTAAATCCCCATTATGAAAGATTCACAACTTATGAATATAGATGCTTACCCATCTGGTTAACAGAATTGTCATCTTTTCAAAATGTCTGAAAAATTGAGTGGGGGAGACATCTGCTTCCCAAAAATGTTCTTAATATTGTGAAAAGGTATATATTTTTAAAAGGTGGCACCCAAATCTCTTTAACAGCTTTACTGAGGTAAATTGACAAAGATAATAAAACCATTATCACTGTCAAGGTAATGAACGTATCCATCATTCTCACAGTTTTCTCATACCCCTTGGTAATCCTGCCTTCCTGCTTCTCCTGCACCCAAGTATTTCAGACCATACTTGATCTGAAATCCATCAGTATAGTTTGCATTGTCTATAATTTTATATAAATGGAATCAAATAATATGTGCTTTTTCAGTCTGGCTTCTTTCACACAGCACAATTATTTTGAGATATATCCATGTTGTATGTACCAATAATTCACTTTTTTTTTTTTTTTTTTTTTTTTTTTTTGGTGGATAGCATGCCATTATATGGCCATAGCAAAATCTATTTGTCTATTTACGTGTTGTAGAATTGGGATTGTTTCCAGTTTGGGGCTGTTACAAATGCAGCTGCAGTGAATGTTGGTGTAAAGTTTGGGGGTCCAGGTCTCTCACAATTCTGGCTACAAATTTGGGGGTTCCCACCATATCTTCAGGTCCATTAGTTCACTAGAATAAATCACAGAACTCACTGAAAGTGCTATACCTATGATGATAGCTTTATTCTAGTAAAAAGATATAGTTAAGAAGAAGCCAAAAGGAGCAAGGCATAGGGCAAGGTCTGGGAGGGTCTCAAATGCAAGTTTCTGTGTTCTCCCCACTTGGAGTCAGAAATGTCACCACATCACCCTCCTGACACAGCGATGTCATTGTCAATTAAGGAAGCTCACTGGAGCTCAGGGTGTCCTGACTTTATATGGGGTACAGTTACACTGGCATGACCGATAGGTTCACATGGTTGAGCTCAATCTGCAGCTCCCCTCCCCTCCCCGAGGTTGGGGTGGGCAGGCTGACATGACAACCCCCTCATCTCCTTAGCATATTAACTACCAGGTGTGGTCCTTGGTAAAGGCAAACTACACTTGGTAAAAAGGCCTTCTTATCACTGGAAATTCCAAAGATGCAGAGATTTCTTCCCCATGAACTGGGGACAAAATCCAGCCAGATTTTTCATTATATTACACTGCCAAACCGTTTTCCACAGTGATTGTATTATTTTGCATTCCCAGCAGCAGTGTATGTGAGCTCTAGTGCCTCTGTTTTCTTGGCAATATTTGGTATCACCACTCATTTTAATTTCAGTATAGTGGTATCTTATTGTAGGTTTAATTTATATTTCCCTAATGATGAATACTAATGACAACTTTGTATGTGCTTATTTGCAATGTGTATATCTTTGATGAAGGGTTTGTTCAAATCTTGTGACCATGTTTTATTGTGTTCTTTATTTTATTATTGAGTTTTGAGAACTCTTTATATACTATGGAAACAAGTCCTTTATCAGCTATATGCTTTGAGAAATTTTCTCCCAGTCTGTGGCTTGTCTTTTCACTATCTTTACAGAGACTTTTAAAGAACTCAACTTTTAATGACACCCAGTTTGCAATTTGTTCTTCTATGGATACTGCTTTTTTCTCGTATCCAAGAAATCTTTGCCTAACCTAAAGTCACAAACCATGTTTTCTTTTATCAAAACACTTCATAGATTTAGGTTTTAAATTCAGGTTTATAATAAATTTTGAGTTGATTTTTTTTTGTTTTTTTGTTTTTTTGTTTGTTTGTTTTGCATGTCGTTTCAGCATCATTTGTTAAAAAGACAGTCTTTTCCTATTGATTACTTTTATGCTATTGTGGAAAATTACTTGTCCATATATGTGTGGATCTATTTCTGGATTGTCTATTCTGTTCCACTTAACTATTTATACATCTTTTCAGCAATACCACATTATGTTGATTATTGTAATTTTATATTAAGTATTGAAGTCAAGTGGTGTAAGTTCTCCAATTTGGTTCTTTCTCAAACTTCTTTTGGCTTTCTAGGTCTTATGCATTTCAGTGTGAATTTTAGAATCAGTTTGTCAATTTATTACCACTCCCCCACCAAAAAAACAAACCTGCTTGGCTTAGGGTTGGGATTGTCTTGAATCTACAGATTAATTTGAAAAGAAATGGCATCTTAATGATACTGAATCTTCCATCCAAAGAGCACATTACATTTCTCCATTTATTAGGTCTTTTTTAATTTTCTAAAAAATGTTGTGTAGCTTTTAGTGTACAAGTCTTCCCAGCTTTTGTCATATTTATTTCTTAGTATTTCATATTTTAATACTATTATAAATATTACTGGGTTATTATTTCTATTACCAATTGAATTATTTGTGCAAATATGTAGAAATACATTTGATTTTTTATATTTGTACATAGATGATATTTATATATTTTTCTATACCAATACAATTTATCTTGTATTTTGAAACTTTGCTAAGTTCATTAATTCTCGTAGCTTTTTTGGAGATTCTATCAAAGTTTCTACACAGCTGATCATGTCATCTGTTTAATAAACACAGTTTTATTTCTTTTTTTCCAATATGGACACCTTTTATTTCTTTTTCTTGCCTGATTGCACTTTTGGTAAGCTCTAGTACCATGTTGAGTAGAAGTAAAAGAGTGGACATCCTTGTATTGTTCCTGATCTTAGGGAGGATAGGATTTAGTCTTTCACCATTAAGCATTTTGTTAATGGAAGATTTCTCACAGATGCCCCTTTATCATGTTAAGTTCCCTTTATTCCTAGTTTGCCAAGAGTTTTTTTTCAAGAATGGATACTGGAAGTTGTCACATTTTTTTCTTCATCTATTTAGGTAAATTTACTTTTTCTTTTTTAGTTTTTAATATGGTGAATTATATTGATTTCCAAATGTTAGACAACGCTCTATTCCTGGAGTAAATGCCACTTGGTCAGGATGTAGCACCTTTTAAAATATATTTTTGGATTCCATTTGTTAAAATTTTGTTTAAAATTTTTGCATCTATGTTAATGAGTGATACTGATCTGTATTTTCTTGTCTTTTAATGCCTCTGACCGGCTTTGTTATTGAGTAATGCTGGCCTCACAGAACAAATTGTATAGTATTCCTTCATTTTCAATTTTCTGGAAAACTAGTGTAAAAGTAGTATCATTTCTTCCTTAAATGTTTGTTTAATATAATTCACCAATGAAATCATGTGGGCTTGGACTTCTTTTTGTGGGAAGGTTTTTATCCACAGATTTAGTTACTTCAGTAGATATATAGGGCAATTCAAGTTACCATTCTTCTTCTCTGAGCTTTGTTAGCTTGTGTCTTTCAAGAAAATTGCTCATTTCATCTAAGTTGCTGATAATATGATATTGGTTAGAAAAGCAAGACTCAGTAATATTCTGCTTATATATAAACAAAACCACTTTAAATATGAACACAGGTCAATAGTAAAAGTATGGGAAAAGATATAAGGTATGCAAACATTAATCAGATGAAAGCTGGAGCAGCTGTATAAATATCAGAGAAAGTAGACATCAGAACAAGGAATATTATCAGGAATAAAGAGGAACATTTCATAATGATAAACGGGTCAATTCATCAAGAAGACATAGCAATCTTAAATGAATATGAACCTAATAAAGAAAAGGAGCACCTGAAATAAAGAAAAGGACTAAAATCATGCAAAAACTAAAGAAACCTAAAGAATCCACCAAAATCTATTAAAACTAATAAATGAGTTCCGCAAGACTGCATGATATAAGATCAACGTACAAAAATCATTTGTATTTATATACTCTTAGAATGAACAATTTACAAATGATTTCAAGAAAACAATTCCATCCAAAATAGAATAAAAAGTAGAAAATAGGAATAAATTTAACAAAAGAAGTGGAAAACTATACTCTGAAAGCTACAAAACATTGATGAAAAAAATGAAAGTTATCCAAATAAACAAAAAAAAAATTCCATGTTAATGGATCAGAAAACTTAACATTGTTAAGATGACAGTAGTTCCCACAAATGATCTCCAGATTCAATGCATTCCCTATCAGAATCCCAGCGGACTTCTTTGTAGAGATTGACAAGGTGATTTTAGAAACGTGGATTTGCAAGACATTCGGAATAGCCAAAATAATCTTGAAAAAGAAGAATAAAGTAGGAGGACTCAAACTTTTTGAAAACTTACTACGAAGCAATGGTAATCCAGACAATGTGGTACTGGCACAAGGATGACATAGAGATCAATGGAATAGACTTGATAATCCACAAATAAACCAATACATCTTTGGTCAACTAATTTTCTACAAGGGGGCCAAGACCATAAAATGGGGGGTTGGGGAGATAGTCTTTTCAACAAACAGTGCTCAGACAAATGAAAAACCATATGCCAAAAAAAAAAGAAGTTGAAATCTAACCTCAAAATGGATCAAAAAGCAAAATCTATAAAATTCTTAGAAGAAAATGTAGGGATAAATCTTCATGACCTTGGATTTGACAAAAGATTCTTAAATTTAATACCAAGACATGAGCAACCAAAAATTTAAAACCTTTATGCTTCAAAGAACACAACCAAGAAAATGAAAATACAATCCATAAAATGGGATAAAATACTGTAAATCATATATCTGTTAAGGGACTCATATCTGGCATATATAGAGATCTCTTACAACTCAATAATGAAAAGAGAAATAAACCAATTAAAAATGGGCAAAGAATTCGAATAGATTTTTCTCCAAAGAAGATATACAATTGACTAACATGCACATGAAAAGATACTCAACATCATTAGTCATCAGGGAAATGCAAATCAAAACCTCAACAGGATACCACTTCACACCCAGTAGGATAGCAAGGTTCAAAAAGTCAGATAAGTGTTGGTGAGGATGCGGAGAAAATGGAACCCTTGTATATTGCTGGTGGGATTGTAAAGCAGTTAAGCCACTAAGGTAAAGAGTTTGACATTTCCTCAAAAAGGTAAACATAGAATTACCATACAATCCAGCAATTCCAATCTAAGTATATATCCAAAATAATTGAAAACAGGGACTCAAACAAATACTTGTACATGAATGTTCATAGCAGCACTATGAACAGTAGCCAAAAGGTAGAAACAACCCAAATGTCCATTAACAGGTGAAAGGACAAACAATGTGTGAATGAACCTCAAAAACATTATGCTAAGTGAAAGAAGCCAGACACAAAAGATCACCTATTGCATGATTCCATTTATATGAACTATCCTGAACAGTGAAATTCCTAGAGAAAAAAACCATTGATAGTTGCCAGGAACTGTGGGAAGAAGTAATAGGGAGTAATTCCTAAAAGGGAATGGTGTTTTATTTTGGGATGAAAATGTTTTAGAACCAGTTAGAGGTGATGGTTTTACAACATTGTGAATATACTAAATGGCACTGAATTGTTCACTATTAATTCTATGTTATGTGAATTTCACTTCAGTAAAAAAGAAGAAACGGTGAAACAACAAAAAGAAAAGCAGACCATGGTTAAGTAAAGATGTATTCTATAAACTCAATAAGCCAACAAGGGGATGAAAAATAGAACCACACTATATTACTTAATATTTGCCCTTATCTCTTTTTTGTCCACTTTAATTTTGAATTGAAATTAAAGGGAGATGTATCAATCCAAATTTTAGATATTTATTCAGTAACTATTAGTTCAAAACATTTTATAGGAAATTTATAGACACACAATAAGTATAAAAATTTCTGACCAAGGTAAAGAAGAGAAAATTAAATGTTTGGTTTAAAATGGAGAACACTGTCTTAATTTATAACCAATTTACTTGCATATAGAGAAAATTTATTTTCCATTCAATAAATAAGTCAAAATTCCTCTGAGGTATTCAAACATATTGTTATATATTCACTTTGTTGTCTGTGACATTGTTTTTTTTGCATTGAATCATAAATGCCAAACAATTGGTAATTGTACCTTTTTTTATTCCATCTATGTTTAATATTTAGAGCCCATTACATGCTATATTGTAACTAACACTCAAATAATAGCTAGTGTTTTATTTTCTGGTGAATGTGCATCCTGTTTTGATAACTGTTTATGTGAAATGAAGTGTGTTTTAGTTTTCCTAGCTGCTGAAATAAATACCATACAATATGTTGGCTTAAACAATGGGAATTTGTTGGCTCACAGTTTGGAGTCTAGAAGTCCAAACTCAAGGCATCAGTGTATTAGTTAGGGTTCTCTAGGGAAACAGAATCAACAAGAGATATCTATAAATATAAGATTTATAAAAGTGTCTCACGCAACTGTTGGAATGCACGAGTCCAAATTCCATAAGGCAGGCAGCAAATTGGCAACTCCAATGAAGATGTTCGGTGAACTCCTTCAGTATTGCAGTGACCTGGCAACTTCAATGAATGTGTTCAGTGAACTCCTCAGGAAATGAACTGGCAACTTTGAAGAACTCCTCAGGAAATGCTTCGCTGGTCAGCTGAAGAAGAAGTGAAGGTCCTCTATCTGTCTCACTTAAAAGTCTTCAGTTGATTGGATTAAATCCAGCTGACTGCATTCTCTCATTGTGGAAGACACACCCTTGTTGATGTAATCAGTTACAGTTGCAGCCAATTGACTGATGATTTAACAAACGAGCCTTCTGGTTTATTAACCAGCCACAAATGCCCTTGCAGTAACGGTTAGGCCAGTGCGTGCTTCACCAGACACCTGGGCACCATCATCTGGCCAAGGTGACACGTGAACCTAACCATCACAATCAATAAGGCAATTCTTTCTCATTGAATACTGTGGCATTCTGGGGTTGGCTGCCGGCAATTCCTGGGTCCTTGGCTTTTCCATCAAATGGTGACATCCCCTCCTTTCTCTTCTGGGTGCCACTGACTTCTAGCTTCTACTCCTCACTGTGGCTTTCTCCCTGTAGCTTTCTCTGTAAGGCCTCCAATAATAGGATTAAGACCATCCTGATTCTGTTGGCCTCACCTGAACTAAAAATAATGTCTTCAAAAGGGTCTATATTAAATGGGTTCACACCCACATGAATGGATAAAGATCAAGAACAAACATATTTTTCTGGGGTTCATAATTCAACCTCCCACAAAGCACATAAGCAACAAGTAGATAGATAATGTAAATTCCCTTGGTGCTCTTCACAAAATTGCTATTTTCTGAGCTTAAAATCTCTACTTGAAGTCCCCAGAGACAAATCTTGCAGCCAGAGTAAAATATATTTGTGGTCTTTTGTACGTATACCTACCTATGTTGTGTTCAGTCAGTGCAGGACTAGAGATAAAGACATAAAAAGAATTCTTTAGAACTATGTTTTAAAATAATTTTGGAACAGTGTAGATTCAGTGATTAATAGCACAAATTAACAACATGATATATTTATATTAATCAACTACTTTACACTAAAAATCAGTATCTTTCATGTACAGTAATGATAGCCAATTAGAAAATATAGTGGAAATAAAAGGAATCTTATTCACTCCAACAACAAAATAATAAAAGACTTTAGAAATCAATAACACAGAAATGTGGATCATCTACCTGAATAAAATTATAAAATGTTAATGAAGGACATTAAAGAAGACATTAATTGGGCAATTTACCATATTTCATGATGCAAAGACTTAATATTTTAAAGAAGCCAATTTCCACAAATTAATCTGCCACTCTCCAACAGATATCCCAACAGAATTTTTAAAAACTGAAATTTGATAGCCTGATTTTAAAATCATTTAAAAAAAAAATGCACAAAAATCAACAAGGAGTATTTGTAAACAAGGACAAACAGGGAGATTTTATCTTATTAAATATTAAAATATAATATGAATCCACAGGAATTAAAAGACTTATATAAATGCAGAAACTTATAATTAAATTAATGGGACAGAAGAGAAAAATTCCAAAAGTAAGCATATGTTTAAGGGAATAAAGGTAGGCATTTATTGATTAAAAGTATTTAATAAATTGATACTGGCACATAAGAAAAACATAAAATTAGATCCCTAGCTCACAACATATTCAAAAACTTTACCTAAATAAACTTAAATACCTAAATGTAATTAGCAAATAAAACTACATCCTATTTCTATAAAATATATAATAACTGGATTACCTTATGGGTAAGAAAGATCATTGTCTAACTTGGAGTTCATTGACTATCAGGAGTGGTGCAAAAACAAGTTTTATTGTAAACCTCTCTGTATTGTTTGAATCATTACTAGGTGCATTACTTTTGTAATTGAATACTGTCCTAAAAAACAAAATTAATGAAGATTCTTCCATGACTTTTCTCTTTGAACTGAGACATAAAAGTAATTAATTCATGAAGCTTGTTCAAATAATGGTGGCATCATAAGTCTTTAATTTGTGATGAAGCAAAAGAATATTTCCAGTTCACATTAAATGTTAAGTTTGTATTTATTACAGGAAACCCATAGGAAAAATGAAAATATAATCTTGTAGAAAACAGGGTTAAGAGGAATTTTTTGAAGCTTACCTTGCCAATCACCTACTAAAAATAATCTTGATGATATTTTTTCTCCCTTCAGTTTATTCTCAACCCAAGAAATAGTTACAGGATTTGAAATCTTTTCTGTGTTTCACTATAAAGTGAAAAGTCTTATTATTGACTTCAATGGACACTGGCTTTTCTCAGCACAGTATAGGATGAAGCATACTATGTAATTTATTGCCCAAACCAGGACCTTTTGATAGCAGAAGGGGGCCATGTTCATAATTACATGCATTAACCAGGACTCTCGTGGGGAAACAAAGACATGTAAAGCTGTTGATGTCTGTTCCTTACCTTCCTCAGTCTAGACCACCATTGCGTTTCCTTGGACCTCATGTTCTAAGAATTCCAAAGCACTTCCAGGGTCTAAATATGCTATGCTGCTTCACACCTTCAAGGTTTTGTATAGTCAAAGCCCTCTGAATAGAATGCCACCAAGTGCTTCAGAAACTCCTACCACGCCTTTAAAACCCTGCTCAGGTAGCGTCTCTTAAGAGAGGCCAATGCTGATATCCTCTAGTGCCGACAATTCTCTTCATTTAATCAAGAAACAGTCATTAAGCATTATGTCCTATTTTGCAGGGTGATTTGAGATTAACACACGCCCTTGTGCTCTAGGAGCTTACAATCTGTGAAAACTCTGAGCCTTGATCGTTCTTCCACTGTTACACTTACTTCCCTGCATTACAACTACCTGACTCCCTCCATGACCGCTAGCTCCTTGTAGACCTATTTTTAGTTGTCCTCTTTGGTTTTGTCTGGCAGCACTCTGACTCTTCTTTGGAGAATCATCCCTCTGTCACTGCACACAGTCTAATAAGTGTATCAATTAACTACTGCTGCGTAATAAACCATGCCAAACAGAGCTTAAAATGGCATGAATATTTAGCTCACAGGTCTTCAGATTGGTCAGGAAGTTCTGCTGATGTGGGCTGGCCTGGCTGACCTTGGAGGTTCACCTATACTTCTGTGGTCAGCGATCAGTGGGTGAGTTGACTGGAGGCCACTGGTTGTGGTGATTCCAAATATGTCTGAAAATTCTTCCACATCCTTCCCCTCAAAAGGTGGAGCCGAATTCCTCTCCCTTTGAATATAGGCCAAACTTAGTGACTCACTTATAATAAATCAAATGTGGCAGAAGTGATGTCTAAGTCTCTTAGCCTGGGTCATAAATAGCACCACCACTTCCACCTTGCTCTCTTGGATTGCCTGCTTGGGGGAAGCCAGCTACCCACATGACACTCAAGGAGCCTGTGGAAAGGGGCCCTCATGGGGAATAACTGAGGCGTCCTTCCAACACCAACACCAACTTGTCAGCCGCATAAGTGAGTCACCTTGCAAATGGATTCTTCAGTGGCCCATACCTTGTCTGTAAATTCATGAGAGACCCCAAGCCAGAACCTCTCAGCTAAGCTGTTCCTGAATGCCTGATCTTCAGAAATTGTGTGAAATCATAAATGTTGGTTGTTTTAAGCCCTTAAGTTTTGGAAGTAAACTGATATGCAGTATAGATAATGAATACCCCTACATAAGATGGTTTCAGCTGGGACAACTCATCTCTGTTGCATGTGGCCTTTAATTTTCCATTATGCTAGTCTGAACTTGTTCTCGTGGCTTGACAAGGTTTCAAGAAAGGGAGCAGTGGCTTACAAGACCTCTCGAGGCCTGGGCTCAGAAATGGCTGGTGCATTCTACGGGGTAAAGCAAGTTACCAGGCCATCCCAGGTTCAGTGATGGGGATGTAATCACCTCCTCTTTTTATTTCTTTAATTTTTTATTAAGATTTATTCACATACCATACAATCATCCAAAGCAGACAATCCATTGATCACATTACCATCATATAGTTGTTCATTCATCACCCTGATCTATTTTTTTTTACATTTTCCTTGTACCAGAAAAAGTGAAAGCAAGAATAAAAAAAAGAGTAAAAACAGAACCCAAATTCTCCCCCCTTAGTTCCCACCCCACCCCACCCCCAAGTTTTTCCACTCATCCATCCACACACTGGACAAAGGGGAGTTTGATCCGTATGGCTTTCCCAATCACATTGTCACCTTTCATAAGCTACATTGTTATACAATCGTCTTCAAGATTCAAGGATTCTGGGTTGTAGTTTGATAGTTTCAGGTATTTACTGCTAGCAATTCCAATTCACCAAAACCTAAAAAGCGTTGTCTATATTGTGCGTAAGAGTGCCCACCAAAGTGACCTCTCAGCTCCTTTTGGAATCTCTCAGCCACTGAAATTTATTTCGTTTTATTTCACATTCCCCTTTTGGTCAAGGAGATGTTCTCCATCCCATGATGCTGGGTCTAGATTCCTCCCTGGGAGTCATATTCCATGTTGCCAGGAAGATTTACACCCCTGGGTGTCAGATCCCATGTAGGGGGGAAGGCAGAATCACCTCCTCTTGTGGGAAAGCTGTAAGGTTGCAATAGAAGGAGCATGGATAAAAGGAGGGAAATAATTTGAGCCATTTTTCTCATCAGTCTACCCCATCAGAATTGTCAGTTAAGGTATTTTTCTTCCTTGGTCCCAAGAGGGAACTCTTATCTGAAGCAAAGTCAGTCAAATGCTGTTTCTCCTAAGAGTTGGAATCTTGGCTAGAGTAATACAAGGGGGAAATGAATAATTTTATTCTGATAATGAGCAGTTGAAAGATGGGCCATTAGTTCCTGATACCTAGATTTCTGGAGCTTTCTTCCTTGCTGTCCTGTCGCCTTCTTCAACTTTTCCTTCTGTTAAACTCTCTATTTCTAATGAATATTCATTTTTTGCCTACTCAAGTTAGCCAGAGTGGGTTTCTGTTGCTTATCATTAAAGAACCCTACATTCCCAGCCATTAGCCTGGTGCTTGAGACCTTGCCCCTCTCAGCCCATGACCACATGGTTTCCTTAGCAAGTGGTCCAGACAAGCACTGGTGTCTGTGACAAGAGGTATGAACCAGAAGATACCATAAACCAAGCACTCAGAGATCCCTCCACACACTTCTGACATTTAAAAAATACCTTTTAAAACTCTTTAACAGGGCAAATGTAATACAAATGCAAAACAATAGCAATTTATGCTAAAGAGAGTACCCTGAAATATTATCTTCTGCAAAGTCTAGCAAAATTTCCATGTGGCAGTGCTGCTGCTGCATGTCAGGGATATCATGTGAAAGGAGAGGACAGAGCTTTTGGCACTTGGACCAGATATTCATATTCATGGCTCCTGCTTTCCTGCTTGACAGCAGCTTCAGGCTGCTGCTCTACTTGTTCATATCTTGCAGTATAGTTTTGCAGTCACACTGGGCATAAAATACTCAAGGATTTCCACTTTCTGCTAGTTATGTTTCCTTTTTAACACCCTACACCAATCAGAGATGACAGAAGGTAGCAACTGCCTTCTCAAGTATTTAAACCATCAGCCATCAACTATATGCAGAAAGAGTGTCCAGGAATTTTGAAAACTTTGCTTATGCATGCCTCAGAGTGCAAAGGCTACACGATCAGATGCAAGGATATCCCTAATATATCTTTGGCAATTTCTAAAAGAAACTCTTTAGTTGTTCTTTCATTTGGTGTTCCAACAATTGTCACAGGCATGGGCCTGGGCACTTGGCAGTAGAGACGGTTTCACAGTCATTAAGGACACAGACTTTGCATACAACCTGGCAATCCCACTTCTGGGTATACACCCAGAAAAATTGAAAGCAGAGATTCAAACAGATTGTGCACACTGATGTTCATAGCAGCTTATTCACAATTGCCAAAACATGGCAGCAACCCAAGTGTCCATCACCTGATGAATGGATAAACAAAATGCGGTATAGACCATACATGGAATATTATGCAGCTGTGAAAAGGAATAAAATTCCAATACATGCAACAACATGGATGAACCTTAAAGACATTGTGTTGAATGAAATAAGCCAGACTCAAAAGGACAAATATAGAATGATAGCACTGATATGAAGTAATTAGAATAATAAATTCATAAGAATTAGAACCTAGAATACAGGTTACCAGAAGATGGGGTGGGGGTTAGAGAATAGGGAGTTAAATGCTGATGTTTACTGCTACTAATAATAACAATAACAATAATAATTTAATGTGCCAGTGGTTTCCAGGGCAGGGTCAGCAGGACCCAGCCACGTTTGGTTCACCAAATCACAGCAGCAGACCTATGTCAGTCCATGCCGGCTTGGTTGGCATCAGCCTCAAGGCGGTGACTTGAGAAGGTGGGGCAAGATGTTGTGGCTATCAGCATCTCACCTCTATGTTCCATCTGAACTGGGAGTACCAGAAGTGGGGTTGGACCTCAGAAGATGGCAGGGTGCAAGGGAGTCAAGGACCCATCTGAGTTTCAGGTCTAGGCTCTAGTCCCAACAGGGAACTGGAGCAGATGCTGGCAATGGGACAAGAAACAAGACAGCTAGCTGGTAAGACCAGTCTGCTGCCCATTCAACAGCCCTGCTCTGTTCACCTTGGGCTTGGGCAGTGGAAACTCTCTAGACCCATTCAATCAGCAGAAGGGAGCTCACTCACACTGTTCCTTGATTTTGGAGTAGCGATACTACCTCCCTGAGCTAAAAGAAGGAATAAAATTAACAACAGAAGGGAAAGTGTTGAGCCCAGCATAATGGCACATCTGCAACAGGCAAACTTTTTCAACCACAGAGCATTCCTGGCAGGAGCAGGGCCGATGATGTAAAACGGGAGCCATCAACTGGTATGTCAATTCTATGGCACCCCAGTGTTGCACCCGTTCCCCAACCCTGTGGTAGGCACAGCCAGTGGATCCCAGCACTTTTGCCTGCCATGAGCCTCATTGTCCTTCATTCTCATCAGAATTGGAACCTGCATTTTAGTAAGATGTCCAGAGGTTTCATCTGCACAGTTCAGTTCAAGAAGTTTTAGTAGATGTCTTTAGCATATGAGTCCAAATAGACTACAGTTGAGGGGTGCTAAAAGGCATGACACATTGTCTCTCATTTCAGAAACTAGACTGAGCTTCTACTTATCATAAGTCTTTTGGCTCAAGAAATTGTTCCCATGTAGCCAAAATTAAGACCACTCCAGCCACATGGAGATAGAGTGATGGAAGGGGAGTGGAGAGTTGGAAGGGAAGGAAGCCAGCTAAGATATCTGTGAAATGAAACAGAAATTTGGAGCATGAACAATAGTAAGAATTAGAAGGTGCTCTGTTTGACCACTGACTCTTTTGATGCATTTTTTTTTCATTATTTCTTTAGTTGTTAGCTCATTTTCATTATTTGTTTCACTTCGTTATTTGTGGTTCTGAGATGATCACATTCACTCAGCCATGCGAAGTTGTACCAAGAAAAGGGGGCTTTCTCTAGGTCAGAATTGTAGGTGGAAGGCTACAGTGCCCTGGAAACCACCCAAGTGCAGGGACAACTGGAGAACATTTAGTATCTGAGGAAGCAGTCAGGACCCTCCCACCCTTTCTTTCTTAAAAACTATGTGTGGTCTTTGCCTGGGCATGAATTTCAAGACAGTGGATTTCACTCACTGGGTCTTAAAGGATTTTCCATCTGTGGCTTCCTTTGAAAATCTTCTGAAAGGTATGAACCCTTTCCCTCTCTCTCCACACACCCCCAACACTTGGCATACCATTTCAGGGGTTTATGGAACCCGCCTTAATCTCACAGACCTTACTCAGGTTGAGAACTCACACCTGGCCCCTTCCATATATTTTTATTTCTGCTCTTAAAACTCTAACTTTAAATCCTGTGTTGGAAATTGAATAAAGTGTCCCATAAAAGGCATGTTCAGGTCCCAACCCCTAGTTCCCATGGGTGTGAACTCATTTGTACTGAGAGCCATTATTAGCTAAGATGTGCCCTTAATCCAATATAGCTGAAAATTTTAAAAGCAAAGGAAACTGGACACATAAAGAGAAGCCACAGGAGAAGCAAGAAACTGGAAATCAGTGGAACCCAGAAGAGAAAGATGACACCTCCATGTGTATCTCCATGTGATAGAAAAGACAAGGAACCCCAAAGATTGCTGAACAGCCAAAAGATACGGACCCCAGAAGGAAGCCAGCCTTCTAGCCTCTGAAACTTTGAGCCAATAATTCCTGTTGTTCAGCCAACCCAATGAATAGTATTTTGTTTTGGCAGCCAAAAAACTAAAACACCCCAGCACTACTAGGGTTTCTCAATAAGGGTCACCAATTTGCTCTTCATCGATGAAGAGCAATGAGTATTAACTCATTTCTCAGACAACACGTGTTCAGAGCCCTGGTTTCAGCCCTGGATGTGTACTGGAGTCACCATCAGGACAGCAAGCAATAAACACCAGTGCCAGGGATTCTGATTCAATGGATCTGGGCAGGCCCTGAGCATCTGTCTTCTGAAAGCTCCCCAGATGATACTAAAGGGCAGCTCAGGTTGAGAGTCACCACTCGAGAAAGTAGGCTGTGAGCTGGGTCAAGTCTCAGTGACATTCACAGCTTGGCTTTCTCCTACCCCTTCCCTCTCAGCTGCAAGAAGCTGGCGAGCCCAAGCTGGGGAAATGTGATATGGGATGGGAAAGGAAGCAGGTATCCTAATCCTATCCTTTCCCCTCAGGTTCAATCCCAGAAGAATACTAGTAAGACTCATATGTAATAAACACCTGCCCATAAGCTGTGAATCTTCGCCTCCACTCTCTGGCCACCACAGGGAAAGGTCTTTCACAAGCAGGGTGGAGAACTGCCACTGACCTCCCTTACAGTGTTGCTGAAACTCCATGAGAGCCCCTTGATACTCTGTTAACACAAAGATGCCTTCCTATAACACCTCTGGTTCACGGGTATACATCATTTTCCCCATGCATTTTCAAAGAAGAAGAGTTTTTCCAGTCAACACTTTAATTAATTTTCTTTGAAAATCACTGATCAGTAAATTTAAAGCTCAAGAGTATGGATGGCAAAGATTATCAATTGTTTCATGGGTGGTCTTAAAGCTTGCCTTGGCAAATAGCTCAACTTCTTAGGCTTCTTTACAAATACCTCTCTTCATTTTCCTTAAGGATGGAATGAATGGTCACCACATTTTGGTGGGTGAGGAGGACCTGGCATGTCCTCTAGAATGCTTTAATTAACTACCTCTTGGTGGCAGAATCAGTCAGAATTTGGTGTTTTGAAGAAAAACAAAAACAAGAAGAAAGCAGAATGTCTCAGCAATAAGGTCACCTTCATTAAAATGCTGATTCTTGCACTACAACCCAGCGTCCAGTTTTAGAGAACTTCTGGCTTGGACTCAAAATTGTGAAATTTAACTAATTCTCTTTATTAAGGATACTGGAAATGCCTCTCTTTTATGCCAGCCTAAATTCAATGAATAAGTGAAAAGGATTATGTTTACCATGCTAGTAAGAGTAAGAATATTGGACCAATACTACTGAGCCATCTCCATTGTTTCCCCAGGTAATTCAGACATTGTTCCTTGAGGCCAGAAACCAAGGCTGTAAATCAGAGTCTCCTTAGGTCTTTGAAAAGCAGTGCCTTGTGATGCTCAATTTCTTGAGGGAAGTTAGGCATTTGGTTTCGAGTGGGTGGTTTGGATAATTTACCTAGGATCCTGATTACATATCTTTATGGAAAATGGCCTAGCAGAAAAAAACTTCAAACCACAGACTAACCCAGCAAATCAAAATCCTGAAATTCTTCACAGGACACAAATGATGTCTGAAGTTCCCTTTAAATACTGTAATTACAAAATGTGGTTTTAATGTGAATTAATAAATACATTTCTTCTCTACATCTTGATGAGAACACTTTTTTCCTCCCTTGTGGGCAAAGGTTATTACCAACTACAGTTATACAAAATAGTACAGTTCACAAAGAATTAACATAAACATGTTCTCAGTCCTTAATTTATGACCAATTCTACTTTGAGGAAATTGAGACTTAAAAAGACTTGTCCAGTCACAGAACCAGGAAATGGCAGAGCCAGTACCCAAAACCAGTCTGTAGGACTCAAAGTCCATCCCCACCACTGTCATCTCACCATCAATGACAAAAACAAGGGCCGCCATTTTCTGAGCCCTTACTATACACCAAGCATGTTCCATGCAATACTCCACTGAAGTATTACAGAAACACAGCAAGGAAGGCATTAACATCTGAAGCTAAGGAAGGTTGGTGCCTTCCTCAGTTTTACACAGCAAGTGCTAGATGGTCTGAACCCAGGAATCAGAGTTCTTATTCTTTTCATGGCCCTTGTGGTCTTCACATGGGGCTGAGATCTGCCTTCCACATGCCTCTGAACGTCACACATTAGAGCCCCAGAACAAGGATGAAAGAGCTACTCAACAATGTACAGCCCTGTAGCTGATGCTAACAGCCCACCCTCCTGATGATGTCACTCGGGAAGCTGGAAGGATTCCCTGTCTAGCCTGATGCCATTCCCCTGTAAACCCGAGATGCTAAAGGGCACAGGGAAGTTAAAACATTTAAGGATATGAGGGGATTTGTCCTTTTCATACCTTTTTGTCTCATTTTCCCAATTAGCCTGTGACATACTTAACTCTTGACAAAACCTTAGAAAGCTTTATGCCTGAACCTTGTGTTCTAACAGATACAGATAGTCCATGGGATCCATATACCAAAACAATGACAACAAAAACAGTTTTCCTGGATACTACTAATAACCAATCTGAAAATGTCAAGGAGGAAAGAAATTCCCATTTAATTTAAAATAGCAGAGGGAAGTTATAAAATAAATCTAACCAGAAATAGGCAAGATCTATAGGAAGGAAAAGATAAAATTCAATTGAAGAGCACATAAGTTTTGGGATGGGAAAACTCAATATTTAAAAATATTCATTCTCCACAATTTAATTGATGATTTCAATGTTTTCCCAAAGATATTCCAATCAAATACTCAGCTTTTTAAATGAAAACCAGACAATTTAGTCCTAAAATTATTCTGGAAGAAAAAAATATACAAGAATAGCCTAAAGAAATTTTTAAAGAACACAATCAAGGTGATTCTTTCCCTACTAGTTATTAAAACATGCTATGGCAACCAAGGCCCCTGGCCCCCTCCTAAACAGCCTGCAACAATCCTGCTTTAGCCAAGAACAAAGGTCAAGAAAGTAAACAATCTTCCTTGAAGGGGAAGAAAGTAACCACAGATGTAAAAACAGCCTTGACTGTATTTTAGTCTTAAACACTAATCTTGGTAAAACATCAGGTTTTAGGCCCCTTTAATGACTAGAGACATGATGTCCTCATACTATACAGAATGTCTTTTTGCCAAAATCACATATTACGTAACCACCCCTTAACCCTCCACCCCACGCCCTGCACTCCTAACTCCTCATGGAGTGCTAAACCTCCAGACCGGCCGTCACCAGAGAACCTCTCCTGCTTGTAAGTCCCAATAAATTTATGTCTACTTCTGTGCCTGCTGTATTTTTCACTCTTGCGGCAGCACCTTCCCATGCTCTGCACAAATTCGGTTTGGGGCTGAAAACATGCTACAGAAAAACCTGAAATAAACAGATATGTGGTTTTGGTGCAGGGGTAGACAATAGACGAGGACAAGACATAAAAATGTAAAAACGTACCAGTGGTTCTATGTAAATTCATTATATGATGGAAATGAACGTCCCATTCAGTAGAGAAAGAGAAGATTATTTAATAAATTATGTTAGAGGAATTATCTATCTGAGGGGAGAGGTGCATTAAATGTTTTCTTCACAAGATACTTAGAATATTAAAGAGCTAAAGGTTAAGAATAAAATTAGTTTTTATTCTAAAACTATTAGTATTAAAAGAAAATACAGGTAAATGCTTTATAATTTTGAGAAAGGGAAGATTGTTTTATCATTTAAAAATAATTGATACTATAAAGCAAATATTGGTAAATCTGACTATATTAAGTGAATTTATATTTAATTAAATTTAAATTAAAAGCATCTGTGAGACAAAAGACCAAAAATGTACAAGATGAGAATATTTGCAGTATATAACACCAAATTGTTAAATCCAGAATATAGATTTTAAAAAAGCTCCTACAAATCAGTGAGGAAAAGACTAATAACTCAGAAGAAAAACAAAGAACAAGAAAGGCGAATCCCCATTTCAAAGCAGCAATATGTCATATTAAAATAAATCAACCTCATTCATATTCACTCATATTCATGAAAAGGTAAATTTAAACCACGATAAAATAACATTTTTCACCCATCTGATTGGCTAAAATTTCAAATACTGGTTATATCCAAGGTGGACAAGATAAAAAATAACATCATGAATTGTTAGTGAAGATAGAATCTTTCCTAAAAGGGCAATTTGGCAGTATCTATTTAAATTTAAAATGCCATATCCTTTAACCCAGCAATTACAACTTTGAGTTTCTATCCTATGAGAAAGAATTACACATGGATACAAAGAGACTGACACAAGGGCATTCAGCATTAGTTTTATTTACAGCCCCAAATCTAAAATAACCTAAATGCCTATTAGTGGGACTATAATTATATAAACAAGGATAAAATTGCATGATAAAATTCTGTTAATCATAAAAACTATGTAGAGTATCTTTATGTATTGGTTTAAAAAAAAAAAAAAAAAAAGAGCTCCAGCGTGCTTTGAACAGAACAACAAAAAATGAGGTTCAGAATCTACAAGTATGATCTTATGTGTGTGTGTAAGAAACATAAAACTATATAAAATATAATATGCAAAATATATAAAACTATATAAAATATAGCCTTATATAGCATCAAAATATGTGTCTTCATGTTTCTAAATGTGCACGTGTTGGCAAATGCATACACAGGAAACAGGAGGTATTGCTTCAGACTGGGGGAGATAGATACTGGGGATGAAAAGGCGTGAATGGGACCAAAACAAGAACAAGGGACTTGCCCCCACTCTCATGCTCTTTTCCTTGGGGTCTCTTGGAAAACACAGGCTCTTAATTCTCTGGACCACAGTTCATAATGTGATTTCTTCAAGTTCTTATAATTTTCATCATTGTCATGACAATTTTACTATTTAATTCCATTAGAGTTCTTCGTGAGCCATAAATATTTGCAAGGAGGTGTTTAAGTGAAATCAGTAATCTCATGGTGATTTCAAATAGAGCAGACACTTTCGAGGGAGGAAAGGGCGTCAAAGGGCAATCATGTAGAACAAATAATGTTTGGTCACAGATGAGCTTTTCCCATTGATTCCACATTCAATATAGGTCTAATTATATTTATTTAAGACCCTTAATTGTTACTTATCGTGGTACATGTCCTGATTTCATGTTTGCTTGTTCGGTTTCAGGAATGGCAATGCAATCTACTATTAGTTCATTCAGAGGAGACATTTTCCTTCCTCTACCCATTCTACTGTCATTTCAATATGACTATATTATATATGGGTAATCCAAGAAATAAGAAGCTGGGAGCTTTTCTGTTACTCAGAATAAAAATGTCTTTAGCTGAAGAATCCCTGTGCCCTTTTACCAACCTGTCTTTCCAACAAAATCTGGGAATCAGGCAAAAATGGTCTTCAGTCTGTTTTTGTTTTGTTGTTTTCTCTCTGCTTAGTCACCTTTTCCCCACCTCTCTTACATTTTCTCCCTCCAAACTTTCCTTCAAGTTAGCTAATTTCAGTAATTTAGCTCAGCTTCACAAATCACTTTTGGAAGAAGTAGAGAATAAATTTAGGTCTGTGGGTATACAGAGTGCTCCAGTACAATGTAAACTATTTCCAGTAGAGTGTTTACCCACTGTGCCAGTTTGGATGTATTACGTCCCCCAAACGCCATGTTCTTTGATGCACTCTTGTGGGGGCAGGTATATTAATGTTGATTAGGTTGGAATCCTTTGATTGTTTCCGTGGAGATGAGACTCAATCAACTGTGGGCGAGAACTTTGATTGGATAATTCCCATGGAGTTGTTACCCCACACATTCAGGATGGGTCTTAATTGAATCACTGGAGTCCTTTAAAAGTGTTCACAGACAGAAGGGGGCGCTTCAGCCAAGAGACATTTTGAAGACGGCCGTTGAAATCTGACACTGACATTTTGGAGAACACCATTTTGAAACGCAACCTGGGAACAAGCAGATGCCAGCCACGTGCCTTCCCAGCTAACAGACTTAAGACTGTAACTTTGTAACCAAATAAACCCCCTTTATAAAAGCCAATCCATTTCTGGTACTTTACATAACAGCAGCATTAGCAAACTGGAACACCCACACAGAGAGCATCACCTCTGTGTCAATGGTGCACACTGGTGATGTCTAAAGCATTGGTTAATGTCTCTTCTGTTTATTGAAATGAGCTCATTTTCTTCCCTCCCTTCCTTCTTCCTTCCTTCTTTCCTCCTTTTCTTTGCCCCCTCCCTCCTTTTCCTTCCTTCCTTTTTCCTTTCCTCCTTCCTTTTCCTTCTTCCTTGCTTCCTTCATTTCCTTCCTTCCTTCTTTTTCTTCCTGCCCTCCTTCCCTTTCAACTTCTCTCCTATTCTCACTCCCTCCCCCCACTTCCATCTCTTTAACTTTTAACCTTAATATTGACGGGAGCCTCCTGTACTGGAAACAGGACAAAGGCCTTGGGTTCACTCTTGGTCTGACATTTACTGGCCATGGAATGTGCAGGAAGCCACCCCCTCTTTCTGAACCTTGGGCTCATCATCCATAAAATCAGAACTCTATTGCCAGATGCCTTCTTCATGGGGTTGCTGCGAGGACTGCATGGGACTGTCGATGTGAAACACCTGGACTAACGTTCAGTAGATGTCTACTAAAGGTTAGGTCCTCATCCTTCTTCCAACAGATATTTGCTTTTTAAGCTTTATTTCCAGTTGTGAAAGAGGAATCCAGGCTAGCGAATGAATTCCAATCAGTGAGCATATGGGTGCAGCCCCCAAATTAAGATCTAGGTCTTTGGAAGCACAAATTAAATTTACAAGATAAAAACGTACAGGTAAAACCAAGATGCATGTGTGGATGATATAAAGAGATAATGATGAGTATTGGTACTTACGCCGCAGCTATTCAGTTACCTTTACAAGCCCTGAAGGATCAGGAAAGATAAATTGGGACTCTGATGTCAGAAACGGGGAGTCAGGATGCTACAGTTTTTCTCCCCCACTGCTGTTCTTACAACTAATGCTCCGGACATAATAAAAAATATTTAAAAAGCAACTACCTGAGCACCGACAACAGCAGGTGGTTTAGGGGGAGAAGTTAAAACATTGAAGAACAGATTGTAACAAGAGTGAGGAGTTTGGGGGATAGGGGGTTCCCCATATTTTGTTTCCTGGCTTTGAACCAAGGGCAGCCCAGTGAGGAACTGCACGGTAGTCAAAAGTCACAAAACTGAGAGAGAAATCCTATCTCTCTGGCTGGAGAACCAGGAAAATAGGTCCCTGCAAGCAGGATAATATGGGGAAATATCCCTGTCTTAAAAAACAAAAAACAAAAAACAAAACTTTTACTTTGGAATAATTGTAGATTTACAAAAAGTCACAAAGATCGCATAGAGAGTTTATGCACCCTCACCAGTTTTCCCTAATGTTTTACATTCATCACAGTCCATTTGTGAAATGAAGAAACTGAGTATATTACTATGAACTAAACCCCAGACTTTATTTGGATTAGATAGTTTTTCCACTAATGTCCTTTTTCTGTTCCAGAAACCAGTCTGTCTCCCTAGACCCCACTTTTCTAAGACAGTGTCTCATAGTTTCCCTGTTTTTTTATGATGTTGACAGGTCAGGTATTTTCAGAAGTTTCCTCAAATCGGGTTTGCCTGATGTTTTTCCCACAGTGAGACGGGAGTCATGGTTTGGGAGTATACCACAGAGGTGAATGCCCTTCTCATTCCATCTCGGCAACCCCATGTATCAATATGACATCATTGGAGGTGTTAATCTTGATGCTCTGGCAAAACAGTATTTGTCAGGTTTCTCCACAGCAAAGCTAATTCCCCCCACCTCCGCCGCTTCCATACTCGATGCTTTGGAAACAAGTCACTAAGGCACTGAGTACAGCCTACACTCAAGAAGGGATTAAGCTCCACCTCCTTGAGGGAGAAAAATCTACATAAATTATTTGGAATTCTTCTTCAAGGAAGATTTGTCTCTCCTCCACCATTTATGTACTTATGCAACCCTTTTCTTATATCATTATGGAGATATATATATGTGTATATATATACATATATATATATATATGTGTATATATATACACATATATATATATATATATATATATTTTTTTTTTCCCCTCTCTTCTGGTTCTGTCCTGATGGTGGCTCCAGTCATGGCATGCATGGTGGTGGGTGGAAGTGGTGGCACAGGCAATGAAAACCAAGAGAGAAAACTCATCTCTCTGGCCAGAGGAAATGGGGAAGGGAGACCCTATGGTTTGAAGCATATGAGGACAATATCCATTATTTTTTCTCCCTTGTCCCTCATTGTTTTGCTCTGAGGGTGACCACAACTGCAAAGAACTACTCAGAAGCTGATGGCTACAACTCCTAGAGAAAGTCCCATATTTCTGTCCACAGGACTGGGGAAGGAGACCTCTGGAAGCCAAAGTACATCAGGTGAATCCTGGAGAGAAAAGAGATGGAGAAGGGTATTCCCTGATTCTGTGTATGAACTGACACAAGTACTGGATTCACCCTAAGTTGCTCATACATGGAAAATAACCAAATCAGTAGAACAAAGGTTTTGAGAACTGAACTGACATTGGAACCATTGCCCGCAGAAGCTGAGATGGAACTTAGAGTTGAAACATAACCAGGTTTATAGGCTGTGGAAGCAAAAGAATTGACGTTCTCCAGATGATTTCAGCAGAACCCATAGTCTCATAACATAATATTCAAAATGTCCAGGATATAATCCAAAATTACTCAACATCCTAAAAAAAATGAATAAAGGCAGGAAAATGTGACCAATTCTCAAACAAAAAGACAGTCAACAGATGACAACCTTGAGATGACCCAGATGTTTCAATTTCCAAAGAATTTAAAATGACTATTATAGTCATGCTCCATAAGATAAAGGTAGACACCCTTGAAATAAATAGGAAGATAGATGTTCTTAACAGAAATAAAAACTATATGAAAAAAAGGAATTTTAAAACTGAAAAGTACAATATCTGAAATAAGGAATTCTCTGGATAGTCTCAATAGTAGAATGAAAATAAGAGAAAGAGACAACGAATCATCCAAACTCTAAAAAAGTGAGAAAATATATTGAAAACAAACAAACAGAGCATCAGGGACCAATGGACAATATCAAAAAGATCTAATACTCAGGCCATTGGTGTCACAGAAGGAGAGGAAAAAGAGATTGGCAAAGAAAAAAAATTTGAAGAAATAATGACAAAAATACTTTCAAATTTTGTAAAGACAAATTATGGATTTAAGAACCACTGTGACTCTCAAACGGAAGAAATTCATAAAAAACCAAGCCCAGCCACATTATAGCCAACAACTACAAACAAAAAAAAAAACAAAGAAAAACCTCTTGAAAGCGTAAAGAAAAAAAGACACATTATGTGTAGCGTGAACAATGATTTTAAGGACTATTGATTTCTCATCAGAAGCCAAAGGTCTCAGAACAGTGGAATAACATCTGTAAAGAGGTGAAAGGAAAGTACTGTCAATGCAGAAGTCTATATCTAGCAAAAACATCCTTCATAAATGGCAGCAGTATAAAAACGCTCCCCAGCGAAAGAAAACTAAAAGGATTCATTGCAACAGACCTTCTCTAAAAGAAATGCTAAAGGATGTTCTTAAGGCTGAAATGCTACCAGTGGGAAACTTGGAACTTCAGGAATAAAGAAAAAATAACAGACACAGTAAATATCTTGGTAATTATTGTAGACTCTTTTTCTCTACTTGAGTTCCTTAAGATACAAAGTAACTGTTGGAAACAAAAATGAAAACATTGTCTGGTGAGGTTTTCAATGTATATGGATGTAATACACATGACAACTATAACATAAAAGGGTATATTGTTGTGGTGTTTGAGGCTGTTAGGTACCCCAGAAAAGGCCATGTTCTTTTAATCCATTCCTGTGGGTGCAGACCTATTGTGGGTGGTAACCTTTGATTAGAGTATTTCAAATGAGATGTGACCGGCCTCATTCAGGGTGGGTCTTGATCCTCTTACTGGAGTCCTTTATAAGAGGATAAAAAACAGAAAGAGAAAATAAGCAAAAAGAGAGAGAAACACCCAGAGAAGTTTAGAGAAAAAGCCACAGACAGAGAAGCCAGAAGCTGAAACAATGAAATCCGGGAAAGAAGGAATCACAGACATCACCACTTGCCTTGCTATGTGACAGAGGAGCCCAGGCTTGCTGGTAACTTGTCTTCAGAGAAGGTATCATCCTATTGATGGCCTTAGAACTGTAAATTTGTAAGCTAATAAATCTCCATTGTAAAAAAGTCAGTCGATTATTGGTATATTGCATTTTGTCAGCCTGACCAAACCAAAACAATTATTGTAAGCTTTTAATATTTTACTTAAGTGGTAAAATATTAACTCTAAGATTATGAAAGAGTATATGTGTGTGTATATATATAGAGATATATATATCTCCTGGAGCAAATGCTTAAAATGTACAAAGATATATATTTGAAAAGCCAATATATAAATTTAAATTTAAATGAAATAGTAATAAATATTCAAATAAACCCAAAAGAAGTTAGTAAAGGAGGAATAGAGAGACAAAAATGCTGAAGGTCAAACAGAAAACAAGTAACAAAATGATAGACCTAAATCCAACCATAGCAATTATTATATTATATGTAAATGGTTTAAACACAGCAATTAAAAGCCAGAGATTGTCAGATTGAATATATATATATAAAGACTAATATGCTGATAAATGTTAGCTGAACTTAATTACCCATTACATTGTACTCACAATAAAAATAGTATCATATCTGTGAGTGAAGTGCGTCACCATGAAAAAATTACCTTTTTTCTAGTTGTAGAATAGTTTTTATTTGCTTAAATAAATATCTGGCAGGGGCAGCCCTGCTCTATAACAAACTTGGTCAGACTCATTTAGGCTAGTCAAAAGGCTGTAGGTTGGCTTTTCAACAGCCATTTGCCCCTCGTTCTTGTTAAGAGAGCTATGATTTAGCTCAGCTGCCAGAGAGGAATCATTGTTCTATGTGTATTGTGAGACCTATTTTCTTATTTGCCAATTAATGACCTACTGGTACACACGTTGGGCATTTGTGCAAACACCATGTAAGAAATCTACTGGGGACATCTAGGAAACATTTTCTCTCTGATAAGAGAGGAGAGGAGAAAAAAAATTATCTTTTGGCTGCCAACTCCCTTGCTTTGGGTGATAATGTAATACTTAGAGCTATGGTAGCCATTTTGCCACAGGGAAGGAGAGCTGATAAAGATAAAAGGATTCTTATGAACCAACCTTGAGTGTCAACTACACTACTTTAGTTAAGTAAACACAAAATACTGTTTAAGCCACTGTAGTCTATGCTTTCAGTTACCTGCAGCCAAAAGTATTATGGCTAACTAACAAATGAGCAAAGAGAGTCTGGTCTTACTCAACACAGAATGCCGTACCTGCGATTTCAACCCTTCAGTGTTCTGTTAGGGCCACAGTCATTTCCCCCTTTCTCAGCCACTTAATTGGGGGGGGGGGGGGCGTTGAGGGTAGGGTAGAGCAGAAGATGGGGTTGTAAATGAAGAAACCTCTCCCAGGAGAGAATGCACATGTTGCTGTACAGAGAAGGTATAGTCCAGTAGGAGGCAGAGTAACATTGGTTTACTGCAGAACAAATAATACTGCATGGGGTGAGATTCATTCATTCATTCAGTCAACACAAATTTATTGGGCGATTATTGTATGCTAAGCTCTCTGCCAGGTGTTAAGGGTACAACAAGAGATCACGTTCTATGTTTCTAAAGCTAACCTTCAAGTGGATCTGAAGGAGCATATGTAAATAAACATATCATAAAAGGTCAGGTTGTGTTAGGGAAAAAGTAAAAAGAGCTTTTGGGGGTGCTATTCTAGGCAAAGTGGTCACAGGATAATAGCTATTTCAAAACTTTATGGAAAACTTGACTTGTGGCCTTTACCACTTTCTCTGGAAGCTGATATGGAAACTCTAAATTTGTAAAGCTTTATTAAATTTCCACATTAATAACATAAACTAACCTAGAGCAACCTTTAGTTTGGAATCGTTAAAACAGAAGCACCAGCAACGACAAAACAAGCCATATCAGGAAAAATTTTAAACCGCAATATGAGGTTATTCAACCCGTCATAACACCTCACAAACTTGGGAGTTTTGACAAGGGAGAAATTTAAAAATGACCAGAAAATGACAGCTATGCTAGACGGTAAAAGAAATTTAGAACAGAGAAAAACTGAGGATTAAACCACCAACATCCGGAGGAGCTGTGGGCGTCGGAAATAAGTCGTTAAGACAAGTGGAAGTTTTCGTGGACTGTGATACTGAGGTGAGGAAATCCTTTCGGGTGGAGCAGAAACTTGGCTGGCAGACGCTGTTTGGACACAATCTAATTCATGACGTTTTTAGAGCAGGGAAAAGAATGAGAGGTCCAGCATTCCCATTTTAGAGAGGCTGGGAGACGGGGAACAGAACTCCTTAGGGGTAGCATCCGGTTTAGATCCACTAAGCCTTCATTCTTCCTCTCTGGCGCTCTTACCTAGGCTAAGGATTCTGAAACCTGGCCAAGGACTTAGTAGATTCCACGTTTTCATTAAGGTTGCGACGCGGCTGGGCCCCCAAATCTCATAAAGAAACATTGCTGAGTTCCGTTTTCCGGGGAAATAATCCTCCCGAGTATTACAAATCAACTTATAAAAACTAGCCAGTTTCAGCTATAGCTTCATGATCTAGGGCGAACCTTCCTGCTACTAGAAACCCCGCCCCCGTGTGTAACCATAGGAACGGTCGAAACGCCAGGAGTCAGTGATACCCCGCTCCGCCCCTCCCAGACAGATAATATTTCCCACTGCCTGTCCACATGGACGCACCGCCTCACTATTGGTCCCTGCCTCAGTACTGTGTCTTTCTCCAGCCAATAAGCGGCCTGTGCACGTGCACGCCTGCGTCTTCCCATTGGTCACCACCCCTAGATCACGCACTGCCTTCCTGAGCCAGCCCGTGCGTGGGGGCGCCAATGAAATGACTCAGAGGCCACTGACAACCAATCATCAAGGCGCAGGGCTCACCGCTGGCCTATGGGCGCGCGCCGGGGGTGGGCTGTCCCGGCCCCTTTCCATTCCCAGCTGGGTTTGTTAAAGCGACAGGCCCCGCGGCGCGCCCGGGCTCTACCGCGGACTGTAGGGCGGCCGCGGCGGCCCTTGGCGTGCAGCGGGAGCCCGTGACAGCGGCGCCGCCGTGCTCTGGACCCCGACTCCGGGCCGCTGCCGACCTCCGCGGCGGAGCCGCGTCGCCCGGCGGGATGGGCGGCGAGGCCAGGTCCGCGGCAGCCGTGGGCTTCGAGGGCCGCTTGAAGAGCCTGGGTCTGGTGTTCGAGGACGAGCGCAAGGGCTGCTACTCGAGCGGCGAGACGGTGGCCGGGCACGTGCTGCTGGAGGCGGCCGAGCCGGTGGCCCTGCGCGCGCTGCGCCTGGAAGCCCAGGGCCGCGCCACCGCCGCCTGGGGCCCGAGCGCCCCGGTCAGCGCCGTGATCCCCGCCGCCGCCTCGGAGGTGGAGTACCTGAACGTGCGCCTGAGGCTGCGCGAGCCCCCGGCCGGTGAGCGCCGCGCCGCCTTGGCTTCCCCATCAGGACGCGGGGAGCCCCGGGCGGGGGCCCGCTGGAGCCGTGGGTGCCGGGGGGCGGGGCGCGCCGGCCGAATACCCACCTGGCCTAGGGCCGCCCCCGGTTTCGGAGGTGGGGTCCGCACGGGCGGTGGCTGGAGCTGCGGTTTCATCTCCGGGAAGGACGGGGAACAATGCCTGCGACCCCACCCCCCACCTCCCAGCCAAGGTGTGGGGGGCAATCCTGGACCGCGAAGGGAGCCAGCGTCGCCATGGGAACCTGTGATGGACAGGCTGGGATCCGGGGCTCTAGGTGGTGGTCCTCTGGCACCAGGATTGGAAGGATGAACCAGAGTTTATGAGGTTCCATTTCGTGGTGCCCAGTGTTTATGGGCCTCCTGAACTTTTTCTTGGTTCATCATGAATGAGCAAAAACTCGGTCTTGGGAAGAGTGGGGGGTGTAGTTCCCAAGGGACAGGAAGTGTTTCTTGAACTTGGCCAGTCTGCTTGGTTTCCCTCCTCTTGGGGGGAAGCAACTTTTTAAATTTATGCCTCCATCTTGTGTTCTTTGCCTTTATTTGCTTCTTTTTGTGTTCTTTGCCTCCTCTCATCTTCTCCTGAAGCGGTATGCATGGTTACAATTCCTGGGGGGTGAGGGGTGGCAATCGCCCTTTCTGTCCATTCTTTTGAAGTCCAGTTACTAGTGTAGGCTTTTGCAGATGGACCTAGGTGGGAGTCCCCTAAATGTGTGTTCGGTTTATACTAGGTGCAAAAATGGATTCCGTTAATCATGAAAATACTTGGAGCTCAGAGTCTTAGGCCTCTTTCAGTCAGTGGAAGCTATTTTAGACTCTTACCTTCCTGCTGCTTCTGCTTTGTCTATAAAATAAATATTTGGGTACATACCCTTCCCTCTTGAGCAAAATGCATTATATCCATATGCTTAACCCTTGCTATGGCTTATTAAAAAATCAGTATGACCTGCAGTTAAGCTCCATCTTAATGTGGAGGAATAGACTGTCCAGAGGTAAGTCCTCAAGGTAGGTGAGAATTGGAGTGATGTCAAAATTGTAGCGAGGAAAACTGTTTAGAACCCAAGCTTTCTTTGGGTCTACCAATTCCTTCCTATCTTGGGCCCTTTCATCAGTGTGGCTTCCAAGATCAGCCCACACATGCCTTGGTAAAGGGCCATGGGATAGAGAAGTTCCTTGGTTTGTACCAGGACTTTGGACTTTGTATATCTGGGTCCATAACTACAGAGCAAATAGACTAGTAGTTGAAGCCGGGATTAGCTTATAGATGTAAGCATTTTAATTGTCGTTCACAGCATAATCTAATGGTTACAAGTTGGGACTTGAGCCCACGCCTCCCAGGAGCCTTGGGGATTGCCTTGGGCCTCTCCCCAGGCAGCTGAAGCTTCCCTGGCTTCCTAGAAGCAGTGCTGGTTTTTCCTTCTGATGCAGTGGAATGTCAAACCCTAGACAATTTTAAAATCTTTAATTGGTTTCAGAATGTGTCAAAAATATTGGCAGCAATTATATTTTACTTAAAAAGGATAGTCTGTTGACTTAATTGAAGAAAGACAGAATTATCGCTAATAATCTTTCGCTTGGGGACAGTTAGCAACTTCACCTAGCCATTAGATTCTGAGAGTCATTTAATTCCACATGTTTCCATCACCTGAAGTGGTACACAGGAATCCAGGTTTCTGGGAAATGTGGCTCTGGGACATATTTTCAAGAAATCTTCCCAGATGATTTTCTGGGATTACTAGCGTGGTCCAAATGCTCACTGCCACTTTAGCATTGATTCTCTTCATAGATGTTTTTGAGGGGTTGTGGTAGAAAAACAAGAAGACAGAGCAGGAGAGTTAGTTTCAGTTCCTCCTCACTCACCAGCAGTGTAACCCTGTGTGGGTCTGTCGCCCTTCCTGAGCCCTGCGGCTCCCTGAGGCCTTTAATAAAGAGGTTTAGTTCGCAGACCACTAGAGAATGAAACTTCAGGAGACATTGTAGGCCTCGGCGTACGGCGAAGAAGTAATGAACCATGAGAACAGAAGCGGAAATGGGCACATGGTGCAGCTTCTGAACCTTTCCAAGGAAGAGATAAGTAAATACAAAGGAAAGGATTTGATTCCAAAGCACTATAACCGATTTATCAACTTGCTCAAATTCTTGCTCTAGACTCTAGCACTTACTTGATGGTAATTACTGCAAACAAGTGTCTAGCCTCCTCCCCTTCCACTGGTCTGTTTGAGGAAAGTGGTTATCCATCTTTATATCTACAGTACCTGGCATCTGGGCTCTAATACACTTGGAAAGTATTAACAAAATCTGCATTTCTAAACATATGTGAGCATTTTAATTGTTGTTCACACCGTAATCTAACGATTACAAGTTAGAACATTAGTTCAGCTCTCCCAGAGCTCTGACATTGCCTGGAGCCTCTCACCTGGCAGCTGTAATGTCTGAGGCTCCCCTGGCTTCCAGGAAAGCAGCGCTGTTTTGAAAGTGTGAGGCTAGTGGGGCAGCAGCTCCTGAGCACACCTAAGCCCCACAATCAACTCTGTCACCGCCATTTAATTTGTGCTGATGTTCCAGGGACTCATCTGCTTTATCTCCAAGTCACCCACCTGCGGAGTATTTCTATTTGAATGGATTCAAGTGGCAGATACCTTTTTTTTCCTTAATAGCATATTACATATTGAAAATTGGGGATAGATTTAGCAATCTTACTGGATCAATAATGTATACCTGTTTTTTAAAAGTAGAAGGTTGAGTTGCTAACTGAATTAATTTCCTAGGACTCCAGTATTTAAATGAAAATACTCCATTTCTCTAGTGACTTCTGCCCTTTAAAAAACATCTTAAGTGAATGAATAAAATAGAAAAGGTCATTTTAGTGTCAGGTGAGCAGACAAATCTCAGAAAGTCCTCAGTCTGAGCTGCCCTTTCTTCCACTTACTCATTCCACCACCATGAGGGAATTCAGTGCTGAACCTGAATCTGTGAGTATAAAATGGAGGGCGAGTTCACACGTATTATATCTTCTCGAGAGCTCGCCAACCAACACGTAAAGCCACAAAATGAAGCCAAACAAATCAAAGCTTTGGATTTGAATGGTACATTCATCAGAGGTTTCCAGCAGTGCCTCTGGCCTGACACAGTCCACCCACGCGCTGCAGTGTGGCCTTCTCGCTGTCATCGATAAGCCTCTGCCTGGATGAGAAGGGAGCTGACAGGCTCAGAGCTGGAGGAAGGGACCAGGGCCCTGCTTGGGAGAGCCCTCTCCATGGCCACCACAGAATCCGCTCACCACCACAGAATTCAGGAGAGCGCAAGTGTAGAATGTGACTCTTGCCTAATAACTTCTGGTGGTTTGGCTGTTTTGTCACATACTCCTGTATTCAGAATATTCCCAATAATTTTTTTCACCTCCCTGTCCATCTCTGCCCAAAGAATACGTAGTCTGATTTTTGTGGTACACCTAAAACAAGTAGATCTTTTTTGTGCTGAATTAGTTTTGGGTTCATTTAATAATTGGTATCTCACGTTATGGGGACAATTGTTTCTAAAAATATGTGTGTGTGCATATACATATGTATATGTAAATGCTTCTTGAAATTGAGTAAACTTGGTAAAACTGAGTCGAATTTTAAATCTCTGAACCTCAGTTTAATGAACTTCTGGAGTATACTGGATTTGATAACTAGGAAAACTTCTTAATAAAAAAAAATCTTAATTTAGTTTGTGAAAATGCTTGATCTAATACTAGCCTCGCTTAAAACCAAATGTACTCTCTTTTATAGGGGAAACCATCCTTTTATTACAGCCTGGGAAACATGAATTTCCGTTTAGCTTTCAACTACCATCTGAGTAAGTGAAACTGTGTAACTTCTCCTATTTTCTTTTCCTAAAGTTCCATCCAGACACAAAGGCACTAACTATCAGCTGACTTTCTAAATAGGCAGGCTTATCCTGAATAGCCCCTAAATAGCTTTACCCTGCTAATTTTTTTTTCTCAGCCTAAACCAATGTTTTAAGGATTTTTCCTTTTGTTGTTGTTTTGTTAACTGAAAAGTAAACTTGTAATTAATGTCTTTGGCTTATTTCAGACCTCTGGTAACCTCCTTCACCGGGAAATATGGAAGCATTCAGTACTGCGTGAGGGCAGTTTTGGAGCGACCGAAGGTACCAGATGAGAGCGTAAAGCGGGAACTCCAGGTCGTTAATCACATCGATGTCAACACACCAGCGTTACTAGTAAGTTTCTCCTTCCCTGCTTTCCAGTCATGCTCCCCATGTTTAGCCAGCTCCACGGCGGTCTGGGCTGCCACTTTGTGATGGCATAGAGAATAGGAATCCTGTCACCCATAGGCATTCACTCCAAATCCCTGATGCTAGGTTGGGCAAATTACAAATCGTGAGTGTTAATACTATTGATTATGTCCCTGCTGTTCAGGGCTGCTCTTGCCAAAAAGTTACCAGGCTCGAAACACATTAATAAGGCTTAATGATAATAATACACACAGAGACAGTGGTTGCTTTTTACCACAGCGGCCACATTCACAGGGTGCCGGTATTCTAAACCCCGCAGTAATAGCAGGCTGAGGAGCAGTAATTACGGCAGGGCGTTAATCAAGCTCAGCCTGGCATTGAAGCCCCGGCCATTATGCTGTGCATCCTTCCATTTTGCATGTCATTTTCTAACATTAAGTAAGTGCACACAGCTGCTGCGGAGAGCCTTTCACTTATCATTTCCTTATGACAGATTTGGCTACATTAAAGCATTGAACTTCTAATCATCACCAGAAATACTGTAGACTGATAAGAAAGATCAGGCCATAAGGAACAACAGAATAAGCAAGATGGGAGCTAATGAGCTAGATTCTTTTATCTAAACCCATATTATCAGAATAATATAAAATTATACCTTGTACTTTCATGATAGCTACTAGGACGTAATGGTTCATCATTTAAATATGAATGAATGATTTTCTTCATAGAAAATTCTGAGATAATTTAAACTTTCTATCAGGATACTGATGTGACAAAGATATTTTTAGTATTGGAGGGTTCTTTTTCTACAAAATGTTTTTTTCAGGAAAAAGCCAGAAGTTAAAAGTTGTTTAAATCTATTTTTACATTAAAAAGAAATGGCATTTACTTTCATGTTCATCTTCAGATTGTGAAAAGAAAACAAATATGCCCTGCTCTGTGACCTGGTTGGATGGTTTCTTGTGGCCACAATCATAAAAGAGCCAGCAGCCAGCTGACCTGGCTTATAGCTAAGATTTTGACACCTGTTTAAAACCCTTTTTGACCATTTATAATGTCACCTGTCTTGTATTTTTAAAGACTACCTAGAATAGGGAGGTTAATTAGTTCTAACGTCTTTACAACCATTGTGACAAATAATTTAAAGGGATTTTATTTTTGCCAAAAAGAGATACTGTTTATCCTTTACTTTTCTTTCTATAAATCAAGGAGAAAATATTGTAAGGAACTTTGGGTGTCACCGTGAGCTTTTGGTGGGTACCACGAGCATTTTAAATCTCATGTCCTTTCTCTTGTTACTACAGAATAGAACTTAGGGTAGTGTGAACGTTTAGGAACCTTTTTGGATCCTTTACACTGTGTGTCATTGCACAATTATTATGCAAAACCAAAAGACCTTTCAAAGTTAAGGACAATTGAAATGCCTGCCTAATGATGTGTTTTAAAGTAAGAAAAATAAGGCTGTTTGCTTATTCTACATTTTAAAAAGCAGTGTTACCAAAACAAAACATTCTGATTATTCATTTTTATATCATTTCTCTTTTTACCTGATCTACACATAAAGGCTTCAAAGAAAAAAAAATAGTTCTGTCATGTTAATAGTTACTCATACAGCTTTTGATGGCTTTTAAGGGGTCTCATTTCCTAGAAATATAATGATGACAGGGTAAAACAGGATGGTGACATTATGCTGTCTTGAATCTGAAAAGTCAACTTTATTTTTTCCTAAAAGGGAATGAGTTTTAATGTCCCATGTTTAGTAAGTATCTTGCCTAATAGATCACATGAGGATGAGAAAGCTTGGTTTTTTAAGTTCTCTGAGTTCTCTAGAGTGGTTTAATTAAGCTCATTTTATTATTTGAAATTTTTCAAGACCCCTGTATTGAAAGCTCAAGAAAAAATGGTTGGCTGTTGGGTTTTCACTTCTGGTCCTGTTTCGCTGAGCGCCAAAATTGAAAGAAAGGGATACTGTAATGGTAAGCAAAATGTTTGAAAGTCTAAATGGAAGAGTTATTAACTTTATTTGTTAATCTTTAAGTGATTTTAAGTAGTATGTTTTAATTTATGAATTATATAGTGTTTTTAGAGTTGAACAATAAAATTTTCTATTTTTAATGTAAATAGTTGGTACTGAAATATTTGTAAATGGATAAATAGGGTCCAGTAAAACTCCTGGTATTTCTGACTTCCATCCTGTTACTTCATTAACTAAGAGCAAAACTAAAAAAGTGGGAAAATGCCAGCATTTTATTTTAATGTTGCAAATAATGTCCAGGGGAGTGTTGCTTGAAAGAGCTATTGCAGCATGGAAATAGTGTTAGGCATTATAATTCCAGGCTGGTTTGAGAAGCAGAAGTCAGTAGGACATTGAAGAATCCTAACAGTTTGATGGTAGAACTATTTTGTAAGGGGTGTGCTCTCATACCGTGAGTTTGGCCCCCGCTCCAGGGGCTGTTTTGAATGAATGTGGTGTGGTATGGTGTGGATATGTAATGCTATAAAATGTGTCTACTCCATCATTTTGTTTGTGCCATAGCATTATCAAGTCCTTAAAGGCAAAGGCTTCTGTTGGGCAGACTTTAATTTGATAGGCACTAATGAGTTTGTGGTGATCTTTTGTACTTAACGTGGTACTGAATCATTTGCTTGTATGTTTTACCTTAATTTTATAGGATATTAGTCATTTACATACCTTTGGAGTGAATCATGCAATAATTAGAAAAATTATTTCTGTAGTACGCATTTTTACAACCTGCAGTGAATTTCCATTTTTTTTTGACTCAGACTTACAATATAAATTTCCCATCAGAGCTTCTTGATTGTTAAGTAATGTTGGAACATTTCTGCTTTAAATAGTAAATGACCGTCTTCCTCTATGGCAAGAAATCTTTGAAAGGTGGCTGAATCCACCATGGTTTTGTTTTCCTTTTAGGAGAAGCTATTCCAATCTATGCAGAAATAGAGAATTGTTCCTCTCGTCTGATTGTTCCCAAGGCTGCCATTTTTCAAACGCAGACGTACTTGGCTAGTGGGAAAACAAAGACCGTCCGCCACATGGTTGCCAACGTGCGAGGAAACCACATCGCTTCCGGGAGCATGGACACGTGGAACGGGAAGACTCTGAAGATTCCGCCTGTCACCCCTTCCATCCTTGACTGCTGCATCATCCGGGTGGACTACTCCTTAGCTGTACGCAGATCTCTTCTCGAATTTAAAAATAGGGAGAATTGAGCAGTAACTGGGGCCATGTTACAGTGAATATGTACAGTGAATACCTTGGAGAGTGTCATTTTGTATCGGCATTGCAACAAATTGGGGAATATATAAAGGTTGGCCTTTTTTTCTCCAATCAAAAACTGTCCCCTAAAGGGATTTAATTAAATAGCATAAAAATATTGAGATGCCTTCAGGGGCATTTGTTCTGCTGAATACACGTACTTAATTTTTTATAATTAGTATAGCATAAGTATATTAAGGCCACAGTTCCCTGTCTGCATTTTGTATGCTGTTGGTTTTATTTGGTCAGCACCATGAAGAATTGTTATTTGGGGGCAGGGGGTGGTGGGTGGAAGAGCAGGTGGCAAAGGAGTTCGTTTATGTGAAAAAAATTAATCAGGCTATCTATCTGCTGTGAGGTTGAACTTATCTTGTGCCTTTCTCATTGTTTTTGGGGCATATTAGGTGTATATTCATATTCCTGGTGCTAAAAAATTGATGCTGGAGCTGCCCTTAGTGATTGGCACAATTCCATATAATGGTTTTAGCAGCAGAAACTCCAGCATTGCCAGCCAGTTCAGTATGGATATGAGCTGGTTGACACTGACCCTGCCCGAACAGCCTGAAGGTAAAATATTTTGAAATTCCTCCATAATGACATTTTACGCATTAAAGTATTTAAGAATAGGACATGAAAAATATTGCTCAAATGTTAACTACTACCTCAAATATTCTTGTTATAAAAAAATCATAAAGCAGCATTCCTGGAAGGAACTTGGAAAATTTAACTTATCCAGGACACAAAGCTGCTGACAGCAGACCCAGGAATAAAATTGATATCTCCAATTGATATCTTCCAAATGAAAAAGTACAAGGATGTAATGTAGAACTGTCAGAAGTAACGGGTATTATATATTACTGTAGTTAGACTTCAGTGATATTTGCTTAGAACACAACACATGTACCTCAAAAGAGTAAAATAGAATTGGTATTAATAGTAGCTTAATAAAAGCAGAATCTGTTAAATAATTTTTGTTGTCATGGGCTCATAAACTTGCTGTGTTCAGAGGAAAATAACAAATTTGTCTTCAAATGTAGCTAAAGGTTGAGAGTTCAGAAAAGATGAATATAATTAATTTTTGCATGCACATCTGGATTCACCTCCATTTCTGTTTCAGCACCACCGAATTATGCAGATGTGGTATCAGAAGAAGAGTTCTCTAGGCACGTTCCTTCTCACGCACAGCCCCCCACTTGTGAGGGAGAAGCATGCTGCCCTGTGTTCACCTGCATACAGGAATTCCGGTTTCAGCCCCCACCTCTTTATTCAGAGGTACACAGAGCGAAAGAAATCTAGGCTTTTGTTATGTTTTTTGTAAATAATCATCATTTGCTGCTCTTCATTCAGGTGCCTATTGCCAGCTCATAATCAGTAGGACATGCCTCTAAATGTTTTTACAGTGATGATAGATTGTCACTGATCCATTTACGAAACACGTACCTTGTGGTTTTTGGCATGCACACAGTACCATGGGTTGCCTTTAAGATGTTTTATGTGGTCATGTAATACATAGTTCTTAAACAGTCTACTGGGACATATTAATAACAGGCTCCAAGCAACTGAGCTTGTAACATTCATATAATTAGAAATAGAGACTGGAATTATTTTGAAGACAGCTGTAGCAGTCATCTTGGTTTGCTCTTTTTTTGCAGGTTGATCCACATCCTAGAGAAGTGGAAGAGACCCAGCCTGTGTCATTCATTCTCTGAATGTACTTCAGAAATCACTTGTGTTCACCATCAAGTTAGAACCTTGGTTCTTTCCTTCTGCCTTTTTGGAGAAGATGGAGGAAAGATTAATTTAAGAACATAAATGAACATCAAGACTGAAGGCAATAGAAATTAACAAATATGTGAGCTACCCAAGGGCAAACAGGATCATGGTATGAGTTTATGATATGGAGGTAGAGTCTCCCTTAAATAATAGAATGAAGAAATGAAAAACCCCAGAATGTTTACGCAGGTTCTGATGGTGATAGAGCAAGTAATAGGCTGCACCAATATGAGAGAAAGTAATCATTGCAAACAGTGAAACACTGTGCTGGTGTACCTTTAAGAGGGTATCTCAAAATGGAGCAAAAGTATGCTAAACTGTAAGGCAATACAGGCTCACTGGAGGGAGACTTGGTTTTGGAATGTGGCAGCACCAGGGCTTGCATGAATAGGAAAATGGCCTACGGCAGATGTGAAGTGAAACCCTTAGGCTTCAGGGTCTTCATGATTTCTCACCATAATCCATAGGACTGGAATCCTTGAAAGAATCCTTTCTCAAGCTCATAACATTATGCGGTACTAATGAAGTAATACAGTTTTCACTCTTTTAGTGGTTATTTTTAAATGTAGTCTGTACATTGGCTGTACGGTATTATGAAACCAAGAAAGGGTTCCTTGAAAAGCTTGTCAGTTCAAAGGGCAAAGATGAACTCGAGTATGAAAACATACTTGGTTTAGGCTTTTCCTTCTTGCCCCCTTTCAGTACTTTAACAGGATACACATTTGATGTTATCTTACCTTACTCACCTAGCAGCACGTTAGAAAAAGAAGGTGGGAGAAAGGTTGCATCTTTGGATTGATTTGATAACTACACAGTCCAAAAAAAGAAAAAGCCTTTTCTTAATCTACCTCTAGTGGGGTTATCAGATATGTTTTTAAAACTAGGGGACTGAGAAGTCTTTTTTTTTTTTTGGCGTTTCTTCTGTTTGCAGTAGCAGTCTAGTCTAACCTATCATTAAAGCTGAAAATGGACCAAGGGAAGAATCTATAACATTAGTGTTAAATGGAAGTAAATATATGAATGCCTAAGGGTATTTCAAAATAAATGCCATATCCAAAGAGGTTAGAGATGCCATTTAAAAAGTCAAATTTAATTCCTATCAAGAGTTTTAAGTCTATTGATGACGGTCACTACATAATACGTTGTTACTCCAGTTCTTCAGTAATTCTCTTTAAACTGTGATTTTCTTTTTTGTTTTGGTGCAATATTTTATTATTTAATCTCAGGATATTCAGAGCAACAGGATTCTGTTGCTGCTAAAAATCTGAGCGGTGTTTTTACTGTACCCCTCTCCCATGGATTCACAGTCACATGTCCACTTGCTTTTCTTTTAATCTGTTGATTTCATGAGCATAGCACATGTCTGGTCATTAAGTGGAAGGGAGCTAGGGATTCCCTTGAACAGAGATTTTGGACCAGTCAAGTACTTTGGTTTTCTCCATGTCCTGAGGGTTTGATCCAAAAAACTGGTGCTTCCCATGCAGAATACTGTACTTCACTCAACAGAATGATTTATTTTTCTTTCAGCCAGTATATTCAGTTAAAAATAGAAAAGTTCTAAGGTTAAATTTTGTTAAAAATTAGCCATTTGATCAGGGATTTTTCTACAAACATTAAGTCAATGTACACTTTCCACCCCTCTGGACATACCTCTTCTCTGTAATCTGCAAGCCTTCTTGCATTTTAAGCCACTGTTTAAATCACAATGCGATACTATATACCAGTAACTGTGGTACTGACATTTGTCACAAACCTTTATTGCATGTTTGAGCTTTTAGTGGTTTGTTTTTTTGTTTTATTTTGCCTTGTTTTTTGTTTGTATGCTTTTAAACAGGTATGTGTATTTAATCGCTGTCCAGTTTTATGTGTACTTCAAAAAGAATATTTTCAACTATTTCTTGACTTTTTCTATGTTGTAGTTTACATATCATGCCACCTCCATGGCGCCAAAAGAAACTGAAAGAAACAAACTAAAACAGAATAGAGGGAGAGGAAGTTTAATTATTGGGCTTCATGTAGAAAAGTAACTGCTTAATGGAATACTTTACTTGGATTGTTTTGTCACTTTTATTAGAGAAATCATGAAGTGGCCTCACAAAATCAAAGCAAAGCTGACTTTTGTAGCATTTAAAGGACTGTGGAAAAGTATGACTTGCCTTATTGAATTGATGTTGGCATTTGTGACCTTAAGCAGTAGGCTGAAACTACATTAAATACCTTCTTTTAAATCAAGTTATGTTATGTATGGAGAAAATTCTACACTGCAACAGAGAATACTTGAGAGGGAAGTGTAAAAGTTTAACTGCTATTATTTGCTTGTTTATTCCCCTCTTGCTTTTATTTAGTTTGCAAAGAAACTGTGGCCTTAGAATTTTCTTTTTGCTGCAAGAATTGTGAAATTGAAAATGTATGTCTTTTACACAAAATCCTTCCGTGGATAAAACTTTACTTTTTATGTTTTTGTTTTGCACGATAAACTCAGTAGGCAGGGTGGGTTGTTTTTGATAAGTTAACTATGAAAGCTTTTTTATTTTTATTATTATAATGATTTACTCCACAGGGGAAAAAAATAAAGATTGTATTTTGTACTCTGTTTTGAACCCTATGGGTTCCTTTTGTTAATAAAATGATTACACTGATGCTGTGCGTTGCTAGTTTTATTTTGTTTTAAAAGACCACAATTTAAATTGTCAAAGACTGAGGGGAGATCAGCACCCAAAAGCAGACAGTAGCAGTGCTGTTAAGATCTTTTAGTACATACTCTTACCAAGCAAGACACTGCCATGGGAATTCTGAGCTTGTTTTTGTGGTGGGCTCAGTTCCCCCCACATAATCAGTTTTTAGCATTCCATGAAGAAAAGAAGATATGAGTAAACAAGTTTAAGCTATATTGGTTGTTGAGAGAGCATATCTTTATTTCCAACTGGTAATGGCCATTTCTTCAGAGTAGTTTGTGTTCATTTGGCCAGAATGTCTAGGATTGATTTAGTAGATCTGATGGAGAGTCAGTGGATCAATGTGGAGAAAAACTGACTTAAGTAAACGTCCCCTTTCTACACAAATTTTTGAGTGGATAAAAGCAGTACATTTGATACAAAGAAAATGGGGTGGTGTATAATTTCAAAGAAACTGCCTAGACCCTCTGTCCTGGGAAATTACAAACCTTAGCTGAGCTATAAAAACTAGCCTTGGTAGTTGACTCTCCCAAGTATTTTTAACAGGTCATGTTAAATACATCATTTCTGTTTTCACATTTGCAGTTGACAAATTGACATTTTTCTCATGGCCGTAAATTTTTAAGATCACCATTAATGTGTAACAGCTGAAGTGCTCTGCTCTTTCTATGGTTCATACTGTGAAATTGTGCTTCACAGAATTGAGAACTAAGGCAGGACATGGCAAAGAATCTAGGACAAAGCCCTCAAATTACAAATGAGACCAATACCCAGAAGGGTGAAACCTGAGGGTTTGCCCTACATTCTGTATGAGGTCCCTCCTAGCTCTAAAATTTCCTGATGCTACAACTTTAATACAAGTTAAGTAAACAGTAATTGCATATATGTTACACAGCTTAAGAGTTGCTGACCTGAATACTAAGTACATGCTAAATCAAAAACTTTCAATGTTTCCTTCCAGGAAGGACACCAGTCTTTGAGTCGTTTTCTACGTGTTTATTTAGTGGCTGGAATCCTTTCTTCGGCAGAGGCATTTGTTTCTAATGTTTTTGTTCTGAAATATAGACTCACAAGAAGTTGCAAAAATAGTTCAGAGTGGTCCTGAATACATCATCACCCACTTTCCCCGAGTGGTAACATCTTATATAACTATAGTGCATTATCAAAGTCAGGAAATAGACACTGGCAAAATGCATACAATTAGGGAGGGCTTAGCCCTTAACTGGATATCACCAGTTTCTGCACGCGCTCATTTTCTGTTCATTCGTTTCTGGGTGTAATTATGGCATTTCATGTGTAGATTTATACAATCAATCACCACCACAATCCAGATACAGAAGTCTGACATCACCACAGAGAAACACCCTGGTGCTGCTTCTCTTTCTCTCCCCTTCCCTAACCCCTGAGTGATCTGTTCTCCATCACTACAATTCTGTCGTTTAGAGAATGCTATATAAATGGAACCCTTCATTATATAACCTTTCGGGATTGTTTTGTTTTCCACTCAGCATAATACTTTTGAAATGAATGTGAGCTGCTGAATGTATTAATACTTTGTTGCTTTTTATTTCAGTAGAGGCATTTTAATACAGAAATTGGCTATTACTTAAAATTTCATTTGACAGTTTACAAAGAGGATGTGTGACATTTATGTGCCATTTGAAGCACATGATACTCTTGTAAAAATGTGATTTCATCTTTCATGTAGAAAATTTATAGATGCAGAGACACAAACTTTAAGGGCTCATTTTTAGCTTGTCAAAGTACTTAAAAGTATATTAGCTTTAAATAGCGAGCAATCACATGATAAATGAGCAAGGTGCACCTGTCGTGAAATTGTTGCCTGAATAGAAACTATCTTGGATAATTTTTCCTATCAGCCTTTGAATCTGATAAACTTTAATATAAATTACACAGGAAAGAAACTACATTTGCCTCCTGTGTTTGTGTATTATATTTTGTGAGGTTTTTTTTCCGTTTTTTTTTTTTTTTTTTTTTTTTTTTTTTTTTTCCCATGTCTCTTCTTTAATTCCCTTCTTTAATGAGCCCCCTCAATAATCTGAGATGGAGCAGCCACTTGGAAGCCGAGAAAAGTAACTACAAATACATGTTTTGTTTTTGATTTTTGGTTTTGTTTTAGTAAAGCAATCTCTTAATAACATGGGCTTACTGTTAAACTGTTCTAGATAGGAGAACTCTTCTTTTATAGAAGTAGTTGTTTACACAGTAACCTAAACAGCTTTTCCCTAAAACCAGACATGATTCTGTCAATGATGGAAGGAAGCAGCAAAACGGAAATACATGGTGATGGTGGTGGGAGAGAGGTATAAAAAGTGATGACTAGTGCCAGAATGTTCTCCCTACTGGATTTACAATGAACAGTTTCCTTGGTGGAGCTATTTGTGTTCACTGATGGGAGATTTTATTCCTGCCCAGTTTTCAAGGGACCAAGACATCTTGCCTGAGCAGGAAGAAACGTTGCATAAGGCAGCATCTTCCAGTGGCAGCAAGAAAAACACTGGTGTTCTCACACTTGCAAACCAAGCCCCCCACATGCGCACACACACACATGCACACCTCTCACTCACACTCACACTCGCACACACTTATGCACATGTGAACAGACACTCACACACAGACACGCAGGCACCCTTATCTCTTGCCTTTTCGGCTACACCCTTTACTTCCAGAACTGTGCCTATTTCATTCAAGTAAGAATGCAAGCTCTGTTCCAAAAGCAGGAAGCAGAGAATTGGTTCCTATTTCAAAAGGAATTTGCTGGAAGAGAAACCATTTTCTGCGAACTTCTGACCAGTCTGTCCCCAGACAGTACATCAGAGAGGCACCAGGGAAATTTAAGTAAATCATTAAATGAGCAAACTGAGATGCCAAGAATTTATCTTTTTCTTAAAAAAATGTTACTGCATGGCACAATAGTCATTTCCCAACCCTGCCCTCAGCCCCGTGTCTTTATTTAATGACTGAAGGACATAAAGTGTTCTGGGCCAAAATTACAATAACTAAATAACGCCACACAGGTGGTGCTTACTTACATTCTTTACATAGGTGAACTAACTTCATGAAGATTGCTATGTTTCTTGAGTTTGTCTTTTAATTTTAGATGTCAGAATCCAACTTAAGAGTCCATGTGATAAGTATTCAACATGTGATAGCTTATTTGTATTACTCAGACTTGCCTGGATTTGTGTATTATGTTGATTCAAGTATAAAGTTTTACCTCAAAAACAGCACACACGTACACATACAGATGCTTTGTTCCCTGGCTGGAGATTTTATCCAATGGGCAAGATAGCTTATTAAAAATTGCCTGGTTTATACGCCTGGGCACATACCAACACCAATTCATCTCACTACTGGAAGAACACTAAATATGAACTTATTTTTGGTGGCTGATTTGGTGGCCAGTATACAGATAAGGGATAAGCAGGCTTTCAACAAAACAATTCCTTATTTCTGTACACACTCCTCACCCTAAATCACTGCAGTACAAAAATCCAAAAGGAAAGCCCTAATAATGAGTCATAATAGTCTATGGCCTTACTTGGAAGGGTCTAGGGCATGTATGAGGACATGTAAGAAACTAAACTGCATATTCACTATTCGAGAGTTTGGCTACAGATCAGTTTTAATAGTTCTAGGAGAGCTGAGGTTATAGAAAAACAGCTTAGGAACCTGACACTTTTATAATATTTTCCTCCTGTCAAATTAAATCAAGTTTAAGAAGTATTTATATGTATATAAACAGGAAACGTATTATAATAATAAGCTGAAGTATGTATCTTCCTTCAGAGATGATAAAGCCAAAGATTCCCGGTAAACCTCTTAAGAAAATCTACATCTACAGAAAAGGATAGAAAACAAATCTAAATGTTTGTTATTTTGTCCCTAATTCAACCATCTGGCTCTTCTGGATAAATGCACAATGCTAGGTATCAAGGGAACCTGTAGCAGCAAACATCTACTTTCATCTTATCTGACAAAACAAAAAAACCTTACTAATGAAGTCAAAAGATAACATCTGAAACATGTATGGCTGGAAACATGAGCTAGTTGCTCCGTTATAGAGTGTCAAGAGCATATCCCCCCACCCCAGAAATGTGGTATTTTTAAGAAAATTAACCTCATACTACTTGAAACTTTCCTAAACTACCAGCTGTGTAATCGTCCTCCCAAGTTTAGGACAATATTGAGAAATAGGAAGGGCTCTTTTCAGGAAAAGTTAAGGAAGTTAAAGCAAATCCAGCAATGAGTTTTCTGTGTCAGTAAAGGAAGCAGTTATAAAACTGCAAAACAAAAGTAATTCCCATCGCCCATGGGAAGATGTCTCAAACAGGATGGACATTGACCAGGGGCAGTTCTGATCATCTCGGATTTGACCGTGAGCACAAGACAAGGGAGGAAGGGAGATGGCAGGAGCCAGGCAGCCTTTGTTAGCCTTCTCTCTCCAGACTCCTCCAGCCATAGAAACTGGATCTTTGTACTTTTGGCCTTAGCCTGACCAGTTCCAAGATAAACAGGACCTCAGCAGGTGCCAAGGCAGCTGCTGGTGACAGCTCCAATGTGTCTTGTTGCCCTATGCCTGGTCTAATAAGCCTGGGGGCCTGGGCACCCGCCCTGCTCAGCCATTGCCTCTCTGTGGCTGTGTCATCCAAGCACCAGGAGAGGGGATGTCCCAGAAGAAACCCTGCCCCCAGGCAGCAGCCTCCTTAGCTGAGCCCCAGAACCTCAACTCCAGCAGCAGAACACTGCCAGGGAGTGGAAGGTAAAAGAAATTTCTTAAACGGAGGAATTCATCAGAAGTGGCTGCCATCAGCAAAGTCGAGGGCTCCATATATCAGCTAAGTTCTCTAATAGGAAATTCTTTCTTTTCCCACACTTAATTTTTGTGGCTGAAATTTATACCCTGAGGCTTAAATAATCCTGAAGCTTCAGACTTGATGCCCTGCCCAGCTAGGGCCTGCCCTCACCTAGGGTGACCAACTTGTTCTGGCTTGCTCAGGACTTTCCTGGTTTTTAGCATGGAAAGTCCCACGTCCCAGGGCCCACAGTTGGTCTCCCTACCCTCGCCCCTCCCATCCGGGGAACCCAGCTGCCCATGCTGCATGGGCTCTGGCTGGAGCCCTTCCCTGGGTCTCTGTCCCCCAGCACAAAAACCCTCCTGCTGCCACCCAACAGCCACCATGTGGAGTGTCCTCCTGGAAATGGACGAGAGCCTGTGGAAGGGGCATGGAACACTCAAGCCCTATTGGACATCGTGATTTTGACTATGATCCTCCGTGGAGGCCAGCTCCTCAGATGGTTCAGTCTGTGCCTCTCGCCCTGGTCACCTCTGCTTCCCTGTCTAAGGCCCCAGCCTGCCCGGGGCTCCCAGGGACCAGGGCCTGTGACCGGGGGCTCTGGATGACAGCCACACCTGTGCACACCATTTCCTCCCAGCCTTGAGTGTGTGCACAAACACCCACGGTCAGAGGCTACCACGGTGATTCCTCAGGCTCCCCTCTCTCTCACAGACCACAAAGAAACACAACCCTGATTTCCCAAGAGCAGCAGGGTCCCTTTCTTCCTCTTGCAGCTCTTTTCACAGCACCCTGGGTCCCGAGAGAGCTGGGCTTTTCTCATGGTATAATTACCATCCTAGGTAATAACCAGGACCACGTGATGAGGAATGACCGGAAGGTAATGACACAACTGTGCTAGGAGGCCTTCTGGGTTTCCTCTTTTGAAACTGCTCTCAGAGCTCCTGGAGATAGTCTTCTTCAGTTCTTTCACTGTGACAAATCTTGATCCATAGAGATCAGAATGGATGTTTTGAGTGTATTTAAAGAAGCAAGCCTTGAGGTTACTGCTGGATGCCAGACTGGGGCTGGCACTGGTCAAACCAGGTCAAAGCAGATGAGATGGACAGCAGTGAGGTGGATGCTTTCATGTGGTTTTATAGCTGGCTTGGAAAAAAATTTCCAAACATGTGACTTGTAATACTTTGTTCACACTTCCCTTTACTGGGGTGTTTCCAGGCACTGTCAGCCTATGGAGCTGAATTAGATCCTGTTAAAGGTAACGTCCACATGTCACCAACTTTTACCCCACTTACTCTTGAAAAAACTCAGCTTCTTGCCAAGTTCCTCTGCTACTCCTGGAAATTTCCAGGCAGCCCCATATATACTACTGTGGGAGCCCAGGACCCAGGCCTATCCCTGACACTGTGAAATCCAAAAAGCACACAGCAGCCTGCACGACCTAGGTCAGCTAATGTTTAAGCTAACCTCCCTAAGGAGGAAGAAATGTGCACAGATGGTCAAGTAAACTGGGCACCAGGCTCTCCTCTGCGTAGGATGTTAGCCCATGCCTCGCACGTCTCCAGAGTCCCTGAGATGTTGTCTGACGCTCTAAAGATAGTTAATCTTGCCCCTGTGTCACAAGACCCCCTTTCATGTATCTGTGTCCTCATGCTCTTTGGAATGTTTTTGTTTTGAGCCTCTGTAACTGGCCTTGCTAATCTCTGCCTAATTGCGGAGTACTTTCACCCTGAACCCTTAACCGGCCACCATCAGTAGAGCTCAAACAACTTCTGCTTCACTCCTGTAAGTAAGTTCTCATAATAAAGTTTATGTCATGCTCAGTTCTTGGTGTTTTCTTTGGCCTTCCTGCTGAACCAGCCCCTATGGGCCAGAACAACTACCATCTAGCATCCCCTAATATAAACATGATTGGAAGGCATCATGAAACCAGACTGTGACTGATTTTTACAAAGTGGAGAAAAACAAAAACACCTGCCATTTTGTCCTTTGCTTTGGTAGAAGGGCCCCCAAAGAGCTTCTTGGGCCCCAACATATTGATGAGTTGTAGTGACACAGCTGTTGTAGTTTTCTTACTAACAGTGCAACCTTGTGTCTGGGCTGCTGGCAAAGTCACGCGGCTCACATCCCGTAGGCAATCTCAGCTCTCCTCCGGAGACCACAGCTCTGCCATTGGGCCAAACTGGTCTCACCTGGCTTCCTCTCACCTTAGGATGAGTTCCCCTTCCATAACTGAGGTTCTCCAACAGCTTGTGAAGCATCTACATTTGTCACAGAGCCTCAAGCTTAGAGTAAGTCTGGGACCTCCCTATATCTGTGCCAGGATGGCTAAGAGAGTCCTGGAAATTCAGGGGAACCAGTGAGTGAGTGCAGGAAGGGAAGGCCTGGCACCCCACCCTGGGAGAGCCCCATGCTCACTAAGACCGACAGCTGCTATTTAATGAGAGTTGGAGCACAGGGGCCCTCCAGGATATTATTATGTTTCCAGACCGTACAGGAAGGACACGGAGGGCTGATATATTCTGCTGAGGAAGGAGAGGAGCTGAGTGCACAGGTCACTGCCTGGGGAGGGCAGGTGCAGGAGAAGACGTCATGGATTCCCAAGCCACTAAGGGAAAGCACCAGGTCACTTGCCAGGGTGTTACTTGCCAGGAACCAGGCTTGCTTTGAACTTCATCTGGGTTCTCCCCACCCCAGGGATTCCACAGATGTCTGAGCTCAGCCAGGAAGCGTTTCTTCTCCTGCTTGAACAGAACAGTGCTAGAAATGTAGTGCTTATCATAAATCTAGCTGATGCAACTTTTTCCCGTCTCCTTTGCACCTATTTCTTTGGGAGGTGGGGGTTGCTCAGTCTCTCCTATGAGCGTTTCATATAAAAGGCCTCCATGTATGCTTACTATAGTGACTCCAAAGCCCAGGGAATTTTATATTTATTACAGAGCGAGAGAGAAGCATTCATTCTGCGTGTTTCCATTAACACAGGCTGGCAATTAATGTGTTTGGTTCAAAAGCCTTTAAACATTTGTACATCCATTTGCACGTTTAAATGGCTCTGTATAACAGTCAAGCAGGTGGTTAACTATATGTATATTAAATTCATAGAGAAACTAGTAATTTTCAATTATAATTGTCAGTTCACAGTTTACATGATAAGAATTTTTTGAATAGACCCATTAGCTGATTTAGTTAGCCAGGATTTTTATAAATCATGGTTTATTTGCTTATTCTACTTATAAAGGAGAAATTTTCAGTGCTCCCACATGAATCAATAAATATTTACTTTGGTCTTTATTCTGCCCAAACGCCAAGTTTGACAATGGATGAAATATCATTGGGTTTTCTTAAACAGCTGCTGGAACGCGGCTGTTTTATTAGTTGTTTTGTTTAGTATTATTGCTCAAGATAATGCTTTAAAAGTTTTATTCATTTGCTATTAATTTGTTTTTTATAAATAGCATCAAAACAGGGCTGAATCGCAGTTCCTTCTGATTTTACAATGTATTGTACTTTCCTGGTAATATGTTTTGACAATAGAAACTTTCAAGCCAAGGAAAAGCTGCCCCATTTTGCTAAATGATACCCTTTAAAGCAAAACTCTGAAATATATGGCACTAACTCGCGCATAATAAAATTTGATGATTGCGTTACTGTGGATAATATTTCTCTTTCGTAGGCTACAGACACAATTTAAAGCACCTCATTTGGCTTTTACAGCACAAAAGGCAACATGCGACAGCAGCTCCATGGGGGAGAATACTGAACTGGCGTTGAGAAGTTGTATGCCATTCGCAGATACGCCACCGACATTCTCAGCCCTGGTGAGCTTCTTGGGCCCTGCTCCTGGATTTCTCCATTAAACGCATGATCCCATTGCCAGGGGACATAAAGCTGGCTAACGGAGGTTTTTCAGGTAGTTTCCAAAAACTTGGAACCCCAAATGGTTTCCTTCTAGTCTACTGCATCTATAATTGGGTTTTGCTATAATTGGGTTTTGACATCCTTCCAACTGGGTTTTCCCCTGCCGCAGCCATCCGGGCACGCACACTCTTAAACAATATACGAAAAATAAACCGTTTTCTTCAGTCTTTAAAAAATATGGGTTGAATTGTGTTCCCCAAAATATATGTTCAAGTCCTGATCCCCAGTCCTGTGTATGTAACCTTATATGGAAATAGGGTCTTTGAAGGCGTGATTGGTTAAGATGAGGCAAAACTGGGTTAGAGTCGGCCCTCACCCACTAAGATTGGTGTCCTTATAAGAAGAAGAAGAAAATTTGGACATGCAGACAGACAGACAGGGGAGAAGGCCCTGTGATGATGGCGGAGGCAGACATTGGAGGGCTGCTTCTACAGGACAAGTGATGCCAAGGTCTCCTGCCAAACCACCAGAAGCTAGAACGAGGCCAGGAGGGACTCTCCCCGAGAGCCTTTAGAGGGAGCATGGTCTAGCCCATACCTGGATTTTGGACTTCTAGTCTTCAGAACTGAGAGACAGTCAATTTCTGTTGTTTGAAGTCATCAATTTCGGGGTACTTTGTTATGGCAGCCCTAGGGAACTAAGACATCAGGCATCCTGTTTTCCCATGGGTCCAGCCAGATTCTTCTACATTAAAAGGGAAGGCCCATGTGACTGAACAAGGCCAGCCTCAAATATGAGGGTGGATGCCATCAGGATGGGCTCTCAAGGGGCAAGACTCTGAGAGGACTCCCTATAGTTTACTCAGAAAGCAAGCAGTAGGAAAAAAAATATCATATCTCAGATCTCTGGGAAATAGTACAGATCATTTTGTACCTCATAATAAACCGCCATGTATTTTCACGATACACAAACTTGGTGTTCTTGTTTAAAGGTAATCCTGTAATGGCTCTCTCCTGCCAGCACCTGAATAAAACATTCATTGTGAGTGACAAAAAGCTCCGGCTCTGACTTAGAGTCAGTGGCCTGCCCCACTTGCAAAGGTTTGTTAGATGATCCAAAGGGGCTCTCCCCTCATTTTGAGTGCACTGTGGTTATCAGATGAAATGTTGTAACAAAAAGTCTGATGCTTTTCCCAAATGTAGGTTTACAGGCTACTGAAGAACAATTCCTGGACAAAGAGGTAAGAATCTGTTCTTCAATAGGGAAAAGCAGATCAAGTCAGATAATTATTTAAGAGCAAGGCAACACCGAACAGAGGCGAGTGTACTAGACTGAATGTGGAATCAGAGGAATTGAATCTAACTCCTGGCTACCCATATACAGAACCTCAGGCAAATCATTCAACTGTGTGAGCCTTAGTCTCTACCTGCAAAATGGAAATAATAATACAACCTCCAGGGCTGTTAAGAGAAATAACAGGTAACATCCATAATGGGTCTTCAATAAATGGTAGATGAATCTGGAAAAGTTATGAATATCATTCGGTTGCTGCAATGAGTTGAGTCAAATGTGGTTCCAGGCAGATTTAACACCTAGAAGCCTCCTCTGCCCACACCCCCCCACCCACTGCCCAACAACTCCCCAAACTAACCCCCTTTCCTCCTCCCATGGCAGTTCCAGGGGATCTACTATGGCTACCACATAGCTGTCTAGACCCAGTCACCCCGACAGCCCCAGTATTGCTCAAGGGAGAAAGTGAAAGGGGAAGTCTTGGGGAGAGCTGTTTATTTTGTATTTCTACATAAGGTTTCAGCATTCAGCACTGAAAGTCAACACATTGTTATCAGTGCTGTTATCAGTGCTAGGATGGGAAAGAAGAGAAAACAGTACAACAGTCACCTTCACAGAAGAAAGCATTTCTGCAGCAGAAGTTGGAGATTTTGAAATAACTTCTTTACTAATGCATCTATGTTTTTAGGTTTGGCTAGCACTTTAGGTATGCTTCTGTGTGGGATTAAAAAGTCCCTCTTCCATTCCTTTTGAGCTTATGGATAGAACATTCTGGAAATAAATATGTGGACATGGGTCAATCCTTTGGACAGGTTGGTACTTGGCAAATCTGAATTTCCATTGCTTAACCCAGAGGAATATGAAATATTTCTAATTAGAAAATAAGAATATAAAAACTCTCAGAGTCACCACCCATATTTTGCTTTTGCTTTCAATGCTTCTAAACATAGAACATTTCAGATAAAGTCAAAGAGCCTGCTGCAGTTTTCCTGATGCCTTCATCCCTCTGTCCCTCCCAGAAGAGACCATGGTGCTAAAGTTGCATGACTCTTTCTTGTCCATGTTTTTATAAGCTTACTTTGTGTTCACCTGCAGAAACAGTATAGGATTTGTATGTATTTGTGTGCATGTATTAAGGCTATACACAAATACTGTTGCATCGTTCTATACTTCTGCAAGTAGCTTTTATCATTCGTTATATTTTCAGGATTTATCATGTCGATACACATCCATGTTGATATACATAGATGCATTTTTTCATATTTTTCACATTTTTATATTTTATTGTAGGAATATACCACAATCAATTTGAAATATGCATTTTGAGAGTACTGGTTTCCCACATCCTCACCTCCAACTTTTTCATTTTTTGAACTCCTCCTTCATTATTTTAATTTCCATTTCCTTAATTACTTGTGAGGATGAACAACTTTTCTTATGTTCATTGTCCATTTGAGTTTTATCTTCAATGAAATCACCTATTCCTATCATTTGCCCATTTTTATATTTCTTTCTTTTTTTTCTTTTTGATTAATGGGATTCTTTATGTATTCTGGATCCTAGTCCTTTTGTCAGTTAGATATACTCAAATATCATACTTGAAGATAATTTTTAAAACTTTTGTTTCAGATAGATACATCAGCTAAAATGCCCTTTTCAGCCCCTTACATGTAGAAATTTCTTTACTAGTATGGTCCCTTATTAATCCATTGTATATCCATTAATTCATTTCACAAGTATTGAGTACTACTTAACATGAATAATCAACTGTGTTATGGGTTTGGGGGAAGGTAATGATAAATAAGAAATTTACTTTCTAGTTCAGGAGCTAATAGCAACACAAATCCCTAAAATATGTGGTAAAATGCAACTCTGTCATAAGAGAGAGTCCATCTGAGAGAACAAGTGCTTTGGACATTTCACAGTGAGAGTGGTATGAGCCTAGACTCTGGAAATTGGGTAGAAATTGGGCAAACAAGAATAAGGGTCAAAGCATCTACCTAGAGGGAGAGCTCATGTACAAATATCAATCTACTTTTTGAATGAGCAATTTTCAAAATTTATCTCATTTTAGCCTTAGCTCAGTTCTTCAAAGTTAATTCCTAATTATTATTACCATCATCTTTTCTCATATGAGAAAACCAAGGTTCAGAGATCTTAGGAAACTTGGGAACGTTTGCAAAATCAGTTAGTGGTGGAATTTCAGGTAAAACTTGGGTTTCATTGACTTCACAGCCTTTGTTCCATCTTTCTACACCACCTCCCAAAAGCTTGGGGGCTGAGCAAGAGGGATGTGTGATCATGGAGCCCAACAGACTTCTGCTGCGTGGACTTCTGAGGAGCTGCAGCTGGACGGGTGAGAGGCAGATCAGACAGTGAGGATTCTGACGCCAGGCTAAGGAGTGTTCGTTTCCTCAGGTGGTTTACTGGGATCTGTTTGTTAGACCTCTGGAGAACAAAGGCAAGCATGACTAATAGAGCAGTAAAGGCTGAGGGAGATTTTCAACAGCCTGACCTCGTGAGAAGCTAAGCAGAGAAACTAGAACTACTGCTCTTTTGCTTGAGAAAATTAATGGTTATCAACAAGAGAGTGGGCAGCCTGGATATATGATTGCATGGGTGAGATAGCTGGTAGAACTCTGTACTTTCTCAACAAATAAATAAAATCCAATAAATAAGTAAATTCAGTAAATTCAATAAATTGAATGAGTGTGTAAATGGAGGAAAAAAAGAATAAAAAATATACATTGTTTATATGTGGGTAGGCAGCCCAGGGAAGTTCACTACAGTAGAGGGAAAGAACAGATAAGGCTACTATTGATTTCTTCCCAAACTCATTGCTTTCTCGTGACTGTTTACCTTTCCACATTTGCACTGTGGAAAGGGGTAAAATGGCCATAACCTTCCTTTTCTTTCTATTATTATGCACTTGAGCCTCTTCCCATACATCTTCAGTGCATTAAACAGAGCTACACTTTACCTCCTGGCAGGGGACTTTTAAGCTGACCTAAGAAGGAACCTAACAGATCCCAGCAGCCAACAGACCTGTTGTATACAGCAAGGAACCAAGGTTTAAAGATGTTAAAGATTTGCCCACATCTTCTTTGACCATTTTCTACTGGTAACACTAGAGTTTATCTTTTGTTTTTCAGAGTTTTTCAATATGCATATATTGAGAAAAAGAAGCAAATAAGCATGAGCATCTCACAAGTCTTGGGCCCTGACTCTTTCTAATTCTTTTATATCCCTCTGGAATATGAAACTGAGAAGTGATGGGTGTGTCACACAGGGTAGACTACTGGACTGACTAAGTAGAGGGAACTGTGGAGAGAGTTGCTGCAACAGTGCATCAGGGAATCACAGGTTCAGGGTCAACAGAAACTTCTGGCAAATGATCTCTTTATTGCACAGAATAAAGAACCCAGAAAGGGCAAATAATCTCCTTGTCACTGACACAGCATAAAAGGTCTGTGGTGGATTGGAGTTACGTGCTCCAGAAAAATATATTCTTAAACCTAATCCATTCCTGTGCGTGTGAGCCCATTGTAAGTAGGACCTTTCAATGAGGTTACTTGATTTAAGTGGCCAACCTTAAGCAGAATGAAATTCAGATAGAAAGCCACAGAGAGAGCAGCCAGAAGCTGAATATCAATGGAAGCTGGAAGAGAAGGGAGAGGCCAGGAGACAATGCCATGTGCCTTGTCATGTGAGTTGCCAAGGACCAAGGATCACCAGCAGCCAGCCCCAGAACAAGCCTTTGGGAAAAAAGTATCACCTTGACGTTGCAATGATTAGGACTATTTCCAAGCCTCAAAACTGTGAGCTAATTGCAGGGTATTTGCTTGAGCAGCTAAGGAAACTAAAACGGACTCTGAAAGAGTAGCAGAAGAAGTCCCATCACAGCCAGTCTCCCAAGGTGGCCGAAAACTGCTCCAGGTGGGGGTCGAAGATGGTAGTTCTGCAGGCTGCAGTTTGCACTGGAGAAGACAGGCACATCTATATTGCTTGAGTGTGGTTTTTATCCACCTGAGGGCGGGGAGGCAGTCACTGAGAATTCCTGTTCTGATAAGCATCTGGGGCTGCTGCTTTTTTGGGTTTAAGTTCTGGTCCGACCTTTCGTTAGACGTGACATCTTTCCCAGGTTGTGGAATGGCACATAATAGAAAAGGGGGTAGGTGAGGTCTGGGCCATGGCCACTTCACAGATGTCTGTGACTTCCCTAACAGAAGCAGGTAAGAATCCTTCACATATATTTGGCCCTTGGGAGGTGCCAAGGCCCTTTAAGTCCATTGTCTCAACTGTCCCTGAAGACACTCCCAACCCCCACGAGTAAAGCTTAGGAAGCCCACAGAGAGTGAACATGGAGACAAACTTGACACTCAAGTCTTTTTATTCCCATCAAGCTCTTCCCAACATGTGAGAATACACCGATACATAGACAGGATACAGAGCTCATTCATTCACTCATTCTTCCATTCATTCAGTTTGCTTTATTGAGAGCCTACTATGTGCAAGGCACTTCAGTAGACAGGTGGAGGTCCCTATACTCACAAAGCTTAATTATTCTGATGTGTTCCAAACAGACTATTTTTAAAAGCAATTTTATTGAGATATATTCATACACCATACAAACCATCCAAAATAAACAATTGCTGGCTCACAGTATCGTCACATAGTTATGCATACATCCCCATGATCAATTTTAGACACTTTCATTACTCCAGAAAAAAAAAAAAGAAAAAGAAAATCCTCCCATACCCCTTATCCCTCCCTATTATTGACCCAAAATACTGATGTGGTACATTTGTTACTGTTGATGAAAGAATGTTAAAATATTACTGTTAACTATAGTCTGTAGTTTACAATAGGTACTATTTTTCCCCCAAACCCCTCTATTATAAACTCCTTGTAATAGTGTTGTACATTTGTTCTAGTTCATGAAAGAACTTTTTAATATTTAAACCCAGACATTGTCCACCACAAGATTCACTGTTATACATTCCCATGTCTATATACATAAACAAGGGATGAGACTCTTGACCATAAATCTCTCCCCTTCTGTCTTCCAAGGTGACTAAATTGCCACCATTGGAAACTCACTTTCGTGGTGCCAGGATCACTAAAATATGTTCTACAAGACCTGGTCAAACTCAGGTATGTCAACATCCAGGCCCCTTTCTCTACTTCTTATGCTCATCATTTCTTATCACTCCACAAGGGCTACTGAGTGCTCGTGGAATCATCCACACAGTCCATCAGTACTTAGGAGAGTCTCTTATGGCAAAATGCAAATATACTTGAAGAAGGAAAACGTAACTCTGTTAACAACTATTATCACCCCAACAGGGAATCTAGCTATTTCTCAAACTTGTTTGATCCTAAGAATCCCGTGGGATACATGTTAAAAGAAGAGATCCTGGGCACCACCACACTAATCTTCTCATTTGGACCTTCCAAAGGAGGCAGTCTCTGGCAAGTCCAGAAATTCTAGGTGACTGCACTAGACCATTTCCGCCACGGAAGAAGGCAGAAAGAACTCTGGACATTGAACCTGGATTTTAAGTTTCAAGAAATACTCAGAAGCAGAAAACACCAAAAAATTGTTCAAAGTTTACAGGTCATGAGACTGATGGGTCTGAATGGGTTGGCAACTTCGTGGTGAGATCTGCAGGGAGATGGCACCTGGTAAGGGGATTTAGAAAGGAGAAAGGAGTGGGAAAGTAGAAAGGAGCACCCAGATGAGGATTTAAAGTGTGGTGAGGTGGGGAGAGGCGGTCAGCAGCTCTGGAAACAAACTGCTCAGCTTGGCCCAAGGCCACGCTAACCCACACACTTATAAGTATTCACAAGCAGAGCACAAAGTCAGTTGAATGAGGCTCACCTGACTTTGAGCAGCTCATACACAGGTCTTGTTTAACGTCCATAGTTGGCACCACTAGGAATTGAGTCAGCTCTTGCTATTACATGGAAGGCCATTCGGAGCTTCTCTGGAAAACCTAAATTCCTTTGTGGCTTTCTCACAAGTCTGTTCCTGTCTTGACAATGGTGAGAAAAATTAGGCAGGTATGCTTGCTTCTTACACGGATGAAGATATCAATTCCCACTGTCTCAACCCCCAGCTACCTTTTTAGGATAGAGTAACCCTAAATACTTTGGTTTGGTAACATCGAAGAGCCATAAATGACTTAAGAATTCTGAAGCTTTGTAACAGAGAAATACATAAAAATGGAGTATGTCTCATTGTAGGAACAAAAGTGGGGAATAATTTCAATTAGTTAACTTTTAAACTAATTTATGTGCACACTGCTAAGGCTTCTAAGAAAGATCTCAGAACCTAGAAGGAGGTATCCATTCATGGGGCTCCAAAATCAACTCTATTTATTCAACACCCTTTTATATTTGTACAACACCATATCATCTGCAAATTACTTTGTCATGAAAAAAATCTAATTTGATCCTCAGGATGATACAATGAGGTGGTAATGGAGTCACAGCCCAAGGGGGCTTTTGCAGCTGAAGGACTAAAGAAAGCACCGGACACTTTCTGAGGCATGAGCTTTTATTTGGGGCTTACTTACAAGGAAATGAAGTCAGTCATGCTTCTCTGAATGAAGTGAGGAGCTGCTCTGAATGGCGGCTGGTTCAGAGCTCAGTGTGAGAGTACTCTGCACTTTGGGGGAGACTGCTCAAGCCAGTTATAGGGGCTTGAGAAAAAGACATTCCAGTGGGTATAGGAGCATAAGCCCGGGAACAGGAGTCTGGTGACATAAGGGTGATTGATTATGTTGTGCAGGGAAGAGAGGAGAATTATAGGAGCTCAGGAAGGAGGTAAGCTATAGGTCAACATTTGGCGCAGGAGGCCTGGTTTTACAAGGCAGGTAGGTTAGCCCTTAACTGACCTAGGTCACACAAGCTGCTGTGTGCACAGTCTTAAAGGCTCTTAGGGAAGGCCCTGGGCCCGGGACTCCCATAAATGGTTTTTCCCAATTTACAGAAGAGAAAACTGAGGTTCAAAGAGCTTAAGTGACTACAATGGGAGACAAGGCTGTGATTTAAACTCAAGTCTGATGTTCCCAATCCAAGGAAGGAGACACAGCATGCAACATGTTATAGGATTTGATATAATGAGAATGTTCTGATAACTGGTATCTCCCAACTAGATCAGGAAAGTAGGCAGCTTCTCTTATTCGTCTTCCCATCCCCATCATCTAGCACAGAACTCAGAAAATGTTTGATGAGTGAATGAATAAATGACTTAACGTTAAGTTCAACCTTTTAATGGTTGCACCATTGGCCGATCTCAGAGAACTGTTTCTTTGATTTAAGGCTTTTGATCCTCCTCTAGAGTGTCTTCTAAGAGCTTTATTCCCACCTAAACATTTACCATTGGTGCTTGGATCCAGTGAGCCCTCTCCTTCCTTTCCCACATGCAACTGGGTTCCACAATATCTAATTCCTCAAAACATCTTAAATTGGTTCTCAGAGACATGTGCTTTAAGACGTGAACAGGCAACTAAGTCAGGCCAATGTGAACAGCTCTAATACTATGCCACTGACAAGTAGATAATTAGATGAGTCACGGGGGCAATGCGATAATGTCTGAGCTCCTTCGTCACATCACCCACTCCAGGATAGCTGTCACGGATAACTGAGAGTCATCCACAAGGCAACGCCTCTGCTTTTGCCAACAAGGAATCCCTCATTGTTGGATGGTGCTGGAGATTGATCCATGTCCCCCGCAACACAAAAGACATGCCCAAGTCTTGACTCCCGGTCCTGTGAGTGTGAATCCATTTCTAAACAGGGCCTCTGAACATGGTACCATTATTAGTTAAGGTACAGGCTCATTTGTGAACAGGATCTTCAAAAATCTTATTTAGATGAGGCCAAATTGAATCAGGTGGGCCTAATCCATATGGCTGGAGTCCTCATAAGGAATTAAAGGAATTTGGAAGTGGATGTAGAAGCCAGAAGCCAGCAGAAGTCAAAGGAGCAGACAGAAGGAGAGAGAGAGCCCCATGTGATAGAGGAGTGCCTGAACGCTACAGATTCTGGGAGAAAGCAAGCCCTGGCAATTCCTTGACATTGGACTTCCGGTCTCCAAAACCATGAGACAATAAATTCCTGTTGCTAAAGCCAACCCACTGTGTAGGAATTGTCAGAGCAGCCCTGGCAAAATCAGATAGTTTTATTCATGAAACCCCTCTTGGCATGTGAAGCTTGGAAGGTGATCTCAGTTCCTGCCTCCAGTGACCCACAAGGGCCCTTCACTGAAGGGGACAAGCTGCTTCTGAAGGAGCCTCCATAGCAACTCAACAGCTGAGGCCCAACACCTGGACTTGAACTTTGATTCTCCCAATTTCCAATTTGTCACTTTCAGCATCAGTACCACTTTCTTGAGTCTCTGTTTCCCTGTGTGTAATAAAAGAGAGATCATAATGTCACGTCTGTCAATGGGTTGTCAGGAAATGTAAAGGAAAGACTATATGGAAACACCTAGCCCAGTGCCAGGCACACTGAAAACTTTTTTCAAGTATCAGTTATTATTACGGTATTCCTCTCTCTTAAAACCACTTTTTATTAAATGACTCATCTGGTAAAGATCTTCTACGTATCACTTAGACGACATCAAATAATGTATGTGACACATTTTTGCTCTTCCCAGGCTCATAAAACTTGCGTTCTTTGGGTGATCTTACAGGACCCCAGATAACACCTCTCACTTTAGACAGATGTCTCATTGTTGGCACTCCAGGAGTAGAATTCAGAACTCTTCACATCTCACCCTTGTTCATCTTCTGGACCATTTTCTCCTCTCCTGCTTCATATTGTTTCTTTAGTTTCCAAGTAAATATTTCTTTGGAGCCTAAAGGGTTTTTGTTGTTGTTGTTGTTGTTGTTTTTACTAGACAGGATTAATTGCCAAAGAACAATTTATATGGCTCTTTGATTGTCTCATTTTTAAAATGCTCTTACTCTTATAAATCTAAAACAACTTTTTGAAAGTTTCAGCATAAGAACTCAAAAAAAAAAAGGCCCTTGCAGTGATTTTGTAGGCTAGACAACACCCATATGTCTTAAATTTCCATTGAGAGCTCTTGTCTGGTGATATTCTAATCCAACATTTCAGATCACAGCATGTCATGACTTGATATTATTGGAGAAAAAAATTCCTCTGTAGCAATCCTTTAGTGAGCTAAATGTAAGGGTTAGAACTTTTAGACGCATATGCTCCTTTCTGTTATATTAGTGTATAATCTGAAATACAGCTATCTTGCAGAGAAGAGCCTCACTGAGAGACCTCAGGCCTTGGAAGTAAGTCATCTGACCTTGGATATCCTTGTGTCTCCATAAAACCAGGTGGAAGGGTGGGGAGTGGGCTGTGTCTATCTTATTCACACTTGCACTTCCAGGGCCTAAAACAGTGTTTATCAGATGGTGAGTGGTCAGAAAGACATGCTATTTTTGTTGTGTACAGGGGAGTTTCAGAATAGTTTATTATGTCTTTGATGTCTTCATTGAGGTCAACAACACTGCCGCAAACAGAAAAACTTAGTCAACCACAGTTGGATTCTGTCCTCTATTCACCAAGTCCGTGTATTTGTTTTTCTGTTCCCTGTGCAGAGCTATACAAGGCACTTGTTTAGATGTACCACTCCTTCCTCTGTAGGTGCCAACACTATCTTCCAGGAATTCATATAATAAAAAGGTTTTGGAAGACTGCCGGCTTGTTCTCAGACTTCCTTTTCTCCAGTTGTTTCTCAATTCAGGTCAGTTTCTATCTCCAGATCTTTCTGTCACTGGTTACTGGATTTCACCTTTGGTTTTCTCCAGGGAACACAGCACAACCATTGTAATTGGGTCACACTCTTGACTTAAATCATGTCTTGCTTATCGTGAAAGGTGATTAGTTTGACTTTTGTAACAGAAAAGACAGGCTGTCGAGTCAGGAAAACTGAGCAAACTTCCCAGCTACCTAATCCTATGACGACAATCAGTATATATAACAAGAAAGGCAAAGAAACAAAACTAAATGGCACTCAATAGCACAGAGTTGCATGAGATATGACCTGCAATTTTTTAAAAAAGACTTTTGGTGCCACATGATTTGGTTCATGGAGAAAGTTGATCTTATGGTCAAAGTGGCTGAGAGAAGCTTTTCAGCCTCTCAGATTCAGACTTCAGATGGAGTGGGAGACAAGGTGTGGGAGAAGTGAGAGGGCGTTTCTAGATATTTAAAAGGTGACCTATTTCCAGGCTTTCTGACAATAGTGTTTCGGTTTCCATCTCCCATCTTGCTGTTCCAACCCTGCCATTTCTGGCTGGATGCCAAGTGTGGTGGAACAAAGTTATTCTCACAACCTCTGGAGCCCAGTTACTCATTCAAAAGTATTTATTGAGTGCCCCGTATGTGCCGGGTAATGTTGTAGTTGCTGCAGGGACTAAAACAACCATGGATCCTACAGTTTCGTCGGGGAGGACAGACAAAAGACAAATGAACAAATAAATAAATTAGGTGATTGCAAATAGTGTTTCATGATATGAAGTCAATAAACAGGTGGGATGGGCTGGAGAGTGGCTGGAAGGAGACAATGGTCTCCCTTAGATGAGGACCAGAGAAGGCCTTTGTGAAAAGCTGGCATTTGAGCAGAAATGCAGAAGTTGATGAGAAGCCAGCCACGGGAGGATCAGTGGGGAGAGCATTCCCGCCAGGGAGAAGAATAGGTGCCAAGTCTTGAGATGGGAACGGGCTTGGCGGAGTGCAGTGGGCATAAGGAAATGAGGAAGGGAGAAGCCTGGCGAGAAGCAGGAAGGCCAGAAGCCAACAAGCCTGGACAGAAGCAGGAACTTAGGATCTCGTAACTCAGATCTGCTTATAGAATTTCCACCTGTGAAAACGACCCCTGACATGGCGAAGAATGTGATTGGCTGGTGAGAAGTCTTAGTGAAGGATAAAAAAAACAAAAGAATATAAAGTATAGATATTTCTTAGCACTCTTTTGATGTCTGTGGAAATTAAAAATTGTTTGAGCCAAGGACAGTAACAATCCTCTTTCAATCTGGAGGATCTTAACATTCTGGAAAGTTCATAAGTCTGGATGTCTAACTAAAGTTAGTGGAATAAAAAATTGGGTGAGGAATAAAAAAATTGGACATTTTTTATTTTTCTCTAAGGACAGGATAGCATTATAGGAAAAGCCTGAGCTTGGCCATGCTTTGCCTCTTAATAGCTGTGTGACCTTGAACCAAATTACTTAACTTCTCTGAACGTGTATCCTCTTTGGTAAATTCCTCACAGAGTTATTGTGCAGAAAACATGAGATAATAATGGAGGCTCAATTAACGTTCGTTTTAGCTCCCTCCAATCCCTCCCCACCATTTTGATACTGAGAAAACAAACTTCAAACAGAAGACAGATGCTACTTAGTAAAGAGAGGAAAAACAGATGGAAATAAGGGCAGGGATTTTACCTGTGCCCAGAGCTGTGCCTGCAATATAGCATTTGCTCAATAAATACTTGCTGAATGGATGCATTCTCAAATGGGCCTGACCCTGAATGGATGACTCTACAGTAAGGGCTGGGAGGAGGAACTTGAAGATCCTAGATGGTTTCATCACAGTTTCACTCCCAGTTGGTTTGGTTTGTGGCTTCTCACTCCTCCTCTGGTTTCAGGCCTTAGCCAAGGAGACATGGGAGGACATGACAGTTAAGGTGGAAAGATACAAGCTTTGCTCTGCTGAAGACCTAACCCCAGCGGTTATCCAGGGGCCCAGAGGGACCTCTGATGCTTGGCTTGGGAGACCCGTTAATTTTCAAATAACCCATTAATTTTTATTGTTTATATAAAAATTCAGGGGAAAAAAAAACAGAAAAATGGGGAAAAAAAGCTAACAATCTCACACTCAGAGATAAACTGACATTTTGTTGTGTTTTGTTCATCTGACCATGTGTTTAGACATAATTTGGATCTCATTGTGACCTAAGTTGTGTAGCCTGTTTCTGTCACTAGCCTGGCAGCATTTGGCGATGTCATTCAAGTTTCTTTATCAATATCATTTCATGGCAGCATAATATTCCAGACTAAGGATGTACTACAACTAGTTTAACAATTACCCTACTGTTGAACATTCAGATTGTTTCTAATTTTCCTATAACAGACTTAAATTTTTTTTAACTTCACATTATGAGTGTGGAAGAAAGACATGGAACAGAGTAGATACCTATGCTATATAATACATATTTAAAGGCCTCCACCATGCAGCAGTCCCCTGTTTTGATCCTGGTCACCACTCACTGATTGCTACTTTTAGGGGGACACTGACTCTTTTCTGAGACCAAGCTGAGAAGTAGCTTCCTGACCTGCACTGGAATTCTCAGATGCCTAACTAGATGAAGGGGCCAGAGAGAGGGGAAATGGAGTCAAGAGTGAGTTCTCCTGCTTCATGGTCTGCCTGGTAGGATTTGGGCTTTCTGATTTGAGACGCGTGTGCAGATGTCCCTGCCTCTTCTCTGGACTCAAACTAAAGAACTGGGATCAGTAGTGCCAGCCAGTTGTCTTTTGTTTGACATCAGAATGCAATCAAGTTTAGTTCTGTAAACTTGGAGTTTCACATGCATTACAAGTAAAAGTATCCACAGAATGGCTTTTAACAAGGTTGGGCAGATGGCTGATTTGGTCAAATAGCAATCTTGCTCAAGCATCATGCCTCCACTGGGAAACCTCTTCAGCCCCACTTCCTCCCAACCTCTGCCCCTCTCTCCACTTCAGAGGAGGAAAGGGGGACTTTTGACTCCCTTGCCCTCTTGTCAGCTCCAAACAGGGTGTGCTCTATGATAATATTAATTGCAGTGTGTATACACATTTACGTTTTTGTGTTTGTCACTGTCCTAAGACACTGAGCTGCTTGAGGGCTAGAGCTGCTAAGCTCCTTTTTGCATCCCCAGTGCTTAGCATACTTCTAGGCCCAGAGCAGTTATTCAAAAATGTTTACTGCCTGCTTATTTGATTTTTTAAAAAATAAACATAGTGCAAATAAAAAATGTTACATCCAAATGAGGGCGGTGACCCTTGAGAAGATAATTATGCCAGTCATACTGACATTGTTCAAAAACAAGTTTGCAAGCCCTCTTTAGGCTTTAGCTTCAGAGCAGATTATAAACTGTACATGAAAACAAATTGATTACTCTTTCAGTAGAACCTCATTTTTTGACCACTGCAGTATTACCTGGTTTGATCACTCATCATTTGCCAGATTCGGCTCTGCAAAATGACTGGCTATTTAGAAAAGCCAAAGATTAAAAATTTGCTGCCATGTAAATTATTCTGCTGCAGGGCTTTTGGGGAATTACGAAGGGATCAATGTGAAATTTCCCAACAAAGCAGCTCAGAAGGTCTGGGCCTATACACTGAAACAGTTTGGGAGGATGGGTGCTACACGAGTCCCATAGCATGCACAATTTGCCCACAACTTAAAATTAATTTCTATCATCCCCCACAACAATCCACTACCTATTTCCATCTTACCTTTTCACTCTATGAGGCATAATAGAATTTAATGGGCAGTTGCTCTGTCTTTGCTGAGCTAAATAAGACAGCACAATTATACTCTGCCCAGGACCACAGGGCTAAAGGTAGAAGCACAGACTCATTGCCAAGAGTGACTAGCAATGCCTTCTTAGAATTTTTGTTATGACATGGAACAGCAGCCTAATTAAAGGCTCTTTTCTTTTGATAGAAACGAAGTCTTTAACAAAGTCGTGGGAGAGGAAGAATTTAAGCACCAACTATTCCAAGTGGCGTGTTTGAGTAATAAAAATTAAGAAGTTCTTTCTCCTTTGAGGGGGTCTTGCATGGATAAAAGCCACAAATAGCCTTTGCAGGTTGAGTCTAATTCATCTCCTGGTAAAGGGAATGTCACAAGTGATGGTCCAGAAAATCGACACTGAATAAGGCCCAAGCATCCATGTGCAGAAGTGTGCTGGCACACGGGCCCCAAGGCCAGAGTTTCATTCAGGTCTGATGCTATGGACTTTAAAATCCAAACCAGGTCTAGTCCTCTAGCTGCATGCATGAGACAAAAGCAGCATTTTCTGTTGGGTTTCAAGGTCAAGCTGGGATTGCTCTAGGCAAATGGCTAAATACCCAATATGAGCTTGAAGAAAGTCTTATAACAAATGATCCATACAGTAATCTATTGGTTTATTCCAACCAGCTCCACAAATTACAGAACATAAGAATATCAATTGGACTAAAAAGTGATAAAATCCATGATTTGGTTCATGCTTTGGTTCTGCTGAAGACATCCATTATGTCTGCCCTCCTGACTGCTGCCACAGTTATCTTTCATTCAAAGGCAAAAGAATCTTTGAGGTTTTACAACTACAAACACCTCCTGGCACAAGAGTCACTTTGGAAATTAATCTCATCTCCAGTTCTCCCTGACTTATGACAGGATCCACCCTGTTCCTATAAAAAATTGGCCGATGAAGATGATCATTCTCTTCCTTGGCAAATGGGCTAATCATGGGAGAGTATCAACCCCCATCCATTTTCCCCAAGAACATATCCACACGCAGGAGTGGGGTTGCCAAAGAGATAAAAATGTGTGAGTGCATGTGTGTGTATGTGTGTGTTTCCGTGGGTGTGCATATGTGTGATTATGTGTGTGTGTGGGTGTGTATGCATATGTATGTGCATATGTGTGTGCTTGTGCACTTTTATGTGTAAGAGTCATGAAGGCACAAGTGTGGTTTCCTTGCTATTTTCTGGGACATCCCTGGGTCTGGTAAGGGAAAGCTGCTGCACCCTACCCAGAAACTTCCAGCGTCCCCTTCCTAATGAGGTCTGCACACCAGTTGCTCTGTGCAAACTTCTAGGTGCTCCACTATCCTTCAGTTTCCATCAGCTGGGAAAGCTAACACAGAAGGAGAGAGGGAACATGGGAAAGAATTAGAGGTACAATGGGTCTCTATTACCACTTCCCTCCCTCAGGCACAGGCTCTCAAAGACTTCTGCTGCAGCCCACACCGAAGGCTGTTTCCCACAGACAGTGGGACCTCTGAAAAGGCTCTGTGTGTCCTGCGCTGCATAACTCAGCAAAAGTTTACATCAAGTGCCTATATGGATGAAAGCACAGGAGACCACAGAGCATACGAAGGGAGCAACAGAAAAGCATTTTGCAGATGACCAGATAGCTACAGGAAATGAAATTAAAACTGTGCTCAGACTCTCAAAAGATCAGAAGGCCGGTCTCTCCTAGCTGTATCCAGGGCCATGGGGTACAGGACAGAAGCCGTCAACCCTCTCAAGCCTAAACTGCAGGCACCACCCCACTTGATGTCATTCCAAGGTCAAGGTCTGTGCAAGCTGAAGGGAGAGAGACTTGTTGACATGGCTCTGATCAGAGTCATGGGAATCGGAAACAGTTCAGAGCAACAATCATATTGAGTATCTCCAGAGTATCAGGCACTGTACTAAGAGCTAGGTGCTCATCAATAAACAAAATAATGTCCGCACCCAAGAGAATTTCACAGTTTCATTGGGAAAACAGGTGCATCATCTCGAGATTAGTGCTGATACAGAACAATGCCTAGGGTGCTCAGGGCTTAACCTGGAGTTTAAGTAAAGCTTCCTGGAGAGCACCATGCCTGAGTTCATATTTGAAAGATGAGTAGGAACTGGTCTGGGGATGCCAGGTGGAAAGGGCAGAGGCAAGACGGTAAATTAAAGTATGAATATGGAAGCAGCATAGCATGTGGAGGACTGCAGGTAGCTTGGTATTGCAAGAGGACAGCATGTCAGGTAGGAGTGATGAAATACAAGGCTGCAGAGATAGAAGAGTGAGAGCAGAGGGAGGCATGGTCAGATTTGTAGTTTAGGGTATTGCTGGGACTGAATTGTAGCACATGGGTTGAATGGAGGCAAAGAGGAAAGATGACTGGCTACCATACTATGGAAATATTCTCGGTGACAAATGTAGCAAATCTACACAGATCCACGTCAATATAAACTATTGTCAATGGGATTTAGACCTCAAGAATTGACACATAGGTTTGGATGCTTCTAGAATAAGGAACCAAGTGAATGAGTGTCACTACTGGCTTGGGGAGGGAACTACCCTGATGGCATGATACATGGCATTTCCTAACCTATAATTGCACATAATCCAACCACCTCCATTACTCACCCACAAAGGCTGGATCAACTGGTATTGGAGAGAATGATCTGCTCACAGGGCCTGTTGCCAATTAGTCAACAGGAGCGTCGTTCACAGTCAGGACAGGCAGGGAGGACAGCCCAATTTTGACCCAGGATAAAAGTTGCCATGGGGAGAGGATCTGTCAGGTTTTGCAAACATAACAATATCTCCATAACCAAAAATAAATGGAAGAGAGGATCAAAGAATGCTTTCGTTGGGTGATTGTCAGTTACTCAAAGCATTCTTCTGAAAAACTTAAACCAGAAGGTTTTCTCCTCTTTTTTTCTCCATCTGTCCACCCTACACTTACTTTTAGATGACTGAGAATTGGCCCTGATGCTTAACAAGAGACAAATAAATGAGGCGCTTGCCAAGTTCTGAGCCCTTCTTTTCAATTGGGTATTCTTTTCCTACTCTGGAACCTTGTAGCATTTAGTTCCAGGAATATTGATCTTCTCTTTGTGTCTCTAGTCTCACCACTTAGTCGAAAGGAGGCTAATTTCATTTTATAAACTGATTTCAGTGGAAAATGAACACTTAGCAAAGAACAAGTGTATACAGTCATGTCAACCAGATCAGTAGGACCCAAGAGACACTCCAGCATTTGGTCGATTTGGTAAAGAAATAGGGACACCAACTCAAAGAAGGGTACAAAGCATTTGATACAAATTATGTGTACCTCTTTTATGCAGGTAAAAAAAAACATCACGTTAGTTGTTTATCGGAACTAAAAAGTTACTTGATTCACCAGTTTAGCTCAAGCAGATGGTGCCCTATATACATGGCCTAACCCTCCCTGTTTAGGGGGAATGGTCCTCTTTGTCATCTGATTCCTGGTGTCATTCAACAGACCAGAGATCTTGACATGAGACAATGAGCACTATTGCCAATCACAGGGATTAAGGACATGACAGAGCAGGCAGGAATAAAATTAATCACCAAGAAAAGAACTATTTTAAACCCTTAAGAAACCTCATTTCATCACTGACAAATTGCCATTTCCTCCTTGCCAACTACATTCCTACATTCCTAGTCTGAGCTTTGCCACTGATCACGCAGGTGTTGGTAAAAGGGGGCGGACAACTCAGGAGGAAGTGGCTTGGTTTCTATTCATGGAATTCAGGGCTATAGGAGTTTGCCTAAAAAACAGTATAACACTTGACAATCAAATTGGCTCTTTTATTGAGCATCCAATGTGTTCTCATTGTTGTGAGGAATGTATAAGAAGTAGAATATATGAGGCACAATGAACTATAACAATCACCATACTAATTGCTAACATTTTCCAGGCTCCCACATGTACCAACCATCATGGAGAAGTTTATACTTATTAACTCAACCTTCGTCACAGCCTACAACAATGACATTATCTCCCCCCATTTTATAGACAAGGAAACTGGGTGACAGAAAAGTTAAGTAACTTACTAAGTGGGTCAGCAGCAGGGCAGGAGTTCACATAGTAGGGTAGGTTTGACTGCTGCCTCTGCCAACCCCCAGATGTGACCTCAAAGGTGTTTTGAGGATTGGAGATCACACGTGTAAGGGGCAGGGCATGGGTGGTAGCTGTTAGAACCTCAAAGTATTAGTTGTTACAGTAACTTTTCCAGCTGGCCTCCCCAGCATGCCCAGTCGAATCCTTGTTAGGTAAAAAAAATCCCGGCTGCCACCTGCTGTGGGCCACAGCTCAGCCTGCCCTCCGTGGAGTGTGCCCCTCAGATTTTCGGTCTGGACTTGTATTTGAAACTGCCATGTGTGTCCTCCCTCCAGGGTCAACACGGCCCCATCCAGCAACCATGCGGTCCCCTCTCTTCACTAGCTCTTAGTGTCAGCTGTTCTGGGGGACCACTGCCTGCCTTTTGAGGTGCTCCCCCCAAAATCCCCAAAGGTGGTTGTGCTGTATTTTAATTTACATCGTCTCAAAAACCAACCCTCAAATTTGATTAACTTTTTTCTTCAGTTTCAGCTGATTTGAAATGACTCCCATGCCACCCAGATGTAATTTCTGGCTCAATATATTATTGACATAAATATGTAAAGTGAGATTATTATGAAGCACCATATAATAGAGGTTTCTGAGAGAAGTTAGTGGTGTTTTAAGATCTAAGAGGAATACACAGGATGTATTAAGTGAATATTATCAACCACACCATTTCAAAGACAGGCAGTAAGTTGACCTAAGACCACCCCAATTTTCAGGTTCTTTTGTTAAGTGGGAACAACAACTGTAATTGGACAAATGGCTGAATGCTTACCCTGCGCCAAGTACAGTTCTATGGGCTTTGCATGTGTGTGGGCCTGGGTGGGCACAGCAGAAACTTTATTAAGCCCTGCAGCCCTGCTTCTCTTCCTTTCTGCAGTCTGGGTTCCCGGCGTCACCCAATCGGGTGGGCCGAGCAGAGACCCAATCGGCGGCCGGTGGAGGGCCTCCGGTGTGCTGGCAATTGCCACCTGCGAAGGAATGCTCCAGATTTTTTTTTTTTTTTTTTGCCACACCCCGCACGCATGGCCAGCAGTTCCTCTTTGCCTTGCGCATGTGGTAGTGACGGCCAGCCTTCAGGATGGGCTTGTCAAAGCAGCCACCACTGCCCACCATGTGGACGACTGCTCTGTGGCTGGCTAAGGAGGGGACCTTGCCACACGGGTCTTCTTGGTCTCGGGTTGTGGGAGATGTAGGAGATGTAGCGGGGTAGTTCCCGGAGGTGGAGGCTGGCTTGCCCCGCTCACCAGGCTTCTCCTCCAGGTTGCACACATTGGTGCCCTGTGGCAAGGTGCCCAGTGGGAGGATATCACCGATGTCGAGCTGGGCCTTCCTGTCGCAGTACACGAACTGGCTCGTGTGGATGTCCTGCGTGGCCATGAACAGCTCCTTTCATTTCTTAAACTGGTGCCCGTCTGTGAAGTCCACCTTCACGATGCCCTTGATGATGCCACGCCTCTCAGTGAAATCTCTGACGAGCAGGTGCGCTGCACCCTTGTGTGGCTTCACGTGCGCTCAGAGCACGGAGCCGTCCTTTCCTATGCCATGGATCTTCGTGCTCATGGGCAGCGCGTGGGGTACAGACATCCGCACTAGCCAGGCTCCCCCGCGCTCCTGCCCGACCCTTCCCCACCCAAACTGTGCCCCTCACTCCGCCTCTCAGGAATCTATATTAAATTATTTGATCCTTTCAGTAACTCTGTGGTATAGCCACAACTATTATGTTCCACCTCATAGTCACACTGAAAGCTACATCATTAAACTACATTAAGGGACAACTGGATTTTACAGCCAGGCAGTTTGCCCCAGGGCATAAGCCCTTAGCCACTATATTCTTAGGCGCCCCACTTAATACCTACCTAACTGAGGAGCTCAAATGAGCTCTGATCCAACATTTATTTTTATATGCCAAATATACCAGGTTTTGAAATTGAATGTACTGTGTTAACAATCTAAAGACATGGGATGTTGCTAATTAAGAGCTAAATCTCAGAAAATTTTAAATACTTCTTTTAAAATTGAGAATTTATGTTTTGGGCTATAGTTTCTAGATTTCTTGAGTATATTGCAAATGTTCTCATGGGATTAGTGGTGATAAAGAGACAGAATTGGTGACAGAACCCTGAATAAAACTTCTATAGTGAAGTTTATAAAGAGGCTACATTAGTTCTTCCAAATATGATTATTTAAAAATAACATCCCTTAGTCATATTTTTGTTCCAATTTTATTTCACTGTAATTATCAGTACTCCATTCTCCTTGTAAAAGCAGCATTCCTCTTTTTAGTGGATCTTAGTGCACTTTGAGAAAAAGCAGAAATGACTGTATTTCCAAGCAATGAAACTTACAAGAAATTAATTGGCAAGGGACCAAGTAGCAAATATATAAAAATTAAAAAGTAAATTAAACCCATAGAGAAATAGCTATGTGGCTTGTCTGCCTAAAAAGCAGTCAGTTCTCACTTTGAATGAAATCATGTATTTTTCTTTAACATTTTAAAAAGTTAAAATTTAAAATATAGAGAGATTCAAAGAAGCCAAGATGATCAATCTATATTTCCACCTGGCAGTTTACATCTTGGCATATTTCATAGTTTCTTCCAACTCTTTACAAAATTTTAAAGAAAGGTCATAGTTTTTTATTTAAAATAATACACATCATTAAAAGAATTCAACAATATAGAAAACTATGTTCAAAGAAAAAGTGAAAACAATTTCCTCCTAGAAATGGCAACCATTAATTTTATTTGAATTCAAACTGAATTTGAAAATGAAGTATGACTAAAGGGACACGTACTTAAAGTAAATGGTTCTTTACAACAAGAGGTGTTATTTCAAGAGTCTCTCTAAAATTAAGAAAAGAGATTAAGGAATAAAACAAAAATTAGAGTCAATTAAAAAGTAATCTTCATGCTTCAATTTTAGACTTAGCACTTCTGCCAAGACCCCACTTTGCCACTTCCCAATTTTTCATTTTAAAACATATTTATGGTACCCAGATTGATAATGTTTACCATATGATCTGTAACAATAATTCCCATAATTATTAATAATGAATTTTGTCTTTAAATAGATTCAATGCTCACTAAAAGTCATTTAACATATTTTCTCCATTTTTTATTATTTTTTAACCTTTTAATTGGTTGGATACCGCTGACACAGATGTTTGGGGTTTTTTTTTATTTTATTTTTTAATTCCTGAAAAGGTCCCCAAGTGAATACATTCTCTGAACTGTTTCATGTTTGACAATATCTCCTTGTTACTTTTTTTATTTTATTTTAATGACAGCTTGGCCATGTACAACATTTTGAAGTGACTCTTTCTGTCTTAGACTCTATATTTTTCTGAGATGGAATACCATAGAGAAATCTGATGCCAAATTGACTTTTTTTTCTTATAGGAAGACTTTTACTTTTCCACCTAAATTCATTTTTTAAAAAATCTTTGTTTATAAAGAGCAATAGCTCAAGTGGGATATATCTCAATATTAAAGGTTCTGGAACATTTTTTCAATATGGTATTATTATTTCTTATTTCAGGAACATTTTCTTGTATATTTGAACACATCTTTTTCTCCATTTGTTGGCTTTTTTTGTTTCAGATACATCGATTAACCTTATATTGAATCATTTGTATGCAACATAGTTTCTCTCCTGTTTTAATCTCTTGCCTTCACAATCTGCATTCTCTGTGAATATATTTTAGGTCTTTTCTCTACATCACTAATTTGATTTTCATTCTCTTCTCTGTTCTTTGATGTTTCTAATTTATTCATTTTAAAAATTTCTCTCCATTTTCTTATTAAGGTATAATTTACACACCATAAATTCACCCTAAAAAGTGTAGAATTCTGCAAGTTAACAAAGTGTATTATAACCACCACTACAATCGAGGTGTAGAACAATTCCTTCATTCCCCCCATAATTTACCCATCTCCCTTTGTACTTAAACTGCCTCGCATCCTCATCCCTGGCAACCATGATATGCTTTCCATCTCCATAAGTGTTGCCTTTCCCAAAATGACATGTAATGGGATCATGCAATCTGTAGACTTTGGTTCTTTCATTTAGCATAATCCATTTGAGATTCAGCCATAGTGCTGGGCGTATCTGTAGTCAGTTCCATTTTAAGGCTGAGTACCACTGTACTGTACGAATTCACCACACTGTTTATCCATTCCCCAGGGGAGGGACATCTGAATTGTTCCCAGTTTTGGGCTATTACAAATAAAGTCTCTATAAACATTCATGTGTAGTTTTTTGTGTGAATATAGGATTTCATTTCACCTGAATAAATCTTTTGCCTACTTTTAAATTGAGTTGTTTTTTTTCTTATTGTAGAGTTTTGAGCATTGTTTACACATTCTGGGTATAAATCCTTCATCAGATAATTGACTTGCAAATATTTTCTCCCAGTGTAAAGCTTGTCTTTTCATTCTTTTAATTTAATCCACCTTTGAGTTCAGTAATGACATTTGGCTAATGTCCTTAGGTCTGCACATTCTCTTTTTTATTTAACTGTGGTTTATCATTTCATTTGGAGCTAAACTGAATATGTATTCTTATTAAGTTGCTGGGTAGCATAAAGCACTTACTGAGAAGCACCTTCTCTTCCACATTTCCTTCTAGATTGGTGCTCTCTTTCCTCTCACACCACTTTCCTTGCTGCCCACACTCTCAGTCCTTTTCACCTGAAGTGTGTTGACTTGGTTATCGTACTGTGCTCTCCATCTGGCTTATGTTTGTGCAGCTCTGATCAGGCATTCTGTTTGCTCTGATAAAGTGTGAGTTACTGTTCCCCTCTGAGCTATAATTTACAGATAAATGGGTACCATACATTCCACCCATTGTTCTCTACCCAAAGAAAATGCTGGAGAGAAGTGCAATGGATACTCAAAAGACGCTTGTTGTCTCTTTTCCTTTCTTTACTGCAGAATTCTCTCCCTCTGAACATTTGTTAAATATCCTTCACCAGGGCTGAGAGTAGAGAGTGGTCCCACTAGCATTGGAGATACTCCCCGACTCCTTGTGTGGTCCCCTCTTTGGGCAAAGAGACCTGCTTCATTGCTCATGGTTGCTGTTTCACCCCTTTCTCTTTGGCAGCCATTTCCATTTCTCTAGCATATAAAGAAAATTTAAAGATAGCCTTCTCTCTGGAGACCTGGGTACCCAGTGAGAATTTTCAGGGCTCTGCCAGCTCAACAGTGTGGCTTCCAATGATTGGAGAGGAACAGGTAGGAAACAGCCCTTTTGGCGCTTCTCTCCTTTCTCCAAGCTTTCTCTTCCTTTCCTTAGCTATCAGGCTTTGAGTTTTGCTGTTATACATTATAAGTCCTTGTGTTCATTTGATTATCACTTTTTTGTTCCTTTTTTGTTGCACTTGGGGAAGGAAAATTTGGTGATGTGTTTCCACTTCACTCACTACCTCTACAAGTTTTCTTTTCCAGTGAATTTATACCTTCCAAGAAGTGTTATCTAGTTCCACCTATGCCAGCATAAATGTGCTGCCACAGAGCTGGCATTAACTAGCACAACCAATCTTCAATGGCTAAAGTGTTATAAAAAGTTCCACACCTGCTGTAAATAGCCACTGTGCTAATCCCTGTCATGAGAACCCCCAGAATCCTTCCCCATAGCCCTGTCTGTGCTGGCCCCTCCCCATGATCCAGCTGCTAAAGTATTGCTACCTGGACCATCAGGTGGCTTCCTGGACCAGAGTGGCCTTTGGTGGGTGCACTCTGATTAGTTGGTTAAACATTTCGAATGTCACCCCTACCTGTGCTTACCTCTCTCATGGTAATTTTTTAAATGATTCTGCAATTGCCTCTTTACCTGTCTCTCTTCTCACAGTCTGGAACGTGAGTACCTTGATGGTAATAGTGTAAACAGAAAATATTTGCTTAGCCTCTTTTGTGTACCATGTTCAACTCTCACTTAATCCTTCCCAAAATATTGCAAAATGGAAACCACCAGCCCCATTTTACAGATGAAGAATCTGAGACTCAGTAAGTTTTAGTAACCCGTGCAAGATTACACAGCTTATTAATAAGGGGAGAAAAATAGGATTTAAATTCAGCCACATTACATAAATTATCCAGGAAAGATATTTCTAGTGTGGCCCAGCTGAATTAAGATGAGTCTTAACTATTACTGTTTTTCTTATAGAGAGAAAACCAGAATCAGTGGGAACCTGGAAGTGAAAGGAGAGGACATTGCCACCTGAAAGGAAAGCCAAGGAACCCAAAGACTGCCGGTAGTGGCAGAATACTACTGACCCTGGGAGGAAGTGAGCTGGCTAGGCTCTGAAACTGAGTCAATAAATTCCTGATGCTTAAGCCAGTTCATTGTGCGGTATTTGTCATAACAGCCTGGAAATTAAGGCACAAATGATGCTTTTTTAGGACAAAGACCACATTGTTTTAAATCTTGATATCCCCCAGAACATAGCAGAATGCATGGTCATTAGTATGCTCAAATATGTGATTGTCAAAATAAGCCTAAAAAGGATAAATGAATGCTAAATTAATTGATTAATTGATGGAGTACTGTTTTAGCAAATACCATGAAATGGTTCAAGTTAAACAATGGGAATTTTTTGCTCACAGTTTTCAAATGTGAAAATGGAAAATGTCCAAATCAAGGCATCATCAAGGTGATGCTTTCTTCCCGAAGACCAGCTGCCAGTGATCCTCAGCTCCTCTGTCACATGGCAAGGCACATGGCAGCATCTGCTGGTCTCACCCTTCTCTTCTGGGTTTCATTGATTTCCTCTCCTTTCTTCCTGACTTTCTTTGTCTGATTTCATTCTCTTATAAAGGATTCCAGTAATAGGATTAAGACCCATCCTGACTGAGGTGCCACACCTTAACTGAAGTAACCTCATCGAAAGGTCCTCCTTACAATGGGTTCACACCCGCAGGAATGGATTAAATTTAAGAACATGTTTTTCTGGGGTACATACAGCTACAAACCATCACAAATACCATTTAAGAAGACATATTATTTGGAATATGTAAAGGCAGTATAGTTTAGTTTTGCCCATATTATGCATGAAATGTAATCTATTTCATCATTCTCTATTGCTGGAAAATAAATTGCTTCCATTTTTTTTTGTTTTTGAAACAATAAGTATACATATTTTGGCAAATGTGTGAATATTCGTATAGTATAGATTTCTAGAATTTCCTGGTCAAATAGCATGTGCATTTTGAACACACTTTGAAACTTCAAATTTCCTTCCAAAGAGGCTCTACCATTTATACTGCTATCAACAATGTATGAAAGAGCCATTTTGTCATAAATTTACAAATGCTGGATATATTTAATCTTTAAATTTTTCTGTTAAAAACATTTTTGCCTTATGTCTTTAATTTGCATTTTCTGGATTACCAGTGGGGCTGAACAAAATTGCCACTGTTTAAAATTATTTACCATTTTTTTTCTATGAACCTATTATTCATATTCATTGCCCATATTTCTGTTATTCATCATTTTATGATTTATCAACACTCTTTATCTATTATGGATATTACTCTGTGGCAAACCTTCACAGACCCCAAATCATTGCTTTTATTTTCACTTTGTTTATTAGATTTTTGAGAGTACAGAAGTTTATGTATTTTTGTAGTCAATCTACCAATGTCTCCCCTTGTGGCTTCTGAGACAAATGATGATTATAAAGGTATTCTTTCAAATTTCCTTCTAATAATTTTATAATTTTGGCTTTTATATTTAGATATTTAATCCATTAATACCTTTCTGAGATATGCGTGTTTGTGTGTGTATATGTGTGAGAAAGAGAGAGCAAGAGAGAGAAAGGGAGGCACTGCCTGAAAAATAGAAGTCTAACATTTTCTTATTTTCTAATTTGTCTCAATACCATGTATAGATATTTTGCTTAGAAAAACCCCAATACTTTCAATATCACTTTCTAATAAGAGAGTTCCTTAATGTAGCTAAATACAAAAAATTTTCTTTAAGCAGTCATAACCAATCTGTTATTAATGAAAGTTTTGTCTACTTGCAGTATATAATTGTTGCCTTTTTAAAACTCAGTGTATTGCAGTGGCCAGGAATCCATACAAAGTTAAGCAGTAGAACTGATAGCGGTACTTTTGACTTATTCCTCATATTAATGAGAAAGCTTCTGTTATCTCATTCAGTACGAAACATGCTGGCTTATTGTCAAAACAGACACCTACAAGGTCATTAATATTTCTTCTAAACATTTTATAATTTTAGGTCGTACCTATTTAGGTCTTTGATCCATTTTGTGCAAATTTTTGTGTAATGTGATGTAAGGTTCCAACGTCATTCATTTGTATGCGGCAATCCAAGTGTTCCAGTGGCACTTGTGGAAAAGACTATTTTTTCCTGCCTTAAATGGTCTTGGCATCTTGGCAAAAATCAGTTAATCGTAGATGCATGAGTTTATTTCTGGGCTCTTAATTCTATTCCATTGATCTATATGCTCATCTTTGAACAAATACAGTGTGTTCTTTATTATTGTTGCTTTGTAGTAAATTTTGAAATAGGGAAATGTGAGTTCTCCTACTTCGTTCTTCTTTTACTTCTTAGGCATGCTTTTGGTTTTTCTGGTCCCCTGCAATTTCATATGCATTTTACAATCCACTTGTCGACTTCTACATAGAACTCAGCTGGAATTCTTATAGGAATCACACTGAATCTGTAGATCACTTTGAGGAGTATTGCCATCATAACAACGTTAAGTTTCCCAGTCCACAGACACGGGGTATTTTTGCACTCATTAGATGTTTTTAAATTTCTTTCAAAAGTGTTTTGTAGTTTTCAGAGTATAAGTTCTAAACTCCCTTCGTTAAACTTATTCCTGAAGTATTTTATTCTGTTTGGTGCTATTGAGAATGGAATTATTTTCTTAACTTCATTTTTGTGTTCATTGCAAGTGTAAGGAAAGACAATTGACTCCTGTATATTTACAAGCTGTTCTGCAAACTTTATATTTCATTTATTAGTTTTTTAATTTATTACTTAGGATTTTCTATAAACAAGATCATGTCATCTGCAAATAGAGATAGATTTACTTCTTCCTTTCCCATCTGGATGTCTTTTATTTCTTTTTCTGGCCCAAATTCTCTGGTTAGAATCTCTAGTACAGTGATAAGAGTGGACATGCTTTTCTTTTTCCTGATAATAGAGGCAAAACGTCCAATCTTTCACTACTGAGTATGATGATAGCTGTGTATTTTTCATAGATTCCCTTTATCACTATGAGGAAGTTCTCTTCTATTCCTAGAATGTTGAGTGGTTGTATCATGAAAGGGTGTTGATTTTGTTAAATTGTTATACTGCATTATTGAGATGATCATGTGATTTTCATTTTGTACTCTATTGATATGATGTACTACATTAATTGATTTGGGGATATTAAGCAGAACCACATATCCCTGGATAAATTGGTAATAGTGTATAATTCTTTTTATATGCTGTTGGATTGAGTTTGTTAGTATTTTGTTGGGGATGTTTGCATCTGTATTCATAAGAGATATTGGTCTGTAGTTTTCTCTTATTGTGATGGGGGTGGGGGCAATGACAAGCTTCTTTCTGAGTAGCACCGCTGCATGCTTAGTGTTAGGGAGCAGCATCTTAGCATTCTCTTGGCTTGCCTCTCCTGGCTTGTAATCACCACCCCAGGAGCCTGGGAAAGGACTTTCAGGGCCACAGTATTCCCAGCATGCCATATCCAAGATAGAGCACCTGCTCCATGAGTGGACTGGGCAGAAGAAAGAAGCCCCCTCCTCTCCACCATACTTACCCAGGACTTAGTCCCAGTTGGGAACAGAATGAGAAATGCTGAAGTCATGCTCCCTCCGGGAAGAAATCCCTCTGGATAGGAGGTGAGGGGAGAAGGAGCCCTGTGTTCTTTATCACTGTCATCTAGAGAGGAGCCTCCACCTTATTGAGCTTGTAGGGGGAGGGAGAGAGCTGACTTGGTTCTAGTACAACATGCTCTCCCTTTCTCATTGGATTTTTGTAGATTTTCTTGAATAGATGTTTCTTCATTTTCCACTTGCCCTCAGGAACACTTCCAGAGGCTCCCAATGATTTTAAAAAAATTAATTTCACTAGTTACACTGTGGAAGGGGTCAGTGGAGTGCCACATGCTGTCACGCCTGAAGGTGACCTGCTATAGAGAGAAATGCTGGCCTTTTTTCTAATGGCTACTTAGTGTCCCCTGTTTAGCAGTTCCATTATGTGCATACCAATCACCTACTGAGAGAATACCTTTAGATTGCCTCCAATATTTTGCTATTGCAAACAATCCTGCCTAAATAAACATTATTTCACACGTAGAAATGTATAGGAAAAATATTTATAATAGAATTTCTGAGATAATGAGTATTCACATTTTTTTTTTATTTTGAAAGATATTGCCAAAATCATCTTCCATTCAAGTCATACCAATTCATAATATCTATCAATGAGCTTTCCACATTTTCCTATTTGGGTTGTATTTATCTTACTGATTTATAAAATCTCCATATATCTTGGAAATTAGCTGTTTATCTATTTTAAAAGTTACAAATATTTTCCTCTGCTTTAAAAAAATTTGTCTATTTTAACTCTGTGGAATTTTTGTTTTTCTTAAGTTGAACTTACCAGCGTTTTCTTTTGGGGATTGTTGCTTTTGAGTCATACTCAAGAAGGCTTTCCACACCCCAAGAAATATTTGGAAAGTTTCTCCTGTCTTTTTAATACTTTTACAATTTCACTCTTTAACATTTACATTTTAATCTACCTGGAATTCATTTTAATGTAAAGTACAAATTGTGAATCCAGCATTTCTCTTATTCTCTCAGATACTTAGTTGTCCCAACACATTTATTTTATAAGATTTTAAGTCAGTCTAGCCAGTCCCTCTCTAATCTTGGAAACTACACTATTTCCATTTAATAGAGGTTCTTAGATAACTTCAGCTCCTCTTTCTTAATAAATTCTGTGCCTACTAATTAGTTCAATGTGTGCATGGTCTAGGGTAGCCCTCCTGCATCACTAATTGTTCCTTCTAATTAGAATGGTTCCTATCAGCATAAAACATGTAGTAATATTGTCCATTAAATACAAATAAACAAAATTAAATTAACCCACCATCCCACAGGTACTTCCCCAATTCTCCCCTCACCTTTATAAAATGACTCCTCAAAGGAGTTGTTCTTACTTACTATCTCCAATTCCTCTCCTCAGTACACTCAATGTCTCCACCACTCCATCAAAATAATGCTTGTCAGGGTCACCAATGAACCTCTATAGGCTTAATCCAATGGTCAGGTACCAGTTCCTGTATTAGTGGATCAGCAGTATTTGATAGAATTGATTTCCCTCTCTTCAAGAATGCTTTCTTTACCTGATTTCAGGACACAACTCTCTCTTAGCTCTCCCTGTTTCTCTGGCAGCTCATTCTCAGTCTCCTTTCCTGATTTCTTGTCCTCTCGCTGTTGGAATGTTCCAGGGCTGAGCTGTCAGACTCGGTCCCTTTTCTGCCTTAACTCACTCCCTTGGTAATCTCATATAGTCTCAAAATTTTAAATAGCATCTAAATAACACTCAAGGTTTTATCTCCATCCCATACCTCAACTCACAACACCAGACTCGTATATAATTGCTGATTCAACATCTCCATTTTAGTATCTATTGGGCATCTCAAATTAACATGTTCAAAAACATATATCTTCTCCAGCTACCAAGCTTACTTCTTTTAGCTTTCCCCATCTAAATAAATGCCAGCTTCATCCTTGCATTTGCTCAGGAAAAAGCCTTGGAGCCACCTTTGGCTTTTTTTCTTTGTCTCACATCCTATTATCCAATCAGTTAGCAAATCTATTTTCTCTATCTTCAAAATAGAGCAGAACCTGACCATTTCTCATCACTCCTATTACCAACACCCCAGTCCTAGGCACCAAGATGTTTTGTCTTCATTAATTCATCAGCCTCTGAACTGGTCCCTCTGCTTCTGCCCTTTCCCTGAATTACAGTGTGGTCCTTTAAAAATGTAATTATATCATGTTGTTGCTCTGGGAATGATTCCCCCCAATGGCTCCAGTATGAGCCAAAGTAGGAGCCAAAGCACTGGGATTGGCCTCTAGGGCTCCGTATGATCTGATCGCCACTCCGTTGACCTCACCTCTTACCTGTCCCTCTGCTTTGACCACCCTGACCTCCTCCTTGTTCCTCAGATATGTCAAGCACTCTCACAGCAGTATCTCTGCACTTCAATTTCTTCATTCTGCAATACTGTCCCCAGATATTCACATGACTCGCTCCCTCACTCCCTTCATGCAAACCTCTTCTAATTGGTGATCAACATGTGCTGATCAAAGTGACCTTCCCTTATGATCTTAGAGAAAGGATCAGCTCCCTTTCTCTCTCCCATAACACTCCCCAACCAACCCCACTTCACTTCTCTCCACAGGTCTTATGACCTATTGACCCACCACACGTATAATTCCTTGTTCATTTATTGCCTGACTCCACACCCAGGATTTGAAGCTCCATGAGAGATGGGCATTCATTCACAGAATTCCCAGTAGCTGGAAAAGTGCACAGTATGGAATCAGTGCTCATAAATATGTGCTGAATAAATGAAGGAATAAATTTGAAAGACCGTCTTCTTCTACACAAAATGATCTGGTATAATCCTTCCTTGTATGGCAAGGCAAGGAGATTCAAAGTTGAAGGCATGGCTTTCACAGTTCAATAAGAGTCTGGACCAGAACAAAGAACACTCAGTTCTAGTCCCATATGTGGTACTAAGCAGGTGGAGGCTTTGGATGAGTCCATGTAACTTGGGTGTCTCAGATTCCTTGAGAGAAGATAGAATTCATCAGACTGCCCTATCTAGTTCACATAATTTTGTTACAAAATGTGGGGGAGTATATATTCTCAAGTTATACTTATCAATTCTCCGCTGACCCTAAGGCTCCTCTTGGTTTTATGCTTTGTGAATGTCACCTCCACACATGCAGACTTTGAACTCAGCAACGCAGACACCTTTCTACATACCTCCCCGATACCCAACAAGTCACCAAATTCTATTCAGGCTACTTCTTTAACCTCTCTCAATTCCATCCATGTCTTTCCTTGTCTGGCACCTTTGTCTTACAGCAGCCCTTCATTCCTTCATATTCCTGAGATAGCTTCCTATTTGGTTTCCCAGCCTCCATTGTGGTTTTCTCAGTTGATTCTTCATCCAGCACTGCAAATATGCCCAGGTTCCTCCCTTACTTACAATCCATCAAATGTTCCCTGTTGCCTTCATGTAAGGTTTAGCCTCCATGTGCTAACACACAAGACCCTGCATGTGGACATAGCCTTTTCTAAGCTCATCTCCTGCCCCCAATAACTCATGTTCCTCAAAACCCAAGATGTCATTACATGCTTCAATATCTCTGCACATGCCATTTCCTCTTCCTAAAGTAGCCCGTCTCCACCTCTCTCTGATGCCCTATTCTGTTATTCCACACAGCTCCTGTGTTTCTTTCTGTCATGGCACCATTCATGCTGTAATGTTAGCTTAAGTATTTGCCCCTCCAATCTAGGCTATGAGTTTTCTGAGGGAGAGGGAAATGTTTCCTTCTACTTTGAGCATCAAGACTAACAACCGTGGGCATTCAATAGATGTAAAGTGGGTCAATGACAACATGAAAGCGTTTTGAAATATTTATAAAATGCTAAATAGATATATTAAGGTATTATTAATACATTGTGGGAAATGGCCCAGAGAAAGACACCTGGAAAATGTTGGGGTTTGTGCCTTTACTGCCATGCCTTGCTTTGTATATTCCAAGCCAAGGCTGTATTACACATTTTGGAAAAATCACTTTCTTTAACTCCATGATGGCCCCTTTGCCAAAGAATTCTCAGGGTGATGTCTGCGTACCAGATAGTGGTCATTTAGCTTATTTGGGGAAGCAAAACGCAGATCCATTTTAATTTTGCCATTGAAATAAACACCTTACCTACTGGTCTTTGATTCCAGCTGGAAAAGGACCAGGTAACTATGTACTCTCTCATGTTTGCAAAAGAGGAAGTTGCTGGCTTTGCTACTCATTTAAGTTGGCCACAGGCCAGGAAGTCAAAGTACCAGAGCAAATGTACCTTATACACTGAATACCTGCCTGGAAAGAGCAAATACCAAGAGACATTTGGTCTGACCATAAGAGCAATCCACAGCACAAATCCCTGAAAATTGCCTCATGATTTGGTTTTCTTCCAATAGAGAAACACATTAAGTTGGCCCATTAACCCAAATGAAAGATTTCAGATTTATTTCATTGGCAGATGGAAATTAAGTTGCAGAAACTCAATGAGCACAGGCTAGAGTATATTTAATTTCATTTAATTTTAATTACATGAGTAATACATGAATACTTTGAACTATAAAAATTCAAATAATAAAGAAAAAGTCAAAGCCTCTCTTGAACACTACTCCATCTCATTTTCCCTCCCCAGGAATTACCTCTCTTAATAGTTTGAATAATATCATCAGACACAGACACAGACACAGACACACACACACACACACACACACACACGCACACAACAGAACATTAAAATGGAAGTGTTTGAACTTGGCTTTGGCCAAGGGCCCCAAGATAGTAGACATCTATTTCTAAGTGAGATACAAGATCATCATGGAGGACACCAATGGAAATGACCACAAAATGGTTTTGTGACTCTTAATTCCTGACCCATGTCAATGGCTTGAAAGGATTTTGTGAAAAGCATTAGGTGGAAAGAAGAGAGCTGTGGGCCCCCCACCCCCATGGGGTCCAGGAGAGACAACATGTTTTCATTCACCTCAAACCAAAGTAAAGGCTTTAATGGGACTATTTTCAGAGTTTGATACGTGCCTCCTGATACAGTTATATTCAGTCACCTTCAGCCACCTTTTTCTGTATAGCTTTTGCATTTTGTTTCTTTTATAATCTCTTTCCTACTCTTACAGCTAGAAATATATTCTGTTGTTTTTCTTCTACTACCTTTATAATGTTTTAATTTTGTAGGCATTCTATTTGTCTGGAATGTTTTTTCAAGGTGTGAAAGAGTGAGCTAACTTCACTTTTTCCAAAGGATAAATTATGTCAACACCATTCATTACACTCTGGTTTGAAAAGACTTCTTTATTGTATACTAAAGTTCCAAACATTCACTGGTTTCTTTCTGAATCATGTTCTGCAGCATTCATCTATTTGTCTATTCCTTCATGTGTATATTTGTTAGAATTCAGTTGTGCCCCCCCTTTCAAAAAGTTGATGACCTCATGAAAAGAACATTATACCTATTATTGTGTGTTCCCCAGGCTGTACCAGGCAGGATAAAGCCAGGATCATTATGGTGGTTGCACCATGAATCAGACTCAGCCCCCAGCCACCAAGGCTTGCCCTGATCTTGACTTCACCCCCAATCCCTCTGCTCAGAATTCTCAGCATCTCCAGAAAGCACCTCCCCTCTGCTCCAGTGGGACCACCTCAGCTAATGAAGACATTTGCCACTTCCCACTCTTGTTTCAGCATCGCTTGGGGATGTCTGGTGGTGCTTCCGTGAAGCTAAGACAATGCATCCATTCCACTCCCTGCCCCCATCCCTCGGTGTCATGGCTGCTCCTCCTAAAGAGTCTTCCTTACTCACTAAATGTCCTCTGGACGGTTCAGTGACCTAAACCATTGCCATTTTGTCTCACTCTTGTTCCCAGCACTGTCTTCCTTGGAATCAGGCATAAGCTGATGGGAAGCTCCAATGGAAGACTATCAGAGGGACAGACACAATGAGGCACTCCTGCAACCCTGGCTTGTGGTCCTGCAGACAACCCCTAGTGAACCTATACTCCAGTCACCCAGATGTTTCTAGAACTCTAATATATGCACAGCTTAAACTTCAGTTCTCTTAGCCGAGACCTCTGCTTTAGGCCACCACAAAGCTTACAGGAATGCCAGTGCTGATTTACTCATCTCTACAATGGGGGTAATGCTATGTTCTTTATAAGATATTCATGAGGATTAATGAGATCACATATGCTTGGCTCACTGTAAGGGTCCAGTTGATGCCATGTATCTTTCCTTCCTCACTAAATCAGGCCAATACCCAGATGAAGGTCTACTTCACCTCTGAGTTTCGTCAACTGTAGTCACTTTGCTAATCAGTAATGATCACTCAGTATGGATTGTTTTGGTTTCTGCCCTTCTATTTTTTCTTTAGGGAAAAGCTCCTATTTTCAGAAGATGGGCATTTAAGTTATATTATTCTGGACTATGGCTTAGCTAGACCCATCTTCTCTTGATTGTTTGTGTGAACGGAATCAAGAACACCCCGGAGGGCTGGCCCTGAATGGAACTCACAACTTCATTTAATTACTATCATCAAAGTTAATGTGTTTCAAAACATACCAGTGGGCAGATGACTGGAGGTGAGCCTGGGCACCTCACTATAAAACTGGCATGTCAGAAAAGGCACAATTAAACAAAACACTCTTCTCACAAAGAAGACAACAAAAAGCTCACATAATTTGGAGAAGTTTTCACAATCGGTAAACCCAACTGAGTCAAAAGAATAATTGGAGTTACGAGCTTTTATTTTCTGAACCAGGTTTGATAAGCAATTATCTTTGTTTGTTATTAGTGTAAATATAGTTTTTAGTCATTTGATTATAATTTTATCTCACCTACATCTAAAAAGGCTTTGAGACAACTTGGGATAAAGTCATATAGACAATAGGGCATTATATAAAAAGGTAAAGAGAAAGCTCAGAAAGAAGATGGAAAAAGAAGTAATTGTACCAGAAATCTGGTCAATAGATGTTAACAGTTAGGATCCCATATTGGGACTTCTGAAGCTGTATGTACCTGTGTGTGTAGCGTATTCAAGAAATCTATTCATCTGATACGTTTTTAAGAATCTAATCTTGGATTCCCAGGGCCTGCTTGCAATACCACCATAGATTTTTTAATTGAAGTAAAATGCATACAATGTAAAAATTAATCATTTTAAAGTGTACAACTCAGTGGTCTTTAGTACATTCACAATTTTGTGTAACCAACACCTCTATCTAGCCCCAAAACATTTTCGTCACCCCAAAAGAAAACCTCATACCCATTAAGCAGTCACTTCCCATTCTCTCCCCAGCCCCCACCTGCTACCAGCCCCTGGCACACACTAATCTGCTTTCGAGCTCGATAGATTTGCCTATTCTGGATATTTCATATAAATGGGATCATATGATAGATGTTATTCTGTGTCTGGCTTATTCCATTTAGCACGTAATGTTTTCAAGGTTAATCCATGTTTTAGCAGGTATCAATAACATCATTTCTTCTCATAGTCGAATAATAGCCCATTGTACAGATATGCCACGTTTTGTTTGTCCACTCAACATTTGAGGTTGTTTCTGCCTTTTGGCTATTGTGAATAGTGCTATTATGAACACTTGTGTACGTATTTTTTGTTTGAACACCTGTTTTCAATTCTTTGGGGTATATACCTAAGAGAGGAATTGCTGGGTCATATGGTAGCTCATTGTTTAACTTTTTGAGGAAATGCCAGACACTTATCCCCACTATAGATTTTTAATAGGCAATTACTCTTGAAGCAAAAACATGGGAAACCACGAGACTCAGAGGTCAATGTTTATCTCATGCACACACACACACATACACACACACACAGGCTGTTGTTACTAAATGCCTGTGATGACAAGTCCATCTGATGCTGTAAATACTGCACATTGGCTCAGCGGAAGATAAAATGACAGGCATGTTCCATCCACTGATTACAATGACTCTTTTATTCTCTCGCATGCACATGTAATGCCAAACTCACACTGTCAATGAAGGAGATAAGAGGCACTGATTTTCCCTACTACCTCAAGTTCAGCCAAGAGCCAACTCTAACACCCTTCCTTGCTTGCTACTAGCTAAAGCATGAATTGTATAACATGCTAGTACAAGATACCCAGTATGTTCCCCAGGGTTGTTCAGTATGGTAGCCTTCTAGCTCTGCAGAAACTAGAAGACTGCGCCACAGAAAGAAATGACAGGGGTTCTGGGATCAAGGGTTGTAAATCATCATGTGACCTCACCCACAGCACTTAACTTCGGAGTCTCCTGTCCAGGCTGCACTCCAGGGTTTGGGGATCAGACAGAGGCAGCTATGAAGAAAGCAGAAGAGGAATATGTTCGGAAGCTTCCCTAGAGTTTGTGCAAGCAGGACCCTAACTTGCTGACCCAGGGAACATTTCAATTACAACAAACATCCTTTCAGTTAAGTTGTTTCAGGGATTTTCTTTCAGCAACCCTATTAAATCCAAAATGAAAATCAGACAGTCTAGAGAGAAGAGAATTAGTCAAATACAAAACAATTCTGGTCCTCATTCTTAGGCAGTTGGAGAAAAAGCTTAAGGTGCTAGATTCAGACATTTCCATAGGCCACAAATGATACAGCAACAGGATCTGTCCAGTCACCTGAACTTGCTAATGCATCCCTGCCCATCGTTTTCCCCTCATTTTCCATATAGCTAGCTCCCTATTCCATAGACATTTTAAGAAATGTAGACCTTCCCTTGAAACAAAATATTGGTAACCCTTCATTAAGGAAGTCTAAAGGAAGTTGAGTCATCTTAGATCTCATTTCAGTGTAATGAAGAATCCTGTTCATAGTTATCCAAATTTATTTTTGTGCATCTAAAGATAAATTTTGAAATATAAAAATATATGGAGATAGAGATATTGACCTACTATCTATTTTTTTACATAAATGCAAGCCCTCAGCTTTCTCAAAAAAGAAAGTACAATATAGTGTACAGAATTCACCAACAGATAAAAACTATTAGAATTAAAGTTTGATCAACTAGTTATTCAAATCAAGAGTCCTTCCTCTGACTCTGAGGCACTTTATAGGCACACAGTGAAGAAGCAGGTCCTGCAGCTGTTACAACATCAAGTAGCCCATTCCACAAGGCCCCGCCTAGTTTTTATGGGGAATGATGCCAATGAACGTCAGCATTTAGACAATGGTAGACCCCATTGTACTTTTTTGTTGGGAAAATCCGTGAAACAGAATCCAGGGAGGTGCAAAGTGAAATTCTTTCTGAGTCATTCTTTTACTGGATCCAGGAAATAAACGAGAGCAACATCATTCTGTTCTGAAAATGTGCGATGTGCAGTGACTCCATCACACACTAGGAGGCTGTGACTGTGCTGATTGTGTGAAGGCAGCTGATCGCCATAATAATGTGGGGCAGTCACAACAAAACACAGCACAGAGGGCAGAGGCTCTATGGGGCAGAAGTAAGCTGAGAGGACATAGCAATGGGCTTTATCAACTCACAAATACTCTTAGGAAAGCAAAAGACAGAGAAGCTGACCAGCTTGCCTGATCCATTGTGTGGGGAGATAGAATTCCTTCCCACATCTTCTGACCTGCATCAGACTTTTCAACTTGCACCACCTTAACCTTTTAATGAGCAAGTGTATGTTTTTCTTTCCCTCAAACCTTGGAATATCAGGGGAGTGAGTAATGAATTAAGTATACAGGTCCCTATCTTCCTTCTCCCACCCCCCAGCCCATTGGAATGGATTCCTCAATCTCCAGTGCAGAACTCTAGTGATTTTGACATGGAGAGAAACCCATAAGAGGCCATGTGGATAAGAGAAAAGAGCACTAATAAAGTAACTGTCACCTACTATGTGCCAGCTAAATGTTTCACATATGTTAAGTACTAGAAGGTAACTATAAAAATAAGTCAACAGGAACCAAACAATGTCATTATATTAAGCATATAAAGCTGTGCCCCACCAGACACCTTCTCATGAACTCCCAAGCATGATACACTTTGGGAAACGGTGCTACATTTGAAGTTTCTCATACATAGATTGTTCTCTCTCTGCCAGAGATGTAGCAATGAACACCAAAGTTCATTTATACTAAAGCCATAAGGGCTGACTCAAGAAGAACCATTTTTGCAGCTCTCTAAAGAGCTTCAGAAAGTCATTTTCAATGGACCTGGTAGAATCTTCATCTGGCTAGTGACCACAGTGGTCATTTCTCATGTGCATTGAATGTATCAGATATTATTTAATTTGATCTTCTAACCACATCATCTTACAGATGAGAAAACAGGCTCAAACAGGTTAAGGAACTTCACCCCCAAATTGCCTAGGTAATAAATGGCAGAGCCAGTCTTTATATGCACACCCATGGAGGTGGTGTTCTCCCAAGTTTGGCTGAGCAGCCCTTCCCAGGCAGGCTTGCTCCAGCCCTCGCTGACCCTTCAGGCCAACCCCAAAGCCATCCTTTCACAACTGACCATAATAGCCTCAGGAGGATGGGAAAGCTTGAGTTTTGGGAATTTGTGGCTTTGACTTCTAAAAGACAGTCCTTGGCTCTCCCTGATGAAAAGCCTCTCATTTTCCAAGACCACTTATTCAAATTGGATTGCAAAGTCAGGGTGGCTTTTAAACAAAGAAATTCATTCTCTACAATCAAAATAGCCAGATTATCCAGAGGACTTAAGAAATAAAGGGAGGAATCATATTTAATGGGTAACAATTAGCATCAACCTTTAAACAGGACTTTGTCTTGTATTTCTCAATATCTTTAGGCAGAACTTGGTGACTCATGGCACATAGAGAGAATCATCTTCCTCGGAAAGGCATTTCAGATTTTTCCAGAAGCATCTGCTTAACTTGCAACAGAGAAAAATATTCTCCAAAGCATGTGGTTTAAATTGATTTCTGAGTGTGGAGATCAGCCTTCCTTTTGGTCTGTCAGAGATATTCTGCCTAGCATAGAAAGTTAGAATAGTGCTTTCTTTCTTTTTTTTTCTTTCTTTCATGTTTAAAGAATTCAGAATCTTAAGAATAAAAGAAAAGGTACTTTGCTTGTTTGCTTTTTTATTTTTTTTATTAGAGCAGTTGTAGGCTTACAGAAACATCATGCAGGAAGTACAATGTTCCCATTTGCCACACATGCAGTTTTCCTATTATTAGCAGTTTGCATTAGAATGATATCTTTGATGAAATTTATGAAACATATTATTATAATCATGCTATTAAACTTAAGTGCACTTTGTACATTGTGCTGTATGATTCAATGGGTGTGTGTGTGTGTGTGTGTGTATGTATGTAGCAACTTATATGCAACCTAAAATTTCCTTGTTTTTCCTTTTTGAATGTACAATTCAGTGGTATTAATTACATTTGCAAACATGTGCCTCCATCCCACCATCCACTGCCAAACTTTTCCATCACATCAAACAGAAATTCCATACCAATTAAACACTAACACCCCATTTCCTCCCCCACATGGCCCCTGGTAACCTGTATTCTAGTTCCTGACTTCATGAATATGCTTATTCTGCTTATTTCATATCAGTGAGATCACAGAGTATTTGTCCTTTTGTGCCTGGCTTATTTCACTCAACACGAAGTCTTCAAGTTTCATCCATGTTGTCACATGTACCTGGACTTCATTCCTTTTTATGGCTGAATAATATTCCATTGTATGTATATATCACATTTTGTCTACCAATTTATCGATTGATGGGTACCTGGGTTGCTTCCATCTTTTGGCCACTGTGAATAATGCCACTATGAACATCGGTGTGAAAATATCTGTTCAAGTCCCTGCTTTCGATTCTTTGGGGTATATAACTACTAGTGGGATTGCCAGGTCATATATGGTACTTTCTGAGGTACTGCCGTACTGTTTTCCACAAGGGCTGCATCATTTTACATTCCAATCAACAATGTACAAGTGTTCCCATTTCTCCACGTCCTCTCTGACACTTGTTTTCTGTTGTTGTTGTTGTTATTGTAAATAGCAGCTATTCTAGTGGGTATGAAATGTTATCTCAATGTGGTTTTGATTTGCATTTCCCTAATGGCTAATGATACTGAGCATCTTTTCATGTGCTTATTGGCCATCTCTATTTCTTCTTTGGAGAAATGTCTATTCAAGTCTTTTCCCCATTTTTAATCAGATTGTTTGTCATTTTGTTGTTGAGTTGTAGGAGTTCTTCATAAATTATGGATATTAAACCCATATCCAATATACAGTTTCCAAATATTTTCTCCCATTCTATAGGTTGTCTTTGATGAAATCATTTAATGCACTAGTGCTTACTTTACAGGGACAAGGGAAGACTTTACTCCTCAACTTCAACATGGTACACATGATGGAAAGGATGTCTGTCACTGGCCAGCATTACACAATGTGTCTTTAGAGAGTTGCCTCTTCCTTCTTAGTTTTGAAAAATCTGTTGTGAAATATTTCTGACACACAAAAAATGCACAGACAACAATAATAAACAATAATAAATATAAAGGTATCTGTTTCACAGCTTAAAAACAATATTTTATAAACAAAATTGAAAACTCTGAAAATATCAAATGCTGGTAAAGATATGGAGAAACTGAAACTAATGCTTTTTAGGTAGGAAGGAAAATTTGTACACCACTTTGGACATCACTGGGCATATTTAATAAAGATGAAAATTGGCATACCTCATGATGCCATCATCCCATTTCCAGGAATATATGCTAGAGAAAATCTCACTTTTTGCCCAAGGAGACATGTAAAATTATGTACATATCAACTTAGTTTATAATAGTAAAAATTTAGAAACAACCTAGGTATTTATTAACAAAAGAACAGAAAAATGAATTGTAGTGTACCAATAAAATGCAATACTACACAACAGTGAAAGTAAATGAACTCTGTTTTCCCCATCCCATCTCCTTTGTGGATATTTATCATATCTATGCCTGTCTTATAGTTTTAGAATATATTTCTATATACCTAACCAATGTTGAGTATTATTTTGCACAAACATTACATGAACATTATATAAATGACACTGAATGCAATTTATCCTCCTGAAAATTTTTCTCTCAACAGTACACATGAGAATCACCCATGTTGATACGTACAGCTCTAGTTCATTTATGTTCCTTGCTTTATAGTATCGCACTTCATGAATATACTACAGTTCATTTTTCTGTTCTCTTGTTAATAAATACCTAGGCTGCTTCTGAATCATCACTGTTACAAACTACGTTGACATGCACATTCTTGCACATGTCTCCTTGGGTACATGCACGAGATTTTCTCTAGTGTATAATCTTAGAAATGGAATTACTGGGTCATAGGGTATGTCCATTTTCATATTTAATAAATATGGCCAAATTGTTGTTCAAAGTGGTGCACAAATTTTCTTTCCTACCTGAAAACAGTTAGTTCCAGTTTCTCCATATCATCGCAATCAGTATTTGCAGAGTTTTCTATTTTTACTAATCTGAGGAGTATGAAATGGCATCTGTCTTGTATTTGCATTTCCTGATTAAAATTAGGTTGAGTATTTTTTTCATGTATTTATAGGCCATTCAGGTTTTTTTCTCTTACAAATTGCCTCTTTACAACCTTTGTTGTTGGGGGAAGTCCTCTTTGAGATACAAGAAAGAGGGAGCCTCTTTTCTAGCCTTTGGATATTGTTATATATGGAAATGAAGCCTGGATCTGCTGCAATCTTCTTGCTGCCATGCATAACTCTCTTGCTACCTTCCACAAAAGTCCACAGACAAAGGAAGATGGAATGAACTTGGGTCTTTGAAATCATTGCTGAGGGACTGATTTAATCCACCTCTGAACTTGTAAATAATAATCCTTTTATTATTTAAACCATTTTGAGTTGGACCTTCAGTAATCTGAGGTGAAATGTGTTCTTTTATACATGATGGTCTCTGTTGTGACTCTAGAGTTGGTTCACTCATTTATCCACTTATGCATTTGACAAATGTGTACGGAAGGCTAAACACATGCCAAATACTGCAGTAAGGGCTAAAGATAGAGACGACTGGGTTCTGTCTTCTAGGAACTCACATCTTGGGAAGGGAAACATGTATTAACAAATAATCACATTTCCATGTTACAGACTCCAGGAAGCAGTACTTCCACAATTCTGTGGGAGTATGGTGGTGGGACAGAGGGGCCTCTTATTTTATCTCGGGAGAGGTAGAGAAGATATCCAAGAGGAAGCTGGGTCTTGGAGGATAATTAGGCATACAACTAACCAAGGAGATAGTAAAAGGCAATCTTTTGGAGTGGAGTGGTAGATTCATGGCCTTGAAATAACTTGGGGATGGATGTTGTAGGGTTCAGTTAGAGAAGATCTTGCAGGTATTAAGGCAGGTGGAGTTTCTGTTTTCCTTTCAGGCAAATGGGGTAGAGCGTGTTCAGGACTCTGCACTGGCCAGGTTCTTGGGGGCCAGGGATGTGTGAATGGTGAGGGGAGGAGCAGTTTTCAACTGAAGATAGGTCTCCCCAGTGAAGCTGAGCCTGAGACATGAGACAACACTGGGCATCCTGCAGCTGGGTCCCTCGCAAAGGGTCTGCACCTAGAATGGTCAGGCTAGAGGGGGCAAGAAGGGAAATTTAGGTGCTAACAACAAAGGCAGGGAATCTCAGCACATTTCTCCTCACCCACTCCATAGCAGTATGAGCTAGAGAAGGCTCATACCAGCCATTGAGATACAATTGTGCACAACTCTTCCCAATGCTGCATTCATATGGCTTTAGCTGCTTGAAATTAGCCACAGTAAGAGTATTTACACCATAGAAATTGGTAAACACTTCAAATCAGTCTTTTTTTCCTCCCTGGGGAGCTGGCTATTAAACATTTACCAGCACATTGCTGCATATATACTAGTGCAGGGCACAATGTTTCTGGAAAAGTCTGGCTCCTCACTCTCCACTCTGTTATAATTCCTCTTCCAAGAGATGGGCCTGTTCATGGAGGATGCATGCAACTTTGGGGTTAGAAATAAAGCATCTCTTCCCAGAAACAGAGGCATAATGTGAGGATTTGCTACAGAGATTTGAAAATACCAATAAAAATTCAGGAGCAGCAGATTACAGAGCTTGCTTCTGCCCGCCTCTGAAAGTGTCTGTGGTGATTAGGAATGAAGGAAGCATTCCTGTGACAAATGTCACGGGCATGGCAAAGCTTCCTCCCTGTCTTACTATGCTACCCTTCTCTCCCCACATTCACTAGGTTTCTGGCTGCTCAGGATTGGAGGCATTTAGTCTCCTTTGGCATTGACACTGGGGCCAGTTGGGCATCTTGTTGTGGGATGAAGTGAAGAGTTAATAGACTACCTGGGAGCCTCGCTCCTAGTTCCTTCATTTCTTCTTTCCGATTTCTTAATTTCCATCCGTATTTCAATACCTACCTGTAACAATTTTAAAGCCATTTTATTGAGAAATATTCACATACCATACAATCCAACCAAAGTGTACAATCAAGAGTCCACAGTATCATCAAGTGATTGTGCATTCATCACCATAAACAGTTTTAGAACATTTTCATTACTCCAAACAAACAAACAAACAGAAAACATCCCATATCTCTTATCACCCATTATTATTAACTCTTAGCCTTGGTGTGGGACATTTATTACTGTTGATGAAAGAATATTAAAATATTACTGTAAAATAAAGTCCGTAGTTTGCAATAGGTGCAGTTTTCCCATATACCACTCTATTACTAACTCCTCGTGATGGTGATGTACATTTGTTCTAGTTCATGAAAGGTGACTTTTATATGTACTGTTAATCACCGTCATCAGCCACCACAGGGTTCAGTATGTTATACAGTCCCCTGTTTTATCCTCTAGCTTTCCTTCTAGTGGCATATTCTACTCTAACTCTCCTCTTTCTACTACAATCACACACATAACTCAGTGGTGTTAGTTACACTTCCCATATTGTGCTATCATCACCTCTATCCGTTTGCAAACATTTAAATTCAACCTAGGTAAAATTTCTGCATACATTAAGCATCCACTTCCCATTCTTTACCCTCATTCTATTTCCTGGTAACTTATATTCTAGGTTCTAACTCTATGAGTTTATTTATTTCACTTAGCTCATATTAGTGAAATCATACACTATTTTTCTGTTTGCATTTGACTTCTTCCACGCAACATGATGTCCTCAAGGTTCATCCACATTGCCACATACTTGAGAACTTCATCCCTTCTTTACTGTTCAATAATATTCCATTGTATGTATATACCACATTTTGTTTGTCCATTGATCGGTTGATGGACACTTGTGTTGTTTCCATATTTTGGCAATTGTGTAATGTCGCTATGAACATCAGTGTACAAATGTCTATTTGCATCACTGCTTTCAGTTCTTCTGAGTATATACCTAGTAACGGGATTGCTGGATCATACAGCAGATCCATACTTAGCTTCCTGAGGAAATGCTAAACTGTCTTCCAAAGCGGCTATACTATGCAACATTCCCACCAGCAGTGAATAGGTGTTCCTATTTCTCCACAATCTCTCCAACACTTGTATTTTTCTTTTTTTATATATACTGGCTATTCTAATAGGTGTGAAATGATATCTCATTGTGGTTTTGATTTGCATTTCCCTGATAGCTAGTGATGTTGAGCATCTTTTCATGTTCTTTGTGGTCATTTGTATTTTCTCTTTGGAAAAATATCTATTCCAGTCTTTTGCTCATTTTCTCATTGGGTTGTTTGTCTTTTTATTGTTGAGCTGTAGGATTTCTTTATACATTCTGGGTATTAAACCCTTATTGCATATGCGGTTCCTAAATATTTTCTCCCATTGAGCAGGCTGCCTTTTCACCTTTTTGATAAAGTCCTTTGATGCACCGAAGTATTCAATTTTGAGAAAGCCCAATTTATCTACTTTTTCTTTTGTTCTGTTTCGGGTGTCAAGTCTAAGAAACCTCTGCCTACCACAAGATCTTGAAGATGCTTCCCTATATTTTCTTCTATGAGTTTTATGGTCCTGTCTCCTATAGTTATGTTTTTGATCCATTTTGAGTTAATTTTTGTAGAAGGTGTGAGATCAGGGTCCTCTTTCCTTCTTTTGGATATGGATTTCCAGTTCTCCCAGCTCCATTTGTTGAAGAGGCTGTTCTGTCCATGTTGACTAGACTTGGCTGCGTTGTTGAAAATCAATTGACCATAAATGTGTGGTTCTACTTCTGAATCTTCAGTTAGGTTCCGTTGATCAATATGTTTATCTTTATGCCCATACCACGCTGTTTTGACCACTGTAGCTTTGTAAAATGCTTTAAAGTCAGGCAGTGTGAGTCCTCCAACTTCATTCTTCTTTTTCAAGATATGTTTTGGCTATTCAGGGCCACTTGCCCTTCCAAATAAATTTGATGATTGGCTTCCATTTCTTCAAAGTCAGCTATTTACCTGTAGCATTTTTAAACCTCCCTGCCAAAGATCTTGGCCTCCTGGATAACATGACTTTTTGAATCTATACAGATCTGCAGTTCCCTTCCTTAGAGGGATGGGATTGCTTTTCCTGGGGCTCTCTGCTGGTTTAAATCTCCTCAAGCTCTCTTTATCTCCAACCTTAAAAGAAGAGATGAGATGAGACTGGCCATGTTGGGGGATCTCCAGAACAAGAAACTCCAAACTGCAAGTGACTGAAAATGGTTCACCCTTCACAAGGGTCTAGACAGGTACAAGACGGAGCAAGAATAAAAGTACCTCTTATTAGTTAGCACACATTCTTTGTCACTGAGTTGTAGCAATACAATTAAAAACAAACTGAAAGGAAACAACCAAATGTTCAACAAGAGGTGACAGATTAAATAAGCTCTGCTATGTAGTTATGTCAGAATGGTGTATAGCCATTCAAAGCAATGACATAGAACATTTAATGTCATGGAAAAATGTCCACAATGCATTGCTAGAAAGAAAAAAAGTTACATTATGAAGACTACACACACACACACACACACACACACACACACACAGCGCTATGTAGTTACTGTAGAAGTACAGAAAAAAAAAAAAAACCTGGTGCAGGCCACACATCAAAATGGCAACAATGTTTACCATTTCATACGATTATTACTATTTACTTGAATTTTGCATTTTCATACCATATATCAATTTTTAAGTCTTTATTTTCTTTGCTTTTAAATGCCAAAGATGCTTATCTCCCTACTTGCCTGCCTCTCTGGGAAATCCCTTTGACTTTCAGAACTAAATGACCTGTGTGCCTTAGAGGTGATGGCTCAAGCAGGACAGTGAACTCAAAGAAATAAAGCCACAGACTCCAGCAGGATGTGGTCTGAGGTTTGGAGCTTACACACGCATTCCTCTGTGCTGACACAGCCCACCCAGCCTTCTGTTGGGCTAAGAAGAGCTTGCATTATTCATTCAACCATCACAAACAGCAGCGAGGTGCTCTCCTAAAAGCATGCTTCCAGGACACCTTGCATGAGGGCCTGGAAACAGTTCAGCTCAGCTCAGTTGAGAATTGACCCCTCCTGCAGGCCCGGGGCTAGGGAGGGTGGGAGAACCTTATGCCTAGGCCACATTGTTTAGCTCTGAATTATATGGGACAGAGCCTTGTGGTCACTCAGGAATGACAGTTCCCATTACAAGAATTTTCTAGTTAAAATTTAACCCTTTACTTTTCATTCCAATTTTAATTTTAACTTTTAAAAAATGTTGGGGGTTGAATCATACCCCCCACAAAAGGCATGTTCAGGTCCCAACCCCTTGTCCTGTGGGTGTAAATCCATTGTTCACAGGACATTTGAAGACATGGTTAGTTAAGGTGTGCCCAAAGCAAATGAGGTGCGCCTTAATCCAATATGCCTGAAGTCTTAAAGGCAAAGGAAATTGGACACAGAGAGAAGCAAGAAGCCAAAGCCAATGGTTCGCGAAACCCCACAAGTCCATTCCTAGGAATGTATGCTAGAGAAAAATCTCACATCTGTGACCAAAGAGATATGTGACTAGATACTGATTAACAAAAGGACAGAAAAACGAAGTGTAGTATATTCGTGTAGTGTAATACTATTCAACAATAAACATAAATGAACTCTGTTTTTATCACCCCATCTCCCTTATCTCCCTTGGGGATGTTTATGATATCTATATATGTATTTACAGTTTTACCATATTTGTCTCTATACCTAATCAATGTTGAGTACCATTTTGCACAAGCGTTGCAAGAACATTATATAATTTGACTTCTAAAATGTGCTATTATAAGTTTAAAGAGCTACAAAGAAGGTATTTTTCAGCATGTTGTAAATATTGGCTTTTTAAAACAAAACTGTTACATCTTGATTTTAAATATTTCTATTGGAATCTAAAAACCATGGTGATTAGATACCTCCATCATCCATTTAAAAATATACAATCAAGCTCTGCATTAACACTCAGTAGTTTTATATCATTCCTTTTTTCTCCTTGAATTCATATTAGTATTCCACTTCTTCGTGAGAATCTTCTTTCTTCTGGGCCATCATTACTGCCATTGTTAGTATATAACTGATAGATAAATATTAGTCATAAAATTTTATTGGAAATGTATATTTAATGAGATGTCTGGGACTTTTTCAATTTGTTCATGTATTCATGGATAATTATTACGTATTTGCTAGAAGGAGATAGGATTTATATCAATTCCATTCCTTTTTTAAATTTTGATAGATGTAATCTTGAATAAATGTTGTTTACATAAATAAGTAGGTGTATTGAAATGAGTATTGTTATAGCAATGTTACTCAATTCTGTAAACTCAAATCTGAGTTATATGCCAAAAATCACAAAGTAATTGATTTTCAAAAATTCTTGGAATGATCTACTAGCTCTCAACTTAATATGGTCCTTCTTCAATGCTGTTGAAAGCAAGGAATTGGAATCAACTAGCTTGCAAATGATGTGTCACCCTGATATTTGCTTTCTCAATGCCAGTAGTTCAATCTTTACCTTATTTGGTGCCCCCAAGTTATTACGTCCCAGAGCCAAGCAGCATTGGAAGACTCTAGATGGGTGAGAGGTACTCTTTCTCTTCTCAAGAAGGAAAAGGGTGATTGCAAAGGGGAGGAAAGAGAGGGGCATGAAAGAGATGCATTCACGGGCAGATCGCCTTCAGGGAAGTACACAGTGGAGACTGAATGTCTTTTTAAAACTATGCCCACCCACCTTGGAAAGTCCAGTGCAAAGATCACAGGACTAGAAGACTTGGGGAAGCTTTGGGGGAGGAAATAGTCTCAAACTGATCAGGAAGATTGATGAGATTTAGATGAGAAGAGTTGGGAGGACAATGTGGAAGAGGCTCCGATAGAATACAGACCTTGACTGGGCTGTCCTGGTAGTAGACGCTCAGAGAACAGTGGCCAGGAAACACCCAGTGCTAAACCCTTAGCCTGCCTAATTCTCATCACAGATTCCATAGTGATTAACAATACGAGCATTCAGTTGACAAGCCTCTAGATCAGAGATTAAAAACTCAAATACCTATAGGAACTAGGAAAATAAGATAAAGCAGAGAAGCCACTGGAAGTATGTCCTTTTGCATGATGGGGACAGGCACTGGAAAATGGCCTGTCCAGAAGGTCAGCCTCTGGTCAGCAACAGAGGAAAGGTGAACCCAGTGTTGCAGGTCTTCCGATTTTTCTGGAGAAACTGAAAATTTGGATTTAAAGGTAAAGCTTGCACAATGGGTAAGACAAAATATGTTTGTGGGTTATAACTGTCCCATAGGCCATTTGTTTGCTACCTCCGCTCCAAAGAATCTAAATGTTAAACACAGATCAAGCCAGAATGTCAGAAATCATCAAAAGCTGAATTATTCTGTCAAACAGAAAGGGCAAATGCATGGAACAAATGAGATGGTCAATCAATATTTGTGGACTAAATGAAAGAATAAGTGGTTCCTTTGCTGGAAGGGCACTGAGGAGCTTCCCAAAGTTTCTCAACTCCAAGGGGCAAAGGAAAGATTTCTTCCAGGATGCAGACCAAGGGTTTGTTTGTTGTTGTTGTTGTTGTTGTTGTTGTTGTTCCCCTGCAGCTGATTCTGTTTTTCTCTTTGGCTAGTAGAAAGAGTAGCTGCAATTTTGCCCACCTCTGGCTCCTCTGTAGGAGCTATTTAAATGCATTTCTTGCACTAACATTTGTATAGATCTCATTATTTCTTTCTTGCTCTTATTTTCCCCTTCCTTGGGTTTCCTTGTGTATTTATTTTGTCCTGTTATAATATGTGTATTTTGTAAGGCTCCTTCAAGCCTTTCTGGAATGAGATAGGGTTTAAATAAAGGAGCCTACCTCTTCCCCTACCAGAGTTTATTATCTGTTGGTGCATTGGGCCCTGGGCCTATGGGAATGCCACTTAGTAAATCACTGCTTCCTGAAGGTACTGTACCCTGAAGGTAATGGGAATTCCAAAGGTGCAGAAAAACGCCAGGGAGTTGTTTATGAACTAGGAAAATCTGGCCTGATACATTATTCCAGATATATTTATGCTCATGGCTTACAAAGCACCCCGGGGCCCTTTGGGATAAAAGAAGCTGCATGAATCTAAGAAAAATATTATTAAATAGATTTATTTTGGGTTGCTAAAGAGTGTGATGCCCTCTAGAGAACCACTGAAGGAGAATGAATTATTTTCTGCAATCCCCAACACTTGTCTTTTTTAAGAGTCTCTCATTGAACCCCTGGTGCCTGCCCTAAAAGGTCCAGCTAATCCTGTTGCTATAGTTACAACAATTAATTATATGCTTAACTAGCCTTACTAGTACATTGCAGCAATTCAATTAAAATCTGATTTTATTCTTCCAGTACTTTCAGGGTTTTTTCAGCCTCCAGCTCTGAAAACTGCCCATAATGTGGATAGAAAGAGTCCCAGCGGTTGTTCACTCCATCTCCCTGTGGCATCTTTGGCTAGAACTTGGCGAGGAGGGACGCTGTGCCCTAAAATAGACCTTGGTAGAAGAGCCAAAACATTTGGGAAATTTGAACCCAACAGCTGAGCAAATCATAAAGCTAATGCCCAATGGGTGTAAGGCTGGGTATGAAGAGATGTTTTTCCCCTTCTTAATTTTAATAATGTATTTAAATTGGAATGGAGATGCACAGGATTCCTAAATTAGTAGCTGTGCCCAACCGCTAGTTTGACATCTATAGACACTCAAAGTGGATCCAGCAGCTGTGGCACAGTCTTGAAGACCTCTAGGGCACAGTCTTGGGGACCTGGGGGAACTTAAGAGGCAATGGGATCAACTGAAGCTCCAAAGTACACCAAGAGTGCCAGTCTCCAGACACCTGATGCAAAAGTGTTGGTGGAAAATGCTGGATTGTTCCCTCTTTTGCTGGCTACTGATGTCATAGTAGAAGTCCAATAGCTGCTTTTTACTATGAGGGAGACAGTTTTAAAGACTCTATAGTTCAATCTGACATCCCTTTTGAGGACAGAGCTGGCCACAAAACCCATTCTGGTGAAAATCTCTCTAACCTCGAGGCTCAGATTTAAAAAGTAAAAATCGCAAAAGGTTTTCTATCAAGGTAATAGACACCATGCTTTCCTGATCTCTCTGTGTCCATACTTTTGTTTCTCTTCCTCCTTTCGTCTCCTAATAATGACAGCTAACACTGATGACTTTCTTTGCGCAAGGCACTGTGCTATGTGAGTTTCCCACATTAGTTTATTTACTTCTTACAACAACTCTTTGTAGATGCAGAAACTCAGGCTCTCAGACTCAAGGACTCACCAAGGGTACTGAGCTAGCAGCAGAAATCCAGTCACACCTAGACTCACCTGGTTCCTGCCAGCTCTTAACTTTAATATGCTCTACTCAACTCCTACAAAACAGCCTTTCTGCTCCAATGTTCGTTCTTTGATGACCTCATCTACTCTTATGCTTCAGCCTCCACCTCTCTCAAGGGGTCCCCAATCCAAACCCCGACTCTGATCCCTCCTTCGCATACCTGCTACGCATCCCTTCCCTGCTACCCCGGGGCCACTGCCAACCCGGCCCTTCCATTCCCATCCTCCCTAACCCGCATTAACCTCTTCTCCCGACCTCTCTGTGAATGATCTACCATCTAGTCCTGAGCCTTGAATCCAGAACTACCTTTGACTTTCAACTCCTCGTCTCCCTCAACTCCCTACGAATAACCAGTTACTGGGGTCCTGGCACCCTCCGTGGCATGCTCACAACCTCTTCTCTCCACACCCCAACCAAGACTGCCTCTGGGGCCAGCCCTGAGCCCACACGAGGTGTGGGTTCAACAAGGAACTGAGAAGCTCACCATGTTCCTCTGCAGCTTTCCACGCTGCTGGTGCCGTGTAACTCCTCAGTCACTCCTCTGTGCTTGTGTGCCGTCCTCAGTGGGGCGGGCACTTCCTGGGAACACTCCTGTCCCTTAACAGACACTGGCCTCACTCCCTGGACTGCTTTTACACCTCGCTCTCACAATGACACAAGGTGCTCATTAAGCCCCTTTATTTCTATACCTTGTGGCTGGCATGTTCCTGGCACATTAATAAATTTAATTTCTAAATTCCAATTTGGTTCTTTAAGGTGAGATTTTTCAGGAGACACTCCCTCGACTCAAAAGAATGATTTCAAAATGTGTGTGTGTGTGTGTGTGTCTGTCTGTCTGTCTGTCTGTATAGTTAGATAGATGGAGGGGCAGGGGGGATTTCTACATGGACACACACACATAGAAGAGGTAGAGGAAACTGTGTTTTATGCTTTATTTGGATTTTCCCAGTGCCTAGCACAATACAATTTAACAGACATTTATTGACTGCCTTATATCTGCAAGTCACTCTGCTAGGTGCAAATATTACCCCCTAAATAAACAATTATTAAATGAGTAAATGAGTGAGTGAATGAAGTTGTCTATTTATTTATTCATTTATTTATCTCTCTTGAGGACCATGGTGAATCTGAGAGTAAAGCAATATTTTTTATTCATTTATTTCCTTTACAAATATTTAATAAATGTTTCCTAAGTGCCAGGCACCATGCTGAACCCTGAGGATATGAAGGCGAACCAAGGTGGAGATGAAATCCCTGCCCAGGAGCTCAATGTCCAATGACGGGAGTGGGTGGGGCTGGAAGGTGGAGGCCGAGAAGCCTCCAGCAGTTGCTCTGGGTAATGGGTGCTGTGCAGTGTGTGGTGGGTGCTGGGCAGTGGGTGCTGGGTGCTGGGCAGTGGGTATTGTGTGGTGTGCAGTGGGCACTGATTGGGGGACAGTGGTGCTGTGTGATGTGCAGTGGATGCTGGGTGCTGGGCAGTGGGTGGTGAGCAGTGGGTGCTATGTCATGTGTGGTGGGCTCTGGATGTTGGGCAGTGGGCACTGGGAAGTGGGTGCTGTGTGGTACACGGTGGGCAGTAAGTGCTGCGTGCTGGGCAGTGGGTGCCATGTGGTATGTGGTGGGCAGTAAGTGCTGGGTGCTGGGCAGTGAGTGGTGAGCAGTGGGTGGTGAGCAGTGGGTGCTATGTCATGTGTGGTGGGCTCTGGATGCTGGGCAGTGGGCACTGGGAAGTGGGTGCTGTGTGGTACATGGTGGGCAGTAAGTGCTGCGTGCTGGGCAGTGGGTGCCGTGTGGTACATGATGGGCGGTAAGTGCTGGGTGCTGGGCAGTGGGTGCTGGGCAGTGGGTGGTGGGTGCTGGCTGGGTGCTAAGTAGTGGGTGCTATGCAGTGGGAGCTGTGCCATGACACTGCCTGATGCAGTGAAAGCCGAAGGACCGGGGTTGGGAGACATTCTGGGACCCTCCGTGAAACTGCTGCTCCCACAAGGCCTTCCACGTAACTATGGTGTTCTGATTTTATGAAAACAATAGCCCCCAGTTCAGTAGCAAAGGGGCACCTCCAGGAGGAAACGGAGTCTCCAAATCCATCCAACATAATCCACGGTGAGGGCGAGACCAGCCCATCCCAGTGGCGGCTGCCCTGTGGGCCTGGCAAACAATCCCCAGGACAGGTGGAGAAAGGATGTGCTTAGGGGAATGCCATGACGCTTATCACACACACACAGTGCTTTCTCTGACTTTACAGACCTCACAGAGGAGCTCCAGAATCCCATGATTATTTTTCACAAATTGATGTTCATATCTGAACAAGCTTCATCTCACAAACTCCACTCAAGGAATGTGTTCCAGGGACAGCTATTCCTTATGCTATCACCATGGCAATGCTGCCATCACAGGGGCTACCTATCCCGGCCAAAACAGTGCCAAAGAGAGAACTGGGCAGGGCACCAGATCCTCCAGCCACAGCAGCCTGGGGATAGGATGGGGTCACAGATGGAGATACCGTCTTCCTGCCTTTGCCCCAGCTGCTCCTGGAGAACATTCAGTGCCTCCAAATTCCTCCACAGCCGGTTCTTAGAGCGGCCAGGGATGGTCTCGGCAGAGCTGAACTTGCCTGCTGGGCTTTCCCAGCCTCCTTGTGGGATGTGTCCTGCACTGGTACCTCCGGAGGCCGTGGGTCAGAGAAGGAGCTCTCCCTCCAGCAGCCAGCCGGCCTCTTCGTCTGGTGGCCCACATGTTCCTTGAGCTAACTCTGAGTCCAAGTGAGGAACCAGCTTTGTGCCCCTTCTGTTCTCTCTCTGGGGTTTGCAGCACAAGCCAAGCTCTCACTGGGCCCCAGGGTCTTAGAGACTGGGCAAACCCCCTCCTATAGCCTTTTCTGTCCTTGGGAGACTCCCAGATGCTTAGCGACACTCCCCAGTTCAAATTCCCTTCTCCTCATCTGATATGGAATGAATTGGGCCTCCCCAAAAAGACAAGTTAAAGTTCCAACCCCTGGTCCCGTGCATGTGAACATATTGGTAAAAAGGGAACTTTGACGATGTTATTAGTTAAAATGAGGCCAAAGTGGATTAGGCCCTAACCCATTATGATTAGAGTCCTAGTAAAGGAGAGGAAATTTGGGCAGAGACGCAGATGACTGATGCACAGACAGAGGTGGGGGCTTGAGTTATGGATGGCCTGTAAGCCCCCACCAGAACCCTACAGACTTCAGAAGACACCTTCCTGTTGGACTTACAGTCTCCAGAAATGTGAAACAATCAATTCCTGTTGTTGAAGCTGACCAGCCTGTGGTATTTGTTACAGCAGCCCTGGCAGACAAAGACACACCCATCCAGCCTGAGCTGTGCCCTGGGTCAGTCAGCCGAATGCACCTTCACACCTTTAATTTTTTGCTTGTTTGTTTGTTTTAGAGCAATTGTACATTTACAGAAAAGTCATGCAGGATGTACAGAGATGCCATATGCCCTGCTTCACACACACAATTTTCCCTGTTATTAACATTTTGCATTAGTGTGGTACATACTGATGCACCAACATTATAGAATCCTATTATTACTAGGGCCCATAGTTTATAGTAGGGTTCATTCTTTGTGTTGTACAATTCTACATTCTTTAAAAAAATGTTGTGGTAATTTTCCATTTTAATCACTTCCAAGTATACAATTCAGTGGTGTTAATTACATTCACCACTATCCATTACCGAGACTTTTCCTTCATCATCCCAAACAGAAACCATGTTCTAATTAAGTATTAGCTCCCCATTCTCCAACTGTACCCCCACTCTTGCTTCAGAGGCTCCCCAGTTCTTCACATCATTAAATCCTTGAGGGGCCAAATCACTGGTGGGTGAACACATCTGAGTAACCTGACTTAAAGCCGAGTGAGCTCAGTAAAGCCATGCAGCTGGTTGGTTTGAGGGAACTTCCATTTGCCAACTCAGCTCTTTACCAAGAGAGCTCCCTGCCTGGGCCTCACAGGGGGCTGGATCCCTCACAGCAAGGTGGGTCTGAGGCAGGTGCTGGATGGAAGGAAGGTACAGGCTGCTGCTCAGAAAGCAGGCAGCATTTGCCAACCACCACCTCAGATGCCACTAGCCAAGCTGAGCCCTGTCATCTGTAATATTTATTTAGTCCTCAAAGCAACCTCCGAGATCTACATTATAATCCCAAATTTACACGGGGAACCTGGGACCCATGAGGATTAGACATTGGTCCCAATGGCAGAGCTGTACTCTGAAGGCTTAGGTCTGAAAGAGGAGGCAGAGACAACAGGTTGGAGAAAGGCTGTCAATAGGAGGAAGAGGAAGCAGATAAAACCCCAGCTCACAGAGGAGCCAAAGGTGGCTCCCTCTCCCCTTGCTGATTAAAAGTGTTGCCTCTGAACAGTCCTGGAGACCTAGAGTTCTCCCATCAGGACCCCGAAGGTAGTTGGGTACTGTGGCTTGGACATCCATTCTGGATTAGGTACCCCAGGGAAAATCGGGCTCCTCTTCCTTCTTCCTTATCAGATGATGAGCTAAAACCACCCACAACCCTCTCTTTTAGTGAGGTCCTTCCTTTATAGCTCATATCTGACAGTGTTTTCCGGAACTCCAAGGCTATCTGGCCTTTCTGCTCATCAGACCCTATTCTGGCCTTTACTAACTTACATCTGGAGCTTGCATAAACTAAGACAACAGTAGCATCTCTAGGTTTGGGTGGGAATGAGCTGTACTGTGCAGATCTCCTTCAAGAAATGACTCACCCCCACCCCCACCCTCACCCCATGCCCAGGTTCCAATGAGAATAGTTAGCTGAGACCCTCTACCTCCTTCAGGGTTGATCTCAACTTTTCAAGCAAAGTGATGGTATTCTTGGTTGCCTTGGCCAATGACTGAACATGGCAGTCATGGCCAAGGACATGCTTTTCCTTTTTCAGGGCAGCTCTTAGCCAATGGTTGAACAAAGCAGTTGTACAAGGGCTTAGTCATTTTCACCCAAAGTGGGAATCCTCTACTAAGAAATCTTTGCTCCAGACCTCCCAGGTGGGCTGGTAGATATGCTGTCAGGTTGGCATTGTGTTTTAATGGTGCCCCTTGCCCAATGCTGCTTCCCTCCTTTTCCATTATAGATGTTACTCCCCAACAAATCATCTGCACTCCTAATACCACCTCAGCATCTGCTTCCCAGAGAACCAAAACTACAATAGTTGGTACAAAGGGTGATCTGGGAATACAGGCAGTAAGATAGGGGTTGAGGGCTGCATCACTCACCACCTGGCTGGTGATCAAGACCCCATTCTGAGTGGCACGTTGTGTGTAGACAGTCCCTGGCAGTGAGTGGTGGTCCCATTAAGACCTTCACTGGTGGTGAACTGGAACGGCACATCACAGCAGGGAGTGCACTGGCCTGGGCAATGATTTGGGTGTTTGAAATATATGGGAGGAAGGATAAGTATAAATATAATGAAATTGGATGATTATTATTAAGTTACATTAATGCCTACAGTAAGATAATGAAAAACTGAGAGCAGATAAAAAACAATTGGGGAAAAAAAAGAACAAATTGTGAGAGCCAGAGTCTCTTGGGTAGCTTAAAACAAAGCCCTCATTTTATGCAGTGAGCAAGCAGAAAAGGCTGAAGATCAAGCCCAACATTTTATAGCATGGATGAAACCCAAAGACAGTGGGCTGCTCTACAAAGAAAGGTCTTTTATGCCAAGGTAAGGGCCAGATTCAGGAAGTCCTGGAGCCCTGGCAGACAGGATGAAGATCTGGGGGAGGATGCCCCCAAAGTTTGTGACTCCCAAGACTTACATGAACCTTCTGAGGCTGCAGAGTGGCCTATCCCTCTCCATTCAAAGATAGCCCTCTACCCATATGGGGAGACAATACAGAAGTCTTTCCCCTAAAAGGCAATAGGGTCCTCTTCAAGAATTTCCCCCACTTCCTCCCTTGCTTCCAGATGACTGAACACGCTAGCTCTGCCATCAGAGAATAAGGACTATCTCCCAAAGAAACTGCTGAGACTGGGCGAGTTCCTATGCGACTGGATTCTGAAGGTCCTTAATCAGGAGAACAGGAGCATAATATTGGATAAAGATGTGTTTATTGTGCTGGAAGTACTCTCTTAGGACACGGGATTTAACATCCTGGCAAGGATGCCCAAAAATTGGTGCCAAGTTGCTGCTAGGTCACTCCTAGAAACCTGGAAAAAGCAATGCCCCATGCTCAGCAAGAATCGAATGCCTCAATTGCCATGGCAGGTGATAGAGGATGGGATCAAGATGCTTAAGGACAGGGGTTGCTGGAATTGATATAAGACCAGAAGACCCATCCATGGGAAGGCTCTGTGGACCTGCCATTAATCAAGACCATTAGGAATGTGCTGATGAGGTAGCATCAGTAAGAAGTTCAGGGGGGCTCTCCTCCAGAACTAGTGGTAGGAAAGGTGGACACAGAGCTTGATTCATTAATAGCAATGGGGGGAAAGGAATGCCAAAGCAAAAGGGGCCAGGTGGCAGCACTTAACCTCCAGGAGTTATTGGTTCATAATTCTTGTAAAAAACAAAAAACATTGGAGTGACAGCCAAGGGGATCTGACTTATAGAGTGTTGTGGAAGAAGTTAGAGGAAAAATAAATGGGCAACCAATAAGGACACTGATATAAAAGAGAACAAGAATGGATGAGCAGGAAGCGAGGGCAGCTATCATAATAAAAAAACACAATTTCTTGCACAGATTCCAGAACTTAGCTGGTTTTCACATTCAGACCCAGAAAATGTTGACCAAAGAGGAGACTGTGTCCCCTGGGGGAAAGGTCCTACAACACCATGGGAAATATACACTATAATGAGTCCCTAAGAATTTCTAGTGTGTGCTTGAATTACTGTATATAGGGACAGGGGAAAATCCAGATCATTTTGAAGACCCTGATATTTTTGTGTATTTGTGTCCAATATGCAGGTTAACATTGATTCCCAAAGACCTGACATGACAACGTGGCCCCATTTAAAGTGGAGGTTTAAGTAGGGTTAGGAACAAAAAGAATGCTGGCAAAAGTCCAGCTTGGACCCACATGATGGCCATTTCCCTGGTCACCAAATACATAATTAGGATTGATATACCTGGATGTTGGCTGAACCCCTACATTGGTTCCTTGGCCTGTGAGGCAAGAGTCGTCATAGAGAAGAAGGACAAGTAACCTGGCTAGAAGAGTAAATCAAACACGGAATCACACCCAAGAGGAGGGAGGATTAGCAAAGATTAGTGCCATTCTAAAGGATGTGGGGTTGGTGGTTTCTATGTATCTCCATTTAATTCACCAGTCTGTCCTGTGAAGAAGCCAGATAGATCCCAGAGAACTGACTGTGGATGATGACGAGCTCAACCATGTTAGTAGCCTTCGGGATACAGCATGTGGCCATTGATTTGGGAAATGTATTCTTTTCTGTCCGTTCAAGAAAGAGTATCAGAAACAGTTTACATTCACATGGAGCAGACAACAATGTACTTTGGGACTTTTTTCACTTTCCTAACCTCTATCTTAATACATTCTGAAAAATCTAGACTTTATGAACATCCCACAGAACACCACATTAATCCATTACATCAATGACTTCACACTAATTGGGCACATAGTAGACGTGTTATAGTGGCAGCATAGAAACTCTATGAAGATTCATATACCTGCAATTCCAGAGACCCATGTGCATCTCCTACCACATCAAATACAAAGATATTTTGCTGAATAATATGAAGGGAAATAACAGATGCCTTGGAGAGAACAGCAGGGAAATTCATTTAGATTGAAACAATGGGTTCATTGAATCTATAGACTAAATTGGGGATAATTACTATCTTTACAATATTGAGCATTCTGATCCATAAATATGGAATATCCCTCTCTTTATTCATGTCTTCATCACTCTATTTATTCATGTCTTCTTTCTTTCAATAATGTTTTATAATATTTAGTATTGAGGTCAGGCTCATCCAAAGCACTTATTGTTTGTTGACACTATTGTAATTGGTATCATTGGTAATGCTGTCTATTTATTTGCTGTTGGTGTATTGATGCTATATTTTTAGGTGCATACAAATTAGAAAGTGTTAAATCTTTCTGGTGGATTAATCCTTTTATCATTATGAAATGCCTCTCTTTATATCCAAGAATACCTGCTGCCTTAAAGTCTATTTTGTCAGATTTGGCTCACCAGTTTCCTATTAATTGGTGTTTCCACTATCAGTGTTTTGTGTCCATATATCTAAGGTGTTTCTTTGTTTTACTTTTTATTCAGTTTAAGAAGGTTAGTCTCTCATTTGGAATATTAGTCCATTTTCATTTAATATAATCACTCATATATTTTGGGTTTTATCTACTATTAGTTGTCATACCTACTCTACATTCTTTTACATACTTTTCTTGCAATTTTTGAAATAAAAAGGCATTTTTATTAATTTCTCTGGTGCTTCTCTCTTACCTTGTTAGTTATCATTTCATTTATTCTCCTTTTATATAACAGATTACAACAAACATCCTTGATTTATTAGATGCTAATATAAATTGGTAGTTTGATCATTTTCCTGGTTATGCAAGGATTTTAGACATTTTAATTCCATTAGTTCTGTCCTATCTTGTGTGTGTTTCTGTGTATTTGTGCTTCATAGATTTTAAATTGTTTTTGCTCTATAAAGTCAATATTCATTTCATCATATATTTACAGTTTTTGTTTCTTCCTTCATTTCTATATTTTCATCTGAGACAACTTTTCTTCTCTCTTAGAAAATGCTTTAGTGTTTCTTTTAGTGGGTGTCTGTGGGCAATAAATTGTTTCATTTTTTATTTGCCTGAAAATATCTTAATTCTTCCTTTATTATTAAGGAATGTTTTTCTTGGAAATAGAATTCTAAGTTGGTGGTTATATTTAGGAAAATTATTCAACAATACTTATCTGGGACCTCAAAGTTTTCCAAAATCTGCTTCAACCAAGTAATTCCACTTGTAGGAAATGAAAAGAAATGAGTTAAATAGAGCAGCATATACAAAGCTATGCTTTGCATCATTATTCAAAATAGTGAGAACTTGGAAATAAACATAGCATCCAACATTAAGGCAATGGTTAATAAATTATGGCACTGCCATATTATGCAATATTTTGAAACCATTAAAAATTATGTTCATAAATATTTTAATGAGAAAAAAACATTTGTTATTATGATAAATAGGAAACACAAGATGCAAATTTTGATATACTTTATAATTTTAGCAAAATAAAAAATGTCTTTGGATGGATTGTATGGTGTGTGAATAGATCTTAAAATTGCATTAAAAATGTATGCATAGACATAACCTAAAAGGAAAAGCATAATTCCATTAATTATAGTTGTCTATAGGTAATAGGGTTGCACATGGTAATTTATCTGTAGTTGGAATAAATGATTTTTATATGTGACTACAGTAACCTCACTTTTCTGTTCACTTTCCATTTAAAATTATAAATGATGTAAATGGTAAAAGTATAGCGCATAAAAAGAACATTTATTTTAAAGAGTTAAAGTTGTCATAATTGTCTTCTGCATACCGAGAATTTTCCATGAAAGGAAAATGTGGAAATATACCAAAGAGACCCATTTACACTGTCATAAATTAATCCAAGTCTCAAATCACTGAGGAAAAAAACCTGACCTCATGCAAAATGCCACAAACACCTGATCCCTAAACATGAATCTTTGCATGGAAAATTGCAACCCACACACATTTCCTTTGGACTTAAAAGAACAGTATCTACAGTCCTTCGTCTACAGCACTAGTTGCTTCCTAAACCTCATTAAGGATGGTAATAACGCAGCTCCAACAGGAATTAATTTTATGCTAATCATATATGTCAGTGACTCTCACAGCTGCTTCCAGAAGCACGGGTTTTGCAAATTAAGTTGCTTTCTTATTTGGGGAAGGTGTGGGATGGACCAGAAGCAAAGGCATCATTGGGACTTGCATAATGTTTTTAGACTCGTTAATTAGCCTAGCAGTTTCGTTTCATCATTTCATCAGAAGATGGTTTGGGGCTTCTGCAGTCCTGCAGTCATCAATTCTGACTCCATGGATTAACACTGGGCTTGTCCGATGATTGGAAAGGTCAAAAAAAACAAACAAAAAAAAAAAAAAAACACAGCATCTAGCCTTCTTCCTAAAGCTACAATTATTGTCAGGAAAAAAAAAATTCTAAGTGATATTCCAGCCATTGCAGGAAGGAGCTTAGGAATTAGGCAGATCTAAACTTGAATCCTTGCTCTCTGCATGCCTGCTATGCGGACTTAGGAGTTGTTTATCTTTATGAACCTTAGTTTCCTCCTCTATGAAAATGGAAATAAAAATGTGACCCCCATAGGAGGGGACAAGACAATGTATATGAGGCATAGTGCCCAACACACAATGAGAAGTCTATATATATATATATATATATATATATATATATATATATATATATTTATATATATATATATATATTTTTTTTTTTTACATGTATCTTCTTTCTTTCAATACTGACTGGAAAATCTTGCCTATTTGAGAGGAATAAGATTCTATTTCCAAACTAAGTAAACATTTTCACCACCCCCCTAGACAACACTGGTCAGGCTACATTCTGGATGTGATGGCAACATGGGGGGTCAGATGTGGCTAGGTGAGGCAGATGGCATGAGGCAGACTCAATGGACATTCACAGTTCAGGCAATGCACAGAATCCTACAAAGCAGTCCTGCTTTAGAGATGGTAAAGGTAAGCTTTATTCATTCATGTAACTCACCAAAACTGAGCTACTGCACTATGGGCATAGCGTTCGATGAAGAGGATGCAGTGGGGAATAAGATAATCTCTCCTGCCCTTTCTGCAGAAAGCTTACACTCCAGTGGGGGCAAGAGGTATGGGGACATGAAGGAAAGGGCTGCAGTGCAGGACGGTCTGGTGCACAAAAGGAGGCCCTCCACGCTCCCCACTGGAGGACAGTCTGAGTCAGCTCACTCTCTTTCTGCCAGTGGTGATTCTGCTCCTGGGGTAAATGTGGGAAAGGCTGGCTAGGCTGGGAGGCAGTGGCGTGCCACTGTATGGGACAGATATATATTTTGTTCAGCTATAATCCCAGACTTTGAGGGAAGAGTTTCTTCCCTTCCCCCAAGAATTGGGAAAGCATCACAGAAGTGTACAGCCATTACTAACCACCCCCCACACACACACACATTAATCATTGGGGTCTTTGAGATGAGCAGCTCCCCCTGGAGAAGACAGATTCCCTAGGGAAGGCTCCCTTGCCCACAGGTCATGAGTGGCCTTTCACTGAGCATTCCCTCTCTTAGCTCTGCCACTCTCCCTCTGGAACTTTAAAATGGCCATACTCAGTTGGTCAGAAGCAACTGAAAGCTATGGAGAGTTCAAAGAAGCAATATGCACTTTCTCCTCGGCTGGCAAGCTGCACAGAGCAGGGATGATGATCTGGACTGGATTTCTTTTTTCAATTCAGTTTTATTGAGATATATTCACACACCCTACGTTCATCCAATTATTTGATCACAGTACCATCACATAGTTTTGCATTCATCACTAAAATCAATTTTTGAACACTTTCATGACTCCAAAAAAATAAAAATAAAACACCCAAAACATCCCATCCTCCCCTTTTCTCCCCTATTATTCATTTAATTTTTGTTGCCATTTTTTTACCCATCTGTCCATACACTGGATAAAGGGAGCCTGAGCCACCAGGTTTTCACAATCACACAGTCACAACGTGTAAGCTAGATAGTTGTACAATCATCTTCAAGAATCAAGGCTACTGGGTTGCAGTTCAACTGTTTCAGGTATTTCCTTCTAGCTATTCCAATACACTAAAAACTAAAAAGGGATATCTATATAATGCATAAGAATGCCCTCCAGAGCAACCTCTCGACTCTATTTGAGATCTCTCAGCCACAGAAGCTTTATTTTGTTTCATTTTTCTTCCCCCTTTTGGTCAATAAGATGTTCTCAGTCCCATGATTCCAGGTCCAGGCTCATCCCCGGGAGTCATGTCCCATGTTGCCAGGGAGATTTACATCCCTGAGAGTCATGTCCCACGTATGGGGGAAGGCAGTGAGTTTACCTGCAATGTTGGCTTAGAGAGAGAGGCCACATCTGAGCAACAAAGAGGTTCTCTTGGGAAGACTGTTAGGCACAATTATAAGCAGACATTTGTAGTAACATCTCCTTTGCAGTAACAAGCTTCATAAGAGCCAGCCCCAAGATCGAGGACTTGGCCTTCTAAATTGGTAGTTCCCAGTGCTCGTGGGGAAGTTTAATGTTTCCACATTTTCCCCCAGTCCCTCAAGGGGGCTTTGCAAACACATTTTTATTCTCTGTCCAAATTACTTTGTGATGTATCAGAGTTTCACACTAACCTGTACAAATCAACCAGATCTCACCCCCTATTCAAGGTTCCATGTAATTACGGTGCTTGAATAAATTGACCATACAAGTTAAATTATTTAGTGTGCTACAGAAAATATAGATTTTGCACCAAATAAGCGTCTGTTCCTTTGGTCTCATACAGAAGTTTAAGTTTTAAAACACAGTCAATATCGTCCTTTACCCTTTAGTCTGACTTGCCTTGGTCCTAACCAGATCCACTTCATTCATATCTCTAATTGAGTTCTGAACTCTTTTTCAGCTTCTTTGCCATTTGCTGTATAGGGTAATGCTGACATTCACAGCTGCCAAACTCTGGCTCTGAGTGTCAGGGGTCACACACATACCTGAAATCACAGGGACCAACCAGGTTATACACAAACATCTCAGCATCTCAGAATTTAGAAACAGCCATAACAACTCATAGCCTGGATTTTGAACAGTGAGTTTGAGAGCAGAACAGTTAATAATCCCCTTCGTGAACCTTTTCATTCACTCCCAGAGATGGCACCAGATGAGACTGCAGGGGTGGGATCATGCATGGTCCGATTATGCAGGGCTCTTTGTGTCAAGGCAAACACAACTTGAGAATTCACTGGTTTTGCAAATGCTTATTACTGTGGTCATGGTATTCTGAGTTTTTTAATTCAACTTTTTATTTTGAGATAATTGTAGACTCACACGCAGCTGTGAGGAGTAATACAGAGAGTGCCTCTATACTCTTTACCTTCTTTCCCACAATGGTAACATCTGGAAAAACTCTAATATAATACCACAACCAGGATGCTGACAAGATACAGAACATTCCCATCTCCACAAAGACCCATCATGTTCTCTTTTACAACCACACCCACTTCCCTCCAGCTCCAACCCCCTCTTCAACCCACTAATCTGCCCTCCATCTCTATCCTTTTGTCACTGCAGGAACATTGTATAAATGGCATCATATATGTGTAACCTTTTGGGGTTTCCTTTTTTCACTTAGCATAATTCTTTGGAGATTCATCCAGGTTGTTGTGTTTATCAATAGTTTGTTCCTTTTTATTACTGAGTGGTATTCCAGGGAACAGATGTACCACGGTTGGTTTAACCACTCACTCATTGAAGGACATGTGGGTTGTCTCCAGTTTGGGGCTTATTATTAATAAAGTTCCTATAAACATTTATGTACAGGATTTTGTGGGAACATAAGTCTTCAATTCTCTGGGATAAATGCCCAAGAACACAATTGCTGGGTCATATGGTAATTGCATGTTTAGTTTTATAAGGAATTGCCCATTTGTTCTCCATAATGGCTGTACCATTTTAAATTCCCACCAGCAATTTATGAGTGACAAGTTTCTCTGCATTTTCACCAGCATTTGGTGTTGCCACTATTATTTTTATTTTACGCACTCTGAGAAGAGTATAGTAATATCTCCTTGTGGTTTTAATTTGTATTTCCCTAATTGTTAAAATGGTTAAATGAAATTTTGTGTGCTTATTTGCCATCTGTGTGTCTTCTTTGATGAAATCTCTCTTCACAATTTTATTGGATGTTCACTTTCTTACTGTTGAGTTTTGAGAGTTCTTTGTATATTCTGGATACACGTCCTTTGTTGGATATTTGCCTTGCAAATATTTTCTCCTAATCTATGGATTGTCTTTTCATGTCCTTCCCATAGTTTTTCACAGAAAAAAAGTTTTAAATTTTTATGAATTCAAATTTATCCATTTTTGCTTTTATGGATTGCATTTTTGGTGTTAAGTCTAGAAATTCTTTGCCTAACCCTAGATCCCAAAAGTTTCCTTCTGTGTTTTTAAAAGTTTTCAGTTTTACATTTTAAACGTAAATTTTAAAAGTCTTTGATCTATTTTGAATTAATTTTTGTATAAGGTGTGACACTTAGGTCAACTTTGTGTGTGTGTGTGTGTGCCTATGGATATGCAATTATTCCAGCACCATTCATTGAATTGATTTTCATCTTTTTCAAAAATCAACTGGGCACATTTGTGTGGGTCTATTTCAGGATTCTCTATTCTATTCCAATGACCATGTGTCTATCTCTCAACTTATACTCATCATTTTGATTACTGTAGCTATACAATAAATCCTGAAATCCAGTAGACTAATTCCTCCTGTTTTATTCTTATTTTTCAAAATTGTTTCAATTATTCTAGACCCTTTGCCTTTCCATATAAATTTAAGAATAATCTTGCCTGTAACAACAAAAACCCTTGCTGAGATTTTGATAGGAACTCTGTTAAACCTGTAAATCTAATTGGGGACACTTGACATCTTACTATGTTGAGTCTATGAACATGGTATATCTCTCCATTTATTTAGATCTTTGATTTCTTTCATCAGCATTGTGTGGTCTACAACATACAAGTCCTGCACATATTTTACAAGACTTGCACCTGAATACTTCAATTTTTAGCAACTGCAAGTGGTATTCTTTTTAATTTTAATGTCCATGTAGTCATTGCTAGGATATAGAGGTACAAATGATTTTTGTATTCTTATCTTGTATTCTGTGATCTTGCTGAATTCATTTACTACTTCTAGGAGAATTTTTAGTAGATTCCTTGGGATTTTCTAGATACAAAATCATGTCATTTGCAAATCTGGACAGTTTTATTTCTTTCTGTATGATCTTTATTACTTTTATTTCCTTTACTTGCTTACTGAACTGGCTAGACTTCCAGTACTATGTTGAATACAAGTGGTGAGAGCAGACATCCTTGCCTTCTTCTTCCTGTTCTCAGATGGAAGGTATTCATTCTTCCACCATTAAGTATACTGTGTTTTTAGGTTTTATTTTTTCTTTTGCCTATAGATGTGCAATTGCTTCAGAACCATTTGTTCAATTGATTTCGTGCCTTTGTAAAGAGAAGGAGGGCATATTGGTGTGGGTCTATTTCTGGGTTCTCTATTCTTTTCCATTGATCTGCATGTCTATCCCTCTACCTATACCCCATCATCTCAATTACAGTAGCTCTACAATAAATCCTGCAATCCAGTAGACTAGAGCCATTGCAGGTTTTTTTGTTTTGTTTTGTTTTGTAGATCCTTTCTATCAAGTTGAGGAAGTTCCTATCTATTCCTATTTTTCTGAGAGATTTTTTTTTTATAATAAATGGGCATTGAATTTTGCCCATTCATTTGCCTGCATTGACTGATATAATCACATGATTTTTCCTCTTTAGCCTATTAATATGATGGATTACCTTGATTGATTTTTCAAATATTTAATCATTTTTGTATCCTTGGAATAAATCCCACTTGGTCATGGTGCATAATTATTTGTATACACTGCCTAACATATTGTTTAACTTAATATTGCTGATATTTTGTTTAGGATTTTTTTAATCTGTGAGGGAAATTGGTCTCTAGTTTGCTTGTACTGTTTTTGGCTGGTTTTGGTATCAGGGCAATACTAGCTTCATAAAATGAATTGAGAAGTGCTCACACCTCTTCTATTCTCTGGAAGATACTGTGTCTAATTGCTGTCAGTTCTTCTTTAAACATTAGGATCCTTTAGTGAAACCATCTGGGCCAGGAGATTTCATTTTTGGGAATTTTAAATTATGAATTATTCTTCCTTAATAGTTATAGAGCTTTAAAAATTATCTATTTCTTTTGGGGTGAGTTGTGGCAGCTTGTGTTGTTCAAAAAATTGGTCTATTTCATCTAAGTTGTCAAATTTATATGTGTAGAGTTGTGTGAAATATTCCTTTATTACCATTTTAATATCTACAAGGTCATTAGTGATATCCCCTGTTTCATTTCTGATACTGGCAAATTGTGTTTTATCTTTTTTTCTTTGTCAGTCTTGCCACAGTTGTGTTAATTTTATTGACTTTTTCAAAGAACCAGCTCTTGGGCCACTCCTGTTTTACTCTGATTAATGTTTGCATGATATTTCTTATTCATTGTTTAATTTCAATCATTTTATTTGAAGTGAGTTTCTTATAAATAGCACATAGTTATGTCATGTTTTCTAATCTATTCTGCCAATCTCTATCTTTTAATTGTGTATGTAGAACATTTACATTTAATGTAATTATTAAGTCGGTGATTTTATTTTTGTTTTATACTGCTTTTCTCTATTTTCACTTCTTTTTATTTGTCCTGATTTCTTATGGGTTACTTGAAATTTTTAAAAATTCTATTTTGATTTATCTACAGTGTTTTTGAATGCATCTCTTTGTACAGCATTTTAGTGGTTTCTTTGGGTTTTACATTTTGTATTCATAAGTTATCACAGTCTGCTGGCATTGTCATTTTATCAGTTTGAGGGAAGTATAGAATCCTTACCTCTCTTCATGTTCCTTTACCCTCTGCCATATATAGCATCATTGTCATAAATATTTCCTCTGCATACATTTAGACCACCTCAGAAAGTGTATAATTTGTGTTCCAACCATCAAACATAATTTAGAAAACTCAAGAGGAGAAGGAAAGCTTTATTATATTTAATTGTATTTTTGCTTACTATCTTCTCTATTCCTTCCTAATGTCCCAAGTTACCTCCTTTCAAATCATTTCCTTTCTGTTTAAAAAACTTCCTTTAGCCATTCTTTTAGGTCATGTCTGCTGGAAATTATTCTATTCTTAGTTTTCCTACTGAGAATGTTTAGATTTCTTAATTCCTGAAGGATATATACACTGTGTATAGGATTCTGGGTTGGTAATTCTTTTCTTTTAGCACCAGAAAAATATTGTGCTACTTCCTAATGGTGTCCATGGTTTCTGATGAAAAATACGCTGTCATTCTAATTGTTTTCTTCCTGTAGGAAAGACGTCATTTTTTTTTTTTTTTTTTTTTTTTTTTTACTGCTTTCAAAATTTTTTCTTGGCCGTTAGCATTTATATGCTTAATTATGATGTGTCTTGGTATGAATTTCTTTGTGTTTCTTCTGTTCGAAGTTTCCTATGCTTCTCAAATCTATAAAGGTATATCTGTTGCCAAATTTGGAGAGTTATCGGCCATTACTTCTTTTAGTACTTTTTCAGCCTCCTTTTCTCCTTTCCTTCCAGGAATCTGATAGCACAAATGTTTGATCATTTGTTACAGTCCCACAGTTCCCTTAAGTTCTCTTCATGTTTTCTATTTTGTTTTCAGATTAATTTCTATTGTTCTGTCTTCCAGTTCTCTCTGTCCTTTTGATTCTGCTGAGCCCACCCACTGAGTCACTTATTACGGTTATTGTATTTCTTAGTTCTAAAATTACTGTGTGGTCCTTCTTTATATTTTCTATTTCTTTGCTGAGTCTTTCTGTTTTTCTACTGAGGCATTCAATTCTTTCATTTGTTTTGAGTGTTTTTGGCCAAGGGATGGACATTGAGCACATCAACATCGCCTTCAACTATGACACACCCAAGGACTCAAGACACTGACTTCCACTGGGGGGCCCACGCAGGTCATTTTGGCACCAAAGGCCTGGCCACCACTTTTATGTCTGACAAGAACGATGCCAAAATACTCAACGACGTCCAGGACTGGTTTGAAGTGAATACAGCAGAGCTTCTCGAAGAAACTGACATATCCATGTACACTGAGCAGAGCCAGTAATCAAGCACCTTGCTGGGCTCCAAGCTGCCTCCACCTCCCCATGTGCTGCCTCATGCTCTTTCTGAGCCACAATGGGTCTCCCTTTTTATTATCTTAAAGCAGTAGATTTGTGTAAGAAAACGTTTTTATTATGGAAAAAGGCATGTTTATCATGGTTGCCTAAAATTATTGTTCAATAATTCTAACATCTCTGTCATCTTGATGTTGGCATCTATTGATCATCTTTTTTCCAGTTTGAGATCCTCCTGGTTCTTGGTATGGAAAGTGATTTTTAATTGAAACCTTGGCATTTTCATCCTGTTTTCTGAGATTGTGAATCTTATTTAAACCTTCAGTTTTAGCTGAATTTCTCTGACACCAGTCTGGTAGGGTAAAAGTGGGTGTCACCTCTTCACTGCCAGTTGGAGTATAAGTCCAAGTTCCTCACGTGGCCTTCATCGACACCCAAACTGGGGAGGTCTCTTCATTGTTGCTGGGCAGAATTGGGAGTTCTAGCTTCCTATGTGGTCTCTACTGACAGGGCGGGGTGCTAGGGCCTCATGAATGGCCAGTGGAGATGGAAGTCCTGGCTCTATACTTGGCCCTCCCTGACATGATTCCAGTGCGGCAGCTGGGGTACCTTATTACAGTTTCACAAGTGTGGAAATCTAGGCTCCCCACTTGACCTTGCTGGTGTGGTTGAGAGTGAAGCCACACTTTTTTTCAGTGGTGCTTGGTTGGGTAGAGCTGTTATTGTCAAAACCTTTTCTGACCTCTTAGAGTGCTGCTTCTTTTGTCCTCTGATTAGAGAGAAAGCTTTGGGGGATGGTTTATGTCTGTGCCCATTGGCATTTCTGGGTTTCTGGCTTCTTCAGCTCCAAGTGTGGGACACATGAGGCCAAAAAAAAAAAAAAACACAGGGAACTCACCACTGTGTTGATCCTCAGATCCTGAGGTCCTTAGCTGTCTGCCTTCTTTTCTCTACCTTTCAGAGTCATCTTATGATTATTTTAGATATAATTCCCAGGGGATTTAATTGTACTTAGTGGTAGGAATGGGAAAAGTACATCTACTCCATCTTGTATCATGTTCTTTTGAGTGGAAAGTTAAGAGACTGGAAGTGTGATTTGAGGGACTTTCAACATCTCTTTAAACTCTCCTTGTTTTACACGAGGAACTATTTGAGGGAGAGGTTGAAGGTTTGCCCTGGTTACACAACTGGTTGGTGCTGGGACTGTGACCCAAACAAGGACACCTGATGTCTAGTCATCCCAGGCTTCTAGCATCTTTAAATCTCACCCTAATAGGCCCTTTACCACCTGACATGTTTGTGAGACAACTGAAACCTCTGTGCTGACCTCAGAAACTTTTACAGAGTCAGACGAAAGGGGCCTGACCTCATTCTGCTGGGTCACAATTTTTAATATCCAGTGAAACTTGCTCAGATCTTTTTAGACTAACCACAAGAAGATGTGGGATGTCTTGCAAAGATAGGTTTCACAATAACCCTTCCTTCCTAGAATTACCCTGAACTTTTGTTGGAATAAATCTTTAAAATCCTTTCTGCATTAATACAAAGTGGCAATGCCAAAAATGTCTCCCAAAGTAGGGGCTTTGGAGGGCAAAAGTGGGGTTGCAATGATCAGTAGTTCCTTCCTTACACACCCATAAAATCAGAGTTGGGAGGAACCAGAAGTGTATGTTTATATGTGTGGGTGGTGGTGGCTTTTAGCTTCTAGTTAAGGGATGAGAGAGGGGCAAGAGCACTTACTTTACCGTATGTGTCAGGGTCTCTTCACCCAGCTAGGATGAGATGTTAATTGTTAATTTCTTCTTGCTTTTCCCTTGTCCCTTCCCTTGTCCAGCAGATAACCAGCCTGTGCTCACAGCTTCCAAGGAGGAACTTGGCAGGGCAAAAACAGCCTTCCTGCAGGGCCTCTTGGTATTTGTTCCCCAAAGTCAAAACCTCAAGGGGGACTGGGAAAAGATTAAAAAATAACAATGTCTTTCCTGGAACATGAAAGGAGAAGGATTTCCATGAAGCTGGTGGATGGGGGGCTGGGGAGCAGAGCCTGCTTTGCCTCTCTCAGCATAGGCAAGAGAAAGGGGGACTGAGGGCTTAACCAAGCACACAGAGCCCCAGGCACCTCAGAAGGGCTCCAGTGTCCCAACCATGGCTTGGAATGACAGAGGCCCTGGGCCTGACAGCACTTTGCAGACCCAAGTGTAGAGAGCTCAGCATTATCTTCAGACTCCACAGCCTCAGGGAAGCTTCTGAAGGGAGAGCCCTGCTGTTTTAGTAAATAAAGTGACATCTGTTGCTTCTCACCTGAGTTTGTACCCTGGGGTTCATAGCATTGAAGACCAACCACATGGTAAAAACCTGTTGATCCTTACAGCTTTTATGATAGGAAAACTCAGACTCATGCAAGGAAGCTCACACAAAAGGCAGAATAGCTAGGCTGTGAAGTCAGATCAGGCTCCAGACTCACACTTTTCACTCCAGCACAGTGAATGGCCCTTATTTCCTGTCAAGGTGCATTATTAATAAAACACATCCTGGAGCACTCCAAGGAAGCACAGACACATTCAACGGATGTGAACAAAGAAACTCACTAGGTTTCTGCCTTCCCTCCATGGAATACCAAGGGCTTCTCTCAAGCCCCTCCTTCTTTATATTGGAAGAGAAGGAGGACGGTGTCTCTTTAACAGTCTGTGCATCTGCTCATTTCAACTCACAGGCATTTGCATGTGAAAATTACCTTCCTCAGCTCCCAAATTGATGTTTGCATGTGCAAAGAGAGAGGCCCCTTTCGTTGAAGTTCAAGAAGACGTTGCTCTAAAAAATAATTATTATTTCCATTCCAGTGCTCACCCTGTGGCCTCCCGTGCCTCACTCATCAGAGCATGCTGACAGGAAACCGCACCCACCAGCAAGCATTTATTTTATTTTTAAGCCAGGGCCCGAAGAGAGTAGCAGGTATTGCTTACCTCTGGTTTAGTCTGACAAAACCTATACCCTGCAACTTAATGTCTAACGTTTTCCTGTTTCGTGGCACCTTCTAATACCAGCGGTAAATTGATTTTGTGGTTTACAGAACAATTTTGCAGGCTGAGATAAGAATACAGGCACAAGATGCGGGAACAACTTTGCCAAAGTTAATAACACAGTGGTCTGCCGACTCATGCAGATGTGGTGGGCTCTTGGTCCAGAAGTCCGGGACTTTCACTCCGGGGAGGCCTCTCTGCATGCTGAAGGCTCCTGGAAGGTCTCACCCCTCTGTGAGTTTCTCACAGCAGGGTCCCAGACCACACCCATTTGCCTGAACAGCGCTGTGACATTGGTTTCCTTTCCAAGGGCAAGCTCTCAGAACGTGGCTTTCTTGACCAAAAAGTGGCTCTGGATTTCACCCAGGCAAGCAGAGAGGCTGAGGCTACATCCATTGCACCTTCTGCCCATAGCTATGATAACAATGGGAAATTGTGTTTACTGGGCCCCCATGTTACAGTTTACAAAAATGTCCTTCTGCTTCATCAGCTCACAGTTTCAGATTTAATTCTAATGAAAAGCACAGTGGCTACATAGGATTGCCTCATTTGAAATACAGGAAACCAAGGCTCAAAGAGTAAATTTCTCAAGCTTCGCTGCCAGAGACGTGTGAGGACACACTCTTGGTAAATAGTCCCAGGAGGGGATGACCAAGGAAATAAGGGGTGTGCCTGCCTTCACCCCACACACTGCACCTTCCCAGGGCACATCCAGTGTGCACCGAAGACCCTTCCATATCCCACCCTTTTGCAAGAGCCTCCAGAAATCACAGGTTAGCAAAGAAAGGAGAATGAGCCCCACTAGACATGCAGAAAGAGTCAAGGCTAAATAAAGAGTAGTTTATTTACCACATCACATGTGGATTTCATCATTTTTCTATCTTATTTAACACCTCTCTAATTCAAAGAGGAGAGGCTGGAAGCCACAACCCGCGGTGGTTCTTATCGTGGACAACGCTCTTGGCATCCAGACCACGCAGCCACCAATAGGAATTTGGAAAGACTCAGGCTCCTCCAGGGCAGCGACACCCTCTTCACCTGACACTCAGCAGTAACCACAGCACACCTGTCACGCCGAAGCAGAGTTAGCTGTGTGGGGCTCTGGAAATCAAAGAGCCAAGCAAAATGCAAACAGTGCAGTGGATGCTCCAAAGGGCACTCTCATAGAAGTTTTCTTTGATTCTAATAACATCCCTGAGAAGTCTGTTGAGCAGAAATTATTATTCCCAATTAACACATGGGAAGACCAATGAAGTTTCCATAAATAGGTGGGCAATTACCATTCATTCAGTATTCCCTAAGAGACAGCACTAGGATATGTCAATTTTTATGGATGATCTTTTAATCCTCACTACAACCCCATGATGCACACCTTAAAGAGGATAAAACCACAGAGGACTGGAGAGGTTACATGATGTGCCCAAAGCCATAAAGCCAGGGAGAGATAGGATTGGGTCTCATACTCAGATCTTCTGATATTGAGTCCAGAACTGGGTCTACTACTCACCAAACAATGAAACCTCACCCCCAGGCCCCCAAGATACCCCAGATGGTCACTGACACAAGCATCTCCATCATGGGCTGGTCAGACCTCCAAATAGGCAACAAGGAGACACAATATGTCAAGTGGGTATTTGAAACAAGAAATGGAAGGGAAATGTTAAGTCTGAATGTTGGTTTGAGGAAGTCTACTCCCAGGAAATGGGTTTAGGGTCTGGAGAACCAGGAGTCTCAAGGGGAGATGACACCCAGAAACCTGCAGAGATGAGGAAATCAGAGTCAGGGGTGGTCAGACTTCCCACAGAGCTGAACTGTTCTTTGGATTCTTTTGGTCCAATTCATGCTAAACTCTGTTATACAAAAAAGTCTTCTGAATTTGATTTTAATCTCTCAAAATAATCTGTAAGTAGATCAAGCCATGGCAATCCCTGTGTAAGTTGTAGAGGAAGTGCAAGATGAGTGCTATGATACAACCATTTCATTCTGAATAATGGGAAAGTGAAATGGCTGATCAGAACAGATACAGCACAGAGTAAGTATCAAGCGTTACTCAGACTCTTCAAATGGTCAAACTTACACAGATATCTTCATGTGTAGGTGCAAATAACCCAGCAAAGAAAAGCGGATATGAAGGAAGGGGGTATCAAAAGAGGAATATGGCGAGTCACTATACTCTACATCTTAAAAACAGAAATCCGCTCACATTAATTCCAACACACACACAAGTGGAGGTCTCCAGGAGTCCCTCGAGGACAGCACACTTTCAGCTCAGCCAGGGCAGTAAGGCTGGTTTAGGGCTCTGAATTTTGGGCAATGGAGACTGTACCCAAGGTGGTAAATGTAGCTACGCCTGGGGACACCAGTGGGAACATCCATGTGTTATCAGATTTCTTTGCTCTTAGTCTGAGACTGAGGATCACTCACTTACATAAATGAGGCATGTTCTTGTACAATGCTTTCAGTGCAGTAGATCTAGACTACTATGAATTTCCTCAACTCACATAATGCCTCCTGCTTCTCAGGAACAAAACACAGCCCCTAGACAAAATGACTGTGAGTGTTACCCTCACGCATTCACGCTGAAGGCCATCAACACTGCCGACTAGTCAAGGAAGGGCTCTGTACGAAGACAAATATTATATCACATCTATCATCTCTCAAGAGGGCATCTCTAATTTTCCAGTCATCCTAAAGAGCAGATGATAAGGTCCCAGGGGACACTGTGGCTCAAGGCCAACATCATGCAAGTAGCATCTCTGCTCCATAGCCCTGAGCTCCAGGCCTTCCCCACAATTCTCACCCCTTGTAAGACTTACCTAGGGCCTAAAATCATGGGGTCTTCTCAGGCTTCCTGGATGGAGACCAAAAGAGCACACCAAAGAGAACACCATTTTTCTAAACTAAATCCATGAAGAAAGACCCAAGATAAATTACTTGATCTTCTGCTCAGGAAATATGGTTAAGAGGAGGAAGTCAATCATCAACCAACTTCAGGGCCTTCAGCAGCGATCAACCGTCCTGTGTGGTCAAGTGCACTCAACTCAGTGTGAAAGTCTGTGATTCAATAAGTCTGAGACACACTCCCAGCTCCAACCTCCTCCTGGAGATTCACAATGCACACAAGTACACTAAAGGCTCTGAGAAGCCACAAAATAAATAAATCTGTTTTTCCAAACTTCTCTTTACTTGAGTTTCCCCTCACCTATTTTGCAAGGTAATGAAAGATAATTTATTGAAAGAGTGCACTACCTTTTGCCTTCATGGCCAGGGAAGGGACAAATAAATGAGCACTATGTGCCCCATCCTAGGCCTTTGTGTTGGAGACTTAAAACATCTCCGAAGGCCAAATTCAAATACTTTTGCATTTAAAAAAACTAATGGGTCTAAGAAGTGGAAGGGCCTCTGAGGTTTGAAGGAGAGAAGGAGTGAAGCAGCTGGCCTTGGGGAAAAGAAGAGATTTTCCAAATAGGAAGGGGCCTGTGGTTTGGAGTTTCCATCATGAGGAGAGAGCAGGTCCTCAGTGAGGAGCAGGGGAGTTATGAGAATGGGTCCTGGACATCTGATTCTAAGCCTCAGGGAAAGATCAAATGGCCAAATCTGGCCAGAAAAAGGAAGCTGCCTACTGACAAGGTGCCACGCCAGCATGGAAGGCGAGTACAGCAGTGGGATTTAGAATGGATCAATAACCGAGAGCCCTCCCCACTGTTCTGGTGTGTGTGTGTGAATTCCCTGCCACCTTCCCATGGCAGCTGGGAAGGAGGAGAATGCCCCTAAAATAACTACAAGATAAAAGTTTCTTACCTCAAAGGTGCATAGGAGCTGGGAGTCAGATTTAAGTAGAGTTAGGGAAACAGATTAATAAGACTTGCCTTAGATTTTAGTATGACAGTCCTTGCAAATTCAAACTACAAGCCATGAATAACACCTAAAAACATCTTGTGGAAGTCATTTTCTGTGGAATACTCGCTAGAAAATGCTTATGTGGGCAATCTTTGCACAAGAAACTGTGATTACAACTTTTCCCAAGTTCTTTACCTCTTGTCTTGGTTTCCTGACTGCTATGACAAATTCCACAAAATGGGTTGACTTAACAACAGGAATTATTGGCTCACGGTTTTGGAAGCTAGAAGGCTGGTCTGTAGAATTCTGGTTGGCTGGCAATCCTTGGGTTCCTTGGTTTTCCCATCACGTGACAATGTCCTTTCCTTTCTCTTCCAGTTTCCATTGACCTTCAGCTTCTAGCTCCTCTCTGTAGCCTTTTTTTTTTCTATAAGCCCTGCAGAAATAGGATTAAGACCCATTCTGATTTAATTGGCCATACCTTAACTAAAAAGAACATCTTCAAAGGGTCCTGTATACAACAGGTTCACCTACAGGAATGGATTAAGATTAAAAACTTAGTTTTTTTCTGGGATATATAATTCAACCTACCACACCTCTTTTCCCTGTCAATATAAATAAATTGATGAAAGGCATTATTTGAGTAACTCAGTAAATAGGACATCCCTCCAATGGGGCTGAATATCAGCATCCTATCAAACATCTGGATGAGAAGTAAAAACTTCATTTGCTCACTTAATTTCATATTTTGAGATACCTAGATATTTGACCTCACATTTGGGTGGCAGAATTTTCTTTCATTAATCTCTTCACTGCTTTGATTTGAAGTAAAAATCTTAAATCCACTCACTACAGTTTTATGATAGTAAATTACCATATGAATTGAGTTTTAGAAACTAACTTTAATGTCTTTAATGTCTGGGAAAATATTCATGATACATCAATAAGCAAAATGCAAGTCACCAAACGGAATGTTTCACATATGTTACTTTCATAATAATAAAAATGATGATTAAATTTAAAAAATTCTTAGCCAAACCTAAACAGGATCATGGTGTACTGACCACGAACATACCATTATTGAGCACTCAGTGGGTATAGGGCAATACAACCTAACACTCTCTCCCTGAATCGGGCACTATTGCTTCATTTGGCTGGTTGTAGATAATTAATACAATTGAATTTTCTCCCCTGATTCTACTCTTCTCTTTAGACCCTGTAAATATTACAAGAAAAAAATAGTTCCCATCTCCTTTTACTGTAAATTCCTGAATATCAGTGGACTCCCACCCCCGCCCCATTTTCCCAATGTTAAAATTTCAATAAACGTTCTTAAGAAATGCAAATAAACTCGCAATATTTTAGATTAAATAGTCAAACAATAGTTACACATAGATAATTTAAATCTCATGCTTCACAGAATAAGAATGTTTCAGAAAGATTGCCTCTTTTGTTCTCTAAATAGTTTGCCACTTAATTTTTTTCAAACTGTTCACATGCTTCAAAAACCATTTCACCAGCATCCCTGGAACTTGGTTTTGAGTCAACACACATCATTTTCCAGAGATGCTGCCTTCCCTTCCCTTGAAGTTGTTTGAGAGATGTACTTTTTAAATCTTTAAATCTTATGAGGACTTTAATTTTTATCCCAAGCCACAAAAACCCATCAGCACAACATAAGGCAGCACTTTCCCCCAGTGCTTCTGTAGTGATCTGAAGCAATATTTCTTTTTAAAGTGTCTTGAAAAAGCTAGCTTACAATTAACAGCACTTGAAAATGTAAGATCTTCTACTTAATTTCTCTCAATTCTCATATTAATATTCTCTATCCCTCCCTCCCTCTCCACCTCCCACTCTACCCCCACTTCCTCCTCCTCCTCCTCATCTCTCTCTCTCTCTCTTTCCCTCCTCCCTCTCTCTTTCTCTGCCTCTACTTCTCTCCCTCTCTCTCTCTCTTCTTTCTGACAACCTCTATGGGTGTCCCAATCTAGAATTGATTGAGATCAGGGAAGGCTAGTTTGTCTTTCCTATACCATACCAATTGTTCAAGTAAAGTTATTAAGAAACTGCCCTGCAATACAAGAGACTGTAAGGATTTGAACAGAAGCTAACTCCCTCTTTTCTGAGGGATACTTGGTGGCAAGGAGTGGAGACACCAGGAGACCTTCAGCTTACATTTGCCCACATATTATAATGCAATTCCAAGAGACTTTGGCAAAGCCTCTCTAAGGGTCATGAACTCACCTATTTCCCAAAGCTCGATGAGCCACACCTATAACTATACAGGTGCTGAGAAAAAGCCAGAAGGGAATTAGCAAACAGGACAGTGTCAGGTTTGCAAGACCCAGCTTGTCAGCTGGCGAGGTGCATGCTGGTTAAGAGGATGCTGCTACGTGCACAGCATTTTGAAATCTATTTGGAGTCTGAGGCTCATTTAAACCAAAATCTTGTGCACCTAGGGACAGCAAATAGGGGACAGTAAAGGATTTGACGAAAAACAATATTTTAAAGTGAAGCTGATTTTCCAAAAACTATGTTTGAAGGCAATTCCTAAAGAAGATGACCACATCTACACACTGAAGCTCTCCCTCTGGTTCTCCACGCTGTGAAAATGTCCACCCTGCTCTGCCCCACCTGACTGAATCCAAGGAGACCTGTGCCCCTGATGCCCGTATCTGTGGGGTCTGCTTTGGGCTGTAGTCCACACCCACCACCTCTAATTGCTCCTCAAGGGCAGGTCTCATTTGCCTGCGACTCTCCTACAGTGACCTGCTTGGTGCCTGTTGCTTGACTTAGAGTAAGACAAGAGTGCTCAAACTTTTTCTGTAAAAGCGCACACAGGGACAGTGTTCCTATGCAAGAAACCTTCCCTGGGTGGAACTACAAGCTCCAGCAGACTGGCTGTGTGCTCTGATCTCACCTCTTCTCCCATGCAGGGAAGCATAGCCCTGAGAGTATCTTAACCCCTATATGATCCTTAATCTGCTCATGTGTTCAGAAAGTAAACAATCCACCTATATTTGGGTTTTCTACTCTATTATTGATAACGAGTTATTTGGTATGCATGCACAGTTGACAGACACCAATTGTGTGCAATTACACATTAGCCAAGATCAGCTGGATTTATTTGAAAAATGAAAATTCCCTTCAAGAGGGAAAAAAACTGTAAATGAAGTCACAAAACAAACAACTAGGAAGATAACTTTTCTTCAGTTCATATATCACACAGGCCAAGTGCTAATTTACTTAATTATACAAAGAACTCTGAATCAATAAGGAAAAAAGTGAAAACCAATCTAAAATTGGCAAATGATATGGACAACTCTCAAACAAGGAACTACAGTGGTTATTGATATCTTACTAATATTAAGAGAAATGTAATTTAAAACTATAAGAGATTTTTCACAGTAAAGTTGGCAAAGGAAAAAAAATTGAACAACTATTATGCTGGAAAGAATGTGGAGAAACAGGCATTCTCATGCATTGCTGATAGCAGTTTAAGTTGGATCAGCTCCTATGGAAGGAAATTGGACAATAACATCAAACATAAATGCATATTCCCTGTAATTCAGTTTTAAGCATTATCCTACAAAGATATTCATTGTTGTACTGTTTCTTTAGCCAAAGTTTGGAAAACAATAGAGGATAAATTAACATATTTTATAACACATATATCTCATGGAAAAGTATTCAGCCATTACAAAGAATGTATTATGTATGCAATAATATGGCAAGACTGCTAAGATCAACTATTAAATGAAAAAAGCGAGATACTGAACAGTGTGTATAATATACAATCATGTGTTGAGGGAAAAAAGAGAGAGAGTGTGTGTGTGTGTATATATATATATATATATATATATATATATATATATATATATATATATGCATCTTTTTCTAAATGCATAAAATATTTTCTAGAGAATAGCTTATCCCTCCCCTAAATCCTGATAATAGTGATTGCTTCTGAGAAGGGGAACTGGACTGCCAGGATTCATGGAAAGGACTTCTTTTCCACTGTATATTCTCCTAAAATATATAGGTATGTATTAATAGTTTTATAAATGAAATTAGAATAATCTAAAAATATATTCAACAAGGCACTGAATGGGAGAAAATATTTGCAAAACATATATATGATAAAGGACTCATATCTAGTATAAAGAAATCTCAAAACTCAATAATCGGGAAACAAAACAAAAACAATTTAAAGAATGGGCAAAAGTATTTGAACAGACACTTCTAAGAAGAGATCCAATTGGCATATAAGTATATGAAAGATGTTAAACATCATTAGTTAAATACCAATTAAAATCACCATGAGATACCACTATACAGTTTTGAGAATGGCTAAAGTTAAAAAACAAATCACGATACCTAGAGCTGGTGAGGATGTGGAGAAACTGGAACGCTCATACATCTTGTGCTGGTGGGGATGCCAAATGGTGCAGCTGTTTTAGAAAACAGTTTGCTGGTTCTTTATAAAGAGAAACCTACACCTACTTTACAACCCAGCAATCCTTCTTCTTGGGATGTCCTCTAGAGAAACAAAAACATCTAGCCACACAAAGACCTGAATGTTAGTGTTCAGAGAAGCTTGATTTATAATTGGCAAAAATTGGCAACAACCCAAACGGCCCTCAACTGGGGAAGAGATAACTATACATCAATACAATATAATTCAATTAAAAAGAAAAAATAGGGAAGGAACTACTGAGACTGAATCAATATGGATAAATCTCAAAAACACAATGCTTAATAAAAGAAACCAGGTACAAAAGGCCACATACTGAATGATGTCATTTATTTGGGACTCTGGAAAAGGCAAAACTGTAGGGATAGAGAACAGATCAGCAGTTACCAGGGGCTGGGGATGGGAAAAGGGGATTGAGCACAAAGGGGCAAGAAGGAACTTTGTGAGGTGCTGGAAATGCTCTTATGCTGAATGTTGTGACTGATACACAACAGTATGTGTTTGTCAAAGCTCATAGAAGAGCACATTAAAAAATGGTGAATTTTACTCTGTGTAAGTTATTACACAATAAACCCAATATCTCAAGTTCACAGTAGACAGCACGATTGTTTACACACACTCAGTTTTCTGGAAAGAATGGAAAGGGAAACCAAAACCTCAGACAACTCTGCCATTTGCTCTCTGGGTACATGCCCGGCCATCTCCCTTCAAAGATGCTAATGTTTCTACAAATTCCAAAGGGGCCCTAGTTCAACCATGTTGCCTGTGGGGAATAGCATTTAATAACATTCAGGGAAAAGCATTTAATATCACTGGGCAGAGAGATTTCAAGAATGAATGCAATCCTAATTAGATGTTCCTCTTTCCAACCTGGTTATGAAGACGATTTCACGGAGGTCAGAAGGAGATGGGAGAATGTGATTCAAGGCAGTCACTGGGAAAATAGCATTAGTGTAGTTGGATAACTGAAAAAGGTTATGACAGGTACACTTTTATAACTTGGTACATTGCCTTCACAATTATCCTCTCTATGGAAATTCCTATTTTCGCTTTCCAGTATATTCATAATAAGCTACAAAAACAATCCTTTTAAATAATCCATGTAGATGATGCTCTATTTTTAAAATATGAACTTGAATAAGCACACAAACCTATTTGGATGTCCTGCTAAGTTGCTTTGTCTTCAATGATCCTGAATTACTAGCACCGCTTGGCTACTAATTTCACTACTCTGACAGCTGAAATGACGTGCTCATGGCTTGCGTCTGTCTTTACTGTTTGGAGTAGGAAAAGAACAGGCAGGTTTTGCATGACATCATCTAAATTAACTCAAGCTCTGCATTTGTCTACAGGCTTACAAGGTTCAATCTGTGCATGTTGTACCTGAGGAAGTGGCAGGCACAAGCCGAAGGTTTCACTTCACTAGTGCTATTGTCAGAAGCCAGGTGTCACTTCCTGCAGTATAAAGAAATAAAATAATTTAATCTTTCAAGACAGATTAAATGAACCTATTCTACCTTGAAAGAGATAAATTGGTACATAAAACACAAAAAGTAATCCCTTTGATACATGTGTTACATCTGCCTCATGACCGTGCAATCTGAGAGCAAATATAACACTGATAATAAACGTCTGAAAGTTTAAAGTTGTAAAAAGGAAGAGATGGTGGGATGGTGAGGGTGGCATTGAAAACCATGGGTCTATTGCTGTTTCAGAAAAGCTTCCTCAGAACCCAGCAGTCTTTCCAAAGAAAAGCAAAAAGAGGTGCTGTGCCTGAGGAGCCCCAAGAGGGCCTGGTGGTTTATTCCCTAAAAAACTTCCACAAACAGAACTCAGCCTCCTAGATGCCTTGGGTAACCAGAACTGCTTCCTTTCATTCCACTTACAGGAGAAAATGCAAATTCCAAAACGACAAGTTACTCTGAGGGGAATCCTTACAAAACAGTTGGTGGGTTGAATCTGGAGGACTGACGTCCTCAAAATGACATTTTTAAATTTTATGAGAGAAAAGGAATTGTTAGGGGGATAAAATACCAGTCACAAAGGGAGGGAGACAGGGAACAACAGTGGAGAAGAGAAAGAAGCAGACTTTTGGAAGCTGGAAAGCGGATGGACAAAGACGAGCTGTCCCAGCAAAGCCCTGGGACCTCGGACAGAAAAGTGGGCACTGAAGTTAGGGTGGCTCAAGGGGCAGATGGCCCAGCAGCTCTCCTCTCCCACCCTTCCTGGGGTGCAGCGTCCAGAGACACTGACATAGGTGGCAACCAGGGGCCGCAAGCAGGAGGCATGTATTTGAGCCTGAAATGGAGGGCTCTGAGGCCCAGGGACCCCTACCCAATCCCATGCAGCAACTGCAGAGCCTGAGAGATCATTCTAGAAAGACTGAGACGAAGAGGCTCTGGGCACAGGGAAATGGACACAATGAGAGGCAGAAGCCTGGAAACAGGGATGGGGGGATGTTCGCATCTTGGATGGTGGGGGGCCCTCCCCTCTGCCCCTGCAAGCTGCCCCTGTCCCACCTTGTGTGCACCCAGGCACACGCTGCTGGGCAGGAGAAGACTGACATGCGGGCTCCCTGCGTCAAAAGGCTTTTAGCCGTGTTTAACTTCTTTTTCCAATTCAGTTAATATTTATGAAAACTATCATCGTGTGTCAGGAGCTGGGCCGCCTGGAGCATGTGGCTTTTTAGAGTTTGTAATATTTGATAGAGACAATGAAACGGATACAGTGCATCTTGGATTTATGAGACATTCTGTAGCCCTGACTCCACCATCCAAATTAAGAAAAAGGCCACAGGCAATATCGGTGACACCCTCTGCGTGTTCCCGACACTTCTGCTCTTTCTCAGCCCCAGAGGGGCTAATTTTGCACTGATCTTCTCTTGGTCTTTCATATATAATTTTCTTAGAGATGTGTGTACTCCTAAACAATATACTGCTCAGCTTTGCTTAGTTTGGAGCTTTATAAAAATGGCATCCTCCTGTATGTATTCTTTTGACTCCCATGTTCTGAGACTTTTGTTTTCCCTCATCATTCCATGCTGTGGACAGCTTTGGGTCATTGATTTTCACAGCTGTATTATATTCCACTGAGTGAATATTGTAGACCTTTGTTTATCCATTTTCCTATGGATGGACATTGGGGTTGTTAATAGAAACAAAACTGCTAAAACCATACTTGTGCATGTTTCTTAGCACCAGGGGTAGGTCTTTCTCTAGGTTATAAAGAAAAATGTTGGGTCACAGTATTTGCTTATGTTTAGGCAATGCTTTTCAAGGATTAGGCAATCCTTTTCAAGGTTTGTATCAATGTACGCCTATAATAAGGGTATGTAAGTTCCTGTCTTCTTGATTGTTTTGAATACTTGATCTTATCAGACCTTAATTTTTGTAAATCAGGGGTCATAAAAAGGTATCTCGTGGTGGTCTCAATTTTCATTTTCTTGGCCACTCACAAGATTGACTTTATCCTCAAAGATCTATTGACCGTTTATGCTTCTGCCTATCTGAAATGCCTATCTGCATCTTTTGTCCATTTTTTTTCCATTGGGTTACTTGTTTTCATGGATTTATAGTAATTCTTTATATATGCTGAATACTAATTCTTTTTCTTTCAATGACATCTATGAGTTTTGAATTTGACTTTTCTTTTTCTATGGTGTCTTCTAAAAAACACCTAAATAAGTGAAGAGACAATCCATATTCAAGGACAGCAAGTCTCAATATCATAAAGATCACAGTTCTACCCAAAGTGGTCTATAGATTCAATTCAATTTCAGTCCAAATCCCAAAAAGTTTTGTTTTTTTTTTTTTCCAGGAACTGGACAAGATAAGGTACCTTCTAATTCAACTTCCTGCTCTACTCAATGGAGACTTCCTATAAAAATGAGCATGACAGAAGAAAGAAGATTGGCTGCAGGGTCCTATGGATATGGGCTTGAGTCCTGGTTTCCTTGTTTGTAAACTGAGGATAAAAATATGTTTCTAATATAGCTTTGCTGCAAAGAGTAAACAAGATAATATATAAAATGCCCCTTTCAAGTCAGTGTGCCTGGCATCCAGCAAGCACTCAATAAATGCAGGCTGCCTTCCTCCCTTTCTATCCTCCCTCACCTCCCCTGCAGAATCACAGGGCTCTGCGGCCCAGCTCCTGCTAGAAATCAGAGGCTCCCAGAGGCCCTACCCTTGGTGGAATGACCCTCTCTGCTGGGCCGTGCCTCACTCCTTAGGTGTGGGCTGGGAGCTGGGGAAGGCCCTGCCCATCTGGACGGGGAGGAGGTTAATCTCTGGCAGGGTTAACTGTCCCACCCTATCCCACTCTACAGCCATGGCACCCTATTTAATAACACCGATATCAGTCATAATAAATAAATAACAATAAGACCATCTAAGTAAAAGCACTTAGCAAAGTCAAAGTAGCCCCTGGCTATGAGTAACATCATGCTTGTAATGTTACTTTTACATACCAGTCGCTTTATAGGGAATATCTCATTTAATCCTCACAATCAGCCTATGAGATCAGTCCCATTATTTTCCCCAGTTGACAGCCAAAGAAGCAGAGGCTCAGAGAGGGCAGGTGGGTTCTTGTGCAGAGCAGAGGGGCAGTGCGTGGTCGAGGCCCATGGGAGGGAGCGGGCTGCCTCCCTACAGCCTGTGCCATATACCGCCAGTGCCCCTCCCGCTGTTGTCCCAGCTGGGGAGGCCATGCCTGCCTTTATGCAAGACTCATTGCTAGTAGTTGCCTATTCCCCCAGGTCTGGACTAAACACTATTCCAGAGCCTGGATGAGAGGATACCTGGTCACAGCTCTCTTGCCGCATCTGGGGCAAGTTTCCCCCTAATTTTCAATAGACAGGACACAACACACACACACACACACACACACACACACACACACACACACACTCACATACACACACACCAAGCCAGCAGGGCCCATCAAAAAGACTTGGTTAGGAGATCTGCACGTATTCCTCCCCTCCCCCCTCTGCACATTTGCAGATCATCTCTGAAAGGGCCCAGAGGCTCCTGCATACAGTTTTTAAGAACAGCCAAGGAATCCCACCTGCTTCCCGTGAGAAAGGAGCCAAGTGAAATATGGAGAACGTTTCCCCTTGGAATTAGGAAGATCTAAGATATAAGAGACCCTCCCCCAGATGAGTTCCATTTGACCATAATAGTCTTCCTATTTTAATTCGAGCACGCTCCACTTCTGTCAGGGAGTCCCACTCTCCAAGTCAAACTCCGAGCCATTTTGAGTATTGTGTTACCTGCCAGGTCTCAGAAAGCAGCATTTGGAATTGCACCCCTGCGCCACTCAAGTCTGCTGCAACCAGAGAGAACACAAACATGTAACCCTCCTCCTTACGGCTAGGCCTGCCCCAAGTCAGCCCAAACTCTCAGATAGTTTCCTTCCCTTTTCTAGGTCCTCCACCCTAAAGAGGGCTCAGCTGGCTGCCCAGGAGTCTCCATGGAGGTTGAACCTGAGGCTCCAGTGTCAGGCTGGGCAAGGGCTCATTGCTGACATTTCAAATGCAATTCATGAGCCCCTGCTCTGATTCACACTGAGGTGAAACGCACACATTAGAAATTGAGGGGTATTTAAGCATCAGACTTTCTGCTCTTTAGGCAGCTCATTGTGGGACTGCATACGTGACAGGAGGCATAAACAATTCTGTTATTAAAGCCTGTCCATCAGCTCCAGCTTGCCAGGAAAGCAACCACCAAAGGCTCAGTCTTGATAAAATACTAATTTCTGTGCCTCTCTGTTCAGCAGTGCCTCCTCTCCCCACCCAACCCTCACTGCCCCCAGCCATCAATCTTCCTTACAGAAAGGATGATAGCTAAATGGACAGTGCAAATAAGAACTGCCCTGGGCACTCCTGATTTGCTGTTGTTTCCACTTGCAGCGTGCAGTGTCTGCTCCCAGCCACACGGGGGCCGAGTCTGCACTCACATCAGTCCCTTGTGGGGTACAGAGGCACTGGCCTGCCTTCCCTTCCCACCAAGGCTGTTAGCCCCACCACAGGAATGCTGGATTCTATAAAGAACCGTGATAAATGTACCAGCCTCTCTCATTGCTGATCCGCAAGGCCCACCTCCAGCCTCATGAACAAGGATGACCTCGAAATCTCACTTCCTGGTTCCTCTCATCTTTCCTGATCCTTGGAAAAAAGTGAGAAAAAAGTGAGATAAACAAGAAGTTTCTCTGTGGCTTTGGCTGAAGAGATATTAGGTTAATCCCTACATATTTCACAAACCTTTTTTGTTTCTTACATTCCTTGACCACCTACTAAGTGCCAGGCTGTATGCTAAGCACATTGCACAAGTTACCTTCTTTAATCCTTGCAACAACCTAGGGAGAAACAATGAGCTAGTAAGGGGTGGAATGAGTCAGGGACCCAGCTCTCTCCGGTTCCAGAGCCTAGACCCTCAGTTCTCTGCTGTGTCTCCTGCACAGGTTTAGGAATCATGTTGGCTGCCTCACTAGAGCCCAGGCTCCACCATGCCTGGTGGAGCCTACCTGCTGGAAGAGGAACACACTATTTAGGAGACCCCTCACCTATTAATAGGCAGGGATGATAAAAGAAAAATTGAAGAAGAGGCATAATAATCCCAGGCTATGCAAAGGTGAGAAGAAAGCACAAAATCTATTAACATGAAACAGAGGATAGGAAAAACGTACTCCTCAAAGTTGGGCACTTTGATCAAGCTTGCCCTGATGTAATCTAGGCAAGTCATGGTTTTATCACTTGAGAAAAGGGTCTTTCATGGTTTAAAACGACAACACACACACTTGTGTGTGCACACACACCAGTACAGAAAAGTAGAAAGGATAGTATAACAAGCAGCCATGTACCCTCCTTCCAAAAACAAACGAGTCTTGTTTTCACCTCTAGAAGTGTTTGCTAAATCCTCCTAAATAATGGCAGGAAGAGGCCTCCTAAGAAATGTTTTCAATGGTGCCACCTGGTGGAGTCATCCTGAAAGTGCAGACTGCTCTTGCTCTCAATTAAATTGACTTGACAGGACAAATTCTACTAGATAATGAGACATTTGGTCCCCTGATGTTTCCCTGTAGCTTTCCTTTATTTTCTCCCTGGGCATCCTTGGCCTCTTTACCATTTCACTATAATTGACAGATCCTTGAAGTTCCCCCATTCCATGTCGTAGCCTTTATGCTACATTAGAGCTATTTTACAGCAAGATGTACAGCAATGCCAGGAATAAAGAAAATCATTGCAAAATAGCATGGACAGCATTATAAACCGGAAATAAAATGGGCCATACTGCACAGCTGGTATTTAGGTAGGCCACCTGTTCCTTTTTTAGCCACTTCTTATCAACCGTGATCATCCCATTTGCTGTGGGCTGTAAGACCTTCCTCTTGCCTCCTTCTTCTCCAGAGGTCTTCAGAACTGTTGAACAGGTCCAGGAGGTGCTGAGTCCTCACATACAGCCAACCTTCTCATCTGTGTAACTATAGCACAGGCCCAGAGGCCCATCATTATCCATCCTGGCTTCTCAATCTCTAAGCTCTAACAAAACCCAAGAAGATAGTTTCTCCAAATCCCCCATGCTAGCTGCAAGACACACTTAAATCCAAGCACACAAGCTCGTCTACAAAAAAATTTAAATAAATTGAAATAAAATATTCAAGAAGCTACATATCCACTATGGGGAAGATGCTAGACCCCTAATGTACAGGACTGGTTTAATGAGTGCTTACTCACTATAAGCTGGAGATTTCAAATGCTAATTATCTCTAAACCTTGCAACAATTCTGCAAGGTTTGTTGACTCAATCACTCATTAGATCTGTAGCTTCAGAAAATAATTCAATCATTTCTTCTCATCTAATTAATAGACATTGGCCTATCAACTGTGCAGGGTTGTAGTAAGAATCCAAGGTGACAATAAGAAGAGATAAACTTCACCAAATGCTTACTCTATGCTAGAACTTAAGACATACTAACAGATTTTATATAGTCACAACCAACCTACTAGGCAAGAACTATTACTATGCCTATTTCGTAAAAGAAATCTGAGACCCAGAGAAGTTAAGTAAATTGTCAAAGGTCAAACAGATAGTCAATGGCAAAGCCAGTTTAGTACCTAAAAAGTCATTCTCCAGAGCTTTTTGTCCTTTGACAAGTAAATATGACTATAATTTTGGTGATTGATAAAAATAAAAAAGTAATCCATTGTTGGCATGAGTAGAAATGATGGAGTAAGGACCTCTGAAAATACTCTTCTCCATAAAAGTAATAAGAAAATTGGCAAAAAAAATTGTCACAATTTATTCAGAACTCTAGAAGTTATTCAAAGGTTTTCAGCAACCAGTTATTAATTACTCAAGAAAAATAGCTGTATCTGGGTAAGAACTGTAAGCTTTGTGACATTTAATTTGCCTTATAATCCCATCCTCTGAACTGAACCTCAGAGACCTGTGGGACACCATCAAGCATAGCAACATAATTGGAATCCTAAAAGGACAGGAGAGAAAGGAGCAGAAAGAATATTTAAAGACATAATTGTTGAAAACTTCCCCACTTCCATTAAAAACATTAATCTATGCACACAAGAAGCTTGATGAATCTAAGTAGAATAAACTTAAAGAGATCCACATCCAGATGTGTATAAAGGTGTAATTTGTAAGACGGTGACAGTGCAAAGGAAGGAGAAGGCAATGGAGCTATATGGGAGCAAAGTTTTTTACACTACTGTAACTAACTTGGTATTAATCCAAAATAGATTGCTATAAATTAAGATGTTAATTGTAATACCCTGGATAACCACTAGGAAAATAATTTAAAAATACATAATAAAAGAAGGAAATTAAAGTAAAACCCCAGAAAATACATTTTCACAGAAGAAGACAGTAATTAGGGAACAGAGGAATAAGAAATACATAAGACATCAACAACCAATCACAAAATGGCAGGTGTAAATCCTACCTTATCAGTAATTACATTAAATGTAAATGGCTCAAACTCTACAATTAAAAGGCAGAGCCTAGCAGGATGGATTTTAAAAAATACATTATCAACTCAGTAACTAAAACAAGGATGTCTGTCCTCACCATTTCTATTAAACATTGTACTGGAGTTTCTAGCCAGGGAAGTTAGAGAAGAAAAAGAAATAAAAAGCACACAGATTGGAAAGAAAGTAGTAAAACTATCTTTATTTGCATAAGACATAATCTTGCACTGAGAAAATTTTAAGGAACACACACACATAAACTATTAGGCCTCATAAATGAGTTCATCGAAGTTTCAGGATACAAAATCAATAGGCAAATGTTTATTATATTTCTACACACTAGCAATGAACAATCTAAAATGCAATTATAAAAATTCTACAGTAGCATCAAAAAGAGTAAAATACTTAGGAATAAATTTAACAAAAGAAGTTTAAGGTTTGTACACTGTAAACTACAAAACTGTGTTGAAAGAAATTAAAGAGGACCTAAATAAATGGAAAGATATACCATGTTTATAGATTGGAAGACTTAATAATGTTAAGATGACAGTGCTCCCAAAATTGATCTATAGATTCAATGCAATCCCTATGAAAATTCCAAGAGCCTTTTTGAGAGAACTTGACAATCTGATCCTATAATTCATGTGGAAATGCAAGAAATACAGGATAGCCAAAACATTCTTGAAAAAGAACAAAGTTGGATGACACACAGTTCCCAATTACAAAGCTATAGTAATCAAGATAGTGCAATAGTGGCGTAAGGACAGACATGTAGATCAGTGGAGTAGAGCTGCAAGTCCAGAAATGAACCCATATATCTATGGTCAATTGACTTTTGACAAGGATGCCAAGACAGTTCAATGGTGGCAGCATAGTCTTTTCAACAAATGGTGCTGGGACAACTGGGATATCCACATATAAAAGAATGAATGTGGACCCCTACTTCACACCCTATGCAAAAATTAAGTCAAAATAAACCAAAGACCTTAATTTAAGAGCTAAATCTATGAAATGCTTAGAATAAAACACAGATGTAAATCTTAATGGCCTCAGATTAGGCAGTAGACTAAATTGCACTGCATCAAAATTTAAAGCTTTGTGAGTGAAAGAACACTATCAGGAAAGTGAAAAGACAACCCACAGAATGGAAGGAAATATTTGCAAATCGTATATTTGATAAGGGTCTAGTAACCAGGGATATAATATTTTTAAAAACTGTTACAACTCACCAATAAAAAGACAAATAACTCAATTTTTTAAATGGGCAAAGGATTTGAACTGACATTTGTGCAAAGAAGGCCTGTGTGACCTACCTGTAAAACCATCCTTGACAAGTAGGCTACCCATAGCTGTGTGTTCTCCCTGAGCCCACATAACCCCATCCACCTTCCTGTTACGCCACATCATCCCACATTGCTATGCCATGTACACAGTGCTCCAATAGCTCCCAAATGCACATCCATCCATTCCACGCCCCTATCACATAATACCATATGCCCCTAACACCCCCTCCTCCACTCCCATGTGTAACACCTATAAGATTTCCCCTTAAGGCCCTGCCAAGCAGTATTGAGCCAGTTAAACCAGTCCTTGTGGATCTGTGTCTCAACTTATTGGCAGTTAAGTTTTCATCCAGATGCTTTAGGATGCCTGCTTCCTACTGAACACTGATGAGGATACAAACAGCTACTTTTGATAGCTGTTTATAGTTCAAGCCATTTTCCTAATCTATAATTTAGATGAACAAGCTGCAGAAGATGAAAACTATGCCCAAGTAGACTGCCCATAGGCTTTGTCTCCAGGTCTTGGAGCTCTCTGAAATGTAACATGAGAAAAACAAAGCCAGGTTCTTTCTGTTATCTCCCACCTTTACTCAGATTTTCCCCAAGTTTGGAGACTTCTGTAGGAGTCCAAGCAGGGGAGTCATTGAGGTTGGGAGACAACAGCATAAGGTCTGCAGATTTAGTCGCTAAATGGGGTCTGAGAGCTATGGAAGAAGACCCCTAACCTTTGAAACAGGACCTCTACTTTCTCTTCAGCTTGCAACTCTGATGGAAACGGGTCTTCCTGTTGGCTTGGGCTCCCCTCACCTGGCCTCTTCCCCTCCTGGCCTGAGCTCAGAATCCACCTGCTGTCCTACAGCATGGAAACAGGCCAACCTCCTGGCCATCACATAGGGCTCTGCACCTTACAACAATCCAAGGCTGAGGTTCCCTTGATCAATGCCTGAGGCTGCACAGCTGTGTTTGGATACTGTTCACTTGAGCGCATGTCCCTGAAGATAAACAATCAGGCCTTTAAAAACTCTTAGTGCAAGAGAAAGAAATTGGAATCACTTAATAGACTGTCTCCTAAAGACTGCAGCTTCTATCACTATGGAAAGTAACATGATCTTGGGTGACAGTGACATGACATTGAAAGAAATTAAATGGCAGTGGGAAAGTTCTCCTTCCTTCTTATTACGGCAAAGAAAGTTTCAGTTTGGTGATTCTATTTCTCTAGCATGCCTGTATCACATGATAATCTTCCTCTTTAACAAACGGGTAGGCCTTGAGCAGGTAGAACTATTTGACCGGAATTTACTAATACTTTCTTGTTTTTATTTCATTTGTTCTATTATACTTATCTTATCTTCGTGGCATGTAGCACTAGTTTTCCATATATGATAGTGATATAAAGTTTCCTTTTAAAATAAACAGAAGCTTGAGAAAATCACGTAGTAATACGCAGACATTGCCATTGGTATATGGTGACTGTGAACATGGCAACACCACTAAGGTGTTAAATGAATGGCTGAGGTTTGGCAAATGCTAGTTAAGTGAAATTCCTCATTTCAGAGATGAGAAACTGAGCCAGAGCAGAGCTTAGTGCTTTGATCTGTGGAGAAAGAATGTCCTCATAAGGCCCAAGGCACACAAGTTAGGATTTTAGTTTTTGCAACAGGATATAACCTGGGGGAGACACAGCTAGCTTCCTTCGAATATCTATTTCCTTCTTCCCCCCAAGCTACTGGACCTCAGTGCGTCCAGCTGGACAGAACGTTGCTCAGACAAACCACCCCAATCTCCAGTCACCTACACTACTGGGTACAGCAGCAGTATGTCCTAACCAACAAGATGAAAACATAGGAATTATGTGCAACCTCCAGAAAGTCTCCTCAGGAGAAAGGAACATGCCTTCCTTTCTTCATCTTGCTCCTTGGAATGGGGATGTGATGGCTGGAGCCTTTGGAGCTATCTTGGACCATGAGGATAAGGCACCATGTAGCCAAGTTAGAAGCAACCTGGGAGGCTGATTATTTCATGGATCTGCCGCATCTTCCCAGGACCACATACCTCTTCAGTTTTACATAAGAGAAAAACATTTGCATCGTGCCTTTTTAATTTAGGATTTTTGTCCTCCTATATGCCACCAAAGCTGATTTGGACTGATGTATAAGCTTTGCCTCCTACCGTAGAATCCTGTAGCATTTCCAATGCACTACAACATCCTCTGTCTTGACTGAGGCTCACAACAACCTTGACAGATATGCAGGCAAACTCCATTTTTATAATGTAAATTAAAAGGCTGGAAGACCCGTAGCAGACATGAGGCCAAAGGGGGTTGGTGAGGACTAGGTCTTCAGGTTCCAAACCCATGCTCAATGTCTGTATCCAACATCCCAGACTTGGTGAGGCTCACCCTGGACCTGACTGTTCCCCAGCACTCAAGACAACCCAATCAGGAAATCCCCTGCCTTCCCCAGTGTCTGGGTTCTCCAAGCAGCCTCCTTGGGCTAGTTAGCAGAGAACTCTGCACAATGAAGCAGCCCTCCTCCCCCTTCACACACACACACAAATACCTTCCGTTAATCACAGTTTAAAACCATGTTTTCTGTTTTCACTGAATGTCAGGAAAAGAAAGCTCCACGTGCAGCCTTTGTACCACTTGTTTTTTTACAGATCCACATGGCCAGTTGTGTGCCAGCCTGAGGTCACAGACACAGCTGTGTTTTACTGACTGCAGCAGCATGTCAAGATGCGTGTGGGGTGAGGTTGCTTGCTGGTGCAGACCTGGATCAGTCCAAAGCTTGCATTCCCTGAACGGGGCAAGTGACACCCAGCAGCCTCTGCCCTGGATCTTCAAGCCACCACACAAGGCACAGAGCTGCATTTGCAATATTTTTGCAGCTGAGCTTGATGAAGCAATGAAGACTTTGCAGATTATAAAGTGAGTCTAAATTCAAGGCAAATCTTAAAATAAAATAGTTCACCCAAAACAGAAGAATGCACTACCAAATAGCCAGATCGGGAGCAACAGCCAAACCATGGAGGTCTGTGTCTTCAGCTGCACAACGGTTAACCCATGGGCAGCGTGTAGCAAAAGCCCCACAGGTCATCAGGGACCATGGTTGGAATGGAGGGAGCCTCCTGTTATTTTAAAAGCTGGGATGAATTAGCAGCATCTGCAGGGGCCAGGAATTAATCCTCCAAATGGACTCCATATTGGACCCATCCTCATTAGCTTCCTTTACCCAGTTAGTGGCCTCTGAATCTTAAGAGAGATGTCAAGACCTGGAGATGGTCCAGGGAAAAGCAATAAAAATGATTAAAGGGCCGGGAACTAGGTCTTAGAAAAGGTGAGTGGAGAGTTAGAGATAGGAGAAGACAAGGCCATGCATGGATGACATTACCTGTGGCCTTTGTCGGAACAAAGGCTTGGAAGCATCCAAACCCCAGGAAATTCACTCTGTGCGCTGGCTGCATCTGCATGCCACCACTAGGTATTTTGAAATGACCTCTTCCAAGGCTATGTTTCTTTTTTATCATTTTCATACAGCTGGTGTTGCATTAACCCAGCCTGAGTCTAAATCAAGTGCAGATATTTGCCTCCCAGAAGATGTTCCTACCATGTGTGGGCCACCTGGCTTTGGATTTCATCAGTTGAAATTAACATGGGGTCTCAGTGAGTCAAAAATTTTACATAAAAGAAGGTGGAAGAGACATTAGCACCTCTAGGTAGGTTAGAGACTAGGCTTCGGAGTGGGAGAAAGATGAAGGGAACATACATTTTGTGGAGCAGCTGCGGTTGATGGGCTGCCTTAGAGGAACATGGCCACCACAGATGAGTAAATTATGGGGTCCATCCTCAGGGCATTCCTGGGTGAGAAGTGCTCGGATGGGGTCAAGGAAGGGTCCTGTGGGCACAGGGATGAGGTGCATTTAACTCATTCATTTTCAGTCTGTGAGGTATTTTCTTCCTGTGGTTGGGTGAATTATGTACCCCATTTGAATCAGGATAGGTCTTAATCCTATCACTGGAGGCCTTATAAAGAGGAAGAGCCACTGGTGAAGAGCCAGAAGCTGGAAGTCAATAGAACCCAGAAGAGAAAGGAAAGGACATCACCATGTGATGGAAAAGCCAAGAAACCCAAGGATTGCCAGCCAGGTGGAATACCACCAACCCACAAGGAAGCCAGCCCTCTGGCTTCTACAGTCAAGAGACAACAAATTCCCATTGTTTGTGCCAACTCATTGTGTGGTATTTTTCACAGCAGATGGGAAACTAAGACACCTCCCAACCTGAGTTCACTGAAGTTAAGTTTCTTGCCCAAGGTTGCATGGTCAGTGGGCTGGGAGTAGAATGCCAGCTCCAGAGCCATGGGCCATTACAACCCAGCCAGGAGAGATTTGAGAAGTCAGTTCTGAAAGCATCCCATTTTCTCCATTTAACAGGTTGCCTCCACTTAGCTACACAAGGAGAAACCAATGATGAGTAATCAACCAACATGAACTTACTGAGGACCAACTGCCTGAGGCTGTGTAGATGCTCATGGGGAAACCAAGGCAACAGATGCTAAGTGATTAGGATTCACTTGAGGAGGATGGGATGTGGACAGTCGTGGGTGCTCATGGCTCTGAGGCCTCATAGAGATTCCACAGCCTCTACCTCCTCCAGGTGTGCCAATGGCGACCCAGGGAAGTATGGCCATAGCTTCAACTGCAGTCTTTGACTCCAAGTCTGGTGCTCTGTGCAGACAGCCACACTGCAGCAGCCAACATGCCAGGTGGCAAAAGGTGAAAACCCAGCAAGGGCCCAGGCACAAGGCTGTGTAACTTCAGAGAGAGGAAGGGGCACTAACTAGACTTTAACAGGGCAGAGTGGGCCAGATCTGCAGTTCCAGAGGGCATGGGGGAACCTGGGAGTTTAGGAGTTTTGAATACATCAACCCAGATGTCCCCACCCAGAGTCTCAGAGTCAGTCCCACCTCTACCCAATCAGGCCCTGACTTTTGCATAACTCATCTGTGGAGGACCAAGATTAAGAATTCAGTCTTCTCAATGATTCCCCTACTCTCAAAACTAAGTGCCAGGTCTGATCATCCAGTTTTTCTGCCATATGGTTATAGGAATTAAGAGTCTTTGAAAGTTATCAAGGAGGCGATCTTGCTTGTACACTTAGCCTTAAATTGCTGATTATTCACCCTCAGCCTTTCATTGTCTTTTTCCTATACATTGTTCGAGCCACCACTAGCCATCCAATTCCATAGTCCTTCTAATGACCACACTTTAAAGTTTTTACCAAACTTTTAAAGGCCTCATATATTGTATCCACCAGTGCCTTCCCTTCATCTGAGGATCCCAGCTCTCCACACTGCCCCACCACAACCACAAGGAGCTATCAGTATTCCACTTACCACCCTCGCCCATGGGGTTTTCACTGCCAGCTGGCTAATGGTGAACCAACTCCAAAATCCTATCTTGGAATCGACTTCCTCAGACCACTGCTGGCAGCAGCTGCTGTTGGTCACAGACAGATGGAGAGTCACATGCAGAAGGCTTATTAGGGGGAGATCTCAAGAGCAATATCTATATGGGGTGACAGAAGAAGAACTGAGCAGAGGAAATTTTGGGAAGTTGCAACAGAGTCCTCAGAGGATCTTCATTATGGCCCTCTGAAGCTGGGAAGGCTCTGAACCTTGGTGGTCCCAAATTGAGGCAAGGTTGCCAGGTCTTTACACCCCTCAATCAACTGGTCCTTGGATACATGTGGACCCCAAAGAGGAGGTATGATCTTCGGTGAGGCAGCTACATTCAGGCCAGGACATCTTCTGAAGAGGGACCCTCTGTGAGTCCTCAGAAGGCAGCACCCGTGGCAACTGGGGGAGTGAGTGTCTTCCTCTTGAAGATGGATTTGGCATCTACTACAGCATCTACTATAGAATCTTATTCTCAAAGAATCATTGATGCTTCCAAAAACCCATACAACAGGCTGAAGACAAGTCAAGAGGGATATCAGTGCAACAAGGAGATGACGAAAGAGGAATGGAATAAAATCACATTTAGCACACAAAATTGATCATAGAAGGTTCCCAGTGACCAGCGACAAGATGGAAAGATGAGCCTTTATAAGTACCAGAGAATTCACCAAATAAAATCTCCCTATGCCCTCAAGAGCATGAGGGCTTTTCTTGGTGCTGAGGCCTAAAAAGTGTTTCTTCTCTGGGTCCTCTTAGAGTGTAGACCTTGTGAGGTAGAAAAGAATGCTGCCCCATCACTGCAGTCAATATAATAAGTCTTTCATGGCAACTTCTTAGAAGCTACGTGGCACAGCAACAAAGAGCAGCTGGCCAAGCTGAAGTTGAAAAGTCTGTGTGCAGTTTGAATCTATTATACCCCAGAAAAGCCATATTCTTTTAATTCAACCTTGTGGCTGCAGACTTATCAGGGGCAGGATCTTTTGGTTAGGTTTTTTCCATGGAGATGTGACCCACCCAGTTGTGGGTGGGACCCTTTGATTAGATTATTTTCATGGAGATGTGACCCCACCCATTCAAGGTGTGTCTTAATTAGTTAACTGGAGTCCTTAAGAGAGCTGACACAGATCCCAGAACTGACACAAAGAGAAAATGCCCAGAGATGTTTGGAGATGCTAAGCTAAGAGACGAAGCCCAGAGTTTGCACTGGAGAAGCTAAGTGAGAACACACAGACACTTAAGGAGAAAGCCACTGGAATCAGAAGCTGAAACCAATGCAACCTGGGGAGGAAATGAACAGCAGACACCAGCCACATGCCTTCCCAGCTAACAGAGGTGTTCTAAATGCCATCAGCCTTTCCTCAGTGAAGGTATCCTTTTGTTGATGCCTTAGTTTAGACACTTTTATGGCCTTAGAACTGTAAATTTGTAACCTAATAAATCCCCTTTATAAAAACAATCCATTTCTGGTATTTTGCATTCCGGCAGCTTTAGCAAACTGGAAGTCTGTATCCTGTTTTAAACAGCCTTAACTGCACATGAACCTCTTCCCAGACAATCTCATCTTAGGTTCCACCTTCACAGACAGGAATGTATGAAAACATTTGCAGAGCACTTGTCCTTCCATTGGTGAAGTTTTTTTAAGTAGGTACAGTAATTAAAATAATCTCTTGCATCTTAAAACATATGTTCAGCTAACTATTCTTTTAAAAAAGCCTAATCACTTTCATTTGGTTGATAGGCTAGCCATAAATTGAGCCTTTCACCCTCCTAGAAAATATTTTCTTATTTAATTTCCAAATCTCTCCTTGTTGACATTCAGAGAGACATATTTAGGGAGAAAGCAAAAGAGATAGATAATCCAGTTGCATTGCTGAGGAAGGACCACATCTGTCTCTAAATTCTGCAAGCCACCTACCCAGGAGGAATCTTCCTGCCCCAGAAACTTTAGAACACCCAGTGTTTGAGCCTCCCCACCATGGCCTGTGGTTCCAGCATCCTTTCCCACGCAGACACACTCACTGTGCTCCCAGCCACCCCATCACCCCCTGCATCTCATGATCCCTCTGTCCCTGCTTCCCCATGGAGACTCTCCAGGGCTCACTTGCTCACATCTGCTCCTCCTTCAAGGTTGTCAGCATGCCCACAGTCCTTTCTTTTTAAGCATTATCTCTCATTATCTTGCTGCTTTCCAAATTCATTTTTTTTTTCCTTTTGGAGAAGGGGAACCTCCTCATGAGTTGAAGCATGAATGTTGCAATGTAAAATGTTTTCCACTCATCTGCCTTCCAGCCTTAGAGTGGTGCATGTGAACAGCAGTTAGAGAGAAGCCCATTCCTGGCAAGCTCCTCTGAGAAGCAAAACCAAGACCTTTTTGTTCCACTTAGGTCCACAGGAAAGCAATCAATCCCCAGACTAAAATCCTATTGCGGCCAGCCACAATTTATGAATCCACAGAACTGAAGGAAACCTGTCTTCTGGGTTGGGGTTCCTACATTAGCAGATCATGAGACAAGGATTCAAGTAGGTGAAAATGGTTTATTTGGAGATGCCCCACCAAAAAAGAAAAAAAAAAGTCATAGGGAGTGTGATGGTTAGGTTCATGTGTCAGCTTGGCCAGGTGATGGTGTCCAGGTGTCTGGTCAAGCAAGCACTGGCCTAACCATTGCTATGAGGATGTTTGTGGCTGGTTAATAAACCAGAAGGCTGGTTTATTAAATCATCAGACAATTGACTGCAGCTGTGACTGCTGACGTCAACAAAGGGTGTGTCTTCCACAATGAGACAATGCAATCAGCTGGATTTAATCCAATCAGTTGAAGACTTTTAAGTGAGACAGATAGAGGACCTTCTCTTCTTCTTCAGCTGACCAGCAAAGCATTTCTTGAGGAGTTCGTCAGAGTTGCCAGTTTGTTTCCTGAGGAGTTCATCAAACACATTCATAGAAGTTGCCAGTTCATTTCCTGAGGAGCTCATTGAACATCTTCATTGGAGTTGCCAGTCTGCTGCCTGCCCTACGGCATTTGGACTCATGCATCCCCACAGTTGCATGAGACACTTTTATAAGTCTTATATTTATAGATATCTCTTGTTGATTCTGTTTTGCTGGAGAACCCTAACTAATACAGGGAGTGTTGAAATTAGGCAGAGGAGGAAAGGAAGTCACTAAAGGTCATGCTATCAAGCCAGTTATGACTTTTGGCTACTAGAACTCAAACCCACTGGGGAATTCTAAGAGACTATTTAACACACCTAAGAATTATCCCAAAGTAGGGACGAGAAAGCGGTGGTATTTATTCACCAATTCCCTGTCCATCATTGGTTGCAGTAGCATTGCAATGTAGGAATTCCTTCCAGACACTTCCCAGGAGATTTATATATTCTAAATCCACAATCACACACGCAAAAAACTCTTTTGAGAAATTCAGGAAAACGGGGGGGAAAAAGTATTATAAATCTTAACAGTCAGCATAGAAACATCATCTATTTGAACAAATCCACTGTGTCATGTCAAAAGCAAGGGCAGGAAAGGCTGATGCAGAGCCAAAGGTTAAAGTCAGCATTTCCAGGAACCACTCCAGGGGCACACAGCAGAGAAGTCGTCACCCTCTAATCAATCCATCTTCCTTGTCACTGTGGCCATGGGACAAGTGCGTGTCCGTGGCCTTGCCTGCTGCTAATGCCATTCTTGCAAAGACAATTAACAGAAATAAGTTTATATGCCTAGTGTACCTTATACAAATCTAAAGAATGGCGTTGGTGTTCCATGAAACAACAAGCTTAGGAAGCAAAATGAGTCTTTAAATTGGCCATTTGAACATGTGATTCTCTGTTGTGCTGAGATATTGAACCTTTCATTATTTGAATAGGACCCCATAATGTTCACTGGTGCTTTCCAGTGTTTGGATATTTCCTACAGGCTGCAATTCTTTGCAAATACTACTAAAGTACTAAAAAGTATTCTTAAAATATCAAATACTTGCCCTTTGTAAATATAACTATAATAAAGAATAAAACATGATTTTAGCAATTCTCAAAAATTGCAGAGAATTCTGACTTTCATCCCCAAATCCTGAAGATTAATATCTGTGAGGACTTCGGAAATGCTCTGAGGGCTGCTTCCGAGGCCATTAACTCTCTGGCACAGTAGTTTGCACCATGCACCAGGCCAGCCAGGCTCCAGGAGGCTCAGGTGTTCACAGGAAGTGGCCCTCAGGTAGCAGGGGCCACCAAGGGTATATGGGGGAAGAGGGGTGTCAGCAACATCTGGTGCAAGTGCTCAAGAGAGGGCCTGGTACATCGGACAGTTCTCCATAATGGACATGTATCACCATCAGGGTCATTGCCACACCCTCCCCCTATGCTTCTCCCGTTTTGCTCTGCAGGCCTCTACCTGGTCCGGCGGGCTCATGGTTTTATGCACTTGCTCCACCATATGGGACAATCAAGCCAGCCTGCTCAGCCACACCACCCTGCCGACTCTGAGCCATTTCATCCTTAAAACCCATGTAAACATGCCTGACCGTGGCCTGTTCTGGGGCATCCTGCACATCCAGAATGGGCCTTTCCTCCTCATTTTTTCTTCCCCAATAAATCATTCTTCATTCAGTCTCAAAATCATGTTCATAGCAGGCTCTTGAATCTCCAGCATAGGAATCATCGCAAGGCACATCCCGGGGCACAGAGCAGACAGCTGGAACCTTCCCCAGCTGCTAACCTCAACTTTTGAAAGGGCTTTTTGGGGACACTCCCTGCCACAGGGGGTGGGAGTTAGGGGGCACGTACTTTGCATGTGCTTAAGGATCAACTTAGGAGGGCTCTAAAATAAAAGATTCCTAAGGCACATCCCCAGGATTTCTGGGGCTTGAAATACTTTTAGCATTTTGATCGAGCTGCACTGGTGATTTCCGTGCAGGCATCCAGGAAGCCACACTTGGAGAAACTGGCCTCCATGGGGTCCACCCTGGCAGTGCCCTCATTTGCTCAGCGCAAAATGGGGGAAGCATAGGAGAAGGGCGTGACGACTCTGATGGTGACACCTGCTCATTATGGAGAACTGTCTGATGCACCAGGCCCTCTCTCCAGCACTTGTACCAGATGTTGCTGGAGCCCCTCTTCCCCCATATCCTCTTGGGGGCCCCTGCTACCTGAGGGCACAATCATTAGCTACCATCCCACAGTGCCTCAGTCCTCCCCCCACCCTCCCACTGCCAGCTCAATCAAGGCAGCATCCACTATCCTCTGCCTCCTTCTAAGGGACTTCCATTTATAGGTGACAGGCTTTTCCCCACCACACAGATAATTGTGCTACCAACTTTCATCCTCAAAGTCTTCTCCTAACTATCACTGAACTCTGAAACTCAGTGCCTCAGCCTGGGTTCAATCAGAAGACAGATATCTGATGAGAGATGAGAAGATGGCTAAGGAATCAATGGCCCCAGGACAGGAGAAGGACTTTAATATAAAAATTGTAAGGCTGTGCTAGCAGAGTAACTATAAATTCATAAAGAGAACTCTTAAGGGCAGCCGAGGGGAACCCGAGTGTCTTCAATTGCCAGGGCTGCTATGATAAACGACACAAACTGGTTGACTTAAACAACAGGAATTTATTGTCTCAGTTTTCAAGTCAAGAAGTTCAAAATCAAGGTATCACCTGGTCGGAGTCTTTATGACGGTGCTGGTTTGCCGCGATCCCTGGTGTTCCTTGGCTTGCTTCCCTGCCTATGTCACGTGGTGATTTCTCTCTCTCCTCTGGCTTCTCTTAACTGATTGCTTCTGAATTTCCTCTCCTTATAAGGACTTCAGCCATATTGGATTAATGTCACCCCGATTCAATCAAGTTGGCCTCATCCAAATAGGATCTTTCAAAGTCCTATTTACAAATGGGTTCACACCCACAGGAAGTGGGGTGGGTGGGGCTTAGGACAGGAACATGTCATTGTGGGGGACATTCAATCTACCACACCAAGGAAGGATAAACCTCTCAGAGGCTGGGGTTCTGCCCTCATAGGAGAAGATGTGGTTGCAGAGAAGTCTTTGTGGGTTGTCTGGGCCAGAGCTGCTCCATTGCCACTGGGTAAGCAGGAAGCACCCCTCCAGAATGCAGGCTGATGGGCGCGTGGGGAGGGAGGCACGGCAACTCAGCCCACTTGCAAAGCCAGGGTGTGTGTCCGCTTCCAGAGAGCTCCAGGAGGGGGCTTGCAAGGTTGGCAAAGGTCCCTGAGCTCCAGGTGGGTGGCTGGGACAGAACGGATGTCCCCCACACCCACACCCCTGACTGACCAGATGTCCCCCACACCAACAGCTCTGACCGATCTTACAGCAGGAGTGAGAAAAAAGGCAAAAACGCAGCGACTTAGGACCAGCATGAAAGGCTCCTTCCTCCTGCAATGTCCCTCCAGCACCCTCTACCGACAAGGTTTAACATTGTGCTTACCACAAAGGAGAGACACAGAAGAGCCCAGCCCTTAACGGCTGAGCAGGGGCTGAAGGGTGAATTTGGAGTTGAGAGGGAATGGGTTGATAATTGGCACACTAGAGAAAACACTGGAAAATCCATGGCATGGCAGTTTGAAAGTTAACCAACCCTGAAATGTTGGATTTCTCATTGTAAGACCGCAGAACCCAACAAATCTATTACACCCGGAAAATGGGAGGTAGAAGTGGATACCTCTTCAAAGCAGGCTCTGGTTTAAAATGGCTTCCCAGAAGCTGTGCAAAGTTTATAGTTTCGAAGAAAAAAAATAGGGAAACATATTTTTTCTCTCTTAGGTAGAGAATTTTAGCCAAAATCTATCACTACCACTCTTCCACTCCCTCTGTCACACACACACACACACACACACACACACACACACACACACACACACACACACACACACACACACACACACCAGGCCAGGCTCAGAATTGGGAGATCCTCTACCCTCCCAGAAGAACGAGCATCAAATCCAGGAGACTCTGAACCACATTCCTCCATTTGAAATGAAGACCACACTGGTTGGTTGTACCCCAGGGTCAAGCACACATATTAGGCAACTTTTATTTCAAGAATACCTGACTAGGGATGCAGAAGTCTGAAGGCAGGCTGTGGCAGCACTAATTCTCTGACTCAGCAATGTCAGGGCACTGGGTCAATATCTTTGGTGTTTTCACGCCTTTCCCCTCATGGCCACAACATGGTTGCCACAATCCAAAGCGCCATATGCTCACATAATATCGTTCAAAACAGGAAGGACAGGAGCAAAGAGTGGCTTTGTTTTGTGCTGCTTTCCGTCTTTATGAGGGAGAATTTTAACCAGAAATCCCCAGCAGACATCCATGACATCTCGTTAGCCAAACTCAGAGGTCACATGCCCAGCGCACTGGCCAAGGGCATGGTTTTGCCATGACTGGCCAACACAAATTGATTCATGCCCGGGAGATGGACATTTGTAACCCTAAACAAAAGCTTGGTGTGAGGATCCAGGGCCCTGTTCCCTCCTCCATTTTGAAAGCAAGTCACTGCATGCAGCCGCCAACATGACCAAGACAGACATTAAAGTTCAATAAACCCCCTCAAGGGTGAAGGAATTTATCATCATAGCTTTAAAACTCGCCCCCCACCCCAAGTACTGTTAATAACCAAATCTTGCGAGACCCTGCTGAAATTCCACTGTCACACCCTATGAACCTAAGGCTTTATAAGCCACCCCCTTGGAAATCCTCGCTCTTTTTTGCACAGTTCACTTTCCACAGCCAGCTATCACCATGGGATCAGCTCCTGTTCGTAAGTTCCAATTAAACCCACGCCCACTTCCATGCCTGGTATGTTCTTCTGTCTTAGGGCTAAGCTGGGTTGGAAGACATAGATCTAGCAGCAAGGAAGAAAAGGATTGGCTGACAGGAGGTAGCCAACGAGGCATAGCACATGTTTTATTATACTCTCTCCTCTGTTGGTTGCAAAAGTCTTAACAGAGTGATTATGTATGGAAAGTACATGCCATATTTTAAAAGCAGGGTTTTTAAATGGATGAAAACACTACTATTGAAAATTAGCAAAGAGGCTTCCTTTAGGGATCCAGACAGGGCCCCCCAGCATGTTATAAAGAGTTGTTCATAGAGGAGCTATGAACTTTAGTCAGGTTTTCAGAATTAATACTCAAGTCTCCGACTCATTCCAATAATTGCCCCCGGAGAAAAAGACGAAAAGCAGGAGAAACCAAAATACATGAGCTCATGATGTTCTCTCTTGCCTCTTTCTACATCATCCTTCCCGTGGACTTTCTTAATTTTTCTGAGGCAAATCTGTATCATCCACCTGACTGACTGGTGAGGAAAAAGCTCAAGGGAAGTAGTTCCTTCCTCTTCTCTGTTTGAAGGACTGGCACGTGCCATGTCTTCATCTTTTCTGTAGGAGGTTGCAGCATAAAGCTTGGCCTCTCCACCTCTTCTCCCGTGGACTTTGTTCCTCTACTTCTTTTCCTTAAAGAACTCACTCTCTCTCCCCTTGCTTCCTCTCTCATTAGCATCGGTCATTAGCATTTTCCCTTCAGTTCTGAAACACTGCTCTCCTCTCAAGCCGAGGCCCCCTGCAGTATGAGCGATGACACGGGTGTCCCTTTCACCCAGCAGGATATTGGCACCAGCCCTTCTCATTGTCCTGCCCTGACACTTGGTGGGGTGTCACCTCATAACCCTCTTGCAGCTGCCTATTTGCAGGATGACCCAGGGCCCTGTTCATAATTAGGAACCCTGTGGCCACCACACACGGGATGCTGGCAGAGACGGTGCCATTTAGGAAAAGAGCAAGGATTCTGAACACAAGCAAATCTGGACTCCAAATCCTAGTTCTGCCATGGACTGAATAGGGGCATGGTAGATTAAAGATGGTTGAAACTCTTTGCTGCGTCTCCCATTGAGAAGTAGAGTCTAATTCCCCTTCCTTCCTATTTACAAATGGATGCATACCCACAGGAACACAGATTAACATTTGAACATGCCTTTTGTGGGGAGGGTGATTCAATCCCCAATACCACAATACTCCCATACACAGAGGTTGGGAGCTCCTCTCCTGAATTCCTAATTTTTCCCTGATTGAGGCTTTCTCATGATCCCTCTCATCATTATCCATGAAGAGCCAGCTGGGAACATGCTGCCCTCTACATTATTTTAGAAATCTTTCCCCTTTCTACTTGTTGTCATGTAGGTTTTAAGGAATGTTGTACATTTGTTTGATCTTTTGGCCCTAAACCTAGGGGATGATTCAGCTCCAAAATGTCCAGCTGAGCAATACAAGATGCTGAGAGTTCCCAAGGGGAATATAAGAAGGGACATTACAAGAGAAGCATTTCTCACAGAAGACAAAGTTCACAGTGGCAGGCTGTGAAGAATCTTCCCTGATAATTCCTAAGGAGGTCAGGGTAGTAGGAGAAAATTGACCTTGGAAGTGATTTTTTAAATGCTTCAATGGATGTTTAGTTTGCTAAAGCTGCTGGAAACACAATATACCAGAAACGGATTGGCTTTTACAATGGGGGTTTATTAGTTCACAAATTTACAGTTCTAAGGCCATGAAAGTGTCCAAACTAAGGCATCAACAAGGGGATACCTTCACTGAAGAAAGGATGATGGCGTCTGGAACACCTTTGTCAGCTGGGAAGGCATGCAGCTGATATCTGTTGGTCCTTTGCTCCTGGGTTGCATTGCTTTCAGCTTCTGATTCCAGTGGCTTTCTCTTTAAGTGTATGTGGGTTCTCACTTAACTTCTCTGGACAAACTCTGGGTTTCATCTCTTAGCTTAGCATCTCTAAACTTCTTCCTATCTCCATCTCCAAAATGTCTCTGGGCCTTTTCTCTCTAAGCATCTCTCCTTTTATCCTCTCAGAGAGGATGCAGTAAACTAATTAAGACCCACCTTGAATAGGTGGGGTCACATCTCCATGGAAATAATCTAATCAAAATGTCCCACCCACAATTGGGTGGATCACATCTCCATGGAAACAACCTAATCAAAAGATCCCATGCATAATATATGTTGCCCCCACAAGAATGGATTAAAAGAACATGGCTTTTCTGGGGGACATAATAGATCCAAAGCAGCAAAATGGAGAAGACTTTTTTCCTGTGATTTCATTAAAATATGGCAGGAAGGCTCTACCCTTAGCTCCCACAATATGGCAGACTTTGCCATATAATAATACCTTAACACTTTGTAATTAGTCAAGTCTCATTTCTTTGTATTATTCCAAGAGCCCAAAGAACCATAATTTCATAACAGGGAATCATAATACCAGATTTTAAATGTATATATGCTCACAAGTACACACACATACACACACATATATATTCTTTTTTATTCAATCATCACATTTGCCTCAGTTTCATTGCCTATAAAATGGAGAAAATAATAGTACCTACCTCGTTTGGGTTACTTTGAGGATTAAATGAATATACATATATATCACCTAGACCAATGCCAGGTGCATAAGGGCTATAGCTTATCCTTTTAATCATTGTCATTATCATCACCAACATCTCAGGCTTCAAAAGAAGGAAACTGACACTCAGAAAATTAAATATCTTGCCCGAGATCCCAAAGCTCGAAGGGGCCAGAACAGGAATTAAGAACTATGTTCATACCTGCCTGCTACATTACCCCTCCAACCGTGAACTTGAAGCTGCTACAAGTGCAGTGGTTTCCCATGTCTCTGAGCCTTTGAGAACGCTATTCACTCTGGCTGGCAAACTTCTGTCCTTTAATCCTCATGCTCAGCTCTCCTGTGTTCCCGCAGAATGATCAGATTGATTACTAGATTATAAACTCTTCCAGGGCCCTTCCTGGCTCCTCTTCATTACCTTACTATTCCCAGCACATAGATGAGTACCTGCCATATGGTTAATCTCTAAATACACATTGAATAAATGTGTCAATGAATATATGAATACATGAAGATCTTGGCTTCGTTCAAGAGAATGAGATGAAAATTTGCTTTGTTTGGAATCCTTAGTTGATTATTTCCAAAAGCCTTAGGATTAACCTACATCAACCCCCAAAATTTACCTCATGATGGAATTATTTAGAGCCAGGAGTAGTGTGGTTTGATGGGTGTTTTAGTTTCCTAGGCTGCTGAAGCAGATACCATGAAATGGGTTGGCTTAACAATGGGAATTTATTAGCTTAAAGTTTTGAGGCTGAAAAAAATGTCCAAGTCAAGAAATCATCCAGGTGATGCTTTCTTCCCAAAGACCAGCTACCGGCAATCCTTGACTTCTTTGCCACATGGGAAGGCACATGGTGGCGTCTGCTGGTCTCTCCCTTCTCTTCTGAGTTTCGTTGCTTTCAGTTTCTTGCTTCTATGACTTTCTCCGTCTTTCTTTGAATTTTATTCTCATTTAAAGGACTCTAGTAAGAAGATTAAGACCTACCCTCAGACATAACTTTGTTACAGCTCACTGGATGAGGCTGGAATCCTACTGGAGCAGAGTCTTACTCCCTTACTCCAGGTTCCGGGTCCCACTAACAAGGAATTCACCAATGGGACAGGCCAGCGGCAAGATGACAGCAGCGCTTTATTTGAAATATTACAGAGGGCACCATTAGGCCCTCTGTAGAGACCACTCCCCATGGGCTACTGCTCAGGGAGGGTTACAGTTTAGGCAGTGTTACAGCTCAAGGAGTGTTACAGCTGAGGATAGTACACACCGAAGAATGTCAAAGGGGGTAAACTCTAGAGAGAGTTGCCCCAAGTGAGTTCAGTCTTGACCTTATTAAATTGGTTAGAGGGGAAGGGCTTAGACACTTGGTGTTCTGGGTTGGCTGATTTTTTATGCAAATAAGGGACTGCACTGTGGTCGAATGGGGGACCAGCTAACAGGGACTTGTGATTGGTTCAATTGAAGGCCATTTGGATTGGTGCACAGATATGTAAATTAGGGCTTGCACTCCGGGCTATCTTGATTGGTCCATCAAGGGTGGCTCAGGATTGGCTCATTTTCAATCCTAGTCCTTGCCCCCCTTTCTGCAGGCTCAAGGATCCTTATTCTAGCTTGCATCAATTTAACTGAAGTAACCTCATCAAAAGGTCTTACTTACAATAGGTTTATACCCAAAGGAATGGATTAGCTTTAAGAACAAGATTTTCTGGGGTGCACACAGATCCAATCCACCACAATGGGATTGGAGGAAGGGGTTTATGGCTAATCCTTCTGGAAGGTTTTCAACAGAAAAAAAAGTCATATTTCATTCACTCATTCATATGTTCATTCAATAAATAGTTGCATCTCCTACACTTAGGTACTCACCCCACCCATACACCAAGAACGTCTCTGCCCTTTGTAGAGGAGGCTTGGTGGAATGAATGAAAAAAGCAAGGACTTTGGAGTCATTCAGATGTGGGGATAGGTTCTGGGTTAAGGTATTTAACCTCTCTAAAGTTCAGTTTCTGAATAACAGCTCCCACCTCTTGGGAGTACAATGTACCAGAAACGTTACTGGGCTCTCTGTACTCAGCTCTAAACGTCACAAGCCCTCGAGGCCTAATCATTCCTCAGAGGATGTTTGTGTAAGAATGAGAGGATAAGCCTGGCAGGTGGTGGCTGTTACTGTCCTATTATGCAGGAGGGATGTCAGCAAGCAAGCTGTGTCTCCAGCCCCATCACCAGCATGTTCCCCTATAACCAAGCTGAGCCATGCACTCCACAGCAGGTTTGAAACCCATACTCCCCATCTGGAGAGTAGAATCACGCTGACAAGCCCTCCTGCTTCACAGAGCACTCAGCTGACCCTGTTATCCCAGGTCATGCTGCAATGGACTTGGCACATTTCATTAAAATCCACATTTCTCCTCCACTCAGGTACGCAGGAAAGAGGATCATAGCATCTCGTGAGCTCAGGGTTGCTTGAGGTCAGAGTTAGTGTTAAAAGGGTCCAATCTGAGTTGGGGAGCTGGCAGGGAGAGATACCAGCAGAAGATTCCAGGCAGCAAAAATTCTCACAAACCCATGGTGGGCAATAACCAGTGGCTCATGGTCCTGAGTGAAGAGGGGCCTCAGGCAGAGAATACATATATGGGGTCCAGGGCCCAGCCCTGCCCCTGGAGCCCCCCAGCCATGTCACACACAAGGTTCAAGAGGCCCAGGTGTTTGTCATGCCTTTGAGCACTGACCGTGTACCAGACAGAGGTGCAGTACATACATTACATCTCATTCTTAAAGTCTCCATGAACCTGGAATTATCATTTTATAAGGGAGGACCACTCAGGTTCAGAGAAGTGAGGATTTGGCCCAAGTCACACAGCTAAGAAGGATGATGCTGGGATTTGAACCCAGGTCTGTCTGACTCCACAGCACACAGGCTCTCCACGGCACCATGTGGTCTCCCAGAGAAACCCATTAGCATTGGGCACAGGTCTCATTCTGAACAGGGCATTTAATGACTGCTGGCTGCAACAGAATGTGGTGGGCATTTGGTAAATGCCAGCCATCATTTTTACTGCTGTCGCTTTGATGTAATAGTAATAGTTACTATTAGTACCAGCCACAGTAAGAAATATAAATGTAACCAAGCTTCCACTTGCACTGGAGCTTAATTAAAAGCTCATTTTCCTTCCATGAATATCTTGAAGATAAGATGATGACCTCATCCCAAATGGCCACCCTGTGGCTGAGCCCTGTTGGAACATCCTAAGTGCAAAGATGCATGATATTATTTTTTTATGGGTGAGACAGTAAGCCACAATCCTGCAGTAATGGGACCACATGTTTGAGTGAACACCACTGCAGATCTGAGCTTTAGTGAAGACTCTACAAGTTACATAATGTTACAGACCCCCAGAGGCTCTGGTTTCCAACTTCCCTTGATGGAAGACAAGCCACAGGCTTGGTGGGTGAAGAAGATTTATTTATCTGACACTGTCCAGAGTAAGCTTGCATTGCCTTGAGGCTGGGGTGGGGCTAGCATAATCCAACAGTGTTATGCCCAGCTTTTCAGTGCTTAGTTTTGTCTGGGGAATATCTACATTCATGAGAATCAGAGATCTAAGCAAACTTTGGCATCTTGTTTACTTCTGTGCTCCAGCACCTTGCCTGGAGCCTGGCTCATGATGGACACTCCATAAACCTCAGTGGAATAAATAAATAATGAACAATTAAAACCATTATTGAGTATTTCTATGTGCTGAAGCACAGAGATAAAGAACTGAGTGAGATGGAAGACAGGCAGTGCCCAGTTGAAGAGGAGAAGCTGCAAGGGAAGCAGACAATTCTCCTGCTAGTCAGAGAGGTAATCCTAAGGGGCAGCATTACGAGAAGAGAGGAGGGACTCCAGGCCCAGATGGTCAAAGAGGTTCCCTGGAGAAGATGAAGCCCCATCTTGGAAGGCAAGGATGAGTTAGGCCAAGAAGCAGGGGGAGGCATTCCAGATGGCAGCAAAGGAACAAAGTAAACCACAGACAACACAGGAAAATACAAAAGGCTCAACCAGGCTGGAGCACAATGTATAAAAGGGAGAGGTCAGGGGTGAACCTAGAAAAACAGAGAGAGGAACAGATCAGGAACGGCCTCATGTCCTCATGAGGTTCTTGATGTTTTACCTAAAACCACTTTTCAGTGAGTTTTATGAGATGCTTGGCAAGGAAAGGACACTGTGGTCAAACCAGACTTGGAAAATACCACCCATTGCCCACAAGTATATTAAAGGCTCTGAAAAGACTACAGTAAGGAATACTGTTTACCGGTATATTCCAAATTCTTACAAGGAAGGCATTTGACCCGGGGAACCTTATATTTTTCTTACAACCCTTATAGAAGGGCCCAGAATACACATTGGAAAATGCTCTCCAAAGGCATTCAGGGGTGGTCTAAATGTTTTGATCCAATCATCATGAGATGATTTGTCATTATCTGTATTTTAGAAATAACAATTGGCAACAATTGAAAAGAATATATCCAGGGATTTCTCCTTTTGATAATGGTGGACTACATAATCTGGGTCAACACTCCCTATGAGGACAAATAAGAAAACATAGACAAAGTAAAAACAACAACAGAAAGTCTTCTTGAAGACATCAGGGAGCTAACAAGTCAGTGAAAAACAATGGGCAGAGACAGAAATGCAGAGAGGTGAGGTCAGCATTGAAAAGCACTTCTTCTTAGGGCTAAGGGCAGAGGGGAGTATAGGCAAACCAGTGTCTCCTAGAACTGACTCTGGAGGAGGCTGAGAGGCTGAAAATTAGCTATTCGTATAGGAGAAATGAAACTTGACCCCAACATCATGACATATACAAAAATTCCAAGAGAATTATAGATTTAAATGTGAAAATCTTTATGACCTCAGGGTAGGGAAATGTTCTTAATAGGACATAAAAGGCACTAACCATTAAAGAGAGGCTGTTGCATTTGACTACATTAAAATCAAGAACTTCTGTTCTTCAAGAGATACCATTAAGACAATGAAAAGGCAAGACAGTGAAAAGATATTTGCAAAACATATAACTGACCAAGGGCTTGTAGGCACAATCAGTAAGAAAAAAGGACAGCCAAGCTAATAGAAAAATGTATAACAGGAACTTCAAATGGAGGAATATCTAAACGGATAATAGATACTTGAAAATGCAACCTCATTGCAAATCAGGAAAACGCAAATTTAAACTCACACCCCAGAATGAATCAACTCTCAACATCGGGTGCTGAAAAGATACGAAGCAACAGGAACTCTCTTATGGGATTGTGTATTAGTGCAACAAATTTGGAAAGCCAAAATTAGCTACTAAGATTGAAGATTCACATACCCTACGATTCAGCAATTCCACTCCTAGGAATAAACCCAACAGAAATAAGTACACATGTGCACCAAGAGACTTGTACAAGAACATTCATAGAATTATTTGTAATAGCCCCAAACCAGAAACAACCTACATGTCCATCAACAGCAGAATGGAAAAATAAAATTGTAGCGTATTTGTACAGTGGAATATTAGAGAGAAGCACATCAAAAACATGAGTAATGCTCACGAACAAAACATTGAGTGAAAGAAGCCAAATACAATATGGGTCCATTTATATGAAGGAAAATAAGGCAAAACCCCAATTATCGTGTCAGAATTCAGAATAGTGGGAGGGAAGGGAAGAGATAATGACTGTGAGGCAGTATGTGGAAAGGGTTTCTGGGGTGCTGGCAAGGTTCTATTTGTAGAATTCTTTGCTCGGTGATAATTCTTGGAACTGTATATTTATGCTTTGTGTCCTGTTTTGTACATGCGTTAAGCTCCAAAATAAAAGATTAAAAAAATATATTAGAGGAGAGATGAGATTGGAATCAGAAAGGGGCTACCACTATCTAGACAAAAAATGATAAAGCAGTGGCAGTAAAAAAGCAGAGGAGTAAAAAGGACTCATTTTACTTTAAAAGCTAATGATAAAATAAGAATTTCACTGTCTTGCAGCCTCCTATTAAGTAACTGACCTAGGCACTGAGCATTAATGGCTGCTCATATCATAAGAAAGAGACAACCAGATATTATATCCTTCCTGTGAAAGAACACAGTATCACCTGTTAGTCTGGCCAAAGGGATCTAACCTGAGGCTGAGCAAGCCACTGGATCCAGCTGTCAAAAAATGTCAGTCTGCTGTCAGTAGGGAAGAGGGAGAGGGGCATGCTGAGTTGCACCGTATGTGTGCAATCAGCAAAATCTGGATTGTGGGAAACTGCAGGTCAAACGAGTCAGGTCCTTCTCCAGATAAACTGTAAGGAAGAGAAAAGGTAGAATTTTGGGGGAAGTAATGAAAATGTTCTAAAATTGATTGTGGTGATGAATGCACAACTATGTGATGATACTGTGAACCACTGATAGCACACTTTGGATGGTGTGATGGTTGGGTTCATGTGTCAACTTGGCCAGGTGGTGGCGTCCAGGTGTCTTGTCAAACAAGCACTGGCCTACCCATTACTGCAAGGACATTTGTGGCTGGTTAATAAACCAGAAGGCTGGTTTATTACATCATCAGTCAATTGTACCTCTGACTGACTACATCAATGAAGGGCATGTCATCCACAGTGAGACAATTCAATCATCTGGATTTCATCCAATCAGTTGAAAACTTTTAAGAGAGAGAGAGGACCTTCACTTCTGCTTTGGCTAGCCAGTGAAGCATTTCCTAAGGAATTCATTGAACACCTTCATTGGAGTTGCTGGTTCGCTGCCTGCCCTACAGAATTTGGACTTGTGCATCCTGCCGTACAGAATTTGGACTCATGCATCCCCAATGCTGCATGAGACACTTTTATAGAATCTTATATTTACAGATATCTCTTGTTGGTTCTGTTTCCCTAGAGAACCCTAACTAATATAGATGGATTGTATGGTATGTCAATATTTCTCAATAAAACTGCTTAACAACATTATTAAAATGCAAAACTACATCACAGTGTTTGGGGATGGACATTTGGGTCTACAAGGACCCAAGGAAACACAAGGAAACGCTTTCTATAAAAGTCAGGTTAGCAATTACTCCTGTGGGGAGAGAGGGGCCTGTGTTAGGAATGGAGCAAATGGATGGGATTCTAGGATGGATGGCAGAGTTCTGTTTCTTGACTGTGACAGAGGTTACAAGGATGCCCACCTGATAATAATTCACTAAGCTATACATTGGTGTCATGTAGTTTTCTGTGTCTGTGTCTTATTTTCAATAAAAATGCATTTTATATGCTAACATTAACTTTGTTATTTGGTATAACAATGTACTTAAAAGAAACAGAAATCTAAAGTCTTTTGAGTTCCAGAGGGAATAAATATTAAACACCAACATTTATGGAGCACTTGATCATTTTAAAGGAATATTCCTCTACATAATTCACTTAATGACTACACCAATCCTTGAAGGTAGGTGTTATTATGTTTTATTATATCAATTTACAGATGAGGAATGTGACCACTCAGTGCAAAAACCAGGGCTTTTGACCTTGTTCTTTCCAACCCCCCCCAAACCACACCTTTTCTTAGAACAGTTATTTGAACACTTTCTGATGATGGATTCTGTGGTCTACCCGGCTCCATCATTCCCACTGGAAATTCCAATGGAGAAAAATAAAAAAACCCTCAACAATAACAATGGAAACATAATTCAGTGAGACAAAATATTTAGAGGAGAAGAATTGCCTGGGCTCTTTACTTTGCCTGGAACATCCCCCACCCCTTTACCCAGGCCTCAGTTTATCTCTTGCTTTTATGTTTCCCCGATGCCTGACTTTCTCCTATAATTATGCATCACGCTGTAATGATTGACAAGAATCCCTCTTTCCCAGCAGCATGTAGCTGTTCCATCTGCCTTTCTAACTTCCGTGCTCCAGATGCAGGGCACAATGTCTAGCCATGTAATGGACTTAGTAATATTGGTTGAATAAATGAATGAATGAATTCAGGATAGTGGGTGACTTCATAAAAGCTGAATGTTTTTGGATTAAAAATTGCCTCCCCAGCCTATGTGTGTCTCCACCCTAAGCAAGAGATCCCTCATCTAACAAACATCCTTGATCCTTAGGGTGGAGGTGAGGAAGGACTTTTTTCCTCCTGGGTCTTAAAGAATTTCACTCTCTGCTTGTCCCAGGCCCATTCTGTTGTCTGCTTATCTTGGAAGCTTCTCTCTTCTACTCCTTGTTCACAGTTTTGGAAATCATCCTACAAGGTTTTGACCTTCTCTTAAATCCCACCTCCATAGACATTTACAATCTGCTTTGAAATCCCTTGCTCCTTTTTAACAAATGTAAAAATTTAGTCTCCTACTCCCAAGATTCTGGAATATCCTTCATATCCCAACAGTAAGGAAACTTACATCTGTATTGATATTATAAATAACTTACAACAAATAACCTACAGTATTTTACAATATTATAAATAACACAATATTTTTTCCAATCTGCACATATGTACCCATGCCCATTCTGATAGGTACCCCCTTAAGGAAGCGCACCCCCTCTTACCATCCCCTTGGAGAATACCTGCTCCAGTGTTCCTTCTTGAGGCCATTTGGAGCAACAACCCAGCTTAGGACTTCTAGCACCAGCAAAACTGAAAGGGAGTTCACATAGTAGTGGCCCAAAAGGATTTGATTTCCACCAGAATGGATTGATTTTATACCTCCTCCTGAGATTTGTCCTCTTCCTAAGTGTATCTCCATCCAAAGCAAGATGGTCATCTCCACGATGTGGCCAAGTTAAGTATCTGTACCAGTGTGGAAACATGTCCTTAAGACTTGGTCATAAATTCTCCTTTGGTTTGCAGTTACTGCTACAGATTCAAGTCCCTGACAATTGTGATGGAATTTTAAGCATATATTTGTCTGTACTTCCAAAATCAGATTAGCATCCCAATTTGATATGGTGAGGATTACTTAGAAGACAGCTGTGGTTTCATAAAACAGAGGCTCCCTGCAATAGGCGTTTCCTGTGGGCACACTCCGTGGAGCTCAGGAATGCATCACTGGGGACAACAGGCAACCTGGCTTTCTTCCACCAGGTCAGAGAGTCAATGCCACAGCTAGAATCTGCACCTGGGGCTGGACAACTGGACCCATCCCCAGGAGAAGGTAGAAGCTTTGTCGATGTGCATTCCTTGCTGGGTTTCTGCCTTGGATGCTCTTCACTCATTTTTCATGCAAAAAGGCCCAGCCCTGTTCTTGCCCATCCTGCTTTGCTCCCTCTGGTTTGAGAATAGGGTCAGCCACTGAGCAGACCTCCCCACCCTGAAAAGTTCCCCCAAAAGCAGACCCTGAGACAAGAATTTGGGTGCAGCTGGTGTATTGGGTAGGTGATCCCAGGAAGCACTGTGAGGGACTGAGGAAGAGAGATAGGGAAGGGAGCAGAGGACAACTGCTGCAGGCAACTGGTTAAGCTCAACCCACAGTGAAGGGAAGTGTCTGCAGTGACCAGGGGTGTTTCAAGAGGATGTGGGCAGGACATCAACCACTACTGTTCCATTCTCCGTCTCTGTACTCCTACCACTTTGCCTGGAGTCTGACAGATAGGAATCACCAGTATGCTTGGGTTGAAATGCACTGGGGCCACTGAAGCTACGTAAAACTTAAAAGGAGGAGACACAGATAACATGAAGAACCAGGGAGAGAGTGGATGCTCAGCAAGGGCTGTTGACTCAAATGGAGTGTTGTGTTCTTTGGGATAACAAGGAAAACTAAAACAGAGAAACAGATAAAAAGAGACAGAGGAAATATGTGTTGGGTTGGAGGGGGAGGTGTAAGGAAAAGAGATCTGGAGGTAAAAGAGAAGAAAGTGGATGCAACAGCAATGAGAGGAAGTTGAAAAACAGAAATGAGTAATTAACCGATGAAGACATTTCAGATCCCACTCAGCATTTTGTCGGGCTTCTGAATGTTGGATATAAAAAGATCTAGCATGGTAGGCAGAAGAACAGTCCCCCAAAGGGTTCACGTCATAATTTCCGGAACCTGTGACTATGATATCTTTTATGTACAAGGGACTTTGCAGATGTGATTAAAGGTAAGGAACTTGAGATGGGGACATTATCTTGGATTATCCATGTGGGCCCAATCTATTTACATGACTCCTTAAAAGTGGAGAACATTCCCCAGCTGTGGTCAGAAAGGTGGCAGCATGAGACTATTCAAGACCCCCTTGCTGGTTCTGAAATGTGTGGGCTATGTGTAAGGACCAGAGAGAGGCTTCTAGAATCTGGGAAAGGCAGGAAAACAGACTCTCCCTTCAAGATACCAGAGAGGAAAGCAGCCCTGTCGACCCCTTCATTTTAGCCCAGTGTGGCCCTTGTGGGACTTCTGACCTGCAGAACTTTAAGATAATAAATGTGTTTTGTAACTACTGACAATTTGTTACAGCAGGAATAGAAAACGAATACACCTAGGGACATCAGAAATGGAAAATTATCAAAAATCCTTCTCCAACTCTTGTATTCTGCCTCTAATCGGTTTCCCATTTTAGGCTGGAATTGTTTTTCCTCTCTGCAGAACAGGAAATGGCTGCACACAAGACTCATCAATATGCATAAAGTGTGGCATAATTAGTTGCCACAGGTAACCCTTCTCAGGCTGTGTGAACTGAGCTAATGTGCAAATATACACTGCACAGTGAGCAGGGCGGTGTGAGTATAACGTCCCCCATTTCATAAAAGGAAATATTTGAATAATATGCAAATGAACTGGATGTCATTAGCAGGATGTCAAGGTTTGACAGCCCGTGTTATTGTGAAAATAAATGAGTTTTGACACAAATAACTTAGGTATGCATTGATTTTTTTAAGCAAATCTTGTAACGAGATGTTATGTATTGTGCTGTAGGTTTACAAAGATTTTGATGGCTATTAGGAGAAAAACATGGCGAAGGATCGTTTATTAATGTATTCATTAAGCTGCTCTAAGGTGTAACAATAATTACTTTCCCCCCAAATGTACACCGTTCCTCTTGCATATTTAATTGCTTCTGGCAACCCATATTTAAGACAATGAGGGGAGCTGTCAGCAAAGTGAAGACAGAAATGAAGAGGAATCAAATCGCCATCATTGGTACCAGAAACATTGTGCTGCATCTTTTAACTTGTGTGAATATTTTCCCCGGACTGTCTTCATCTCTAAGCAATCTGCCTAATGAAATTTCTCTGGACCATTTCATTTTCTTCCTTTTGGGTCTTTGATTTTTTTTTTTTTTTTTCAGAGGCTGAAGGTAGCAGGCAAGATTCAGTGTTCAGGTCAGCACTTCCTGGCACAGGTCAGGGGCCCGAGACTGGCCCCAATCCTGGCAATTGCCCTTGAGAAGCAGTGGAGAGAGGCATCCAGGACGTGCTCTTCCCCTAAGAGCAAACACCTGCTGGAGAGGATCCTCGGCCAAGTTCACTGGCTGGCCCCATCCTTGGCCCCCAGGCAGGCCCAGCAGGGGGTGCTCTCCAGGTGTCTCCTGTGCAGGTGGGGCGGGACCTCCAGGAGGCCAAACTCTGGGACAGTGCTTTCTCCACAGGGGTAAAGGTTTGTTTTCAGTCAGGCACGTGGGGGCTTTGGGCTGTGGGGTAGAATTTCAGGTATGGGAGGCAGACACCAAAACCCTCAGGTCCCCATGTGATGGCTTAATGGATATGTGGCATCCATAGACCCTGCATTGTACAAAGGATTCTGGTTCTCAGTTCCCGTCCTCTCCTCTAAGGAAAATGAGGGCAAGCTCCTGGGGTCCAGGTGAAAACAGAGTTTCACCTGGAATGGGGGAGACAAGCTGCCCTTGACCTCAAGAGTTCAGAACAATGCACTGTTCTCACCCATGGCCTAAGGAGAATGAACCCAGGTAGCTCAGGCACCCCTGGAAAAGTCTGGAAATGCCCCTAGAAGAAGAGATCTTAAATAACATGTCCAATGGTTGTAAAAGATCACCAGAATGAGGTGAGATTTCCCCTGCTTTCTGAGTAGGAATACAGAGGTGAGAACAACACAACTCCCGTCCTTAGAAGACTTCTAGACTCATGGAGGAAATGGATGCACAGAAAGATACTAAAGACAATGTGAAAAGGCCTGAAGCAGCTGTATGCATAGGACATTTAAAGTACAAAAAAGGGCCATTGTATGTCACCAGGGCAGCTCATCAAAGAGTACATTCTCCTCCTCCAGAGCACATGGTAGGATTCCACATCCCTGTCCTCTTGAGGTTGGTGTGGCCTTATGACTTTCTTTGCAATGAAATATGAGAAGTGCCATGTGTCCCCCCCAGCAGAAGCTTTTAGAGCAGTGCCTGCCTCAGTGATACCAATAGCCCAGAGATGGAGCCCTGCCAACTAGGTCTTTGGATAAGGACAATTTAGAGCAGAACCTCCAGCCCACTAGCTACAGACATACACCAAGAAATAAGTCTTTGCTGTTTTAAGCCACTGAGATGTTGGGAATGTTTGTTATCACAGCATAACCCAGCCTATCCTGACTGATACCAGCACCAAATACAGTCAAGGGCCTCAGCTGTAGGTCATCAGGGAGTGAAGGTGTGGTACACTGAATTGTGTACCTCCTCAAGAGACACATTCTTAATCTTAATCCATGTCCTTGTGCACGTGAATTTATTTATAAATAGGAACTTTTGAAGATGTTATTATTAGTTAACTTATGGCCACCTGAATTGGGGTCTTAACCCATATTACTGGAGACCATACAAAGAGAAGAAACCAGAAGCCAGAATTCAGAGAAAGTCAGAAGTAGGAACCAGAAGCCAAAGTCAGCAGAAACAGGAAGAGCAGAGAGAGGAAAATGAGATGTTCACGTGACAGGAGGCAGAGCAAAGGAAGCCAAAGTATTGTGGCAACCAGCACCAGAACACTACAAACTTCTGGGAGAAAGCATTGCCTCATTGACACCTTGCTTTTGGACTTCTAGCCTTCCAGACCTTGAGCCAATAAATTCCTGTGGTTAAGCCAACCCATGTTGTGGTACGTGTCATAGCAGCCTGGCAAACTGAAACAGCAGGCTTCCTGGAGACAGGGCCCCAGAGCAGAGACTCTGTGACCACAGCTGCTCCAGCAAGAACCTGCAAGGTCAGAGCATCAACAGGAGGCTCCAGAGAGTGCAATTCTTCATCAGGTTCTTCTTTGGCTAGAGCTGTGATCTCTAGATTAATTAGGAGGATGCTCCAGAATCCTCTCTCCCAACATCTAAGTGGCCACATAGGGTCCTGGCTAGATGGTAGAGAGCTGTTCAAGTGTGAGCTCCTTAGTGAAGTCTTCTCTGACACTTACCGCCTCCCCACACCCAGTCGGTCTCTTCTTACTTAGGAGTCTTGAAATACTTAGCATCTGCCTCTGTTGTAGAAGTTAAGAAACAACTAACTCAATCTAGGGGAGTCAGGAAAGCTCCCCCAGATGAGGAGACATTTGAGTTGGAAAAAATTATATAGGCTGAGCTATTTCTCTTACCTCATTTTAAGCCCATGCATGGTCATTATTGCCCCAATTCAAAAGCAAGAAAACTGGCCAGAAGAGTAAGTAAATTTTTCATTATCACACTGATTATACCACAGAATCAAAGCTCAAACCTAGGTCTCAAGTTCCTTGCCCAGCATTCCTTACACCATGCCATAATGCTAGATATAATGGAGTTTCAAAACTCGAAAGAAGTTTTCAGTTATGGCATTGACAGGAAAAGATGCCCCCAGGTTTTTGAAGGAATTGCTTCGTTTCTTACCTATGCTATTCCCACTTTGCACAGAATGGAGTTTGATAAGGCCTAGCTTATAGGGTTGATTAATGATAAAAGACATATAACACGAGTTTAGCATTGTGTCAGTTGCAGATCAGTCCTCTCTGGGACTGATTTGAAGCACTCATGTTGATCTTTGTCATTGTGTTTAGCCAACCAGCCTCTGAACACACTTCCTGTTTGGCAAATCCCCTCCCTTATCAGGCAGAGTCCATCTCCCACCATGAGAACTCAGAGCACCAGACACTCACTCTCCAGCCTCCTTTTGCCCCGGGGTGCAGGTCCAAGACTGAGGCTTTGCCATTCCCTTGCCCCTTCCCGGACTCTGGCCAGGAAGGGAAGCTGCAGGCAGAGCTGCGGGGGCTCACACAGCCGAAGCTGTCTAGGGGTCACAGCGGCAGCAGCTACATACAGTATCTGGAAGCAACAACATCTGTGTTTCCAGCGTGGATGGTGTGAACAGTGCTAGCTGTGGCATCTGAGCCAGGAGGGGAAGCGATGACTTCCAGCCTGCTTCCCGGCAGGGTTTTGGGCTGGGAGCCTACACGATGGCAAAGGTGGAAACTCAAGCAGACACTTGGAGGAAAGTGTGGGTTTTGTCCAAGGCAAGATCAGGGTAGGGTACTTCAGAAATGGCATGAGGAAGGGGGCTCAGAAACAGAGAGGTGTATGAAGGAACTTAAATCACGCAGTTTGATGTGAGTTTAGTGTGTGAGTAGGACAGAGATGGGCAAGAACACCCGAAGAGAAGACTGGCATCAGGTCTTGGAGGTGCTTGGTTGCTTTATTTGTTGGGTCTTGGAGAGTTAGTTCAGCAGGGCTGAGGCATGCGGTGGCACTTTCTTGGGAGGCACAGATTGGATTTCATGAGAATACTCTGGAGGTTGTTGTATACATCCCACCTCAGCTTGGTTAAGCCTGTAGGAGGCAAAACTGCTTGTCTCTTAGTCATCTATGCAACTCATTATATCACATTCCTTTCCAGAGAAGGAAAAGAAAAGAAAAGCATTGGTACTTACTGCCCTTTCCTCCTACCTAAGAGTCTTTGGGTAAAAAATAGTGGGTGTACTAGATAGCCTTACAATTTCTCTTCCAACCAAGAAAGCTGAATACCTTACTAATGAGTCAGCCCAGAACTTTCTTTTTAGGATATAAATTAGGAATCAAAGAACTTGAGGATTATGTGTATTTCTCAGGTGGGAGTGTGGAAACTTCAGGGAGAAATCTGAAAAGGTCTCACAGGAAGTCCTAATGACAAGGCTTAATTAGGAATGACTAAGGGACAGGAGTGGGACAAAACAACATTGCCCAAGCGCTGGTTTCTCCAGTGGTCTGGTTAGCCAGAGAGAGAGCTCTTCACACACACTTGCACACACACATGCACACACCTGCACGTGGCATGGGCTGCTGGCCACAGGTAGGCTGAGTCCTCCTCTGTACTCCCCTTGGCCAGACCAAGTCCCTCAAACAGGAGTGCCCAGAATAGACTCTGTGTTAATGCCAGAGCAGCAAGGGTATATATTTTCTGTGCTCCTTTTCTAAACACTTGCTAACTTGACTAATTTCCCTCATTTCAGAACCTCAAGTACTTGGGGAAACTGGGTTGAAAAAGTCCAGCTCTATTTTAAAATCCCAATTGTTATTCTAAAATCCAAATTGGCTTTCCATTTGTCAACTTTGAATCCCAAACACCATTCAGACAAAGTGGCCTCCTCCTTCCTCCTCTCCCAACACAGGCACACATGTGAAATCCCAGGGGATGGAGGCCCATGTTCCTCTGTTATGGAAACCACAGCAAGACCTAAACCTGAAAGACATCTGCTACCCAGTGACCCAGGCACAGTCCACTGAGACCATAAAGATGCTGTTTCTGGCACCACTGCTGAGCCCCATACTTAGTTGTTCCAGTTACAAATATTTTCCTTCACTTTGAAAGCATTGGCGTTAATAACAAAGCCAATAGCTAAGTCTGGGGTGGACAGTAGGTGCATTGATTTCTCATTTCCTACCTGATAGGAAAGTTCTGGGCTTTTCCATGAGAATGTTTGCCAACTTACTTGGCAGAAAGCATGTGACCATTAATTGACGCGGAAATTAATTCTCTAATAGTGAAGCTGGTTTCCTATAATAAAGCAGAGGGCTTTTAAATGCTGTCCGGTTGCATCTGTCAACCAGGTTCCTTGTTCCAAGCAGAAGAAACCAATTCTGTCTAATTTAAGCAAAAAATACATAAATTCATGAAAAGATTTTGGGTGGTTTGGGGAGCCATTGTAGGAGATTGCATGGCCAGAAACAATGTTCAAACTCAAACCACAGAGCACTGTCATCCCGAATCAGACCACACTATCCATACTCCTGGTACCTTGGAGGGTAAACCCGTGACCCTGTTGATGGGGCAGCTACCACTGATGCCTCCGGAAACTGATTAAACTACCACAGCAGTCACAATTCTTACCAAAATAAATCCCAAGAAGTCTCTGCTTCTTTGCATCACTAATTCCTGAGTCATTGTCACTCGTGCATGTGTCTGTTTGGCTGAGCCAAGGACACATGCCACCACCCTCCCTGAAAAGAGGCTGGGAAAATGAGTTCTGGAATTTCAGTTTTTATAGCTAGAGTAGGGTTCTACTTTCCATCTTGTCTCATAAAGAAGAAAATCTGCCAAATGTAAAAGGACCTTCATATGCTGGGTGGACAAAAGTGCTGACAAATGTTCCCTAGAGTCCAACACTTTGGGCTTCCCTACATCAATAAATGTTCTTCTTGCCAAACTTGTATTTCCAAAGGTCAAAAACAATTTCTGCTTAACACAGCGCAACTCTCCAACACACAACCAAATTAATACTCACTTCACTCCAAAATTTTGACGACCCAAAGGCTTGTCAGTTATGGTATCCACCTTCAAGACCAGCCTCTCCAGGTCATGCCCATTCATTCTCTAGTTCCTTCATGATCTAGTCTCAATATTCAGTAACTATAAATTTAACCATCAATGATGCACCCTATATAAAACTGTTGACAAAATGGAGAAAAAAGAAAAGAAAAACAAATAGGTAAAATATATAATATATATATTATACAGCAAAGGAAAAAAATTAAGTAGATCCTACTCTCCTTATTTCTACAACTAGTCATGAGAGCATAATTGGAATAATACTTGATTTCATTTCTCTACTATCCATTCCAGTAACCCAACAAGTTGGATGTTTTTTACTAGGTGGGATGACCCAAACCTTCAATCCTAAGAAATATGAGTGTCCATATAGAGTTGCTGTTGTCTTCCCTTAATTTTTACCACTGGATAAAGCAACAATTACAGGCACCTAGAAATCAGTGACCCCTTCTTTGGGCTATTTGTCCAGTGGCAGGAGGGGTCCAAAATGGTCATCTTCCAGTTAAATGGAACCATTATTTTGTACTTTGGTAGAAGCATTTGTCTCTGGGGTGCTCAGGCTTCAAAGCCAGCAGAGCCCTGAGCCCAGAGAACAGGAAGCAACAATTTTACAAGTGAGTTTCCTAGGGAGACATGTCACTCCACTTCCAATCCTTGATTCCTAGATATAAGTTGGGTCTATTATAGTCAACATCCTACCAGGTGGCTAACTGGTCTCTATAAGGTGTGGTATCCTATCAAGGTTTTGAATTAATTGCTGCTGCTTTCCATTTGGACACTCAGCAGTGGTGGCAATAACCAAATCACTCTTCAGGATGGGAAATCCATGTTGCTACATGCAGGCATAGTTTCTATTTCTTCCACATATTGGATTCAAGAGATCATTACGCAAACCTTTGGGTAGCTGGGCAAAAGCTGATTGACATCTACAACCTTGTACCTTCATTATTGAGGATCTTCTCTACAGTGGGAACCCTTTAGGGAATTCACCTACAATGAAAATATTACCATATTCTGTGCCCATTCTAAGAGGTCCACCCACACTGCTCTCCCTCAAATCGCCATGTCACCAATCCTCCAATCAGGGTCCTTCTCAGCTGCTGAGCATCCAGCCAAACCATTAGCCACAGTTTATGAGCTGGTGTAGATTCTTAACCCAAGCCATCTTTCTAGGCAAGTAGACACTGAGCCACTGCCCAAAGTTCTGCCCACTAGGAAGATTTCCTCTCCCCTCTGCCATTCAGGGTTGTCTTTAAGAGGTACTCTGATGTTACAGCTATCCATCTCAGCTAGCGCCAGCATATTGTGCTGGGCCATCAGTAGACCTGGCTTAAGTTCTTATGTCCTCCCACATAACATGGAAATCTCCATGAGGCCTTGGGAGTGGGTTGGGGGAGGACAACAATGTCAGTGGTAGCACACTCAAAATCTGACTCATTTCTTCATGCAACTTTATATGGGCTTTCAGGCCATGCCTAGACCTATAGGGAATATTTCAGTTCCAATTGAAGATGGGGCGCTACTGGAAACTGCTGATACATTGACACTGAATACTGGGTGCTGCTGCCAGAATCACCCTCAGCGTGGCCTTGGAAGCCATCCATAGCTACCGCCCACCCTGACCAATATGAATGCAAAAAAAGTCCCCCCTTCCTTACACCACTGGCTCCTAACAAAGTCTGGCAGGGGTGTGTGCGATTGATGGAGACAAAGCCACATGCTCACATTCCAATTGCAAAGGTGCAGGGGAAATGAGTGGCTGGCATTTTCCATTTTTATTATGGGATCGCCTCCGAAGATGGTTCATGAGTGAGAGGGAAATTCCCAAAACAGAAATAGATTTCAAATACTGGACGGCCAATAAAAATGATGGGTCATCAACAGTGGTTAAGAATGCAGGCTCTAGAATGAAGCTGGTTTGGGTTCTGACTCTACTGTTTCTAGCTCTGTGAGCTTGGGCAACTTATATATTCTCTCCGTACCTCAGTTTTCTCAACCATAATGGGGGATAGTACCAGCCCTCACTTCACAGAGTTGTTTGTGAGGATAAGGTGAGTTGTGCATGAATGTGCTTAAAACAACATCTAGCACACATAAACGCTAGAGATAGTAATAATAACTAATTTGGCTATAGATGACTTTCATTCTTAAAGAGGGGGAAAGAAACTAACTTTTATAGAATATCTATTAGTTACTCTGAATTGGGCTAGGCACACTATATTTAGTTAATTCATTCATCATTTAACTCTTTTATAATTTCTTAAACACCACCCTCCTTCCCCCTGCAATGTGCCTGGGCCTGTTCTATGTGTGGGTATATGGCAGTAACAAAAGAGAGGAAAATCCCTGATTTCATACTAGTGGGACTGAAGGACACTAAGCCACTTCCCTTTAGTCACATGTTAGTAACGGACGTGGTATGGATTTGATCTCAGATCTGTATTCCTACCTTGCTCTACCCATAGTCCCCAATGACTATTGGAAAAGCAATGTAACGTGGAGACTATACAAGTTACAGAAATCCCCCAAATCAATACAACCTCATTTCAAGGTTGCTAGATTTCCACAGCAGAAACTAATCTTTAGAAGGCAGATTAATAACCAGTATATTTTAAAGTTTCTTTATAATTACAACCCTCTGATGGATTGTGATTCTTGACAAGCAGAGTCTTGGGGCAAGTGATTTGGAAAAAGGCATGAGGGTATAATTGACTGCACCCCAGGATCCATGGTCTGGTCCAATAAAAAAATCTGAAGCTTCAAATATCCTTCCAAAGAGGTACTTTCTCTATCCTAAAAAAGCTACAGAAAATTCAAAGTTTTAAAACTAAAATCACTGCATCTCTGGGTTTCTTGCGCAAAGAAAATTCCTTCATTCCTCCTTATAAGTTCAGCCTGTGCCTGTATGGGACAAGGCTTGTGGGTAGTTTATTATAAAAGGAGCTGAGGTTTATTTCCAGAGAAGTGATAACCGACAACCAGGAACCCATGGTTAGCTGTTGGCAACAATAACAAATGAAAGAGGTCAGAGATGTGGGTTGAAATTCTTTCTAAAAATGAAGAGAAATCAAATGACATAGACTTAAATTTTTTTATGAACTTTATCAAAAAATTAAAAAAAAATTTCCAGACAAAATGAAACAAAGGAATAAGAAAAACAAATATCCTGAAATAACTTCATTGCTTCCAATGTACTCCTACTTTACCACAAAAAATTAACAAACCATAGTCATTCCTGAGCATTCCCATATCATTAAGATTACCCTCAATATCTTACCTGTTCTTATTAGATTATTATTCCCCCTTCAGTAAACTGCTATCTATCTCTAGGTCCCTTATATCCTACCTTAAGAGTTCACATTAGTGGTAAAGTACAATGTCTCTCCTTTTGTATCTGACTTATTTCATTTAACATTATGTCCTCAAGGTTCATCCATGTTGTCATATGCTTCATGACTTTGTTCTTTCTCACTGCACAGTATTCCATCGTATTTATGTCCCACATCTAGTTTAGCAACTCATCTGATGTAGGACATTTAGGTTGTTTTCATCTCTTGGCAATTGTGAACAATGCCACTATGAACATCGGTGTACAAATATCTGTTCATGTCACTGCTTTCAGACCCTCTGGGTAAATACCAAGAAGTGATATTGCTGGATCACAGGGTTTTCTAAGGAACCACCCAACTGCCTTCCAGAGTGGCCGAACCATTATAGAGTCCCACCAGCAATAAATAAGAGATGCAATTTCTCTACATCGTCTCCAGCATTTGTAGTTCCCTGTTTGTTTAATGGCAGCCATTCTTACTGGTGTGAGATGATATGTCATTGTGGTCTTGATTTGCATCTCCCTAATATTTAGTGAAGATGAATATTTTTTCATGTGTTTTTTTAGCCATTTGTATTTCCATTTCTGAGAAATGTCTTTTCATATCTGTTGTCCATTTTATAATTGAGCTATTGTCATTCAGTTGTAAGATTTCCTTATATATATAAGATATCAGTCCCTTATCAGAAAAATGGTTTCCAAGTATTTTCTCCCATTGAGTTGGCTATCTTTATCTTTTTGACAAATCCCTGTTGAAGTACAGAAGGTTTTAATTCTAAGGAGTTCCCACTGATCTATTTTTCTTTCATTGCTTGTGCTTTAGGTGTAAGGTAAGGTCTAAGAAGCAACCTTCTAATATTAGGTCTTGAAGATGTTTCCCTACATTATCTTCTAGGAACTTTATGGTGCAGTCTCTTATATTGAGATGTTTGATCCATGCTGAATTAATTTTTGTATAAGGTATAAAGTAGGGGTCCTCTTTCATTCTTTTAGATGTAGATATACAATTCTCACAGCACCATTTATTGAAGAGGTGTAATGTCCCAATTCAGTGGATCTGGAGCCCTTGTAGAAAATCAGTCAACCATAGATCTGGGAGTCTATTTCCAACTTCTCAATTCAATTCTATTGATCAATTTGTCTATCTTTGTACCAATATCATGCTGTTTTGACTACTGTGGCTTTATAGTAGGCTTCAAAGTCAGACAGTGTAAGCCCTTCCACTTCGTTTTTCTTTTTTAGAATATTTTTAGCAATTCGAGGCATCTTTCTGTTCCAAATAAATTTGATGACTAACTTTTGCAAGCCTGCAAAGTAGATTTTTGGAATTTTGATAGGAACTGCATTAAATCTATAGATCAGTTTGGGTAGAATTGACATTTTAACTACGTTCAGCTTTCCTATCCATGAACACGGAATATCTCTCCATCTCTTTAGGTCACCTTCTATTTCCTTTAGTAGAGTTATGTAATTTTCTACTAAACATCCTTGGTTAAGTTTATTCTCAGGTACTTAATTATTTTAGTTTCTATTGAGAATGGAATATTTTTCTTAAGTGTCTCTTCAGTTATGTCATTTCTACTGTATAGAAACATTACTGACTTATGCGCATTAATTTTATATCCTGCCACTTTGCTGAAGTAGCTCAAGTAGGAGTGTCATCAATTTCTCAGGGTTTTCCAAGAATCATATCATCTGCAAATAATGAGAGTTTTGCTTCTTCCTTTCCAACTTGGATGCCATTTATTTCTTTTTCTTGCTGAATTGCTCTAGCTAGAACTTCTAGCACAATGTTGAATAATAGTGGTGACAACGGGCATCCTTGTCTCATTCCTGATCTTAGAGGGAAGGCTTTCATTCTCTCACCACTGAGTACTATACTGACTGTGAGTTTCTCATACATGCCCTTTATTATATTGAGGAAGTTTCCTTCAATTCCTAACTTTTGAAGTGCTTTTATCATAAAAGGAAGTTGGATTTTGTTGAATGCTTTTTCAGCATCTATTGAGATGATCATTTGATTTTTCCCTTCTGATTTGTTAATGTGTTTCATTGTGTTGACTGATTTTCTTATGTCGAACCATCCTTGCATACCTGGGATGAACTCCACTTTGTCAGGGTGTATTATTTTTTTAATATGTCTCTGAATTAAATTTGCAAGTTTTTTTTTTTTGAGAATTTTTGCATCTATATTCGTTAGAGAAATTGGCCTGTAATTTTCCTTTCTTGTAGCATCTTTATCTGGTTTTGGTATTAGAGTGATGTTGGTTTCATAAAATGAGTTAGGTAGTGTTCCATTTTCTTCAATTTTTTGAAAGAGTTTAAGTAGGAATGGTACCAGTTCTTGTTGGAAAGTGTGGTAGAATTCCCCTGTGAAGCCATCTGGACCTGGGATTTCATTCATAGGAAGCTTTTTGATGACTGATTGGATCTCTTTGCTTGTGATTGGTTTGTTGAGTTCTTCTATTTCTTCTTTATTCAGTCTAGGTTGTTCATGTGTTTCCAGGAAATTATCCACTTCCTCTATATTATCTAGTTTGTTGGCATAGAGTTTTTCATAGTATCCTCTTATGATATTTTTTACTTCTTCAAGATTCATAGTAATATATCCCCTCTTGTTTATTATTTTGTTTATTTGGGTCTTCTCTCTGTTTGATCTGTCAGTCTAGCTAAGGGCTTGTCAATCTTGTTGATCTTCTCAAAGAACCAACTTTTGGTTTTATTTATTCTCTTTATTTATTTATTTTTCCATACCATTTATTTCTGCCTTAATCTTTGCTATTTCTTTTCTTCTACTTGCTTTAGGATTAGTTTGCTGATCAGTTTCTAGCTTCTTCAGTTGTTCCATTAGTTCTTTGATTTTAGCTCTTTCTTCCTTTTTGATGTATGCTTTTAGAGCTATAAATTTCCCTCTCAATACCACCTTTGCTATATCCCATAAATTCTGATATGTTGTTTTCTCATTTTCATTCATCTCTGATATTTAGCAATTTCTCTTGCAATTTCTTCTTTGACTCACTGATCGTTCAAGAGTCTGTTGTTTAACCTCCAGATATTTGTGAATGTTCCGGTTCTTTGATAGTTATTAACTTCTAGTTGTATTCCATTGTGGTCAGCAAATGTGTTTTGAATAATTTTAATCTTTTTAAATTTGTTAAGGCTTGTTTTATGCCCCAGCATACAATCTATCCTGGAGAAAGTTCCATGTGCACTAGAGAAGAATGTATATCCTGGTAATTTGGGATGTAATGTTCTACAAATATCTGTTAAGTCTAATTCTTTTATCACATTGTTTAGGTTCTCAGTTTCCTTATTAGTCTTCTGACTGGATGATCTATCTATAGGAGACAGTGTTGTATTGAAGTCTCCCACAATTATTGTGGAAACATCTATTGCTTCCTTCAGTTTTGCCAACATTTGTCTCACATACTTTGGAGCACCTTGATTGGGGGCATAAATGTGTATAAGTGTTATTTCTTCTTGTTGAATTGTCACTTTTATTAGTATATAGTGACCTTTGTCTCTTATGACATCCTTGCATTTATAGACTATTTTATCTGAGATTAATATTGCTACTCCTGCTTTTTTTTGGTTTTTTGTTTGTTTGTTTGTTTTTTGGCTGTAGCTTGTATGGTATATTTTTTTCCATACTTTCACTTTCAATTTCTTTGTGTCTCTGGGTCTAAGATGAGTCTCTTGTAATAACATATTGATTGTTAATATTTTTTAATCCATTCTGCCAAGTTATATCTTTTAATTGGGAAGTTTAATCCATTCACATTCAATGTTATTACTGTGAAGGCTGCTCTTGAATCAGCCATCTTATCCTTTGGTTTTCATTTATTGGATCTATTTTTACTCTCTCTCTATTTCCTTTAAGTTACCCTTACTAAGACTCTTTAGTTCTGTACCCTTCTCCAGTCCTCTCTCTCTTTCCTTTTATTCCCATCCAGTAGAGCTCCCCATAGTAGTTCTTGTAGGGCAGGTCTCTTGTTAACAAATTCTCTCAGCATTTATTTATCTGTGAAAATTTTTAACTTTCCTTCAATTTTGAAGGAGAGCTTTGCTCGGTAAAGAATTCTTGGCTGGCAATTTTTCTCTTTCAGAAATATTTCATACCTCTGTCTTCTCACCTCCATGGTGCCCGCTGAATAGTCAGTCCTCAGTCTTACATTGTTTCCCTTGTATGTCTCCAATTGCTTCTCTCTTGCTGCTTTCAGAACTTTCGCCTTCTCAGCATTCAACAATCTGATCAGGATATGTCTCAAAGTAGGTTTATTTGGATTTATTATATTTGGAGCTTGTTGGGCATCTTTAATTTGCATATTTATGTCCTTTAGAATGGTTGGGAAATTTTTCCCAACAGTATCTTTGAATACTCTTCCTAACCCTTTTCTCTTTCCCTTCTAGGACACCAATAATTCTTATATTTGTGTGCTTCATATTGTCCATCATTCCCTGAGATCCATTTCAAATTTTTCAATTTTTTTCATCATTTGTCCTTTTGCGCTTTCACTTGATATCACCTTATCTTTGAATTCACTAATTTGGTCCTCTGCCTCTACAAAGCCAGTGTTATGTGTCTCAAGAATATTTTTAATTTGACCAACAGTATCTTTTATTTCCATAAGATCCACTATTTTTTTAATTTACTCTTGCAAATTCTTCTTTATGCCCTTCTAGGGTCTTCTTCATGTTTGTGAGGACTTTTTTGATTAACTGCTCCAGGTTTTATGTCTCTTCTGGACATATGTGTTATCCATATCTTCTGGTTTCTTCATATGCTTTATAATTTTCTGTTGCTTTTGGCCTCTTGACATTTGCTTATCTTGATAGGGTTCTTTTAGAGTGTGCAGGATTATGTAAGCATTTATCTATAATTTGACAGCGCTACAACTTGGTTGAATGCACCTTCCTAACCTACCATCAGATGGCAATCCTGAGTCACCTTTTACCCCTAAGTCAGTTCTCCTCAACTTCGCTTATTACTGAGTGGGAGTCCAAATCATATGGGGGTCCAATCAGTGTACCAATTTTCTGTGTGCACTGGGGACTGTCAGGCCTATGGGTGGGGGTCATGCCTTGTGCAGTTTGGCAGAGAGTCTGCCCCAGGGCCCAGTGGTCCTGGTCTTTCCTGGGTCTGCAGGTGGAGTACTCCAGGGCTGCAGAGCTCGCATCTCACCTACCAGCTCAAATGGTCCACTGTTCCTCTCTGACATACACTCATGAGTCCCTGGGATTGGGGGAGGGCTCCTGGCACTACCATGTGGCACCCCTGTCTCTGTGCTGTGCACACCATGGGCCTCCATGGAGAAAGAATGTATGCCAACACAAGCATACTAAATCCAGAGTTCCCTTAAAGAACTTAAATTTTTACTAGGCTGTTTTTTTGTTTTGTTTTTGTTTTGTTTTGTTTTGTTTTTCCTGAATGGAGAGGGACCAAATATTTTCTATTTTCTGATTTTAAATGTGATGAATATTATTCCATTGACAAGTTGAGATAAGGCTTCTGTAATGGGCTCCTGAAAAAGATGTGCAGTGATATGCCAAAAAATACAGAAATTCCTCCAAAGAGGCCCAGTTCATCTTCTGGATCATCCATTATACTCAATGGTCAGTAACTGCTTTCAAGTGAAAACAAACACATATATTATGGAGTAGAATGCAAAATATGCTTAAGTTTCTCTTTCAGGGTTCCTTTGAATTATACCCCAAAGCCCTCTGAGCTGTAGTTCCATGCAACTCTACCTTTAGGAATGTTTCTGTGGGAAAACTGGAGCAGCCTTGGTTTGTGGTTGATATGGATGCTTAATCCTTAACCATTCCCCTAAACATCAGGCCACAACCAGTGGAAACCATCAGTGCCAATCTGGCCAAAATTTCTGAGAACTGCCTTTTGAATAAAGAGTCATGTATGCTGACCTCAAAAATGGTCAGGCTGAAAGTACAAAACCCAATCCATCATTTCCATTTAGTTCATCCAATGACAAATGTATTTTGTCACAGTTATTTTGAATTGTTTCAACCAGCTGTCTTGTTATTTTGCATGGAAGAGCTTGGTGAGCAAGATTATGGTCAAATAAATTAACTATATAAGCCCTTGTACTCTGTTTCAGATTTTGACCATTCACAATGAATTTACAGGGGAAGAGTTTTAAATGAGCTTTCAAAAAAAAACCTATGATGTTAAGGAGGTAAGATGGTAGATTAAACATAAATCTTAAGTTTTCCCCTTCTTAAAACCCCATGAGAACAGGAGAGGAGACAACAGCCATCAAATACTATAAGAGAAAGAAGAAGGATGAGTGACAAAGGGCATAGCAAACCTAAGAAAGCCAAACCCCAAGGTGGTGGGGGGGGGGGGCGGAAATGAAGTCCAATTGAAATTACAATGCAGAAACTTTGAAGTATATGCTCGTGAATGTTGGCACCAAGTGCCTCTGGAATTGAAAGAGAAGGGCAGAGGAATAAAACAAGGAACACTGGGCAAAAGAGGTTTGAGAAGCAGTTAAATCCCTAGCCCCTGTCCTTCACCACTGCAGAAAACTATGGCAGTGTTTTCTGAAAGGGTAAAACAGAGGGTCCTGCCTGAGAAATGCCATGCATAACTGGAGTTAAGCAACTCTGTGCATGCTGAACGATGAATGCTGAAACTCTCCAGCCCCACCCCCCATGATCACAGAGTATCCCCAACCAGACCCTTAAGTCCAAGCAAGACTTTGAAAGATGCTTACCTGAAAAATGTAGCCAGCCCTAGGAGAAAGATCTAAAGATACCGAAATCAGGGATTTCCCCATCAATCAGCTCAGTCAAATCTGAACTCATAGTCAGTAAGTCCTACCCACAGACCAGAGATTCTGAGCAACTTTTTACTCCTCAGCTCTCAACCCTGAGCACATGGCCAAAGATGGCTGATAATTGAAGATGGCCTCCTCTGCTGAAGATAAAAACCAAAAGCAAACAAGAAAGGAGTAAAAAAAAAACCTTTTTGGATAAAATAAGTGTATACTAGGAAATGAAGTTATCATTAATATCCACAGACACATAAGAGAAGATATTGGATGAAACTTGAACAAGATTCTGTTTTTGAAGAAGTAGAGAGAAGAAGAAAGAAGAATTAGAAGGAGAAAAAGGAGAAGGAAGAAGATAAATAGAATTTGAGATTTAAAATGAATTATTAAAAATTAAATAATTACAGCAGAAATGAAACCCAATAAAAGAGTTGGATGATTAAGTTCAGGATACTCTCACCCAGAGAAAAATAGAGAATGTCAGGTAAGAATATTAGAGGACGGGTCCAGGGGAACCAGCATCCCAATAATAGGAGTTCAAAAAAAAAACAAGGCAAGAGGAGAGAAAATCATCAACAAAATTTGTGAAGAGCTTTCCAAGAACTGAGTGTCCAGAATGAATGGACCCATGCCCATCACAATAGATGAAAACTGACCCTCATCAAGTACGCAGTTTCAAAACATCTAGCAGAGAGAGGAAAGGAAAAAAAAGTCATATACAAATAATCAGGAATCTGAATGGTTTCGGACTTCTCAAAAGGAGCTCTGGAGAAAATAAGACAAAATTATGAAGGAAAATTATTTCCAACCTAAAATCTGTTAAAAGCCAAACTATCAAGATGAGCATAGAATAAAGAATTTCAGGAATGCAAAACTGCAATCAAGATACTAATAGAAAATGTGCTCCACAGAGTCAAGAGTAAATCAAGAATACAGCAGCAAAGAACAAACAAAAATGGAAATCAAGAAAACAATTCCACTTACAATAGTAATTAAAAGAATAAAATACCTAGGAATAAATTTAACCAAGTATGTAAAGGACTTGTACACAGAGAACAACAAAACATTGCTGAAAGAAATTAAAGAAAATCTAAATAAAAGAAAAGACATCCTAGGTTTATAGATTGGAAGACAATACTTTGAAGATGTCAATAGTACCCCAATTCAATGCAATCCCAATAAAAATTCCAACAGCCTTCTTGGCAGAAAGGAAAAAGTCAATCGTCAAATTCATATGAAAGGGCAAGAGGTCCTGAATAGTAAAAACTGTTTTGAAAAGAAAATGCAAGTTGAAGGACTCACACTTCCCGATTTCAAACCTTATCACAAAGCTATTAAAACATTGTGGTACTAGCCCAAGGAAAGACATATAGGCCAATGGAATAGAATTGATAGTTCAGAAATAAATACTTGTACCTACCGCCAATCGATTTTTGACAAGGGTGCAGCATCCACTTAACAAGGAAAGAATAGCCTCTTCAACAAATGGTACTGGGAAAACCATGTAACCACATGCAAAACAATAAAAGTGGACCCCTACCTCACAGCATATACAAAAATTAATTCAAAATGGATCAAAGACCTAAACATAAATACTAAAACTATAAAACTCAGAGAAGAATCTTCAGGACCTTGTATTAGGCAATGGATTTTTAGACTTGACACTAAAAGCATGAACAATGAAAGAAAAAAATAGATAAATTGGACTTCATCAAAATTAAAAATATTTGTGCATCAAAGGGCATTATCAAGAAAGTTAAAAGATATCCTACAAAATGGTAGAAAATATTTGGAAACCAAACATCTGGTAAGGGTTTAATACCCAGAATCTATAAAGAACTCCTAAAACTCAACAACAAAAAGACAACCCAATTAAAAATGGTCAAAGGACTTGAATAAACATTTCTCAAAAAAAAAAAAGATAAACAAATGATGTACAACATCTCCATTAGGAAAATATAAATCAAAATCACAAGGAGATGGTACTCCACAACCAGTAGAATGGCTATTAATAAAACAAAACAACAACAACAACAAACGAAAATAAGTTTTGGTGAGTATGGGGGAAATAGGAACACTCATACATTGTTAGTGGGAATGTAAAATGGTACAGTGGCTGTGGAAAATAGTTTGACAATTCCTCAGAAAGTTAAGTATAGAATATGACCCAGCAGTCCCACTTTTGTGCATACATTTCATGGTATTTTTCTAGAATGTGAGAGAGGATAAAGGACTCAGTTTTAAAATCTAGGTATATACCCCAAAGAACTGAAAGCAGGGACTCGAACAGATATTTGTACACTAATGCTCATAGCAGCACATTTATAATAGCCAAAGGTGGAAGAAACCCAAGTGTCCATCAATAGATGAACCGATAAACAAAATTCAGCTATAAAAAGGAATGAAGGCCTAATACCTGTAATAACATGGATGAATCTTGAAGATATCATGTTGAGCACAATAAGCCAGACACAAAAGGACAAATATTGTATGATTTCACTTATACGAAATAACTAGAATGTACAAATTCATAGACACAGAAAGTACACTACAGGTTACCAGTGGCAGTGGGGTAGGAATGTTTAGGGTGATTGAAAAGTTTTTCCAGAGAATTGGGGAAGGGATGTAGGGGTGCATTTTTAAAACATGATTTGGCAACATAAAAAAATTTTTAAATGTCAAATTATACATCGTTTGGTTTGGGAGCCAAGTATACACTAGCATGTAATTTATGTCTTAGCATCAAAATAGACTTTTTCTAAAAAAATAACCTTTTATTATCTGATGGACGGAGTTCTTTCATTTAGCAGTTTTAAAAATCAACTGTTTTTTTCCCACTATTTTTAAATTTTGGCTTTAAATGATGAGGTAAGAGTGAAGGACTTAAACTATTATTTTAAGCACATCTCAAATACAATGTTGTAATCATGGGTAGTAAATGTTAAAATGGGCTTCAGTTTGTGGATTGGATGATCACCCTCAGATGAATAATCATGTTTTTGTCCCAATAAAAATAATAATTGCAGTTAGGTAAAATGCATCAAATATATTTAAATTCATGAGTTCATAATAACACCAAGTTAAAAAAAACTCATTGGTCACCCACCTTTTGAGAGTGGGAGGTAATTGACTCATAATTTTGAAAACTGGCAAGAAAAGCAAAGAAACGCATTTATCCTGCCTTTCCTATGAAACCGTACCATTGGGCAAACAAGTGACTAACAAGAGGAAGTTTCTCCTTATAGAAGTATTGAACAAATAAATGAAGAGGAATGAGAGAAAGAAAATAACAGCATTTTACAACTCCAGAGCAATAAAAGATCAAGACAAAGGTCAGTAACGACTGCTAATGTCAGAGAAAAAGAACCAGCCAGACACAAAGTGCCTCCTGTTGGAGACATCAGCATCATCTGTGAATTAGTCTTGCAAACAACAACAAATAGAATCTAAACTTAATCAATTCTTTAGTTCTCACTATGAGTTTACAGGAAATACAGTCAGGATAACATATAAAGAATTCTTTGAGGATGCAATCAGCAAAATCCAGACAGATGCAGACTGTGGAACATTCTATAGGACAGACAATCCAGTTTCTTCATTAAAGAAACTGCAAGAGAGAAACAGCCTATAGAGCAAAAGAGAATCAAAGGCATATAAACCAACTGCAATGAGGGTATAATTTCAATCCTAATTCAAGCAAAGGCACTGTAAAATAATTATGAGGCCATCTGGAACATCTGGACAATGACTGAATATTTAATAATATTGTTAATTTGTAGGTGAGATAATGGTATGCTAGTTATGTATATAAAAAATAAACCTAGTACTTTAGAGGTACATGCTAAAATATTAGACGAAATGAGCTAATGTCTAGGATCTGCTTTGAACTAACTCAGAGAGGTGGAAGTAGATGGGGTATTTAATGAAGCAAGGCTGGCCATCAATCAAGAATTATGGAGGTTGTTGGGTGAGAAGTAAATAAATACATTATTCTCTTCTTTTTTCTATATTTTTGAAACTTTTATTAAGAAAATGTTTAAAATTTTTCATCTAATAAAATGAGAAACAATATGTGTAATACATGATAGACAAAGGGTGTCTGACCTTATTACAAAAATAGCTCTTGATAAATAAGAGAAAAGAACAGACTAATAGAAAAATACTGAAAGAATATGTTCATAAAAGAAGAAACACAAATGGCCAATAAATATATTAAAAATGTTGACACCTTTAATATTAAAAGAAATGCAAGGAGTGAGCATAATTCTGGAGAGGAAGGTGAAGAAATAACTGTGAGGCTTCACAGAAACCAGGGTGATAAGAGGGCAGGGTCAGCAACCAAAAATAATCTCTTGAGAGCTATGATATATTAAAATTTGTATTTCGGGATAACTGTAGATACTTATTTTTACAAGAAAGGCCAAGAGGATAACTTTAAACAGAGATATGCATTTGTAGACATTCTTACTTCATTGAACACATAAAATTAGGCCAATATTATTAATCTAAACAAAAGAAAGCTCTTTAGAATTGTTTTAAGGGCATAGCATCCTGACATTCTGCCTAGGACTCTAGTTCTAAATCTATAGGAAAAAATATTCCCTAAATACAACCCTAAAAGAAAAAGTCAACAGGAAAGGGTTGGCCCTGCAGAGAATGACTCACCAACACTTGGAAGATTGCTGAGCAATCTCTAAAACTACTTGAGACTCACTTAAGTGGGCAAAAGACCCACAGCCCATCTACTCTGCTGACCCTACCCAATTCCACTGTCCAGTGGAAAATGCACTAGGTGCTAACAGTGGAGAGTCACTATACAAAATATAATGCAATCTAATTATGATGTGACGTGACGTGACATGGCATGACATAACATGACGTAACATATCATAACATAACATAATATAGTTTAGATTCCTGCTTGGGCAATTAGGATTCAAATTACTCAGTCAAACTACAATGCATGCAAGTTTTAAAGTCTAGTTATTGGAAAATTTTGTGCCAAAAATGTTATTATTACAAATATCCTTCATTATACATCATGAGATTAAACATAGTATACAACAAACTAAATTGAAATAGCCAAAACAATTAATAGAACATTACAAAACAATTAACAGAAAAAAGCAAAAAGAAGCAAAAATTAAAATGAGACCAAATCAATACAGCATTTATGATGCAAATTTTTCCCAAACTGAAGGAATTTCAACTGTCTGAGAATACACAGAAAGGGGATTCGCATTTTTGTTAATACTGCATGTTAGAATGTTCTTCCCTAGTTCAACAGTAATTTGTGAATTAATTCATTCATTTAATAAAATTGAGCTAATACCCATGTGTGGAGTGCAAAAAGTAAGTCTGCTTGGACTTCTCCCCAAAACACAACCTGATTGCCCATTGACAAAGTTTTCTGCACACACTCTGAAGCACACAAACACACATATGTGTGCACACACACACATATATGCACTGCTTGAGACTTTGGGAGGGTGTTTTTCATAAACGAGATTATACTTTACATAAGGATCTGCAACATCCTTTTTTCCCCTTATGAATAAAACTTAGAGATCTCCCCCATGTTAGTACATATGCGTCTCCCACATTCTTTTTAACAACACCCAGACTTGTTAGCAAATTAGAGTCTTCAGGAACCTCTCACGTGACATGCTAATTTTAACTCATAAACACCAAATATTAGCAACTCTTTGTGGTCCTTAATCACAAAGAAGTGGAAATCAAAGAAAGGACTGTCATTTTTTGATCAGTTGCCGCCTATTAGGAAACCTGGTAAAATAGATAGCATATTTTGAGAACTCTTAAAACTATTAGATTATTTAGAAAAACATGAATGTGATCTCTATTAAAATATTGAAATGTATGTATGAATTATTTTAAGTTAAAAATGCAAAGTAAAAATACTATGTCAACATAGATTATAAATATACTTGTATACACCTTTAAAATTGTATTAAAATATAAGCTCTTTGAGAGAAGGAATTACACATTTTTTCGATCTCAAATCACCAGTGTCTGGCATAGGCAGAGCACAGAGGTACCACACAGTCATCTGTTCATTTCTTCTTATGTTTAACAAATATTTACTGAGCAACCACTATATGCCAGTTGCTGTTTAGGCAGAGGGGATTCAAAAGTGAATAAGTTAAATATATTTCCTGAGTCCACGGAGCTCACTTTGTGGTTTGGGGAGATAGGTAATAAAAAAAAAAGGAAGCAAAACAAATACAAGATGATTTTAGATTGAGATAAGTTCAGTAAGAGGCAGAGGACAAGTAGCTGGGAGAAGACCTTTTCAGATAGGGTGTTCAGGGAAAGCCTCTCTCAGGAGCAATATTTGAGCTGAGGTCTGATTGTGACAGGGAGCCAGTTTTGCAAAAGATTGTGGGGAAGACTGCTCCAGCAGAGACATCTGCAAATACACAAACCCTGAGTGGCGAGCGCCCAAGGCTGGTTTAAGTTGCTGTGGAAGGTCCAGGAGGCCGTGCGGTTCCTGCACAATGAGGAGGGAGGGGATGTGAGATGAGCTCAGGAATGAAGACAAGGCCTTGCTTATGAGCAGCCTGATAAGTCAGTCAGAGGACGGTAACCTGGATATTTTTATGAGTTGGTGGGAGCTCCCTGCAGTATTTTAAGCAGAGGATGGTGTGGTCTACTTTGTGCATTACAAAGCTCCCCTGGACTGCTGCATGGAGAGGGGATGGTAGAAGGGGAAGATGGACATATGTGGAATGAGAGGGTCTCCCTTGCAGGCTGACGCAGAGAGCCAGGAGAGAGAGGAGGGCACCTTGGCCATTGTCATGCCAGGGGAACAGAACAAAGTGGGAAGATTGGAGGTAGAGGGAACAGAACTTGCTAACTGATTGCAGCAAAAGAGGGAATTAGAGGACTAAAAGAATCATGACGGTTGGGTCTTTGAACAACAGGATGGATGGGCCATTCACTGGGCTTGGAAGACAGAGGAGAAAAGAGTTCTGTTTGAATCCTGTTTCATCTAAGTTGACTATAGACAGAAGCCCAGTGAAGATATCAAGTAGACAATTAGATAAGAGTTTGCAGGTCCCAGGAGTAGGCAGATATAAGTGGGTGAGTCACCAGCGCAGAGATGATATTTAAACAACAAGATTGAATAAGGTCCTGGAGGAAGAGAATGTAGACTAAAAAGAGACAAGATTGGTAACCAAGAAGGAGGCGCTCTAGTTTTTAGTGAATTAAATAAAGTCAAAACTGAATTTAAAACAATAGAATTGAGTTTAACGTTCATTTGGTTCTTTGATCCCTGAAAAAAATATTTATGCTAAGTTTAATGCAAAATAGGCTGACTTAAGCAAACAGGCCAACGGTGTGCTCTACGAGACTCATGTGCCTTCAGTCATTCTCCCTGACTTAGAGAATGAACAGGCCTGACCTTTTCCTCTGGCCAACCAAGTCACTGTGGTCATAACCACGTGCTGCTTCCAGTAACTCTGCACCAAGAGTTCAGAACACACAGGCAATTGTTGCCAGGACTATGAGTCAATTGTGAAGGCAGCTCATGTGTATCATCTACCCTAATTCAGTTTTTCTGATGTAAACAAGACCATTTGAAGAGTAAGACTTGAAATGTGGGCAGAGTTTGAGTGGGCAGCTGGCAGTGGTTAGTGATGTATACGTTTCTCTTAGTGGGTGGACTTCAAACAGAAGGAAGACAGAAGAAGAGAGCTGCAGCTCTTCCACAGACAATGCAACTTCCCATTCCCCGCTCTCTGTCTTTTCCTTCTGTTTTCTCTTCTACTCCAAAAAAAAAATATATTTTTAGGTGGGTCAATGAAGCACCACTGAGGGGTCCTTCTCTCTATCTCTCCCACCCCCTTTCACCACACCTTCCCAGGTAGATGTAAAGTAACTTACTATGTGCTCTTCATAGAAAGCTTTGCACTAGAGGCTGAAGGGTGGAGGAGAGAGACTCTAAGTTCACATTCTAGGGTTTTAGCACCTGAGTGCAAATTCTGACTCCAGCACTTCAAAACCCTGTGAACTAGAGATGCCAACCTGGAGCATACACATCCTCACATGGATGAAGGGGTAGAAGGTTTTACACAACGATTCCACCTCTTAGCCTCATGTGCTTCCAAAATCATGTGCTTCCAAAATCAGTATCTCCAATACTATGTATTCTATCAAGGTAAACAGACTTAACTAAGTTATTCTGAGTAAATGTTTAAGAGAGAATGAGAGGACTATCCCTCACTTCTGGCAGAGTTATTTCCTCCACTGAGATTTTTCTGTCATTGCAATTTCTGATTCAACAAACCAAAATGACTCCTGGTGCTCACTGTTTAAATTCTTCCATAAACTAATCCACTGAGTTGAGGATTTTGAAGTCTAGTAGATTCACCAGTAGATTATAGTTCGATTGACCTATTTTGGTTTAAAAGAAAAAGTACATACACCATCACATAACCAATGCAGTCTTGAGTCTTAGTTCAATTTCTGAAGAGAATCAAACCCCATCCAAAGCATACAGTCAGCCTTCAGCAGGCTATTTGCTTTGGACCACTTTTGGAGTTAGGTAGTTCCAGCTTTACAGAAATCTCTGGAACCTCTGTAGGAGGTTGAGGAAGTAAAAAGGTTTGATAACTTTGTGCCAAGGCATGTGGTTTAATGGAAAGACTACTGAATTTGGAATCAGGAACTCTAGGCTGTCTTTTTCACTTCTTGGCTATAAGAGCTCATGAAAGGCGATCACGCCTCCTGAGCCTCAATTTCCCCATCTCTAAAATGGGATAACAGGCTCTGTCACCTCCCTCACAGAATCAAATGGAATAAGTATGTCCGAGTGCTTTGTAAGCCTTACTGCACTTTTCTGATATGAGCTGTTATGTTGATGACTTGGTACTTTGACTTCCCAGTGCTTCTCCAGTGAAGGGGTAGGCCATTGGGACAGGCTTTGAATACTCCAGGGGTACTGGAGTATCTGCACCCCATGTACTGTTGAGATTACTGCAAAACCCCTGCTCTTCCTCCACCCAGCATAGATGTTTCAAAGTGCCTGATTTAATGCAATATTGCTAGTTTCTTCAGTTGATACCATTTTCTCTAGGAATCTACTTATATTATCACAGTGACATGGGTACTGACCTGTCTTCTTGGCAGAACCAGACATCATAAGATGGGCATGTAAGGGGGGTCCTTGTTAAAGAAAACAAAACCATCTGCTCAAGGCTGTCCCTTGAACAAGGGATGAAACCAGTGCCCAAGATAGAGATTTCCGTGAGCAAACAGCTAAGCAGGAATGGTGAGAAAAAGTATCCAAAACCCAATAATAAATAACAGCTAAACTTTACCAAGTACTTCACTATACCAAGCTTCCTGTCATGCACTTCATATGCTTTATGTCATGGCATCCTTATTTAAATAGTGTATGGTAGGACTGTTATTATTCCCAATTTACAGATAAGGAAACTGAGGCTCACAGAGGATAAGTGTCTAGTCCAAGGTCACACAAGTAGTAAATGGCAGAAGAGGATTCAAAACCAGGCTTTCCAAATCTCTACCCTCTGCTGCCTTTCCCAGGATATTCAAAAAACCTGCCTATTACAAGGACCATTTATTCTGATCACCTTAAGGGCTTTCTCAACTCAGCCACTCAATGACCCAAATGGATAATGTGTGATTTAAAACTGTGGATCAAGGATCTGCAAACAGGAGGGGTAACAGGATGAGAGGGGAGCTGCTGGGGTGAAGAACCAGCCACTTTTACCAGATGGCAATATTTTGGCCTGGGGTTTCTTTTAGCCATCTCTTGGTCTTTAAAGCTGCAGCCAAGCACTTGAAAAGTAGAAGAGATGCCTCTGTTCACCAGTCACCCAAAATACACAAGGTCTTAATCGGCTCTTTTTTGCCAATATATACTGAAGTGCATCTAGTTAGAGTAGCATCATTACATCCGATGCAAAGAAAAATGTCAAGGTGATAAAGCAATGCATAGACTCTGACATCGAATAGATGAGAATATAATAATCGTTCATCTTGTGAGTAATTATCATTGCTGGCTGGGCACTTAATGCCTTCAGACTGGTAGATATGTAACTCTTGGAAAGTGAAAAAGGATTAAGCTAAATATTTCACTGATGGTTTTCAGGTGGACCTTGAGATGTCAGGTTTACAAGAGGAGCTACCGGTGATCCAAGGAAAATGAAAACCTTAGGATACACTCTATTGAGGGCTTGTGGGATGTCTCCAGGTAAAATCCAGTAAGACAAGAACAAAAGAAAATAAAGGGAGTGTCTGCCACTTGTTGGGGGTTGAATCATGCCCCCCATAAAGACATGTTCAAATCTGAGTCCATGTTCCTGGGGGGTGTGAACTCATTTGTAAATAGGATATTTGAGATCTCATTGTGAGTTAACGTGTGGACTCACTTGGGAATAGGATCTTCTAAGAACCTGTTTAGATAAGGCCAGACTGAATCAGGAAGGGCCTTGATCCATATGATTGAGTTTCTTATAAGGAGAGGAAATCCAGACAGACACCAATGCCTGAGCAGGAGAAGGAGGAGCTGAGAAGGAGAAGCCAGACGACAGAGGCAGAGATGCAAGGCAAGGACCACCAAGGACTAAGGCAAGCCAGTACCAGAACACCAGACCCCAGGAGAAAGCATGGCCTGGTGAGACTTTGAGTTTGGACTTCCAGCCTCCAAAACTGTGAACCAATAAATTCCCATTGGTCAAGCCAACACATTGTGTGATATTTGTCACAGCAGCCCTGGCAAACTAAGACACCACTCCATGCCCTCTGGTTTGGAGTGCTCGTGCTTGATCATTCCCAACACCGAGAGCTCTTTGATTCTGATAAAATCACCACGGCTCCTGAGCATGTGTCTTTGCCCAGTCCTGATGAAAATGGAATACATGCTTCTCATTTTCCTTCCAGACCTCCTCAGTTTCAGACTCTTCCAGCAAGGCTGCAGGGGGTGGACATGTCAAGTTATGATGGGGGCATCCACCAGAACGGCCAGCCTGTGCACCGAGCCACATGAACTACAGTGACAGGCTCATTTAGAAACAAATTAGGAGTTAAGTAAAAAGTGCATGACGGAGGCGAAACCGAGTTTCCCTTTCCCCCTTCCTGTCGGTTAGAATTAGAAAGTGCCTATGAGCAGTGTGTGTCAAGAATATGAACGTGAGATGTCATTTCAGCTGCCTCTAATTGAAGCCAGGATAAATGGAGTGGAAAGGCAGCGTCTAATCCAATCAAAACATGAAAAAGGTATTTTGACATGTAAATTACAAACTTCCTGTGTATTTTGTCTCCCCAATTACACCCTCCCCTGTCATGTTTTTAAAAATTATATCTTAATCTCCCAGTCTCCTAATAATTATGTCATCATTCTTAGGCTCTGAGCACTGTGTAATGGTATTTTATGGGATATGCCACTCATTATTAGCTAAACTCACTCTCTGTCCCCAGTGATATCATATCTCATGGCGTTCAAATATGCCTGGTGTCAGCTCCTGCTTTGTAAATGCCACAGCGGTTCCACTCTCTGCTTTGTGATTACAAGGGAGCAAGTTTGCAAACACTTTTGGACAGTTAATCCGACTCATCAGGATTTTCTGTGGGGATACCCGACACCTTTTCTGGGGGGGTTGGGCTATTGACTTAAAAATATAAATCTCATGTCATTGTGGCTCATTTAAATAATGACAAAATCAGAGATTCTATGGCTGCATTTAAAGAAATAGCCAACATTGAGATCATACTGTTGAGATCACCAAAAGAGGCCATATGGTAAAGAAAAATGTGAATTTGATGTCTAGAGAGTGGTTTTACTGTGGTGGTAGGAAGCACTAGTAAGTAATACTACCAAAAGAGGCTAAGCAGGAAAGAATCTTGAAGACCACCTGGTCCTAGGATCCTGACCACAACCAGATAAAGGCATTTCTTCAGGTTTCTCTGGTGTTTGGAGGCAGAAACAGAATTAGAGTCCCCAGTACACCAGCTGACCACACTAGAGTCCTGTTGTCCCCAGTGACACTTTCTAGAGCCAATGCACTGCATTCAGGGCCCCTGATCAAGCAGACATGAGGTGTCTCTGAGGACTTACCAAAGGCTCAGGCCATGAGTGCAACAGGTAAAACTGAAAGTCACCAAATTCTCACTTTCAAGGGGCCCCTGATTTCATCAAACACTTTCTTCAGAAGACCATCTTTGATTAAAGGGCTCATTCAGCCTTCAAATTAGAGTAGAGTGGTGGAGAAAGCATGGGTTTGTGGGCCAGAAAGAACAAAGGTCTAATCCTATACATACTTCATTCTAGGTGCTTGGCCTTGGGCAAGTCCCTCAATCTCCCTGGCTTCACCTCAGGAAGCTCACCTGCAGAATACAGAAAATAACACCATCCCTGGTATCGGAACAAAGGAAATCAGATGCTATTCCCTGTACTTAGTGTGCTTTTAGAAAACAAGTAGCCAAATCTAGACTATTAAAGATCAAAGTCAAAAGCCTTGGACTTGCTTCCCCATTCTACCACTTTAGCCTTCTGACCTTAGTTTCTCCTTTTAAAAATGGGTATGTCTTAGTTTTCCAGCTGCTATGACAAATACCACACAATGGGTTGGCTTGACCTATGGGAATTTATTGGCTTGTGGTTTTGAGGCCAGGAGAAGTCTAAAATCAAGGTGTCAGCAAGACTATGCTTTCTTCCCAAAGTCTGAAATGTTCTGGCGATGGCTGTCAGCCATCCTTGGGTTTGTATCCCTGCCTTAGCACATGGTGATGTCCTCTCCTTTCTCTTGCAGGTTCTGTTGACTTTAGCTTCTGGCTTCTTCCCCGTGGCTTTGTCTGACTCTGGCTTCCAGGTTCTATCTCTCTGTAAGGCCTCCAAGAATCGGATTAAGACCCAACCTCATTCAATTGGGCCATACCTTAACCAAAATATCATCTTCAAAATATCCCATTTAAAATGGGTTCACACCCATAGGAATATGGATTAAGATTAGGAGTATGTCTAAATTCAGGTACACAATTCCATCTACCACAGGGTATAATAATGTACCTCCCAGAGTAAAATGAGGTAACGTGGTCCTAAGTGTTTCACATGGTGCCTGGCACATAGCAGATGTTTGATGAACGCTGCTGCCTCTGAAACCATCAAAGACATAGAAGTCTTTCATTGAAATCTGGTCTAAGATGCACACACAATTCACCTGTATCAGTTGAGCAGTGAGCCTGGATTTGAGGAGAGGGCTGAAGGTCACCAAAATATGTGTACCCACCACCCATGGACCACATACTTTACCAGATTGAATCCTTCAGCTGAATCCAGCATCCTGCCCTCAACCACCATGATAGCTATAAATAACAGACTTGCCTAGAACGTTCAATTTAGAGCATCCTCCAAAGACTCTCTGAATGAAATGAAGCATATTGTTCTTCACTTAAAACTGTGAGTACATTAGGGCTCCAGTGTCCATCTTTCCCACCCACCTACACAGGTGTCAAAAGGAGGCAGCAGGAAGCCAGCAGCTTGCCTCTTTATAGTCCCTCATATGGCATTCATGCCGGGCCCAAGGGAAAGAGAAATAAAGAAGAAACAATATACCTCCTCAGCAAGCCTAGAAGCACAAAGAAGAACTAGAGAAAAAATTCCCCCTAAATTAGAATGGAAAGTGACATATGCCCCACGGGAGTTGCCAAAAAAGTTCTCGGAAAGTATTTTAGTGTAAACCTAGTCTTCATTGTATTAGAAAATTCTTGATGAAGTAGATGAAGTCCATCCCCACTAGGAGAAATCATCATAAAAAGAAAGAATTGTGACTAAACTGTAATCACTTATTTTCAAAAAATAACAGATAAAAATTTGAACCACAAAGAGATAATCATTAAATTACTGAATGCTCCACTTAGAATTTTGCAATGTTTTGTATAGTCTTACTTGTCTTATTCCCATTTCCTGGAGGGTATTGGCCAGACATTGCAGATGCAATTATCTACAGCGTACAGTTAGGAAAGGCAAACAAGTAAATATAGTTAGGTGTATTATAGTAGGGAGTGGAGGGGCTTGTGGAAAGTCACAGAGCTTGTGGCCTGTTTACAGGCACTCAAATGAAAAAAAATAAACACTTCATGAACCAAACAGAACATTCTGCAGCAAATTTGATCCAGTGGTGATGGAGCCCACTGGGCTGGTAGATCTCCACTTCTGATCCAAGTTCCACTGGTATGGAATTTTTGTGTTTTCTAAAGTGATTTGTAACTCACAGGACAATGAATTTAAGTAAACAGAAAACTCCGTAGAAGGCTGTATCCCAAGGAGAATTACAATGAGGTATGTACTAGAAGTAGACCAGAACTCTCAAATTCCCACTCCACATCCTGCCCCCATTGGAGTGGCCTTACTATTAAGTGCATCCCTTTATCCCCAGCATAATGCCTAGTACATAGTCAAGGCACAATAAATATGGTGAATTAATAAATATGGTGCAATGGATGCTCCGCCCTTTACAGCTCTCACACATTCTGGAAGCTACTCTTGTGCCAAAACTCTAGGGGCTACAAAAACTCTTGTGCACCAGGTGGGCCTCAGAGGCAGCTACGGGAGAGCAAGAGGCAGAGCTAAAATTGCAGCCCTTGTGCAGTGTGAACTCAATGCCCATCCCAGGCAATAAATAAAGCAGGCAATAGCCACTGTTGTCAGAGTGAAAGGGAGGCAGAAGCAACTTCCTAAATCCTCTGCAGCAAAGGACAAAAAAAGGCAGAGGAAGCAGTTGATGAGGATGCCCCAGTTAAGCTTGAACCATGAGCATTTGCTGACCAAGACACTGTGCAGTCTCCACAATATCTGATTAAGGAATTGACAATGGTGGTACATCTAAAAGGTGAAACAAGAGAATCCAGGGTTCTGGTTAAGCATTTCCCTAGTCCCCAGGGAAATCCCTTTGTAAATGGGGTTCACAGTTCATCAAAAGGCTACATGTTTCTCCAGTTTCTTACCTGGGCCCTGGCATTTGCTCACCCGTCTGGGTCCTGAATGAACATAGGGCATTCATTCCAAACTCCCACCCTGCCCTGCTGTATCCTGGAACCACTCCTTCCCTGGCAGGATTGTGCTCGATCTTTTTTTAATTATTATTTTAATAAGGCTTGGTTCTTTCCACTTTTGTGAAATTTTTAAATGAAAAACAGATGCAAGCTGCAATGCTCTACAGGAAACAGTAGCAGGGACTGTCATCAACACACTCCAATCTCATGCCCTACCCACCCCACTCCCAACCCTGGGCAGCCCAGGAAGGCTCCAAAAAGCAGCCTTACAAGACGGTGACCCGAGGCTCCTCCATCCACTGTTATATGGAGCATGCCCGGGCTGTTCCTATTCACCCTCGGTGGCATTCCAGGTACCCCTACCTGGGATGTCTGATTCCAGCAAATCAGACACTGAGTTACTGAAATGGACCTAACTTCCCCACTATATGAGAATTCCAGATCCTCCCCTATCCACCCTCAAAATTAGCTGGCTGCCAATAAAGGCTCTCCAGTATTCCAAGTATTTCAGAAGCATTCTCTCATTTGATGCTCCTAATGGGCTGTGAGGAAAAAGAGCTAGCAACCCTGCTCCCACACTGCAGGAGGGTACAGAGGGACCCTGCCTGGAGCCCGCTCATGTCTACCCTCTGCCTCTCCTCTGTAACTCAGGGCAGTCTTGAGGCCAGGAAGCTACGCGTCTGGACTGCCTGGCTCTGTGCCTTGTTCCACACTTGAAAGAGGTGACCTTCCCATCTCCCCGCCCCAGCCCTAATCCCCCTCCCATCAGGCAGCCTCTACCCAACATTTAAAACCAGCTACCAGCACCTCATCTCAGCCCACAGCCCATGTCCTAAACTCTTTTTATTTCCCTATCCCACCTTGTTATTTTTTTTTTCCAACTCATGCCTGACCTTGGCTTCCCCAAATCCCACCTCTGCCCATGTCTCAGAATTCACATTCTTCCCTAGAGCTTTGACTTTGCTTGGCTCACACGGACTTGGTCTAGCTCAGGGTAGCGGTTTGACTGTGTGCACACACTACTCGGATTACGGGTGGGATTGCCATCCCAGCCCTCTAAGGAAGCCCCAGGGAACCCCGGCCCCCCACAGCTTGTGGCTGGAGCTTCCATCAGCTGCCAACCTCCTCCAGAAGGAGGCATATGCCTGCCAGAAATACACATTAATTAGCCTTATGCCCTCAGGATTTATCAAGAGCACAGGAACCAGGTCAGAAACGTGGCTTTCAAACTGCTATCGCAAACACCAATCATTAGTGAATATATAAACCCCCATGGGAGAAAAAGTTGGTCTCAGTGATGAGGTCGGTAGCTTCTTTTAACGGAATAATAAAGCATTATTTATCAAATTCATACCCTGCCTCAATGTTAAAAAAGACTTTAAGGTAGCTTATAAGGATGAATGCAGTGTAGCTTGATAGAAAACTAAAAAATTAATAAATAAAAACAATGAAGTAAAGGAAAAATAAGGAAAGTTGGGGTCAGGAGTGAATACTGTTTGCAAAATGCAGGCAATGAAATTTTATACACTTGAAAATAAGTGAGCCTCAAAATTCACAGCAATCATAGAATCGAGGTGAAAAAAGAAATGCCCCATCCATCAAATGGAAAACAATAGCATCTGTGTCTCACGACTTGGGAGGATTAAATAAGAGAATATGTGTAAAGCCCTAAAAATGGTTCCTGGCCCATAGTAAATAATAAATGTTGGCTATTTTTATAAGAAACACATGGATTTTCTGATATTGAGGCCAAAGAGAGCTCACTCTTCAGGCCCTCTCCAAAAGGATCAACCATGAGTTGGATAATGAATAAAGTTCTCAATAGCATTGTTAGAGGAAATTGAGCAGTGGGGCTCACAGTGTCCTCAGAGAAGGTCAAGGTGCACCACACTAGAGGGCCTTTCAAAGACAGGTCTGCCCGTGGACCAAGGAAAAAGCCCTCTGATGGCCTGGCCTTTATGTATTTTGAAACGCTGTTATTAGGTGCATAGACATTTAGGATTGCTATGTCTTTTGGACAAATTAACCACTTTATCATTATGAAATGAACATCTCTGATTAAAAAATTTTTGCTCTGAAATCTACTTGTCTGATATTACTATAGCCACTCCAGCTCTATTTTTAAAAAAATTAGTGTTAGCATGGTATATCATTTCCCTCCTTTGACTTACATAGACATACTGTCCTACAGTTTACTTCTATATATGTTATAAATCCCACAATATATTGTCATTATTTTCCTTTAAGCAGTCAATCATTTTTAAAGGTATGTAAATAATAAGAAAAAGAAAATCTTTTATATTTTGCCTTAGAGTTACCACTTCCAGAGCTTTCTTACATTTCTTTGTATAGATCTAGATTTCCATCTGGTATTATTTTCCTTCTGACTGAAGGTTATATTTAAAGATTTCTTATAGTGAAAGCCTGCTAGTGATGAACACTTTTAGCTTTTCTATGTCTGAAAAAGTTTTTATTTCACTGTCCTTTTTGAAAGATATTTTGCCTGGATAATATTTCTTTTTCTTTCAGTACTTTAAAGACATTACTCCGCTATCTTCTGGCTTGCATTGTTTTCTAATGAAATATCTGCTGCAATTCTTGTCTTTGTTTCTCTGTACACAATGAGTTTTTTCTCCTCTGGCTGCTTTTAGGAGTTTCTCTTTATTACTGATTTTGAGCAATTTGATTATGATGTACATTGTTGTAATTTTCTTCATATTTTTCATACTTGTGTTTTGTGGAAAGTTTTGGATTTGTGGTTTGTAGCTGTCATCAAATTTGGAAACTTTGGAGCCATTATTTTTTCTCCCAATATTTTTTTCTGTCTTCTACCCTGTCTCTCCTCTCCAAATATATATATATATATAAACTCACTTGAAGTTGTTCTAAAGGTCACTGATGTTCATTTGTTGTCTTTTTTCTCTGTGTTTCCTTTTGGATAGTTTCTATTGCCATGTCTTCAACATCATGAATCCTTTCTCCTACAATGTCTAATCTACTGGTTATCCCATCTGGTGGATTTTTCATTTCATACATTATAGGTGTTTTTATATCATCTATGTCTTTACTTAACATGACAATCTTTCCTCTAACTTCTTGAACATATGAAATATAGTTATAATAAATATTTTATTGTCCTTGTCTACTAATTCTATCATCTGTGCTATTTTTGCATCTGTTTTGATTGATTGATTTTTTTTCTTCTCCTTATGGGTCATATTTTCCTACTTTTTTGTATGCCTAGGAATTTTTGAGTGGATGCCAGGCATTATAAATTTTACTTTGTTGAATGATGGATATTTTTTTAATAAATATTCTTGAACTGTTATGTGTTAAGAAGTTTTGTTACTTAAGAACAATTTGATCCTTTCACATCTTACTATTATGCTTTTTTAGTTTATAATAGGATTTAGTTTAGGGTTAAATTTCCCCATTGGTAAGACAAAAGGATTCAGAATATTATACATTATGCTCAGGGAATTACAAAATTGTCTTCTCTGGTTGGTGGGAATAGGAACTATTCTTGGCTTTGTGGTAGTTCCAGGGATTTTTACTACTAATCCGTTTGGATCTTTCTTCCTATATCCTTATGGGAAGTTTACACACATGTGTGTGCTGACCAATTGCAGCTGAGGACTCAGGGGGACTCCCTGTATTTGTCCGGAGCTTTCTCTCTCCTCTGTGTGCAGCTCTCTCCTCTCTAGTACACTGCCCTGTGAACTCGAGCTGACTTGGCCTCTGTGGGTTCCCATCTCCATCCCTCCAACTCAGGAAGACCTCTGGAGAGCATCTGGATTCCCCCTTCCTGCCCCGCAGCATGGAATTTCTCTCCAAGCAGTAAACTAGGGAAGTTATAGGATTCATGTCATTTGTTTCCCATCTCTGAGGGACCACAGTCCATCACTGCCTGATGTCCAACACCTGGAAAACCATTGTTCCATATATTTTGCCCTTTTTTTTCAGTTGTTTCCAGCAAAAGGATAAACATAGTCTATGTTAGTCCATCTTAGCCAGAAGTGGAAGTCCTGATGGTCTGGTCTTGGTTCACAGATGAAGTCAGACATCTGATTTCAATTCCACCAGCCAGCAGGAAGTGCCTCACTAAGCTTTGTGCTCAGCTCTAGTGGTCTTTTTATTGGCTGCGTTTTTTTGGTAAAATCAGGTCCTTCTCTTTTATCTGGGTCTTGCCCTTTTATATACTTCCCCTACTTCTCTTCTTTCCTACTTTTCTCCTTGTCTCTCTCTGTGCCTTCCTCTCTCTCTCTCTCTCTCTTTTTTTTTTTTTTTTTTATCTTTTTCTTGCCCTCTCCCCTTCTCTCTCTCCCTTTCCTCCCAAACATTCAGCAAACATTCTCAGGTACTAGGTCCCAGACTCTATGATAGACTCTAGGGAGTCAAAGATGAATAAGATAAATAAGAAAAAATCCGATCCCTCAATGAGCATTTAATACTTTATTCTAGGTGGTCCTTTTCAAAATTGATCAGCGACAAATTAGAAAAAGAGGCACCACTATCATTCAGCTTAATGTGATAGAAAGGGAGCACAACGTAGAATCAGATATTCTGACTCTTCATCTTTGTTGGCCTTTAAGCAAGTTCCTTGACTCTCAATTTTCTTAGCCAGAAATAAGGGAAGATACCACATTAGGTGTTCAATAAACACAGTAGGTGTTCAATAAATATTGGGTTTCTCTTTCTCAAGAACCCAAAGCTCTTTGCAAACCAATGATTTTTCTACTACACCACCACACTCCTTAAACCATAAAATGACAGGTATATCAAACTTTACTGTTGATCCCTTCACCATGAGTCTAAGCCATACCTAGGTCTCAGTGCTTGGATAGAACGATTAAATCACCATAAACGTCAATGGTAAAGCCTGCCCCTTTTCCCCCTGATTTTTAGTGAGCCTCATAAGGTGTGACACCATCATCATGACTGTAGTTTTCAGGAATTCAACTGAAAACCAACAGCCTGAGTGACAGAGGATTTTAGATCCCTGTGCCTTTAACAAGTTGTTAACCTGAGGCTCATAGAAGCAGTTACTTCTTTATTAGTTTCATTTAAGGCTACTATTGAAAGAGAATGCCCTGGTAAGGTGAGATGGGAGGCAGCAAAGATTCTACCTAAAGTACTAAAAATGCCCCAAGCCTAGAAGTATAGTTTTACTCTGGAAAGACTGACCTTAGGCTAATGTACTGTAAAGAGGCAGATCCAAGGGGCAAGAAAGCTACAAGGTCAAGAGTGTATAAAGGCGTGACTGAAAACACCACCAGGGCTTCCCAAGGCAATGAAAAAAAGTGTAAATTAAAACCGTGTTCTGTCGGCTCCATTTCCCCCACATTCCTCTAACCTCCCATTCTTCCACCACACTGCGCTATTTTCACTTCCTCAAAGGTGCCCCAGCTCTCTCGCCTTTTACCCTTTGCTATTGCTTTCACCTCACATGGAAACCCTTAGCCCTTCTTCACTAAGCCAATCGCAGTTCCTCCTGTTAGATTCAGGTCTAAAGTGACAACCCCAGGAAAACTTGTCTGGCTCTCCCACCCCCTCCTCTCCATGCGAGGTGAGATCTTCAGACAGCTGTAAAATGGAAAAGGAAAGAACAGACCTAGAACCTTATGACAAATTTATCCAGTAGTTTAACCCAGTGCACATGGAAATCTGAAATGAAATTGGTTGAGATGCTAAACCCTAAAAGGATTCAAGATCACAGAGAGCTTTCCCCATAGCATCAGCATCCAGCCTACACTTAGCAGCCTCACCATGGAGGTGTGGCTGAAATGAAATCAATGTCTGAAATGCTGGGTGTAGGAGACACACACAGGCACAGTATTACAGTTACACATAATAAAGTTGCCCCTGCTGTGAGCAGCACACACACCAATGCACAGCAAAAGCGCCTTTAAGAACCCCCTTTCATAGGCAACGCCTCATCTCCCTGCACCCACTTTAATGACAGTTCAAATAAAACTACCAGGTAATTAATTGCATGGGAGTGTTACAAAGACCACCACTATTAAGAAGCCATTTTTCTTTTTGTTCTAAAGGTACGGAGATCACATGGCAGTAAAATAGAGTCTGTATGATTTGGTGTAAATTCATATACTGCACACAATCGCAGTACAAAAATGCTGGAGAAAAGAGCCATGGGTATGCCGTTCATTAAACAGACATATCATTTGCACTGCCAATTAGATGAGAGGAAAAATTGGAAAATCCAATTACTTCATCTCAGGTATCCTAAGTTGTTATCTCTTCCCAAACCTGCTTTAAGTACAAAGACCACCTTCATCACGGCTCATTGCTCATATTCAGATTTGGAATCTTCATCAGGACATGGCCTTTCTTCCTCTAAATACATAATATGTGTTAAGTTTAGATAATTTTTCAGGAAAAAAATAATTGGCTGAGAATGAGTTCTATTTTCATGGTTGCAATAATTTTCATTTGGGATTTAAAACACTCATTTGCCAAGTGCATGTTTGTCATTCTAGTTAGTTTATAACTGTGTCAATATGACTGAAGTAGCTAAGCAATAGGCAAGTAGATCCAGTATTTTGTAACTTTTCTCAGTGAGTCAAGCAAATCCAAATGCAATCAGTTGTGAAATTTAATGGAAGCCCAGCTCACGGGCACAGTGGTTTAGGCAGCTCCTACTTCCCATGCTACTTGCTGCATATCTGAAACAGCCCCCAAACAGCAATCAGAAGTGACAACTGTCTTTTATGGTTGAGCCAAAAGACAACAGAGGCTTTGTTGCTTCTCCATTGTCTCTTTTCCTGGCCTTCAGCCATGCCATGGGCATGACTGCCAGTGGAAATCACAGCAATTTAGAGCCTGATGTCTCACTGAAAAGACTCAATATTGGTGAAGTGAAAGTCATATGCCCAGTATCTACCCCATGGCTTCATACAAAGTAGATCAGAAGAGCGATAAATTGAATAAAGTTATATATATAGAGAGAAAGACATATATTTCAAGAAATCATATAAATGTGTGTGTGTGTGTGTGTGTGTGTGTGTGTAATTTTCAAAATATACTGCCACAATATGTCAGAGAATTGTAATGCTGAGGACCTCTTTGTGAAGTCCTTCAGCTTTCGCTATCACCAAAACAACATCCCACCCCTAGGAATGTAAGGAGAGTTCAATATCTGAGAATTCTACCAATTGTCAGACTAAAGGAGAAAATTGTATTAGCATCTCAATAGACACAGAAAAAGCATCTTAGCTCACTAGTAATAGACAGGAGCTTCCTTAACTTGTCAAAAAATTATATACTCAAAACAAATAACAAGCATTATAATTAGTGGAAAAACTTAAGATATTCCCTTTAGATTGGAAATACAACAAGAACTCAAATTATCACTATTACTGCTTAATATAGTACTAGAGGTCCTGGCCTGAAGTTATATATAAATAAGAAGTGCAAGGACCAAGAGGCAAACTGTCATTATTTGCAGGCAATATGTTTATTTACAAGAAAATACAACAGAATGAAGTGATAAGCTATTAGAATCACTAAGATTATTGAGGAAGCTTCCTAAATACAACAACACTTACAAAGAAATTAATAGTATTTTTCTACACCAGCAATAACTAACTAGAAAATACAATTTTTTAAATAAGTCACAATCACTATAAAAGTTATGAAATATCTGGGAATTAACTTAAGGAATACACAAAATTTCTATGAAGGGTTTTTAAAGACTCTAACAAAGAATTTAAAAGAAGATCTGAACAAAAGGAGAGAATATCTTTGCTCTCTAGACAATGTCTCATCAGGGATATGGGGATATAGGATCAGACACTGCTGGTAAGAAGGTAAAATTGTGCAGCCATGTTGGAGAGCCATGGAATTAACTTGACCTGTGTACTACAACCCAGTCATCTCATTTTTAAGCCTGATATCCCAAAGAACCTCACAGACGTTCACTAGGAGGCATGGAAAATCATGTCCATTGCAACCTCATTTGGGATGTGGAGACCTGTAGACAATCTAGGAGTCCACTCCTGGGGGAATGGACAAGCAAAATGTGGTGGATGGACTGTTTTGCTGCAACTAGAAGTAAGAATCTAAAGGTACACAGAACAATATGAATAGATCTTTAAAACACAGTACTGAATGAAAAATGAAAGAAATAGATGGAGGTTAATAGCATATGCATATATGCAAAATACCTTAGCATGATTGCCTGTGAGGAAGGAGGATAAAGAAATGGATGGACGGATGGATGGATGGATGGATAAACAACTAAATAAAATAAGAATCTTTTTACTCACTGATGTTGACAAATACATCAGGAGCTGAAGAACATGCTCAAATCTCTACTTCTGACTTTATTATATATTCTATTATTGCTCCTATTATGCAACATCTATGCTGATATATTTTAACTAAAACTGAACCAATTATTTACATCATATCTGTTTTCCTTCCAAAGAAAATAGACAATTTGCACAAGAAAGTCTATGGCTTCATTTCCTTCCACACTCTAGAGAGAAAATCCCATGATCATACACTTCAAAAGAGCATGAACAGCTATTTTCTTAATTTAGTTATACCCCACCCCACTCCATGACAGCCATGAAAGGAATTACAGATATATAGGAAAGAGAGAAAGAATAAGAAAAGAAGAGAAGGAATGGAGAATGAGAGGATAAACAACAGGATAGTGAAAAATTAAATTTAAAAAACAATAATGTTATCACTTCCCAATTAAATTAAAACAAAGAAATTAAATAACATGAAACGACAGTTCCCCTGCATTATTCCTATGCCTTCGTGTGTCCTACTGTGACAAGGATTTGAAAGTCCATCTCAATCTGAGTCACAGCCCCTAGCCGCCTTTCCTTTCTTCTTCGCCGTCATGCCTAGGGGAGCACGTTAGCATCCGCGCGGCGACAACCTTTCGCGCCTGGCTGCACGGCTGCTTCCATCCGCGCTGCTCTACTCCCACCTACTGATGAAAGGCTGCCACGGCTGCTGCTTCTCCGGGAACACCTCTCCTCAGTTCTCTCCCCAAGGCCCCTTTTTATCCCACCTCCGCACAGACTAGACCGTGCGGATCCACTGCTGTATAAGTGACTGCACCTTGGAGATTTGGGGATCAATGTGTGTGTGTGTGTGTGTGTGTGTTCCCAAATAATCAACATCATATCAGTTTACTGACTGGTGAGTTACTGCTTCCTTATGGCTTGTTTCACTTTTGACAATCAAAGAAAAAACAATTATCACTTTAAGGTGTTTCCTCTTTTTTTTTTTTTTTTTTTTTTTCCTTGAAGAGGGTTGCTAGTTTAATTAGGAAAAAAAAATCACATAGTGTGTGGTAGTTTTCAAGGCATTTTGCTACTATAAATGCGTTGGCATTTAACAGTTAAAAAAAAACAAACAAACAAAGCATGAAGGGTAATTTTTCCACATGCATAAGGAGTGAGGAGGGCATGGAAGGAAAAAAAAAACAGGAGCTTAAGAAGTGGTCAGAAACCCTTTTTAGGTTCTAAAGAATTGGGGTAGCTGGTGGTAGATATCAGAAACTATCAAACTACAACCCAGAACCCATGAATCTCGAAGACAGTTGTATAAAAATGTAGCTTATGAGGGGTGACAATGGGATTGGGAGAGCCATATGGACCACACTCCACTTTGTCTAGTTTATGGATGATGAGTAGAAAAATGGGGGAAGGAAACAAACAAACAGACAGACAAAGGCACCCAGTGTTCTTTTTTACTTTAATAGCTCTTTTTCACTTTAATTATTATTCTTGTTATTTTTGTGTGTGTGGTAATGAAGGTGCAGGGATTGATTTTGGTGATGAATGTACAACTGTGTAATGGTACTGTGAACAATCAAAAATATGATTTGTTTTGTATGACTGTGTGGTATGTGAATACATCTCAAAAAAATGAATATTTAAAAAAAAAAAAAAAAAAAAAGAAGTGGTCAGAGACCCATTTTGGATGGGATTCCCCAGCTAAAAACAAGGGCAAAAGGATTTAAAGTGTTCTTGAGTGACGGGAGTATCTTTTTTGGATTAGGTTGGGAGGGAAAGATGGGGGAAAAGCCTCTAATTCAAACTAAACCATTACATGATTTCATATTTGATTAAATATTCATGATTTGAGAAAGAAATTATAGTAAGTTTTTTCACATTTACCACTGCCCTCTCCACCCTACCCCCTACCATCCCAACCAAAGAAGACAATTCACCTTTAAGTTTGGTCTGTAAGATTAATCTAATAGAAATTAAATGTTAATTTTATCTTGATTCATCACAGCTCTCTAATCAAGGTCAACACATAATCTGCCCTGATTATCTGTCCATCAAATGCTGATCTGAAAATCTGACACTAAGCTTCCCCACGCAGGCTGAATGATTAAGAACTTGGTTATTCCATCTACAGCCTTTGAGAAAAGGGGATAGTGGAATTGCCCCAAAGAGGTGGCCTCTTTATGGAGAAGGGTCCTGGAAAGAGGTCAGTGGTAATTACCAAACAACAAAAGAGTCCATGTACGCATTAGACATTATTGGGCCATAAAATGTCTGGAGAGTTATACCAGAAAACAGAAGTCATGTATGTTGAATGTCAAACTAAATTAGCTTTGGGTATTGAACTGGAGAACAGGGGATCCTGTTAGGACAATAGGGAGGAGCCCATGAAAACAGTTTTGGCCTTGGATTAGGGGTTCATATTCCCAACTCTTCCACCTAACAGCTGTGTGGCTTGCTCAAGTAACAGAAGGGTTGCATCCAACTTCCCAAGCTGCTGAACTTCCCAAGTTCAACTCTAATTATCTGTGAAATGAACCGAGGTAATTTAAACATGTGAGGTATGGTAGTTTGAAGCTACATACCCCAGAAAAACATGTTCTTAAACCTAATCTATTTCTATTTCTGTGAACCAATGGTAAGTAGGACATTTTGATGAGGGTACTTCAGTTCAAGTGTGGCCCAACTCAGTCAGGATGTGTCTTAATCCTATTGCTGGATGGATAGAGAGACAGCTACAGAGGGAGCAGCCAGAAGCTGAACATCAGTGGAAGGAACCCAGAAGAGAAGAAGAAGCTGCCATGTGCACCGCCATGTGACAGAGAAGCCCAGGACCAAGATCACCTCAGCCAGCCCCAGGACACTACAGTCTTCTGGGAGAAGCATTGTGATGATGATGCCTTGGCTTTTTATTTCTCCTGGCCTCAAAACCATGAGCCAATAAATCCCCATTGTTTAAGCTAACCCATTGCATGGTATTTGCTCGAGCAGCCAAGGAAACTAACATTTAAGGGGATCCTACCAACTCACTAAGTGACTGTCTCAGAGAAAGAGGGAGATACACTGTAGGACTCTGCTGCACATCTCACATCTCACTTTCCTAGTCACATCCAGGAGAATCTTGTGATAAAAGTCTTTCCTTTTTTTCCATACATCATGCCCCCCTAATTGTAAGTCAACTACTTTATCTGATACTCAGTTGAAAAAATAATGGTTTCTTGCAAGGCTGGCAGGAAAATGTGTTGTGTTGGATGTATGAACAGTCCATGTGTGGTCTCAGATATAGGCAACATCTTGCAGGAATTTCAGAGTGACTTGACTGAAGGGAATTCTCAATTTTTATGCTGACATTGGAATCCTACCTCCACATAAGCTGGTTTAGCACTATAGTCAATCTCTGTGAGCCTTGGTTTTCTTTCCATAAGAAGAGAAGATTGAACAAGATGCCAAGTGAACACTAGGTGCCCCTCACTTCTTTTCATGGGGAATCAGGAGATGTGGGTGTGGATTGGGGCTCTGTCACCATGTCACTGACCCCTACCCTCTGGGCCATAGCTTTCTCATTGGTGAAATGAGGTGCTTACATATAACAGGCTCTAAAGTCCCTTCCAGCCTTATCTTTGTTTAACCTGTGAAGTCAATCATCTATTACACTCGTGAATTGAATCATGTCCCCCACAAAGACATGTTTGAGTCCTAACCTCCATTTCTGTGGATGAGAACTCATTTGTAAACAGCATCTTCAAAAATTCCATTAAGATGAGGCCAAACTAAATCAGGGTGGACCTTAATCCAATATGACCAGAGTTCCTTTGGACTTAGCAGTTAGAGTAAGTAGGAGACAGAAGAAGACAAATAACCATGTGATGGGGGTAAAAATTGAGTTATGGATTGCCAGGAAGTTACCACCAGAATGCTACAGACTTCAGAGAAAGCATGATCTGGCTGACGCATTGATTTTGAAATTCTAGCCTCCAAAACCGTGAAACAATAAATTGCTGTTGTTTAAGCCAACCAGCCTCTGTTTGCGGTATTTTGTAAACTAAGAAATAAAATGTTTTCACGATCAAATGTGTATGTTTCTTTGTGAAAATGGAGATACAAACAATCTTTATGTCTGACATAAACCTGCATGCTTTTGACAGAAATATTGCAGACTCCCATTGGAGAAGACACTTATCACAGAGCAAACGTTTGTTGAGGGTTTTACTGTGTGCCAGGCACTGGGTTTTATTTTAGCTTTCACCCCACCCCCTTGAGTGACTGGGGGCCTAGTGTTATCCCTTATCATACAGATGAAGAAAGAGAGGCAGAGAGACTTTTGAAAATTTGCCCTAGGCCCCTCAGCTTAGGAGTGGTGGGCCTGGAATTAAATCTACTTTTTGAAGTACTGTACACTAAGAATTTTCTCTTGATTAAGGTATCCAATAAACCTATGTTTCCATTTCTCATTCACAGGCCAAGGAGAGTAATATACGTGATTCCTAATCATGTTATTATGAATGATTTGAACTTCAAAACTTTACTAAAAGAAATCAAAGAAGACCTAAATAGGTGGAAAGATATTCCATGTTCATGGATAGGAAGGCTAAATGTCATTAAGGTGTCAATTCTACCCAAATTGATCTACAGATTCAATGCAATTCCAATCCAAATTTCAACAACCTACTTTGCAGACTTGGAAAAGCTAGTTATCAAAATTATTTGGAAGGGAAAGGGGCCTTAAATTGCCAAAAACATTCTAAAAAAATAAAAAATGAAGTGGGAGGACTTACACTTCCTAATTTTAAAGCCTACTATAAAGCCACAGTGGTCAAAACAGCATGGTGTTGGCATAAAGACAGACATATGACCAATGGAATCAAATTGGGAGTTCAGAAATAGACCCTAGATCTATGGCCAATTGATTTTTGACAAGGCCACCAAATCCACTGAAGTGGGACAGAATAGTCTCTTCAACAAATGGGACTGGGAGAACTGGATATCCATATCCAAAAGAATGAAAAAGGACTCCTACCTCACACCCTCTTCAAAAATTAACTCAAAGTGGATCTAAGACCTAAATATAAGAGCTAGTACCATAAAACTTCTAGAATAAAATCTAGGGAAACACCTTCAAGACCTAGTATTAGGAGGTCACTTCTTAGACCTTACTCCCAAAGCACAGGCAACAAAAGAAAAAATAGATAAATGGGAACTTCTCAAAATCAAATGCTTCTGGGCCTCAAAGGACTTTGCCAAAAAGGTGAAGAGGCAGCCAACTCAATGGGAGAAAACATTTGGAAAGCATATATCTGATAAGGGTTTGATATCCAGTATAAAAAGAAATCCTACAAATCAACAACAAAAGAACAAACAACCCAATTATAAAATGGGCAAAAGATATGAATAGATATTTTTCCAAAGAGGAAATACAAATGGCTAAAAAGCACATGAAAAGATGTTCACCTTTATTAGCTATTAGGGAAATGCAAATCAAAACCACAATGAGATATCATCTCACACAAATAAGAATGTCTGCCCTTAAACAATCAGGAAACTACAAATATCGGAGAGGATGTGGAGAAATTGGAACATTTATTCACTATTGATGGGAATGTATAATGGTACAGCCACTGTGGAAGACAGTTTGGCAGTTCTTCAGAAAACTAAATATTGAGTTGCCCTATGACCCAGCAATTCCACTACTCAGTATATACCCAGAAGATCTGAAAGCAGTGACATGAGCAGATGTTATGAAAGCAGTGACATGAGCAGACATTTGCACACCTATGTTCATAGCAGCATTATTCACAATTGCCAAAAGATGGAAACAATCTAAGCGTCCACTGACAGACAAGTGGATAAATAAAATGTGGCATATACATATGATGGAATATTAAGCAGCAGTAAGAAGGAATGTTGTCCTGAAGCATGTGACAACATGAATGAACCTTGAGGACATAATGCTGAGTGAAATAAGTCAGACACAAAAGGATAGATATGGAATGATTTCACTAATATTAATCCACTAAAAAATGTAAACTCAGAGTCTTAAAATATAGAATACAGGGGACCTAGAGATAGACAGAAGCTAGAGAAGGGGGAACAGTTACCTAGTATGTACATACTTGTTAACAAGGTTGAACTTAAACATACGGGAATGGATAGAGTTGATGGTAGTTCATTAGTGGGATTATAATAGTGCTGTATTGAAGGTGAGTATGATTAAAGTCATGTATCTCACCAATTAGCACTACAAATATAAAGAAGTTCTTGCATGAACTATTTCAAAGGTATGACATTTGTACAAAAAGTTAATAATAGAATGGCATATGGAAAAATCTACCTATTGCATGCTATGGACTCTATTTAACAGGAATACCTCATTAGTACCACACCAACACTAGGGGTAAATAATTGGGGGGGGGCAGATAAGAGTTATGGGGTGTTTGGGGTTTTCTCTTTGGTATGGGTGTGTCTATTATTTTTCTCTTTGGAGCATGAAAATTGTCTAAAATTGAGAGTGATCGTGATTATACAACTAAGTGAGGATACTGTGAGACACTGTTTATTTTGGATAGAATATATACTGTGTGAATACATTTCAACAAAATCTGTAGAAAATAAATAAATAAATAAATAAATAAATAAATAAATAAAAAGCAGGAAGATTCAAGTGCTAGAGAAAAGGTAGAGAGAGAGGTGTACCTAGTCAATGTTGATAAGGTAGCAGAATGGTGCAGCCTCTCCGAAGGGTAGTGTAGTGGATCCACAGGAGGCTAAATACAGAGTAGTCATATGATTAGTCAATCCTGTTCTAGGAATATCCTTGGAAGAACTGAAAACAGGGTCTCAAATAGACATTTGCACACTGATGTTTAAGGTCACATTATTCATGATAGCCAATGGATAGAGGTGGCTGAAGTATCCATCAACTGATGAGCAGAAGTACAAGCTGTGATGCATACATGTGATGGAATATTGGCAGCAACAGAAAGGAATGAAATCATGAGGCATGCAACAAGGTGTATGAATCTTGAGGACATTATGTTGAGCAAAATAAGCCAGAAACAAAAGGACAAATATTGTATTACAAGAAAATTAGGGCCTAGATTGTAAGCTCTTACAGCAGTCACATTTAATCCTGAGTTTTAAGTGCTATTTCTAAACTCTAAGATGCTGTGCTCCATCTGTGTAACCTGGTATTTCCCTGGAAGTTTGGGTACCTGTTTGACACCTAAGACTCAGAGTTAGAGCTCTGCAGTTCTGACAGTCAGCATTACTCCATACAACAATGGTTAAAGAAGCCAAGATCAAACTTTAGAGATATGAGCAAAGTTGATCTGGTTGGGACTAAGGTAAATCAGAATACAGGGGAAAGGATGATATTGTCTGTAATATAAAACTTCATCTTCTGGGTGAGACCAAAGGAAGAGATGTTTATTTTGTACAAAATTTAAATTTTCTGCACCACACAATCTGCATTAACCTGTCTGACAGTTCATTTAAACAACCTAAACATATGGAGCCTAGAAAATGAATGATATCTTATAATTCTATATATCTTAATGTAATACCCTGATACATTCCAGAGTATATTGGGCAGATAATAAAAAAGTATTTGCAATACTTTGAGGGACTGGACAAAAAATATGGAACTATTAAACTTCCCCACCTGGGAAATTCCTGATGCTCTCTCAAGCATTAGGGACTCCCAATTTAATAAGCCAAGCCCTAGATCTTGAGGCTTGTTCTTATGAAACATATTTCTGTAATGGGGAAGCTAAGCTTACCTATAATTAAGCCTAAGAGTCACTTCCAGAGAACCTCTTTTGTTGCTCCGATGTGGTCTCTCTCTCTCTCTAGCTCAACTTGGCAGATAAACTCATCACCCTCCCCACCACATGGGACATGACTTCCAGGGGTGTAATTCTTCTTAGCAATGTGGGACATGACTCACAGGGATGAGCCTGGCCCTGGCATTGTGAGATTGACAATGTCCTCTTGACCAAAAAGAGGGAAAGAAATGTAAGAAAATAAGGTCTCAGTAGCTAAGAGATTTCAAATATAGTTGAGCGGCTATTCTAGAGGTTATTCTTATGCAAGCTTCAGCTAGATATTGCAAATTGCCATAGTATGCCAAGCTCCAACCAACAGTATTCCTGAAGACCTTAAAGAATACCCTGGGCTCTATCTGAAACTCCATAAATGTTTTATATAGAAGTTTATCTTTTCAGAAACTTAAGGCCTCCACATTGTTCCTGTGGCAGAGAAGCTCTGAAACCCAGAGGTACTAGTCTCTCCAAGAACAATAACCAGTTGCATCCCCTAACCACATAAAGTTGACATCCCTTTTAAACATGAAGAAGTTAGAATGGTCATTGCCCAAATATCCCTGAAGACTGAGAGAATGATCAAATGAGAGGGAGGAGCTGTAACAGAGAAGGTAGGATTTAACAAATGATTGTGACTACTGAATCATTATACAGATATTTCTTTTTAGTCTCTAATGTATTAGAACAACTAGAAGGAAATACCTGAAATTGTGGAACTGTAACCCATACTAAACCTTAAAATTTCCTCTGTAACTACTTGTTAAACTGTATTTATCACTGCTCTGCATATATGCTATATTTCACAAAAAAGTTTAAAAATAAAATAAAAAGTTAATGTGAAAAATATACCTCTTCTCTAAACAAATAAAATATTTTAAGAAAAAAGAGAATGATTTAGAAGGGCTTCTGTCTCCAGATGGTTGACCAAACACACCCTTTATATTCTCTTCCTCAAAAATTTCCATTGAAAGGACCGCAAATATGTACAAAAGAAAATAAATCCAGGAATATGTTAAGAAAATAAGTGGGAGAGGTAAGGAAATAAGCATAATATAGAAGTTAATTTTTTTAAAACTCCCTAGAAGACAGAAGTTAGATTAAGGTAGATGACACAAAAAAAATTACAGCAGAAGATGCTGCTGGCCATTTAAAGCACAAGAGTGGACAAGATGAGATTTAGAGCTATTTTTCCTGAGATGGAGAATCTCAAAGAGCATGAAGGGGAAAGGGAGGAGATGAGTTAGTGCCCTCCCTCAAACACTGCTATTTTCCCACTCAATTTCTAGGTCACTGGAAACAGGGCTCTTTATCCCCAGCCTAATACTAGGGGACCATACTCTACTAGAAAATGAATGAGTGCCAGGAAAGAACTAGGGATCCTAGGGTGGGTGATGTTTCTCCATTGTAAAGCCCACCATGCTGCACATGGAAGGAGGCTGGGGGCATAGTGCACCTGCCTGTCAACCTAGCTGTTCCCTGCCCACATACCCCAAAGAGAATCCAGCCTTTTGTCACACTGGCCTGTGTACAGAAACATATGTGTTCAATATCACAGGAAATCCTTACCAACTGACTACATTTATCAACACATTTTCCATTCATAAATATGAACAAATAAGTATCAGTGGGTATTTGAACAAAACAACTAGCATGCAAGAGAAAAACCAAGATGAACAGAAGGAAGGAAAATGACGTCAAAAAACAGAGAACTGTTAGTATCCACCTTACCCCCCCAAAAATCCCTAATGTATTGAATCCATAAAACAAAAGCAGGAACATTCTAGGATCAAGAGAGTCTTTGGAAATTAAAAACATCATGGCTGAATTGAACAAAACAAAAATAAGGACTGGAAGATAACATCAATGAAATCATAAAGTCAATCAAAGAGATAAGGAAAAATAAAACATGAGGGAGAAAAAAAGTTACTTAGACGCTCGATCCATGAAGTTCAGCAGCCACCTCTTTTTAAATGGAGAAGATAAAACTGAACAAAGAAATGTGAATCTTCTGATCAAAATATCCCATTAAGTGTTCAGTAGGATAAATGAAAAATGGAAAAGAAATTTTGGAATGCTAGTTTGTCTTTAGAGCTGTTAAAGAGAGGGGGAAATGTTTATTTACAAAGGAACAAAAATTGGATTGGCATCAGACATCAGAAAAAATAACTGTTAGAAAATGAAGGAGATGTCTTAAGAGTTACAAGGGTAAATTGTTTTAAACTTTGGATTCTATATTCATCCAATTTATCAGTCAAGAATAGGTAAAATGAAAGCTTTTGTAGACAAGTGAAAAAACACAAAACTTTTTAAAATTGCTTGAAAATATATTCCAGGGAAATGAAAAAAGAAACAAAACAAAACTCAGAATGAAAGAAAACATAGGCTCCAAAAAATAGAGGAACTGGATAAAATGAAATGAAACCCCAGTATCAGTGCTGCGTAATGGGCCAGGAATTGATCCAAAGAGAAGGGATATCAGAGATTGCTGAGAAAAATGTAAGAAAATCAAAGTGATTCCATTCAACAATATGTCTCAGCAGCTAAAAGCTGAAAGTTAAATTAGGTAGGAAGGACATATGTTTCTTTTCTCAGTAAGAAAAACAAAAAATAGACACTCCAGAAAACTAAAAACAACTCATGAAAAGAAGTGCCCAAATACAAAATATTTTGAGAGTGTGCAAGCCAGCATCATTTTCAATGATTAATATATAAAACCACTGATTAGATGTACAAAGTCACACATAATTTTGTTGGCATTTCTGCCTGTTCTCTAGCTCTTGTTGTCATGCTGAGGCCCCGGAAGACAATGAACAGGAGTGAATTTTGTTCCTAAAAATGTGAAAGGGGCTCAGAGGCACTAAAAAAAATCAGGCATATAACAGTGAAGTTTAGCTTATGTTCCCAACACCATCACCACTGCAGACTAAATGTCACGGCTAAGGTCCCATTCGACTTTAAAATGCTATGTGTGTAAGCTTAGGTTTTAAGCAGGCCACTTTTGTTGAGCTACAATGCTCATTTCTTATTTCCCACAAATTCTGTTCGGAAACACCTGAGATCCAATCTATTATTATTTTCGTTATAATTTTGTGTTATTACATTTATAAAGTACACTTTATAATGGGATTATGTGATGCAGAAATGCCCAAACAACCTCAGAATCATGGCCAGTAAGGCTTTTGACTACTGTTGTAAAAAGGCAGCGGATGTGGCCAAGGCTTGAGTAGCAAGACCTGAGCAGGCACGAGAGGGGAACAGTTTTGCCTCCAAGTCCCATTTTCTCCTATAGCTTTTTATGTTTCTCTTTTTCATGCTTGAACTGGTTTCTGAGCCTTGGTTCTCTTCCTGGTTTGATTTTTCCTCTATGACCAGGTCCTTCTCCCTGCTTGTCACTCTCTTCCTCTGTGACCCTGTATTTATCGCAGTCTCCTACATGCTATCTCTCTTTACATCTCTCTATTTTCTCTTTATTTTACACCTTCTCCCATGCTTGCATCTCCTCCCTTGGACAGACAATAATATATAATTGTGAGTTATATTTTAAATTCTTTATTCCTTGAATAATTTTAAAATCACAATTAGAACTTCTAATTTTATTCTCATAAAGCAATAAATAAAACTTCTTGACTGAGTTGCCTTTTTATTGTAGACTAGCTTTAGATTCAGAGATAAGTAGGAAAAATAACACAGAGAGTGTCCATATACCCCACTCTAGAGTCCCCTATTATTAACATCTTATATTAGTATAGTACATTTGTCACAATTAATGAACAGATACTGATACATTATTATTAACTTAAGTCCACAGTTTATTCAGTTTTTCATAGATTTCACCTAATATTTTCTTCCATAATTACCTAATTTGGTAATATTAGTTTTACCTAATATTCATTTAAGATCTCATCCAGGATATCATATTCTATTTAGCCATCGTGTCTCCTTAGACTATCTTGGCTGTGACAGTTTTCTCAGGCTTTCCTTGGTTTTGATGACTTTGACAGTTTTGAGACTACTGGTCAGGTATTTTGTAGAATACCCCTCAACTGGAATATGTTTGATATTTTTCTCTTATTAGCCTGAGGTCATGCGCTTGGGAACAGAAGACTCAAGAGATAAAGCACCATTCTCATCACAAACCAATGGTACATACTAGCAACATGAATTACCGCTGTTCATCTTGAACTTGATGTTGAACTTCAGGTAGTGTTTGCCAGGTTTCTCCACTGTAAAGTAACTCTTTTTCCCTCTTTTAATACTGTACTCTTTGGAGGAAGTCTCTGTGCACAGCCTGAGTTGCCTTTTAGTTAGGCTTTTAGTTGATTTGATTTTTCCTATGGGTTAGTAGAAATCAATACAAACTTCCCCATATAAGATTAAATAATACAGTGATCAGATTAGGTTTTGGAACTGTAGATAGCATCACCCCACAGCTGTAGGTTGTGAACAATGTGGGGCAAATGGAAAAAAAATACAATTCAAGGAAAAAGTAATATTAACTAATTCTCAACTACCACTGATACCTATTAATTGATCCTCTGAGGCAATCTGTACTCCTCTGTGTGTCTATGTGTTTTCTTTTTATTCTAGAGCACACATATGAGGGCAAAGTGCTGCACAAACAACTACAAATCATTTTTTGGGAAAAAAGTTGTAGAAAAATCAAACTGCAACTGCTTTAGCGATGCAGCCCCTACCTGCTTGAGGAATCCACACTGGCTAAGGAGTTCCGGTCCCTGAGAGGGGCCTCTTGAGGGTGGCTGCGCCGACGTCTGTGGGCTCAGCAGCCTCAGGCCCATGAGATGTGGTAACCCGGGACTGGGAGGGCTCTGCTCGCAGGAAGGCCTGGGCCCAGCAAGGAGGATTCCTAGAGAATCCCGATTAGCAAAACCTTGCTGCCTCTGAGGCTGTCAACAGGTAGAAACTGCTACCAACTTTACACTGTTTTTACCTTTTATTATTTTCCTAAAGACCCTGCCCTCCCCAGCTCCCACTCTTGAGGTGGAGGAGGTACCAACCTAGTCAGAAGGCTGGAGCACTGGCCTCAGGTGCATGCTGCAGGTGGACAGAGGGGCGGGGCCTCCCCAGGGGCTGACAGGGAGAAGGCCCAAGCTGGCCGATGTAGGAAAAAGCCAGAGACCAAAAGAAAAAATAAAAACTCAAACCAAAAGAAAACAAAAACCCTACCACACACCACAACAATTTTCCATACCCCAAATGCTGATACTAGCACCGAGGGGTTGAGAATACCTTTTTGACCAAAAGGGGAAAAAGAAAGGCAACAAAATCAGGTTTCAGTGGCTAAGAGAATTCAAATAGAGTCAAGGCTGTCCTGGAGGTTACTCCTATGCAAGCTTCAGCTAAATATGCCAAATGGCCACAGTATGACAAGCCCAAGTCAACAGTAGTATCGAAAACCCTAAAGAATACCTGGATCCCTATCTCAGATTCTATAAAAGTTTATTCTTCAGAAACGTAAATCCTCCAGAGAGCTCCTATGCCAGCTAAGTCCCAAAACCCAGAGGCAACAGCCTCTTCAAGAACATCAACCAGTTGTGTCCCCTTTTCCCCATAATGTCAACACCCCTTTTTAACATGAAGAAGTTAGGGTGGTCACTGCTTAGACATCGCTGAAGATTGGGAAAGTGATTAAACTAGAGGAAGGGGTAGCAACAGACAAGATAGAATTTAACAAAGGATTATGAATACTGAATCTATATAATTTTCTTTTTCTTAGTTGCTAGGGTATTAGAATAGTTAGAAGGAAAGAATTGAAATGGTGAAACTGTAACCCATAATATTCTTTGAAATTTGCTATATAGTTAATTGTTAAATTGTAATCTGAAAGTTATCACCTTTTTGTATATATATTTCACAACAAGGAAATGAACTATGCTACTGTAACCCATAACATTCTTGGAAATTTCCTATATAACTACTTGTTAAATCGGATTTTGAAAGTTATTACCTTTTTGCATATATATTATGTTTCACAAAAAGGAAATAACTGAAACTGTGGAGCTGTAACCCATAACATTCTTTGAACTCTGTTCTCTAACTACTTGTTTGACTGCACTTGGAAAGTTATCACTTCTATGTAGATAGGTTATATTCCACAATAAACAAATAAAATAAATAAATAATAAAAGTATATCTACTTGAATTCAGCAAAGCCACTGCTGGCTTCCCACATGATATTAAAAAGCTGATGTAACAGCCTAACAGATCTGTCACCATACATTAGGACCAGCTGTTGGGGTGCAGAGTGTAGGACGCTTTCATTAATAAGTTTTAGCTGTTAATTCTGAAGCCCGAGGTGACTCATCAGCTGTGTCTGGGTAACTGAAGCAGAAGTAAACACGACCACAAGAAATGTTTCCTTGCTGGGAGGATCATGAACTTGGAAATACATGGCTAAAAGGATGACTTAACACAACCATAAAGACTAGGTCACCCAAATCCCAACCTTGGACATCATCACTGCCCCACATCATCACTGCCCCACCACCACACTATCAATCTTGAAAAGAAGAAGGTTACTTGGTGGTGTGCTGGAGGAGAGCTGATTGGGCAATCACCTCCCACCTCTGAGCCCTATAACATCATGATGGTAGCTTGAACTCAGCCAGGATGGGAAAATTTGCACCATAGAAATCAGCAAGTGCTACAGATCAGGTCTTTTTTTTTTTTTTTTCCTTTATTGTTGTCGTTGTTTTCAGAAAGCTGTTTGTTAAACATTCACCAGCACACCACTGATTTTAATCCATAGTTCTGGCAATTTTTAATTTGATTGACAAAACCTGAGTTTGCATTGCCTCATCATATAGCTTCACCTTCAGATACTGGTTTCCTACACATTTATCCAGCAAGGCAGTCACTCAGTCTAATTTTGCTGAGCACTTACTATGTGCTTTGCCATGCACCTGATGCTATTCAATTGAAGAGGAGTCATCATCAATCAGAACCATCATGGAAGGGCCTGACATCCTAGGAAGGGACTCAAAAACAGTCTCCAATACATGCATTATCCTAGCTACCGTGGAATGAAGGCTGTATATTGGGCCACAGTATGGCCCATCAATTTATTTTGAGCAACCCAACAACACCATATGGTGAAATGCTTTTCAGAAACATTTTCTAAGTGATTGCTGTGTGGATGCACTATACTGTGGGGAAGTCAAGGGCAAATCAGTCAAAGACCCTCAAGGGGTTCATACTCTGCAATGGGAAATGCAGCATGAACACAACCTATTATGCTCAATTAAAAAGTAATAGACTCCCAGAGGGGAGTGCTAATAAAATGCTGTGTGAGTTCACAGGATGAGACATTCCCTCTACTCAGTAGGGTGTAGGGCAGTCAGGGAAGGCTCTCACCTGAAGTCAGTGCAAATTCCAGCAATAAGGGGAAGAAGGTGACTTTAACAGACAAAAGAGAAGCTCAATGACCATCAGGGATATTCGTCCTTGCCCTTTGACAATGAGAATGTTCACCCAGATTGCAACAACTTTTACATCAAACATCATCATTTCTTACACCACTGATTTCACACCCCACAACTCAGCATGAATTTTCTGCTTCCTGAAACCAATTGACCCAAGAGTGAAGGACACTCAGAGTACTTGTGTCTCTTGATCAAAATCCCAAATCTAAAATGTTTGCCAATTGGAATGGAACAAGACAGTTTGGAGCTAAAGCAGATCACAAAATCAAACTAAAAGATCCAAAGGAGCCTGTTCCGGTTTGCTAATGCTGCCTTCAAGCAAAATACCAGATATGGATTGGCTTTTATAAAGGGGATTTATTTGGTTACAAATTTACAGTCTGAAGGCCATAAAGATGTCCAGATGAAGGTATCAACATGAGTATACCTTCACTGAAGGAAGGCCAACGGCATCTGGAAAACTTCTGTTAGCTAGGAAGGCACGTGACGGGTGTCTGCTGATCCCAGGTTGTGTTCCAGCTCCTCTCTCAGCTCCTGTGCGTTATTTAAAATGCTGCTCTTGGGGTGTTTTGTTCTCTCTCAGTGTCTCTGGAGCAAACTCTGGGCTACCATCTCCAAAGTGTCAGCAAAACTCTGCTTTCAATGACTGTCTCCAAAATGTCTCAGCTGCAGCTGCTCTCCAAAATGTCCCTCTCAGCTGCCCTGAGGTCCATCTGTTTGTGAGCTCTTTTATAGGACTCCAGTGATTACATCAAGACCCACCCTGAGTGGGCAGGGTCCATAGCTCCATGGAAATTAGCCAATGAAATGTTTCACTAACAGTTGAGTCACATTCTCCATGGAAACACTCAATCAAAGGATTCCCACCTAATCAACACTAATATGTCTCCCCACAAGATTGCATCAAAGAGCATGGCTTTTTCTGGGGGACATAACACATCCAAACTGTCACAGAGCCTAAAGAGGGTGTTGCCTCTCTTTTGTCACCATCACTGGAGGACAGGAATTTTGGAGCCATCTTCCCAACTCAACAACTGAGCAGCCCCAAGTGAGCCCCAGTGGAAGCCACTTTTCAGTATACTGTTAAGCTGGCCCCAGGGTCTTCATTCAGCTTCAGAGGAAATGTTAAGCATTGACAAATTTGAATTGATGCCCATTTCCAAATTTGAATTTTTGAGACCTCTCTGGGCTTCAGTCCTCTCATCTGGAAAATGAGAGAGTTGGACTCCACAATCCTGAGCATGTCTCCTAGTGGTAACCATATAATGTAAGATAATTCATTGAATTGAGTTCCTATCTTCTGTTTCCCCCAAGGTGGTAAATTAGAGAAGTGTTCCAGATTCACTGTCCTTATCTAGCACAGTTATTGAATTTTGCAGCCATTCAACAAAGCATTTGTAAACAAGCACTATTTAAATCAACCTATATAAGAATAATAGAAATATAGTTGCCCCATTTCTCTGTGTCATTCTCTTGACCACAGTCTGGTTTTCTGCTTACCTGTTGTTCTTGAATGCCTTTAGCCATTCTTCAAACAGCCTTTGCTTTGCCAGATCATCATAACTCACAGAGAATAGCCAGATGTCCTCTGAGCCATTTGTCCAAAATGATGGCAATATATTACAAAGGGCATTAACAAGCAACATGTTTCTGAATTTCATTTAGCACACCAAGCCTAAGCAATGAGAATTTGAGGTTCAAATGTCCTTCAAGCTTACCCAAAGGGAGGGAAGAAAATTGACCATTTGTTGAGGACCTACTTAGTGCCAGGTCCTGTGATAAACACTTTTTATGTTATCCATTCATTTATTCAAAAAGGCAGGGGCAGATGCAGCAGTATTCAAAAACTACTTCCTTCTCCCAAGGGACTTAATGTTGTATGTAATTTCATTTGATAAATGCTAAGATCTGAGTAAATACAGACTATTTTTAGCAGTGAAGACTGGAGAGAAGCTGAGACATGAAGAATAATTTAGAGTTAGCAAAGAATGGGGAAGGGAATGCATCCCAGAAAACACTGGAAGCACAGAAAAGAAAAATACAAAATCCATTTTTAAATAAATAAATGCCTGCTCTTGTTGAGCAATTTGTGTATGTCCATCCATGACACTAGTCTTCCATGACTTTGCATAGTCACTTCCATTCAACTATTAGCATTTTTTAATTGTGCTCATACTCACTTAACCAATATTTTTTAATCATCTACAATTTGCAAAGCACTTTTAAATATATTATCACAGTCAATCACGCAGCAGCCTCCACAAATAGCAAAAAGAAGGGGACAAGCGTTTATTTGTTTCAATTACCTGCTAACCATATAGTAGCTTTATAGAGCTTATATCATTTCCTCTAATTCTCACTTCAATTTTGAATAAGGATAGTAGTATTTCAATTTTACAAATGGGGAACTACTCAGCAAGGTGAAACTACATACCTGGGTCATGCAGCCCCAGAAGACAGAGAACTCTAGGCGCTTAGGCTCAAAAGCCTTTTAATACAGAAGGGCTGTCCAAAGCACAACGTGCATCTTAAGAAGTAGTGAAGTCCCTCTCACCGGAAATGTCCCAGTGGAGGTGGCACATGGGGAAACGGTCAGCATACTGTAGAAAAGGTGCCTCCCTTGGGAAGAAGTCCAGAAGAGATGTCCTCTCAGATCCTTAACGACTTCCAAATTTGTTGGATGGGTGGCAAACATTCTGGCTCCTCCTGCTTCCAGGCACATGGAAGGTAGGCATGTCATGTGCCTTGCTTTGGCCAATGAAATGTAAGCAGAAAGGATGCATCTTACCTATAGGTAGAAGCTTTAAAAGTGAGATACAACTTATCTCTGCTGCTTTGATGGTCATGAAGGCGAGTATTGAGGTAGGGTCTCTTTCAGCTTGGGCCCCTGCTGACCTGAAGTGGACACGAAGCATGAGCAGGAATGAAAACTTCGGTGGTTTTAAATAATAGAGTTTGAGTTTGTTTTGTTTTTTTTTTGTTTGCTTTTTTTTTTTTTTTTTTTTTTTTTTTTTTGTCACCTCAGCACAACCCATCCTATCTTGGCTGATCTAGTGGCATTTTAGATCTGAATTCTTCAATGACAAACTCTAGAACTGATATCCTACTTTATCAAGTTTGGGAGGCAGGGAGGAGCTAGGCAATCTTTACAAAGCAGTTCTGTAGGGACAAGCAGGAGACATGAACCCTTCCTAAGTTGAGAATTTGAGAGGTGAAAACAAAGAAATGTAACAGAGGAGAGTGGGGGTGTTTCCATGCAAAGAGCTCCATTGTTATCTCTAACAATCACTTGGGCACACAATCCAGTAATTTACCACTGCTTCATTCCTCTGTCTCCCAAAAGGAAAGCAGAGGGCTTTCTATCTAGAAAAATATTGACCTTTTCTATCACACAAACAGACTAACAGCAATTTAACTATGATTCCTGTAGTTCATCCCCCAGGACATCAGCTTGTGCAAAGGAAAATATTGATTTTTATCTTTTGAAAAAATAAACTTGCTAAAATAAGCACAGCAATGATGTGTGTGTGTGTGTGTTTTATGTAGAAGCAGGCAGAAATTTTTTAAGTAGGCAAAGAATTATGGGATCAGGATATGTGAAAGGAATGGAAATTTCTGAGCTTTCCACCACAAATAACACACCACCATTTTATCTTTGTATCCCCCAACAGATGCTTGAAATATAGATGCAGTTTAGTCTCTTTTAATGAACTTCAGATTAGCATCTCTGGGCAGTTCCAGCAGGATGTAAGCTTTACTGGGAAAAGAGATTGTCTGCAGGCTCATACGGACCTAATTGCTCTTTCCACGTGTCTAGTCCAAGAATCCTGCTTCATTTGTGTGTACTGAAATTCACAGCCAGCTACAAATGTAGCAAAGTCAGAAACTGTTGTGGCATAGGAATAGTTCAGGCGAAAAAGTTGCATCCAGATGACAGAGCTCACAACTGGAGCTTCTAAAGGAGACCAACTCTCCCTACCCCCCACTTTAATCCACACATACAACTTCCAGTAAAAAATGGGCTCCAAACTAGCAGAAGTTCATTTCTATCCTTGCTCCTTTCTTATGCTTCAATGGGTTTTATTCTGCTTCACCCCAGAAAAGGTATAGAACTTGGCAGGCCTCAATAGAATTCATTGGATTCCTTTAAGTAGTTTAAATGGTTACCCACCCTTAATACCTCTTTTCTGAAAAGGGTCTGCAAACTCTGTGTAGGAATTCCCTTATATGACCACAGGCAACCCTTATGCATTTGGCTAATTTCCAACAGCATGAGCATGCCGGTTTGGATGTGTTATGTCCCCCAAAATGCCATGTTCTTTAATGCAATCTTGTGGGGGCAGACATATTAGTGTTAATTAGATTGGAATCTTTGGATTAAGTTGTTTCCTTGGAGATGTGACCCACCCAACTGTGGGTAATACCTTTGATTAGATTATTTCCATGGAGGTGTGGCCCTGCTCATTTAGCTATAAAGAGCTCAGACAGAAGGAGGTCAGTACTGCAGCTTAGAGAGACATTTTGGAGATGGCTGTTGAAAGCAGGCTTTCACTGACACTTTGGAGATACTAGCCCAGAGTTTTCCCTGAGAAGCTAAGCCTAGAGACATTTTGGAGAACACCATTTTGAAATGCAACCTGGGAGCAAGCAGAAGCCAGCCACCTGCCTTCCGAGCTAACAGAGGTTTTCCGAATGCCAATGGCCTTTCTCCAGTGAAGGTATACTCAAGTTTATGCCTTGGTTTTGTGAGAAACAAGCACTATTCCTAAAAAGCAACAAACGCTCACCTAATTGTGGAGAAGAAAAGAATTTATTCAGGGTCTTGCAAGAACAGGCGCCCAACCAAATGTGGGGGTTGGCGCGCAGAACAATAGATTCAGCAGTGTTTATTCCCTAAGCCTAACCGCAAGTCCCTCCCCTGTTTCTCCATTGGCTGGATACTCCAGATGCTACATTCTATTCGACAAGCCTAACTAGCCTGCGCAAATTTGAAACATGCAGCCTGCCCAAATTGGAAACATTTGAAATAGGTTTCCAGCACAAATTTGCAACATTAGGAACCCTTGGAACAAATCCCCACCCCTGACTATAATGGTTATGCCCAGGCCTCTTTAGAGCCAGTCTGGGCTAGTTTGGTAACAAGTTATGAGGCTATTTTGAGAACCTCTATTCCGAGGCTCCACCCTGCAAGGATAGTGGATAGTGGGCGGATAACCAGGGGGACTGACTGCGGATTACAGTTTGTCTTTTCAACCTTTTACCAATTCCTTAACTGCCCCACCCTGCTAGGCACACCTGTCCTGTGTGAAAGCTAAACTTAATCTCATTCTCACAGTTTTGAAACTTTTATGGCTGTAGAACTGTAAATTTTTAACCAAATAAAACCCCTTTATAAAAGCCAATCCATTTCTGGTATTTTGCATAACGGCAGCATTAGCAAACTGGAACAATGAGCAAGAAGAGTTCAGCCACCTCTCCTTTGTTGGGTAATCAGCCATCACAGGTAACTTTAACTTGCAGCTCCAAATGAGGTCTGTGGGCTTATACCTCTGGGCTAGAAATAGTTTATAATTTTATAATTTGTAACATATGCTCAATTTTGCTCTTGCAGAATTCCTACTTCTATTCCCACACGAAACCCAAAAATCTGTCCACTACATAAATGGAAGAGTTGAGGGCAGAGGGAAGGAGACACCCACACCAACGCTGTATAAGTGCTTCACTGCAGCAAAATAGGATCTTCATTCCAGGAACCTTCTCTAAAGAACTTGGTTGATCCATATCCTCACAAAATCCTTTCCCAAATCAAGAAGATCAAACAAATGTGCCAGTTCCAGCCCCACCACCATTTTCACTGACTTGACCAATTAGAAACACTCAAGTCACTGTCCAGTAACTAGGTAAGAGAGCTAATTAAACCAACATAGACCTGTGCCATTCAAATACTTCACATTAGTGATTTCAGCTACTAGTCTCAGGACCTGTAGAAATGACATCAATTTCCACTGCCCTTATTATGTCTATTTCCACTTACCTTATTAGCCCAGCATATAGCAGAGTTCCTATCATATAGCAGGTGCTCAATAAATGCTGAATGAATAAAATTCAGGGCAAAAAAAAAAAAAGCACAGAAAAAAGCTTTCATTCATAACTTCTACACATTTACTTGCTGTCTCTTGTGCTCCTATCAAATAGCAAGTGCTCAATAAGCAAATGTTGAATGAATGAAATTCAGGACAAAACAAAAAAGCATAGCAAAACTTTTCCATTCATTTGTCATTTTCATACATACTTACCAGCTGTCTACAGTGTTCCAGGTATGTGGGTTCCAGAAGTGATAACATTGCGCATTTTCAGATCTAAGGGGATACTGGCAATTTGCAGGCATTAATTAGTTCTCAACTAGGGGTATGTCCCTCAATGATTCAGTTCAACACATATTTGAGTACAAGGCTCAGTTCCTGAACAGAACATTCCCTGACCTCTCGAGGAGAGTTGATCTCTCCCTTTCTCATGCCTCCATGGGCATCCATCAGTCTGCATTATATTCATTTGCTGACCTCTAGCTCCCAAAGAGCAAGGACCACCTCTAATGCACCTTCATTTCCCTGATGCTTAGCACCGTGCAGCCCAGCACTTAGCGGGTACCCAGAAAGGATTGGTTGAATGAATGGATGATAAGTGAATGAACAGATTTCCTACCAAGGACCTCCCACAGAGGTAGATGTTGAGGGAGATGAAGGAGTGGAAAGCAGGCTAAAGCAATGGTTTTCAAACTTGATCTTGCGTTAGAACCTCCTGAAGGGCTTCCCCTCACCTCCAGGGTTTCTGATGCAGTATGTCTGGGGAAGCCTGAGAACTGACCTTCCTCACAAGCTCCCAGTTGATGCTATGCTCCAGGTGTGGGTACCGCTGTCCTAGAGGAAGAATTCACTGTGGTTTCACTGATGCCAGAGAGCTTACTGCAGACGCTGCCTTAGGGAGAGGAAAGAAGGAGAAAACACTATGAGATTGCAGACAATAAGAAGTTTATTTAAGATATTCTGTGAAAGTGCAGTGGAAACAATAAAGAGAGTTATATCAGGGTTGGCTTTGTTAACATCTCTCAAAGAGAAAGAACCAGATTCTAAGAAGCTGAATGACTTGTCAGAGGGTGAATCGCAAGTTGGCTAGAGACCACATACGCAAGAGAAATGTTTGCACCTGTGCACTAAATGCCATGTACAAATATGCTTGTTTCCATGTTTGTAACAGGCCAATCTGGACACAACCAAATTCTCTTCAATAGCAAAATGGATAAACTGGGATGTAGTTATACAAAGGAACACTACAGAGCAATTTAAAAAATGAACTATATCTATGTGCAACAACAGAAATGAATCCCACACGTACGAAGTTGAGTGAAAGAAGTCAGACACAAAAGAGTACATTCTGTTTATATCTATTTATATGAACCTCAAAAGCAGACAAAACTCATCTCTCCATGCTGGAGGTCAGGACACAGTTACTTTTGGGGAACAGGGAAGGACAGAGATTGGGAAAGAGTCCCAGGGGAGCTTTGATATGTTCTATTTCTTGACCTTGTTGGTTACAAGGTAGGCTCGCTTTGATATATTTGAATTTTTCTGCATGTATGTTATACTTCAAAACAGATGTTAAAAAAGAAAAAGTGGTTGAAAGGAAGAAAATCATCATAACAAATGGAGCTACATCTGTAGGTTGAGTCTTGTGCTGGCACAGAATCCCCTCTAAGACCACCAAGGAAAATGGTGGGTGAGCTTTTCAAAGAGGCAGAAAGGAATAGGGATCACTCCAGAAAATTTATTCCAGGCCAATTTCATAGGCCCAACAAGGGAAATGATCAGATAATCTTAAAGTACAATACCTAAGTTAATCTTTACATGAGAATCCTAGAGTTGGAACAAACCCTGAAGATCATTAAAGTTCAGAAGAAGATTTTATAGCAAAATTTCTTAAAGCACATAAACCAGCTCAGTACTTATCTCAACCAGGAGGTTGGCAGGATGGGCCAGGGGGCAGATGTTCTTGGCTCAACTTTCTCCCCTATAAAAATGTTTTCTCACTGGATCCTGTAACCTTTCTCATCATTCAGGAAAGCCAGGTTTTATTTAGGTCTCAATTCAGTAGATAAGAAATTCTTTCTTCTAAATCCTACTGTTCTGATACATTTTCATGAACCTCAAAGAAACCTGAGCAATCCCAAAGTGTTTGCACCAAACCCTTCCCTGGAAGATTAGATGGCATTTGTCCCAAACATTTCTGGAAACCAAGCAGCCCACCAGCTCTGTAGGCCATTGTAGACATCTGTCTGGGTCAGAAATACAGCCTCCTAACTGATCTATTACAATAAATGGTCTAGACAGCGCGACTAGAACTCTTCACTTTTTTACACTTCATAAACCTGTATATAAGCGCAGGTGAAGGCAGTCGTAAATATAAAAACCACCAGAGCAGAATGGCCTTTGATTCTTTGTTTATCACAGGCTAATTAAAACACAAGCTGAACATAACTCAGCTCTTTAATGGAGGTTACCAGATATGTTATTACTTGACCCTGCTCGGTATGAAGTTCGCGTATAATAACTATAATTTTTTTATTTAGTACAGCAGCCCTGCCATAGTTAAAGGTGTGTCTTTCTTTTGATTACAAGGCCCGCATTTTCAGGTGGGGGGAAGAGGACAGTTAACTACTGAGAACATGTTCTCTGGGCATTGAAACTATGATTAATAGAAGGCTTGTCCAAGAGTGAATTCTTGGATGTGCTGCATGCAGTAGTTAAGCGCTGTGCCTAAGACACATTTTCACTGGAAGTATAATTACTGACTTTTAAAAGTCACCTTTCATCCCAAGGAACCTCAGCTCTTTCTAAAGTGTTAGGGAGCAAATTACAATTACAGTTCGAGTAATAGCTTCGACCATTCAGCTGTCACTTAAGAAGTACTTCAGCTGCTTAGGGCAGGAAAGATCAGCCTTGCAGGGCCGCCCCTCCTTAGACGGGAAGCCATGTGGCTCTTTCTCCAGTGGGGTGGTCCTGGCAAACAGCTGAGGAATTTTGAGCATCTGGAATCGGCCACACATTCCTGGGTAAAAATGCCTAGCGGAGTGTCACCAACACTTGGGCATCCAAGACACATGAATTCAACTCTCAGCTGTAGGACAGCAGCTCTCAAATGCCACCCCCACTCAGAATCCTTGCAAGACTCCCCAGAACCCTAGACTCATTCCCACTGGATATTTCCACTTGGAAGTCTCCCAGGCAATTCAAATTCATTTCCAAAATGGAATTCACCATTTTCCCTGGAAAACGACTCTTGTGCCCAACAGCTCAGGAATCACACCACTGTCCGTATACTTGCCAAATCCCAAAACCTGAGCTTCCTTCTTGATTCTTCCCTTCCTCTCCATATTCAACCTATATCCAAGATCTGTCAGTTCTACTGCACCTCTGCCATCTAGATCAGGTCATTATTTTCTCTCATTCCCTAATAAATGGTTCTCTACCAAGGTCAATTTTGCACACCCACCCCTAGGGACATTTGGCAATGTCTGGAGACATTTTTGGTTTCACAACTTGGGAAAAAGTAGTAACAACCAGAAGCCAAGGGTGCTGTCAAACATCCTACAATTCATAGGGCAGCCCCCAAGACAAAGAATCATGGGTTCCAAATGTCAACTGCCAAGATTGAGAAGCTCTGCCTTAAAACATCTCCCTCCCAGGCACCAGGGTGTGCTTGATAAAATGTCAATCTTAACATATCACTCACCTACTCAAAACCCTTCAAACCTCACTGCCCCAAGTATAACGCCCCAAGACTTTGTCATGCTCCCCCAAGTCTTCACCATCTGTGCCTGGCCTGCCTCATCTGTGATTGCTCTCCCCGACCTTCCCTGCAGGCTCCGCACTCCAAGTGTCCACAACAAACATCTTTCAGTACCTTGAACTTCTTGGTTGCTCCCACCAAGGAGTCCACCTTTACTAAGAGAACTCTTACTCAACCTTCAGATTTCAGCCTAAATACGATCTCCTGTACGGGGCATGGTCATCCTGATATGCCCTCCCATGGCACATGCTGTTTTACAAGTCCTCACCTTGACTATATGTTACCAATGACCTTTATATATGCTCATGTGGGCAAGGGATCGTGTCTGTCTGTCCACTGCTGCTCTGTCCCCGTATCTGCCTTGCAGTAAGGCCCTCAATACATGTTCACTGAAATAATGAATAAAGAATATATTACAGTAAAGTTGGTCTCTGGGGCTACTGGATTTTGGGCAACTCAGTCAAACAACAACTATGCCTTAAATGACAATTTTCTATACTTTGGCATACCTTAAATCAGTATCTCAGACACTTGGAAAGGTCTTTAAAGTTATCTAGTACAACTTCCCATCAGATGCCCCATCCCCTCTACAGAACTATGGTGGATTAACCAAGAACCAACCCCCTCTGCACAGTGAACCAAAACTTATATGCACAATCAGCTGTTCACAGTCTCTTTCCCAGATAGTTCAATAAAGCTAAACTCTGCTAACCTTCACTAGCCTTCTTTTATGAGAGTTTTAAGAATTAGGAGAACTTTCAGAGTAGGATCATTATTTATGTCTATTTAACATGGGCTAGAAAATCAGTTTGTCTGCACTGACTCATCATTAAAAATGGACCTTCATTTAAACCTTAAATGTTATTACAGCAGCAATAACGATGACAAAAGCCTACCTCCCTATCAAGGAAATGCTATGACAAGGTCAAATGCATTCAGAGTCGCCGGAGATGATTCATTGATAATAACTAGTATACTGAGTAACCTGTTACAAAGAAATGTTCAAGGCTGAACCACCAGACATCTTGGTGAGCATGTGAAAAAAAACAAATCCCATCCACTAACAAAATCCTCAATGATTCCTTTTTTGGAGAAGTCTCTCATCAACAAGGCATATTTATCAGCATCAGTGCTTACTGAAGAGACTTCTAAAGCATTTCAAGCTGATGATGGTTTATGAAATGTCTTGGGCCCATTGAATTTTCATCCTGAATTGGCCCATACATTTGGGGGACTTGGGTACAAAAAGGTAAGGTGGTGAAAAGGAATTTGGTGAAGGTAAATGATGACATGTTATTCTGAGGTGGGTTTTTTTTTTCTGCATAAGAATTGTTTTATTAGAATGCTGTGCTTTCTCACTTTGTATGGCACTACCACAAAAATTACCACCATTTGTTAAGGAGATGATTCATTTAGTTTCCACAATTGGAAACACCCTCATTCTTTCCATCCTCTTCTCATCTCTATGTAACCCATGGTGAATGGTGGAGGAACTTTAAGCATCTGGAATTGGCCACATGTTCCTGGGGACCATGCTTAGCAATATATTCCACTTAAATAGTTTAGATTATAAAATGAAGGGCTCATTCTAATATTCAAGTTTAATGAGTCCCAGACCTATCTCATCTAACACGGGAATATTTTCTTCCTCCCCTCCCTGGAATCCTCTATCCTCTGATAAATCTTAGACATCCAGGAGAGCTTTCTTAGTTGGCAAAGTCTGTCCTACGTACACTCCTGTCAAGAGCTGCCGGTGCTGCTCTTGTCCGCTCTGAAGGACGTGATGACCTGTGGGTCACATGACACCACAAACTCTTAGGCGTCACGTGCTCCTGAAGCCATGTGGAGCACTCAGCACACAAGCACCACCACTCACTCACCCAGCACAAGCTGCCCAAGACGCAGGGGTGGAAGAGGATGTCTCTCATCCCCAGGAACAGGCTTAGTTCTAATTCTCCCTGCCCCTAGGCAACTGTTGGTGCACACACATCCATGCAGAAGTTTCCCCTGAGGCATGTCCTCAATGGCAGGTTGGCTTAGCCCTAGTGAGGTTTTCAGTGCCAGCCCCCTTCTTTCTCAATCTTTATGACGTGGCCCTGAGCTTGGAAGACATCTTTTCCAACCGAGTTTCCAAAACCCCAGAGCCTCCAGGAGAAGGGGGTGGGAACCCACCTTCTTATACATAAAATAAGCTCCCCATGAATCCTAAACCCTAAAATTCCACGGTCCCTGATTCTATGATCTTTATAATCTTAACTGTATGCATCTTGGCTTGTCACATACCCCTTTTCTTGGAAGAGGGCAAAAATAAAGCTAATTTATATATAATAGACAATAGGTAATTTACATGCTTGAATTCATTTTTCAATATTTTCTGGGGTGAGTTAAAATATAGCGTACTTTATCAGAAATCTGCATTTCAGAAATCTAAACTCAAGCTAAACTACCCATCAATTTTGTTTTTCTTTTCCAGACAAATCTATTCATCCCTTCAGCTAAGACTTTAGACTCATTTGTTTCTTCAAATGTACCCTCCCTATGCTGGGATGTGGGGATGGAGGGATATTAAGTGTGGCTTTTGACTTTCTAGGGCTCACCTTCTGACAGTGACGACAAAACTCTCCCAGAAAGAACACCTGTATTACATTCACATGGGCTTAACCTCCACAAGTCTTCTGACTCCATCAGGAAACCAGAATGATATTTAAATGCATATTTTATGATATGTGTTTCCCCTCATGCCCAGCACAGAGAAGTGCTCATGCCATCTTTGTAAACAGGTGAGTGAATGAAGACTGGATGAATGAATGAATCACATCACAGAAGCACCAGCACAGCCTTGACAATTCACAGTGGTCATCAAAATACCTTCATTGATTACATCAGCCACTAGCTTGCCAGCAAGAATGCAATGCAATAAAACGTTGACCTTGAATCTTTTCTTTTGATTTCTATGTTAATGTGGGGGAAGCTAGAATTGAACAATTACACATTCCATCTGCAGAAAGTCTTCTAATTGTAAAAAATTATCTTTGATTTTAAACTTTGGCATAATTTCGCTGGAACCCAGCCCACCCCCAGGTGCTTTAGCTGGTGTGGATTTAAAGACAGGGTGTTCTAAGACATAATAAACACTTCTCTAATATTTCTTGAGTCTGTATAGATCATCTGATGAATCCAGCTACTAGAAAGAAATTACCTAACTCATAAATTTTGGGAATAGTCCAACAACATCATCTTATTCATTTGTCTCTTTGGGAAAAAAAATACAAAAAACAAAACTGCCAGCAGTGTGAGGGTTAAACAGTATTCCTGTCATGTTTGCCCTGAACTTGCCCAGTTAAATTGCAACAGCATGGGTCTCCACAATTATCTAATTGTTAGTGTTGTGCCTTTACGTAATTGATGATGTAGCATTAAAGTCTGACCCTGGGTTTGAAATGAAGTGCAGTACTGCTGACATCCAAGCTCAAATTAGTAGGTAAGCACCCAATTAACGATTATGCTTCTGAGCTTTCATTTTCATCTGACCACAGTGCTACGCTAATCAGTTTTCTAAGTCTTTCACCTTCCCCATAACTAACAAGCATTTCTCCTGCTTTTTATGTCTATGGTTGCCCTACACCCTCATAAAAAGCTCTCCGAGACTGCTGTCTTTAAGGCTGCTGCCAAAAATGGTTGTCTTCAAGTAACCTGGCCAGTTCAGATGCCCCTTGTTGGCAAAACCAGAAGTCACCTTGATGGGCTCCCATTTCCCTATTCTGAAAACAGGTGATCTCTGCAGAATACGTAGGTCCTTTATATGGCTTCCGTTGGTTACCGGAGTCACTGGAAGTGAAGGTTGCAGTTATTTGGATGTTTGGATCATGGAGTTAGTGAATCCGCTTGTGAAATGGAACTCACTAAAATTTCCACAATACATCCGACTACTGGGGAAAGAAGGAAGAAAGGAGCAATGGTGGGGGGAGGGGAAGTCAGGCATTAGGTCCTTTTCTGACCTCACCCATCCTTCACGCCTCTTCCCTCCCACTCCCTGGACATTTCTCCCCATTCCCTTTGCCCACCTGCACCTCCATCAAAACAGCAGCAACTGAGCACCAAATACTAGAACGTTGTATACAGCCTCACAGATACCATTACTGGACCTCAGTACCTGTGAAGGAAGGCATTTAATAAGTCAACATGAATGCTCAAGTGAGGGTGACTTGCTAATTACTTGAGCCACCCTTATCCCCATGTCTCAAAAAGCACCATCACTCAAAGGCTTTCTGAGATCCCTCCTTCTCTGAGACTATTCTAGAGTCAGATAAGGGCTGACTATTCATTAACAACCCCCTGCCAAGCACGCAAAACCAGAACTGAATTTGGAATCCCTATAACTACTGTCCGTAATATATACCCTAATTATAATACCTGGACTTCCTGACTTCTACTCCAGATGCATCAACTTTTGTATATGACATAGACACCTTCCTGTACAACTCATGCTTGGTCTAGCCATAAAGTTATCAGGAACCTTATCCAACATAAGTGGCTTTCATATTTTGGTACCAGAAGTTTGCTTTTTTCCCCTAATCAAAACATTACCCCAATATAAATATTTCGTTATTTTAAAAATGGATAAAAATAGATCTCTTCTGGTGAGAATGGGCTGAAACCCACCCCACCCCACCCACATGACAACAGTGCCTTATGAGGATACTCTGGAATGCCTAGTTGGAAAACCACTATCCTAGATAAACCATGGAAGAGCAGTGTCCAGATAAAAGTAAATATTGAATTTACTTAGTGTTCCCTTTCTCCTTCAGTTGTCCAAAGTGGTTCCGCCGTTATTGACTGCAAAGTTTACTTCGATTAATGTTTTGAGACCAGGGAAGAGGGAGGAAGGCAACCTCGTTCCATTCTGTGTGAAGAAACAGACACAAAAAAGCCAACTGCTCAAGAATGCAGAGCTAGTTAAGTTGGAAAGTTGGAATAAGAATTTGATCCCCTAGTTCTCAAAGGATGTGTTCTCCTGGCTCTCAGCCACTTCCTTGCATTGGACACACTGCCTTATTTTAAATGTTTCATATCACATAGACTGTTTCATAATCACACACAAGCAGTTAACAAGCACTTTTTGGTGGTGAGAGTGAGGATGATGAAGGTGATAGTGAAACTGAGTTGAATGTGGGTGGTAACGAACACTTGAATAGCATAATATTTGAGAAGTATATTACAAAACCAACTTACTGTGGAAGACAATATTTTGGACTTCTCATTCATCTTAACTTTTCATTTTGTAAATTAATAAGGAGAAGCTCTCATCATCAAGCCCAATTAGACAAAAACCATGAGACAATGTTAGCATATCTTCATCTTTGATGAGAGCTGTTTATAGTATGTAGTGCAAAATAAGCTAACAAATCACCTTCCTTCCAAATTTAGTGGGAAGTTGATTTAGGTAACACATTGTCCTGGAGAAATAATTGCATGGTAGTGACAGCTGTCCCAGGACCTTGCCAAAAAGGATGGTCATGGTCTACACAAGAGAAACACAAAACTGCTTATGAGAAGGAGTGACGTTTCCCTCTTCAGACGGAGCCTGGAGCAAGGGAGCATGTGTGAAGCCCCAGACAAGCGTGGGAGAGATGATGGGCAGGGATAGACATGCTGCCCTTCCAGTGGAAACCCCATCATCCCATTAGCTCTCCATGAATTGTACGCATGCATACATCAGAGAAAAACCTTATGTAACTTGCTGTTTTGTTTTGCTAAAGCTGCAGAAATGGGTTGACTTTTACCATGGGGATTTATTAACTTACAATTTACAGTTCTTAGGCTGTGAAATTGTCCAACTCAAGGAATCAACAGGATGACAACTGGACTCTGAAGACAGGCTACTGACAACTGGAACACGTCTGTCACCTGGGAAGGCACATGGCTGGCGTCTGCTGGTCCTTCTCTCCCGGGTTTCATCGCTTTTAGCTACTGGCTTCAGTGGCTCCCTCTCTAAGCTCCTGTAGGTATGTCCTTGTTGCTCAGATTCTCTGGGACTTCTCTGAGCTCCCTGGGCTTTTTCTGTGTGTCCTTTATCCTCTTATGAAGGACTCCAGTAAAAGGATTATGACCCACCTTGAATGGGCTGGGTCACATCTCAATTGAAATAACCTAATCAAAAGGTTCACCTACAACAGGTCTACACCCACAGAAATGGATTCAAAGAACATGGCCTTTTCTAGGGTACATAACAGCTTCCAAACTACTACACTCACTCAATAGAAAACTGTGTAAAAACAAGCAAACTAAAATTCCTTACTAATTATTGTTATGAAATCATGAGTTTATGGGTCCAAAGGGTCTCTATTCAAATCCTAACAACCCATATATTATCAGAACATAGCAAAGTTATTTAATGTCTCTAAGATTCCATGTTCTTACCTGTGAAGTAAGAATAACAACAGCCATTTATTGCCTAAATGTGGCGATTAAATGAGAATGCAGATAAGCACAGGGTATATGATACTTGCTCAAAAAACACTAGTTCCTTTCCATTTACCCATAAGATCCCGATACAATGATATGTGGCTCTCACATATCAAAATCACTTATTAAAAAATAATGGTGGTGGTAGCACAACATTGTGAACATAATTAATACCACTGAATTGTATACTCAAAATGGTTAAAATGGGAAACTTAGTATTATACTTATGTTCCCATAATAAAAATTTTTAAAAATAAAATAATCTCAAATCTTGCATTCCTTGAGTTTTCAACACAAGAATTATAACTAGTTAACCAAAAACTTATAAATGTAACCCCTATTTTTCTAGATTAAGAAAGTGGTTACTCCACTAACCCTTAAAGGGAGAAGGGAAAAAAAAAAAACAAGGATGGAGTCCCCAAATTTCAAGTGGTAGAGAACAGAGGGCAGTGATTGCTTTCCTTTCAAGAATGTATGCTACAGGCAGAGGATGGGGAGACACGAAGGGCACGTCATAGTCCATATCTACAGGATAATTTTATTGGAATATTTGCATTTCAGTAGACTTTATCATTGTACAGGCATAAAAATCAATTTATCTTTAAGTAATTTTTTAATTTAATAAAAATTAAATGTAATAGCTCACCATGGTTTAACTTAGATTTTCCTAGAGCCTGAAGCTGAAGGGAAGTTAGCACTTAAGAGGACAGAGTCCCCCAAAAAAAGCTTTGCAATCGTGCCCCCCAAAGTCAATCCACCACACACTAACTGCAGAGTGTATGTATCGGCTGAGATTTGATCTGAGAAGCAGAATTGCAGTGAGTGATTTAGAATAAGAGGTTTGCTGCAGAGATTAGACCTGGAGGTTGGAGGAGAAGTCTAGGCAAAGCTGTCGTTTCTGCATCTGGCATTGGGCCCAAAGTTGCTATAGGTCAGCAGAGCAGGCAGTTGGGGAAGAAAACCAAATGTGAAGTGGAGTAGATCAACAATGAACTGGAACTCACAAGCATAAGGTGGAACCCTACGGATACAAACCAGAAGCCACATCTATCTTTCCCCACTTCTAACCTAAATAACATGGGTACTATACAGAAGTTGACAACCTTTGCCACAAGGCTGCATGCCGCTGGGATCCTATGGGAGCCAGGGGATCTGTAGGTCCAGATGCTGTACCACGCGAACACGGCTATCCAGCACATCGGTGGTATATGCCTGGGCTCCCACAGTGCTCGGCATCCTACTTACCCAAACTCTGCAGCATAAAATTGGTTGCTACTTCACTTCCACTTTAAAGTCTTGCACACACTTCTGTGGCCAACCCTTACCTAGAGTCACACAGGGTAGGGAACTCTGGGACATGCAGTTACCACTTAACTAATTTCACACAGTACAAAACCACCACAGAGAGCAAATGACAGGATTCAATGATAAACATAATCCCCACTGGCCAACTGACCACTTCCAGGCTCCTTCATTTCTTTCCACCCATGCTCTTCATGATTTCCAACAGCTGCTTATCCAAAACCCCATTGTCCCTTACTCCTGCCTCTAGAATATCTGAATGTGCCACTCATTTCTATGGTCACAACATACAATGTGAACAAATTACCTTTGGTGATCACAGCATCTCTTTGTCCCTTTCCTCCAACTCAGGACTTACCCAGAAAAGGATGCCCTAATGGAGAAGGTAATTTAATCTGAATTGCTCTTTAATCCCTGAGCATCTCTTGACTGCCTGGCTGTCAAAAGAAACTGTGTTTCTTCAGCTGCAGGGTCTATCAGGTTTTCATTAATCTACCATATTTAATATCCATTAGTGAACATTAACCTAAAAGGATGGGTTTGGGGCAGAGATCCCATTCCTCTTGTTTTTTCTAGTTTTCTATCATCAGAGGAAGTTTACGTTTTTCCCTATAATGCTCCACAGAGAATAAAAGGAACCAAAGAGGGTCTGCCTATCTGTCTGCATTGGCAGATTGCCATTTGTGTCACCCAGTTGGACACGAAAAGCTCCTTCTCTGTTTCTTCTTGCAGAGTACAGAGCAAAAAATTTAACTTCTTCTCATACTAGACATTGAATCCCATTCTTTGCCATTGACCGTCTCTGTCTGGGATACATTCTCCTCCTCCATGTGCTTTTTGATTCCTACCTACCCTTCTGCTCAGCACTGCAGGGCTGACCCCTGAGCAGGGCCATGGAATCCAGCTCACAAAGGCAAAGTGAGTGTGAGGTCATCCTGGCCTCATCGAAATTTAATGTAACATCCAAAGAAAAAAACAGTTATTCCGAGAAGGTAAAGAGACAAAAGTTTTCCCCAATATGTCTGCCCGTTGTTGCAGCAAGATTAATTTGCATTTCACTTGTATATTTCCCAGGATGATCTTGGAACCTTGCCATCTCTGAAAAGATGCTATTCTTGAACCATCCCTTTATGATTAAGCTTTACTTCAGGGGTTGCATAGCACATTCAGAAAATGTGGCCTCTGCTTGATTTGGAGGTAGAAGTAACTACCAGTGCGCATAAATTTACCTAACCACAGAAATGCAAATGGCCATTTATTCATGCTTGGAGTCTTCATCTGTGAATCCAAGAGATTTTTTCACTATGGCCAAATTCTTCATATTCAAATTTCCTTCAGAGAAGATTTAATTTGATCTTAAGGAGCCCAAAGCACAATGTATTCTGAACTTCCCATCTAACCTCTTAGATGATGTCAATGTGCCATTTTTAATATATTATATCCCCCAGAAAAAGCCATATTCTTTAATGCAATCTTGTGGGAGAAGATTTATTAATCTTTCTGATTGAGGTGTGACCTCTTGATTGAATGTTTCCATGGAGATTTCTCCATGGAGATTTGACCCATTCAGGGTAGATCTTGATTCTTTTACCGAAGCCCTTCAAAAAGAGCCACACAGGCCCGGACATTCGCTTGCTGACTTTCACTGATGCTGACACTTGGAGACGCTTGGGGATGTAGACAGAAGGATATCTGGAGATGTTAAACTAAGAGATGAAGCCCAGAGTTTGCCTCAGGATATGCTAAGGTACTTAGCGAGAAATGTCCTGGGAGAAAGAACCAAGAACGCAACGCACAGGAGCTGAGAGAGACATTTTGGAGAAAGAGATTTTGAAACATAACCCAGGATCAGCAGACACCAGCCATGTGCCTTCCCAGCTAACAGAGGGGCCCAAGACACCATCGGCCCTTCTTCAGTTAAGGTATACTCTTGATGCTTTGGTTTGGACACTTTTATGACCTCAAGACTGTAAACTTGTAACTTAAAAAACCATCTATAAAAACCAATCCATTTCTGGTATTTTGCAGGATGGCAGCATTAGCAAACCGGAACAGTGAATTTCAAGGCCTCACACATACAGGGTTATTAATTTTTCAAGAGAAGTCAGAAACTCATAATTTTATATAACGTCTTCCAAATCTAAAAACAAATTTAAAATATTTTAAAACCTGTGCAAATCAGTAAATATGTCTATAGGCAGAAGCCAGCTCACAGGCTCCTGGTTGTGTGATCTTGCTCCTATTTCCTTGGCAGAAAGGTTGGGCCCTTGGTGATGACTCATCACCTGAGATACAAGTTTGGTCATCTCAGGTATTCTTCATCCACACTTACTTCTATATGTAAAGACACAGAGCAACTCAAAGCAGGCAGAACCACACTAAGTGGAATATGTGTATACACAGGGTTACATCACAGGAAATGCCAAAGAAGTCCTTTAGGCAGGAGTGAAATGACACCAGATTGCAACTTGGATGGACAGGAATGAATGAAGACCAGTGGAAATGGTAAATGTGTGGGCAAATAGAAAAGGCTGCCATTTTTTCCTCTTAATCCTTTTAAAAGGAAAGTGACTAGTTACAGCAAAAGAATATAATGTATTTTGGAGTTTACAACATACATAGATGTAAAATATGCGATAACAATAGCACAGAGAGTGAGGGAAGAAGATAGGTGAAATCATACCATTTCAAAGGTGTTACAATTTACATAAAGTGGTACAATAATAACACTAAATAGACTGTGATATATTAATTATGCATGTTATACTCCTTATGCAACTACTACAAAAAATACTAAGAGGTGTGGCTAAAAAGCCAATAGGAGAATTAAAATAAAATACTAAAAAGTATTTGGTAACCTAAAGAAAGTAAGAAAGAAGAAACAGAAGAACAAAAGGAAAGATGATAAGTAGAAAAGAAGTAGCAAAATACTAGTCTAAACCCAACTCTATCACCCATTATATTAAATGTAAATATACTAACAACTCCAATTAAAAGGCATAGATTGTCGTAATGGATTTAGAAACAAAACAAAACAAAAGCAAGACCAACCTACAAGCTATCTACAAGAAGCTTGTAGATATAGATAGACTAAGAGTTAAAGGATGGAAAAAGACATACCATACAAACTAAGCAGAAGAAAGCAGGGTCGGCTATACCAATATCAGACAAAATAAACTTCAAGATAAGGAGTATTACCAAGAGACAAAGAAGGGCGTTCCATAGTGATAAATGAACCAATTTATTAGGAAGGCATAATAGTTCTAAATAAGTATGCACCTAATAACAGAGACTCAAAATACATGGAACAAAAATGGACAGAATAAAAAGAAATAGAAACAGATCCACAACCATAGTTGGAGATTTTTTAAAGTAAGAATATAGATTATCTGGATAATATGGGCACACAATCACTCCATTCAAGAAAGACATTTAAAACATTTAACAGCAGGTGAGATGTGGGCACCAATCAATCAGATGAGATACTGGCTGTAATGCTGGAAGGTAGTCTTGGAATCCCTGCCTTGCCAGGTATTATTGCTTTACTTGCTGGATCATGGGAGAGAAACCAGGTAATCCAAGTAAGGGGAGTTTTAGGACAATGCATATTTACTAACAGACATGAAAGCATGTAAATATTTTAACAATCAATATGCCTTCACAGGTTTACTAGTAGAAAATTATTCCTTGCTGGTTTAGCAAGAAGAATGCCACCACCACCATTTTCAATAAGATACTTTATTAGACTGAAAATTCCTTGAAAATAAGATCTGGGGTTGATTCAGACATGCAGGTCTCACCAAGCTTGATACAGAGCCTTCCTCATCAGAGAAACAGAATAAAAAATTAATTCAACGAAAAAACAAATAAATAATTCACTTCTTTTTTCCTAGTTCATGGGGCACCTTTTGGCAGCATCTCCATCTACATTCAGAAAGATGACATTATTGCACTTGAATTCTTCCAGAATAATTGTTAATGACAAAACTACGCAAAACATATTGGGATGCTGGCACCTTCTGTTGAACAAGTTGTATATAAAATGCTGCTGAAAAGCAGCATATGTTTTTGATAACTGTAAAACACATTATATTTAAGAACCAGGAAGGAATGTAAATGCTGAATATTAATGCACTTGAAGGCTTATTTAAATTAAAAGTTGATCTTGGATGTGACTTGATTCTTTCTTAAACATGACAACTCCTTTCAGGGTATCTTTTGTGTAGTCTATCTGGGTGAGAAGTCAGCCTTGCTCCCAGAGCTATGGATCTCTGTCTTGGGTCCAGGGGCAAGGATTAAGATGTGAAGACTTTGTTTTGAAAGTGAGGCCAGGAAAGACACTTGGCCAAAGAGACACAGCCCGTCTCTCAGCATATGTGTTCACTTAGCATTTGGGACTTCTCAGCAAAAGAAGTGAGATTGGCCCCACCAATCTCCCATTCCCCAAGGTTCAAGGTTCACCCCTTGTGGAGCCAACTGCTCAGCACTTCTGGGTTGCATCATCCAGCCCTTCAGTGGTCACTGTAGTCACTGTGGTATCTAGATCCCAAGTGTGAAGAATGGAGGAGTGACTGGTGGGAGACTCAGAGAAAGAAGAAGGGATCAGGGGAATCAGGACATGCCCAAGATTTAGACCTGACATAGCCCCATGCCTGCTGATCCTATGGACCAGTGGAGAGCAGCACAGGGTTGTGAAGCTCTGCAGCCCTACAAATTTGATGCACCAAGAAAGTCAATGCAGACTCTCACTGCAGTTGGCAAGTTTGAGTGTGGGTGGAAGAGGAAGCATGATGAGAGAAGCAGGCCAGGATCAAGTGTGGATGGAGGAAGACAAGTAGGAACTTGAGAGAAATGAAGTGGGATCCCGGAAAAGAGCTCAAGACTTATAATCACATATGCCTTGGTTCCAATCCCATCTCCACAACTTATTAGTTGTACAATTTTTGGAAAGTCATCTAACTTCTCTGAAACAAGTTCTCCAATGTTATGGGTTGAATTGGCTCCTCCAAAAAGATATGTTGACGTTCTAACCCCCAGAAGCTCAGAATGTAACTTTATTGGAAATAGAATCATCGCAGTCGTAATTAGTTAAGATGTCGTACTGGAGTAGGGTGGCCCTTAATTCAATATGATCGGTGTCCTTATAAGATAAGGAGAAGAGATACTGAGAAAGAGACAACTATGTAAGGATGGAGGCAGAGACTGAGAGATGCAGCCACAAGCCAAGGAACACCAAGAAATGCCAACGACAACCAAAAACTGGAAAAAGCAAGGAAGGACTCTTCCCTAGAGCCATTAGAGGGTGTGTGACTGACCCTGCTAACAATTTGATTTCAGATTTCTGGTCTCCGGAACAGTGAGAAAATCAAGTTCTATTGTTTTAAGCCACCAAGTTTGTGGTAATTTGTTATGGCAGCCCTAGGACACTAAGACACCCCATCTTAAGTGGGAATAAAAATATTTAGTTTGAAGGTGTTTTACATCAGTAGAGCACTTGGAATAGTATATGGCTGTAGTTGCTCATCAAACATTAGTTCATGAAATTTCCAGAGAACGCATATCAAAACCCAATGTGCAGAAAACTTCTGATTGACCAGGATGGTGGCATAAGACATTCCAGAATGCCTTCCCCCTCGGAATCTTTGAATAACTAGCAAAATCTGGCAGAGCCATTTTCCTCAAAACTCCAGAAAACAGTTAAAGAGTTGCAGTAACTGGGCAAGTGCTGAATCAAGAAAATGCAGCTTTAAAAATGGGTAAGTGAAGTTCATGACACCCTTGCTGTCCCACCCCCCAACATGGTGTGAAGCCAGCCTGTGCTCCAGTTGTGGGTCCCTGGCCCTGCTCTGGAGGGAGCAGAGTAATATCTATGCACATACTAGGGTGCCTGTATGTTGGTGTCAAAAATCCTGAAAGACTGAATCAGGAAACACTTTTCTGACTCCATCTCCCAGAACTTGCCCTACAGGTAGAAGCACCTTGCAGACAGCTAAAGCAGCATAATCAAAAGTTAAGCTAAACAGGCCTGGAGCAAAGGATTACCTGCTTTTAAAGGGATGGGAGGGGGAGTCTGCAGTTATCCCTTCCACATTGTGATTTTCCCCATCGTGGTTTCAATATATCGCATAAGAAATTAATCTTTGGGGAGTTTTGCAGAAGATACAGATGACATGTGAAGGACAGCAGATAACACAGATAAAGTTTAGAAACTAAGACATGGGTAAAATATATGTTTAGTACTGTATAATATTAACATATTTTATCTTTTAAGACTATAAATATACACAATTTCTTTTTAAATTTTCCTATTTAATGCATACTTTTAGATTTCTTTTTCATACAGTATTTTTACTTAACATTGACCTACATATCACCTATAACCAAATACTTAACCCAAATTTTACAATAAGGTACTGTAAATTCCCCATAAAAGAAAAAGAAAAAAATCAGACTCCCTCTCTGGTACAAAGAGAGGGCCAAAAATTTTTACAGGATTTTCCAGACCATGGGAGTGCTGAACCCCTATCCCCCACAATGTGGAAGAGATAACTGTATTTCAAAGGGAGAAGAGGGAACATTCAAATTCCTTTAAGGGGGGAATTCCTAAGGTTACAAGTGGGCAAAAGCCCAGGAAAAGAGGCAAGCTCAGAAAAGACAGAAAGTACCCTGCAGTTCATTTTTACCTCAGGCTGATCTTCTCAATTGTGGTGAATGCCAGCCATTGCAGAGCCAATTTGCAAAACACTGAAAGATATGTTTCGCATTGGTGTGTTTGTTTTTTGTTAGCTCCTGGCACTCAAGGAAATTTCTGTCACTAGCTGGATACAAACTTAAGGAACAGACAGCTCAGGGACTAAAGCCCAGAGTTAATGCTTCAAAATACTAAACTGCATAGCATGCAACAAAAGATTACAAGATAAACAAAGAAACAGAAAATATGACCCATACAAAGGAACACAATAAAAATCCAGAAACAATCAATGACAATGACCAGACTTTGGACATACTAGAAAAAGACTTTAAAAAAAGATCTTCTGTAGCACAGGGATGATTTTATCAGAGTGTAAAGACAATTTGTTTTCCCCTAAAAATAACTGAAAAGTAAATTACTGAAGATGATACCCAAATGTCTATAAATGTGTTAGAATCACATTATCAGTAAATAAGTGCAGAAGCATAAACAGAGGAAGATGACTCCAAATCTCCAGGTAGCAAGGGCTCATCCTACATGTTCCCTGTGTGACAGAGACAGCTCAATACACACTGTTATGCCTTGTGGGAAATTACCACCTGGAGGGCAGACCAATTCACCACAAAAAAGTTTGAATTATTCCATTCAAAATATTTAAGTTGAACAGCATTAAGAGCAAAAGACAAAATCTAAATCGTCTTATAAAAATTACCAAATTAACATCTCCCACAGAAAATCTCAAACTATTTTTACTCAAAGGGGAAAAATAGGCCACGTCTAATGTAGAATTTGACAGGTTCTGACAAAGAAAAGAAAATGTTATAGAACAAGGGGAAAAAAATATATAGAATTTATTGGGTTTCTACTGTGTGTCTCACACAGAGATGGGCAAATTATGAATTCATTTTATTTAATCCACAACCATGTGGAGCACACATGAAGCCCTGCTCTTTGACTGCTCTGAAAACATCTGCTGAAGAGTAAACGCTTATTTGACAGATGAGGAAACTCAAGTTCAGAGTGATTAGGTGGCTCACCTGAAACAAGCCAAAGCAGCTCTGACTTCCCTGTCAGCCTCCCAGGGGCCTGATTCCAACTTAATTGCAGGGGTTCTGGGCAAGTCAGTTCATTGCTCTGTGTCTCCATTTCCCCAAATGTACATGGAGACAATAGTATCTGCAAACACCTGGCCCAATATAAGGAAGTGGATCTGAGAGGTTGGGAAGATTGTTTGTTCTGGGTGGAGCCAAGATTTGAACCCTGGTCCCCCTGATGTAGATCTGGGCCTATCCCTCTGCCCAGCTGTCTGGGACACCATAGCAGACCCCACAGTGTTACTATCTTCTTGAAACTGCCACACTGGAGAGGGAGGGGGGTTGAAAAGTGTGGTCATTATCCAGGTGTGGGAATATGACCAGGACATTTGACCAACAGCATTATCTCTAAAATATAAAATGTGAAAGGCAAGCATCTGGTCTTCTGTGTGATGTCTGTGCAGGGAGGTTGGCTCTGTCTCAGGACTGACTGCAGTGAAAAGTGTGAAAGACTCTGAAATGGGGGGAAAGAAAGATTACTGGATCCTCTTCAGTGCATACTTATCTCCATCTTAATTGTTAATCGTTTGGGGCTATTTTACAACTCTGTAAGTGGTAAAAACTGATACTAATGCAAATGATTTGTGTCCATAGAAATACATATTAAACGTGTCTGCCCCATTGACAGACTCATTTTGCATCTCTGTAAACTTTTTCAGCACTCCTAATCTACCTATACATCTATGCAATACTTTAAATTCTTCTTCTAACCAGTCCTAATGTCTTGCTTGTTGCATCATTAATTTATGAGTTAAATAAAATTGTTGGCATGTGATGTGTTCATTTGGTATTAAAAATCACAACATACTTAAGGAAAACAGAGAGAAAGAACTAAAGGATATTGGGAAAACAATGAATGAAAAATAAAAGAATCTCAATAAAGAGATATACATTTTTTAAAATTTTCAAACAAAAATACTGATATTGAAGACCACAATAACTGAAATGAAAATATCCTAGAGTGTTTCAATAGCAATTGGAGTTGGCAGAAGAAAGAATCAGTGAAGTCAAAGAAAAGACAATTGAAATGATTCAGACTAAGGGGCAGAAATTAAAAAAAGGAATGAAAAAAGCAAACAGAGCCTTAGAGACCTGTGGGATACCACCAAGTATTACCAACATATGCATTATGGGAATCCCAAAAGGGGGGAGGGGAAGAGAGAAAGGGGAAAAAGGAATATTCAAATAAATAATGGCAGAAAATTCCCAAATTTAATGAAAGATATGAATATGGACTTTTAAGAAGCCCAGTGAACCCAAGACAGGATAAACTCCAAAAAAGAACTATGCTCAGACCCACAGCAGTCAAACTGTCAAATGCCAAGTGCAAAGAGAGAATTCTGAAAGCTGCAAGAAAAAAGCCATGTGTTATACACAAGGGAGTCTGTCTGCTAATAAACCAGTAAGGCAAGAATGCAGTGGAGTGAAACACTTAAAGTGGTGAAAGTAAATAACTGCCAACTAAGAATTTTATATACAGTGAGACTGCCTTTCAAAAATGAGGGAGAGATTAAGACATTCCCAGATGTGATGGGTGTTCATCACAATAGTCTTGCCCCACAAGCAATGCTAAAGGGAAGAGAAAGGAAATGAAAGGATACTGCATAGTGTATTGTAGTGGCATTAAGAAATAAACACCTCCAGTCAAGGTAACCATATTAAATGCCAGTACTATTATATTGTATTATTTAATATGTCACTACACTTTTTATTCTTACAAGTTATAAAATACAAATTCATAAAAAGTAATGATAAATCCATGGGTTTGGACATAAAATGTATAAAGGCATAAATTTCAACAAGTATTTTTAAAATGGGGGACCAAATGGGCATAGGACCAGAGTTTGTGTACACTGGTGAAGTTAAGTTGTTATCAAGTCAAATGTGACTATTATAGATTCAGGATGTTAAATTTAAGCACCAAGGTAGCCAGATATGAAATATAAGGAAAATATATACAGAAAGAAATGAGAAGGGACTCAAAATGATGTAATACAAAAAACTCAAGTAAATATAAAAGTAGGCATTAACAGAAGGATTGAGGGACCAAAAAGGTATAAGTCTTGTAAAGACCACATAGGAAAATGGCAGAAGAAAGTCCTATATTGTGAGTAGTTACTTTAAATGTAAATGGATTAAACTCTCCAGTCAAAAAGCAGAGACTCACAGTGGGTAAAGAAGCATGACCGAACTTTTAGCTGTTTACAAGAGACTCACCTTAAATTCAAAGACATAGAAAGTTGCAAGTGAAAGGATGAAAAAATACTATGCAAATAGTAAAAAATGAACTAAGGTATAGCAGACAAAATAGACTTTAACTCAAAATTTCTTATGGGGACAAAAAAAAGGTCACTATATACTGATAAAGGGATCAATTGAACAAGACATAACAATTACGAATATAATGCACCTAACAGCAGAGCCATGAAATATATGAAGCAGATATTTACAGATTTGAAGGGAGAAATAGACAGTTCTACACTAATAGTAGGAGACTTCAATATACCACTTTCATTAATGGATTGAACATCTAGACAGAAGAGCAATGAGGAAATAGAAGATTTGCATGATAGTACAAACAAACTAGAGCTAACAGACATAGACATATATACAACATGTCACCCAACAGAAGCAGAATACATATTCTTCTCGAGTGCACACAGATTATTCTCCAGGATAAGCCAAATGTTAGGTCACAAAACAAGTCTCAATAAACTCAAAAATACTGAAATAATACAACATATCTTCTACAACCACAATGGAATGAAGTTATATGTCAGTAACAGAGACAGAACTGGAAAATACACAAATATGTGGAAATTAGACAACACATCCTTAAATAACCAATGAATCAAAGAAGAAATGATAAGAGAAATTAGGAAATAACTTGAGGCAAATGAAAACAAAAAACACAATATAATAAAACTTACGGAATGCAACAAAGTTAGTGCTGAGAGAGAAATTTATAGCTCTAAATGCTTACCTTAAAAAAGAAGATCTTAACTAAGAGACCTAACCTCACAACTGGAGGATCTTGAAAAGAAGAGCAAACTAAACCCAAAGCAACCAAATGAAGAAAATAACAAACACTAAAGAAGAGATAAATGAACTAGAGAATTTTTTTTAAATAGAGAGAATCAATGGAACAAAAAGTTGGTTCCTTGAAAAGATCAATAAAATTGACAAAACTTTAACTAGACTGAGAAAGAAAAAAAGAGAGAGGATGCAAATAAACAAAACCAGAAATGAAAGAGGAGACATTACTACCGATTGCCACAGAAATAAAAAGGATCATAAGAGGATACTATAAACAACTGTACAAAAAAAATTAGATAACCTAGATGAAATGGAAAAATTTCTAAAAATACAGAAACTACCTACACTGATTCAAGAAGAAATAGAAGATTTTAACAGACTAATAACAAGTAAACAGATTGAATCTGTACAGAAAAACCTCTCAAAAAAAAATCCCAGGACAAGATGGCTTCACTTCACTTGTGAATTTTACCAAACATTCTAAGAAGAATTAATACCAATCCTGCTCAAACTCTTCCTAAAAAACAGAAGAGGAGAGAACACTCCCTAACTCATTCTATGAAGCCAAGATCACTATCATATTAATCTAGATAAAGATACCACAAGAAAAGAAAATTACAGACCAATATCCCTTATGAATACAGATGCAAAAATCAACAAAATGCTAGCAAAATGAATCAATGGCACATTAAAAGAATTATACACCATGACCAAGTGGGATTTATCCCAGGTTTGTAAGGGTGGTTCAACATAAGAAAATCAGTTAACATAATACACCACATTAATAGAATGAAAGGAAAAAAGAGATTATTTCAACTGAAGGAGAAAGGTATTTGTCAAAATCTAGCACCCCTTCTTGATAAAAACACTTAGAAAATTAAGAATAAAAGGAAACTTCCTCAACATCATAAAGGGCATATATGAAAAACCCACAGCTAACATCATACTCAATGGTGAAAGACTGAAAACTTTCACTCTAAGATCAGGAACAAGACAAGGATACCCAGTGTCACCACTGTTATTCAACACTGTTCTCATTTGCTAGAGCTGCCATTATGCAAAATACCAGAAATGTATCGGCTTTTATAAAGGGGATTTATTAGGTTACAAGTTACAGTTCTAAGGCCATAGAATTGTCCAGACTAAGGCAGCAGCAAGAGGATACTTTCACTGAAGAATGGCTGATGGCATCAGGAACACCTCTGTCAGCTGAGAAGGCATGTGGCTGGCATTTGCTTGTCCTTTGCTCCTGGGTTGTGTTTCAAAATGGCTTTCTCCAAAATGTCTCTGGGTTTCTGACTTCACTCCTCTCTCTCAGCCCCTGTGCGTTCTTACTTCATTCTTCCAGGGCATTTCTCTCTAAACATCTGGGGGTCCTCTCTTAGCTTCTCCAGGGCAAACTACGGGCTTCATCTCTTATCTTAGGATCTCCAAATATCCTCTGTCTGCATCTCCAAGCATCAGCATCTGTGTCAGCTTTTAGCTTCTCTCCAAAATATCTCTCTTATCTTCTCCTGGGGCATTTTATCCTCTCTGCTCTCTGTGTAAACTCTCTTTGAAGGACTCCAGTGATCTAATTAGGACCCACCCTGAATGGGTAGGGCCACACCTCCATGGAAATAATATAATCAGAGTTCTTACCCACAGTTGAGTGAGTGACATCTCCATGAAAACATTAAATCAAAATGTCACATCCTAATAAAAAAGATTAATAAATCTGCCCCCACAAGATGGGATTAAAGAACATGGCTTTTCTGGGGGACATAACAGATCCAAACTGGCACAAACACCATACTAGAAGTTCTAGCCATAAAAATCACATAATAAAAATAAAGAAAAGGCATTCAAATTGGAAAGGAAAAAGCAAAAAGTTCCCTATTTGCAGATGTCATGATCCAATATATAGTAAATCCTGAAAAATCTACAACAAAGCTACTAGAGCTAATAAACTAATTCATCAAAGCAGTAGGGTACAAGACCAACACTCAAAAATCAGTAGTGTTTCTATATAGTAGTAATGAACAATGTGAAGAGGAAATCAAGAAAAAAATTTCATTTACAACCACAACTAAAAAAATCAATATCTAGGAAAGAATTTAACCAAGGATGTAAATTACTTATACATGGAAAACTACAAAACATTGCTAAAAGAAATCTAAGAAGACCTAAATAAATGGAAGGACATTCCTATTCATGAATTTGAAGACTAAATATTGTTAAGATGTTAATTTTACCCAAAGTGATACACAGATTCAACACAATCCCAATCAAAATTCCAACAGCCTTCTTTGCAGAAATGAAAAAGACAACCGTCAAATTTATATGCAAAGGGTAAGGGACCCTGAATAGTAAAAATCATGAGGTTAGAAGATTCACACTACCCAATTTTAAAACTTATTAGAAAGCTACAGTATTCAAAACATCATGGTACTAGCAGGACAGACATACAGATCAATGGAATCAAATTGAGAGATCAGAAATAACCCTCACATCTATGGCCAACTGATTTTTTAAAAACAGTTTTATTCACACACCATACAATACATCCAAAGTGTACAATCAATGGCTCTCAGTATAATCACAGAGTTGTGTATTCTCTTTTAGGAGCACTGAAAATGGCCAACTGATTTTCAACAAGGCTGTCAAGTTCACTCAGTGGGGAAAGAATAGTCTTTTCAACAAACGGTCTTGGGAAAACTGGATATTCATGCAAAAAAAGAATGAAGGTGTACCCCCTACCTCACATCATATGCAAAAATTAAGTCAAAATGGATCAAACACCTAAATATAAGAACCAAAACTAATAAAACTCCTAGAAGAAAACACAGGGAAGCATCTTCAGGACCTCGTGTTAAGCAATGATTTCTTAGTGTTTATACCCAAAGCACCAGCAACCAAAGAAAAAAATAGATAAATGGGACTTGATCTGTGCTTGTTTGAATTTATTATGTCCCCCACAAAAGCCATGTTCTTTAAATCCAATATTGTGAGTGCAGGCATATTATAGGTGGAATCTTTTGATTAGGTTGTTTCCATGTAGATGTGACCCACCCAACTGTGGGTGAGACATTTTGTTTAGGTTATTTCCATGTAGGTGGGACCCTGCCCATTGAAGATGGGCTTTGATTAGTTTACTGGAGTCCTTAAGAGAGCTCAGCGACTGACACAGACCCAGACACTTGGAGATGCAGACAGAAAGATGTTTGGAGATGCCAAGCTAAGAGATGAAGTCCAGAGCTTGTCCTGGAGAAGCTAAGAGAGGACCCCCTCCCCAGACATTTAGAGAGAAACACCTTGGGAGAACAAGAAAGGACATACAGGAGCTGAGAGAGAACCTAAGAGAGACAGAATCCCAGAGACATTTTTGGAGAAAGCAAATTTGAAACCAGAACTGGGAGCAAAGGACCAGCAGATGTCAGCCACATGTTTTCCCAGCTGACAGAGGTGTTCCAAATGCCATCAGCATTTCTTTGGTAAAGGAATCCTCTTGTAGATAGCTTAGTATGGACAATTTTATGGCCTTAGAACTGTAAATTTGTAACCTAATTAATCCCCTTTATAAAAGCCAAACCATTTCTGGAATTTTTCCTAATGGCAGCTTTGGCAAACCTAACAGATTTTGGTACAAGAGAAGTGGGGTGCTGCTGTGTTTGCAAATATCAAACATGTTGGAATGGCTTCTTAAATGGATAAGGGGAAGATTCTGGAAGAACTGTGAGGAGCTTGATAGAAAAGTCCTAGATTGCTTTGAAGAGACTCTTGGTAGATATATGTGCTCTAAAGATACTTCTGATGAGGCCTTAGAAAGGATGAATGTGTCATTGCAAACCAGAAGAAAAGTGATCCTTGTTTTAAAGTGGCAGAGAATTTGGCAAAATTGAGTCCTGGTATAGGATGGTAGGCAGAATTTGAAAGTGATGAGCCGGGATACTTAGCTGAATAGATCTCCAAACTAAATGTGGAAAATGCAGTCTGGTTTCCCCTTGCAGCTTATTTAATAAAATTTGAGAGGAAAGAGATAAGCTGAGGACTGAACTCTTGGGTACAAAGAAAGCAGAAATTAATGGTCTAGAAAATTCTGGGCTTCCAGAAAGTGAGACCCAAGATGTTAGTGCCCCATGTGAGGATTTAATGAAACTGAAACCAACCATCCATGCAGTATAAGCCAGGATTGGAGAAGGAGCTATCCAGGAAGAATTTGTGGAAAGCCCTATTGTCTGACAGCTTTGATCCCTGTATGCTGCATGCCAAGCCAACCAATTTTTTGGAAGATATGTATAAATGGAACCACTGACTGAAGGGGATAGAGAAGGGACAAATTGAGGGAAGGATGACTTCAAGGGCAGAACCATGGATTGATCCTGATTATCAAGGGGAAATAGCACTGCAACTACACAATGGAGGTAAGGAAGAAATTTCCAGAAATACAGGAGATCCCCTAGGGTATCTCTTAGTACTACCATACCCTGCAATGAAAGTCAATGGAAAACTGAAGCAACGCAATCCAGGCAGAACTATCAATGGCCCAGAAACTTCAGGAATGAAGGTTTGGGTCACCCCAACAGGCAAAGAACCATGGCCAGCTGAAGTGCTGGCTAAGGGTAACGGGAACATGGAATGGGAAGTGAAAAAAGGTAGTCATAAATACGAACTATGACCATGTTACCAGTTTAGAAATCAGGACCATGATGGTACGAATATTTCCTCCTTTTTTTGTTATGAGTATGTTTGTATTTGTACATAAAGCAAATATCTTTGTTTTCTTCTCTTATTCCCTTATCATATGAAATAAGTTGTATTGTTCATGTTATAGTATTTAAGTTATAGGATATCAAGTTTAAGAGTGAATATTACCCAAGGACTTGCACCCTACTCTGAAGAGATTAAGTGCAGTTCTGGTTGTACGCAGGACAGCTGAGTATTGTTAAGTGAAACATGTGTCTGTTATTATCTTCTATTTAGAGATTAAGAATGGTTTAAGGTGATGTGTATGGCTGTCAGGTTGACAAGGGGTGGACTGTGGTGGTTAAGTTCATGTGTCAACTTGGTCTGGTGATGGTGCCCAGTTGTCTAGTCAGGCTAATACTGGCCTAACAGTTACTGCAAGGACATTTCATGGCTGGATAATAAACCAGAAGGCTGGTTTATTAAATCATCAGTCAACTGATTGCATCTGTGACTGAATACAGCATGATCAACTAAAGGAGTGTGCCAGTTTGTATCTACTATGCCCCCCAGAGAAAGCTATATTCTTTAATACAATCTTGTGGGGGCATATTAATGAATCTTTTTGATTAGAGTGTCACCTCTTGACTGAATATTTCCATGGAGATTTGGGTGGGTCTTAATTAGTTTATTGGAGTTCTTTAAAAAGAGCTTCTGATGCTTAGAGATGCTTAGAGATGCTTGGAGTTGTGGACAGAAGGACATTTGGAGAGGCTAAGCTAAGGACACAGAGGAGGTAAGAGAAGACAAAATGCCCCAAGTGCAGCTGAGAGAGACATTTTGGAGATGACCCTTGAAAGCAGATGCCTGGAGACATTTGGAGATGCTAGCCCAGAGTTTGCTCCAGAGAAGCTAAGAGAGACAAGCCCAGAGACATTTGGGAGGACGACATTTTGAAATGCAACCTGGGAGCAAAGGAACAGCAGATGCCAGCCATGTGCCTTCCTAGCTGACAGAGGTGTTCCAGATGCTGTTGGCCATTATTCAGTGAAGTTATCCTCTTGTTGATGCCTTAGTTTGGATACTTTTATAGCCTTCAGACTGTAAATGTGTAACCAAAAACAAAAGCCCTTTATAAAAGCCAATCCATTTCTGGTATTTTGCATAACAGCAGCTCTAACTAACCAGAACAAGAAGTATCTTCCGCAGTGAGAGAATATAATCAGTTGGATTTAATCCAATCAGATGAAGACTTTTAAGGGAGAAGAGAGAATTCTCACTTCTTCTTCAACGAGCCAGCCTCTCCTGGGGAGTTCACTGAAGACTTTCACCAGAGTTGCCAGTTTGTGGCCTGCCCTACAGAATTTGGACTCATGCATCCTTCCCTACAGAATTTAGATTTTTGCATCTCCACAGTTGCGTGAGACACTTTTATAAATCTCATATATACAGATATCTCTTGTTGGTTCTGTTTCCCTAGAGAACACTGACTAATACATTATCAAAATTAAAAACTTTTGTGCATCAAAGGACTTCATCATGCAAGTAAAAAGAACAACCTACAAAACGAGAGAGAATATTTGAAAATCACATATCTGATAAGGGTTTAATATCCAGAATATATAAAGAATTTCTACAACTCAACAACAAAAAGACAAACAATCCAATTTTTAAAAGGGCAGAAGATTTGAATAGACATTTCTCCAAAGAAGCTATACAAATGGCAATGAGCACATAAAAAGATGCTCAACATCATCAGTCTTCAATAAAATGTGAATCAAAATCATAATGAGCTACCTCTTCCCATCCAATAGGATGGCTACTATTCAAAAATGGAAAATAACAAGTGTTGATGAGGATGAGACCCTTGTGCATTGCTGGTGGGAATGTAAAATGGTGCAGCGACAATGGAGAACAGTTCAGTGGTTCCTCAGAAAGTTATGTTAGAATTATCATGTGACCAGGAAATCCCACTTCTAGTTATATACCCAAAAGAATTGAAACCAGAGCTAAAACAGATATTTGCACACTGAAGTTCACAGCAGTATTATACAAATTGCCAAAAGATGGAAGCAATCCAAATGTTCATCAACATAGGAATGGAGAAAACAAAATGTGTTGTCTACACACAATGAAATATTATTCAGGTGTAAAAAGGAATGAAGTTCTGATACATGCAACGACATGGATGAACCTTGAAAACATCCTGTTGAGTGAAATAAGCCAGTCACAAAAGTATAAACATTGTATGACCTCACTGATACGAAATAACTAGAATAAATTAATTCATTGGGTCAGAAACTAGAACACAGTCTACCGGGGGCCAGGATAGGGTAAGGAATGGGGAGTTAATGCTTAACTGGTATGGGCTTTAGGTTTGGGGTGAAGAAAAAGTTTTGCTAGTGGATGGTGGTGATGGTAGCACAATAATGTGAAGGTAATTAACAGCACTAAATTATATATTTGAACGTGGAGAAAAGGGGAAATTTTAGGTTGCATACATGTATCTAGAAGAAGAAAAAATTTAAATCTATAGGACTATACAATACAAACAGTGATCCTAATGTAAACTATGGATTACAATTAACAGTAAAAGCAATATAATAAAAAAGAACAGCGCACCTCACACTGGCTAATAAATAATATTCATCAGCAGACCATTGCCCATTAAACTAAAACACTGAAGTCAAAGTCACATACTCAAAAGAATACGGCATTACAAGTAAACTACATGGAAACATAAACTTATAAGCATATACGGATAAATTCATAAATGCCTTTGGTCCATCCAGCTAGTACCTGTGTTTTTCTCCCACAACACACATCAGCCACTAAAGAGCTCAAAAACTCAACTTGAGGACAAGTTGCCTTCCTTTTTTTTCGTCTTGCAAGGGCAAATCTGACAGAAATGTAGGACCTGTGTAGATATTTAAGCAGCCCAGGCAACAGGGAAAGCCTTCAGCCTCGCCATGAAGGATAGACTTTACAACCACATCCACTATACAGACGGGCCCTCCAATTAGTACGGGAGACGTGAGTCCTCAGCTTGGAGGAGGGACACGTCAGCAGCTCTGCCTCCACTGCCGGCCGCCGCCAGGCATCCATCACAGAAAGCACCAGAAGGAACACCACCTCTGATCCCTCTTCATTGGGGCGCTGGCAAATGAGGCACTAGATTAGGCCTGACACAGGCTCACCACAGGCTGAGGTTTGCCGGTGTAATTAATTGGAACTTCGCCAGCCTGACAAATTGGGATGATGAATCTATCTTGTATGAATAGGGAAAAAAATGCATAATCAGTCAAAGATTTAGTTAAGACAGCTTTTCTCTGACTCCCTGCCATAGCTAAATCCATTAAGGCAAGGAAACATCATTTTAAAAAAAGGCGATGTCCTTCATGTGTTCAATTTATAACTTTTTGTTCTTGAATTTATGGGAGAAGTCAACTCGGATCTGCTTGATTTCAAGGGGAGAAGAGGTTTCTCTTTTGAGTTTAAGAAGTAATTTGTCTCCCATGTCCTTTAGTTCAGCTGGGAATAAGCATAAATGGACTTTGGGGGAGGAATTTATTATTAATTCTTTAAGGAATTTTAATAGTAGTTGAACCAAACAGGCTACTTTGCTTTGGTGAAGACGGTTTTATGATAAATGGGAAGGGAACACAAAACTTTCATGCCAGGTTTGTCCCCAGCCCTCTGTGTTTCTGGATTACTGTTTGTAGACTGTGATAAATTCAGCAGTAGATTGGTAAGGACTGCTTTCTTTTCTAATCAGCAGGGAAGAAACTTTTAATTTGTTCAACATGCAAGTGGGGTATACTTGTGAAGTGAGATGTATCAATTCGGTGATTACCAGCTAATTTGACGAACGATTGAGAAATCAAACAAGATAAATCAGCTCTCCATAAAAAAAAATTCTTTTGAATTATTGACCAGATTAACTAGATATTTATGCCCTGGGCAAGAAGACGTTGCTTCCAAGAAGAAAGAGAAGGCAGGCTTACAAGTTTTCACTGCATGACCTGCAGGTATTAATTAGTTCAGGGTCCTTAAATCTATGGGAATTTTAAAATTTAATTTGCCTCAATAATATTCTAAACCATGAAGCAATTTTGCTTGTTCCTTTGTTCTTATCCTTTGGAAAGCAGAAGCTATCTACAGCTTGCACAACAAAAGCCTTGCAAACATCGATGGCCATAGTCTACATTTTAGCCTGCATGTGGTTCCTCTTCGGGCAAAGTGGCATGACGATGCTTAGATTAAAATGTCAATGCCAAGCCCTTCCTTATGCCCCCTACGCATAAACACAAACACACAGTAATTCAATCATCCAGGCAGGCCCTTGTGGGCACCCGCCAATTCCAGCTACCTGTACCTGCGCCACCTGCCGAGCTTGAAGGTAGTTTGGCAAGACATGAAGAAAAAGGGTTCAAAGGGAAAACAGACCAGTCTGCATTATGAGCTGACCTGGTGGGTAAGGGTAGTTACCCCTGAGTTTTGAGGTCTGTCACTTTGTCTGACCCTTTATTCCAATAGAAATAGCCAGTAAAAAAAAATCTGTGTGAAACTTACTAAATACCACTTTGAGAACCGAGTCTGCTGTCCTGTAATTTGAATCACACCTTAGCTTCAATTGGCAAAATGTCTCTCCTTGTTACCCATAAAAATTTTTAATGTTCAGTGAAACTTAAAAAGTAGAAAGCGGGGTGGGGGGAAGTTGAAAGGTCCTAAGTATTCTTCTCTTGGTCTTTTTTACAGTCTTTTTAAAAAGACATAGAGATAGCCACAGACACACAGGCTGTTTTACAGGGCTACAGAAGAGAGGAGGTCTCTCGAAGACCCTGAAGTTACAATTAACAAAGGGTGTTTTGCAGGAGGCACCTGAATTTATACTTAGGAAGACAATCTCTAAGCAAATCTGGGCCATTGTTAGCCAAAAGCTCAGCCTGCCTCCTTTTCTAAAGTTCTCTATATTTTTTAACATAATCGTTTGCAGAAGGGTTACATACAATCTTTTCCACTGAATTTTGGTCTAAACGTGTCCCATCTTCCCAGCCATTATAGGATAAGAAAAACTTATCCTGGAATAGTGCTTTTACTTTTTAATTAATGTATTCTCATGCATTGGGTTCAGAGCAGTTAAGAGAGACCCTAAATATTTATAACTGTAGGTTTGTGGCTCTAATACAAAACCATGGTTTTGATGTTCTAAATTCCATGGCTTTTTCATTATACTATAATGTATTGCCTCCCACTAATAACAATCATACTGTTTTACATTTTTTTCTTAAACTAGTAATAAAATAATAGAAATAGCTATCTATGCACCGGACACTGTGATTGACATTATTTTAGTTAAGCTTCACAAGGTCCCTATCAAGCAGGTAGAGTACACCTGTTACAGGTGAGACATCAATGCTGAGAGAGGGAAAGCCACATGGTGGAGATTGGAACCAGGTTGTCCTGCTGTACAAAAACCTGGCTTCTCTACCACCAAGCACAGGTCAGAGGTGACAAAGAATTTCCATGTCATGTTCCCCAAGATCTTTTCACTTTCTATTGTTTTATAAAAAGTCCACCAACAAGCCTCACAGTCTCACCCTTTCCCCTACCAGAGTCAAAACCTACCTGATGGCCAAGTGCCCATTTCTTAATCAGTTGCCCCAATCCCATGGTCCAGGAGACGCTGTCACTTCTTTCTGGGGAAGCAGTCTTCTAAACACTGACTGAGTACTCACTTTGTGTGGGGTGCACAGAAGATCCTGGGGTACTGCATAGACTCAATCCCTGCCCTCAAACAGGCTCATGCTTCAGTGGGACAGATTGACAGTAAACACTCCAACAACAAAAAATGTCCAATTAAAGACTGGGATGCATTCTGGGAAGGAAAAGAGCAGGGTAAGCTAATAGAAAACAAACGGTGGGAATGGCACGTCAATGCGGGCAGCACCAGGTACCAGGACCGGCCCAGCTAGGAGCAGTTCCCGTCCTCCAGCCCCTCGGCCAGTTCTCCCCATGGCCATGGCACACAGCTGACTTCCTTCCTGCTGAACTCCTTGAAGATCACCATTTCCCTCAACTCCCTTGCTGGAGACCCTTCTTGGCTGACTATGATATGGCCCTATCCCAAGTGGAGCTGATTAGCTGGTTGTCACAGCCACAATAACCATGCCCCAAGAGGTGGCCTCCTGCAGCTCTCCTGGGGGCTGATACTGGCCTCTAGTTAGCAGTCTTTCCCTCTGCCTCTGGGCATTCCTTCTCCCTGTCTCCTCCACACCTGCCCTTGGAAGTGGTGGGGGAGCTGCTCTCCTGGCAGGTGACAGCATCACCACCCTACCCCCCTCCATAGACAGAACACTGTCAACTTGGAGGAAGAGCATTTTGTCATGCACCCAATATGGATCATGAAAGAACCCTGAACTCCTGGGTCAAGAAACACCTTAGGTAGCATGGTCAATGCAGCAAGGTTGTCTTTGGGACTGACCGTCTCTCCTTTCATCTCCTACCTACCTTGCCCATTCTGTACTGATAGGCAAATTTGACTGTGAGCCAATGTCCTGGTTGGGCAGCAGGAAGCAGGTAGAGTGGAGCAGGGCAGGCATCCTTAGTGACCCATCAGAGTGGAACATACACTGGGGACACCACTGAATCCAGAAGTACCAGCCGCACCATGTTTGATCCTCATGATAGGACTGGACATTTGGAAGCTGGCAAGGAGGCAATAGTCTTCTAGGAGATTTGCCCATGGTCTACAGAGGTCTAGGCTGGGGGGTGAGGGGAAAGGTGGTGGTGCAGAATAAACTTGATTGCAGTCCTGGAGGGAGAATGGAGGAGGGGCAGGGAGGAAGGAAGCCCTCAGGATGTGGTTTGACGCTATCAAAAGCTGGTGCACAAAGACCATGTTAGGAGCCATGAGTTCATGGCTGGGGGGTGGGGTGTCACCCTAGGAATAGGCTCCAGAAAACGGTAAACCCTAAAGCTTCTGCCGCCTTCAGGGTTTGCTATGCAAATGAAGCCACAGGGTGGACATCCAGGGGCCTAGTGTGGGACACCTGCAAGAAGGGGCCAACACAACCCCACCTCCCTACATGCACACACAAACACACACACACACACACACACACACACACACACACACACACACACACACGAGAGGGTATGTGCAATTCTTCTTAGGAGAGAAGCATTAAATCAAAGGGTAGGATCTCTTAAAGGGGGGCAGGAGGAAGGCTGCATGGGGCTCTTCCTGGAGCCCATCAAATCCTGAACAGCAGTGAAACAGAAAGGAAAGTTCCTGCAACAGACAGATGCAGGTGTGGATCCTGGATCAACCACTTAACCACTCTGTGAGCTAGGACATCTCTGAGCCTCCGTGTCTCATCTGTAAACAAGGAAAATAGCAATAATGCCCAGCTGGGGCAGAGCTGCCCACCAGGCGGCCCCCTTCACACTGCCTTATTACCCCTCAGCCCTGGAAGCTTCTGGATCATGCCATCCTGCCTCCACCTCTAACTGGCCTTGGACCCAGTATGGACTCTGGGTTGAATCTAGACCAATGAGATCTGGGAATTTGGAATTAGGACTTTAGAGGTAGAGTCAGTTAGTTGTAAGTGAATGTGCTCCTGGGTTAGGCAAACTTGGCCCAAGGCCACCACTAGCAGGCAGCCTGGATAGGTGTTGTGTGCAAGCAGTTCAATGAGAAGATGTGCAGCAGAAAGCAAAGACAAAGAAACTGCTTTTTCCTAGCTCCAGTATCCCTGGGACTTCATTAGGTTCTAAGGGATTTGTCTCCATCTTGCAATAGATTAACTTTTATTTGAGCCCCTTTGAGTTAGTTTCTGGTGCTTGCAAACATTGTGTCCTAAGATCCTCAACAAACAGTTGCAAAAGCAGCCGAGAAGCGAAGACGAGCACAATGGCAATGGTTTCTGTGATATCAGATGCTCTTGTATAGGATTGGTCCTGCTCCACATAAAGCTATTTGCAAATCACTGACCTAATCGGGAGATCACTACAGCAATTAGATAAATGCATAGCCTAGGATCTTGCTACTCCAGGTGTGGCCTTCAGACCAGTAATGTCAGCAACACCTGGGAATTTATTAGAAATAAACCTTCTTGGGCCCCATCCCAGACTTAGGGAATCAAAATCTGCATTTTTAAAAGATCTCTGGATGGTTTGTATGCACATTAAAGTTTAAGAAGCTCTACTCTGGTAGGAACACCTGTCCAGCCCAGCTAACAGACATATCAGTCACCCTCCTGATTGTCAGGATTGGCTCAGCTGGTGTGATGGGCAGAAGACATCTCCCATTGCTCTACCACTGCTCACTATCTGTCCTCCCAAATCAGAATGCTCACTTAAGAGGACAACCTGCCTGCCAAAAGTAGACCATTCTCCAATCAAGAACACATGGGTGGAATGCTGGACTAGGTATCAGATGCATTCATTGGCTGCTTGATCCTGGATGAATTACCTGGCCCCATTAATTTATAGGATTTAACTCTGTGTCTCAGAAGACAAACCCTCAAAGGCAAAGATCACACCATCTGGGAATTCTATCCAGCACCCAGCACACCAAATAAATATGTCTATTAAATATTTGCTGCAGGCTTTTGCTGTCCCCACCATTAGAAAGGCTAGTGGAGACAACTTCCAAAGCACAAGAAAAACTAAATTGAAAGCATGAAGCTTTAATCTTTTGGTAACCTGATTTTCAGTAAATGGGAGTAACCACATATCCCAGGCTTTTAATAACACTATAAAAAAGGTTAAATCATGGATTTCACAGAGGCAGAATGATAATGTATATGCTTATTTACTTAATCACTTACCCATTCACTCATTCATTCATTCATTCATTTTTTTTTTTTTGCTGTCCTGATAGAAGACAAAAAGAGACCTGAGGTTTCGATCTATGTGGCTAGATGAGAAGAAGGGGATTCCCAATGTTGCCATGTGTTGGAGTTATGCTGATGCTCTGGAACAAACTACTAGGTTTCTTTTCAAGTTCCTAACTGATTGGAGGGTGGATGAGGAAGTGTGACATGTGCTTTGCCGTCAATCCAACCTGGTTATGACTGAGTACCCCGGGAGCTGGCTCGAGCATGCACCTTTCTGAACCTGACTTGCCCCATCTGTAAAATGGGTCAGCACCTGTCTTGCAGACTCGTTCTAAGGATTGGGGAAAATGTAATTTGCAGTCACGGTTATTCCATAGAAGAAGACATCCCATGACTGCTATCAGCCACCTGGAGTCTCCCGAAGGCTGAACACCTCAAGGAGGAAACTGGACTGCAGGTCCAGTTAAGTAGTCTGAACACTGTAAGTTCTCCACAGACACCTCAGAACTCTGGGGAGGAGCTGGGGAAAGGTGCACTGTGGTGAAGTGGCTAAGAGCAAGAACTTTAGATTCAGACAGAGTTGGGTTGGAATTCTGGCTTCATCACCCTATGGATTAGAGTGGGATATTTAACTTCTCTACAACTCCATTCCTCATCAGAAAAATGAAAATGCTGGTCCTTATCCTCTAGCTTTGTTGTGAGGATTAAATGAACTAGCGATTGTGACTGTCTTAGCACAGTGCCTGGCATATAATCTGGTTGCTACAAAGGCTTAACTGTCGTTACCATCTTTGGGATCAAACAGACCTGTTCAAATCCCAGGGCCACACGAGCTTTGGGACCATGAGCAAGTTTGTTTATTTATAAACTACCCTGTTTCAGAAAGGATTCAAAGCAGCTTGCCAAATGACCTCAGTTTCCTCAACCATAAAATGGGCCTGTTGTGAATATGGGATGAGAAGACATACGGAAAAATACTTGCCAATATTTTCCCCCTTTAGTTTCCAAATCCATCCTCTGCTCTTCTCTGGTCTGTTCTACATCCTGGGAGCACGAGCCTCACAAACCTCATCCCCAGACTCCATTGTTGACCAGCTTCCCTTTGGGTTTAGCCAGTGGGAGACCCTCAGAAAATGGAGGATGGCCAGAGAGAGACGCAGGATAATTTTTCCCCAGGCCCTCCCTGTTTATCTACACCCTCCATGGCTGTAGCTTTCTTGAGAGGCCCCTCCTTCAGGTCTCCAGCTCTCCTGAAGCTTTGCAGCACTATTTTCTCCATTTTCCACTTTAGCCCCATGTGGCCACAGCTCTCTGCTGTTGCTGGGCTCTGGGTGCCTCAACATCCTCATGTGGTCCCTTAAAGCTGCCCATGCCTCTGAAGGTAGTACCCTCTGTAAAGTTCCTTCATTAAAACACCCAGCTCAATTGTGTTTCCGGCCAATATTCTTTGTATATATTATAGTACTGCCCACAAAAATGATGCACACAGTGTTGGACAGTCTGTCCAGACAACTTTCCTTTCTCTGGAATTGCTCTTCAGTTCCTTTGGAAGGGACAGGACACAAACCTAACCCAAAAAGAGTAAGTCCATAGGCTGGATGGAGCCAATTAAATATTTTCTGGAGACATGAGCTAAGAGAAACAAAGACTGAGTTGGTGAATGATTGAATGACAGTGGGAGCTCCAGGAATGATAGGACAGAAGAAGGGAATTGGGGGGCACTCCTTACGGGGGGCCCAGTACAGTACCTGGAATGGGAGATTCCCTAGTTGGATGCCAGGGCAGAAGCTTGGTGAGTACAGGACAGAGGTGGACAGGAATGGAGGCATGCCTCAGAAAGCACATTCCTGTCAGTGACGGGGTAGTGAGACCAAGGGATGGCACTCAGGATCCAAAACAGCAGAACTGTAGCCCTGGTGCTGGATCAATCCGTCCATTCAGCTTTGGACAAACCACGGAGACTTTGATTCCTCTTCTGTAAGATGAGAGGGGTATTTTACAGACTGATCTCCAAGGCATTGCTTATCTCCAAAATTATCTTATTCTATTTTAGGAGTTAGATTTTCCCTGGTCCTCTAGCGCCCTGAGACTTCATCTCTGTGATGTGCCAAGTAGCCTTCCCTTTCATTTTCTTCCTGTTTCCATGTCTATCCCAGAAAATTCTTCTTTTGAAAGGTAGTTTGGATTTGAAAGCTGTTGACCTAATGCTATTTCTGATGAAAGTATTTCTGCTAATGGATGTAGCCAGAACAAGATTGACTTTTAAAATGCTGACCTCTCCATGGCCACGTGTTGGCTTTCTACCTCCATTTTATTTTACCTAAGTTGAGACTGAGTTTATGTTTCAAAATGTTGGTTTGGGGGAAAATGTTGACAGTATTCTTTTGTAGAAAGACCATGATCCATGTATCAGGAATATTTGCTTAATCACTAGCCTCAATTGGGAAAATGGAGCATTTGGGGCCTCAGGTCCTTCTTCTGCTTTAACTATTTGTTTAAAGATGGCCTTAAATGCCTCCGTGAAAAAAAAGTCACTGAAATGTGAAATATGGCATTGGATTTCATTTGCATGTGTTTAATTCTCAATAGTGTGAGGGATATTCTGCATTGCTGCATATGCGCAGTTGTAATGGAAGATTTTAATGCTTTCTTGGAAGTGTCACATTAATATTTTCACAAGACATATTTTGGCATCAGATATCTGCTGTGTATATAGAGAGCTCCAATTTTAAATTTGCAACTTGTATGACTAATTGGTTATCATCAGAGGTGCCAAAAATATTTTCTTGGTAAAGAAACCATAAAATATGATTGCTCCTCTAGTTTGCTAAATAAACTGGAGAAAGAAAAAGTAGTTGGTAGAAGTGTATGGACAGATGAGTAGAAAAATGGGGACAAAAATTAAATGAAAAATAGGGTGGGATGGGGGGATGGAATGCTTTGGGTGTTCTTTTTTACCTTTACTTTCATTTTTATTTTTTTTTTATTTTTTTATTTTTTTTGGAGTAAGGAAAATGTTCAAAAATTGATTTTGTTGATGAATGCACAACTATATGATGGTACTGCGAATAGTTGATTGTACACTCTGAATGACTGTATGTTATGTGAATATATCTCAATAAAAGTGAATTTAAAAAAAAAAAGTAGTTGGTAGAACCATAAGACTCTACTGCAAGTGGAAAAAAAAAAATCTACCCGTGGCTCAATTTTGAAACTGAACAATATTCTACATAAATCAAACTTCAAAGATTAGTACTACCCTCTCCTCATTTAAATTTTAAATGAGGTAGCTTATATGTAAGATTCCTTTCAGTTCAGGTACTATTGTTTTCACTGTAAATTCTCAGTGCTGTTGAAAAAGTATACGGCAATATGAAGAAGCTTATTAAGAAGCATAAAAATGGACTTTGGCTGAGAAATCTTACTTCTGGGAACATAATCTTAAGAAAAATACTAAGAACCAAAATCTACAGAGATGAACATATTCAGTTCTATATCACCTATAATATGGAAAAATCAGTAGAGGATTATATAAGTGAAATATGGAGCAAAAACGTAACATGGAAAATATCTCATATACAAAGTTCGCCAAAAAGAATAGAATACAAAATTGTATACTACCTATGATCATGACTATGTAAAACCATGATCAGATCTTATAAGGGAACATGTAAGAACGAAAACAGTCACAATAGAGTGATGAGATTAGAGGCAACGTATTTTTAAAGTCAATCCTTTATTATTGTTATAAAATTGCTCTTTACAATTTGAAACAGAAGGTAGAATCTAGAAGAAAAGCTCTTATGAATCTGACAGGGCTCTATGAAGTTGCAAAGGACAGAAATGAATGTTTATTTCCATCTTAGGGATTATTCGTTTCAAGAAACAGAACCCCACTCAACCCAGCTTAAGTTAAAGGGAATGTATTATTAAGCTACTATATGAATTCTGGAAAAGAATCATAGCTGGCTGCAGCATGGGGTTGGAGCTAGAGCAGGAGAAGCAAGCTTTGCCCACACTGTGGCTCTGCCAGCCCCAACTCCACATGAGCAAAATATCAAAATTTTAAATGCAGGCTCGATCCAACCCCACACTTACCGGACCCTGAGAGTGAGTGCCTCGCTTGCCTCACCCTAATCACGGCCCACAGATCCTATATTTTAAATTTTGATATTTTGTTCACCGTGGATTTTTTTAATTAATTTTTACTTTTTTCACATACTGCTTTAAAATATTATTTATCTTAATCACTGGGTTTTTTGGATCCCCCTTAAATTCCATGCCTGAGGTGAACACCTCACTCTCCTGGCCTAGATCTTGCCCTGCTTACAACGATGTTTGAAATTCTCCCCATCCAGTCCTTTCCTTGGATCAGGAAATTGTTTCCCAACAGGCTCTGTTGAAGCCATAGCTCCTGACCTGATGATAACAGATGAATCCACTGACAGGCATTCTCAAACCAGAGTGGCTTTGTTCATCAGCTGAGGTGAGAGTGGGAAAAGGCATAAAAAATTTTTGAGGAGAGAGAGGATGCCAATAGGAAAAGCCTGTCGGGGAAGTCTGGGTCCTGGAGGGAAAGAACGGGCCAGAGCAAATGTGCACCATTGGTACTAACTTTCCCAGGGCCAGTCAGTCCCTGCTCTCCTTCCATCAGCAATGGGCATGAGCCTGGCAGAGATGGAATTTCCCTGTAAGAAGCAGTCTGCCGTGGTGCTCATTGGGAGTGAACGGCGGCTTTGCCTTCCCTCCATACTGAGTCCCCCTGCACCGTGCACGCTGCATGGCCATCCGTCCCTGGGTGTCCAGATCTGAGCTCCTCTCTCTCCTGACTCGGCTCCCTCCCACAATCCCAGCCTGAGTCACGGAGACCCTGATGCACATTGTTACAGCATGTCAGGAGGAGAGATGATGGATGATGCTTGCTTGCTTTTATTCAAAGTATGTTTCCCATTAAAGATAAATGTCACTTGTGCCTCCAGCCATCTGAAGCCCATTTGTTTTCATATTAATGGGAGTATATGTGTCCTGCTCTCCCCTTTTCTCTCTTCCCTTTCAAGTGTGCCCCTCCATTGTTCTCCTTATTCACTCCCAATCCCCACCCTACCCCAATATCCAATATTTTTTTTCTAAAATATGGCTAAGCCGTTAACAGTTTTCATCTTTTGAACTCTTGTCACAAAGGATGCAAAGAAGAATTCCTGTAACGCAAGAGGTGAACAACTCCACTCTGACCCAAAGGAGATTCACTCAGCCTCTTTCGGTGCACATTTCTGAGTCTCCACCCTCGGTTATTGGGTTAATCACGTCTCCTTCCTCTAGGAATGAAGTGAGGCTGCTCATACGTTTCACATCCCGCCTGACGGCAGATGGGAACAGTAACTCACTGAGAGTCAGTCCTTCCTTGCACTGCATGCCAAGAAAAGAAATCACCTGGGTTTAATCACCAAACCCATGGTGTATTCTGGGAGTGCCCGATCTCAGGGTCATCTTCAGATTTCCCCCTTTATTTGGTGGTTTGATTAACATATCTGCCAAATCGATTTTTTAAACCAGTCATCGCAATTCTGGACACTCTTGGCTAGTCTTTAAAAGACTGAACTCTATGGCCAAGACAATGGCATTCATTCACCACCCCATTTTCATTCTTTATTTCATCTGCAAATGATTTGCCTTTGAAGAAAGTAACTGAGTAGTTCAAACTTTCTGATCATTTATTGTTAGCAAGATTTGTAGAGTCCCAATAGAATGATTTTGCAAATTCTCCTAATTCCTGCCTCCCGCCACCCTCAAAACCAGCATAATACCTATTTTTCAAAATAATACCAGAAATCAAAAAAAGAGCTAGAGAAACAAAAAGAAAACCTTTGCAAGAAGGTTTCAAACTTTATTTTCTCTTCTTCATAATGGGGCAAAATCATACACAGTCAAATGTCAAAGGAAAGATAGTAACCCCTGGATCTAGAAATGCTTCTGGTTTAAGCCCACTGATTCATACTTAAGCATGCAATACCCATGTTTCTTTACTGATATAAACCCTGTAAACGTATTTCTTTTGAACTAACACTAGAGATGGTGGCCTTTTGACTAAGGAGCAAATCAGAACCACTTTTAAGGAAAAATACAGGGAGTTGAAACAAATGGACCTCCTGCAACACCTCCTCCCTGTCTCCTTTCCATCCACCTGTAAACAGCCTCCAACACTGGAAGACGGTCAACCCCAACACTGACCCACTGCCTCTCGACTCCAGGAGACCATTTACGAGAACACAATGTGTGCTTCATGCTGCACAGAAGCCTCATTTCATCAAACCTCCAATATCCCAAGTCAAGCTTGAACTTTTACCACCAACCCATGTTTTAGCTGTCTTGTTGTTGTTAGGGTGCTTTCAGATGCTACTCCATGACACCAGGAGTATAAAAAATATATAACCAAATAGTGGAATCACTTAAGGGTGGAGTCAAACAGACCCAAGCTAGCTCTGCCACGTAATCGCTGTGACCTTGGGCAAATCAAGCAAACTTTCTCCACCTCAGCTTCCGCTTTGCTGATCTCGGATTGAGAGTGCATTCCTTAGTGTCCTCTAGTGGATATAAACCACAAAGCACTGTTCCTGGAAAGGAAAAAGTCAAACACGGCTCCTTCGCTTTGAAAATCCTCCATTCTAAGGGAGGATGGCCAATTGTGTGCCCACTCACAGGCAGGGTTCTGTTGTAACAGAAACGGCTTAGGATTTGCATCACCAAGCACCTTAAACATGGATGATTAATAGGCAGTGCGTGTCTGGATGCTGGAAGCCATCGCAGTGAGGAGGATGCTGCAGCCGATCATCCTGCTCACCAATCTACCAGGGGTTGGAAAAACTGCATTAGGCAAAGAACTTGCATCAAGATCAGGATTAAAGGAAGTGATTTAGCCAAAGAAGGGTAGCTATGATGAAGAGTACGACTGTCCCGTTTTAGATGAAGATAGAGTAGTTGATGAGTTAGAAAATCAAATGACAGAAGGTGGAGTTATTGTTGATTACCATCGTTGTGATTTCTTCCCTGAATGCCAGTTTCACATAGTTTTTGTGCTGAGCATGGATAACAGTGTATTGTACAAAGGGTTATAATGAGAAGAAACTACAAGATAATATTCAGCGTGAAACTTGTCAAGTTCTTTATGAAGAAGCCATAGCATCTTTCAGAGAAGAAATAGTGCAGAAGCTTTGCAGTACTAATCCAGAAGAGCTAGAGAATAATATAAATCAGATATTGGAGTGGATTGAACAATGGATCAAAGAGCATAGCTCTTGGCTTAGAAGACTGGCCACATTTTCATCACTCTTGTTGATTATTTCACTACCCACATCACAGAAACTGCCTAAGTATCAGTAATTTTGTATTAAAATTGTGTTGCAAGACTAGCAGGTGAATAGTATAATGGTTTATTCCTGGATTTTTTTTTCTCTAAACAATCTCATATCTAATGAATGAAAGACTATTAAGGATTGAAAGTAAAGACTGTCATAGTTTAATGCTTGAACTGGTAAAGAATAAATCAATCTGATCAAATAGGTGGATACCTGTGAAGTTTATTACAGAAGAAAATGAAGATGCTCCCTTAAAATAAAACTTAAGGCTAAAGATTAAAAAAAAAAAAAAAAACATGAATGATTATGGCTATCCTGGGTCCCAGGAGTTTGAAATATCCTTCCCATTTGGGGGTGACAACATAGTTTTCTTACCTTGAGTAAAAGACAATCCCAAAGCATCATGTAAGCTTGGCACAAAACAAAGAGCAGAGACTGCAGGACTTGTATGTCTCAAGGGAAAAGGCCAGCCAACTTAAGGTAACTTGCTCAAGTACTTTCTACACGATTTAACATCTGACAGTTTGCAGCATCCAGCCAGCCATGGTAGTGTGTTTTATTACCGGCCATTGAAAATAATTAGTTGGTGACCCAGAAAACTGATATATAAAATCCTTTTAATCACCAATATGGCTTTCAATTCTACAGCATAAACTTATTAACCTTTTTACTACTGAGATTTGATTTATGGAATTTATCTACATTACCGTTATGAGCAGAGATAAAAAGTATATTATCTGAGGTGTTGGCATTAACAATAAAGAACTGCTTTTTCCCAGCATGGAGACATAACTGGCAATGGTAGCCTCCTGCTAAGTCGCTAAGGATTCATTAGTTTCCTGCAACCGTTCAGCGATGGTTGGCTGAGGACCTACTGTGCATCTATCTGACTTTGTAACCTAACAGGATTAAGTCCAAATCCCAACCCAACATTTTACAGTTTCCCGTCCTAATAATTCACCATCTACCAATGACCTGTGCTGTTCGCTGCTCCTTTCATCCATGGTGTATACTTTGTGAGTCTTAAATGGAACCACCCCATGCCCACCAACACACACACACACAAACACCCATCCCTACACCCTTTACACATAACCTCCCACCCACAATCCCACACACACCCATAAACCTCCCACACACACACTCACACAACTCCCCTCACACATACACCCCCCACAACTCAGCCAAACACAATCCCATACATACACACACACAAAACCTTCCCACACACACATGCACACAATTCCATAAGTTTTCTCATTATTTATCCTGAAAATCTTATGAAATAGACTCTGTTATCAGTCCTATTCTACGTATGAGGAAACTGAGCCTTAAAATATGTGACTTACCCAAGAACACACAGCAAGCCTGGATGTGAAGCAGGCAGCCTGGCTACAGAGCTTCACCATGAGTGACTGCCACAAAACAAAAGAACTTCAAACTGGATTCATTTAATAAATAACTGTTGCATAGCCTCTCTGGGCCAGGAAATGTGCTCAGTACTTAGGATAAAATGGTGGATATGCTTCCTGCCCTTACAGAGCTTGCCATTCAGTGGGTTCAGTCTTGAAACCAATATCTTACAGGTTCATAATCACAAACTGTGATAGGTGAAATAAAGGGTAAGTACACGTGTGATGTGGGTGACACCAGGGGCTGTTGAGGTGGATAAGAGTGGAAGCTACCAGACCAGGCTTCCCTTGCAGAAGTGGCATCTGAGCTCCAAGCAACAGGATTCGTAGAAGTTAATTACACATTTTGTGCATGGGATTAGAAAAGATGTGGGACCATTTATGCTTGTTGGTTGGTTGGTTTCCTAATCCACCATGCTCAAAAAAAGATTTAAAGTGGCTTGCAGAATTGTATGAAATATACAATTACATGCACTGGAAGGAGGAGAAAAAGAAAAATGAAGTGGCAAGAACACAAAATATGATTAATCCAAAACCTGTGCCTCAGTGTCCCACAGCCTGGCCCTACGCAAGCCATCAGTTTTACCCTACACTGTCTGAGAGCTGCCATGGCAAAGGGAAACCGATCAATGACTCAGTTTCCAATGTTCATAAAATTATAAGCAGATGAATTGCTCTGGGTATATTCTGTGTCCAGATATAGAGGGTATGGAGGCTTGAGTTGGCAGGCAATGTGGAAGTAAAGAGTCCAGAAGTTTATAAACCAAGAGACATAGTGGATTCTCAGGGAACCCGGACCAGGACATGGGGCCCCAAGAAAGTTTCCAGCCTGGAATGGGGAAAGGAGAGTGTCTAGTTCAATCAGAGAAGTTTTACATATTAGGATTCTGCATTCTATTTCTTATAAGGAAAGGGTCACAACGCCAAACTCTAAATAGGTTTGGAAGTCTTGGATTCAAACCGATCCCTTCATTCTGAGATAAGAGAAGTCAAGATTCTTCACCAAGGCCGTGGACTGGTTAGTGTCAGAGCTGGGGCAGACCGCACCCAACAGCCATCCAGAGCATTCCACGTGGTTGCCTGAGTTGTGAGCCGTACAGAACTTGCAACTTCAGTTCTAACCTCCACGTGTTCTCACCCTTTGGTAAACAGCCACCATTGTATGGTCCGGTAAAACTGCTTTCATACAAACAAACTGCTTTCATACAAACAAAGTTGCGGCAATTTATTTGATTTACTGGTTATCTGCTTCATGGAATCATTGTCTCTCTCATTTTCAGACAACTTCCCCCCTAAACAGCAACTCTCCACCATCCCTGAGCTTCAGTGGGGGGAAAAAAAAGAAAAAAAAAAAACTATTGCTTAATAAACTTCTTGGGTTTGAGTTATCTTAACAAGTCTCTCCAGCTTGTGATAAAGGAACTCAGGAATTTCTCACCAGTCCAGGAATCCACAGTTTCTCCATCTACCCATAGGGAATTCTAGTTGTGCAATTTACAGTACCCAAGCCATCTAGAGCAGGGCTTAAAAACACAGACTTTGAGGCCTGAAGCCGGCCTGCTGTGAATTCAAATCTCAACTGTGATACTTTCTAGCTCTATGACCTCATGAGAATAACTTAACCTATGATGCCCAAATCGCCTGCCCAAATGCAAATGATAATCAGACCTATCTCTTTATGGTGAGTGTACAGTGAGATAATGAATGAAAAGCATTTACCTTAACAGGGTGTTTAGGGCAGAGCAAGCACTCAATACCTTTTTGCTGTCATTGTTACCCTACAAGTCATCCTCTTGTAATTGCGAGCCATTCATAACGGCAGCAAGAGAAGATTCAAATGATTTTAAAAGATACTTTGTGAACAAGAGCACTAAAAAAAATATCAATGGCACTGCATAAACCAGTCACTGTCTTACTCCACTCACAAATCTTCATTTGTTCAGCTGGGGAAATTATGAACTGTCTGGAAATAATACAGTAAAGACAGTCGATGACAATTAGAGCATAAAGAGTCTAATGGAGATTCTGCTATGAATTGGGGATCTTCTGTTCCACTAAAATCCATTTATTTCAAAAAAATTCTGGAACCACTTTGCCTTAAGTGGACATCATTTAGTTCTCAATTACAATGAAATTCCACTGGAAGTATGTACTAAATGCAGAACATCTACATTAATACCAGGAGAATTTGTTGAGATAAATGTTACTGCAATGAATACCAGATGAATATCAAATATCTCACTTATACCTTCCATGTTCTTGGGCTCAGGCACTGCTATCCCCTTGCTCCTATCATCTCCATTTCAGAGGAGTTTCTTATGGAGGTAGGAATCAGGCCCAGAGTATATTTTTATTTACTTGTAATCTAGCTTAGAGTTAGATGGCTCTCAAACATTGATTAATCAAGACACACTGTATAATATTAAAATCACAGGCACTCACCACCCCCTCAAAAAGTAATTAATTTTCCAAAGAGCTATAGACCTACATAACAGGCAAATGTATAAAGGGGGGTTATTTCAGACTAAGCACTAAAAAGACCTTTTAATAGCTCTAACACAGATTGAACATAGTGAAGCAAAGAAATCTCAGTTGAAGAATTAGGACCTGCCCTGTTCAACTCAGGGTGTTAATGACTTTGGCATGAGCTATACAGGGAAAAGGAGGTTACTGTTAACATCCTATTTCAACACAGGTTTCCTGAGCTGCCAATAAACTTCTTAGGGGTCATTTTTTATGCTAATCAAGAAAATAAAACTCTTTCTATGTAGGAACGTGTGCAAATATGAGGGCATTTTTCATTATAAAATTGTGGGTCATAAATGATGAAAGCCATGGTTTTCTAGCCCTTTGTCATGCTATGTTCCAGGGCAAAGAGGCAGCGGTGTGGTTGCCCAGGATCCAGGGTGGTGGTTTACCTGCCTTCCTATCAAATGACCTGGCTTCATGTCTCAGCTCACACACTTCTCTATGAAAACACTCAGACCTTCAGTTTCATCTTCTACAAAATGGCATTAATAGCCTTATCATGTTGCTGTGTGGATTCAATGAGGTGCAGCATGGGAAACTCCTAGGATGAGTATCCACCTTGAAAGGGATGCAATCAGGCTGCCTGGGCCTTGCCTGTCTTCTGCCTTTGGTGCAGGCTCTTGCTTCATAGGAAGCCACTGCTACTCACCCTCCCCATCCCCCAACCACCCCCAACATGCACAGAGAAATTGCTCCACAGCCAACCCCCATCTTGGGCTAGGATCCTACTCTGTAGTCAAAGAGAGCCAGATCCATCCCACATACTTTGTACATGGATCCCATCTAGTTGCCCACTGGGGTTCTGACCTGACATTTCCCCAGTTGCAGCCAACTTCTTGCCTTAGTTTTTCCCACATGGACCCAGGCAGGAACTTGGAACCCAAATCCCCCAAAACTAGAATGGCCAAGTGGCCAAGTTGGGTGAAACTCTAAAGAAAGTCTATGCATGTTATAATAAATCTATATACCCTCTGGAAAAAAAAACAAAATGAAGGTAGATTTGTTTAGGCCACAGGTTACAAACCAGCAAGTTGAAGGCCAACTGCTATCTTCCACAAAGTTGTTTAATTCATTTGTATAGACCCTTCATTTTGAAATAGGGAAATTTCGCATTAAAAAAAAAAAAAAAATCTGCATTTGAGCCTCATCTCGTAAAATCAAAAGTTCCGATGCACCATATTCTGCAAGAGTTCAGTTGAGGCTGCCCTTTGAGGCTTAGCACTCTCCAAGTCCCCAGGGTCCTGCCATGCCTGACAGACCTTGCTACCTGGCCTACTCCACTCACTTAGGTCATTTATGACACTCACTTGTCCCCTATAGGCTTTTGCATTAATTGCCCCTTATTTAATTGTATGAGTGTATATTGCGACCTTGACTTGTATTTTCATTCAAGGAAACCGCACACATCAGGCAAAAGGGTCAAATCATGGCATCCTATCTCCAGAGCATCAACTGTACCCTGAGAATTTGTCAGGCCTCACCCCAGATCTACTAAATCAGTAACCCCAGGGTTAAGGACCCAGAGTATAGTTTAACCAGCCCCTCGGCTGATTCAGACGCATACTAGACTTTGAAAGTTGCTGGACCAGAGGGATTCCAATGCACACAAAGCATCCAGCAGCCCCGTATTTTGGCCATATTTCACTTGAGCCAGATCAACCTGATCTCTCTTGACCCACTCCCCCCACGCCTCAGAGGTGGGCCCAATAATCTTACCATGCATCAGTGCCATCCCTACAGTTTTTTAATATAAGCTATTTAATATAAGGTTCCTTCACAAATATTAATTCCTACATAATCCTCTTTGCACAATGAAGCAAAGTGAACCCACATCCACAGAAATGTGACAAGGGAAAATCAACGGTGCTAAAAAATGAAATATGTGTCAAGTCCCCAAAGAAGTTCATTACCTGAAGGACACATTATCCCCTTCTCTTCCCATGAGTCAGCACAGTCAGTAGTCATTCCTAATTGGTTTAAAGCTTAGTATGAAATATTAGGATGCCACCATATGTGATGACACAGCTGTATTCCTGAGGGGACTGCTGAGACTAATCTGTGTACAGCAGAGACAGGTGGAGACAAAGGGAGCAGGTGGAAATGGGTTGTAAATACACTATAACTTAAAAAATAATGGGCTGGTTTTCCCCTACAGGTTTCTGGTGCTTTATCACTAATTAAATATTGAAACTACAAAAGGAGAAATAAAGTTTTGTGGTTCTTTGGATTTGGGGCATAAATGTAAATATTTTGGACCATTAACTGCAATTTCATTTGAAAAGCACAAGCCTGGTCTCAGAGCATTGAGTTGTAGGCATGTGAGCTGGGCAGGAAGAAGATTTAAGGAAAAGATTAGCAGCCAGTGTTGACATCCATTTTCCTTAGGCCGTAAGGGGATCTTATGCCGTAAGGGGTTGTACCTTCAAGGGCAGCATGATTCAAGTTTAGGAAATTGATGAACCTTTTAAACAAAATAGTGGATTCCCTATGATAAGGATAGCAGTCAAAATCACATCACACAGCGTAGAAAGGCTGTTTGCCAAAGACAGAAAATCAATAGTCAAAAGGCTTGGAATTCTTGGGTGATTCACACCAGAGAGCAGTAGTTGAATCATTTATGGCCTCCGTCCTCCAAGCCTGCAATAGCAAGGCACTTGGAACACTCAGGCATGGATTTTGGGTCTTGGCTTTAGGGTAAGATGATCTATAATTCCATAAAGAAGCAAGAAGCTTCTGGAACCACAGAGTCATAGACACTTAGAGTTGGAAGGGCCCTTGACGTTTGGCTTAGCCAAATTCCCACTGCAGTAGACTGAGCCCAGCCTCCCCACTAAACTTGCTCCCCATATCTTGCGGGGTGGCCATGGGCCTCGTTGAACAGCTCTCATTTGTTCATTCATCCTATCTGATCACCTCCAAATCTGCCTCTTGACAATTTTCCCTCATAGTTCTATTCTGTGTCTTCTAGGATAACAAAACAAAATGTCTTCTCCCTTTCTCTCCATCTGGCAATCTGGTGACTGGTCTTGAAGTCAAAAGAGCCAGTTTCATGGTCCAGTTCTCCCACTTAGCTGTGGAGCCTCAGTTTCCTCATCTGTAAAATGTCCTCTATGACCCCTACCCAAGGTTTTGGTCAGGGTAACATTCTGGGAAGAAAATCTGTGCGAATGTTTTGTTAATCAGGAGACAGTGTGGGTTGGCAGACAGAGCTTGTGCCTTGGAGCCAGATGTCCTTGAAGGTGTATATTGGGCCTCAACATGTGAGCTGGAGGAGATCACCTGACATAGGGGTATAACAGTTCTCATGAAGGGCTCTATGTGAGAACTAAAGGAGATAATACATAAAATCTCTGGCATACTCTAGTGCTCCATGAGTATCAGAGCACTTCCCTTTGCCACATGTTATTACGTGAGCTGAGTCCAGCTAAGTGAGCTGGTCTGAAAACAGGAGAGTGAAAACCATGGCTTCCTCTGGCACCTGTGCTAACACATGTCCCCATGACCTGTATGCACCAAATCCAGCCCCCACCTCCACTCTCCAGACTGTTCTGCACAGGGAGAGGCCAGCAGTGGAGACCCAACAGCAAAGAACTATACAGAAGGTGTATTTGTCAGGGTTCTCCAGGGAAACATAACCAACAGGGTATACATTAAGAGATTTAATATAAGGAATTGGCTCATGTGACTCATGGAGACTGGCAAGTCTGAACTCTATTCAAGAGGCCACAAGCTGGAAACTGATAAAGTTGATGCCAAAGTCTTTCATCCAAATTCCCCAGGAGGAGCTGGCTGGCTGGAATCCTGGCAAGAGCCAATGCTGAAGCTGGGGCAGAAATTAGTCTTCTGACTGTGAAATCCTCACTTCTGGCTTTTAAGAACTCTGACTGATCAGACGAGGAGACTCTCCACATGGCTGAGGGCAATCTCCTTTGTTGATAGTAGATGCAATCAATTGACTATAGATTCAAATCCTATCTATGAAATTCCCTCCCAGTAACAAGCAGACCAAACAACTGGACACCATAAACTAGCCAAGTTGGCACATGAAATTAACCATCACAGAATGGAAGCAGCCAGGATGGACCCTCCCCCATCTTCTTAAGTTAAGATACCACAGGATTTCGTGGTGTGATATAGTGGTGAGAGGGAAGAAAGGATTGCAAAGGAAGCATTTGGGGTCATTTGGAGGGGAATAGCATTTGGGCTACCAAGACTCTTGGAGTAGTGATATTTTATGGCTAGGAAGAGCCTTTTCCATGGAACAGTCAATAGAGGCTAGGGAAGAACCTCAAGAAAAACAATCTGAGTGGCTGGGATTGATGCCCCAACTGCAGGCTCAAAGGAAAGACTGAAAGAGGACTATGGGATTTTGTGCTATGCTTTCCAGTGCATGACTGGAGAGAAAGCAGAAGGCCTATTCAGGAGACATTTGTGCCTGGGGTGGCATAGCTGGTGCAAGATAAGCAGGGCACTAGGATGGGAATCCAGGTATAGGGGTGTGGGAGGGAAGGAATCTTGATCATCTCACAATCACTGAGAATTTGTGCTGACATTAGTACCTCTCAGGAGAAAGCTGCCACCATATCATGCACCCAGGGACAGAGACTTGTCAGCAGTGATGATGTTTGTGGCCACAAAGAAAGTTCAAGCCCTTGTGTTTGAGCTCCATTGGGGTTGGAGGGTAATAGAGGGTGCATGATGGATGAGTGGTAAAAGGTGCTGTCTATCGGAGTTCGACCCCATCTCAAATGAAAAAGGCCAATTACAATGGTCAAATCTATAGGGAAACATAAAAAAACAAGATTGAAGAGTAAAGATCAGAAGGGAGCATGGTGCTCCACTTTTCAGAGAGCTGAAGTAACCTGTCTGAGATTGTGCAGCTCTAAATGGGGGAACCTGGGCTTGACTCCAGGTTTTCCGGGATCCAGAGCATTCCACAGTCTTTCTTCCATCAGCACCGATTCACCGAACAGAAAGGAGAACCTGGAGGTGGTACCTCCACCTGTCCATTTTCTGAAGACAGAGCCCTGGTACACTTAACCCACCCCTAATAATGGGTCCAACACCATCTCACTTCCTTTTAAGTTGCCACCTTGGCATATTTAGAGTCAGGGAAGAGCAACCAACTTTGTTTGGCACATAGAAGAAATATTTTTAACAACGTTTCATCTGTATGCCAGACACACCATGTGCATTAAACCGAGGACAGTCCTTGGCTCAACTACAGGGCTGGCACCAGGCGTTCTCTCCCTTATCTCCTTTAGGGGTAAATCTACTCTCAGATTGTTCATTCTCACAAGTCATTCACAAACAGCCATTTTCATGGTAATCACAGTCTTTATACACTTGCAGATAATTAAAAACGGGGACCATCTTCCACATGTCCTTTCATTGGTCCCTCTTGAGTCAGACTCCACATTCCACAGAGTGAATAATCAAGACAACAATCCTGGGAGGTGGTTGCTGGCGCCCCCACTGACTGATGTGCCCACTGAGCATCAGAGAGGTTGAGGAACTTGTCCACGTCACACAGCTGGTAGGTAGCAGAGCCAGGATGTAAGCCTCAGTGTGTGAATCAGCAGGACTCTGCTCGTCCCACTCCACTATCCTCACTTTCCCTCCCTACCTCTCATTCCTTCCTCTCTCTTTTCTATCCCCCTTTCTATCACCGTTCCTTTTTATAGAGCATTCTCCTTGCTCTTTGTCTAACCCGTAACTCCTTAGAGGCATAGCCTAGTCTATGTGTTTTCAGAAAGTCACCAAAAACTTCAAACAATGTAAAAATCCACTTCTAAAATTCTAACAGGAGTACAAATTCAAACTGTTCCCATTTGAGTTAAAATTAGAATCATGTGCCAATACCAAATGTCGACTTTTATTTTCCAGGAACTGATGCAACCAAACATCCACTGATGAAACAAGTGAGTCTTTTGAATCCATTGGGATAACTATTCCATGGTCTAATGGCTTTGAGGTGGAAACATTGTTCAAAATATTCAGAATAAATCCCTTAAACCACTACCCCATTTTTACTACTTAATTCAAAGTTCCATTTGGTCAGGCTGAAAAATGCACATCCTGCCTTTGTTGTTTTCTTTGTGGGCTGTCTTTCAAAGTTTGGTAAATTATCAAATGTTCCATTAGTTACTTGGCCAAACTAAACTTTGAATGTCTCCTAACACAAAACAATAACCGCCTGTAAATTATATTTTGACTCCTAAATTTCCTTAGATGTATGCACATTAATGTCAACTGAAATTAACATTTCCAATCGAATGAGTTGGGAAAGACATTGGTTTTGTCTTGTGGGAAAAACATATGTTGTGAACACATGCTTTGCTTTTCCATGCTTTTATTACTTAATATTTTAGGGTATAAAATAATATATGCAATATATATATACAAACACGTATATATATAATAATGTATATGTCACATATATGTATAATAAAACAAATACCTACAAACCCAACCCCATGTTAAACAAAAACCCACCAATCCATTGCACTACCCCAGAGGCAAAGCACTGTTTTTAATTTTGTGTTTATCATTCTCTTGCTTTTATCATTTAACAACACAATATAATATTGAGTTTCTCTTGCTTTTTTGAGCTTTATAAAAATAGTACCATACTGTACTTAGTCTTTTGTAACTTGTTTTCTCCCTTAACATTAAGTTTCTATGCTTAATCTATATTGGTTCATGTCACTTACTTGTTTTCACTGCTGTATAATACTCCATTTGTGATAATATCATCACTGATTTATTCATCATCCTTCTGATGAACATTTAAATTGTTTACAGTTTTTTGCTACTAATTAAAATTCAGCTATGGTCATTCTTGAACATGTCTCCTTGTGCACCATATACAGAGTTTTACTTAAGTTGAGTATCTGTTCATATATTTATTCACTATCTATGTTTTCTCTCCTGTGAAATGCCTGATCTTCTCTTTTGCAAAAGGCCATGGGGTTGACTTCTGCCTAACAAGCCTTCCTTTGGATACTCCCCCATCCCTGTAACTCTAACTGAACAGTCAGCCACAGGGCTTGCCCTTATCTCTCTCTGGCCCACAGGAATCAGTGCAGTAAGCAGGCTACCCTATCAAGGAAATCCATCCCCTGGTGATAAATATTGCTCCCAGCAGTGGGCACCTGACCCAGTTAGAGCCATTCCAAGTACACTTCCCCGGAACTGGTATATGGACTCTAGGGGAAAGAAGCTTTCTTTCTGTTGAGTTGCATGGAATTTTCAAGCACCATCCTCCCTGGATACATGGAGAATACTTAACCCCAGTGGAGAAACATGGTCCACAAACCGAGGGAAGCGGAGCTGAGACTGAGAGAATGATGGAGAATCTTGATGATATTACTGGCTCCCAGTAAGACAAGCCAATAAATGTTCTCTTTTGCTTAATTTACTTTTAAGCTGAATTTTTGTCACTGGTAACTAAAATAAAGCAAAGCTGTTTGAGAATGAAGCAAAAATTGTCAAAAAAAAAAAATCAGAAGCTCAAGGAAAACATTGGCATAAAGATTGTAATAACAATTACCATTTCTAGGCTGGGTTATGGTCCACAACACTCTCACATCCATTATGTAAGTTAATTCTCCCAGCAATTCTGGGAGGTGGACAGGGTGGGTACATGGTTATTATTCACATTTCACCATGGATTTGAGTCTTGAACCTGGGACTTCTGTCATAAGTTCTTTTTGGCTGTCTGAACTGCACTTTAACCACCACTATTTCTATGACTCTGACACCTGTTCAGATAAATTGTAGAACACCCATGGTGTTCAATAGTCAGAAAATGTTGCACCTATTTGAATGAGTATTCTTTGTTCTGAAGATGCTTTTCCCCAAGTCCATCTACCTGTAAAACTGGAGAGAAACATGGCTCCCAAACTTGAAAAAAAAAAAATGCTTTCAGATATCCTTGGTTTTACTTTGGAAGACCAATGTCCAAGATTGTTGCACAATCATTGCTAACTAGATTATGGACTCTTTGTGTAAGAAACACATTCTATATGCATAACAATGACTGAACCATGGACTAGCAACAAGATGCCCAGTGGGAGAGAAGAGAGGGCCATGGGACTTGCAGAGGACATGCGATTTTCCCCAGAAGTTAATATGGCAGACTCAACTTTGAAGGAGAGGAAGCCTTACTAAATTTCAGCACTGTATGGACCTGTACACTCATTGTGTGTATACACACACACACACACACGTACATATATACCTGACAATCACTTTGGAGGAAAGAGTGAATATGAGCCATTGCTGACAGCAACTCTGAACAATCTCTGCAATTAATATATAAAAGTCCTTATTCAAAGAAGCTACATTCTAAAGCAAAATCAAAGGACACGAGCAATACTAGACAGAGACGAGAAATAGGTGAATTCTAAAGAAGAGGATCTGGACTGGAATGGGGTTAAGGGTTTCCTTAGTCACACTTGATGAAGGATTTCATTAATTTCTTCAAGAAGAGGGATTAGTCATTATGTTTGCATGTGGGTACATATGTCTTTGATTAATTGAACTCCGTAATAAACTTTGTTTTTAGTTTCAATTTTTAAGTCTTTGGTTGAATTGCTTAGCACCAAGTTAAATACTCTCTTTAAATTTTTCTATAGATAGATCTTGGCCTAGAAGACTCCAAGAGACTATTGTTATTAGGATTTTGGTGACTAGAGGGAGGTCAAGTAGGCCACATCAATTTCCAAATGATGCTTTGTCCAATCTACCTCTTTTGGTGGTTGAGATGTCCTGGGATCACATACAGTTACATAACAAAGTGATATGCTTTGTTATGCTTGCTACATAAACTAGCATGCAGAAAAAAAAAAAAAAAAAAAAAAAAAATACCTGCCTGCCTGTCAGTGCAAGGTTAGTGATGGGCAATCCCAAAGTGGTTGCATAGAGTTGAGCTAAAGGCTCAGACCTCACCAGAGCCACCTATGCTCATTCCAGGAAGCCTCTTAAGGACTTATGCCCTGTTCTGTCACAACAATGAATATCCAGCATTTGTTGCTTTTATTAATTTTACATACATTGATGTCTACTAGTGTGGAACATAGAATAAGGAGTCAAAATAATTTACGTGTGCAGAATTTTATGTTGAGGATGCTTGAAGATGTGGCAGAGAGGTCAAGTTACCTCCCAATGATCATTGTCTCCTTCCCCTTCTTCTCCAGTGTAAACCCAGTGAAAAGACTGCATTTCACAGCCTCCCTTGCAGAGAGGTGCAGCCATCTGACTGGGTGCTGGCCAGTAAGTATAAGTGCAAGAGCTGTGTAATCCTCCCAGGAAATCTCATTAAGAGGCTCTTGCTCCTACTATGCTATGACATAATATGGTATGATTACATGATGCGATATGATGTGATGCTTGGTGATGTGATAAGTGGAGATCCAGTTTCCATATTGGAGTAGGAGGATGAGCGCTGCTCCCCAGGGAGTGCAGAACGGAAAGCTAGAAGTAACCTGGGTCCCTGAAAGTGTTATGTGGCTGCAAAACACCCCTGGATTGTCCACCTCTGAAACTTCTTTATATGAGATGGAAATAAACTTCTAACTTTATTCTATTTTCTATTTTTAAATCTTAATTAATACAAGCAATCAAAAGAGTATGCCTGCATTCAAGCAGAGAGAAGGAATAGAAATTCAAAAGTGAGTTATAATTGAGTGAAGAAATTTCCCCTCCTCCCCTTTTGCCTGCGGCTAAAGATAGCCATAAATGACGAATGAAGCTCGGAGTCCACAAGTGGTCTCCAGAGGCCTTTGTCTTCATCTTTACAGCAATTTTAGTGGGTACTAAACCATGCCTGATCTTTCTAATGTTGATAATTTTTTTTCATCTTAAAGGCTTGAACAAAAGCAGAAGACATATGCCTGATGATTCATCGTCTTTGGCAGTCAGTGACCAAACAACTGCAATTGGTTTTAAGCTCATTTATTAATTCATCCTCTGCCAACCCAGGGCCACCTGAAGATTCCAGAATCATGAGAAATGGCCACCATCCACAGAGGTTTTACAATTGCCATGGTATCTCCACAACAGTGTTATGGCCTGCTACCAGAGCAGTCCTTCTAAATAAACCATGTCACCCACCTACGCAAAGCCTCCAACAGCTCCCCGTCATCAGCCCCTCAAAAAAGTCAAACTCCTCAGAGCACCCTCAGATGGCAACATTCAAAGCCACCATCTCCCCATCTTCCTTTACAATATTACCTCCCACTGTTTTCCTAGATATACCCATATGTGGGTATGAAATATTCTCCAAACTCTGTGACTCCTCTTTGAGAACAGAACATGTTATTTATCTTAACTCTCTAGATCTTGATAAATGTCTAATGGATAAACAGAAGTAAGAGAAGAAGAAAGGGAAACAAGGAGGAAGAAAAGGAGGGAGAAAGAAAAAGATTTACGTACTATTGTGACAAAGTTGTGAAGTCACGGTCAGATAGGTGAAATTCAGAACTGAGCATGTGTTCTGACTAGCCTGGTAGTTACAGAAATGGTTACAAACAGGGATAAGATGTCCTGAATAAGGGACAAGGCAATGTCAAGAAATTGTGAAGTCTAAACAGGCAGACAGAGGTAAAGGACAGAGGCAAGCTCAGTGATGGCAGCAAAGAGACTCCACCGTGTCTGAATCAAAGGGGGCCATTTTTCCAGATATAGCTCAGATGTCTTTGAACAGAATTGTCTTTGAAGGTCCTCATTTTCCTACGTAACTAGGAATGTATATCCTGCTCCCTGCTCTTCTGCCTTCATTTCTCTAACTAAGGCATTGACAGCAGGGAAGTGACAGCAGCAAGAGGAAAAGAGACAAGAAGGAAGAGAAATAAAAGTAGAGCAAGTAAGTAGGAGAAAAGCAAGAAAGGGAGACGATATAGAGAACAGGAGAGTACAGAGGGGAGAAGAGGCAAAACAGGGGAGACAGGGAGGGGAGATGAGTAAAAGAAAGAAGATAAGGGATAGGAGGGGAGAGAAGCAAGTATTGATGTTTGGATTCTTGAAAATAGGGATAGTGTCTTGTACATCTTAGGATTCCCCAAGGACACATGATCAGTGATTAAGAAGAACTGGTGACCTGAATTGAAGAATTACAAATCTGTGGGATGAAAACTTTAGAATGTCCATCCCTGTAGTTATAGGTGACAGTTAAATTTAACTGTCACCAATTTAACATGCCCTGGAAATGAAGCCATGTTGGATGACCACTTAACAGAGCTCAGACGTAAAATTCTTCATGTAGGAAGAAGGCATGGAGATCAACAAAGAAGAAGAGGAGAAGAAAAATGGTTAAAGGGGGAGAGAGAAATTCAGTCCTATAGGAAATGTTCTGTCAGCTAAGACTGGGATTGAGGTCTTATTGCAGTAATACCTTTACTTGGAGATCTGGGCTGCAGTTCTCCTAAATCTGGGTAAGAAATGTTCCTCGGTCTCATTAAAAAGATTTTAGGTTAAATGCTAGAAGTTATCTGGTTGAAAAGGATCTGCTTTACCAAAGGAGAATGTGGAGATCTCTTCAACTGAGGATTTTAAAGGATGGTTGATTCTTGTTACTATTGTATGATTATGCATTGGTGGTAGGGAGGAATTTAGCACCCAAAATTTATCAAACTTTGTTTATATACCCAGATATGACACATGAACAATCTTATCTAATCCTCATAACCCTCGGAATAGGAATTATATCCATTTTACAGATGAGGAAAGAGGCTCAGAAAGACAAGCTTGTCCACAGTCATTCAGCTAGAAGGCAGTGGAGCCAGGATTCACACAGGGTGATCTGGCCTCATTTTCTCATTACACCGCACTGCTTCCCAAAGCCCTTTGTTCTGGAAGTAAGAAGAGGAACAACAGAGGATCCTTCCGGCAATCATAACATGTCTGTCTTGAACCTTGAGTAGGAAGAAGAGGGAGGACCTAATGATGGGACGTCTTCAAACCAGTGAAGGAAGGGTCCCAAAAGTCTGGTAGAAACACACCTCGCTGAGAAAATGTATGGGTTCCAGTGCAGATTGGATTGCAGGTGCCTCTGTTTTGGAGAGTGTGGTAGTTTGGAGCTCTGCGTACTCCAAGAAAAACATGTTCTTCAACCTTCTTGAACCCATTGTAAGTAAGACTTTTTGATGAGGGTTCTTCAGTTAGGGTATGACCCACCTCAGTCAAGATGGGTCTTAATTCCATTACTGGAGTCTTCATAAGCAGAATGAAATGCAGACTGATAGAGAGAAAACCACAGGGGAGCAGCCAGAAGCTGAAATCAATGGAACTGGAGGAGAAGGAAGAATCCAGAATAGGCCACCATGTGCCTTGTGACAAGATAAGGACCAAGAATCACTGACAGCCAGCCCCAGAACACCACATTGTTCAAGGAGAAAGCATTATTTTGATGATGTCTTGATTTGGACTTTCTCTTGGCCTCAAAATTGTGTTTAAGCCAACCATGCATAGTATTTGCTTTAGGGCCAAGGAAACTAAAACAGAGACCTACTACAAAAGTCTCTTGAGAGCTCTTATGAGAATCCTATCTTTGGGTCAGCTACTCCTGTTCTAGAGGACAATGAAAAGAAAAAAGCAAATGTGAAGAAAAAAGTTTTAAACAAAAAAATAGGTGCTTATAGGAGCTCATTTTCTAGCACTCTGAACAAATTTATTGATAATCTACCATAACTGGTAAAATTTTTGATGAAATCTCTCTTTTTATTCTAAATCAGGCTTGGAAATACATCAAAAAGACAACAGAAAAGGTAAGCACTTCTGGAATGGCAGCTTGAGGAAGGTAGCAGACTGTCTTCCCAGCAAAGCAGCCAGAACTGGTGAAAATGATATAAAAATAAAACAACCATTTAAAGTCTCTGGAAATTGCTCTAAGGGTTTACAGCAAATAGAGAAACATTTACTCAAGAAAATTTACTAAATCTCAGTGAGATCAATGAGTGTCTGCGGCATGTGAACCATAACCCCCTCCCTCCCCTTCACACCGCCACTCAGTGTGACAGACGCTGCTCTCTGGCTGGGTGCAGCCAAGAAGATGGTGTTTCCTCTACCTCCAGCTTCCAGTCTAAGGCCACAATTTCACCCCAGGAGGGGCACGCTACCAGAATTTCCCAGCCTTCCCAGCTCTGTGTTACAAAAGTTCTGTTCCAAAAATGCCAAGCTGAAAGATCTAGGACTTCCTTCTTTCACCAAGCCCCCACACATAGGGTGAAACTCTACCCCAGGTGTGACAGGCCAAGAATATTGGGCCCCAATCACTCTTGGCCCATCTCACTGAGATTCCACACCAGAAAAGACAAGCAGGAAGACCAGGGACCCACATCCCTGCCAGCATCCTGCTCATAGGGCAGAGAAGTCACTCTGAGAGAAGCACTCTGCTGACCTCACCACCTAATCTGGAGCAGAGACTGCAGAGGTTCTTCCCAGGGACAAGAGGTAGACCGTTACATAACAACAAAGACTTCTACAACTGTCCTTAAAGAGACTGACTTTATTTGGGAAATAGCATTGGGAGTTAAAGGCTAAAGGTTTCTATCATAACATGAATATTTTGGTAGTGGACATTAAGAGTAGGCTGGTAATCTCCATGATAACAACAAGCAAAAGTGGTAGACATGCTAAAAGGTTTAACAGAGAGATCTAGGGGGAATACAGCTAAGAGGAGCTTTCTTGGGTAAGAACAAACTCATTCAACCTCTAGCCTCAAAGACTAAACTTTCAAAGAAGCTGAGTTTAATTAGATCAGAATTTTGTGCTCCAAGGCATTGTCAAAAACAATGGTAATAAGCTAGTAACGGAGGCTAACGGTTTGGTGTGATAGCAGTATAGGCAGACAGCTAGCAGTTTAAACAAGGTGATCAGGAAAAGAGAAAAGAATGGTAGACTAAAATGACTATTTCCCCTGGTGGGGGGTGGGGAGGTCAGAGTGAATGCATGCATGCCAAAGTCTCTGTCCTCTGAGAATGAATTCGGGGACTGCACATTGTAGAGGAAAGAGACTTCACTGAGACAGTCCAGTCACTAAACAAATAAACAACAACAACAAACCCAGAGAAAGAAAGGAAAAGTATCCAGAGTTGCTGCAATGTATTACCTAAAATGTCCAATTTTCAACAAAAAAATATGGGACATAAAAATACAGGAAAATGTGGCCCATACACAGAAACAAAAGCAGACAACAAAAATTGCCTTTGAGAGGACTCAGGTGTTTTATTTAGCATGCAGAGACTTCAAAGAAGCTGTAATAAATATATTCAGGGACCTAAAGGAAACCATGTTTAAAGAAGTAAAGGAACATGTAATCACAATGTCTTTTCAAATAGAGAATATCAATAAAGAGATAGAAATTATGAAAGCGAACTAAATGTAAATTCTGGAGATGAAAAGTAGAATAACTGAAATGAAAAGTTCACTAGAAGGATTTAACAGATTTGAGCTGGCAGAAGAATCCATGAATATGAAGCTAAACTGATAGAGATTATGCAACCTGAAGAATAGAGAGCACAGAAAAAAATAAAAGAAAATGAGCAGAATCTCAAAGACATGTGGGACATCAATAAGCACACCAACATACACCTAATGAAAATTCCATAAGGAGAGGATGGAGAGAAAGGTGCAGAAAAATCTTTCAAGGAAATAATGGCTGAAAATGTCCCATATTTCATGAAAAATCTATGCATCCAAGAAGCTCAATGAATGCAAGTAGGATTAATACAAGGAGATCCACCCCAGACACATGATAATCAAAATCTTGAAAGACAAAGACAAAAAGAGGAAATCTTGAAAGCACAAAGGTAAAAATGACTATGAACAAGAAAGCACAAGTAAGATACAGAAGGCAGTGAAATGGCATATTCAAAGTTCTGAAAGAAAAGAAACTGTCAACCAAGAATCATCCAGCAAAACTATATTTCAAAAATGAAGTAAAAATGAAGATATTTGCAGATACACAAAAACTGAGAGAATCCATTGCTAACAGACCCACCTTATAAGATATACTAAAGTAAGTGCTTCAGGCTGAAAGCAAGTGACACCAGACAGTAATTCTCTAATCCACATGAAAAAATAAAGAGCCCTAATAATATAATTGTGTAGATAATTTTAAAAGAGTATAATTGTATATTTCTTCTTCTTCCTACTTTTAACTAATTTAAAAGGCAAATGTATAAAACACTATGTAATAACAGCACAAAGGAGGTGAGTGGGAGCAAGTATTACTGGAGTAAGGAAATAATACCAGGTGGCAAATCAAATTCACAGGAAGAAATGAAAAGAACCAGAAATGGTAAATAGGAAGGTTAATATAACAAACTCTATAAATATATACTTCTCTCCTTTCTTCTCACAGCTTCTTTAAAAGACATAAAATTATATAAGTAATATTTAAAACAATGTATTCCTATTTTTATGATATACATCATCAATAGATACAAAATATTATCAAGAGGGAAAAGACATAAGAATGAATATGAGTAACATTTCTATGTATCACTGCAATTAATTAGTATAAATCTGAAGTTGACTCTGAAAAATTAAAGTGCATATGGTAAGCTCTAGAAAGCACTAAGAAAATAACTCAAAAAATAAACAAAAATGAAAAATCATTAAAGGAATTAAAATGTCATGTTAGAATATATCCACTCAAATTAAAGGAAGACAGTAAAGAATGAACAAAGAAACAAAAAATAAATGAGAAATATGGGGAAAAAAAGTAAAATGGCAGATGTAAATCCAAACATATCAATAACAACATTAAAAGGCAATGGATTAAGTATTCCAATCAAAAGTCAGATACTGTCAGACTGCACTTTAAAAATTCAACTATATGCTATCAAAAGAGACACATTTTTAAGATTCAAAGACACAAATAGGTTGAAATTAAAGGATGAAAGATATACACAATCCAAACAGCAACTGTAAGAAATCTAGAGTGGAAATACTATTATCAGACAAAATAGACTTTAAAACAAAAGAAAAAAAATTAAAGATAAAGAAGTACATTTTATAATGATGAAAGGATCAAGAAGATGGGACAATTATAAATATGCATTGACCTAAAAATAGAGCTCCCCAAAATAACATATAGAATTGAAGGGAAGAATAGACAATTCAACAATAATTTTGAAGAATTCAATACTCCACTTTTATAATAGAGCAATTAAGCAGAAGATCAAAAAGGATAAAGAATATGGGAACTATACTACCAACTAACTAAACCTAACAAACATCTATAGAACACTCCAACCAATATCAGCAGAATGCATATTCTTCTCAAGCAAAGATGCAACATTCTCAAAGATAGACCATATGCTACTTGATAAAACAGTCTCAATAAATTTGAAATTACTAATAGAAAGAAATTAGAAATTAATAACTGAAAGAAGTATGGGAAATTGAAAATACATAGAAATTAAGCATCACATTCCTAAATAACCAATACATCAAAGAACAAATAATGAGAGAAGTTAGAAATAATTTCAGATAAATAAAAAAAAAGAAAGCACAATATGGAAATGCAGCTAAAGAGTTCTTAAAAAGAAATATGCAGGTGTAAACATCTACATTTAAAAAAATGAATAAACTCAAATCAATAATCTAATTTTCTACCTTCACACTAGAAAAGAAGAGCAGACTAAAACTAAAGTAAGGAAAGAGAAGGAAATAATAAAGACTAGAGTAGAAGTTAATAAAATAGAAAATAGAGAAATAGAGAAAAATCAACAAAACCAAGAGACAGCTATTTGAAGATTTAGAAATTTACAAACTTTCAGCTAGAATGACCAAGGGAAAAAAAAAACAGAGAGAGAGAGAGAGATGACTTAAATTACTAAAATCAAGAATGAAAGAAGGGCACTATTATCAACCTTAGAGTATTTTTTTAATGGTGAGAGAATACTATTAACAACTGTATGCCAACAAATTAGGTAATTTAGATGAAATAGAAAAATTCCTAGAAAAACCCAAACTACCAAAACTGACTCAAGCAATAGAAATTCTTAATAGAACTCTACCAAAAAAAAAAAAATAGAATTAATCATTTTTAATTTTTTTACACACTGGTGTTTATGGTGGCAGTATTCACAATTTTTATTGGATGGAGATGTTCTAAGGGTACATTGACTGATAAACAGAATGGTTAACAGTGGTATACACATACAATGGAATATTGAGCGGCTGCAAGAAGAAATGAAATTGTGAGGTATGCAACTATGTGAATGGACCTTGAGGACAGTATATTGAGTGAAATAAGCCAGAAACAAAAAGACAAACATTATAACGCCTCACTAATATGGACTAACTATAATGTGCAAACTCTGAGAATTAAATCTGAGAGCACAGGTTATCAGGGGAAGGCTTACTGTGTAGATTCCTATATTGTAAGCTCTTACAGCAGTCACATCTATTCATGAGTTGTAATGGTTATTTCCAAATTCTGAGATGCTGAGCTTTTTGTGTATAATCTGGTCAGTCCCTGGAACTTTGGGTATCTGTGTGACACCTGAGACTCAGAGCCCGAGATCGGCAGCTATGAATGTCAGTATTATCCCCTACAGCAAGTGTTAAAGAAGCTGAAAAAGAGTTCAGACTTCAATTAGACATATGAACAAAATGGACTTGGTTAGGGCTAAGGTAAATCAGACTAAAGGGTAAAGGATGATATTGACTGTGTTTTAAAACTTCAACTTCTGTGTAAGACCAAAGGAAAATATGTTTATTTGGTGCAAAATCTTTATTTTCTGTAGCACACTAAATAATTTAACCTGTATGGTCAGTTTATTAAACACCATAATTACATGGAATGTGAACAGGGAGTGAGATCTGGTTGGTTTGTACAGGTTAGCATGGAGCCCCAAGTAATTTGGGCAGAAAATAAAAAGTATTTGCAAAGCCCCCTTGAGGGACTGGGGTAAAAGAAGAAATATTAAACTTCCCCACCTGGGGAATTACTGATATTCTTGCAAGCATTGGGAAGTACAAGTTTAGGCTGAGCCCTCCATCTTGGGGCTTGCCCTTATAAAGCTTGTTACTGCAAAGAAGAGGCTAAGCCTACTTATAATTGTGCCTAAGAGTCACCCCAGAGAACCTCTTTGTTGCTCAAATGTGGCCTCTCTCTAAGCCAACTCAGCAGGTAAACTCACTGCCCTCCCTCCTACATGGAACGTAACTCTGAGGGGTATAAATCTCCCTGGCAATGTGAGACATGACTTCTGGGGATGAGCCTGGACCCAACATTGTAGGATTGAGAAAGCCTTCTGGACCAAAAGGGGGAAGAGAAATGAAACAAAATAAAGTTACAAGGGCTGAGAGATTTCAAATGGAGTCAAGAGGTCATTCTGGAGGTTATTCTTATGCATTATACAGATATCCCTGTTAGTTTTTAGTGTATTAGAATAGCTAGAAGGAAATACCTGAAACTGTTGAACTGCAATCCAGTATCCTTGACTCTTGAAAATGATCATATAACTATATGGCTTATACGGTGTGACCGTGTGATTGTGAAAACCTTGTGGCTCACACTCCCTTTATTCAGTGTATGGACAAATGAGTAGAAAAATGGGGACAAAAAGTAAATGAATAATAGGGGGGAGGAGGGATATGGGATATTTGGGGTGTTCTTTTTTACTGTTATTTTTATTCTTATTTTTATTTTTTGGAGTAATGAAAATGTTCAAAAATTGATTGTGGTGATGAATGCACAACTATATGTTGATACTGTGAACAACTGATTGTACACTTTGAATGACTGTAGGGTATGTGACTACATCTCAAAATTGCACTAAAATTTTTTTTTCTTTTACAAAGAAAAGCCCAAGCCCAAATGGCTTCACTGGTGATTTCCACTAAACATTTAAGAAAGAGTTAATACAAATTCTTCCCAAATTTCCCCAAAATAGAATAGGAAGCAACACTTTCCAATTCATGCTGTAAGGCCAATATTACCCTGATATCAAAACCAAACATAGTTATCACAAAAAGAAAAACACAGACAATATCTCTCAGAATATAAACACAAAAAAAAAATCAACAAAATACTAGCAAACAATCCAACAACAAATAAAATGGATTATACACTACGACCAAGAGAGTTTTGCCCCAGGAATGCAAGCTCAGTTCAACAATTGATTTAATATACCAGATCATTACAACAAAGGACAATTTTCTCAATTATGAAAGAAAAAGCATTTGACAAAATCCTACACCCTTTCATGATAAAAAATACTTAACAAACTAGGAATAAAAGGGAACTGCCTACACCTGATAAAGGTCACCTATGGAAAACCCACAGTTAAATCATGCCTAATGGTGCAAGACTGAATCTTTCTGATAAGATCATGAACAAAACCACCTCTATCCAGGGCAATTAGGCAATAAAAATAAATAAAAGGTATCGAGATTGGAATTAAAGAAGTAAAGCTGTGTCTATTTGCAGATGACATGATCTTAAATAGAGAAAATCCTGGGAGACCCACTAAAAAAAAATAAAATAAATGAGTTCAGCAAGGTTCCAGGGTAAGAGATCAGTATAGAAAAATCATTTGTGTTTCTATATAATAGCAAAGAACAATTCTATAATTAAATTTAAAAAACAATTCCATTTACAACAGCATTAAAAATAATAAAATACTTAGGATTATATTTAACAAAAGACGTGCAGAATTTGCATTCTGAAAGCTACAAAATATTGTGAAAGAAATTTTAAAACATCTAAATAAATGGAAAGATATTCCATGTTAATGGATTGGAATGCTATTATTTTTAAGATGTCAATAATTCCCAAATTTATCTATAGATTCAACTCAATCTCTATCAAAATCCCAGTGGTCTTTTTGCATAAACAGACAAGCTCTTCCTAAAAATCCCTAGGAAATGCAAGGAACCCAGAAGAGCCAAATTAATTTAGTGAAAGTCGAACAAGGTTGGAGGACTCATAGTACCCAATTTCAAATTTTACTATAAAATTCCAGTAATTAACACATTGTGGTACTAGCATAGGATTAACATATAAATCTATGGAACAGAATTGAGAGTCCAGGAAAATACCTTTATATTTATGCTTAAGTGATTTTTGACAAGAGTACCAAGACAAATCAATGAGGTAGTAAGAATATTCTTTTAAACAAATGGTTCTGGCACAAGCAAAGGAATGAAATGATCCCTTTCCTTACACAATACACAAACATCAACATAAAATGGATTATAAACCTAAGAGCTAAAACTATAAAACTCTCAGAAGAAAAAAGGAATAAATCTCTGTGAACTTGGGTTAGGCAAAGCCTTCTTAGATCTGATGCTCAAAATCTAAGCAACAAAAGAAAAAATAAATTGGACTTCATCAAAATTAAAAACATCTGTGTAAATTATACCATCACAGAAAGTACAAAGACAACCCACAGAATGGGAGAAAATACTGGTGATTTATATATTTGATAAGAGACTTGTATCTGAAACATATAAAGAGCATTTACAACTCAATAATAAAATATAAACAATGAAATTAAAAAACAGACACAGATACTGAATAGACATTTCTCCAAAGAAGATATACAAATGACCAGTAAGCACTTGAAAAGATGCTCAACACCATTAACCATTAGGGGAATGCAAATCAAAAGCACAAGAAGACACAACTTCATACCACCAAGATGGCTATAATAAAAAATACAGACAATAACAAATGTTGGTGAAGATATGGAGAAATAGGAACACTCATATATTGATGATGTTAATGTAAAATGGTACTACCACTTTAGAAAACCATTTGGAAGTTCTTCAAAATATTAGACATTGAGTTACCATATGATCCAGCAATTCCATTCCCAGATATACACTCAAGAGAAATAAAAACACATCTGCTGAACAACTTGTACACAGCAACATTATTAATGATAGTCCAAACCTGGAAATTAGCCCAAATTTCCATCAACAAATGAAAGGATAAACAAAAATGTATGATATCCATATAATTGACTATTACTCAGCAAAGAAATGGAATTAAGTGCTGATACATGCTATAACATTGGATAAACCTTTGAAACATTATGCTAAATGAAAGATGCCAGCCCCAAAAGATCGCATATTATTGATACCATTTATGTAAATGGCGTCATTGGTACAGAAGAGGCAAATCTATAGAGACGGAAAGATTAGTGGTTGTCTAGAGCTGCTAGAGGGTAGGGGGAGGGAATGAGGAGAGACTGCTAATGGGTATAGGGTTTCTTTATTGGGTGATGAAAATGTTCCAAATTTCTCTGAACTGAGGGACTATGAAGAAGGCACCATAGTGGCCCAACCCAGCACTTGGCCTATTATTATGTCCTCTTGTCTACCACCCTACTTTCTGACCATCACACACACTTTGATAAAATAAGACTGGCATGGGAGCCCGTGACCCTCTCAAAGTTCCTGTCAAAATGTCACATGGAATTCTCCACAGAGAACCAGAGGTTCACTGAGTCACTAACCAAGTATCATATATAAACACAAGGATGAGAAAGCATAGGGTTATGGAAGAAATTGACCTGTGTTTCAGATATATTTTTCAGATATATTTTTATCTTAACCACCCAGATGATCCACAAGGTGGCTAAGGAAACTTCTAATGGAAAAGAAAAATTTAATGAAGACAGGGACAGAAATCTATAGAAATGAGGTGGTGGTACAGAAATGTGGGTTTGCTCTATTTATTTTGATGAATTTGACCTTCTAAACATATATTGAGTCTGTCCATTTCTCTCCATCCCCATCACAATTGCCCTAGTCCAGGCCACAATCATATCTTATAGACAACATTTATGGCCTATTAATTATTCTTCCCATAACCACTCTAGCCACCAAAATCCATTCTTCTTACTGGGAACCAGAGTAATCTTCTTATTACTTGAAAGATACCATTCCATTGTCTTCTGGCCTCCATTGTTGCTGTTTAGAAATCAGGAGTTGGACTTTTTAATTGCTTTTTTGAAGGTAATATGCATTTTTTGTCTTTGGTTTTTAGCAGGTTTGTTATACTCATTTATTACACAATACTTTGATGTTGTATTTATTTTGTTTGAAGTCATGGGCTTCATGAACCTGTGGATTAATATCATTCATCAGTTTTGGAAGATTCTCAGTCATTATCTCTTTATATATTCTTCCTGTTCCAATGCACTCTCATTTCTTTCTGGGACTCCATTTATATGCTATATCTATGTACTGAGTCTCACATATCTCTAATGCTCTTGTGTGCATTTTCTAATTTATTCTGTGTGCTTCAGTATGGAGATTTTCTGTTGACATGTCTTCCAGATCACTAATTCTGTTTTCTATTATGTCCAGATTACTGTTAATGAGCTATTAATCTCAGATATTGTATTTAGTTCTAGAGTTTGCCCTATTTTATTTTATTTTATAGATTAAATAGTCTGTCTTTTCATCTATTTCCCTCCATTTTCTTGAATTTGTATATCAGGGTTATTTTAAAGTCCTTGTTAACTAATTCCTATATCTGGATCACTTGTGGGCCTTTTTCTTTGACTGTTTTTCTCTTGGTTTTCGGTCATGCTGTTCTGTGCTTACCATGCCTAGTAATTGCTAACTCAGTGGATATAGATAAAACTTTTAAGGACTCCAGATGATGTTATTTCCTCCTTGGACCACTGACCTCTTCCTCTTTTAGACAGATAGAGTAGCTGATCACCTTGATCTAGTTGGAAACTGACCTGTATTGGGTCTTTGTTGAAACCAAGGTAAAGTTCAATGTATTTTGTTTGCCCTTATTTATGGCACAGCCCTCCAGGATTTTCACCCCGAAATCTGGTATGCTCACCGGATCCCATCCCCATTGTTGGCTGTAAACTCTCATCTCTGTTTCTTAAGACTGTAAAGACAGCTGAAAACTCTGCTCTGGTTTTTCAGAGCACGTATTCTTAAGTTTATAGCCTCCAACTCATGGTATCCTCAGAATTCAGCAACTGTCCTGAGGGACAACTGCTTGTTTGAGGCACTCCAAGTCTTCCCAGAAGCTCTACTGGTTTCTTTTTCCCCAGTATCAGCCTTCCACAAGTGCAAATCCTGGATATTTGGCCTCTTATCTAAACCTGGAACTAGAAAATGACCTCAGTTTAAAAGCCACTGCAGAAGTCAGCTTACTTTTCCAAACTCTTAGCCACTATCGCCCTCTTTTCCTCAGAGATCTCTGCTGTCTTCAAACAAATGATTTCTATATTTCATCTGGGTTTTTTACTTGTTCTCTACAGGAGCAATAGTCTGCCACCATCTGCTCCATCCCACAGGAAATAATGGTCACTCAGCACAGCCTTTTTAAAATCACAGATCTGCAAGTCTGTGTATTCTTCTCTTCAAACTTCCAAATGTTTCCCACTGCTCCTAGAATAGAAATGAAATTACTAGCCTACTTGACCCTACCTTTCCAGCCTAGTCTTGTACCCTCCACTCCTCCATGCCCACTGCTCTATAGCCAATTAACTGATTTCTACCCTTAACTACCCATTGGAATACATATTATTTCCTCTCTGGGATGAGTTGCCCAAAAAGTCTTCCTAGAAGACTCTGGCTTGGGAGTAATGATTCTCAGCCTGATCCCTTTGTTTTGGTGATCCCTTTATTTTCCAGCACCCCTCAGGTAACTACTAGCTATAAAACAATAAAAAATGTATTAATTTCTCTGAGTGTCAATGTCCTCATCTGTAAAATGGGAACAGCATTGTCAATTTCAAAGGCTTGTATGAGGACTAAATTAGATGATGCATTTTTAAACACCTGGCTTTACATGATTGTGGCCTTCCCTCTTTATTCAAAATCAAATGTGGAAATGCAAAAATATGGTATAGCCACTTCGGAAGACAGTCTGGCAATTTGTTACAAAGCTAAACATATGCTTACCGTATGATCCAGCCATTGCACTCCTAGGAATTTACCCAAATGAGTTGAAAACCATTATCCACACAAAAACCTGCACACTAAAGTTTATGACAGCTTTATTCATAATTGCCCAAAATTGGAAGCAACCAAGATAGCCTTCAATAGATGAATGGATAAAACACATTGTGGTACAACCATGCGATGGAATATTATTCAGCAATAAAAAGAAATAAGCTAAGAAGTCAGGAAAAGACATGAAAGAAGCTTAATTGTCATTTGCTAAATGAAAGAAGCCAGTCTGGAAAAGCTATATGCTGTTTGCTTCCAAGTTATATGACATTCTGGAACAGACAAAACAATAAAGACAGTAAAAAGATAAGGGTTTGCCAGGGTTTGGGATGAGGGAGGGATGAAGAGGTGAAGCAGGGAGCATTTTTAGGGCAGTGAAATTGTTCAGTATGATACTGTAACTGTGGATACATGATATTGTGCATTTGTCAAAACTCATAGAACTGTATGCACAAAGAGTGAACCCTAATGTAGGCTATGGATCTAATAATAATGCATCAATATTGGTTCATCAATTGTAATAAATCCACCACACTAATGCAAGATGTTAATCATAGGAGAAACTTTGTGGTGGAGAAAGTGAGAAAGGGTATATGAGAACGCTCCGTAATTCCTGTGTTAAGTTTTCGGTATTCCTAAACCTGCCTGTAAAAATAAACACTTAAAATAATAATAATGACGATGACATAAATAAAAATTTACAAAGCGCAAATCAACTAAAAATGAGCCTTCCCACCAGTAAGACTGGCTTTATTTTCTATGTCAATGTTCAATTTCCTTTTTCTCACTCCTCCTTGGCAGAGTTTGGCTTCAGCAGTCTGATATGTTTTGAAAAACATCGCTATAACACACTTAGCAAGAACTATGCACCTCCCTGAAGGCAAACAAGATGCTTCTGTTACAAGCCATTATTCCTTGGGAAAAGAAAGAAAAATCTTTAAAAGCAAGTATGTCTCATCTTTTTAAAAATACCCTAATCCTTGACTTACTGTGGTATGCCTCTAATTGCTTTTTCCTCTCATGTTTCATGTCCACAATGTAGTTCCATTGTTCAAACATCGCTTCAAGTGAATTGTGCCAGTGAAAAGACATAGTCTCTTTGGATCCTTTTAGTCCAGCTATGAACTTTAGACTTAATCCTTTAGGGCACCCTTGTCTGGTAAGGTTTAATTTATATTAAATTTTCTAAAAGGGAAGGCAGAGCGGTCAAAGCGAGATAGCGAGATGGACAAGAGTCTATCTTTCATAAATTAATAAGCATCACCAACTGCCTTTCTTGACCCTTTAAACTCTGTGAAATTAATACAAGTAGACAACTAAGGCCCGCTCAGCTCCCCCCAGAGCCCTGCAAGTTCACTTAAGCAATCCAAGTTTCCTTAAAGTTTTATAAGCCAGCTTTTAGAGAAAGTCCTTTGTACTTATTACTGGTGACAGTGAGCATGAAAGCAGCCAATGAACTTTTACTGACTTACGACCCCATACTGTTGAACACCGTCATCAAGGGAAATATCAGAATCAATGCTTGTATATTACATTGAGGTCCTGACTTCTGAGAAAGTTCCCTGTAGACCCTTCAGAATATGTCAGCAAAATAAATAGCTAATGCGAGACATTCTACGGACAACAGTCAGGTAGTGCTGTTTACTTAACCATTTTCCAACCATCTTAACCCTTCTACAGGGTACGTGTTTCTGAAAGAAAAAAAAGAAAAAAAAAACTTTCATGCCCCTGATTCTTTTGCAGCAGAATCATACGTATACTCATTGTTTCAGTGTGGCTTTGCAGTAGGGAGTCAGGAACACGGTGTCGTCTTCCTTGGAGATTAATAGGCTTGCATTATTTAACAGCTACTGATGGAGGGGCTATAGGTACAACACTTTCTCTTCCACGGCACCACCGTGCAAACTCTCATTTACAGCCAGCACGTGCAGGAGGAAGGCTGGGCTCACAACACCTTTTTCTTATTGGAATTAAACGTGTCACTGCTTCCCCAGGAGCCTCTCCTACATACGTAACCACCAACTCTGTGCAGGGGCTTTTTATGTAACTTTAAAAGATTTCCATTTCAGTCATCCTGAGGGTTTTTATTACTTAAATGCTCTACTAGGCATAGGGGGAATAATCTATAATCACTGTGGTTATCGGAGTATATGCTTTTAAGTCTTCCCACCCCCCACTATAGATGGTCATAGAACTAAGAAATCTTACTGGAATATCAAAAATGAATATGTAAGTTACTTCATATATATAAAGAATACAACCCTTTCATTTCAGATAATGGATAGGTAGAAATGAAGGCTTCTGAACCCTTCTAATGCTCTGATTCTCTCACCTACTATTTTTTAATCTTTTTCTCCCCCCACCCCGACAATGGCCATCCATGTGCATTGAGCCATTCAGACTTTCCCATCTGGGACAGTTCCAGTCTCCAAGGTTTGGCTCTGTGGGAAGATGGCTCATAATCTTCACCCACAGGCACTGTGCTCAAACAATCTGGCTAACCTGCCTAGACTTCAGTCCAAAATTCAGAATCGCCAAGGGGTCCCCAGCAGAGGATCAAAAGGTCCAGGTTCCCCCTTGGCGAGTCCAATAATTTTCTTTTTGGCAAAAAATAATTCCTATCAATTTAACTTTTTATTGGGGAGAAAGGCACTATTTATGCTCCTCAAAGGACTTGTTTAGACCATTTCAACAGCTGACTTGCCTTTGGCCTTTTCTGAAGAAATTAGGCCCTTTGGATGCCAACGATCACACCTGCCATTGGGATGTGTGCTGACCCCGGGGGCAGGAGAGACATCTGTGATGGCACTGTGAGGGGCATGGCGTCCTGCTCAAAGTGCCCAGAGAGTAAGAGCAGAACAAGGTGATCCCTTTCAGGCAGCTCCAAGGCTCAAAGCCAGGAGAGCTACCGTGGTCAAGGACCAAAAGGCAGGTTGCCGTGCCCCTGGGTTAGAAGCAGGGGAAAGCTGGTAGAGCGCAGAGAGAAAGGCCAAGAGCAAAGGAGAGGGTGCTGTGTCATCTCCAAAAGCAGAGCAATTACCCTTTATTGACAGCCAAATATGAGCATGAGCAGGCAGACTGGATGAGGGTAGAGACTCAGCCCAGGCAAGCCAGAAGTGCCATCACTACATAACGCACCTACTAAGAGCGTCCCTTTCACTGTTAAAGGCACTCTCCAGGAAAGGAATGCTCTTAACACTTACCACAAAGGCGGCCAAACCTCTACAAAGAAGGCACACAGTGTCACAAATACAGTCACGGTCATTCCAAACCCCAACATGGTTAGCCTCAGACCCTCCAAGCTGCTGGCTGTAAACACTGTACCCTAGGATGACATGAGGGGAGCTTTTGAAAAACACAAGGCCCGTGGCCCCACCCGAGACCAGTCAAACAGAGTGTCCAGGGATGTGGTGCAGGCACTGGTATTTTTTTTTAATCTTCCAGGTGGGTCTAATATTATACCAGGTTGAGAACCACTGGCCTAATAGAAATGTGATTTAAAGGGAAGAAAAGCAAAGAAGATACTGGGTAGACTCTATTAGATTTTGCATGAACATCCTGTGATGGTTTAGAGGTTTTATGGACCCCAGAAAATTATGTTCTTGCAGTTAATCCATTCCTGTGGGTGTGACCCTATTGTGGGTGGGACATTTTGATTAGGTTATTTCAGTTGAGACATGCCCAAAAGGGGTCTTAATCCTCTTACTGGTGTCCTTTATGAACAGGGTGAGTACGAAGAGAGACATAGGAGAAAGATACAGAAGCTAAGAGAGAAAGCCACGGAAGCAGAGGGAGAGCCACTGAAGCCAGAAGCTGGAAGCAACAAAACCCAGAAGAGAAGGGAGAGACCAGCAGATGCCACCATGTTCCTTGCCATGTGGCAGAGGAGTCCAGGATCACCGGCAGCCTCTCTTCAGGAGGAAGGTGTCCTCTTAATGATGCCTAGATTTGGACATTTTCATGGCCTCAGAACTGTAAGCTTGTAAACTAATAAATTCCCACTGTCAAAAGCCAGCCCATTTCTGGTATATTGCATTTCAGAAGCTTTAGCTAAAACACACCCAACACCACATCCACCAGTCTCCATGCCTACACAAGCTTGAAACCTTTTGATGCAACCAGTATCCAGCCTGCCAGCTTTCCTTCAGGAAAAAAGAATGCACCTGTGAAACCAAATCAACTCTGAACACCCCCAGTAAATGTGTCCTTCAGCACACCTCTCCAGAAAATGGGCACTCAAATAATTTGGCCCACATCGTCTTCTCTTTATTTTTTATTTTTTTTATTTTTTTTTTTTTTGATTGTCTTCACTTGGCACCAGGCACCGTAATGATCAATATGGTGATGGGACTTTAGTAGAATATTTACGGGAGAAGCATCACAGTTTATTTTTTAAGGCTGTATTTTTCAGCTTAGAACACTCTTCTGGCAGAGTACAGTTTGACTGCACTTCCCTGTTGTGCACAGATGCTTGCCTCTTTCTTTTCCAACTTCACTTAAAGGGTTGAGGAAAGGTCTATTCTTTATTAGGACTTCTGTGGAGCCTTTTTTATTGTTTAACCAAGTTTTATCATCCTCTTGCTTTTGTGCCACACTCTGTGCTGGGTGCTGAGGATTCAGAGATGACTCTGAAGGAATTCACAAACCAGTCTTGAGGGGATTTTTAACACCAGCTTACCCTACTTCATCCCCAATACGAAGCAAAATCAAACAGGATTGGGATTTTTTTTTCCTAATTTTTTTCCTCCACTCAGTCCGTTAAACTTCATTTCTTTGGAGTCCCTCATCACATCACACAGTTTGGGATCCATTCATTTGTATTCCCCGTTCCTTAGGATTGACAGATTCCTACTCATCCTTCAACAACAACAATAAGCAACAGCTAGAACCGTGATAATAGAGCACCCTTTTCTGGGCGATTTGCTCTGTGTGCATCTCCTGTGCTTTAATCACTGTGTGCAGCATTTCATTTAATGCTCCAACAATGACCCTGTGGCACTATTATTATGGGTAGGCAAGGCCCAAGGTCACAAAGCTAGAGGCTGTGCAGCCAGGTTTCTCAGGTTTCTGGCCCACGCAGCCCCCACCAGGCTGGGCTCTTCACTGAGATGCTAAATGAACTCTTTAGAAAGTGAACCATTTTCCCAGGGAGGGGTCTCTCATTCCTACCCAGCTCTTTCTCACCTTCTTTACATCACATTTAAAGGACATTGTAATGTTTGGTTGTTGTTGTTTAAACATGGGGAGGGCACTCTATATTATTGGCTTTTCTTCTCCAGAAGCCTGATTGGAGTCCAGTGCATAACAGGGTCTTGGTATCTGTTGGAAAGATGAATGAATGACTGAACAAGTCATTTCTTAAGGAACAGTTCCTTTGCTGTTAAAACAGAAGCAGTGCATTCATCACAGATACCCAGAACTGCCTCCTAAATTTTCCCCCTTCCCCGCCTCCCCATTTTGATAAAATAAAGAAAAATGTTTTTTTCACACAATTCCCCGTATTCACTTGTACTGTTTTCCTGCTTTGAAATGACAGTGAATGCCCATAGAAGCCTCCGGAGTCCAGGAGGACATCAATCACTTTCACAGCTGGAATCATAGCATGCTCCTTAGGGGAAACGTTAAGCATTAAGCAGAAAGTGCTTCATCCTCACCAGGACAGGAAAAGGGGTAAGCTGAAGAAACGACTAGCACTGTACCACCAGGCTTTTTTGCCACTACCTGGAGTGCAGAAATCTCCAAGAACTGTCTGTCTGCCTTCCATTTCCCTCCTAAATTTGAGGAGGAGTAAGGAAGGGTCAAAAACCCAGCTTATCTGGGGGAGGATGCAGAGGTGTTGGACTTCCTCACCTGGATTGTTGCTGATGTTCTCACAAACATTGGGGACTGATGGCTTGATGGGCTGAGCCCTCTGTCTTGGGGCTGGCCCCTATGAAGCTGGTTGCTGCAAGGAGAGGCTAAATCTGCTTATAATTGTGCCTGAGAGTCTCCCTCTGAGCGCCTCTTTGTTGCTCAGATGTGCCCTCCTCTCTCTCTCTAAGCCACTTTGGCGGGTGATCTCACTGCCCTCCCCTCTACGTGGGACCTGACTCCCAGGGGTGTAAATCTCCCTGGCAACACAGGATATGACTCCCAGGGATGAATCTGGACCTGGCATTGTGGGATTGAGAACATCTTCTTGACCAAAAGGGGGATGCGAAATGAAACGAAATAAAGCTTCAGTGGCTGAGAGATTTCAAATGCAGTCTAGAGGTCACTCTGGTAGACATTCTTACACACTATACAGATAATACATTTTAAGTTTTAATATATTGGAATAGCTAGAAATAAATACCTGAAACTACCAAACTCCAAACCAGTAGCCTTGACTCTTGAAGATGATTGTAAAACAATGTAGCTTATAAGGGGTGACAGTATAATTCTGAAAACCTTGTGGATCACACTTCCTTTATCCAGTGTATGAATGGATGAGTAGGAAAAATGGGGACAAAACCTGAATGAAAAATAGGGTAGGACGGGGGTGTGATTTGGGTGTTCAGTTTTATTTTTATTTTTTATTCTTATTCTGATTCTTTCTGGTGTAAGGAAAATGTTCAAAAATAGATTGAGGGGATGAATGCATAACTATATGATGGTACTGTGAACAGTTGATTGTACACCATGGATGACTGTATGGTATGTGAATATATCTCAGTAAAACTAATCTAAAAAAAAAAAACAAAACAAAACAAATTCCAGAAGTATAGAAGGAGAAATGAATTTTTATTGAAAGAATATTTTATTATTCAGAAAACACAATCTTTTTTTTTTTAACTAACCCAGAGAATATTCTTCTCTGAAAAGATGATTTTAATCCTTTTACAGTAGGATAAGTACTAAAAAGTCTTCTGTGTTATATCAGCCTGAAGGTCTTTAGCCAGCACAGGTCATTCCATTTGTAAGCCAAACGTATATGAATGACCTAAATAGCCCTGTTGTCTTTCCAACTTCTATTTTAGTCACTAAGTATCATCATAAATACTGAGGTATAAAACTGAGAAATTAGAAAATCGGCAGCTACACTTAGGATATTATTTTCACATTAATTTTTTCATCTACTCCACTCCCCAGTAGCTGTCAGAACTTTAAAAGAATGGATTTTTAAATTGTTTCCACTGTTTAAGTAACTTAGTATATTATGTTCTAATGAACAGATTTAAGGCCTTTCTGCCTAAAACTAACAGTACTATAGCCAGTCAGATTTGGCCAAATTAGGTACACAGCCACCAGTTTGGTTCTTAAGTTAGTCAAAATATTCTTCAGAAGCAACAATTTTCCTGATATTTAGTGCCTCTTGGCTTGAGACAGAGTCAAGGCTGGCTGTATTTCCCCAAAGTAAAGATAGTAGTTCTCTTATTCTCAGGGAAAAAACAAAACAAAACAAAACAAAACAAACAAACAAAAAAACCAGCTCATGGCAAAACAAGTACTTGCTTACCAATGCTACTCAAACCCCAGCCCCTGCAAGAAGGAGCTCTAGGGGTCTCTGTCCTTCCCTCTCTTTCCCCCCCTTTCCCGCAAGGGAAAGATGAAAGAAAAACTAACAGCACGAAATAGCAAAGACCCACCCTTCTACCTTTTGCATAATGAATTAACTAGAAAAACCCTTGCAAAGAGCACTTCAGTTAAAAACCCCGTATCCAGACGAGCTACCTGAAGACAGTATAAAGAGCCAATTCATCTATGTAGCAAAATAGTGAAAAGATCTTCAGGTAGAGGTGAAAAGCCAATCGAGCCTGGCGATAGCTGGTTGTCCAGAAACCGAATCTAAGTACAAATTTTAAGTAGCTGGAAAGTCTTCAAATTTTAAGTAGCTGGAAAGTCTTCAGCTACTCAGAAGAACATGCATGCCAGTTTGAGGATTGCTTCT